>NC_133973.1:123698251-124921251 GCF_047716275.1 Strix uralensis
TCTTATCAAGTTATGTTTTAGTAATAAAATCAGTACCGGGCAAGTAGATTTCTAATGACCTTCATGTGGGAACAAAAGTAGACTTGCTTGCATAGATCTTACATTTCTGGTTGCATCTTTCATGCTTGTTGTGTTTGAGCAGCACCACTATATAAAGGTGAGATTTTCCCTGCGGTCTCTTACAAAGACTGAATTGCTTTAGGAAACAGGATGAACGTTGTTATTGAGAAACTAATAGTTTAAATGCTTTTATGTCTAATATCTCAGTGCTTTCTCCTTTCTGAAGAATAGTTAATTATAGTGAAGCTATTTTCTGTTACTCTTGACCATGAAACAATCAAAAAACTGGAGCAAACAGAACAGTGTTCCAAAGACATGTTGCATTACATTCTGTGAATTGTTGTTAGTCAGAGAATATGGACAGAACTGATTACTCAAGCAGAGGACTGTTTGGTAACTCCACTAATTGTTTTGTTTTGCAGAAAATAGTATTTGATCTGCTCTTGCAATAGCTATCTTTTTTAAAAGGTTCTTTCTGGGAAGTTATAACAATTTCATTTGAAGATATTTTTCTATTTAAAGATTATAGGATTTAAAAAAAACCCCATACTGTGAATAGTTTTTATTCCTGCTTTAGTGTGACAGGCCCATGAAAGTAGAATTGGATGTGAGGAATATAATATTTAATCATGATCATATCAATTCTCTGAATTTTCTTCATCTTTTCATAATTATTGCTTCTTAGAGATGTCACTGTAATAGGTAGGTTTGTACGTGAAGGTGGTTTCCACCTCCTTGAGTCTTCCTCTATCAAACCTCTGATATGACTGCTTTCTAGTGATGCCTTAAACAGCCACATCACTGCGTTGTCATTTCAAATGCATCCTCCTACCCTGTAGAAAAAATTAGTATGAAGGTCTGTGGTGGGAAGAAGGTAATTTTTAGTACTGAACAGATTCCCAATCCTTGGGAATTTTCTTTCTATGATTTCCCTAAAGAGGTTCTTTATGGGGGTTCAATAATCTTTTAATAAGCAAACATGATGGGGGCTCAGGGGCTGATAAAGTCTCAGCAGTCTTTATGGACATCTCTAGGAGAAAACAAGGGAAAGAGTTTTCATTTCAAAGTTGGGGTGCTTTCCTTTGTATGCCCACATGGTGATGCCTCACTTTTTTGACAGACCATGTAGGAAATCTGATCAATTTGCAATGTGGATGCCTGAATTAACTGCCTAGAGCTAGCTTTTATGTATCCATGCCACAGCTTCCAAATAATAACAGTGAAAAGGGCTGACATTGCTTTCCAATTCAGCGTCATCACTGGCCTTTATTTTCCTGTTAGCTGAAGGTTTCCTTTCCACTGCAATGTGTTAGGTTTTAAAATAATGTGATATACTTCTGCAGCCTTTCAAACGGTCATATATCTGAGCCCCCCAGCTCCAATGGAGGTCTGTGAGCTTTGTACGAGTTTTTGCATTACAAATGAGCATGAAGACAAGGCAAAGTGGCCAGCTAAGGTTTCCCATAGCATTAGTGGGTCACTGAAGGAGTGGTGCATATCTGGCCTGGCTGGTGCTAATCTGCCTCCCCTTCCAACCATCCAAATCTGAGGAGGAAATCAGTTGATACACCTTCAAGTGAGGGTTACAGCACCTAAGGACAGGCTACGTATCGTCAGACTAATCTAGGCTGATCTCACACATCTTGCTTGTAGAGATTGTATGATATTGAACTGCTGAGTAAGATGTTATTTTAAATTGGGACACCCAGCTGACAATAGTGGCAGAATTTAGGATTTAGTGATGTAGCAGCATATAAAATAGTTCTTTGATTGTTATAACACAATTCCAAATTTTAAGTTTCTTTTATTATGTTCTAATGTTTGTTTTAAAGCTTTTGAATTTTTTGCTGGCCTTGATTTATTTAATATTTCTAGTGCTCTGCCTATTTTTGGCAGTATACCAGGAAAAGAGCTATTAATTTCTCTATGTCAGAACTATTATTTATGAGTTTTGATGGCTCTTTTAATGCCTTTGTCACATCCTGCTCAAGCAAGGGAGACAAGTGAATTACTTAGATTTGTAAATCCCCGTCAGAATGGACAACAGTGATACAAATCTCTAAGTCCAGATATTTATTAATTTCCCACAATGTTCTAATTGGATACACAATAATTGGCTAAATGTATAAGAAATTATGGCAAGTGATACAGTATGCCTTTTGTTACCTAATGATAACAAGGAAAAAGAGAAAAAAAAAAAAAAAGAAGAAAGATAGAGAGGTAGAAATAGAGATCACTGGTCTGGGTTCCTGTGTTGGTCCTGCCAATGAGGGTTCAAGGTTCAAGTGTTCCTGTGTTGGTCCTGCCAATGAGGGTTCAAGGTTCAAGTGTCTTCCTTCACTTCTCTTCACTTCTTTTTTCTTTCTATATTTCACTCCTTGCCCCCTCTCAGAATCACACAGAATCACAGAATCATCTAGGTTGAAAAAGACCTTGAAGATCATCTAGTCCAACCATTGACCTAACACTGACAGTTCCCAACTATACCATATCCCTCAGCGCTATGTTGACCCAACTCTTAAACACCTCCAGGGATGGGGACTCCACCACCTCCCTGGGCAGCCCATTCCAACACTTAACAACCCGTTCTGTAAAGAAATGCTTCCTAATATCCAGTCTAAACCTTCCCTGGCACAACTTGAGGCCATTCCCTCTTGTCCTATCGCTTGCTACTTGGTTAAAGAGACTCATCCCCAGCTCTCTGCAACCTCCTTTCAGGTAGTTGTAGAGGCCGATGAGGTCTACCCTCAGCCTCCTCTTCTCCAGACTAAACAACCCCAGTTCCCTCAGCCGCTCCTCGTAGGACATGTGCTCCAGACCCTGCACCAGCTTCGTTGCCCTTCTCTGGACACGCTCGAGTAATTCAATGTCCTTTTTGTAGTGAGGGGCCCAAAACTGAACACAGTAATAGAGGTGCGGCCTCACCAGTGCCGAGTACAGGGGAAAGATCACTTCCCTGTCCCTGCTGGCCACGCTATTTCTGATGCAAGCCAGGAAATTTATACACACTCAATACACACTCTCAATTTATACACACTTTCCTTGGGTCTGTCCCCTAGGTCAGCCCACATACCTACGTATCCCATGTATGGGGAGGAGTAAGGTGCTTCATGGGATGATGTAATTATCTTGTTAATCTTCATTAGCATATGCAGGGTTGTAAACTTTAATATGCATTTCATAGATAATGAAGCAAATGTCATTCACCAGACAGAAGGCTCTTGAAACTTTTCAAGATGCACCTGGGCAGAACCATCCTGTCTCCACAAGGCTCCCCCCTCCAGGTGCACCCTGTGCTGTCCAGGCAGCCTTATCAGCTCAACCTTACCACTATCTACCCCATGACTATAGTTTCACTACTTGTGAGTGTTTGAGACATTCCTCATCTCAGAGGGCCTCTGCTCCCCCCCATCCCTTATCTCTTTCTCAGGCTGTTTTTCTTAGTCCTTGTTTCATGTCTCACATCCCACCCCATGGCTCAAACACTTCAAGTTCTTCTCTTTGACTGTTGTGATCTGTACATAACGAATAGGTACAGATGGAAGAGCAGACAGAAGGCGAGAGAGCATACATCTAACTGCTGCAAGGCCTATCATTAAAAGCAAAAATCCACATAATATCATAAGACTGATATTTATAAGCCATCTTCCCCACCCTGTTAAATCTTCCCCACCATTAAATCCTATGGATTTTGATAGGGATGCGATGCATGACCCAGGGGATCCCCACAGCAGCACCCGGGCAGAGGCACGCAAGTGGGATTGCAGGCACTGTGGAGCTCAGTCCTTGCTAGTCAGGAAAATGAGAAGAAAGAAGAGATCTCAGGCTTGCTGCTTTTGCCTGTCTTTGATCTTGTTTCATCTCTCACATCCTTATCCCTGAAATCAAGAGTGGTGTGTTTAACTTTCTCACATTTCTTGATTATATTTTTGCCATGAGATAATGAGAAAAATTTATGGAAGAAGTGTTGTCTTCTTTAATTTTTAGAAGTTTTTATAGAAAATCAATACTGTTATTATGCAAAATGAAATGAAAATATCTTTTTGTTTATCGAAAAATACTTAAAGCAATAAAAAAGAAAGTATACTTGAGCCTTTCTCACCAAAATTCAAATACAGTATGGTTTAACACTAATTTTAAGTTATTTATCCCATAGGATTAGTCCCAGGATTAATAGTATTTCAGCGTGTGCTGGAATCAGGGGCTGGATTCATCTTCTTAGCTCAGTTATTTTCCAGTTGAGATCATGAAATGTGTTCCTACCCGGAATGAAAACAAATTCTGTGTTCCTTCCCCCAGTATGAGACCCTTCATAACACAATTTTATTTGTATGTCATGACAGTGTGTTTCAGACACATCTCTTTTCTGTGAATAATAGCAACATTTTACTGGACATCTCCAAGAGATGACTACTGTGGGTCAAGGTCACTGGAATCACATCTCCCCAGGAGACACGTTTTGAGCATCTGTCACTGAGAGACTCACAGATGTTAAGTTTATTATGCATCCTTCATTTTTTGGCACTATCATTTATTTCTCTGTAACCACTGCAAAAAGAATTCCATTATCATTTCCAGCAGTAGTCAGAAAGTTAAGCCAGAAAGTTAATCACTGAAAAAGCCATTACCAGATCATCCTACAATTCAGTTCATGCCCAAAGCAGAATTATTACTACATAGTTCCTCCCCACACCCTTCCTATTTTGTGGCTGACCCCTAAACTTTGCTCCTTGGGTCTCCCTTCTTCCCACCCCTGGTCTTGGTGGGTGCCTGAGGACTCATCCTGTCTGGCTGCCCTCCTTGTCCCATAGATGCCCTGGTCCACACCCAGGAGTATCACCTGCCTACATTTGTGAATGCAAACTGAAATCCTATTTTAATTCCACTAGTTGGTGAGAGGGCTGCAACAAAAGGCGAAGGGGGTGAATTTGCACTTATCTTTGAAAACAAATGTTTAAATAAATGAGAATCTCACTGTATTTTAATAGAAGCTGAAAGCTAATGAGCTTATTTACCCTTTTACAAAATTGAACACTTGAAGTCAATAAACAAAATTTCAGAGTAAAAAGTTACTGACTTGGGAACATAAGAGTTAAAACCTCTCACAAATTTTAAAAGATTTCATCCCCATTCAGAAAAAGATGCCAAAACCTCAAAATACCTCATAGGCATACTCCAGCGCTTAGAACACCGAGCATCTTCTTTTCTGCTGCCAAACCCAGCAACTTCCACTACAAAGTATGACAGTGCAATGATCTTTAAGTGACTGTGTCTGGTAAACTGAGATCAAGAGTGACATCAGTCATGAGGCAGCTGCACCATGGGTGATGCCTGATAATTTTTTCAAGTAATTTGATTCTTCCATTAAGAGCCAGATTTTCAAAAGAGTTCATAGCTCAGTAGCACCATCTGCAGCTCCAAAAGCTAAGGCCAGGTTTGAAAAACTGTCTCCCTATGGACACTTTCTCTCAAAGTGTAGAAAAACTCACTCGTACTACACCCATGTGAGCTGATGAACACCACACTACTAACCTCGTGGAGAACTAGATGGTATCTTAGCTTTCTCATTGCTAGCTTGGAAGTATCTTATCCAGCACTGCCCTGAACCATGTATAGAAGACTTTAAATCTTGCATAATACAGTTTGGCTTCTGAAGAGGTTCTAGAAGTTGGAAAGCAATTATGTAACTCAAACCTGAAGTGCATTAACAGATTTATGTGGGGAAGTTTTTACGGTGCCTTTGCTCCGTGCCTATATTAAACCAAGGCTATTAATAGGGTGGAAACGTTTTGGGTAAGAACCATGAACTTTCACATGAAACTGAGACTGAAACTTTTTTAAGTCTTGAAAAAACTCATGCATTTTTCTGTGACTTGTTTTGCTTAACCTCTGTGCTTCTTGTTTACTAGACAAAACAAGAAAGGTAAGGTCCGAAATGCAATTTGAGGAGATGTTCTCATGGTGCTCCTGACCTACCTGGCAGACAGAGCTATCAGAAATTGCCAGAGTACTTAGCTTTGCTTTATAGAAGAAAGGACCAAGCATGTTCCTGATTAGAACTGGTGACCACAATAATTAACGCAACAAATCTAGCTCTATTTTAGTTGGTAATCACTAACAACACATTCTGAGAGATGTGTTGATTGTTTGAAAGCCAGTAAATACTCTAGTCAAAAGTAATGTGTGTAAGAGATACCCTGCTAGAAACGTCTGAAATGTTGGGGGTTTGCCTTATGCCAGTGATTCACTGTTTATGACCACATGTATTACTTCAAGCATACAGCACTGTAAACTTAAACTGAATAGGCAGATTATGGTAAATTGTGAGAAGTACCTCCTGTGAAAACCTGAAGTTTTCAATCTGAAATTTGCTTTCACAGCATGATGACTTATAATTTTTTTCTTTTGAGCTATTATCATTAAATGTTCTGCAGGTCATAAGGTATGTGTCATATGTGTAAATACAGTGCTAAACATTTATTCAGCAGTGTTCTTCATCCACAACAAATTCTTCAAACCAGCAGTTCAGCCAATACCTTAATGCTGGACTACACTGTTGGGATTTGGTTCCTAGGTGTCATCCAGCAAGACACTAAATAGGTTTACCAATATGGGCGAATTTTTTGAGATTAAAAACTGTGATCAATATTTCAACTAATAAACAGAATTAAAATAATGTTACTCAAAAGAAGTATGACTCTGCATATACTGAAGGTTCTTAAGCAGCTTTTTCAATCTGCAAATCTTTTTCTTCTTTGTTCCAATATAAGATGCCAAGTTATGCTTAAAACTCTGCTTGTCCTTGTCATACACATATTAACATACATGAACACGTGCACATGACTGTATAGAGGAACAGTTATAGAGTGTTGTTTCCATTGGTTTATTGCATGAGGAATGGCTAGTGTTCTGTTTCAGATATTTCTAGCTGGGTATCTCTTACAGTTACTAGCCTCTTCCCCTGATATAGTTGATTATGAATCAGAACTAAAATTAATAAATTACTAATTCAAGACATCAGTTTGTATCATTGTGAAGCATGTGCTGCTGAAAACATTCTCTGTTACCCTATGCCTGGAGAGACTGTGGAACTGTCTTTACAGAGAGTTTTCTGTGCTTTGTTATGTTTATAAAGCAGTATCATTGACATTCCCAAATCTGACCACCAGTGTATCCTTCCTTCTTGTCCACACACCCGTTTTAAGGTTAGGTTCATCTATGAGTCCCACTTTGTCCATAGTTTCTGAGTTAATTTGTAATACTTTGTCTTGGATTTTATCCATTCACTTGAAGAAAAAGCTTGCATCATCCAAGAGCTTCTCCACACATCCCAGTCTCTCGCATTCCGTCTTCTCACTCTCATTCCCATCTTTACACATATGCAGTCTGTCCCAAAGATTATTAACATGGAAGAGACTGTCAAACAGGAAAAGAAAAAGGATGGAACTGACACTATCAGACTGAACAGAAGGACTGTTTAGAAATGTTTTAGCTTTGTTACCATGATTTTTCTTCTTAATATTTTTTCTTCCTTTCAGATTCTGTAGATTTGGCTTATAATTTCTTATGTTTGTTTTTTAGTTTGAGAAGAAACTTATAAAGCAATTTCTTCGGGTTACCTCAGAACCACCTTTTTTTTCTCAGTTTCCAGAATTTTCTGTACTAATTTATGTATATTCTTGAACCTGGTAAAGATGAACACACTATTGGTGAGTGGCAGAGTTAAGGATTAAAAGTTTCAGATAAGGGGTTCAAATCAAAGTGATCTTCTATAATTCTGATTTAAAATCCAACAACAAACTGACTGCTCAGTACAGGTAACAAGATACAAAAATGTTTATGATGATGCTTTGTAAAACTGCAGCATTATAGGTAATCAAGATATGTATGGTAAAACAGAATTATGAATTCTTAAGTAAACAAGAAAATAACACAAAGCAAAGAAAGACCTAAAAACCAAAGCAGAACAGTAATTAGTTATAAACAGTCTTGTCTCAAAAGTCTTAACTTTCTTTCTGTTTTGGAGCATATTTCACAGCAGTGTATAATATGCCTTGAAGCATAATTGGCAGAAAACATAGTACAAGGTCATGTAATGCCTGTTCTCAAATATAGTATCCTAGAACCCTGCTCTCAGCTGTGCTATAAATATAATGTTATCTCTCCCTCGAAGAGGTGATAAAACCTTGCAAGGAAGACTGCTTCAGCTCTAGTAGTGTGTGTAGCTTTGGCTGTTAGCATAATCACCCAGAGCGTGCCCACAGAGAATTCAGGTTACCAAATGCTTCCAAGAGAGTGCCCACACGTTCGACTGGACAATTCATAGGCACTACTAAAATACATAATATTGTTTGCATTCATGAGCCTGGTTGACTTCCAGGTGTTTTTTTCAGGATGGTACAAGTGCTTGTCAATTGCATGTTGCTTTAGCTTGCCTATTAGTAAGTAGGAAACAGGAAATTAATATTGGTTTTGTTAATTAAACACACTGTTCTTAGCTTAGGACCGAAATAGCATCCCAGTTACATACAGCAACTCTCATTTGTTACTAAGTTTCCTGAAATAAGACTACGTGCTGCATGAGTCTTCCCTTTGTGACAATTCCTCTGTTTGTTGATATTAAAATCCTATTCCCAGGAACATAAGTATTACGCAGTTCAGAATGGCACGTAGTAAGCACAAATTCATACTGATTTTGAAAGATCTTTAACACAGCAATGGTAGCCCAAAAAAGTAATTTGTAATTTTTTTAATATGTAATTACACTGCCATAAATACAAGAGAGGTATTTATTAAACAAGGTCATTACTACCCCACTCCATGCATTTTGAATTTCAGGTGTAAAGCTTGATTACTGAAGACCCCATCTTGACTGGAAATCAATGTAGCATCTGAATAACGTAAGAGCCCATATCAATAAGGCATATCTTAGAAGTGCAGAGTGTTTGTACGCTGACAGGGTGTCTGACTGGCTCTTTTTTAAGATTCTTTAGAAGTCCTATCAATCACACGTTTTGCCTGACAGTCCCTGTAAGTATGTATATTACTACTTATAGCTTTCCTAGATTTAGAATACATACTTGAAGACCCATTTTTGGCTTTATGGGTCTATATAATTCCTAAAACTGTAGGATCCTGACTAATGATTTGGAGCTGCTGATGCATTCTACAGCACAAATAATATATTGGTAATAAGGTAGTTCAGGGTAGCAGACAATTTTTGGAGGCTACTAACTCTATAAAGAGGAATCATTTCAATCACAAATAAGAATAATGCAATGAGGACACTCTAGTCAAATGTCTACAGCCCAATGAAGTGTCTCATTTACAGCCAGGCTGGACAAAATATCCTGCAGTTAGAAGCAACCCCATATTGGTAGGGAGATGAAAGCTCAAAATGCCAGACTTCTAATATTGGTTTATGTCTCTTGTTCAAACCCTAAAGGGACAAAATTAGAGCAGTTTTTAAGTATATCAGGAATGGGTTTCCCAGATATCCAACCACACATCCCCAGAAAATCATTGCACTAGGCAATGGGTGGGATAAAACCCATTTTGTGCTATTTTGTTCTACCAAGAGCTCCCAGATCACTGTCAGACACAACTCATTTTCCTTTGGTCAGTATATTCAGGTCTATGTTATTCATTTCACCACTGCCTGGGGAAGAAGAAACATTTTCATGATTACTCCGTCGTCTTGTCCTCCTGTGCAAAACCAGTGCACATAAATCATACCATATTTGTCCTCCAAATTATTTGCTGACACACACGCTGTGCAAGGTCATTAACTTTTAGTGAGGCAGCAGGAAGCATATGACCTGGATCAAGTTGAAATACATTACATTATCAAGGAATACAAAGAAATATATGGTGCTTTGATTACTTGGGAAAAATACTAAAAAAGCTCACAAGGGAATAAAAACCTTTTGTCAGTGCAGTCAGGTATCACTGTTTTGTCAGTCCTTCTAGTACATTTACTATTCTGATGTCATAGGTACATTCTTAGTACATAGGTCATGTGAACATGACTTACAAAGCTTTATTTTTAGCCTGAATGAATACATATTTTATGAGAGGAAGAGTTTCCTTCACAAAAAGAGCTTGCAAATGATGTGAGACTTAATTTTTTCCCACAGACTCTTACACATATGTTGCAGACATCAAGAGTAACAAAAGCTTTTAATCTGGCTAGCTAGGACAGCTGCATGAGTTAAAATACAGCTCTAAATTCATTCGTATATGTCTTTGATACCAGATGTTCAACTTGCTTGCCCTGATACTGAGAACTGTGTAAATTAAAGAATAATCTGTGATTACATTATGCTCTGTCCTCTATTGCACCATAGATTGTAGCAATTCTCTCAAAAAACTGCCCAACAGTTCAGGAACTAATTATAGCTCAACGTATGCTGCATTTGCTCTGTAAACCTTCTTTTTTCTCATGCAGAAAATGGTTCGGTTAAGGCTGGCTAAATGATATTTCTATTGCCTCACAGATTCCACAAGAACCTGAGATCCTGCCTGAGGTTTCCCAGGTCGCTGCTCTATATGTATGAGCATTCTGACTCAAAAGTAAAGCAGAGTCAGGTCCACAGTTATGAGAAAGCTTATATTAACTTCACACAATATACCACTCTTTCTTCTCCCTCATCCCACAAACGAAATATAAATCCCCCCAAACATGTCACAAAGGAAATAGAATTTTTTTCAATGCCATTTTCCAGTTTTTACTTTCCTGCTAGTTTTTTTTTTTCCTTTTTTATTTTCCCCTGAAGCTCATGAAGTCCTTCTCTCCAGAAGTGGGCAAAGGTTTTTAACTGGGAGAAATGGAATAAGGGTGTCTGGCCATGCTCTGATTTTCTCCTAACATGGTCCTGGTGCCCTGAGTTCCCATCAGTGAGTTTCCCAATATTTAATGTGAGAAATCCTGAAAATGAGCCAGTCTCCAAATAGGCTTTTAACAAAGCCTAAGATACTGAGCAAATCTACTTAGAAATGAGAGGTTAGTCCTGACTTAACATGCTGGGCGGCAGTACCTTAAGCACATTGAAGCACTTGAAAATTGATCACATTGGAATCAGGGAAATTGGACTATGACCCTAGCACTGAATTTGCTGCTTGGATGTGAGATCTGCAGACATCCAAGGCAAAACTTCTTCCATTGCCTCTCAGCTCTAGCAGACTGCTGAGGGGACTAGGAGTGTCAGGGCATGTGCGTTGAGCTTCACTCACCTCTGCAAGCAGGGAAAAATTGCTTAAACTGCTACTAAAAGTTCTGCTGAACAGCAACACTTTCTGGGTGACCGGAAGGGAAAATACTCTTGAGTGCACTAACAGGCAAGAGGGAATTCAGCATGTCTGGGAGAAATACTAAGCTCTGGGATTCAGTGAGCTTCTGAGATGGCATATACTTTGGTCCTCTGTGCCTCAGATTAGGATCAGGCATGTAGTTGGATGGCCCTGTATGTATGTTTACTGTACTCCACATGACCACTCTGAAAATCCCTTCATATTATAAAATTTTGCTGGTAGATAGAAGGGAATGAATGCGACAGCTTGGGTGTTTCAGCTCCAAAGTGCCAGAGATGCATCTTCTACAGATAAATAGTGCAACATTCAGAGACTTACTACTCACATGTTGCAAATATGAACTCAGACAAAAGGCCAGAGGTTGTCTCCAGGGATAGAGCATTACTAGACAGACAGGTCCTGCACTTGCCGTATTTTTATTACAGTTAGTTTGCAAAAAATGGATAAAGAACAAAGTTTCCGTTCCTAAGACCTTGCAGAATCATTTTAGGTGTGAAATGACAGTGAGAGAGAATCTGATGAAGAATGGAAAGTGAGGGGTTATAGAGGTAGAATTGTGTCACTGTGCAGCACATGCATTTTCAGGCAGTTTGAGGGATTTTAAAAGATCTTTGTTGCTTCTCTAACAGTGTCCAAGAAGGAAAACTTCCAGTGAAATAACTGAGAAAGAGTCAGTGGGAGACGCAAGTTTCATGTTGCACAGAGGGAAGGGGATTTTTGGCAGGAGCAGAGAAACTGCATTGATATTAGCACAATGTATCAGGAGTTTGATTTAATAAGAGGCTGGATTTGGAGAGAAGAAGAGTTATGTGAAATATTTAAGGCAAGAACAGATCATTTAATCCAAAACCAGCTATTTACACAAAATGTTGTGGTAATAGAAGTCTAAACTTGAGACATGAGTCCAACGGGTTGTTGTGTGCAGTGAAGTGTTGGAATAGGCTGCCCAGGGCAGTGGTGGAGTCCCCATCCCTGGAGGTGTTTAAGAGTTGGGCTGACATAGCGCTGAGGGATATGGTGTAGTTGGGAACTGTCAGTGCCAGGTTAGTGGTTGGACTGGATGATCTTCAAGCTCTTTTCCAACCTAGATGATTCTGTGATTCTGTGAAATTGACTGTAAATTACTGAAATGATTGCTTTGAACAAGGACAGAGTAGAGCTGGCTACAGAGAACATTCTTAAAAAAGCAGACTGAATTAATCAGGACTACATTTTTTAGCAACCCTGGCTGTCAGGCAAGTCCTTTAGAGTCTACATTGTTGAACAGACTCATACATAACAATAGGAGGATGTAAGATTTCAGTTACATATTCAGAGCAAGCTAAATCTGCTGTCACAATAATCTCTTCACTCTAAATTGACACAGCAATCTTACTTAGTGACCTCCGTAAGTATGTCAGAGACTTTGTGCTGAAAGGATGAATCTATGTTTTATGACTTAAATCTTGGAAAATACTGTTCACTCACTGAACACTGAACCTGCCATGTTAAACAGACCTGTTTCGCTTAGCCTTTCTTCATGTCTCATAAATGACAGAGGGTTGAGAAGAGGATATAAATCCACATGTAATTCAGCACACAATGAAAAATTACACTGGGGAAAGGAAATTCTTGTACACAACAGTAATGAGAAAGAGGCAAAGACCAAAATGAAATTTAATTGAAACGATAAATGTTTCAAAATAACCAGTGACCTTCTAGTGATGAAAACTACAAGGTCATCATAAGTTCCTAAAAAGAAGTTGCTCAGTCAATTGGCATCACATGGTTTGCATCCCA
This sequence comes from Strix uralensis, assembly GCF_047716275.1. Classification (NCBI taxonomy): domain Eukaryota; kingdom Metazoa; phylum Chordata; class Aves; order Strigiformes; family Strigidae; genus Strix; species Strix uralensis. The sequence continues at coordinate 123,711,401 of NC_133973.1, forward strand.
TCAAATTTGCATCCTCTGATCCTTTTTCCCTCCTTCCTCTGATGGACAACTCTGGCAGTCAGTTCTTACAAACAGACACCTAATACTGCAAAAATTATAAGCAGTCCAGAGCGCAGCGAGTGCAATGTTACATGAGCTAGGACCTGACAACATTGCACTTGACTGCCCATATTTCATATAGTACTCAAGTTGCCTAAATATAATGCAACATGAAATGATAATGTTAAACAAATTCACAAGTGGTCAAAATAGTGAATATTTTGTATTTTTTTTGAGCAGAATCATATTTTTATGCCACAATACTAAGAACAAGGGAAAACAACTAGGAAACACTATAATTCTGTAAATGCAGATCTACTTTTTTGTAATATCACATAATTTAAATTTTAAATTACTGTCAGGACTTTCTGTAAACCAAATTACCTTTCAGTGTTAAGTTTGTGGGAGTGAGCAATACCAGAGGTACCACTGACTGATTTAATTTCTTTACAAAGAGGTTTGCAGGAGAAAAATGTTAAGATGGTAACATACAGCTAATTTAATTTTGTCTCATAATCAAGTGGCTACTGCTTCCATCCTAAGTATAAAACACTGAGATGTAAAGATTTTTTATAGGAGTTACAGTGAAGGAAGAGTCTAGACATTTCACTCCAGGAAGATAAACTTTGCTCTCTAGTGTGTGAAAAATACAATAGACAGCTGAGAGAATTGAATGGAGCTTGGTATGTCTTAATGATTTTTCTTTATAATCACTGTTCTCTACCTATTCTTTTCAATCAACACTGAAGCAAGAGACTTTTTTGTCTTCCTTGGCAAAGTCTGTCTTTTTTGCTTTGGCTTTGCAGGGGTGATTAGGTGTGGGGTCTTGAATCTTCTCTCTTTTTCAGATGGATTATTGAAGTTCATGGGTACAAAATGGAAATCTTTTTTATTTGGGTTTATCATTTCTCTTTATATATTCTGTAGTGTGGGAGTAAAGAGCTAGAGAACATTTAGAGCTCTGGATTGTTGTTTTCTGGAAATGTTTGTTTCATCAGAAATATGTGAGTGCTTTTCCTGTAAATTACAGGTTCTCGCTTTCTCAGACTGATTAGGGAAATAGTCTAAACCCTGGAGAACTTCTTTTTTCTCCATGAGTTATATTCTTCAGTGAGATTCTCCTAGCTGGGAATTCATATGAAGGAAATTATTATTTTATATTTATCCTGTTGCTTATAGTCTTTCCTTCAAAATTTGCTGCTTTTCACTGTTGGAGACAAGATCATGTTCTTGCTGTCAACCTTTAGCTTCACCTTGCCATTCATAAGTTTTGAACATGTAAAGCCACAAAAATCCTGAAGTTTCCATTCTTGACCTATACATTTTTAAATCATCAGTCTGGACATTTGTCTTTGTTCTCTTCCAGTAAGTCATCAGCAGAGGCATGATATCTTTCCCATGATGTTGTGGAGCTAGAGAGAATACACTTGCCCTCCCAATCTTGCTTCTTCCCAGCTCCATTTCTGTGGACCTGTGTGCCTTAATGAAGCTGGTGGCTCTTTTATTACTGGAGGAGATGACTTGATTCTTCCTCTAATGGGTACCTGGTTGAACCACTCAGTACAAGGACACATTCCATAGATTCTTGCTTCTTAATGTAGGGTATGTTCACCATAATTTCTGCATGTAAAAGACATCACGCATTAACATGTCAGCACTTTCAGTTTAACATTAAATGCAATCAGTCAGCCTAAACTAAGGTGAGACCAACCTCCATAATTAATTTTACTTCAGTGGTGGACAGCAAGTGAATCAACTCTTTCTTCTGTTTACTTCATCCTCTGTAAATGTTAATTTAAATTTTGTCAGTGGCAAATATTCTGTTTTAATATTGACATAGTGCCCTCTTTTTGTTCTTGCTTTGCTATAAGTCTGTAGATCTCCCAAATTCGTTTGCAATTGAAAAGCTGCTAAGATATGAAGGAAATTGTTTCTTTTATTGAGGAGCTAATCGGTTTTGTCATAATAACCTTTTCTAGTGACAGCAGTAGCCTTGTTAAAAAAGGATTAGGGGAAGGAAGGAAGAAATATACAGATAAAGGAGTTTGTTGGTTTGCTGCATTACAATGTTGTTCCAGATCAACATTATGAGCCAAATATTTAGAGTTGTATTTGAAAGTTGGTATTTTTTTGAAAGTGCAAATATGGACTTGATTTTCAGGAATTCAAAAAGCATATAGTTCCTGTCACTAGCAACTATAATTGTCCAGCATTTTATAACATAGTAATTGTAACTATTATAATCATCTTATATTTATACTTCTATATTTAAATATAAGTCAGGCTAAAGGTCCATCCAAATCTGAAGACTCCACATTTCAGCTAGAAGTCCTCATAAAACAATTGACTGTTATATATTTTGGTATATAGTGGGAATCTCATTCTTATTCCATCAGAAGTACTTTAGTAACAGCTGCAAATGCAACCCCTACAGTTAATTTAGATAAGGGAATATTTATTGGGATTTAGCTTCTATGGAGAAGCTAAATCGTTTTCTCTGTATCTCAGAGAAATTTCAAGCCAATAAAATCTGGTGAATCTAACAGAATCTCACAAAAAGCACCTTGTCAAGCATATGGTGAATTGTCTTTATGTATTCTCTATTTGACTTAACTGGAATGTCTCATTCTTCTTTAATCAGTTCAAGTCAGTCAATTATTTCCTCTTGTCCTTCTCTATTAATCCTGTGGTTTCCAATCTGTTTTCATTTAGGGAACAATAAATATTTTCCAGGGGAGCTATGGACCCTGAATTAATAATTCCAGGCCATAATAGTATAGACTTATTTTCCTTTGAGTGTAGTTGGGCTTATACTTTTTCCAATAGGAAAAATGTTGAAGAAAACTTATACCTCCCCCGCAACTGCTTCTTGTTTCTATCACGTACCACAGTTAATCATGCTCCTCAGCTTTTTTTGTATTGCAGATTTCTGAGTCAAAAAAAATGACATCATTAAAAAATAAACCTAGCAGCAGAAAAAGGGTTTTGTTTCTTTGTTTATTATTTGTTCGTTCCTTTCACCTCCTTGAATTTCATTTTGTTTCTAGGAATTACCCTCTTAGCAGCTTTCACACAATCTTCTAGAGATATGCCATAGATACCAATACCTTTATGATCATCTTGTGACTAAATTATCTTCCATAGTCTAGCTTTCTACAACTCTAGCTTGCATGTCATATCAATCAGCGGAAGGGTACTAGCAAGGGTGAAGCCTGTATTAGTAAGACTGCAGTTAGCAGGTCCAGTGATCTTCCCCCTTTATTCCACATCTGTGATACACATCTGGAGTTCTGTGTCCAGTTTTGGGCTCTCTAGTACACAAAAGACACAGGCATACAGTAGTGAGTTCAACAGAGATAACTAAGATGGTCAGGGAGCTGAAGCACAAGATATACAAGGAGAGGCTGAGACACGTGAGTTCGTTCAGCCTGGAAAAGGTAAAGACCTTATTGCTGTTTTCAACTGACTGAGGTATAGAGAAGATGGAGCATGACTTTTTGGAGGTGTACAGTGATAGGATAGAAGGCAATGGACACAAGTGGGAACATGGGAAATTCCAGTTACGTATTAGGATTTTTTTTTTCACCTTGAGGGTAGTCAAGTACTGGAACAGTGTTCCAGACTGGTTATGGGACCTCTATCCTTGGAGTTGTTCAAGATTAGCTGGACACAGCCTTGAGCAACCTGGTCTGATTTGACCTGCTTTGAGCAAGGATTTGTGCCAGATGCTCTGGAGGTCTCTTCCAATCTAAGTTATTCTATGATTCTATTGAAAAACTATTAAAAAAAATTTCTCTAAATGAAAAGTCATCTTTGAAAACCAATTTAAAGTGTGAAACTTGTTCCACCTAAATACAGCTTTCTAAATGTGAGGGGTCTAGTCTAAGCCAGCTGCCTAAGCTCCTCTGTAGTCCCTGATGATAAAAAGGAATTTCTGTAGGTTGATTAATTGCATCCTAACTTAGGTATCTAAAACATGGGAGATCAAATATCTTTTGAAAGTGCTTGTCTCTCTTCATTACAATTCAAGAACCAACAAGGCTTGCTTAAGTTAGACTTATTTTTTAGGGCTCAGAAGGATCACACTCAACAATGAGAGGGCATTAGGACTTTTCCAGATATGGAGAGCAGTTATTTATGATTGGATTTACAGATTTTTCAGAATATAGGAAAAGTATTTTCAATAACATGAGGCTTTTTATTTACACTGCCATAGCTTTCCTGCTGCCCTAGATGTCATGTGTCTGATGATATTTGAGATGACACAAAGACTTACAGCCTCATGGCCATAAAACACAAAAATTTAAGGGATTTTCAGAAATTATCTCAATATTACCTTCTATTTATGTAACTTCAGTGGTTCAAATGATGTGAATCACAAGATCCAAGTGATATCACCCATTGTGTTGGGTTTTTGTGTGTGTGGGGGGTTTTGATAGCAGGGGAGGGGGCTACAGAGGTGACTCCTGTAAGAAGCGTCTCAAAGCTCCCCTGGCTCCAAGTCGGACCCTCCTTTGGCCCAGGCAGAGACAATTAGCAATGGGGCTGTGCCTCTGTGATAATTTAAGAAGGGGAACATGAGAGGAGGAGGAATTATGAGGGAAATACTTATGCAAACACTGAGGTCAGCTGAAGGAAGGAGGGGGGATGGAGAAGGTGCACCAGAGCGGAAACTCATCTGCAGCCCGTGGTGAGAGGGCAGGCTGTGCCCCTGCAGCACGTGGAGGTACACAGTGGAGCAGATGCCCCCCTGCAGCCCATGGAGGATCCCACACCAGAGCAGGGCTGCACCCAAAGAAGGCCATGACTCTGAGGGAAGCCTGCACTGGGGCAATCCATCACTGAGAGGACTGCAGCCTGCGGGAGGGACCCATGCTGGAGTAGTTTGGGAAGAGCTGCAGCCTGCTGGAAGGACTCTCATCAGAGGAAGTTTGTGGAGGACTGTGTCCTGTGAGAGGGTCCACGCTGGAACCAGGGAAGAGTGTAAAGAGTCTTCCCCCTGAGGAGGAATCACAGAATCATCTAGGTTGGAAAAGAGCTTGAAGATCATCCAGTCCAACCGTTAACCTAACATTGACAGTTCCCAACTACACCATATCCCTCAGCGCTATGTCAACTCTACTCTTAAGCACCTCCAGGGATGGGGACTCCACCACCTCCCTGGGCAGCCAATTCCAATGCCTAACAACCTGTTCTGTAAAGAAATGTTTCCTAATATCTAGTCTAAGAAAGAAAGTAGCAGCAGAAACAATAGGTGATGAACTGACTGAGCTCCCCATCCTCTTCCCCGCTGTGCTGCTGCAGGATGAGGAGGTAGAGACATCAGGAACAAAACTGAGCCAGGGAAGAAGGGAGAGGTGGGGGGAAGGTGCTTTTAAGATGTGGTTGTAATTCTCACTGTCCTACTCTGTTTGATTGGTAAATTAAGTATTGTTGTTTGTGGTGTTTAAATTAAATTGATGCTCTTTTTCTTCCCCTAAGGAGTCTGTCTTTTGCCCTTGAACATGATGGGTGATTCATCCCTCCCTGTCCTTTTCTCGATTCCTGAGCCTTTTGTTTTATTTTCTTGTCCCCATCCTCGAGGGGGTAGGAGTAAGCAAGTAGCTGTGTGCTGCTCAGTTTCCCTCTGGGCCCAAACCACAACACCCCTATTGCCTTATAACCTTCCCATAATTTAGTGTGTGTCCACATAAAAATAACAGATCACACAACTTTTGAATACTAACATCAGAACAGCTACTTAGATATCCTTTTTAATTATTATTACCTGTCTCTCACAACTATAAAGCAATTGAGCATATTTTTTTGCTATTCTTGAAAACACAGTCTTGAAAATAGAACGCTGAAGTGATTGGTATAATAGTGTGCAAAATGAAGCCATCAAGTGTATTATAAAAAACAAGACGGAAATGTCAAGACTGACATTTGGGAAAAATACTCTACATTACTTCTGTGATGTGGGTCAGAGCCCTCTCTTGCCAAAATAGGTGATTCAGGCATGCATTATCCAAGACATCATTGGTAACTAACTTAGATTTAAAAAAAAAAGAAATTCCAGTTTATTGTGAATGCTGCTAATCATTTACCTAATGAAACTATTAGTGTTCCAGAATAACTGATGTTAGCCAGCTGCTGTTCCTCAGCTAATTGCTGTGTTAATGTACAGGCGATCATGTAGCCTGTGGTGGTGTAGAGCAGGAAAGGAGCAGAGAGCTACAAAGCTTTCCAGCCAGCTGTTCTTAGCAATTGCTAACATACTCACCCCCACTGCCAGTGGTAGGCAGAGTCCATCTGCCTGTTACCTACTAAAAGATCTTTTAAACATCTACAAACACTTTTTCTTTTTTTTTGTGTTTGCAGAGTCACTTGCCAATTTATGAAAGGCTGGATGAGCACCTGTGAAATGGGAAATCAGGCCTCTGTTTACAGAACAAATGGTTGATCACAACAGGCCTTACTGGGCTCCCTTCTGCTGCCCTTTCCTCCTTGCTGTGACTGTCCGGGCTATCAGCACCGACATTTGTATGCCTGTTCTGTCAATCAGACCAGGAACAAATCTAGGGTTTTTTTTCTAACATGTTCTTCAAGGTTTTCTTTAAAGCCTGTCCCAGGTATAGGGTGGGAATGAGCAGCGAGGAGGAGGGAGGGATATGAGGTATTTTATACCATCATCTGTATCTAACACACCATAGACTTAATCCACAGACTAAGCATGGACTGAATAGCTCTGGAAAGATTAATGTAGAAAACAGGAAAAATGAAGTTACCTGAATTGAACCAGCTCATGCTTGTCTCACTATGCAGGTAGGTTATTAACCCTAGGGGAACAGTGGGTTTTGAAACACAAGGTTAGGAGAGCCAGGACACTGGACACAGGGACTTTACCAGTTTAATTGCTAATTGGATTAGAGTTTAAAGCCTTAATCTGACTCAAGCATAAAGACATGTTTTTTAAAGTACCTTATTCACCTTCCTCTGGAAAACATCACTTTCTCCTAGACTACTCACTTTTGTGTTATGACTTTGCAGCTTAAAGAGGCAATGTTAATAAACACAGGAGCATTTCAGAAAAGTTGGAACAAGAAACAGAAAGAAAAAATGTATGTCTAGTTCATATTGGTTTTTGTTCCATTATTCCGATTTGGGAATGTGGTTAAGTGCAGAATTAATTTACAAATACAAATAGTGAGTTGGTAGGTGTAGATATTTTTACTGCTACAAAGAGCAGTCAGAATACAGAATAGTTCCTTTTATATATAATTTGTCATTTAGCTTCCCTTTGAAAGTGTACAGAGGAATCTTGAGGCCTTTGAATCACTAATATCTCAGAAAGAATCTATCCAGCCTCAAAAATTGGGCTTATTTAGTACTTAAGACATTGAGCATTTAAGACACTAAGTGTTGGGCATTTGCCAATTCAGCTTTTCAGACAGCTAAAAATGTTTGATTTGACAGATAAAAATCTATTGTATATATATGTAAACTAGAGAGAGAGAGAGACACCAAGAAAATTAGTGGATATTTATAAAAAAATTAATACTCGTACAGAGGAATTATTTTTCTTATTGGTAAAGGGAGAAATAATATCTTATAGATGCTTTCTTGTCAAAGAAACAGTGCAGGAGATTTTTTTCTTTTGGGGGACAGTTGGAAACATGGGTGTTAAGGGACAGACCAAACAATTGATGAGCTCTCCAAGTGTTTGGGTCCTTTTGCATCTTTACAGATAAATAGTGTCCCTAGCATTTCCTGTAATTGATTAGGGTATTGTAATTTTGGGGAAGATGGAAGATCCATATTAAAATATTGGCTTTACTGAGCCATGTCTATGTGGTGTCACCTGTTTTTACTCTGTTACAGTTTTCATTACTCACTGGCTATTTTTCACTTGATGCATCTGCATAAGTTCCATTAACATTAATGAAAATTCCATGTTCATGTCAGATGGAGTCTAAATCTTGAAGACTGGAAATAATAGCTTTAATATTTCCTGCAAAGATGTCTGGGGAGAAGACAGGTTTAGTTCTAATAGCTACTTCTTCCTTCCCTGCTCATTGTGTCCATGTATTTACCTCTTAATATAAATTGTTGTTTTCAAAGCTACTGTACATTTACTCAGAGGATAAATGCATTACATTTAACCAGCAGTAGAATTTAGACAGATTCTAAAATATGAAACAATTTCTAGGGTGTTTTAGGAAGTATTAGAACTGCAATTTAGATTAGAGATATCCAGAATAATTCTATAAGCACATACAGACAGATTTCTCAGAACGAATTACAAGGCTTAACCTATGCGGCATGCCAGGACAAGTCTAGGTCTTGTGATGAAATTGTGAGTCTTCTGGCTTCTCATTTACTCATACCTGTAACTGTTCCTGACCTCATAGTCCTTTGGACACAGAAGATTAAGTACTATTAAGGATCTGCATTGCATTTATTTATCATTTACCTATCTATTCTTATTTATCATTTTAAGCTTAGCTATAAATGCAGGAAATAATTTTACTCTACTGTAGAAAGTGTATGTTGACAAAATATTTCACATCCAGAGGTGGCAAAGATATATTTTTACATTCACTCTGGGTAGGAACCAGGCTGTCAAAATCCCATCTAATTTGAGACATAGACACCTAAATCAAAGCATTTCTCCTAGACAGCAACCTAGACTTACAACTCTCAAATACTGCCTAGTCCAGTAGGTACTTACCTACTTAGCTTGAAAGTCTTCTCCAAAGTGCTTGCTTTAGGAGGATGAGCACTTATCTCCAGGCTGTATTTCCATCATAATCCAGGTTTAGGCAGACAGACATCTGCAGTCCGTGCAGCTTCTGGAAGATGTACTACATGTGTTTTTGCACTAAATATTAGTGGGTAAAGCACTCAATAGCACCTTAAACTTTCCCCAGTCTACGGTTTCCGCTCACTCTCCCACCTCTGAGAAAATGCCCTCACTACAGCACTGTGGGACGTTGGAGTGGGAATGCTTCCTAAAGCTCCTCATGGACCTGAGCCTGGGATCCAGGGATGTGAGTCACAGGGCCAAGGGGATAACAGGTACAGGGAGTATAATTCTAGCCTGGGCCTAGGCATTCCTGAGAGGCTAATACTGTGAGTCTGGACTTAGTTCCCAAAGGCATTTTTTTTTTCTGTAATCCACAATTAATTTCTCCATTCAGTGTCAGATTTGAATCAGGATAGATGCTGCACTAGAATCTGATGGTGAAAAACACCTGCAAGATCAGTCTTCCAGTCTGAAGGGTTTGAACAACAAAATCTGATTCTACTGAAATGCCACATCAGGCATCTAAAATTCTTCATCTAGCTCAGGCTTCATTTTTAATCAGGCTTGTGATTGTGATAGTTCTTCAAAGAAGAACTGAAATTTTTTGTTCCCTGCTTTTATCGGTCAAGGTTTACCTTTAGTGTTGCTGTGATGTTTTTGCAATAGTTGAAATGCCACCACTGTGTGAGCTGTAGCATGTCACAAATCTGTGTTATTCAGAGTTTGTATGTTCCATTTAGTGGTGTGCTTAAAGACAGTTTCCTCTCATAGTTCATCTCCCCTTTTACTGTGTGATTAAACTCTAATTTCTGCCAGTGCTGCAATTAGTACCGTGAAAATAATATTAGGGTAGCATTTGTAGAAACAAGACTAAAATAACCTCCACTGCAAGATTTGTTTCTTTTTGCTTATGTTTTCCCATTTTATTTTTTTTCCCCTTTCTTTTCTTTCCTGAACTGTAGATATTTGCATTAGTTAGAAACCACTCTCCCTACCCAACTCATAGCTCCTGATACTACTTGCCTTTTGTGGCAAATTCTCTAGTATTTTCTCTGTTCTTTCATATTTTGTTAATCCTGCTTTCACTTCCACAAGAACAAAAGCAACCAACCAAACAAAAAGAAAAAAACCAAAAACAATTAACCAACCAACCAGAGCAAAGCACAAGATAATTACGATCTCTTTTTTTTTTTTGTAAGGGGAGAAAGAATATTTTTGAGTAATGTAAAAAAATCAAGAAAACCCAGAAGCATCAGAAATAGCCAACAGTAGCACTCTTCTCTGAGAATATGGATGCGAAGGTTTGGAAACCCTTAGGCTAACAAGGATCTAAAATGAAAGACTCCCTTTTCTCTGAGTGCACTGACAATTAGGCTGCTATAAGTGCCATGAATGCATTTTAAAAAGAAAGCAGCAATAACTAGATTTGTGAGGGACCTAAACCAATTAGGGATCCCAGAAGACCCTAGTTTTTGTTTAACGATTGTTATTAGATAGGAGTTCAGAATGCAGAAACTTAGTTCCGAGTGTCCTGATTTGGATCCTTAAAGTTAAGCGAGGGGGACCCAGCAAACTTTGGAGCTTCAGGATTAGGGAGGCACTAAGCAATGGCAGTTCTGGCTTTTGGATCCAGAAGTTCAGTTAAAGAATTTGATCCAGAGTGCTGCAGCCCTTTGGTCTCTGTTCCCTAGTGTCTTCTCTTGGCTCTCCTGTACCTGAAACCTTCTTAGACAGTACTCTGAAGACAGGAATCCAAAGTACTGCAATCTACGACTATGCTCATGCTGAGTTATTAATACCTGTCCTCTGCTCACTCCACAGGCATAGCACATTAATCCTGAATTGGAAGACTTTCAGCTTTCTGTAAGACTGCTGCAAAGCAGTTTAAAGAAATCAGACCTGTTCAGAAGCTGCGATCTGATCCATTTTGGGGAAGCCATTCCAGCTAGCCACAGGGTAGCTATTATCTTCCACCATTCAAGCAAGAAGAAACAATTAAATAAAAAAACCCTTCTACAAACCTCAACAACTGGTAGTGCTGGGGAGGGAAATTAAGTAGCTGTAGCAGCAATTTAAAGAAAAGCAGCTCAGCAAAGATTAAAAGAGAATTAAAAGCAGCATGTCTTACCCACTGCCCAATTTTACGTCAAAGATTTGTGTGGTACTTGCTGCTGAGATTTGTAGGTTTGAAGGCTAAACTCTGGAAGAAAAATACTCATCAAGTTGACTGAAGGTATTATTTCACACCTCTGGAGTTAAAGACATGCCCAGCCCCAAACCCTGCAGCCACAAGTGTCTGACAGCGCTGAGGATGTTTCAACGCACCTTTCTCTCCCTGAAATGAGCTGCAGATGTTGCCAGGGATTGTCCTGTGCTACATTCTCAGCTGGATACTAGAACAAAAAAGATAGATTAGCTTTCATCTGCATGGTTCACTGCAGACTGTTTCATCCTCTTTAATGTTTACCAATAAATAGGATTTACAAAGCACCTCTGTTTTGGCCTCTACTGATATCTGATGAAGTTTTAACACTGGTATAAATGCAGTGCAAAATCACGCTAATACCAGTCTTAAAACCTCCACAAACTTCAGTGGGAAAACATCCAGGCCAAATAGGGCTGTCACTGGAAAACAAGACCCTGTAGACAAAACCCCCACTCCCCCCAGTATAAAGATAAATAATATAAATATTTATATAAATGATATCTTGTGAGCTTGAGGTCATATTTCAGGAGAAGAATCCAGCTCATAACCAGAGATGCAGGAGTATGTAACATAGAAGTTTCTTATAAATTTATCGAAACTATTTGTTAAAATAAATTTTCTTTATAAACCTTTGACAAAGTAAACTGAAGGCCTCTCAATATTTCAGTTCAGGGTGTCTTACTTCTGAGCTATTGCTTCTGCTATAAAATCCACATAGATATATTACACCCAGTTTTGACTTGACTAGTCACAAGATGGGCACCCTCTTCTGGGCTCTGGGGTGGATCAATATGGTGTTTCATTTGGATGCTCTTTTTCTTCTGTATCAAATTTACTATTTACGATTGCCTTGCTTTTTGCTGAATGGAACTGGATTTTGTTGTTGGATTTCCTAATCTCACTGACCTTTTGAAATCAATATGATTCTATAGAAAAGATCAGAAACTATGGCTCTTCTTTTTGGGCTGCTGTTCATTTGTCATCTTCTTTTCAAAGTGTTACATTGTCTTCAAATTATGTGATGCTAATGAACCGAAAAAAACAGTTAGGATATAAATAGTATTTAGGCTAAGTGTGAGGACGGGACAGAGGTCACCAGGGCAGCCCCCTGAGAACAGGGATGGTCTGAGGCTGGGCTGGGACATTGACCTGCAGTTTGGGGCCTGGATCAGTGGAGCCCTGGGCAGCCCTGGGCAGGACTGTCTTGCAGCAGAGCCATCGCCCCAAGCACAGGGTCTTCCCTGGGCCAGGGTCTGCCCTGGCCACAGCCTCCCCATGCTACTGGGAGCAGCCTCACAGTCCCCACAGACTGTGTGTGCTCAGGGCCTGGCACCAAACCTGGTGGGAATTGGGTTTTCTCAGTTGTTTTTTTTTTTCCCACCCCACAGCCATTATTTTTCCTCTCATAAGCCAAAGAGGCTACTTGAAGATTTCCTGAATCAGTTCATAGATTTCAAGCATTTCAGCCTAAGTTCTGTGGTATTTCATTTTAGAGATAATGGAAATCTGTGTGCCTGAGATCAGGTGATGTGAATTTGACCTTCATCTGCAGACAGAGTTTAGTTTGCCGCCTCATTTTTTCTCATGTTTGTCCTTCTGTTGGCCACAATCAATAAACAAAGCCTCAGGCTAAAACAAACTAAGTTGCCAGCAATGTAAAAGAGAAGATGACAAGAATGTAGAAAAACACCTTTCTAATTGTGTTGCTGTGTGGATTCTTTTGTTTAATCTAATGTGGAATTAATTCTTTAAGTTTATTGAGGTTATTGAAAACTGATTCCCAGTAATTTAAATTGCCTATTATTAATCTTTTTTGAACTAATAAACCAATTTCAATCCAGTACTTTCCCATATGAAGAAAACCTCAAAAGTTTAATTTCAAAAAATATTGGTGAATATTTCTTATATTCTCCATTGGACTTAATTTCAATTTTTATTTCAGAATGTAGCTCAAAAGGTACCATAAGAGCCTTCTAACTTTTCTCTCATGTTCTCAATGAGAACTGGCTCCAAATCAATCCCCAAAGAAGTCTTGAATCTCTTGTTTAGTAGCACAGATTGATGGCTCAGTAAAATCCAGACATCTGTAAAATAATTACATTTCTATTCTGGACTAAAGGATTAATTGGGTTAATTGCTTAAAGGCCAAGTGCAAGGTCCTGCACCTGGGTAGAGGCAATCCCAAGCACAAATAGAGGCTGGACGATGAGTGGATTGAGAGCAGCCCTGAGGAGAAGGACTTGCAGGTATTAGTGGATGGAAAACTGACTATGAACCAGCAATGTGAGCTCACAGCCCAGAAAGCCAACCGTGTCCTGGGCTGCATCAAGAAAAGTGTGGCCAGCACTCAGATAAAACCACTTAGGGATTTAACAACACATAAACCAAAAATGAAATATTGATGGTTTATACAAGCTCTAATTGCTTAGCTTGCCCCTACACATTTTTGGAGTTGGCACTGACAGCGTATAGACAAATGTTTCCTAAATTTCTGTAATATCTGATCATCAAGTGAAATGTGTCCATATATAGTCACTGCCTCTTCTGAATGAGCAGTTGTCATTAAAAACCCTGGAAGGTATAAGCAAGAAAATAATATGATCTCTCAAAAATTAATGAATTTGGATTCTGATACCTAATATTTGACTGTAAAATTGTTACACCAGGAGACTACAAAAATCTACAGCCAACAAAACCTGAATCATGTGTCAGATGTTCTTATTCCACACCATGGTAAGTAACCCTTTGAGGTCCATCGTTATTGCTTCTCAGGGAGCCCCAACACTGAAATGTCTAGAAACTCAAGTGCAATTAAACTAGCTCCTCATAGCATGGCATGGTTTGCTGCCAACAGAACTGGTTAAAAAATGAGGAATTTTCCACTCTCTTTAGACAAAATATGGAAGAATTCAAGAAAATTGGGCTATGATGGTGGTCTATTAACATTTGACATCACCAGCCATGTGGATAAACTTTAAGGTGTTGGCTGAAAATGGCACTGTGACATCCTCTCTGCACTGACACTGCTCCTCTGCAGGCAGTGAGGGACCTGTGCTAACCTCTTTGAATGGGAGAAAAAACTGCTGGAAGGATATTTGATTATTTGAAGGCTGAGGTTTAAACTTTCAAAGACTTGTGCTCTGGGGAGTGTAGAAAAATGGAATTCATGATGGATGGGGATAATTTTATGATAGCAAGTAGAAAGCAGGAGTGTTGTTTTGGAGGAGGTAAGGAGGCAATAATTGTCTGTGTTTTCAAATGCTGCCCAATGCATCTGCATCAGGGTATGTAGGGTTTATTTAAAAAACATGAAAAATTTTATTCTGCTAAGTCCAGCACATGTCTTGAGTTGATTTACTTTCTTCAGCAAGATGTGCAGCTGAGCCTGGGCCACTCTCAGGGAAATCATGCAGTGCTCAGAGATGCCAGAGTAGCAGTATCTCTCCTAAATCTTTTACTTATGTTCAGTTTGGGAAACAAATATAAAAAGAGTTTCAAATCTACTCTATCTTGAACCGTCTAGGCACTGTCAGTGCCGGAACTGGAAGTGTCAGATGTGGCTCTCTCCATAGGCACTATTATGTATCTCCAAGGCTTTCAGACATCTGGCTAAATAAGAAGATGAATCACTGTCATCCATTTAAAAGGTGAAGAACAAAGAGCATATCAAGGATGGTGTGAGAACCTCTCTGACAGTTACCTTTGAGCTGATACTATTATAGGCTCTATAAAGAATTGCTTGCCTACAGGCAAGGTCACTTACTTTAATTTTTATCAATTGCCACCAGTTTCTTGGATCTCATGAACTATTCAATCAAAGGCAAGCAATAAGCTTTGCTAAATCAGTCTTGCAACCTTTAATGATAATATCCACAGCTTTTATGGGATCAACTTAGTTTTCATTAAAGATTATTGAAATTGATGCAGAGCAAACTCAGGAGAATGTGAATCAATAAGTAAGGTCTTTAAAGGACAAAGTGTTACGGGAAAACTAAAAGAGCCAATGGATCACTGGATCTATATCTGGTCATGCTCTGTGCCAGGAAAGATGGTTTATTGTTCTTGGATTGCATCGGTGAGATTTCCATGGGCTCAGCTTTTCCAATCAAGAAACTTCAGGAAATTGCTAAACTACTGTATTTTCTCTTCAGGTTATTTTGATCCCCTTTTCCTGTGTTTCTGTCATTGTCTATGTGATTGCTGCTTATATAGACATGTCTGACGTAGCCTTAAATTTACTAGTGTAATGTCAGCAACATATAGCTCACTGTAGGCTGCAACACCTAGCCCGATGTATTTGAGATGGCCTTCTACTTGACCTCCAGATACCATTCTTGAAGGACTCTGGGCTCTCACAGGTTCCGTGTAATACCAGTCTGCTCTGTAAGGCTGTCCCAGGAAACTGTGGTGTCTCAAACAGCACAGCACTTGTGTTTAGGTAACTGAATTGATCTCAGATTGTCAAGGTAGCTGTTGTTGAGGAACAAATTAGAAACTCAGCCTTTTTCCTGTAAATTGGTCTGGCCATGGAAGCTTCTGTGCCCATCTGGAGCTTTCAGTAAAATACTAAGAATTGGTGGCATATGCACTAAGAAGGAGTGCTAATTTATGGTTAAAATAGTGCTGTATCACCTGCCACAGCAGCAACCATTGGGGGTCAAAAAGCAGCCATTTAATGGTTACCTAGTTTTTGTTTGAGCTCAGTTGTTACATTTCTCACACCTAATAAAAGAGAAACTTCTGAATTACAGTTTTAGAAAGCTAACAGATAAAATAAAACACTGGTTCCTGCATCCTATCTCACAATTTATATAACATAATATTCAGTCAAGTTTGAACTTTTCTTTTAAAAATTTTTTTAAGACATAGCACTCAGCTAGAAATAAATTCTACAGTTTAGTTTAGGTCTGGAAATTTATGGTGGTTTTTTTTCCACTGTGAAAAATAATCTGTCAATTTCCACATGATCTTTTACTCAATTTCAAAACCTGAAGCCACCTCACAGTCTTGTCATTTTTCCTAAGAAGAATAAAGACATGTCTCATCACTTATCTTCATAGTTGGCATAATTAAGACCTACAGTTATTATGTCGGCCTACATCGGCTTATGAAACAGTAATAGCTGTCTGCTATGAACAATCTTATTGAAAAGTAACTTTCTAAAAAAGCAGTTACAATTAAATTCTGTAAATTACTGAGGTCATTTAGAGACCACTAAAACAATTGGATTAAACTATAACTCTTCATCTGACAGTAAAAAATGTAGCATTTTTTTAATGGGAAATAATTACTTTTTTTCTCACTTATGATTTTTATACTGTGTTATATTGAAACAATTTAAATGAGAGAGAACACCATAATTTTATAAAACTTCCTGAGAAGAGTCCAAAACCCAAATCTTTATTTCATGTAGCCTTTCAGAAGATTCTTACTGGTATTTGAAGATGTCTGATAAAATTACATGAGAAAGATATGCACATTTCATGATCTCAAGGGCTTTACAAAAAATAGTGTTTTGCAATTTCCCATATGATCTCTTTATATGAAAACCTCGATGTAATTTCCTATTTATTTAGGAAGAACCTTGATTGCGAAGAAATGGATTTTGAGTGCTGGCTCACTATAAATCAGTGAGTGACTGTGACAGAACAGGAGTCAGAAGTTTCATCTCTCATTTCCCAGCTTCCCTCTTCTCCTATACTGTCTCTGCCATGTGCCATTTTGCACATACGCTTGGTAACAACAGCAACATGAAACTGTGAGCTGAGAGGCTCAGTGACTTGCACCCTGAGCATATCTAAGAGGGTCACACGAGGACACAAATGCAACCTCCTTGAGAGTCTGACTGCCAAAATTCTTAACCTTACTTTAGCCTGTGAGGATATGCTGAGTAGCCTTGTGGTAACAATGGCTCCTATTTTTCAGGCTGAATTTCATTTGTACTGCCATCACAGTCTTATTGTTGCAGAACTACAAGCCCTTTTGCTTTACTAAAGCAGGACTGAAGAAAGCACTCAGATAACAAGCCGCCCATGTAATTATTGCCAGGCATCTGGAAATGGAAAAGGTGGATTGTGGATTCTTCCCTTCATTTAGAGATTAGCTTAATCTGCTTTAACATTTGTGAGCAGTTGCTAACATTGAAGGGTTTTTACTAAGGAACTTAAATGTGATTAATAGGTGATAAAGCTAGCTTTAAAATAAAAATTGAGCAATCAGATAATGTCAGCTATTGCCCTCATTTGCTAGTTATGTAGTAATGCTGATGCTTTAAGTGACAGTCTTGCTCTAGTCATTGCTCATCATCATATGACAGACATTTTCTGTATTTATACAAAGTTAGCAGTAGTTCTGTTGAGATATTTACTTTCTTGTGAAGATACCAGTAAAGCTAAGCCATGTAACATGATCTTGTTATTTGGCCCAGTATTATCTAGCTATATAAAGAAAAACAGGCTTCCTACTGACTCTAGCCCTAAAAGGCTCTTAAGCACCAACTTTAGTGGAACTATTACATGATGTTTTGCTACTAGGAACTTCAGCAGGGATGAAAAATGAGAGTGACTATGTTTGGAGTAGTGCTTCTATTTACTTTTTAAGTAACTGCTGACATTATGGCTCAGAGCAAAGGTGGTCTAGAGATGATGAATGGTCCAAAACCTAGCTTTCTCCTCTACCACAGATTTACCTTAAAAAAGTCATTTTAGCTTAAGGAGCAATTTGGCAGCCTGCAGCTGACAAAAGGGGCAGTCCTATTACTTTCCCCTCTCTTGGTCATGCTTCCCTAGCTTGGCACTGGCACTTACCAGATCCTGTGATGAGCTGATTCAGCTCCTTAAACTGGCAGAAAATAATTAAGCTGTTTTTGCATGTTAGTTCTTTGCTGAATTAGTGAGCTGAATTGGATCATCCAGATGGTGACCAGAGTGGTTTCAAGGGAGGGGCTGGGATGTGAAATCAGGAGAGCTAAACTGGAAAGGGAGGAGAAAGAAGGGGAAGGGGAGGCAGGCTTTAGTTTTTGGTAATAGCTGTTAGATCTGCTCAACCTTCTTGTGAAACTTCAAACTCAGCACAGTGTCTCTGAGACCATTCCATTTCTGTAATATGTGAAGAACAAGACTTCCATTCATCATCCATTTTAATGGAGCTCCTGTTTGCCTAGGAAGTTTAGGCACTAAGAAGGTACATGCTTTAGGTACATGCTATACAAGGCAAAATATGACTCTACCTAATGTGGCTAAAATATAAAAAAGAAGTACAGGAAAGAAATTCCAAGGAAGAGGTTTTTTGGTTGTTGTTTTTTTTTTTTTCCTGGAATGGAGCCAAAGAATTCATTAATGTCTGGCAAATTCTACTAAGAAGCATACCTTTACAGGAGTATGAATGAAGGCAGAAAAACTTCAAGATGGAAGCTGAGATAGCTTAATATGCTTAAATGCTAGGTAAGAAAATTCATGGAGGGAAGAGAAGGACAGTGGCTGTGAGGGAGTGCTGGAGTCCTTTCTGCAGGCACTGACATAGCTGAGAGCTATTCAACTCCTGTAATGAAAGTGAGAGAGGAGCTGCCCTGAAGGTAGCGTGAACAAGGGAGTTAAAGTTAGGGTGGCTTACAGAAAGCTACAGGGACAGCCTCAAAAGAAAAACCTGAGGCTGATCCTGAGTTATTTTATATACAGGACAAAAGCCAAGCTCTAGCAAGTGAGTATATGAGCAGACATAAGGCACAAAAGCCTAAGGCATGTGTCTCTTTAGTGGGAGACAGAATTGGGATGGAGCATGTTTAGGCTTTTTTTTCTTTTCTCAGTGGTATATTATTCTTGACTTTAAAATCTGTCTCCATCTTCAACTAATGAACTAAACTGCACTTGATTGTAAAGAGTTTCAAGGAGGGGATATAGAGTATTGCAAATTTTATCCCTCTATTTTTTATTCCTGTGAATTCAGTGGGCTTTCTACTATTTGTAAGTACTAGCTGAATGAGGATTTTTAGGATCAGGTCTAATAGCTGTATAGTATCAATTCTGCTGTATCAGCTTGTTGAAAAAATATGGGCTTTTCACCATTTATTTTGTAAATTCATTATTTACATTTAAAGCAAGAGTAAATATTATAGAATACATAGAGGCCAGAGTGACAGTTCTGAAACTCCCCTGAGCTTATTGAAAGAAAATAGTCCTTGCTGTATTCTGCAGCTCTCACTAAGTAAGATAGCTAATGTATTCTGCAAAATGTTCTGTGTGCAAACAGCACCTAAATCTCTGCTCAGAGAATAACAGATATGTAAGGCCATATTTTCAATCAAATATCTAATTTCCATATACAGTATGGCAAATCAAGAGGGTATGAGAAAAAGAAAAGAATATCCTAGATCTCTGGAATTTAAATGGAAGGAATTTTAACCAAATAAGTCACTTAAGTGCCAAAGGATTTTACCTGTAATGGGAAAATGAGTTAGGTGTGACTGTTCACTCAGCTCCTGCTCAGATTTTGGCTAGCACACAGCTCATACTAAGGCCTGGTGTATACTGGGAGCAGTGCCAATAGGTCAGAGCATGGACAACATATAGGCAGGACACAATGGCCAGAAAGGGCCACTATCACCTGCAGCTTTCTGTCTGCTGCAAGACCAATCTTCCAAGCTGGAAGGTACAAATATGTTAGCTTACCCAAAAAGTTTTTGAAGCACATCAAACAGCAGCCGGGCTGCTGAGGCTTTTGTGCTTGCTGGTGTGCTGCAGGGGATGACTGCACTGTGACGGAGGATTAAGGATGAGCACTCTCACCACTGGCCAGATAACTTGCTCATAGGTGCACAAGTTGCAAGTTATGAGCTTCAAGTTATGAATTAGAGAACTTGTGAGTTAGAAACTTCATCAATTAAGGAATGAATTAGTGAATTCACTTGTTAGACTAGTCTGTACAAAGGCGATTGAGCCCTTGTTTTTCATGTCTGTTTGTTTTCTTTCTTAATAAACTCTTAAAATAAAGTTTAGTTTACAGAGTACATTTTCCTGTAAATTTACAGGATCCAAATGGACTGTGACAGTTAGGTTCCAGGAGAGCTGTTTTCAAATACCACCACAAAAAGTGACTTTCATCACTTGGGAAATGGAAACTGAGTGTCAAGCTCTGCTCAACAATTTGATGTAATAAATGCAGAACTCTCCTTTTAGAGCATGTTCTTTCTCCCTAATCATGTTTAAAATCAGTTCTCAACTAAAGTTATCCCCTTTCTGCTGCCTCTCACTTGTTTCCAATTTTTCTGAGCTGGTTCGCATGGCCAGTCCCTGGGACAAGAGGTTGAAGCCTTCCCCAGCCCAGTTGTGCACCCAACTGCACACACAGCTGCAGAAGAGACCTCAGTGACTCAGGTGTGTGTCCTTAAAGGAGATTTTAACAGATTCTGATGGTGCTATGAGGAAATTACTGCAATCTTAAGTAATGTGAAATTTCTTTTCTTCAGTAAAATGGCTAAGTTTAGCACCAAGCAAAAAGGAGTATTGAAAACGCTGCCATAATGGCAGTGAAATTTATTTTGCATTGACAGAAAAATCATAAACCATTGTTAGAAATGTTACTTGCTGATTAAACTTCAGCACCTCCAAGAAAACACTTGAAAAACTCAGCTTTCAATATGTCAAAAATAAATTATCGTAAATAATAGTTAACAGTAAATATACATGATGATAAAATGGATAATTTGAAACTATTTATGTATGAAAGGTAAACAAATAAAGAAGCAATTACATCTACCAGG
This sequence comes from Strix uralensis, assembly GCF_047716275.1. Taxonomy (NCBI): domain Eukaryota; kingdom Metazoa; phylum Chordata; class Aves; order Strigiformes; family Strigidae; genus Strix; species Strix uralensis. The sequence continues at coordinate 123,732,188 of NC_133973.1, forward strand.
ATTTGCTCTCAGATTTCAGAACATCTGGAATTGCTCAGTGCTTTTTCATATAATATAAACGATATTTATAGAGAAAGAGATTATGACAGTGTCAGAAAATGTGAATCTCCAGGTGGGCTCAAGCTTTCTTTGGCTTCTCAGATACCAGTAGGCATAGCATTGGTGCTAACAATTTCAGCTAAAAATCTTAGTCCTTTGAAGTGACCACAAGCTGGTTTTGCAATGCTGTTTTGTTTACAATCTACTTGCATGGTCTGAGAGCAAACATATGAAAATAATCTTTAAGTTTTCATTCCTGTGTAAGCTGATCCATCCTTGGTGCAAGGCCCTTCTTAACTACAGTCTATACAATAATTGTATCAAGTTGTATAGTTACTACACAACCACTGTAGAAAAGGTATAAAAATCAATTTGATAAGGCACAGACACTCATGCAAAAGTCATTACTAGGTAACTAACATAATCTTAGGGTCCAAGAAAACCCTATGGTACTTTCAGTATTTTATAGTTTTCTACTAATAGACTTCTCTTTATTCATAAAATACACTTCAAAGTTTTAGAAAAGCCCAAATAAAAAAAATAACGTTCTAAAAGTGTAGTCTGCATTTCTGTAATTATTAAGACAACTTTATTTTGCTCAGTCAAAATCCGCACATAACACCATGGTTTTCTGAAGTGCCATGATGGAGGTCAATAACCCAATAGATGCTTAATATGCATGATGTGATTTTTCTTTGCTTTTTACTGAAGCAACACAAAATTCAAACCTTGGTATCCTGAGGAGGGAATAAAGTCACTGCAGATTACCTTTTTATGTTCTTATTTCTGTCTTGTGGCAGAGACACTGTGAAGTCTTGAATTCAAACAGGCTTAAGTCACTATCTAAATTATGATGGCTTATCTCTAGCTTCTGACAACCAGCAATGCCTAGACCAGGACTTGTGGCAGGATCCTTGTAAATCAGCACAACAAATTGCAGGGCAGGAAGACATGAGGAAAAGATTCCCCCTAGCTGAATCTGATATAGATAGAGTATATAGGAAAAAAATTACAAAATCAATATATATTGCATATTTCTCTCTGTGAAAATATATGAAGATGTAGATCCTGCTATAAGTTATTATGTTGCTACATAGCACTGGCCTTCATACTATCAGATTAACTAGGTTGTGGGGTTAAAATAGTGTGTTTGTTTTTTTGTTCTCAAATATGTTTCCTTTTAGAAGCTTAACTTTGTTGTAAAACTACTTGCAATTGCTGTTTTTCCAGAGTGTTTTTTTCCCAGTACGAGGCTGAGATTGGAGACACACAAACATTTTAATTGTCTGAGATTACTATTAAATGGGCATGCAGTGTGTGATCCAAATAACGACTTTTCCCTCCTATTTGTTGTATTGCTATGCCAGTCGCTGTCTACCTCAGAGGACTTCCCCAGTGGGCAGTTCAGCTTGCCCTGCCTGTTGTCGGGGTTGATCCTGGGCAGTGTCCACAAGACCTCCATGACTAGCTGGGGTGGAACAACATAAGGCCACCTCTCCTCAGCTTCCCCCCTCTCCCTGCTCCAAGGGATCCAAGAAAGGCTTAAGAGCATTTGCACTCCCACCTGTACTCTCACAAACTCTCTGCTGCTTAAAAGATAACAGTATGAAGGTAGTGCCCAACCCTCTGGAGTACTGGGCTACTCACCTTGCATCCCACAAAGCACTAGATTCCTGCAGGAGGCCAATACAACCCATCTAAGTGGCTCTTGGAGGGCACAAGCACTTTTGCCCAAAAAAGTAATTCATAAGGGAGATTGAAATCAGAGAGCATGGGACAATGTAAGAGCTGTTTTCTTAGAGAGAGCAGCCTTGATCCTTGCAGTATTTTTGATGATGCTTCCATAAACTTCTCTAGCAGTTTCCCAGAGCAGATTGGGATATTTCATACAATTCTGTAAATAGTTGGTGGAGGCAAGAAGGCATTGAGTTTTCTGGAAATACTAGATACAGTATCAATTTAGGAGGTAGTAGGAAAGAAAATCACTATATAATAATGTGGTGAACAGAACTTTAAGTTCCATTTTACTCTGTTGGCTAAGAGAGTACCTGAATCCAGCAGCACTTGTTCAGCTAAGCCTGACACTGCAGAGCAGCCAGAGATTGGCCTCAAGAGAATCCACATTAAGTATCTGTTTAAGTGGACTAAGACAGAAGCTGTATTCTATGAGAGTAAAACACAGTAACATCCTGGTTACATATATTGGCCAAGCTACTCTTTAATATATTAACTGTTAATCTTTTGCTTCTGGTGACTATTCTCTGTGCCAGCTGCTGCAATTCAAAACATAATTGCTAGTGAAGTGGTGAAAAAAGATTAGAGAATGCCCAGGTGCAAGCTGTTCACGGCTGGGAGGCTGTTTTTCAAGCCAATTTCAGACTGGATGATGCTTGTAGACAGCTCTGAAGCAAGAGTGAAATGGTGTAACCAAAGGAGGGGGTAAACAGCACCAATAAAAGCTGAAGGGGGCCAATATTATAGGACTTTTGTAAGCTATAGGAGGTCAATGAGAGAATTTATCCATCTTTTTTTACTCTGTGCCTAGTAATAGTGATGTCTGGGAAACTACAACATTGAACCCAGTATCAGAATTTTTTCTGATCTTTGGAAACCAAAAACATATGCTGCAAGAAGTAATTGGGTGAGAATTAATCATCCACCACTTCAATAAGTAGGAAAATTCAGCTCCTACTTGACATCTCTGCATATGAAATGGGTTATAATTGCAGTGACTTATATTTCTAGCACTGTTGTGCTGGATCCATGCTTTTTGAAGAGTTACTTCAAGGACTCCTAGGGATAACAAGTAAACTGCATTTGGACAATATACAGGTACCCATGCTGGATGTTGAGATGAAGGTGGTCTTAATATTCCTAAAACCTTATTTGTGGCCTCAATTTATTTCCTAGACTATTTCTTGAGATGGTCTGGAATAAAAATATAGGAAAACCTGATCATCACACAGTCATACTTTTAATGAAAAATCACTGCTGACTGAACAAGCAGGTGCGTTTGAAGTTAAGAGTTTCCAGGGATGACTGTTGTTGAAGCTGACTTGAAGAGTAAGTTTGAAGATGAATGTGTTTAATCATGAAAGTCATGGTTCATTATACAGTGTACAATGCTTCTGTCAGCACCTGACTGGAAGCAAAATGGGACAGTTTTAGATTTAAAGGGGTCACTGCTAACATGCTGATTTGTGCCTCCCAGCAAAAGGGAAAAAAGGAAAATTAAACTAATATTTTGATACTAAATGAGCTAGTTTTCCTCACTTGCAAGTACTAAAAATTTGCTTAACAAATATTTTTAGTAAAGTAAAATGGAGAAGTCTGAAGAGGTGGACAAATTAGGTATATCTGATCTCATAGCTTGTGCTGCTGGTTGTTGCTGGTGTGGCCTCGCTGCTCCACACTGCTTCTTCCTCCTCGGTCTCCTAACTGTCCTAGTTCATCACAACTGTGCTGCTAACAGGCATACTCCTTAGCACCACCTATGAAACACAGCTCTCCACTGCCAGAATTTTGAATTCCTTCTTTGATTTCTCTTCGGAAAGGTCTCCTTACTTTGACCTACAGTGACTGTCGCTGATGCTGTTGTCTGGTGTTGTTGCCCTAATGCAACGCCCAGCAAGGGAGCATTACACTGAGCTCTTACGCTGCTGTAACTGGGGTTGCTCTGCAGTCCAGCTGAGTTGCCTTTGTAACAAGCACAGCATGTGCAAAATTCATGGGCTTTAGGCCTGTCCATCAATTTCTCTTCCCTTTGATCCATCAGATAGCAACAGAGTTCACCTCCTCTTGAGGGCTCCTCTGCCATCTGGGTTCACTGTTGGGGAGGGAGATGTGGGGTCTTTGCCATTCTTTAGGTCCCAGGCATCAGGCTTCTGTATATATGGGTCCTAGGGGAACTGGACTGACAGACTTTTGGCCTGCTGAAATTTCCCTCTCTCATAAATCTTCCCCCCTATAACTAGGCAGATGATAGTCAGGTCTACCCATGGTGACAAACAAGTGTCAACCAACACATGCCTGTACTGAAAACCAGATGTAGCTACAAAGATGTTCCTGTGCCTGGCAAAAGGAGAAGATCAGAGTCTTCCATTAACAATGTGCTTTATTTTCCTTGGAAATGTTCCCCTGTTGGTTTCTGTATTTTGGAAAGTCTTAAGATAGCCATAATGGCCTGGAACTTTATTGGTCACAGGGGTAGAGCAGAGGATGTTTATGGACCAAGAGAAAGCACCCAGGATATAAGGGACAAAGTCAGCAAAAAAAGGAGCATTTGATGCTTAGAGAATTTTTTTATATAAAGTTTCTAAGATTGCCAGTAATTTTTGAAAATCAGTAGCAAATTATTTCATGTTTTTCTATGAATTATGTGAGTACATTAAAGGAAAAACAGCCTCTTACACAGAAAGTATTCACACTCCATTTATCTGTAACCTCCAGGAAAATGAGTCCGTTGTAACTGTTTATAAATACCTCCAAGAGACATGCTGCAAGGTGAGAGTAAGGTGAAGAGAAACATAAAACCAGATAAGAATAAGCTGGTAATGACTAAATTTTGGCTAAAAATCCAAAGGCTTTTCCTAAACATGGCCACTGGAGTAGTTCTGGAGCAGTGAGGAGAGGAATAAAAAATGAACCTACTTTTAGGTGAAATTCAATAATAAATTTATGATGGGGATTATATGACATGGTGCATTCAGTAGCCTAAGTGTAACAATGCAGGAGGTCTTCTTCAAGCCTACTTCAAATGATTTGAAGTAAAGGTACTATCTGAAAATTGTTTTTTGACCAACTCCATAGTGTGCCATAATCATTTTCATTGGTGGTATAATTTGTATGTAATTTGAGTAGCATCTGTATCAAGTTATTTGTACAGCATTTGATTAAAAAAATATTTTAAAGAAAAGATGTTCCAAATTAGCTATAAATATTTCAGTTTTTGCAAAGATAGGATACCTTTTTGATCCTTAGGTTGTTTTGAGGGAGGGAAAAAGAAAGAAGAAGCATTCATTATAGCAGTCCTTGTTCTTGCATCACTAGAAGTGTTTAGTACTGAATATTACTAAGAATGGAGCAAAGAATTGTGTGTGCATATGCTCTGAAGTCATCAGCTATACACACATACATGGAAAAGTTGTGAAGTGGGCTTGCATATTTAGGTGTATAAGGTTTGTCTCAGGGCAGAATGGTGTGGTTCAAACTCTGCTGTTGTGGAACAAAATCAAACTTGAATGCTGAATAGGACTGTAGTTGATTTTATTTTTCCATATTCAACTAAGTTGTTCCTTGAATCATCCATAAAACATATGCAATAGATGCAAAGCAGTGCTTTCTGCAGATGTCTGAAGCTCTAAGATGCTGCTCTGACATAGGAAGCAGAGAGTAATTTTTCTGAAGAACTGACTTCTGAAAAGCCCCAGAGAATGACCAGAGGCATTTTAATCTTTCAAATGGACACTAACCCTAAGGAAGTTGTTAGCATGTCATGTATCTCAGCTAGAAACTGTCCACGTCTGGACAAGCAAAACCTAAATTCCTGCAGTGAAGGTGAAAGGCAAAAAAAGCTGTTGGGCTAAGTGTTGCATAATGTGTGTTTATCACGGCCTCATTTCTTACTAAGAAACTATTAGAAAATACTGTATCTGCACAACTTTGTGATTATCAAGGTAATTGGGAAAGCTTCTTGTTCTATGCAGTTTGGTCCCAGAAGCAAACAGAAAATGCATAAACTGTGAGAAAGTAACAGGAATCATCTTATGAGGAGGTTATAAGGGAATTGCCACACTTTATGAAGCTGAGAATTGAAGGATGCAGATACCTTAGACCTATCTGGAAGCCTGGACAGCCATCATCTTTCCAAAGAATGCCTCAAACATTCATCGACACAGAAAACCTCAAGGACAAGCTGTGGCCTTTATGATTATTCTAAGGAATGTCACCCAAGGAAGCGGGAGTGTATCGAAGGATGAACCCCCACTCCCTTGCGGTTATATTGTCAAACTCCTTAGATAAGCCTCAAAGGGGGGAAACTGGACTGAGTGAAACCAAATGTCTCTCATCAGGCACAAGGACCACCAACCACTGGCTCCATGGTGTAAGCCTGGTACTTTGTGGCTCTATAAACCTGACACCATGCAGGCCTTGCTAATGACTTTGCCACTTCACCACTGAAGAGGTGATAAGGCCTGATAAGAGGTAAACATTTCTGCCCCAGAAGCTGGATGATTGTTCAGGAAGCATGAAGTCAGTGAAAAATCTGGGAACTGAGGAAAAAATAAAGGGGGGGTGGGGGTGGGAGGGTGGGGGTGGGGCGAGCATGACCACTGGCTCAACTGGAAAAAGGAGTTGGTGCACCCCATTCTCCCTCAATACATGTGCACAACCCATGCTTCACCTTCTCATCTCATGGAATACCTGTCTCTCTTTGTCTAGTATGCTAATCAGCTGATGAAATGAACTTAAAAGGCGACAGAAAACTTTGCTCTGTGTGTACCCACCACCCAACATTACTGGACCTGAGACAAAGCTGGATCCTGGGGTGGTGACTGGATTTCTTTGACTCTCTTTTTCTTTCCTTTCCTTTTTTTTCTTTCTTATAGATTTATAAGAGACCACATTGCTTATTATCATTTTCCAAGTTTAAGTTGTTTCTACTGCAAGTAACATTTTAACCAGTCGTTTGGTGTCATTTCATCCTAATTTAACCCGAGGGGATCCCTTTACAACTCCCTGCGCTCCCAATCCGGGTCATGACATGCTTTCAACAGAAGGTTTTTATAATTGTTTTTTTGTTTTTGTTTTTGTTTTTTTTTTTAATTCTGACTGTGTAAGTGATGTTAAAATATTTAAATGCATGTATTGTTTTAATAGCACTGGGGTGTCCTCATTTCTATGCTGGCTGCTGAAATGTTTATGCTATGATTAAAGGATGGTGATGTATGCCATATCGGGAAAATGTTTGGACCACTTCATACAGGCACTATGGCTGATATTTTGCACAGTAGTAAAACTGCTAATACTGAGCAAACTGCTAATTTAAGAAGACCCTCATGACAATCAAAAAACAGACAAGCAGACAAAAAATATTTAAAAACCAGACAAACCTTGTTGGAGCATAAAGCTTCCTCACAAGAAAAAAACGAAAACAAAACAGGAAGAGCTATAATCAAAGTAAATTAAATATAAATTCTTAATTTCAGAGAAAAATATGGTATTGCTTCTCTAAGTGTTTGTATTTTGATTCTACTCCTTGTATAACTTGTTATAGTGGGACTAACTGAACCAGAAATAGTCCGCTAAGATGAACTAAGAGACCACTGTCTGAAGTAAGGAGGTGTTTAACTACTGTTCCATAAGGTATTGATTCAGTGAAATGTTAAACGGAATCATGTTCATGTCTATCTAGAGTGGTGGATACCATCAGGGCCTAGAACATTACCTTCACAACACTCAGTTTTTAAAAACTACTCATTGATTTTGCGGGTTCATTTTGGATTAAACTCTATAAAAATGTAAAATATTCTGTAAATAACAGAGGAAGAAGGAAAGGAACTGTTATTGCTGATGGTGAATTGCTTTATTAACACTAATATAGTTAACTTAGTTCTTCATCATGTGCCTTAGACTGAGTAAAATATCCAGAGGGGTTTAAAATTTGATTTTTAATCTGTGACTATATTCTGTAATAAATACGAGAAACATATTTTAATGAGACTTCACTGTGGATTGTCTTGTGGCAAATTATTGCCTCCTCTACTCGCTGCACAAATGGGCAATGTGATGCCCCAACATAAAGATGTTTTTTGCAAACAGAAGGCTGTTTGGGGACCAGGGCTTGCATACTAAATGAGGGATGCAAGGGAATGACACAGCATCTCCTACATCCTCAGGGGATCAAAATTGGGAGTTTCATGTACAGTCATGGGAGAGTGGTAAGCACCTTTGAGGAGGTTAATCAGAACACCGTTGTTAAATGGTTAAACAGTTTAACTCTGTTACTGACACACAATCATTGGTAGGTGAAGTTCAACTGTTATAACTGTACCAGCTCTAAAGAAATGTAAACAGGATGATACCTATGCTTTATTTCACAGGGTGTGTGACCCTGTCTTGCTAAAGCTTTTAAGCAGTTCTGTCTGTACTTTGTGGAATCAACAGCCTGGAAATTTTTTGCAACATACTACCTTGAGATATGTTCAGGATAAATTATTTTAGATGGAAATGAGTCATGTTCCTGCAGTGAAATGCCTGTCTAAAATTGCTCAGTAAGAAATAACAGGGAGTCAGTTTTATGGTGATGAAAACAACACCCTGAGAGAAAGACTGGTGAGGGTAAAAGCTCTGCTTGCTTTGACATTCATGAAATGTGGAGAAGATTTACTCACAAGTCACTCTGAATCTTCAACCAGTGGGTTGCAGCATGAAAGCAAGAAGTCTGAGGGTAGCTACACTTCTGATGGTGGATTTTTAACAATTATTTTTAACAGCTCTCAGCTATCAAAACAGCATTGTGGTTAAATATTTAGATTTGTTTTGGATACCAACAGGAGAGGCAGAATGCAGACTCACACTAGGAAATAGAATTAACCCTTCAGAGTCATTAGCATTTGCCAAGAAAATTAGGACACCCCCACCTCTCCCTGCAGACTGAAGCTGATGAAGTATGAAGAGGGCTCTGACACTGTAGATATGAAAGACAATCGAAATAGAAGAAAAATGACCTAAGGTAAAAAAGTAGCATGTGTTTGCCCTGCGTAGCTGCAGAACTAGTTTAGTATTTTTTGGGTAGGGAGGCGGATTGGAAAGGAGAGAAGATAATATCAGCAATGGATTATATTATTTGTCTGGGCTTTGCAAATGACAGCAGTGTGCTCAGCGTGGACTGGGGGATTGAAACAGTGCCCTTATTTCAAAAGAATAGGCCTAGAGGCAAAAGGTTATGCTGCAGCAAAAGACAAACTAGCAGCCTGAAAGCACACACAACATTTGTGAACTTTGAGTTAGATAAAGAAAGGTGAACAGGCAAAAGTTGTGCCAGAAACAGTGATATTAGCACTACAAAGAAGATAAACAGCTAAAAGCTGGGCTGCATAGCATTGATCTTACAATGGAGGATGTGATTATATAGGTAAATACCAGCTGGGAAAGAATCTGTTCTGTAACAATGCTGGGAAAAAAGTTAGGTTAGATAAAGGTGAAGCTCTTAGTTTCATCTAAAGTGCAGCCACTGACAGGGCATTAAAGTGACTGAGGAAGATACTGGGGACAATCCAGTAGACAGGTCACAAACCTGTACAGACTAAAGCTGAAAAGCTCAATGAGTCAAAGTAAAATCGCTATGAATGCTACTGATGCGCTAGAGCAATACAAGCCATTGAGGATGGGATTCAGGCTGCAATTAAAATACCTCAATTAAGAAATCTGTAAATGTTTGCTTATGAAGAAGAGGTCTAAGCTCCTATTAGAGTCAACAGAGATTTGAAGTTTAAGTTGGTTACTCATATATAAAGTATATATGAGAGCTAGTCCTCTCCAGTGAGGCATGGATTACTTACAGGTCATGTTTCATAGCTGCAGACCCCATGTGAATATCTCCACTACCCAAAGGAGATATACATTGGGCAGGATATGTTTGCTTCATCATGAACGTTTAATGCCATTGTAGGTGCAATGGCTTATTTTGCTGAGCCTCCAGCAGCTGTGCCAGCAAGGTATGGATTTCTAGTGAGTTCTGCATCACTTTGCCCATACTTTGTGGAGGTTTTTTGGTATCGCTAGAGCACCTCAGATGGCACTAGGTACCCATGGTTAGGAAAACGAATTCTGCCTCTAGCATCTGGTCATGGTATTGTAGAAAGACCTTTGGATAAAATGTGGGTTCTGATTTCCCTAGTTACCTCACAGGAAAAATCCAGGCACTTAGCATGACATAATAATATATTTTATCTCTGCATGTCAGCCGATACGGGTGTTCTGTTTAAAAGTTACAGGATAGAGACTTTTAATACTTTTCTCTAACATCTTAAAAAGAATAGTAAAAGCCAAGTGCAGAGTGTAAAAACTCTGGGAAGAAAGTCTGTGTTTTAGTCTCGCCTCAGATAAACAACTGTGCTAAAGAAGTGGTCAAGTGTCTTTAATATCTCAGGAGTTGGATGGCTGGAGCAAAACAGGCTGGGGAGAAAACTTGTAGGAATGACACCCCACCCCTAAAAGTAAATAAAAAAAAAGTCTACATTACTATTCACCCTTCCTAGTATAGCCTTATCAGAAAACATGCCAGCTGGAAAGAGCCATATCTGTAAAGGAACATGCTAGACATGTCACTCATCTCTCTCCATCTCATGTTGTCTCTGCGTTTCTCTTTACCCTAATCCCTGAATATGCACATGGTGTCTGTCAGAGGGAGGCAGGAGGGAGGCAGTGCAGAGGAGGAAAGCGGTGCCTGCAAAAGTGCCCCCAGTGTGGGGTTTGCCTTGGCTGCTCCTGAGCCCCTTCTGGCAGCCTGGCACAGCATGTACGTTGGGTGGCACGGAGGGAATGGGTGTATCTCTTGCCTACGTCGCGGCTCTATCCTCCTCAGCAAAGGGAATGGGCTGACGCTGCCACATGCATTGTACAAAATCCTGTTAACGCCAGCTGGAGGATTTCTTCTGCATCATGAATGTGCTCTTGCTGGAGTCACAGCAGTACCTTAAATGCTACTCTCCTGATGAAAGCAGTTTCATCGGGATGATTAAGTAATGAGGCAAGTGAAGCTTAGCATGTTTAAAAAAAGTTTAATGTGTGGTAAAAGTGATTTGCATTGCTTATGTAGTATACCTGCAGTTTATTTCAATGAAAAATCCAGGTGTTACAAATTATCAGCTTAGAGTATTTTGCACAGTAAAGGAATGACATTCATTCTTAATTAAATTAAATCCTTTTAATAAACAGCTGATATTGGTTTGTCAGACTACAGATACAACTTTAATTATAATTTACAAACTATTTGCCATTCTGTTTTAATGTAGCAACTATGAAATAATATCAATAAAAGTACTATAAAAGAGGTGGTCTGTGAAAAAAATAACAAACAACCCAAAATAAAAAGTTACTGTCTAGATACAGAAAAAGTGCTCTAACACAGACATACACCTCACTGGTGCAGGTGACTAGGCAGGCGGCAAAGCACTGGGAATAGAGATGTGACAAGAGAATCTTGGAGCTTAATTCCACAGTATAAAATGTTATAAATATTTACAATCCAGGAAGTTTCAGTTTCAACCGAGCTACCTGGGCCTCTTTGCATTCTTGCCTGCGTTGATTTAATAAAGATTCTTTTCACCTCAAAGTCAGGTCTCAGTGATGCAAGTTCACAACTGAACAAATCATCTGTGTTTTTATTCCCAGAGGTGAAATTACCCAGGCTTTTGTGTTACAAGAACTGTACTTGTCAACAAATTTAATTCAAGTGGTTTAATGCAGGAAGAATGACTTTTACGATATTTTTTTTGTGTTTTCACCTCTGTAAGACAACTGTAGTTCAGTTCTAAATTTTTTTTTCCTGCTCTCAAAATGCCAGTCAGACCTTTGCCAGTAGGAACTGGCATAGTGAGCAAGCCCAGCTGTACGTTTGGCCTTTCTAGTCCATTATTGTATTTTGAATTACTTGGACCATAGGGGATATATTTTTAACTTCTGTGTATTTCCTGCTAATTTTCTGGGGTTTTTTAAGGTGCCACTTGTTATCTAACATGACTAAAAGTTGGTGTGCTGTGGCAGTGATGCTGGAGCCTACCTTTCCATTTAACTTCTGCAGAGGAGAGGAAAATGGATGCAGACAATTTTAAATGTTACAAAAGAATTTAAATTTCTCTTCTGATATAGGCTCATCATGACTCATGAGAATAACCTTATTTTCTTGGTCTGAAAGTTCAAAGGTTTATTATATTTACTAATAGAACTAGTCTGTCTGTGTTTTCACTCTGGTGAAATGTTCTTGTCCCAAGAATGCCGCAGCCTTGCCTCTACTCTGGCTCTTACTACACCAAAGAAACTTAAGTACCTTTTTTTGTCCCTTTGAAAGAGCATAGATGTTTTACATGGAATATGGGAAGTCTATGCATAAGGACAAAAGCTGTTAACAGAGGGAAAAAACCCAACCGTCTGTTGTAAAATCTCCATGTTACATCATATACCAGTGTTATCTGCTATCTGGAGATATGATGCACCATAGATTAAAATTCTGAAGAGATCTGAAACCAGTTATTTAGTTCTGGGAATAAATCACTGTCAAGAATTTCCACACTCTTTTCTGGTAGATGTAGGGTATGGATATCCAGTTCTGGTATATGTTACTTAATCTCATCTTTGAAATTAGACTTTGGTTCAGCTTCACACTGGTATCATCACTATGATTTACATTTCAACCTCAGTGGACCTCCACTTATCTCCTCAAGTGAGGAACGTCTAGGAGAATAAAAAAGTTGTAGCCCTCTAATAACACTGCCCAGACTGGGGTATGCATAAGGGCATATTATGCATCTAAACATTTTTCGTGATAGCTATTGTCTTGTTTCACTACTCAGAACATCTTAGAAAAACAGTTGAACGAAATGTAATGAGTTTGACTTGCCTGGTCCCTTGCTCCATATCAGAATCAGTTATTCCAGCTAAATTTCCCAGGCAGTATTGAAAGCCACATTACTAGCAAGGTTTTCCTGCTATCCAACACAAACTTTTCCAACTTGTCTAACATGAAACTTTCAATCCTGTTACTACTGGAATCATTGGGCATAGACATGAAAATTAATTGTTTCCTTCCTTTTTCATAAACCAGTTATTCTTTTCTTCTCTAAAATATCCCTAGTATCCAGTGGCTTTCCTTAAAAAACAATTTTCCAAACTGGGCACAGTATTAGAGCAAAGGCTTTACCAGTGGGGTGCAGAGAGTAAGGACTGCTTCCTATGTCTTGCAGGCCATATTCTATTACATACTCTCTTTTTAACATTAAGATGTTCCTAACTGTTTTCAGCTTGTGATCTCCCATGATTTCTTGAGTTTCTAACAAAATATTTCTAATGAACTGTTTCCCTAGGCATTTGTAAATTTCAGTATCCTTACATAAATAACTCGTACATATCCGTGTTGAATGTTGCCCTTGTTTTCTAGAACCCTCTATAGTATCTCATATTTCATTGCAGTTCTGTCCCTAAGGCAGTCTTTTTTTCTTAGCCTCTTTGTTATCTTCAAATTTAATAGCATGTACTTTCTGTTCAGTCACCCAGGTGGTAAACGTGGTTATTAAATAGTACTGGATCCAGGACATATCCCTACTCAATAGTACATCATTCCATATTGATAATCTACAACAGATAACTACTATCTGAATGAAGTTTTCTGACTAATGTTATGTCCAACCCATGGTAGTTTTATCATGTTTTAGAAAAGGGAAGCCTAATCCTTGTTTTGCTTATGAAATTACATGTGATATTTGACAAGCACATTAAGAGCTTGTGTTAAAACAATTACTTCTGCCTGTTATACAGTCATGGGAAAAGTCGTGCTGGATTCAGAGTACTTGTTCATAACAAGTTTGTGTTTGTACATCTTCACTTAAGTGCTTATTTAATTATTTTTAGCAGAATTTTTATGATAAACTAAGTGGATTAGTTTATAAAACCTTTACTCTTCCTTTTTAAGGAGAGGCGTCGTGTTTGTCATCTTTCCCTATCCTCCACAACTTCTCAAATACAGCAGCCACTTCTCTGAGGCTGCTTTAGCTAGTTCTAAGGCTGACATTTATCAAGAATGCTCCTCCTCTACTTCATTTGGTCTAAGCTGTAGTTATAGACTGAAAAATGAATGTGTGAGCACTTGCATTTTATTGTATCCTGCCTGTATATAGTTTTTGTCAGGACACAGAGTAGGTACAGCTATAATGATGACTGGTGGTGTAGAAAAATGGGTTCTGCATTCACACAGTTACTTTTTTGCCATGTGCCATGGGTTGAAACCTGCACTAGAAAGTACTGATGTCGGAGTGAATGCCTCCTTCCCTATTCCCTTCCTCAAGAGAAGAGAGAAGAAGAGAAGAGAAGAGAAGAGAAGAGAAGAGAAGAGAAGAGAAGAGAAGAGAAGAGAAGAGAAGAGAAGAGAGAGAAGAGAAGAGAAGAGAAGAGAAGAGAAGAGAAGAGAAGAGAAGAGAAGAGAAGAGAAGAGAAGAGAAGAGAGGAGAGGAGAGGAGAGGAGAGGAGAGGAGAGGAGAGGAGAGGAGAGGAGAGGAGAGGAGAGGAGAGGAGAGGAGAGGAGGGGAGAGGAGAGGAGAGGAGAGGAGAGGAGAGGAGAGGAGAGGAGAGGAGAGGAGAGGAGAGGAGAGGAGAGGAGAGGAGAGGAGAGGAGAGGAGAGGAGAGGAGAGGAGAGGAGAGGAGAGAGGAGAGGAGAGGAGAGGAGAGGAGAGGAGAGGAGAGGAGGGAAGGGAAGGGAAGGGAAGGGAAGGGAAGGGAAGGGAAGGGAAGGGAAGGGAAGGGAAGGGAAGGGAAGGGAAGGGAAGGAAGGGAAAGGGAAGGGAAGGGAAGGGAAGGGAAGGGAAGGAAGGGAAGGGAAGGGAAGGGAAGGGAAGGGAAGGGAAGGGAAGGGAAGGGAAGGGAAGGGAGGGAAGGGAAAGAGAAGAGAAGAGAAGAGAAGAGAAGAAGAAGAGAAGAGAAGAGAAGAGAAGAGAAGAGAAGAGAAGAGAAGAGAAGAGAAGAGAAGAGAAGAGAAGAGAAGAGAAGAGAAGAGAAGAGAAGAGAAGAGAAGAGAGAGAGAGAAGAGAAGAGAAGAGAAGAGAAGAGAAGAGAAGAGAAGAAAGAGAAGAAAGAGAAAAGAAAAGAAAAGAAAGAAAAGAAAAGAAAAGAAAAGAAAAGAAAAGAAAAGAAAAGAAAAGAAAAGAAAAGAAAGAAAAGAAAAGAAAAGAAAAGAAAAGAAAAGAAAGAAAAGAAAAGAAAAGAAAAGGAGGCAAAACAAAACCAGGAGCATGTACATTTTGCACTGCAAAGACAATATTGCTTTCCAAGTGCCAGCTGGATTCTCTTCTGAATTGGGAAGTAATTGCCTGAAACACCCTAATCTAACTGTGAATTCCTTATTGAGATTGTAAGAAGGTAATTAGAAAGTAGTTTGATTTTATTTATTTAATTTGCTACATTTGGTATTCCCTGTTCCAATAAGATTATGTCCAATTAAAATGCAATTACTTCTAGACTTCCTCAGACAAATAACTGCACAAGGGAGCCCTTTTTGCACTCAGGGAAACCCTTTCTTGTCCCCATTCACCCTTTCCTATCAGAGTGTCGTGGAGTTTCTGGGTTTTTTTGGTTGGGGTTTTGTCATGAAGATAAATCAGCGAGTGACATCAGCTGGTGAAAGTAAATGTGAGAGTCATCAAAGGGGTCTTTGAACATTTAGAGGATTTTCTGCAGTAATAACTAGACTTTCCTTTCCCTCTTGGCATCTGTCTTCAGCCTCCTTTCTGTTCAATTTCTTGATGTCAGCATCCTTCCACAGCCTTCCAGGCTTCCTTTTTATGTAGTCTCCAGCATAGAAAGCTTTCATTCTTGTGGCTTTGAGGCACGACCACAAAAACAAGATCATTAATATTAAGTGAAAAACTGTGGCAATTCAGATTGAGTCAGTCAAGGTGAAGAGCTAAGCTATAAAGATCTGTGAATTTCATGGAAAGAATGGTAGTTCTTTTTCTTTCACCAGGTTGTGTATCCTCTTCTGGAAGTCCTTCTGTTAAAACACTAGAAGTTTGTGGTGGCTCTGTAAAACTTGTGGTGACCAGATTTCATTGTTAGTTTGGGGCAATAGATTCATATTGCAAACAATAATTTGACAGACTTCTTTCTTGTCTTCCATGTTTTCCATTGTCAACATTTTCACAATTATAAAGTGATCCTTAGGGTGAGGAATGTTTTCTCCAGAAACAACAGGAGTTTGGAGGGAGCTCATGAACTCATATGCAGATTTGGGCTATTCCTGGCAAAAGTGAGGAAAAAAAATGGAGAGGAATTGCTTGTATACTGGAACAAGGAGTGGCATTTTCACAAGCCAGCTGCAGTCAGTTGACCTTCAGGATGATACTCTAGTAGGTTTGAAGAACAAGAGGAAGTATAGCAGCTGCTCCAAAGCAAATGTTCAAATATATGAAACAATATGTTCACCAAATACCAGCACTCTCTGTCTTTTCCTTCCACTCCACTGGGCTTATGTATAGCAAGCATGAGATTCTCTGGCAATAAAAATTATTTTTGACCTTAGGAGATGTGTTATCAAAGGCCTAGAATAGCCAATACAGTCTGCCCTTCCTCTAGAAAACACGTAAGTAAGGCTGACTTGGAATGCCAACCATCAGCGTATATCTAAGTGAAAAGCTGGCTGTCCTGTGGATGTTCTCTTTTTCATTTCCTTCCAAGAAATATTAAAAATGTAACTCTATGAGTTCACTGAGTTTCATATTTTGGATGTGAGAAGTCTTGACAAAGGGAAAGACAGACACCCTGATGAGAGCAGTCTTCATTTGGGTGTGCAAAGAAAACCTGTATTTGTGGTGGTTGAATATGAGCATGTATGGTGGACCTTACCGGCATTCGGAAAGTTAAGTCTTGGGAAAGCTTAGGAGATTTGTATTCTGTTTCCCATGCTCTTGCAAAAGTTTGGGTGAAGCTTTCAGTGTATCTGTAACCAGCTCATGAAGCACAATATAAACTATATTTCAGTTCACTTTGGCATATCTCCATTTATTAAAAGAAACATCAAAGCAGCATTCATGAGCTTTAAATGCTTTCACTTCCTAATGAGATGGAGAGTGCCCCTCAGAAGATGTAGTTTCATTTAAAGTAAAGCCAAAAATATTTTGATGAGACACATTAAACATTGTTTCTTTGCTTTTAGAAGAAAGTTTTACTTTGAGGAAAATAAAATTTCTTGTTGCATGGGAATAAAATGAAGTGCTTGAAAAGTTGTGGGCCTAAAGAAATAGTTTCACTAATTCTGGAGGATAAAGTTGAAGACATGTCCTTTTGTTGGACTCCATTCTCTTCCTTTTCATTATTATAGATAATGAACCCAAAGAGATACAAATCCCAGGGTACATTTCATTTTCCTAAACTTCTGTGACAAGTGCAATATGAGATGATGTCTTATTTAGATTCCCATTGCCATTCATAGATCAGGCATTGACTATTATCAAATATGTCATATTCATGAAGATGTCTCAGACACGTCAGTGCATTGCAAATAACTGCTTGAGTTTAGGCAACTGAATTGAGTCTGCAGTGACCCAGTTAGTACTTCTGTTTCTCTACAGGAAACACTTTGACTGCAATAGGCTAGAATTGTATTTCTTCTGTCATGTTTATAAAGACTGGTGACTCACCTTCATGCCAAGATTTGATTTAGAAAATTAGATCTCTCCTACTTGTCAAATTCCATCTGAGTTCCTCTGCTGCAGTAAAAATCACATTTATTAATCCTTCTATTAGTGATTTGGATGTTATAGAGCAACATTTCATCCCAATTCCTAATACCCTCATCTTCAAAATACCTGTTTTTCCTATATCTGATATCCCAGGCCTTTTTCTCATTAACAACGTCATCTAAATTTCTCATCAGGAAATTTCAAGGACATAATTTTTAAGCCAAGGTGAAATATTTAAAATTATTCTGAAGGCCATTCCTAACGTGACTGAATCAGTAACAATCCAGTTGCTGTCTCTCAGTCTTTTATCTCTTCTTTAGTTCTTACAGTAAACCTCATTTTTTCCAACTGAGATCTTGAAGAACCTCTGGTGAGGATTGCTGCTGACTGTCTTTTGGAACAGACCAGGTCGAATAAATCTCCCTTGTCCACATACATGCTGACTTCTCCAAAGAAGTCTGACAGGAAAATGAGACCGTACCTCTCCTTACAAAATCTGAGTTCCCTCTTCCACAGGTTACTCTATTTATCCATGCCCACTAATTCTATTCTTTATTTGATAGGTCCCTGGGTGACCACTCAAGTCTTAAAATGTGGTGGATTATCAGCCACTTTCTAGACATACGATATCAAAATTGTTTTAAGCTAACAGCTGAACACCATAGTTAAATAATTCAGGTATTTCATCTTAGCATTCCTCTAGGTCTCTTGGACATGTAACATCTAGCACTGCTCATTTTGTCTAAATTCTCCGTAAGATCAGCCAATACCTTCATATAAAATAGTTTTCTGTAGGAAGGAAAAAGACATGTGAGATATTGTTCACATAGCATATGATGGGTTAAAAGGTTAAAAGTCAGAGAAAAATGGGCTCAGTAGAGTTCTCAGAGAGTATTGGGACCTGAATAAATGATGTGGAGAAGAGGGTGTAAAATGAACAAGTCTATTGGTGATACTCATTGAATCAGAGAAAGAAGGGTGAGGGCCAGCTATGAAAAACAGTGGAATGAATAACTAGGAGATACTATGGCAGATGAAATTCAGTGCAGACAAAGGCAAAAATTGTCTTAACTTCACAATACAATGTCAGATGCCAAGCTAAATCTTGCAACTCAGGAGCAACACTTTATCTTTAAAGTATATACTGCCGGGAAAACATAATTTCAAAGCTCAAAAATGGTCCAAAAATCAAATATGATATTAGGAGTTATTTAAATCAGAATAAAAATTTTATGCCGATGTTTAATGATATGGTGTACCTACAACCTGAGAACTATTTGAGTCCTGGTCCTTTCCATTTCAGGAAGTATATAGCAGAATGGAACTGAAAAGGTGAGAGTGATGTTCTAGAGGCAGGAATGACTTCTGTACATGGATTGATTACACAGACTAAGGTTCTGAACTTGGAAATAGAGACTACAAAAGAAATACAAAGTCATGAACGGAGCAGAGAAGATCACTAACTCTTCTAATACAAGAACTAGAGAGCACCAAGTGAAATGATCAGGAAGCAAGTTCTAAACAAGTGAACAAAAGTAATTCTTCATCCAGTATAGAGCTAAGCTTTGGCACAGATTGCCCTGTAATATTGTGCATGATAACATTTTATATTAGATTATCAAGTCACTCACAAAAATATGGGTAAGATTCCATTTGGGGCTACTATAAATACATTATTTCCTACTTAAGTACAACATATCAGAAAGTTCCTGATAGCTCATTATCACGAATATTTAATTCTACAACAAGCTTCTTTTGTTCTTACTCTCTTCCCTTGTGTTCCACTACTGACAACTACTGGAGACCAAATAGTGGGCCAAAGGAATGCAGAGTCTCATTGTCTATATATCTCCATCTATGATGTCATGTATTCATGACATTTTTCTGATCAATTTTGTTTATTGGATTTCTACAGCTTAATTATGATTTTGCCATGTGGTGGGTTAACCCTGGCTGGATGCCAGGTGCCCAGCAAAGCCGCTCTATCACTCCCCTCCTCATCTGGACAGGGAAGAGAAAATATAACGAAAGGCTCATGGGTCAAGATAAGGACAAGGAGATCACTCAGTAATAACCGTCATGGGCAAAACAGACTTGACTCGGGGAATTGAACTTAATTTATTACAAATCAAATTAGACTAGGGTAATGAGAAATAAAATCAAATCTTAAAAACACCTTCCCCCTACCCCTCCCTCTTCCCGGCTTCAACTTCACTCCTGATTTCTCTACCTCCTCCCCCTGTGCGGCTCAGGGGGGATGGGAAATAGGGGTTGAGATCAGTTCATTACACATTGTCTCTGCTGCTCCTTCCTCCTCAGGGGCAGGATTCCTCACACTCTTACCCAGCTCCAGCATGGGATCCCTCCTACAGAAGACAGTTCTTCATGAACTGCTCCAGTGTGGGTCCTTTCCAAAGGGTGTAGTCCTTCATGAAGAGACTGCTCCAGTGTGGGTCTCCCATGGGGTCACAAGTCCTGCCAGCAAACCTGCTCCAGTGTGGGCTTCCCAAGGGGTCACAGTCTCCTTTGGGCATCCACCTGCTCCAGCGTGGGGTCCTCCATGGGCTGCAGGTGGGTCTCTGCTCCACCATGGACCTCCATGGGTGCAGGGCACAGCTGCCTCACCATGGGCTGCACCACGGGCTGCAGAGGAATCTCTGCTCTGGCACCTGGAGCACCTCCTCCCCCTCCTCCTTCACTGACTTTGGTGTCTGCAGAGTTTTTTCTCTCACACATTCTCACTCCTCTCTACCACTGCAGTTGCACAGGTTTTTTTCTCCTTCTTAAATATGTTATCCCAGAGGCGCTACCGCTGTTGCTGATGGTCTCGGCCTTGGCCAGTGGTGGGTCCATCTTGGAGCCGACTGGCATTGGATCTATCAGACATGAGGGAAGCTTCTAGAAGCTTCTTACAGAAGCCACCCCTGTAGCCCCACCACCACCAAAATCTTGTCATGCAAACCCAATACATCCCAAAATGACATTTCTTTTGGCATTTATTCTTCTTTCTGATTAGATTTGTCTTCTTTCTATACAGGACAGTTCACTATGTTTATACTTATCTTGGTGTTCTTTTTCTTTTTCTGAATTTTGTTTCCAAATAAATAAACATGCTGCTTAGGCTATTTTAACAAGTTTATGTGATTACATGCTGTCCTGCATGTTCTAGTGCTGAGGGATATGGTGTAGTTGGGAACTGTCAGTGCTAGGTTAACGGTTGGACTAGATGATCTTCAAGGTCCTTTCCAACCTAGATGATTCTGTGATTCTGCACAACATCCTTGTCTCTAAATTAGAGAGACATGGATTTGATGGACGGACCACTCTGTGGATAAGGAATTGGCTGGATGGTCACACTCAAAGTGTTCTAGTCAATGGCTCAATGTCCAAGTGCAGAGAAGTGAGAGTGGTGTTCCTCAGGGGTCAGTACTGGGACTGGTGTTGTTTAACATCTTTGTTGGAGACATGGACAGTGGGATTGAGTGCACCCTCAGCAAGTTTGCCAATGACACCTAGCTGTGTGGTGCGGTTGACATGCTGGAGGGAAGGGATGTGCCATCCAGAGGGACCTTGAGAGGCTTCCAGATGTGGACAGGTGCAAACCTCATGAAGTTCAACAAGGCCAAGTGCAAGGTCCTGCACATGGGTCAGGGCAATCCCAAGCACAAATACAGGCTGGGCTGTGAGTGGATTGAGTGCAGCCCTGCGGAGAAGGACTTGGGGGTATTAGTGGATGGAAAACTGACTGTGAGCCAGCAATGTGAGCTCATAGCCCAGAAAGCCAACTGTGTCCTGGGCTGCATCAAGAGAAGTGTGGCCAGCAGGTTGAGGGAGGTGATTCTCACCCTCTCTGCTCTTGTGACACTCCACCTGCAGTGCTGTGTCCAGCTCTGGGCCCCCACCAACATAAGAAGGACATGGACCTACTCGAGCGGCTTCAGAGGAGGGCCATGAGGATGGTCAGGGGGCTGCAGCACCTCCCATATGAGGACAGGCTGAGAGAGTTGGGGTTGTTCAGCCTGGAGAAGAGAAGGCTCCAGGGAGACCTTATTGCAGCCTTCCAGTATTTGAAGGGGACTTACAGAAAAGATGGCAAGAGACTTTTCACGAGGGCCTGTAGTGATAGGATGAGGGGTAATGGCTTTAAACTGAAAGAGGGTAGATTTACATTAGCTATAAGGAAGAAATTCTTTCCTGAGAGGGTGGTGAGACACTGGAACAGGTTGCCCAGAGAGGTTGTGGCTGCCCCCTCCCTGGCAGTGTTCAAGGCCAGGCTGGACGGGGCTTTGAGCAACCTGGTCTAGTGGAAGGTGTCCCTGCCCATGGCAGGGGGGTTGGAACTAGATGATCTTTAAGGTCCCTTCCAACCAAACCATTCTATGATTCTATGATTCCATTCTCATCCTTTTACTGATTCTATTGAGTAGAAAGAACTACCTCAATGATTCTAACCCTAATCACCTATTGATAATCATGATTTATCAGTAGTCCAAGCATTGCTGTTCTTACGTGAAAGCAAAATTAAATTCTATTTTCTTCCCTACAGGCCTGTCTAAATAGAAGTGCAGATTTTTCTTTCTTTTTTTTTTTTTTTTTTTTTTTTTTTACTGCAGTCCCTCTTCTATAAACTGTAATATTTTTTCAGGCAGTTGACACTTTTCATCCCATGTATTATGGTTTGTTAGTACTTTCCTTGAACAGCAGCTTCTAAACAATCCAAACCAGTCTTTTATAAACCTTAATAAAAATTCTGTTTGCTAACATAACCTGAAATTTCTTCTATGAAAAAAATTATTCCAATTTTCACATTACTACCTAAATGAATTATTTTAGCCATCAACAGCTCTTGATGCCTTTTGAAAAAGTCTGTATTAAAGTAAATAATAAAACAGCTCCCGAGTAAAAGAGTTTAGATAACTAATTACAATTATATTCTCAATTTGAAAAACAACTGACCTCCCATGATGAGATGACTTCTATGCATTTACACTAATAAACAACTTGCTTTCATATTCATGGCTATGTTTTTTTGAATCAAGTACTCTGCACTAGTGGTGAAGTGCTTATGATCAGTCCATGCACTGGGAGAACTGCGTAAGTACATCCCACCTGAGGCAAGAACATCTGTGAGATGCCATCAGTCTTAACTGTTTCAGTCATCAGTTTCATATTATTTTTGTACTATGATTCAGAACTACATTCAGTCATATTCACAGGTGGCAAGTCTGCAGTTCCCTTTGACAGAATGTTCCACTACTGAGACATCTTATCAGAAACCATTTCCAAACACACTAAGGACAAGAAGGTGATTTGGAGTAGTCAGCACGGATTTATAAAGGGGAAATCATGATTGTTCAACCTGACAGCCTTCTATGATGAGATGACTGGCTTGGTTATATGAGGAGAATGGACTCTCAGCATGTTTGCAGGTGATACAAAACTCAAAGGAGTGACTGATAAACTTGTGAGGTTTAACAAAAGGAAATGCCAAGTCCTGCCCCTGGGGAGGAATAACCCCAGGACAGGCTGGGGCCAACTGGCTGTAAAACAACTTTATAGGAAAGGACCTGTAGGTTTTGGTCAACATCAAGTTGACCATGAGCTAACAATGTGCCCTTGAGGTTAAGATGGCCATCAGCCTCCTGGGCTGCATCAGGCACAGCGTGGCCAGCAGGTCAATGGAGGTGATCCTCCCCCTCTGCTCAGCACTGGTAAGACACATCTGGAGTGCTGTGTCCAGGGTTGGGCTCCCCAGTACAAGAGAGATGTGGACATACTGGAGGGACTCCAGAGAGCACATATAAGGAGAGCTTGAGAGGGCTGGGACTGTTCAGCCTGGAGAAGGGAAGGCTCAGGGGGCTTATATCGGTATGCATAAATATCTGACAGCTCTGTAAAGAATACAGAGCCAGACCCTTCTCAGTGGTGTCCAGTGGGAGAACAAGAGGCAATGGCCACAAATTGTTATACAAGAAATTCCATTTAAACATAAGAAAAAATTTGTTTATTGTTGGGGTGGTCCAACAATGGAACAGGTTGCCCAGAGAGGCTGTGGAGTCTTCATCCTCGGAGATATTCAAAATTCAACTGGACGTGGCCCTGAGCAGCCTGCTGTAACTGTCTCTTCTCTGAGCAGGCAGTTGGATGATACTATTTCCAGAGGTGTCTTCCCACCTCAGCCAGTCTGTGATTGTGTGGTTCTGTAATTCTGTTGTTTTCCAGACCAAGAGAACACAGTCAAAAGCAGGGCAATATACTGGATGTTTTAATGCATAATGTAATAAATAGTCCATATGTTATATCACCAAGCAAAAGAAAAAAATGGGACTTTATTTTCTTCACATGTGATAAATGTATGGACTTTTACTTTGTTTAATGTGTCTGTGTTTCTTATTTACCCAAATGTTTGCTATCCTTTTTTAAATCCTTTGTTGTCAACTTGTATTGCTATAGGTGGAATTAGCTGACTCTCTAGTTTAGGTACCAGAGCACTTACTCTGAGAACCGTGTCCTTATTTAATCTTTCATAAGCCTTTGCTACTGAAACATGTGAAGAAGTGTAATTATGAATGTAGTAGAAAAGGAAAGAGTATTTTCTCAATCATCTGGACTTAATTACTGGAGTCAAAAGTGTTCCATTTTAGATTACTCAAATTGTTTGTATTAAAATATTTTCTGGTTCCCAGTTTAGCAAGACCATATTTGTTCCAAGAGGACCATTTTCATAAGTTGAAATATTATTTCTGTATGATTTTAGTAGTTTACACACTCAAAATGTAAGACATGATTTTAAAATAAGGAAAGAAGAAGTATTAAGACATGTGTCTAAGAGTTCTCATATTTCTGGTATATTTTCATGGATGTCATCTGAGCCTAAGTCCTTTGAAGAGGACACCAGTGTAAACCTGAATTCTTACCAGCACTGTCTTTTCTTTTTCCTTCTCTTGCAATTTTTGTGATGGCGCTGATTACTATAACATCCCATAAGAAGTTTAATGACTAAGCTTCCTATACAACTGGTAGAACTTTTAGGCTGTCAGGTTAATCTTCCCAAAGTAAATTAAAAAATCTCCAAAGAAAAGGAATTGTGTAGAAAGCCAAAGTGAGTAATCGGTGGCTGTGTCCAATAAATAGAACCAAGAAATATATTTGCTCAAAATATGTAATTCAGATCCAAAGATGATCCAAAGTATATGCGAAAGTTAAGAATGTTTTCATTTATGCTGGCTTGAGGTCTGAGACTAAATTCTCCAGGAAAAATGTCTCTCAAGTTATCCAGGCCTGTTAATATTCCAATAAAACTATTATTTAATCTGATAACATTTGAAAATATTTAGATGAGATCTAACATTTGAAAGATACAGAAAGTGGCAGCCTATCTTGTAATTAGCTTGTAGACCAAAAGAACAGTTTATAACCTGAAAGATTACAGTAATACCCACTTTCAAGTACTGTAAATTGATGCATAACTCAAACATAAAAGCACTATGATGAAAACAATTGAGGTTGCTAAGAGACAAAAATACCATGAAAAGTAAATCACTACTTTCATCATATGTTTATTCAAGCAATAAAGTCATGTGTATTGTTGTATCACTATCTCATACATGCATACCAAACTCTGAGATTATACCCTCAGAACTTACAATTCAAGCACGTATATGCATAATAATAATGTTCTTTCATATAAGCATTTCACAGCTTGAAAAAAGGCTAAAGTTTCAATCATAGGAATTCACATTCTCCATAGATTTCCAGCGTATCTCCAATTACGCATTGAAATGACTGACACTTTAACTCCAATGAAAAAGTTAATAGGTCTCTGTGCCTTATGCCTGAGGAGTAATTGTCGGTTATACAATACTATTTTTTCCCAAACAAGGAAAATTTTGCTTCAGTCTGTAACAGTGCTATGGTATAGAACCATATTTAGAAGGCCGTAATTGAAACTGAGACCTAGCGAAAGATGATTGATGAATAAAAAAAATAAATTATAAGTTATTAGTTAAAATGCACAATTAAAAATTATTAAACATCTAGGAGAAGAAAACTGTCACAGTATTCTCCACACATTTAACTTAAGCTGAATTCTTGGGTGCTAAGCATCGACACAGAAAACTGCTGCTGCAGTAACTTTAGGCATAGGCCAGTTCAGATGCTTCCAAATCAAATGAGTTGCAACTGAGCATGCCTTGGTGCTCTTCTACAGCTCCTAATCATTATGGTTTCTGAGCACCTCAGTGTTTAATGCTCTGTCACAATGGTGTTCTCCTTCATGAGATGGGAAAATAGTAGGGCTTTTAATTTTTTCTGGTGCTGGTGCAATCAAACATTCAGGCTCTTCACTGTTGTAGTGAAATCCCCCATACCTGCCTATATGCTTATTGTCCCCATAAAGTGCCTGGGAAGGAAAAGCAGTGCCCAAAACAGAGTGTGCCCAAAGATGAGAGCAGCTAAAACACAGTGCACTGACTGGGAAGCCACCTAATGTCAGCTTGTGGGGAAACACTGAAAATAGGGTACGTATTAAATGTCATTTCTCCCCAGGGCTGAGATGGCTAATGCAGGGTGGCAGATAAGTGCTTCTCTCCACTTGAGACTCTCATCTCTGAATCCTTCAGCAGGGATGACACCTCTTCTTTCTCTCTAAAGCAGAAGTAGGAACAGTTACTTCTTTTAAAACTGAGTCTTCAGTATTTGCTGCTGCTCTTGTGTATTATTTTAGCACACGGTCAGAATGTGGCATCCTCACATTTAATTCCCTCGTACCCAAGTGAATTGAGGCCTCTTTTGTCCCTGGAAACATGCTAGCTTTAAGTTATTCTTGGGATATGACGTTCTCCACTTCTCCAGGTTTTGTGCTTGCTGAGAGGCAACAATTCCCAATCGGAGGTGGAGTAAGATTCAATTTCTGCCCAGCTCAGTGGGGTGCGAGGAGTGGAGCTGCAACTACTTCATGTCTCTGTTCCTACAAAATCAAATGGCAGAAAGAACAGGCCCTATAATTCTATAAACTAATTCACCTACACGATTTCCCAGCTTTGCTTTATCGCTAATTACAGTCCTCCACAAATGCAATTATAGGTCATTATATTTTACCAAGGCAGCAGAATTTTCCGTGAGCAATAGGCTATGTGCAGCTGATGGCTGCAGCTCTGAGCACCTTTGTGTGGTGTGGCTCTGAGCACAATGTCACATACAGCCTGACATTATGAAGTGCAGAAAAATTGGATATACTGGGGCTAGGAGATAATTTTAGACCTTTGACTTGGATGCCTGTGTTGGGACCCCAGAGACCCTTTGTAGTAAAGGTAGCCTTTAGAGAGTAATTGAGAACAGCTGCATTGGGAGCCGCCCTCACTCCCCGGCTCCACGCAGTGCACAGGCTCCCACCTTAGGCACAAAGTTAAATGCCTCAAGTAAGGAGGGTTAATGTTGCCATTTTCATTAAGCTTAGCAGAAATGACAAAAAGGCCAAATTATCATGTGCTGATGCCCTAGCAACCTTTTGATGTAGTGCCCTTGCTGTAACAGCAGAGAATTTCGTCCCATAAGATTACTCCTACTGTTTGTCAAGAGAAAGGTTAGGAACAGATGAGAACAAATATCCTGAGATAACAAAATCTTTATGATTTTGCATTGGATTATTCCTCAAATAGTGCAAAGCTACATGGAAGGCCTGAAGCTAAATGTTCCAAATCTCCATTTTGCTGGTGGAAATTAACCCCTTCAGGAAAAGAGTAACCCAGGATCCATACCATCTCCTCAATGTGTGTGTCTCAGCTGCAGGACTTGGCATTCAGGCAGCAGCTTACCTGCTTTATGAGACACAACATGTGTTTATGAAATGGCAGGTGGCTGCTGGTACCATTTATAGTCCCAGTGCTACTGCTTTCAGTATCTAAAGCTGTAGTGTTTCAACTACCTTTGCTTGCAGTGGCTGTAGACAAAGGAGCACACAAAACTGGCTTTAATTCTGCAGTTTCACGTTAATGCAACGAATGCAAAAATACATAGCTCTTTACTGAGGCTTTAGAGTGGGTTTTTCTGAAACTATGTGTATAGTAATACTGCAGGGTAACTTGAGCTAATGCTAACTGGGTTAGTGGGATACTGGAAGCTACGTGTCCATCCTGGCAGAGTACACTAGCTCATGAGAAGCTCAGCAGCTCCTTTTGAGACCAGAACTAGTTCAAGTTAGCTCAGTTGTTGAGTAGGTGATTTTCCTATGGAAAGTCCAAATGGGATTTGCGATCCTCATTCACACTGGTGTCCTAAAAAAATCTTCCCCTTATGGGAGGCTTATGCTATGCAGTTTCTGTTAAAGGTGCCATAAAATTGTGTTTTACCATCAAGATTTCTGTTTGTTCCTGTGGTAACTTTTTGAAAAAGAGCTGTGGATATGCAAAGGATTGTTCAGAACACCTTATCTGAGATGCTGTAGCACTTCTTTAGTTTATAGTTGTGATTTTAGTAACTATTCTTGTTTTGAGGATAGTAAGACTACAGCAAATATGCAACCAGCATAGGAAAAGCATGCATAGGTAAGAAATCGAAAGTAACACTGCCCATCTATTGTTGAAATGGATAAAAGGTATGTAATATTTTTCCTCACACAGAATTAAAAAATATAATATTAAATTAATGAGTGCACAAGAAGGAAGGAGTAGCATTGCAATATGGTCACAATTACTTTGGAAAAACATTTTCATGAATTGCAGTTACATTTGGCTTTGGAATATTGCACTTAGTGCTTCTAATGTCTCATAAGTATGTAGCTACTAGGTACATATTAATAGATTGTGTGAGATATATGTATATAACAGAATATATTTCAAAATGCAGCATTATTTAGATGATTTAATGCTGAAATAACTAACTAGAACTGGCAATCACTGAGCTAATGTAAGTATGAGAAAATCTGTGTTATCCTTTCCTTTCTCTCAAGAACTATATTATACCCATGACTTTACAATCAAGAATTCAGATTGGATTTGGATATCACCAAAAAGCAGAAATATCAGGAACTTCTTGGAGATATCTGAAATATGTTTTGGCCTTTCTCTAATTTAAAGATTTGTTGGAATGTTCCAAAATCAAGAAAAATATAAATGAAAAAGAAATTTAAAACTATTTTCTACTGTGTTGTTTTGTTTTGTTTTGTTTTTAATCAAGGTGAGAGAAAATAGAGAAAATAAAGCAGATAAGCAATTGTTGACCTAATCTAGTCTTGATGTTAGTCCTACTGAGAGTAGAAGAATGGACTAGATGACCTTCAGAGATCCATTCCAACCAACATTTCTGTGAGTAAGTTAAAATATATTTAACCAAACTACATTACATAATTTTGCACTTACATCCCATTAAAGCAAGAATGCTTGCCTCAGTGGTGAGCAAGCCTGGGACTTCATTGTCCCGGATTCAACTTTGTGCTCTGTTACAGACTTCCTGTGAGAAGCTTTCTGGGATTTGAAAAGCCCTTTAATTCATTTCAGAGCATGTCTCTACAGACATGTAAAGGCATAACTTCTGGATGTGATCCCTCCTTAGTCCAGAAGCCTGTAACAGCATCGCCCCTGTACTGAGCTCAAGATAAAGCAGAATCATACCCCCTAACACTTCTGGAATAGCACAAAGGAAGCATATCAACACTGACTGATCTGATTTTTAGTCGACTGTGCATATACTAGCTGGTCTTTATTACGGTAGGATTTAATGCATTTCCTAACCTCAGCCTTATATAGTTGGTGACAAAAAATAGGCCTTTTCTTAGCAAGTAGCTGTATCTTAGCACAAAGGTTTTTCAAAAGCCTCCTGAATGCTGGTACACTAAGTATTTGAAATAGCTGCTGTCATGGAGAGTAAAGGTAGGTAAAAGGGAAAAAAAAAGGAATTTTATAAAGGATGGATACCCTTCTCCACTCAGTGCTTTCTTTATTCTTGACTTTTTTTTTATCAATAGATTTTCTTTCAAAGGGGATTGTCCCTAAAATTTTGTTTAACACATATTTGGGATACTGCAAACTAATGATAAGTTAGAAGAACCAAACTCTGACATACAAAATGCAGGTGGGATCTACATAAAACTTTTGAATATTCTACAATAGTCACATAGATATGAAACTGGTGCATTGTGGACTGACAAAACAGAATGCCTGCAAATGCCTGCAAACGTGAGCTCTGCAAAAGAGATCCCTATTTGTGGATTGCCACAGTAACACATACCAGTGTCTCTAGTCATACTTAAGAAATCTCAGATTTGATAAACACATTCAGGTTTTCAAGGTAATTCTCTTGTAAAACAGAAGAAGAAGGAAAAAAATGACCATGGCCAATAATGATTTACATATGTTAAAGCAAATTAAACTAGAAAATGCTACTAATCTCACAAAGTACTTGTGAGATACAGTGTCTAGCAATCTGAGTCAGAAAACTTTGAGCAAACTGTTTTAGAAAAGATTGTCAAGAATGTGATCAGTTCTTCATCACCTGGAATCTTTAAATTGAGATTAAATATATTTGAAGACATGCTTATCTTAAGCATGAACTGCTAAGGGGGGTGCAAGAGTTGTTGAGTGAAATACTGTCATAAATTACCTAGAAGATCAAGTTAAATTTCCATGATATATGGCTTTAAAATCTATGAAATGGCGCAACTGACACTCATAAGAAAAAAGTGGTTTAAACGCATTGGAGTGCATGAAACGTGAGCAGCTCCAGGAGTTAATTTTAATATTTTCAGTAGAAAATAAGGTCTTGGAAGGTTATGTTACTGACATGCAAATCTTTATAGGCAATTTTTGAAAACATACAAAGATGTGATGTATCACATGCTGCAGCTCAATTCCTACTTACTTAAATGAGTGTCACAATTTCTGATCTGCAATACAGAGAAATTTTTTCATTCTCAGAAAAACTTGCCATTTCTCATTTTAGGCAGATTAAATATTCTTAGGAAGAGAAATTAAGAAAAAAAAAAAAAAAGAAAAAGTTAAAAACTATAACCCTGATTGAAAAATACTGTTTCAAATTTACTGAGTGACTTTGAAAGATTTGGCAATTGTCCTGGTTTTGACCAGGATGGAGTTAACTTTCATTGGAGTATTTCGTACCATGTGATGTCATGCCCAGGGACATAGCGGGGCGGGCTGTCTCGGGCGGGCATGGGATTTTCGGTCCAGCCCAGGTGTGTGTTGCTGTGGGGGCAGTCGCCACGCTCGGTAAGCCACTGCTGCATTTTACCCATTTCTTTTTTGGACTCACTATTGTTACCATTGTTCTCTTGTTATATTTAGTAAATTCTTTCTTTTTTATTCAACCTACGAATTCTCTTCTTTTTGTCCTTCCCCTATTTCACCGGGGAGGGGGGAGCGGTTGGCCGGCCGGCCACGTGGTATCTGGCTGCCCACTGAGTTCAAACCTCTACAGTTTTTGGCACCCAATGTGGGGCACTGAGGTTTTTTGTTTGAGATAACAACAAAACGGGTGGTTACAGCAGTGGAAACAGAGCAACTGGCAGCGCAGAGGCAAACCTGTCTGGGCTGCTGAATTATAGCAAGATATTGCTGCTCGAGTACACCATGTAGACGCTCATGTACCCAAGAGCCAGGCCACTGAAGAACATCAGGACAACCAACAGGCGGATCAGGCTGCCAAGATCAAGGTGGCTCAAGTAGATCTGGACTGGCAACATAAGGGTGAACAATTTATGGCTCACTGGGCCCATGACCCCTCAGACCATCAGGGAAGAGACGCAACATATAGATGGGCTCGTGATCGAGGGGTGGATTTAACCATGGATGTTATTGCACAGGTAATCCATGAATGTGAGACGTGTGCTACGATCAAGCAAGCCAAATGGTTAAAGCCCATTTGGTATGGAGGATGATGGTCAAAGTATAAATATGGGGAGGCCTGGCAGACTGATTATACCACGCTCTCACAAACTCGGCATGGCAAACACTATGTGCTTACAATGGTGGAAGCAGCCACTGGTTGGTTGGAAACTTATGCCGTGTCCCATGCCACTGCCCGGAACACCATTTTAGGTCTTGAGGAGAAAGTCTTATGGTGGCATGGCACACCAGAAAGAACTGAGTCAGATAATGGGACACATTTCCGAAACAACCTCATAGTTGCCTGGGCCAAAGAACATGGTATTGAGTGGATACATCACATTCCCTATCATGCACCAGCCTCTGGAAAAAATGAGCAATACAATGGATTGCTGAAAACTACACTGAGAGCAATGGGTGGTGGAACTTTCAAACACTGGGACATGCATTTAGCAAAAGCCACCTGGTTAGTCAATACCAGAGGATCTGCCAAGCAAGCTGGCCCTGCTCAATCAAACTTCCTACATACCGTGGATGGGGATAAAGCCCCCATAGTGCGCATTAGGAATATGTTCGGGAAGACTGTCTGGGTTACTCCTGCATTGGGTGAAGGTAAACTCATGTGTGGGATTACTTTTGCCCAAGGACCTGGGTGCACTTGGTGGGTAATGCAGAAGGATGGTGAAGTCCAATGTGTGCCTCAGGGAGATTTGATTTTAGGTGAGAATAGCCAATGAACTGGACTGTCAAATAACCCTGTTATGGCAATTGGTGCCTTGCAACATCCCTGTGCCACATCCAAAGCCTCCTGCTCCACCGACTGAGCCAACTCCGCCTCATTTCTCCAGCCTTGTAGACTGTCATGACAGATGGAACCCGAAGTTATGGACTAAATGAACTCAGCAGACATTGTGGAAGGATGGCCCATAAACTAAGGCAATGACATCTGTGAGACCTGGGAAAAAAGGGTGGTGATTCCTTAAGATGTATTTGGAAACCTGAGCATAATGTCAATAGTATGGAATAAGGGGTGGAGACTGTCCTGGTTTCGACCAGGATGGAGTTAACATTCATTGGAGTATTTCATACCATGTGATGTCATGCCCAGGGATATAGGGGGGTTGGCTCTCTCGAGTGGGCACAGGGTTTTCGGGTCTGGCCTGGGTGTGTGTTGCTGAGGTGGCGGTTGCCACGCTCGGTAAGCCACTGCTGCATTTTACCCATTTCTTTTTGGACTCACTATTGTTACTGTTGTTCTCTTGTTATATGTAGTAAATTCTTTCTTTTTTATTCAATCTATGAATTCTCTTCTTTTTGAACCTCCCCTGTTTCACCAGAGAGGGAGGGGGAGATGAACGGCCGGTCACGTGGCATCTGGCTGCCGGCTGAATTCAAACCTCCACAGCAATATAGGAATATCTTTTGTTTGTTCTATGTGTTACAATAGGATTAACAACGATCAGTATCATGGGACAGATGTATTATCTGTATAAATAATGCTTACTGCCTTGATGTGGTTCAGGACTCCACCATTCATTCCAATAATGTTGCACAGCAACATTTAGTCAGTACAGTCAATACTGAAGAAAAGTATTTTTTGTGACCTGTTATTGGACTATGAGGCTCTTTTAAGTAAACAGGCCTGCCACACTCAGAAATGTATGAATTGTTGTTCATATGTTCAGAGACTGATGCAGAGGAAAATTTACAGAAAGTCACATTGACTTTTCTTTTCAGAATCTTCTTAATGATTCTAAGTTTTCTTGCCATGAACGTGCTTTTCTTGGTAATTTTTCTCACTACTAGATGTTAATAACACTGTACTGGGTCTGACTGAGCTGGAATTGGTTTTCCCCTATAGCAGCCCTCATGGTGCTGTGTTTTATGTTGGGAGCTGGCAGGGTGTTGATAGCACACTGGTGTTGTGGCTACTGCTGAGTAGTGCTTACACAGCACCAAGGCTCTTTCCGACATTTCCCCCCACAGTGGGACGGGGTGGGCAAGATTTGGGAGGGGACACAACCAGGACAGCTGACCCGAACTGACCAAAGGGATATTCCAGACCATATGACGTCTGCTCAGTATAAAGCTGGGAGAAAGGAGGAAGGGGGTGGGGTCACCCTTGGTCCTCCGAGGCAACCACTACACGTATGAGAGCCCTGCTTCCTGAGAAGGGCCAACATCGCCTGTTCATGGGTTCATGGGAAGTAGAGAATAAATCTGGTTTCTTTTTTGCTTCCACGCGTGGACCTTTGCTTTGCTTTGCTTATATTAAAACTGCTTTTGTTTTACCACAAGGGTTGTGGTTTTTTTCCCTATCTTATTTTCTTTCCCCTCTTTGCCCTGTTGAGAAAAAAAGGGGAAGGGGGGGAAAGTGATAGAGCGACTTGGTGGGTACCTGGCATTTAGCCAAGGTCAAACCACCACAAACACAAAAAAATCCATTCATCTATCTATCTATCTATCTGTCTGTCTGTCTGTCTATCTATCTATCTTTCTTCTACCTACAGGTATAGATCTATCTATCTATTTGTCTATTTCTATCTACCTATAGGTATAGACGGATGATAGATAGATAGATAGATAGATAGATAGATAGATAGATAGATAGATAGATAGATAGACAGACTTTATTTCCAGAGCACTTAAAAATGTCAGAAACACATAAATTACCTGAAAATAATTGCATACACCATGAGATCAGATAACTGTGTGGCTAATCTGCATTTGCAGCTACTGTGATTTTTGAAGTGACTTCACAAACACTCCAAGCTGAGTCACTTCAGTGTTATAATTGCACATGAATCAAGGCACAGAATGTGTAAGAGATGCACACACAGAGACACATTGTAAAATGGGAAACATGTTCCCTGGCACAGAGCAGAACACCAAGTAGGGACTGGCCTTCATGAAGGTGAGCACTGCTCAGAACCACTGTTGGAAGGGAATGGAGATGGGGACCAAGAGAAGCGTGTGACTTTATCCCTCCACAAAAATATATAAAGTTAAAAAGAATAAGAACTTTGAAAAGAATAAGAGTGTAGTTAAAGAAGGTAGACACTTTGTTCAAGTGTACCTTAAGAATTAATTAGATCATGATGTCTTTGTTAAAATGTACAGGCTAAAGCCTTGCAGTGAACTGGTGCACCCTCATGCCAAGAGCCAGTCCTGCAGGTTGTTATTAAACACTGTGTGAACAGAGAAGTCACTGGGCTGAGCCTGCGGCTGACTGGAAATGAATATTGTGAGGCCACGTATTTCAAGAACTTATAGTTGGTTTTAATTCTGTAACAGAATGGAATTAATCTCTTTTTTTTTTCCTTTTAATGAAAAATCCAAGGAAAGTCTAACACAGCTAAAAATCTTTAGTATTTTTTGCAGTACAGGAGAATTAGGATCCGGTGGATGATTTAGACTAGTGATTTGAACCTAGATTTTGTTTCTATATAGGATAAACATTGGATTATTGACTCAGATGTAACATCAGTGTGTCTTGCTATTTTCTCACTTTTTTCTCTCATTCTCTCATTTTGACCAAAATTTTCATCCAAGATGTAATAAACCTTTACAGAACAGAAATATATGTTTCAGGGAAACATTTTGTTTCATTAAAGAACAAGTTTTCTTCAGGTCTAGTGGACATTACAAGAATACATTCTCCCCAGATCTTCTGGAGAAAAATAAATACCTCTAGTTTTAGACAAATAGAGCAGAAGAATTAATCTGTTTCTGCTCTTAACTCACCCATTGATGGTTATCTTCAGATTACTCTGCTTCTGCTTCTGTTAATGTTGCTGATTGCACTGACCAAATAATTTTCCTTTGTTGAGGCAATGCTGAAATGTTTTTATTTTATTTTTAAATCAGTACAAAATATATGTTTTAGGAGATCTTTATTACATTAAGAAGTAGCATTTTGCCATTATCAGGCTAAAGTTTTTCAGTTCTGTCCTGTTTTTCATGGTGGAAAATATCAAAATTTTGATCATGCATTCCAGTTTGAAATTTAATTTTAAATGTAAGATTTTTTTGAACTTTTTTCAAAGAGTTCTCCCACCAGGGGCAAGTTAGATCCATTTATTCCTGCTGTGAGAGGCACAACATCTGAGAAGAATTTACCCACAAATCTATATGAGCAGTTTTAGTAGTTTCCTTTTTCTAGAGACTTCAGGGCTTTAGATTACTGCGCAAGGCTATCTTAGGTTCCTAAAAAGAGGAATAGGCAAGTTGAGGAATTGTTATAATCCTCTGAAAGCATTTAAATACTTAAACTACTTTTGAAAATTCCATGGCATGGTTGTTTTACATCATTAGATACACACATGCTTTTGAAAGCCTTTCCATTAGCAATTAATAATATGACCACTTTTTAAAGCTCACATTATCCCACATATGTTTATAATAATGATACATATAGTTTGGGAATTCTATATTTGTGAATTATGTTATTTATCATAGTTCATACATGTTCTGTTCAGAAGAATGGCTGAGCATACCTGGTAGTTTCTTTTTGAATTGATTCAGTTTGAGACTTCAAGTATCTTTTGTTTCTTAGAAGATGTACTTATGAACATTACCTTGATGAAGACAGATTTTTTTTTTTATTTTAACAGAGTTAAGTCCCTTGAGTGTTGGAACTGCTCTTTAAGGCATTTGGCTGAGAGCAGAATAATTACTTATGGTGGTTAATTCTTTCTCTTTTAAAAGATACCAGGTAGATGAAAATTGCTATTTTTTGAAGGCTTTAAGAGCTAGTCTTTTAGTGATGAGCGTAAACATTATATAGTAAAAACAAAAATATAATCTCTCAGGACCCCTTAAATACTGGCTTAAACTGGATGTGCAGAGTAATTACTTGGCACATTTAATTTTTTAAACTGAGTACAAGAATCAGAGTGAAGATCATATCTTGCTAAATATATTTTCTATTAAACACCAATATTTTGACATACCCATCTCTGACAATGGATTTCTTTAGAATCAGAATTTAAAAACTGAAATAATAGCACAAAAGCTTGTAGAATGAGTATAGGTATGGAAAATCAGAGCTGTGTGATCATTTCATATTTCAGTTTTTCAGCAAAATTTAAAACAAAGTGTATTATTTGATTCATTCAATATAAATTGCCTTATAAAAGAAAAAAAAAAAAAAGAAGCCACCAAAAAGGGATATGGTTCTGTTTCACCCAGTTGCTCATAATAATCAGTCAGGAAATTAAAAATGTAGGATCAGTTTTAACTTGTTTACCAAGGTATTCTTAAAAATATCTTCCTTCTCCAATTGAAACTGGTCAAAGAGTCAAAGTTATTACAAAGTTATCATATTTCTGTGCTTTTTGTCAATATTATTCCACTGTCTGAGAACAGTTAAGCATTCACTGGAGCATAACTAGGCACTGGGATCCAAGTATCTCACTTCTGCAAGGTCTGAACTAGTGGGCTAAATTATCATTTGCCTTTTACTCCCCCTAATACTCACTGAGCATTTTATAAAAAGTCTGAAGCATTCCAGCAGAGAAACTGAAATTAATACCCAACTGGCTGCTGATGAAATGTACGTAAGTGATAGAAGATGTAAACTTTCTTAAACAGAGAAGAATTGAATCTAGGTCTCCCATGTTCTGAATGAATGCTACAACCTTTGTCAGATAATAAAAGGGCAGCATCAGACAAAGGTGAATCTGACACCTTAACTTAGGTGCCAACATGTGACCTAGGTGTCTAGGTTCATATCAATGGGATGTCTAGCCAACAGGGAGCCAGTGGAGCCTGGAGAGTAATTAATTTGTCTTTACAGAGGAATTCAGTGTTGCATTCTTCATACTAGTAGGAGACGGGCAAGTAGAAGGTCACGGAGATGGACGAGTGTGTGATGAGGGACAGAAACTCTTCTGCTCAGAGGCAGTGAGTAGTTTGGTTAGCTCACCCCCTTCCATAAAACAGTATCTGGAGTAAAGTGACACAGATGTTTCATGCACAGAATTGCATTTATAACTTTCATTGTCTGCATCTGAACAAGAAAGTCCAGACGTGTGGCAAAACAGCTGTAAATGATCAGCAGTGTCCAGTTACCTGACAGATCCTGTAAAACAGACTTCCTGGCTCAGCTCTAAAGAAGGGCAGAAATGACAATCATTTTAGCTTGATTTTGGTAAAAATCAGGAAAGCATTAATTTTGAAAGCATTCAAAATATACATTTTGAATAGTCATGTATCAGTGTGTACTATCACTTTTCAGGTACCCCCTAATGATCAAATGAGATTCCACAGAGATTTTTTAAGAAATCATTTTTTGTGCAGAGACGGTCATAAAGGGTTTTCTAACTAAGAGTATTGGAAAAAAGTTATGCATGTACGTACAATGACCCTTTCTTCACACCTGAAGATGAGACACTAAATTTCAAGACAGGCACAGATTTGTAATAGGTGCTCAGTTTCACCAAGCTATACTAATATTTTTAAACCTTCGTTAGGCATGTGCTGATTTATGTAGTGTTGAGGAGTTTTGGTAAGGTTGTCTTGGAAGTGTGCTCATCCAAGAAAATTGATCACAAAAGAAAATTGATCACAGAAGTGGCTAGTAATGACATGTGATGCAGATATGAAATGAAATAGCCTTGGGCTCCTTCATCCAGGTACATTTACATAACACAGAGCAAGAATAGCAATCACCTTGTCTTGCTGGCCCTGCAACAAGCTCTGGGTTGTGGGGATAGGACTTGTTCAGTCCTTTGGTTCAGGTTAAAGTCTCCACAAACATAAAAAAGCCCAGCACAGTGGAGATGGGACAAGTGCTGCACAGTGAGGGAACTGTAGGCAGGCAGGGCAGGGGAACTGCTAATACTTCAAAAGAGCTTTTATTGCCAACTAGCAGAGTTTCAAAATATGTTTTGGTATTGGGGCCTGTGTAGTTATACAGAGCTGGCTTTTCCCCAGGGAAGTTAATCTCCACTTTTCAGATGTCATTGCAGACTTGAGCACTTTTGTCTCGATTTGTCATTTTTTAAAGGTAAACTCTGCTCCTGTGAATGGAGAACAAAATCATAATTGCACTGTAATGTACCTGATAAAGTCCCACTGAATAAATATTGTCCTGTTTCAGGCCTGAAGAATTTCGTTTTCCTGTGCAACTATTTCCTTAGCTCTTTGCCAAAATGTTTTAATTAAATATTTCTTTGTCAGAACTGCCAGAGGCATGAGGTGGGCATTCTCAGCTCTCTCAGCTTGGCTCACCCTCTCTGGGTGGGGTGGGATGTGGCGTACTGTCTGTAGAACAGGGTGACTTCTTTGCATAAATTGAACAGGAATCAGGCGTTTCCAGAAGAATGAAACATTTTGGGTTAATATGAAATGAATTTTTCCAGAGTTTTAAAAAAGTGCTAAAATATTCCCATTTCATATCAACTTTGTTTCAGCTGTTGGGGTTTTTTTCTTCTTCATTTGGACACTGAACTAAAGAGGCATTATTCATACAGCTGTACATTTAAGTCACTTGTATATTTTACAGTGCACATACCATCATTGAGGATAAAGACTTCTGTCTCTAATCCTTTCTAAACATTGTATCATATTGTGTTTATAAAATTCAAGCCAAGGTAAATAATCCAGAATTTGTGTATTATGATACTTCCAGGAGAGATGACTATTAGTATCTCTGGGTTTGCAGGTGGAAAGCCTGAAATCCCCAGAGATTATGAGAACTCACTCTGGGCCACACAAATAGCCCAAATGGGATTCTGCATCATTTTTCTGGCTTTTGGCATAGCACGCAGTCATCTGTGTTTCCTTCTCTGTAGGAAGTGTAATTACAGAAGTTTGTGCAGATAAACTTCAAGTGCACTTTATCAATTTTTTTTTTTCCCTGAGATGTGGCTCTGGGAAAACAACCTAAACAAGCAGCAAATAGCAATTGATTTACGCTGAGTTTTTACTAATGCCCTCCATATTTTTTTATGTTATAAATTTTCTTTATTTTATGGCATTCTCCAACTTCAGCATTTGGATAGGAGTACATACAATACATACATAGTTTGGCTCAAAAAATGTACAAAGCAAAAGCCTTTCATCTTACTCTATGAAAAGATCATGTGTTTTTCAAGCAAACAGAGACTGATGATGCATAGAAGCAGCCTCATGCATTTCTTTATTCTTGTTAGTTTTACCTTTCACTGTAGTATTTCCATGATCAACAACTTGATTTATATCTCTCAGTTGCTGTTCTTTTCCTTTACAGGCAAAAACATTGTTTAATGGCTCTGTTCACTTTACGTGTATTATGGCCTGAACATTTCTATCCGTGGGATGCATTTTAAATTGTCAGATAAAAATGTACTTCATGAAGTACTAGAAAAAAAATTCAAATGTAATGAAGCCTCTGTCAACTTGCGAAACATTTCATTTTGGGAATGTTTGTATAAAAAGGAAATACTGTGTTTGAATTTTCCAAAATACCACGTGATTAACTGAAATGTAAGTGTAGCCTGCTACTCTTTCAAGGCACCACTACAACCAGAAGGTGGAAGGATAGGTCTGCCAGACATTCCTGATTAATCATGGGTAAATCACGGCACTTTGCTCTTTCTCCATTCTTGGTTATAGACTGTAGATAATCTGGACCTCATAAATACTTGACATGCTTAGAAATATTTCCTTGTAGTCCTTTCAAGCGGATATAGAATAAAGCTCAGATGGAGTCAGAAGATTTTTCTTCACATTAATTTTTCATGTAATGAGTATCTTTTTTAAAAAAAATCAAAGCTTTTTCAAGTTTTATTATTCTTTCCATAGGAACACCTGCAATGTGGTACAAAAATTTACTATAACTTTAACAGAAATCTTTTCTCCCCCAAAATGCTGAACTATACACAAGCCAAAACCAGATTTGTATGGATTGCATATTTTGCATGTCAAAAGTTATATAATAATCTGCAAGTCTCACCTAATTTTGAAAGATGGTTTGCTTGTGTAAAATAATATAAAAAATAGTAACAAATTATGAAGATAAAATTTCTGAATTTTCTTTCTTCAGTAAAAGATTTCAGTAACATCAAAAATGCTCATCCACATCACAGAGCTATAAACATTTCAGGCCAGTATCAGATCTGCAAAACAGCACAGAGCATGAATTAGTTTCAAGAAATCTGCTGAAAATTATTCTAAGGCACTGAATGCTTCATCAAGTTGGGAAAATGAGAAAAGATAAAGAATAGTTATTTAAATCAGACTTTTGTAAAATATTGTCATCAGAAAACTGAATTGTTGCATAAAATCAATGGAAACAAATGTGTTCTTATCACTCAGTGCTTGAGTTGATGCTGTTGTGTTGGTGCATCATCTGCTAGTCTGTACGTGCTAAAAAGACAGGGCTGAGCTTCTGCATCAGCCAAGTAAGGGAGTTCTCTGTTCCTGCTGCTGTAAAGACCGTGTGCAGCTCCGAGCAGTGCAGCCAGAGACCGTCGGGAGATGACAAGGAAGTATTAAGGTATATTTCATTAGAGGACAAATACATCTGTCTGGAAGTGGGATTCCCCTCTTAAGAAGTAGTTTTACACTGGGTAGTGGATATCCAGCCAGAGAACAACTGCTATTGGGGTTGGGTTGGAATTCACTTCATCCAGCCTCAACTACCTGGTCTGTGCAAGTTGTCTAGTGCCAACAATAGAATCAATATAGGAAAGGAAAGGAGCTACGAACAACAATGGAAACAGCAATCATAATCCTTGTGTGACTGACTGTAGCTCTTAGACCACCCAAAGGAGAAAGCAGAAATACTTTAATGAAGTTTTAAGGTTTACTATTTAAAGGTTTCTTC
This sequence comes from Strix uralensis, assembly GCF_047716275.1. NCBI lineage: Eukaryota > Metazoa > Chordata > Aves > Strigiformes > Strigidae > Strix > Strix uralensis. Next base: position 123,773,321 of record NC_133973.1, read on the forward strand.
TCAGCAAAATGAACTTTTAAAGTTCATTTAATGAAACATAAACAAATTTACAGTGTCCTATTAAGCACTGAGGAATCAGCAGTAGTTAGCTAAGTCTGTGCATATGCATGGGCTCTGGTGCACACTCATCTAAACACATGGACAGAGCTCAGAGGTTCCTCCTCAGCCTTTTCACACCCAGAACTGAGACATCTCTGAAATGAGTATCCCCTGCTTGAAGACCTGTTTTCAAAGCTGCTAATGTACAGAGCATCTGCCTTCAAATTGTCTTCCACCTGACAGAAAAAGGACATTGCTGTTCTGTATAGAAGAACCTTCTTAACATGTTGGTTGCTTAGGGCACTGTGTTAGAAGTACTTAAGAGGTGGCAATGTTTTTGTATACTTTGAATGGGAAAGGGGAGTCTTTCTCAAGAAAACAATTTAATTTAGTAAGCAAAAACATTACTGACCTGAGGAACTGGAACAAGATCAGATCTTCGCTCTCGTGTTTGAAATTATTTTTAATAATTTAAAACTTATTTCTATTTTGAAAGACTACAATAGGCTAAAAAATGTGGTTTTCAAACTAAGGTAGTCATCTCCTATGAAAGGGGATTGGCTGTACCTTTTATTGAACAAGCCCCATTGCATTAAAAATTTGGACAGATCTTTATATCTGAGTCCGCCTGCACATTGCTTTCTGCAAAGTGCTCATATCTTGGTCTGTTCTGGCAGAGACTCCAGCATCCTTCATAAAAAAGCAGGATGGGGGAGAAGGATGTGTGCAGACCTCGCAGCATTACTTTCTATAACTCAGTAATAGGTGACATTTACAACCTGCTTATTAGAAGTTAACTGTCACCAATGTTTGCTTTTCTTTCAGCAGATCAACACAGTGTTTCTTGATAAAGTGCACCAATTCTTTGTTCCTATTATGACTTTGTTATTCTGATCTATGTATTATTAATATTTATATGTCTTGATATTATTTAATCTTAATACTTGTTTTTATGTTTCAGGTACTGTTCATATATACTCACAACTTTAGACTACATAGATAAGATAGGTTGACATTTTAATCAGTTGCTATGTTTTGATTATGTTCCAATAATTAAAAGGGGCTTATAAGAAAGATGGAGGCAGGCTTTTTAGTAAGGCCTGCAGCTATAGGACAAGTGGTAACGTTTTTAAACTAAATGAGGGTAGATTCAGACTAGATATAAACAAGAAAATTTTTACAGTGAGGGTGGTAAAACACTGGAATTGGTTGCCCGGAGAAGTGGTGGATGCCCCATCCCTGGAAACATTCAAGGCCAGGCTGGACGAGGCTCTGAGCAACCTGATCTAGCTGAAGATGTCCTTGCTCATTGCCAGGGGGTTAGACTAGATGACCTTTAAAGGTCCCTTCCAACCCAAACCATTCTATGATTCCATGATTTTTGCTAAGTTATTACACTCAGATGGGGTGGACAGTTGGTGATAGAAACACTTCAAAATCACAGAGATAAATCTGGAAGAGTCTATGTGCAACAGCCTTTAGAAGGATAAGATTTTAAAATTCTAATTACACGGTATTATTGTGAATTAGTATGAAATTTGACAAACCATTCTTACAATCTTAGACAGCCCAACTGGAAAATTTATCTTTTTTTTACATCAGATGCTTGGTTTGTGCAAATCACACATACAGCAACCGATGAGCAGTGTTTCTCTTTTGCAGAAGCTAACTACTGAATACACAGATGCCTATTTGCAAGAAAGTTTTGAAAGAGTAATAGTCTAAATTTCTGCTTTTCTGTTATTTATTCCTAGGTGGGAGCCCAGAAGAGAAACAAGAGAAACATGTAGTTCTGTTTAGATGAATTCCCTAAGGGTTTTTTCCCTGCACCTCTGTGGTCTGTGATGATGCTCTTGAATCCCACCAGACCCTGCATGCACAGTGACTAAGCGTCTCTTTATTGGCCCCTCATCCAACCTGTTGGCAGTTTGAACACCAGTGTTTTCCTGGAAAAATTTCAGAGGAACCAGGAAAATAGATTCACAAAGAAGTAGCTCAACTCTTCTGGTTTTTTTTCTGTGATTCTGGTGGGGAAGCAGGAATGATGAATTGTCTTCAGGCTCACTGCATATTAGTGACTTTAAAACACCCGGAGCCCTGGATTTGTGGTGGATTTGGATGTCTCCACAGACTGTGGAAAGGTCAGAATGAAGCAAAGAGCAAAATGTTGGCTTGCTCCCCCTTGCTTTGGATCATATTCTTATAGTGGATCCCTGCTGCACAATCAGCTGGACATGGAATAAAGCAGAATATGATCCTCAGAATCTGATTCAATACTTCACTATTTTAGTTGGATTTATTCTGAGGCCTTCACTTCAGTAGGCCGAATATGGCTCTAATATGGTTGGAGTCTCATTCCCCAAAGCTAAATTTGTCCTATTCCTCAACACTAAGAAGATGAAGAGATGCTGATGAGTTGATTGGTAATTGAGTTAATTTTGTATGGCTTTGGCCTGATTATTTTGTTTTGCTTTAAGAACATTTTTTTTTCTTAGTCAGAAAACAGATAGAATTCAATTGCTAACCAGAGTAGGTCTCCTGAATTTAACTGTGATAATCTAAAGTAACAAGTTTTATCCAGATATTTTAAAGCATTTAATTGCCTATCTAAGGAAGGATTTAAATGCATATGGACTACACTGCAATGCACTAGCAGAAGTGTTTGTGTGTAACAGCTTTCTTGGATCCACAGCCTAAATGGCTGTGAAGGAGCAATTCAATCTTTTCTTCAGTGTATTTGTGTAATTATTATTATGTTATTAAAATATATCTTTCTGCTATGTAGATGACTACATATTTCATAGATCCCTTGACTCAGATTCAGGGAAAATAGATTGAAAATTGACTGAAATGTGTTGCTTATTATCTTAATTAGCATAATTGTAAATGTGGCAGCAAGTACTTATATCTGCTGTTTGCAGACTTTCTATGGGCATTTATCTGGTAAAGGAAGCATCTCTCAAATCCATTTCAACCTTCCACGGTGGAAACTTTAGAGGGGGCAGGGAGGTGGATTCATACAAAAAATAGCTCAGAAACAATACAGGCTCTTAGATAAACTCCAGCTAGCATCAACAAAGACTCAGAGGTGTAAACGCCATTGATTGTACTGACAAAGGGTTGTTAAATAGGCATGAAGCATAAGCTAGCTAAAGAAATGAAATCCAGACCTGCATAGAATACTCTTAGAAAGCTTGCCCTTTCCACCATGGTCAGTCAAAGTATTACCTTTTCAGGTTTTCAAACAGTTGTCTTGTCAGAGCCCAATTAAAAGTGTATTTTTATTCCATATCTAGTTAGCCTCGTTCTCATTTGCCCCACTAACTGGGCTTTGGTTATGCAAATGTAGGATGTACATGATGTTTGCAGTCCCTTTCAAACAGTTTTACATTGTTGAAGTGGTGGGAAGGGCTCTTTGTAGGAGAATCAAGCCTAGCATGTCTGTTAATATTTTGTTATGAATTTATCATGAAAGAGATTATCGCTGGGATGGGTTTCAGGAAGCCCAGCAGGAATGTGCTTGCATACAATTGGTGACTGCTGCCTTTGAGAGGCTTTTCAAGACAAAGACTCATATCTTACAGGAAATATTGTAATACCGCATGTGGTAACTCATGAAATGGAAGGAGCAGGGAAAGAGTTAGTACTCATAATAGAAACAGAGGAAATGTATTTGGGTGAGTTGCAAAGACATCTAGGAGTCTTGATGCAGACAGCGCTGTTATTCCTTCTGCTCCTCATTTGTTATTGAAATTTAGCAAATCAAAATTCTTCTGTGACTTCATTTATCCATAATTCATTCCTGTCTCCCAAAGTTGCTTCAAAGATTCATTAATTAATTGGTGTTCATGTAGTAATTAAAGTCCTTAGCTGAAGTAATTTGTAAGTGCTGTCTTGAAAGACAAAATACATATTGGACCCTGTAGAAACTGAGGGGGGAAGTTCAGCAATAGTGCATTTCATCAGATGTCAAAACAAGGACTGTAGGACTGTGGGCAGTTTTGGATGGTGTGAGAATGGGACTGTAAAGTACAAAAACACGGATAAAGAATCAAGGAAGTAATTTTATGTGACGACAGTTAAACATAATAGCACACTAGACTTGAAAATGTTTTATACAAGCCATCTCTGAAATGCTAATTCCTCCAACTGAATTATTTAACACAGATGGTTGAACCATTCCGTTTTAACAATATAAAGCCATGCACAACAAAACTTATTGTGTGTTACACAGGAGGTATTAAATTCTCTGGGATAAGCCCTGAGATCTTTGCTCAGCCTTCACTCAGCCCAAACTCTCACAAGAAACCTTTAGTGGAACATTTGTTGAGTGAGGGCCACACTAGAGCATTCTGTGAGGATTTTGCAGTAGCTGAAGAAGGTTTAGATGAAAATCAGTACCTTTTGTTTAGGGTTTGATGATTGAGAGAGGAGAAACAAAGTTCTTAAAACTTCTCAGAACTAAGGATTTCACAGGGCAATTAAAGTTTGGCCAGGCTGTTCCTCTAATACCTTAATGGTAATTAAGAATTAAGGGTTTAATATGACAGCTTTAATGTGTATATGTAAACTGTGATGCAGCACTAAATTAGTGTCATAAAACACTGGAACAGACTCATAAAACATTGAGGAAAGAGCATGTAACAGCTTAATACCGTGTTTCAGTATCTTCAGAAACAGATTGCATAATGATGACTTACTGCTAACGGATGATTAATCAGGAACTTAGATTGCCTTATTTAAATACCATATATCATGATCTCACTTAATTAGGACCATTGAATGGGTTCACTTTCTACTGTATACCAGAAGTAACATCTAATAGCCTAGTAAAAAGCAGTCAATATGCTTGGGAAATGGTGCGGTTTTACAAAATACCACCAGCATTTTTAGGCTTTTGTCACAGCGTCAGAAGTGCCAGTGGCTTCTGCCTAAATGATACAATGAAAAAGTTAGTAATATTTTAAATTATTGTGGGTTCCTATTCAGATAAACTTTGGTACCTCCTTTCTTTCCTTGAATAAGATGAAAAAAAGTAGTTAGTTCTTCTTCAGCATTTGTTTTTGGCATGCTTGAGAGCATTATCTGTGTCATACAGATGGAGAATTTAAGATGTGGAGAAACAAAACAATTTAACATCACACAGCAGCTAATGGCAAAATTAGGAACAGTTCCCAGGTCAGGTGCCAATAGGTCCCAAGCCCGTATTCAACCCCGTAGACTGTGTTTCATCTGTTACTGAACTCCTTTCATGAAGTCCAAATAAATGGCTTCAGAAGGACTGAAGATGAGAATGGGAATCCTTTCCATAACTCTCCTGAATGGAGGCTTTGTAATCCCTCTGTTGCTATGGTGGTAAATGAGATCCTGTGCATTCCGTGAAAAAGAAGGGTAAGTATGGTAGTCAGAGATCCCTTTGTACTGAGGCAATTACAATATTTGCACCTGAATCTTAATGTTGTAGAGAAGACCTTTTTCTCTTTTGACTCAACCTGTCACTAGCCTTGTCATGACTTGTCATTCCCCAAATAAGTGCATTATTTACAGCCACAAGGCAGGAAGGTGTTGGTGTTCAAATGAATCATATAAAAACCAGCATTACCACCAAAATAGCTTGGAGAACTGCCATATGCCTGTTTAACTCATCCCTTTGCTTCAGGAAGAACTGCTACAAGAGATTTTCCAGGTGGAAGTTTCTATTCCAAATGTGAAATGCAGAATATTTCACTTCAGGTAAAATTTTCAAAAGCATCTAAGGTGCAGTTTCAGAAGACAAACAGCAAGGCAGATGAGCATAGGACTGTACCTTTATAGGCACCTGAACTAATTTAAAGCTACTCTGTCACTGAATAGAAGGCTGATCTGTACATGTTCATTAGGAGATCAGGGTGCTTTCCTGCATTGTTCTGTGCACAGAAATTTATCCCACCTTCAATTTGACTTGGGCTCAAAAACACATACATCATTTTTGGCACTGTGTCTTGAATGTCTAAGACACCTCTCCACTTCCGAAAATCTGTCCAAGATCTATTTATCCAGAAGGGAGGCAAGATATAAGAGAGTTCCTGACATGTGTCGTACAAATCCTATGAGTACCATATTGATTTTTCTCAGAAGGGGCAATTGTTTCTGCAAAGCAGAGCTTAGCAACACATTACATCTAAAACTGAAATGAGAAATGTAAGTAAGGAGCAGCAAAAGAGGAAAGGAACTGTGACTATAGTGGTAATAGGATCAAATTTAAAATACAGAGCAAACAAATCTGGGAAAGGTGACTTCACGAAACACCTTGCTAAAGTATATGTGTATTGCAGTTGATTTATGGGATCATAGCATCTCAGCTAGGTTTAACCAAACTAACACAGATACTGATGATGACAACAAGACAAGATCATGAGTTTCATCACAGACAGCATGAAAATACCAAGGGACACCAGCTTACACTCACAGTCCATTCCAAAGCCTGCACTGTTACCTGGGCACTCAGTCCCCTTTGCGTTTCCCCCATCACAGAGTAGATGGCTGTGAAAATACTTTTGTAGATACAGATGTCAAGATGCTCTCTTGGTTCTCTTTGTTCGCCAGCTTGCAAGTTCCTTGTCTTCTATAACCCAAATGAATATCAATACAGACATATGTTGCCATACATAATAGATGTAATCTGGCTGGATGACAGCACAATAATAATTTCCTTCATATTGGGAAATGACAGAGAAAAAGATCAACAGGTAAATAAGTCCTGCTAATGTGTAAGAATGCAATCAGTCGGAACAAAGAGAACCATAGTATTTAACATGCTACACAAGCGTCACTGATGATATATTGTTAAGAAAAAATGTTAATTCTTCTCCATCGTTTCCATACAAACTGTACTTCCTGTTTGCACCTGCCTCTTGATGTAATAATTTTGGCATCTGGAGTTTACACAGCTAAATTTTATTCATGTTTTTTTAATATTTATAGTTCTTTTTGATGCAATAATGTGGGCATATTATGATTCAACATTATCAAAATCCATTACATCAATTTGGCGAATTTGTATAGCTTGCAAATTCCAGTTTGATTTTATGAGCCAGTGCTTTTATCCTTTTCCATATTAAAGATAGATAGGAAGTTTTCCTGCCTTCTGAGGATTTTGGAGTTTTCCAACATTTTCTTGTTTGCTTCAGGATAAAGTTTTTAAAAGTTTTCCATGAAAAAAGGGAATGACGTCTCCTGGTTGAAAATGGTATTCAAAACCCTTGTATAGAGCAGGAACTTGTATTTGACTGTTTCACATATTCTTTCATATTTTTCTCCTTTTTGTTTTATTTTGAACAAATTCTAATTTCCAATCAAAAACCCCAATTTTTTTTTCAATGGGTAAACACCTCTCTCCTTTTCACAAAAATTTCCCCACCAGTTGCACAACCAATTTTTAATCATTGTCTTTTATTTTCTTGCCTTTGGAGATAGCAAGGAAATGGTCTGGGGTATGGTAAGCATCGGTGGGGTAGTGAGCAGCCAATTCAAACCTACTGCAAGTTGAATCGAGCTATCTGGAAATACAATATATTTTCAAACCAAGATCAAGAATGTTGACAGGTACATAAGGAACAGGACTGCGTTCTGAATCACCTAGGGAGAATTTTGATCAACTGACAAGCCTGATCTCTTAAAAGATAAGAAAAATATCTAAACTGGCTTTCTGTGGTATGAAATACTTTTTGCAAGACAGTAGTGATTGTTGGTTGCAAGACAACAAACACTCAAACTACATACATTGGGAGAAAAAACAAGTATAGGGAAGAGATCTGGACATCCATCCAGATGCCAAAGAATAATTTTCAGTGATGGGAACACAGAGGCAACAAATGATTCTTTTGGTCTTATGGTATCCAAAAGAATCAATAGTTGTGTTAGAAATCTTTGATGTGAAGAGATTTAGCTAGTACCTGTCCCTAGGGATACCTTTAAGCTACTACAAAGCCATCAGATACCTGTCCTTGCCACTGGAACCCAGAGCAGTTGGGCTGTGAGCAGGGACTCCGGACATAGAAATGTCCCAGAAACACAAAGAAGGTGCGTCAGGTTGAAATGCAAGTTTAGCACTTACTGTGAGTGTCCAGGCGAAGGGTCAGGACTAAAGCCGTTACACCTGCCCTATTAGGGTTCTTCAGGTAACTGTTAAAAGACAGCAAGCAAGTGAAAGTGGGTTCACAAAACAATCATTACTATAGGAACGTATCCTAGAGTTGTAACAGCTCTGTTCAGGACAAACTTGTTTCAGACTTTTGATCCACTTTCTGCTTTTGGCTTGGATGTTTCTAGAACAGGTGGATTTTGCTCTCAGTTACTCAAGAAAGACAAGGCACTGGGGGAGGCTGTGCAGCCTCACAGCTGTGGCACAAGAACATTGATGACACTGGCCAGTGTTAATTACAGAGGCCACATTTTCTCTAGAAAGTAGTTCTGGACTATATTATGTTCCGTTTTAATCAGGATGAAAGTCAAGAGCATAGGAAAAAATATTTATGAGTGTTGCTAAGAGCAGAATTTGGAACATATGAATTGTGGACTAGCCAGTTGTCAGAGATATAAAACATACCAAACACACATTGGGTATTCTTCTATTTCCTACTTGCATCCTATGCACTGTAGCAATATCTTTGTGTTTGGAAATATATACTTTCTTCTGTCCTTGAGCAGCCACTACTTGTTCTCAGCAGGATCGCATTGTATGTTGCTTAACATACAATTTTAAACATAACTATATAATTGTATTTGCTACTGATAAACTGTATAGATTTTCTAAATCTATTATGACTGATTGTCAAAAACCAAGTTTGAGATTTCTCAATTCCACAACTGGAAATCCAGCTCTTCTAATTTAAATCCCCAAACCTGTCAAAAGAGCATCTCAGCTCTTCTCAGTTGCAAGATATATTTTGAAGAAGCATTCTCACTTTGAACACATCACTTCATAAATGAGTGGAATTTAGTGCTAATTTTAACCTATGTGAAAAAAGAGCTTCTTCTGGAGTACTGATGGGCTTAGAAAGGCCCTTTCATTGCTGCATCAGTGGATAAGAATGGAGGACACACACACGCACAGAGGGAACTTTCCAGAACTGTTGTCTCCAACCTGGAGTTCTACTGCATTTATTTTCCCGTTATAACTGCAACCAATTCCTGCTCTGCTTGAAGTCAAAATCAATTTCAACATTAAAACCTGAAAACTATTTTTAACATTAATCCCAAGAGGAATATGAAGTGGATTCTTATTTTCAAGTGTCTTTGCAGCCCATAGGACTAGAAGCTTTTTTCACTGAGAACCCTCATGCAAGTAACATGATCCCAAGAGATGATGAGTGAAGAAGATTCTTTAAGACTCAAGTTTCTAAATAGCAATTTGCGACATGCAACACTGTACTCAGAGACAAATAGCAGCAGTCTTGTGTTCAGAAAGCAGTACCATGGGAGTTTTATCCAAGAATTTATTAAATAAATCAGTTAAGCCACATCAATTTATTATGTCCAGTGAAAGCAAATTTCTGAAGCAAACTGTTGGCTGAAGAACCCTCTCTAGAATGCTATTGTGGTCTTGGCAACCTTAGCACTTCTTAAAAATTTCAGTATTTCAGAAAAAAACTGAAGGGGACAGAACCTGAGGATTAATTTTTGCAGAGATTTTCTATTCCCAGCCTGATAGGCTCGTATGTTCCCTTCTAATGGAAAAACATAGACTCTCAGAAAAGTACCACAACTGAAATGACTTCTAAACATTCATCCACTGTATGTACCTTAGCACAGAAAAAGGATACAACACATTATTAAATATGGAATTTGAAGAGCAATTCCAAAGACCTTCAGTCCTTCAAAGATCATGTATTTAGCTCTAAGCATGTACATAGTGCCACTACAGTGAACAAGGTTGCCTACATAGACCTAAAAATCCTGTAGGATTTCAGCTATTACTAGGTGTAAAATGACATGATATAGCAACCCATTAGGTCCTCTGGAATTTGTTGGCTGGATTTATAACTGATGACTCTAAAAGCATCTATTGAACATTCATGATATTACAGAATATAATATTGCAAGCACAAATAACTTAATTCATACGATGATAATTTTCAAAGTAATTTTCAACAATTCTCAGCAAGCAAGGCCAAAACAATAAAATGGAATTCCACTGGGCTGGCTCATAGTTGTGGGAGAGTTTTTAGTATTATTCCAAACTATTAATAACATAAAGATGCTGATCTAGCTCATCCAGACAGCTGAGATTTGCTTAAAGCTTTTGTCCCACTCCTGCTAATACTCAGAATAAACTCTTGGTTCTGTTGCAGCCTGTTGATGGCCCAATTTCCATGGATTCCAGTTGGATCAGAATTTCATATCAATAATTAGTTTTCTGGCGGACTATCTATGGAGGGTGACATCATTAATTTGTTTCTTTATCAGTAATTCAAACAGTTTAAACTAAGTGTCACTGTCTGAAAAGATAAAAATGTTCCAGTGCTTAATTGATGGGAAAAAAATCAAGTTTATTTGGCTTCTTGAAGTGTTTCACTCTGAGAGCATTTAAAGTACTTCAGGGTGATTTCAAATTTTCATATGTAATTACTAAAAGTAAAATGAATTGCAAAAAAGATGATCAAGGGGATACATTTTGAAGTGATCAAGAATGGCTGTTTTTCAGTTGGGGATTTAATTGCTTTCCAAGACAAAAAAAAACCCCTGTCTTTTTGTATGAGTGAGTTTATTGTTGTTATTAATTGATATTATGAAGTAAAACTAAGGGTGTTGCTTACTTGACACAATATGGATAGTTCTGTGGGTGCTACTTTTTTCAGGTAAGTTTTTGGTTTGTCCTTGTTATACACTTTTTTTGTCAGCTAAGAGAGACCTACCAAAATGATCCTGTGCAGACCAGCAGAATATTCTGTTAGTCATCTTTTCAAAGACACCATGCAGAATTAAAAATACAGTCATTCATCTATTTATAACAATGAGCAGGATTTTTCTAATCCAAAAGAGATTAATCCATGGTGTAGTTTGGAGGACCCAGACAGGATTAAAAACATATCATAGAACTGTGGCTCCATATAGGTGACACGGAATTTAACAGAGTCTGTGCAGGACAGTTTCAGAGTTTTTATTGCAAAGGTACTCCCATTGGATCTCAGTAAAATCTAATTCAGTAAAAAAAAATCTCAGAATTGAGGTGAACTGTGCAGAACAATCTGTTCCACATAACTGATGTGTGTATAGCTGTGTGCAGTAGATCACTGCTGTAGTTTGCATACATTTAATGTATTTTTTGTAGTCTGTTTTCTTAAGCACTGAGGAATCAGCAGACTGGTGAGAAGCTGAGAACTGTGAAGTCTGGGACAAGATGTTTTGCAACTGCAACTTGTCTTGCAACTTCAGCTTGGTGAAGAAAACACAGAGACCTGCTGAGTAGACAATCAAAAATATGTTACACTTTACCTGAAAATACTGAGTGAATAATTTTAGCTAGTCTCTCAGGAGGCCTGGCTTATTCAAAACTATTTTTTTAAACTTTTTACTCAGAGAAAATTTTGGTGGGAGAATTTCTTCACAGTACTGAACATCAGTACTTTTTCAAACATAGATCATGTCCGTAAGACTTACAACCCAGTCTTGCTTTTTACATACATATTTATCCATTCCTCATTAATCCTACTTGTCAGGAATGAACTGAATACCCCAGATTCCTTTTGTGGTGTTTGTGCACATTGATACTTTGCAGAGTCTCATTACATGTGGCACATCTGGTCTCAGGGGATAAAAGATCCCTGCATATTTAGTGAAAGGGAAATAAGCATAACAATTCAATGCACTCATTTTCACATTTTATTTTTTTGCTAGCGTTATTTACAAATACACCAACCACGTGGACATTTTGTAAAGCCTGAACAAAGAGAATCCAACCAGATTTTAATATTGTAATTTTATTAATTATTACTACCAAATGTAAGAGATCAGTATTTTGGAAAGATTTCATACTGTATATCAGTTGTTATAAGAAAATGGTAAAAAAAAAACCTCTAAACATGTAGATTTTCTCCAATTCTTAATATTTTTAATCAGAAGGGCAAAATAGTATTCCTTAGAGCTGCTGTGTCTGTCCCTCTGCCCTAACCTCATCCCACTCCTTTATGGCCTAATTTTATGTTAAAGAGCCTCTACTAAATTCTAGAATTGCTTTTTGGTTTTTTTCTTTTGAGGGTTAAGTGACCATGGGATGAAATACAGATAACAGCTCTTCATTGCCATTTGCAAAAGGAGAGTCTGGAAACAAATATTTCTGTTTAACACATTTCCCAGTTTTCTGTATCATAACTTCATGGGACATGCATGCATCTATTATTACAACATGGTCTAAGTTTTATGTGATGACTATTGTCTGGGGGGGCCTAAAAAGTAATAAGTGAATGCTGAACTGTGGAGCAGAATTTATTTTGCTTAACTTTTACACATTTGTCATATAAAACCATCTACTTTTGGGGTACTTATCTAGGTTTCCCAGAAGATCTGTGGGGGAAAATTTCTGCCTGCAGCATGCAGTTAGTCTTAACCTAAGTGGTTAAGACAATTATCTATAAAAGAAGCCTAAATAGCTATATGTATATGTTGTAAACATCTAAGGTAAGTGAAAATTACTTTCCACCTATATGATATTCTTAAAAGCCCAAGGATGATGTATCTCTACCTCCAAACACACCTTCTCTCTTCTATACCCAGTCAGTATCACTTCATTGATACTGCAGATAGTTTGATAAAGTGTTAGGCAGATGAACACTGCGATGCATTTTGTAAAGTCCATCAGAAGGAAAATTTTCTTTAGAGAAACTCCAGATGTGCCATGATCTGTTTCATAGTTTAACTTTCTAGATTGAAATTGATTTTAGTTACATGATGCTGTGTTTAATGAATATATTTCTTGTAGCTTTCCATGGACTGCAGCAATTTTGTACGTGCCTTAAATTTCTTAGTTCTATGTTATGGTGTTATCTAAATCTTTCCATACTATCAGAATTTTCACAGAACAAATAATAGCAAATTTCTCAAAGTAAACTTTCTGACTATAAAAGGGCAGTGATCCACTCAAAAAGACGTGTCTTGTATGCTGAAGTGAAAATGAAAGTATGTTAAAGCACAGTCCGTTTTATGGGCTCTGCCCTTACTTGGAAATGGAAGAAAATCCTCAAACCATTAGACTTGACCATTGCTTGTAAGTCATAGTTATGTCAAACCTAGAGGTAGCAAGCTTAAATCTATTCATCAGCTAAGCTAATAATACCAGTGTAGGATATATAACACACTTCAACAGTGGAAGTAGCTTCATTGTATCTAACAAAGGAGTATGACTCAGTCTAATTTTTTTAACTAGGTGGTTTGGCCTGGATCAAAGAAATTTCAGAAGCTAAGTAGTGACCACCATTCCTGAAGTGCCATGATGTAAGAGTAGTAGGCAAATGTTATGCATTATGATGTAGTCAAACCGGAGGCCTGTGGCATCTGTGAATTACTAAAATAGTGTAATCAATAACAGTATAAAGTATTTTGTGACACTGTGGTGGCAGTGCCAGACACAAAAAATAAGCATCTTGTGCAAGTATGTCAGTGATGTAACCTCTGAAAGGGATAATCATAGAATCATGGAATGGTTTGGGTTGGAAGGGACCTTAAAGATCCCTAGTTCCAACCCCCCTGCCATGGGCAGGGACACCTTCCACTAGATCAGGTTGCTCAAAGCCCTGTCCAACCTGGCCTTGAACAATTCCAGGGAGGGGGCAGCCACAACTGCTCTGGGCAACCTGTGCCAGTGTATCACCACTCTCACTGTGAAGAATTTCTTCCTTACATCTAATCTAAATCTACCCTCTTTCAGTTTAGAGCCATTACCCCTTGTCCTATAATTTAATCTTTCAAGAATGATCATGTTTGACAAGACCAAGTAATCTGTCAAACTTAGTGTTCTGCATCTGAAAGTAATAGATTCCTAAAGACAGTGCAAAATAAGGCAAAGATAAAATGATATCTCCTTCCCCCCCCCCCCCCCCCCCCCCAAAAGGTCCAGTGAGTTGTGTCTCCTCAGAAGCATTTCTGGAGTCAGAGTTAATATCCTTTTGCTTAGTGAAAATTGGTATTAATGCATTTAACTAAAAACTCAGCTGTCAGGATAGCAATGTTCTCTGATTATAAAGACTGAGCTTTCACCATCTGGCAGCTCTACAGTGCCCATTCACTAGCACTTATGCTGTCTCAGGGATGCCCAGAACAGTGAGGCTGGTGCTCATGGAACAAGGCATATGAGTTTCCCTCCCAGATGTGCAATGATTGCTAGATCTGTTGTCCCAGGAGCAGAGAAATAGCCATGATGACTCCAAGAAAACAAAACCTACAGAAACGCGGCATATTTTCTATCCTGAAGTCATGCCATTTTTTCCCAAAACAATATTGTAACAGTCCAACACTTGTGTACAGACCAGTAGCATCTAATAAATTTTAACATTTCATATTCCAGTTTGTATTTATCTGGGTTTTAGAAAGCAAGCCTAGCACTTGAAGAATAAATGAGGGGAATAAGACCCTGTCTTCTTTGGCTTATTACTACAGCAACCAACCAATTTCTCAAAACAGATCATTAACAGAAATGTTATGATATAAAACTGAGGGGAAGGAATTACATGAAAATCTGTGTTCCGTATCACAGTTGCTAGTTCACATACCAATGCCACATGCAGTTTAAGTTTCACAAACTACAGGTAAAATGCAATTAAACACCTGACTGTCCTGTCCGGCGCCAGGACACAGAGTGACTGCTCATTGAGATCTGAAGTAACAATGGGTAGAACTGATTGTCAAAGCGTGTAATTGAATTTCAACAGGGTCAAGTGAAAGGTCCTGCACATGGGTTGGGACAATCCCAAGCACAAATACAGGCTGGGCAGGGGATGAATTAAGAGCAGTCCTGCGGAGAAGGACTTGGGGGTATTAGTGGATGAAAACTGACTATGGGCCAGCAATGTGTGCTTGCAGCCCAGAAAGCCAACCATATCCTGGTCTGCATCAAGAGAAGTGTGGCCAGCAGGTCGAGGGAGAGGATTCTCACCCTCTACTCTGCTTTGTGAGACCCCACCTGCAGTGCTGTGTCCAGCTCTGGGACCCCCAACATAAGAAGGACATGGACCTGCTCGAGTGGGTCCAGAGAAGGGCCATGAAGATGATCAGGGGGCTGGAGCACCTCCCCTGTGAGGACAGGCTGAGAGAGTTGGGGTTGTTCAGTCTAGAGAAGAGAAGGCTCTGAGGAGACATTATAGCGGCCTTCCAGTACTTAAAGAAAGATGAGGGGGAACTTTTTTACAAGGGCATGTAGTGACAGGACAAGGGGTAATGGTTTAAAACTGAAAGAGGGTAAATTTAAATTAGGTGTGAGGAAGAAATTCTTCACAGTGAGAGTGGTGAGACACTGGAACAGGTTGCCCAACTGTTGTCAGCAATAGTTGTTTGAATTGTTAAGAACCCCTTTTTGCTAAAGCTCTAATTTATTTGTCACTATTTATGATACTTGTTTATCCTTTATACATTGGGAGGTCTAAATACCAAATCTCCAAGGTGAGTACCACATATTGATTCTGTTAAGGATTTATGTGAAAGGCTTCAATGTATCACTTCCTTTACTTTTTGATATTAGGCCACAAGTTGTTTTGAACACCTTGGGCAAGACACAGAAGTTAATATAGTATGTTGAGTGAACATGGAATCCACATAGAAAAGCTCTTACGTTAGTCAGTAAAAGGACGTAGGGTTATTGAAAATATTTTATTTCTTAATGTAATGACAGAAGATAAGCAAAGAAAAAAATCTAATTTTGATATCACTTATATTGATTTCATAATACTATAACTCTATTGTTTTCTGTCAGATTACTCTTGCTTTTCAGAACATACATGATCTCTGGTCCAACATCCCTTTACATATACACTCTTCTAAAAAAGTTAAAACTTTCCCACTTCCTTGGAAACTAGCAAAATATCTTCCACTTAATTCTATCTAGTTTTGACTTCAAATATCCTCCTACTCCCTTATAATACAGAGGAGTATCTTATTATCTGTAATGGGAATAGGGGCTTGATGACTACTAGTGTTCTTTATCTTTGAGCAGCATGCCTCAGACTACTGGATTGGAAACACAGTATTTATCCAAACCCCACAAAATTATGTGTAATGAAACTGCAATGGATTTAATGACAATATTTCACTTGCACTGACTTTCACAGTGTAGATACAGTGCAGGTGGGTGTTAGTGCATTTCAGATTTTTAAAACTAATTGACAATAATTAATTATACCATGCAAACCAAGGCAAAAATGTAGCATGACAGACCTTGTGTGAAAGTGTATAGAGAAGAATTGCATGTTTCTGACAGCAAAAAATAGGATAATGGCTGAGTGGGATCCTCTAAGTTGTGTGCATGTACACATGTGTAAGTGATGGTCGTAGGAACATCCCTGGCAGTCTGGCAATAACGATGCTTCTAGAAATCTCTGTCTCCCCCTAAACTAGAGTCCTGAGTACAAATGTCCAGAGAGGAACACATCCTTATTTAATTCCTTCTCATCGCAGACCCTACTTCTCTCCCCTCTCTCTTACAGTGCAAAAGTCCTTCAGTATTTCCTGCCCTGAACACACCAGAATCTTCCTAGCCAAGACATTTTGGACAGCTTTAGAAAACATTTCTACTGTTTCTGTGATCCAGTCCTAGTGCTCTCATCTGGGTACCAATATCCACTAGCCATCTAAGCCCACCTCCTCATTGAGCTGTCCTTTGCAGAAAAAAGGCCCAGCCGTAATTTCTGACAGCAATTAAGATTTGCACTTGCAGCATTCTGCAGGAAGGAGTACAGGTAGGAGAGTCGAACGTGAAGCAGTAGGGTGGATCATGGCCAGAAGAGACTACACTAGGGAAGATTTTTAGACATAGAGAAGGTTTCCTGGTGGTACAACATGATTCTGTCCTCATTCACATTTAGACAGAGACTAGTTGTGATTAGAAATAGTAGTTGACAATGGTTATTTCGTTTTTAATGGAGAGAACCAACAAAACTACAACGTAGCAATGGTTGGCTTTGCTGGCTTTATAAAAGCAAGTCTTGAGTCCTGTACTAGGCAGTAGGAAGGAATTCCAGCAGGCAGGTTACACATCTTTCACACCTCCAAGAAAACAGCGTTCCTTCACTGTATAGCATACTTCTTTCCAAGTGATGCTCACACGCACAGCAGTGACACCGCCTAGCCACAGCTCAGTTACACTGACTTGTCCCTTGCCTGGTTTATACAAGGGTATCTTTGATAGTATTCCCAGTGCAGAACAGAGCCAGGAAACTTTGACTGTGGCATGTGCTGGAGTACCTTTGTCAGTGCAATCTAACCATCTCACAACAAAACTTTGGTTAAACATGAACAACTAAACATCATTCTATCTATCCTTGAAAGTTTCCAGGCTACAAGTATAGGTTGATGTTGCCACTTCCTGTTGTTCCTAAACAGGTTTAGATTACTCTGCAAGTGAGCAATACAGTTGCACCTATATTTTGCTGTATAGAGATAACCTTTATCTAAGTTATTCAGTGAGGCTGAATCATGGTACGGTGCTATTCTGCATGGTTTCTTTTGCAGCTTTCATTGCCATGGTACCCAAGTGACTTCTAGTAGTGCATTAAGCAATGTGCCTGTCACTCGTCATGCGAGTTCACTCCATCTCTCATCCTTGCCCCTGTATAAGGAATAGGAGCTTTCAGTTTCTGTTTTTCATCTTTCCAGGTGAAATATCTCAGTCACTCTACTTGATTGAGTGAATGATGATGTTTGTAACTCGCTGTCTGTAATAAAAACAATTAAGCTAGCTCTAAACTAACACTTCCATTTCACACTAAATACATCAGTCTTTTTTACCTGAGAGGACAGCTGTATTTTCAATTATCTAAGAAAAAAAGGTGCACCTAAGGGAAATATTAAGCAGGGAAATACTGCCATTTTTGTATCATCAGTCAGGGTTACAGATTTTTTTATTTCAAAAGAATGAAAGGTTACTATGCATACAAGTCAGATAAAGGCTCAGAAAAAAATAGCTCTTTTGTCTAGTTCTGTATTCACTCTGATTTAAAATATGTATCTGGATTCGAAAGACTGCAGTGAAGATCTGATAACTTTTCCTAGAACACGTACAGCAATTTCATTGTAATTCGATTTGCAATTTAAATCATAGAATCACAGAATATCTTGAGCTGGAAGGGACCCATAAGGATCATCAAGTCCAACTCCCTGCTCCTTGCAGGACTACCTAAATGTCTAATGAAACACTGCATAAATACCAATAATGGGTAATTCATTCAAAAATAGCATATGTTGTTTACCTTTGCAATAGAAACACCAAGTCATCAGCAAAGCCAGAATAATATATAAATTTCATTTTGGTGTTGAAAAGACCTGCAAGAAGTGAAATTAATTGTTGAAGTTATATTCTCCAATAGCAATCTCTTTTCTTGTCTCTCACAGAAAGGACCACTCTTTGCTTCATCCCGGCATCTTGCCATTCAAAGTATTTCTCTGTAACCTCATTAGCATTCAGATCGTTACAAAATGGATCATCATCCCTAGACTATTACTCAAAGAAGGAAATAGATGCAAGTTCACCCCTATATCCTGAAGTGTTCAGACGCAAATACATCCAAAGGACTTGTAAGTGCCACAGGACACACCACCTTTAGCCAGGGTTTCCATCATCTTGTGATTCTTGGAACATCCACTGACTTCAGAAGATGCGTGTATGTAGTAGAAGTATGGCCCACTCCCATAGTGCTGCATGTTTTCACTCTGTGACCAGTCACTGGGGACTAGACAGTTGCTACAGTACATTGAAAGAAACTCTTTTTTTTAATAAACCAAGTTGTAAAGATTCAGAATTTCAGCTCAGCATCTTTTTCTCTTTCAAGGATGATGAACATTTTTCTTCCTATGACTTGGTTTGCCCATCTGAAAAATCACACTGTTGTTTAACTTAACAAGTCCTACCAGTCCCTGATGAAGTGAAACAAAACTGCACCATATTGAGGTGGTTTCCTAGATGTAATTTGTACATGACAAGCTTGTAGGGATGGAAAAGCATAGATACTTTATTTATCATCAGACTGAATACAAAAAGACAAGTTTTTTTCACTGTTCCCAAGATAATAGGTACTTTCTCTGGTTCAGAGAAAATATATGGTCCAGTGCATATTCGGTTGTCTCTGTAAAGATTTCTTTTAACAGTTCATTTTGATAGCAGTACTATGAAACACAAAGGACCAAAACGGCCAACCTGTATCATGGAAGTAATGACCATGACCATCACGTGCTGTTAATCTGAAAGAATAAAAAAGCTTGTACTGAGATGACCAAAAACTGGAAGAGTTTGCAATGCTCCTATGTTTCTCATCTATCAAATACTCAGAAGCAGCTGTTTCTGGTTAACTTTCAATGAGCAGCAACTAAAAGAACTGATGTAGGCTTCCGTGTCGAAGTTGGTTGATATTCTCATGGTTTATCAGTACCACAGCATGCACAAATAAGAACACCATATTGTTTTCTTTGACTTTTCATTAGTGCCACTGTTGCGGTATGATCTGAAAGAAACCACGAGAGTCATCACTGCAACTTATGAGCATAGCTTCAGAATTTGTGGAAGATTTGGGATAGGTGAGAAAGTAAGAGTGCCTGGGGCAGTACCAGAGCTTATGAGGCTGAAATAAGAATGAAGACCAAAGAAGGCTTGGGATCTAGGAAGGGAAGCACCTGACAAAATGAGAAATGTCACCTGGAAGTTGACAGAGATGCACAAGTTTCATGGGGAAGCTAGGAAATAATCCTAGGTGCATTCAAACAGTAAGTAGAAGATTGAAGGAAACAGCAGAAGAAAACAGAGAAAGTGGCTGAGCCAACTCTGGAATCAAAGGATCTGATAACCCATCAGCAAAGGAGGATGGTATTAGTTTTAAAAAAGAAGTATACCAGAGGGTGAGCAAGAAAGAAAAGAGGAAAAATATAAGGACCTAGAAGAGAAGATCTGAAACACTAGCCTAGTATCAAATAGAGCAGTTGAAATAAAATGGAGAAATAAAAAATATCTGCAAATATTTTTGGAATATACAAAAAAAGACTGATTGGAGAAGCACTATATGTTCATACAGAGTAGTACAAGTGAAATGAAATGGTTATGCACAGAGCAGCATAACACATTAAAATTCCTCCCATCACAAAGTACTCTGTTACTGGTAAACAGTTTTCTTACAATAAAAATGTGAGATATTATCAACAGCATATTTCTCAAATGCAAAGCTTGCACATAACTTTATAATATCTGTTTTTATAGTAATATGAAATAAGCATTAGCATGAGAGCTAGAAAATATACATGGTAACATTGTTACTAAACCTCCTATTTAAAATAAAATATTCTTTAACAGAAAAAAATGTTTTTCAAAGAAAGGAAGATTTCTAAAACCCATTAGAGTCTAATTTTAAGAGCCATAACTATGAGGATAAAAGAAATTTTGAAAACTTTGAGCAACTGTGGAATTACCTTTGACTGCAGATATTTCTAACCCTCATCTACAGACCATGTCAATACCGTCATGACTTCAACGAGCTGTGGATCTCTTTATATACCTCCTCCTCTTGCAGTTCAGTTGGTGAAACAAGTCTCAGTGGCTCAGACAGTCAATAAAACCATGGTCTGGCAAAGGCTGGTGGAGAGCAGGGACAGCGTCAGCCTGCCTGCATGCTTTCCAAATGATCGTGCTGGGGTTTGCCCAGTTAGTTTCTCAGTTTATCACCAAATTAGGGGAAGGTGTGCATGCCCGGAGGGTAAAGGGTTTGTGCTATTCAAATACAAACTCTGGCAAGAGTTTCATTATGTGAACATGGCTGGGGATGAGGGAGAGGTTTTACTTGGATGCACTCATTTTTAACTGTATGTTTACAACAGTTATAAATATTCCATTATGAAATAGTAAGTCTATCATGTGTGCTGTGAAAGAGACCTATAGGTCATATGTTATTTCTTCAGTGCCTTGCATTTTTTCCTAGAGAAGTTTGTAATTACTTTAGTATATTTAAGCTATTACAATCTATATAAGTAAAATAAGAATATCAAAGTGCTACCAGTGAAGCAGAACTGAAAAATCCAAGTGTTTTGCTAAAGTGTTATTTTCTGCAAAACTATTGGGATTTTGCTAAGAAATATTTTACCCCCGCTCTTATCTGAAATCATTAGAGGTGATAAAAACAAGTTCTGCTGTGAAACAGGTGAACAGCGTTTGCAGAAGGACCCAAGCCCAGCACCCGCTGCATTTCCAAGCTAAAATAACGCCAGAGGACCTGCTGCTGCTTCCCCCCGGCGGCACACCGGCAGTCCGGCCAGGTTCCTCGGGGGGGTTCGCGTGGGTTTTTTCAGACCGCCGGGGGTTACATTTTATCCCCAGCGGCTGCAGGTGAGCGGTGTCGCTGCCGAGGCTCTTTCGAATACAACCCCATTTCTGGGGCGTTGGGGAGCGCAGGGACGCACCGCTCCGCTCAGACGGCTGGGCCGTGCAAGCGCAGGTGAGACGGTGTCACCGCGGCGGGCGAGCGGGGCCGGCTCCGCTGCGGCGGGGCGCCGGGGCCCGGCAGGATCGGCGCGGGGCCGGCGGGACCGCGAGGGCGGCGCGGAGGGGCTACCGCAGCCCCTCGGGGGAGGCGAGCGGCGCCCGCCGCCCTCCCACCCCCCGCCCCTTCCCGCCGGCCGGGGGCAGCCGCGCCAGCTGGCGCGCCGCAAACTTTGCAGCCCCCGTTCGGAGCCGCGCTCGGACTCCGGCGCGGCGGCGGCGGCCCCGGTTGACATAGTAACCCCGCGGCGGGGCGCGCAGGCGGCCGCCCCTCCCTCCCTCTCTCTCCCCCCGCCCTCCCCTCCCCTCCGCCGGGGGACGCGGCGCTGTGAGGCGGCCGAGCCGCAGTGCCGCGCGCTGGCCGGTTCCGCGCTGCTTCCGCGGCGCCCTCAGGGAGCCGCTGCGCGTCCGGGCGCCTCAACCGCGGGACAACATGAGCCAGGCGCAGCCCTACGCCCCGCGGAAGAGCAGCTCCCCGGCGGCCGGCGCCCGGCGGAACGACAGCCAGGACTACCTGCTGCTCGACGCGGAGCCGTGCGAGGAGAGCGCCCTGCCGCCCTACGCCTTCTACCCCGTGTGAGTCCCGCCGGACGGGCCCGGGGTCCCTTCCTCCCTCCCTCCCTCCCTTCTTCCCTCCCTGCGCGGGCGCGGAGCGGGCCGGGCGCCGGGCTCTGCGCTAACTCCCGCTGGAGGGAGCGAGGCGGCGGCGGGACAGGTGCGGACGTGGGGCTGGGCTGGGCTGGTGCCGCTGCCCGCCCGCTGCGCCCCGGCTGGGGCAGAGCCCGCGGCGGGGTCCGCTCCTGGGCAGCCGCCGTGGGGACTCGGTCATCTTTCCTCGTCTGCCCCGGTAGAGGAGCGGGGTCTGCGAAAGCCGGAGGAGCAGCAGTAGCCTCCCGTGCCCAGCTGGCAGAGGTCTGCCGAGGCGCAGATACCTGCCCCGCGGTAAGGGAGGCGAAGGATAGCTTCGATTTGCTGTGGAGAGTGCTCGAGGGACGACGGTTGTGCTTAAAACTAACGGTATCGAATAGGTTTAATATAGTTACAGAAATTGTAACTCCTGCGATCAGTTGCTCCCACAGAGAGGGTGCACGTTACAGGCGTGTTCACAAACCCATAACCTTTTCATTACCGTGTTTTGTCAGAAACGTGTAGCCTCGCTTGATTTGATTCTCTAAGTTTTGCTGGATAGTTATCGTTTAAAGTAGGGTGTAAGAACATACGCAATAAAAACTAAATGAAGCATAAACTATAAAGGTTTCAGGAACCGCAATTTTTAATATCCAGGTCAATTGACATTCAGGGTTGACAGCGTCCTTCTGGTTATGTGTTGTCAGCATGACTTCTATAATTACCACTTGTTAATGCTTCTGAGGAGAAGCTGTCCCACAGAGGGGGAAAATGGGTATTAAGAAATGCAAGATGCGTCATAAAATCTCAGGTGATTACGAGAAGATGTGTACTTTCTTTTGTACAAATTGTATTTTATTGCTTAACTGGTAAATTCCAGTTACTAACCTCTCATGGTTTTTGCTGTTTTATCCATGAGGGACTTACCAGCCACTTGCCAACTACCTGGATATAGGAAAGGAATAATAGTAAGGAAACTAGCAACACTCACAGTGTTTGTTTATTTATAAACACAGTTAAGAACAAATTTTCAGAATTCACTGCTGTCTTGCTATTCCTAAGTGTCTCTGTAGAGTACTAATTCAGTATGCTCATGTAACTGTTATTGCACATTGGACTTAAACCCCACCTCAAAATATATGAATGCACCTGTCTAATGAATGCTTTCCGAAGAAAAACCTCATGATGGTTAGTTCAGAGACTGGTTCTGACTAACGGACTTCAGCTGTGAACTAATATGGCAATTCCGAAGTTCTTTCCTGTGTACTTAGAATGGTTGTGCAGCTATGAGAGGATACATCTTGCGTAAGTGATTCAAAGCATCTCTTGAAACAAAATCTGCAAGGTTTGTGAACTGCTGATATTTTCAGTTCAGCAGGATGAGCCTGTGCTAGCAGCTCTTGCTCCAGCACACAAGCGTGGAGATCGCCTCTCATCATCTCACAGTGGCAATAAGGAAAGCCTAGGTCCTAGGCAAGTTACTTTGTAGAACTAGGATAGCACTAAATGCAGGAATTTCTCTCCAATTATGTCAAAGCCTCAGATGGCTGGCTCTGTGGTACAGGTAGGTCCAGGACCCTGGAGTCCCTCCTTGGTAGAAGGTGTTTCCATCAGTCTTTGAGAGAATAGACAAAAGCTACCTGATATGCATGGCGGGTATAAATTTGAGGAACATGCCCCTTCTCTAATTTATATAGTTGCTACTAAAAAGGGTGCTTTAGTGGGCAGTGCTTGTCTTTTAGATGCACCTAAGGCATGGGGAAGCTGTCATTCAGGGCTTCTCTGGGTGTGGAAAGGAGCCACTTCACAGGCACCCATAGATGATGCCTACATGCAACCACTGCAAGGACTTCTTGTCTGACAGGGATGAATGCAGTGAGTATAGGCTCCTCCAAGGTGGAGGACTAAGATGGAGGACCTGTACTAAGTACAGGTTTTGAATTTTCCTGCCTGAATTCCACCTGTTTCAGGTATATTTTGCAGATCTGTCTTTTCAGACAGAAGTCATTAATTTTACTGGTGGCCTTCAAAGGGCCAAGAACATAGTCAGATGGCCAGTGTTTAGGATATGCTTTTCTAATCTTTGTCATCTACATGCAGTAAGAATACTTTTTTCTACTTTATTTGAAAATCCTTAAATCATGTTGTTATGGTAGAGAGTGTTATATGAATCCTACCTTGTATCTGTAAAGTCATAAGGTCTCTGGAGATCCCAAGGATGCTGCTGATGAAGGGCATGTGTTACCCTGAGAGATAAATTATGTAAAATCAGTATTTCATCTGCTATGAATCTGCTTGGACTCAGTGCGTGTGCCTTATCTGTCCTGTTTTGTCAGCATTTATTCTTTAGCTACTTCTCCAGAAATGTGGCAGCTCAGGGAGCTGGTCATGCTGTTCGGTGCTGTACCATGAGTCTTCGTATGAATCTTTGGTGCCCATTGGATTATGAGTCTAAACCATGGGGACTGTGGGTCTGTCCACTGAGATAGAGTTACGTGTCCCTGGAGATTGAGTGGTGCATCTGCGCTTGAATGCAAACACAAGAAAATAACCCTCCAGATAACATCAGTTGGTGTATTAAAATGTTTTAACTGAAGCCACGTACATTTCACTTGGAGTATTTCTTGGTATATCCCATTACTAAGGGTATTTTTTTCAAACTAACTGGAAAATGATAGGCATCATTTGCACATGCAAAAATGCCCCAGGAACATCTTGTGTGATGGTGATTAATGCAGAACAGTAATGCAGAGTACAGCTGATGTCCAAAAAAAGCTCAAGTGTACCTCCTTTTAAACATTACTGAGAGGGTAACATGCTTAGTGGTGTAATATGGCATGTGACTGTCGCTTGAAAAGGAGTCTGATACCATGCAATACTTTTCCTCAAGTGGTGATTTAGTGCTAATGCTGACGTTTTTGCGCATTGTGTGTAGAACAGGTTTTTCGTGTGTTGTTTTGTGACTGCCTTTGAGTGGTATAGTGGCTGGATTCTAAAATCACCACTTTAAGAGAACTATTTCTTCTATCTACAGCCCTAGTCTATCAAACTACTGCTTGAGTTCAGTGGTGTTACTCCTGAGCCTTTATAACAGCAAGTAATTGTCTGTTTAATAAAAGACATTGAGTTTTGCCTTTTTTTACCCCCAGGTGATTTTTCAGATGACTCATTAATTGTAAAATAGTGTGGTCATATTAAAAATCAGAGTAACTGTCACTGATCAACCCAACTGGCTTGATGTTGTGTCAATTAGGCTGAGACAGTATAGCATGCTTAGATATTAAATTACCTGTAAATTGGACAAATATTTGAAATACTGACCTGTCAATGTTAACTGACTCTGAGTAGCAAGAGACCTGACAGACTTACTCATATATTTGAGGCTTTCTTTGAGTTTCAGCACTTGTGCTTAACAATGGGCATGATATTGAATGAGTGTGAATTCAGTACCACTCTTTCTGAGGAACGGCTTTAATTTGTCCAAGGTAGCCACTACCTTTGTTGCAAACAAGACTTCAACAAGGTACCTTGGGCTCAGCAGCTGTACCAAGGGGGGTCACACAGTCTTTTGGCAGTAAGTGGATAGAAGACTCTTACCTTTATTTGTGGTATGATGCAAAATGGAATTCTAATGGGATTTTGTGCTGAAAGATCTTGCTTTTCCTTTGAATTCAGAAACTTTGGTAGGAAAACCACACTTCAGGCTATCTGCAAAATTTGTAATTAAATGGTTTCCAAAAGATGAGGCTACGTTTTAAGAATTTAATAACTGTATATTAGAAATCATATGCAAGTAAACACTTTCTTTCTAGTAGTCCTCCCATCTAGTCATCAAGGCTCATCCTTAATGTGCTAAAAATTACATTGCATCATGCATGTCAGAAGATTGCCTCCTGAAATAAAAAAATGTGGATATGTTTTTTTTGTTCTTCTTGTTGCAAGTATTTTATTGGCAAAGAGCCTGGTTTCGTAGTTTAAAACAGGATGGAAAGTGCATTTTAAGGTCTAACCCCAAACCTGAGTGCTGATGTGCAGTGGGATTGGAAAGTGATAGTACTTGTATGTAAATTTCCCTGCTGAAAAAATGTAACTGAAGAACAGATTGTCAGCGTACTGAGCTAGTGAGAATACGCTAATTCGGTCAGACATCTGGTTATATTGCTTATTTATACTTTGAAATATTTTCATTGTGAAAAATAAATGTTTTCTTATACACGTGAGGATGGATAATTTTGCATTAAAAATGTCAGTGGTAAAGTAAATGAGGCACACAAATTATCAGATGAAAACAGGGAAAAAAAGGGTTCTGATGGGCATAACTGCCTTGAGGCATAGATTCTTTCTCAGTTTTTGTGGTTTCAGATCAAGTGTTTCTCAGTACTATCAAACTCAATGCGTACTTTAAAGCCCTTTCTTTGTTAAATAATATGTTTAGTAGTTTCTTTCCTGCCTGCAATATAACAGTTTCTGCTGCTGGTATAACATCATTTTTATCTCCAGCCTCAACTATCTTGCTTGAAATGACCTGTAAAATTATCTTCCAGACTCTTCATTAGCCATAATCTCTTTAGGGAGTACTGTGCAATGTGGCAGCTGTGTTTCAGATAGCTAGTCTCCTTGCTGAGATGCTATGTCCTCTGAAAATACATTGCAATAGTTTTGGTGATAGCAAAAAGGTAGAAGAGTTAGTATGGAGGGGGGGTCATTCCCTTTTATAGCTTAGTGGATGGAACACTTTCCTATGAATTAGAACTAATGGAGCTACTTTCTACTGGGCACAGGAAAAAAAAATATCATAGTTTGGGTGACTGAATTCAATCCCCAAGTCTTGGGTAAAAGAACATCACCATTATTACAAAGCCCCAGAAAATCCAGCTTTTAGTTCCCTCTGCATCTTCTACAAGTATCTAGAAGAGAATGCTTCACTTTGAAAAGATATGCTTAATGTTTTTTTTTTCCCCTAAATACATTTCTTTTAAAAATCTGAATGAATAATAGCAAATAAATATTTTGTTTTAATCAAAAGGAAATATATTTATTTTTATATTTCAGCCTGACAGGTTAATTAGTAAAAAAAATCAGTCATGTGGTCTGATGTTTCCTACCTCATCAGAAATGAGGAGAAGAGAAACCATAACCGTGTTTTTTTGGGGTAAGACATTCAATAAAGGTTTATTTTAAAAGAGTGGCAAAGCAGACCAACAATACTTGTTTCACCTTGGAGAGCTGAGGTCTGTTGCTAATGAGTACTGTGCAGCTCAGTCCGTAAAGTGCACGATACTGGCCAGGGCTAGGTGCTGGTCTGGTGGGCTTTAACATGCCCCGTTTTGGTGCATCCCTGGAGCAGACTCAGTGTTCTGTAGATGGAGTTTTCTACCAGATCATTTTATGCTTTGAAGATGTTTGAAAAAACAGTGAACTTATGCAGAAACTGGTATACAGTCTGAAAACTACCTCTTAAAGATGAATTGAACCATGTATGTTTGTTTTTGGTGAAGACCGGTGGGATTTGTTGGGTTTAGTTGTTTGGTACTTTTGCATTCACTGGATATGCTCACTAATTTAACAGGGAACTTCCTTTGGTCACCTATGTCACCTATGCTTGTACTTCGTAATTGGTTTTGCATGACCCATTGCAGTATTTCTGTAGGTTTATTTATACCCATTCTTAAGAAAAGGATATATTTGTGGATCACTCTTAGGTAGTTACTGAACGAATGAAAGCCACTTCCCTGTGGGACCTAATTTTATAAAACTGGAAGCTTTCCATATAAATACGTCATTTGTTAAATTTGCATGAGGAAGGTGGAGTAGTGATTAAGAAATGTGTGGGATATATATGGCATGCTTTTCACTGTAAATGTTAATAACAAGTGTGTTCTTTGTCAAACACCCTCCCAGCAGCATTTGCCACCACAGGAGCTGAAGGTTATAATAACTGGCTACTTGAATTCCTGCCAACTATCAGTATCCCCAACTAAAGGTGACTTGGCATGGTGGGTCTACTTCATCATGCTGTCTTTAGACTTCCCATCTCTGCACACATGAGCAAAAGAAAATTTTGGCAGGTAAACTATATTCATCAAATTCTTTATAACTTGTTTTCGTACCTCAAACTGTGAGAAGTGCAAGGCAATAACTTAGGAAAGGGCTTCAATCTTAAAGTTCATGAGTCTTATGTACACGTTTGTGCACATACTTGTGAGTGTAGACACTTGCACACAAAGCCTACTCAACACGAGGCTTAAAGGATTTGCATTGATAAGTGGTATTTAAATGTAAGTTTTGATAATTAAATGTCGACAAAAAAACTGCATGTAATTTAATTATCACTAAGCTTCTCTGGAATGGATTAACATTTTTATCTTGTATTAGAATGGTTATTATTTGTTTAGCAGTGACCACTTAAATACATAATCAGGTATGCTATTTTTAGCAAAATAGATGTTATGGAATATAATGTGAAGATAACTAATTAAAGTCTGGGTTTATTTTCTATATCCATTTCTGTACAACTACACGTTTTCATACCAGCACAGCTCTGTTGTCCCTCTCAACCTAATATATCTAAATAAATGTTTGTCAATATTAAAAAAAAAAAAAGTGCAAGCTTTGGCACTAGGAATGAAATGTGAGATTGGGTACAAGAACCCCAAGTAAGTGGAGTAGAAGAGGAACTGCATATCAAGAATTGTCATTTTAGATGTGTTCTCAAGGCTATGTGGGAAGTGTGGATAGCTTGTTTTCTGTAAGAATTGAATGTAAGTTCCTTTTGTTTAAAAAAAGTTGCAAATTTGAAGAAAATGGCACTGTTGTGGATGTAGATTTGCTGGGTGAAAGCTTTGTTGTGGATGGGCAGCTTTCTTTTAATGTGGAAGAGTATTGATGAAATAAAAATGTCAAATAGTAGTAACAATAATAATTGTGAATCACCAAGAAGTAGATGTGATGCCCGCCTCTTCGCTCAAACGTTCCTGCGGTAGTGCCCTTAGTCATACTGCTGTTAATGTTCTCCCTTGTACGTCATTAATTAAAAACAAAACCAGCCTTGCCCACTACCAGATTAAAAATACCCCAGGAAACAGAGTACAGATCACAAGGTCTGTATGATGCAGCGCTAGCAATTTTACAGAATATTCGGACTGGAGAATTTCCGTGAAACTTTGCTGCTTTGTTACCAAATCTTGACCGAAACAGTGCATCTCTTACAAATGGCACCTTGTATTCTTTGAGTTAAGTCCTGGTCTATTGAAGGTAGTGGGAGTTTTGCTGGATAGCCCAGGTGTTTAGGAGGTTCATACTACAAATTGACTCAGTTGTAAATGACCAGCAGCAGCCGGAGCCCCTCTTGACCATGTGCACAAATAGCTGTTCCAACAGACTTATGCTTGGCCCAGGTGTGGTACGCCAATAGTTGTGCACGTGATGGGTTGTAATCACTGAGCTGCACAGATGATCTCATATATTTCTAATCAGATGCTGGCTAATTGCTGCTAATAAGGGCAAAGTACTATAGAGCCAGTTGAATTCTTATTTTGAAAAGAGAGGACCTTGATTTCACCATGACACATAGGGCACCCCCCCATGCAAGCAGGCAATGTCGAACTCGGAGCTGGACAGTACCTAGCCTGAGACCAAGGAGGTGTTGAAAAGACTTGGCAACCAGAGCTGTCCTGGTTCCTCCTGAAACATTTTAATGAATCCTGATCAGCTTAATTAGCAAATAGGTATGTGCACAGCAGACTGACAGGGTGAACTACAATGCTGGTCTGTTGCCTCCCATTTTTACTGGTGTTGGTTCAAATGGAGACTTGGTTGTGCTGATTTTCTTCCTGGCCCAGTCTGGGTTTCTCCTGTCTTGCACACTGACTGAATTTAGGAATGATGACTGATCGCTTAGAAGCCTTTCAAAAGGGAAGATTCCCTCATCTTTGAGGAGTGATTTATGTTTTCTTTCTATTCTGTAATATTTTTGCCTGTGGCATATATGTTTCAGCTGTTCTAGACATGATTTTTCTCCCCTTTTTTAGAACAGGTAGCCAGGTCAGACCGCTAAACTTTGTTAGTCTTACTCTGTGTACGTGTCTTAGGCCTGCCAAGTGGTAATAATCCAATACTTGGTGCTTTTTATAAGGCTCTTGAAGTGCTTTGCAAGCAGACATGTTGCACACAGTCCAGCTGTCGACCTTCCAGCCGCTCGGTGCTTGGCAGCAGAGAGAGCTGTTCTTACAACAGCAGTGTTTTAAATCATGGGTTGTGTCAGTTAAACAACTCTACAGCACCTGGCACGTTGCAGAAGGCCATAACAGTGGTACTACCAGCATGAATCCAGGAAATACTTTTAACTGAGGTGCAGTTTGTGGGAGGATGTTTTGGAAACTGTCATCGTGAAGCTCGGAGGATCTGTGCCATTGAGACTCACGCTGTGAACGTCATGATTACCATTTCTCTGCTAATCATGGTGTGGGAAAGTGCCCTTCCTTCCCCACGTGCCCATGAACATGCCAAGTCATGCGTGGCAGAAGCATGCTTATGAGTGGGGGCTTGTGATGTGGACAGCATTTAATACGTCTGATCACTTAGCAGTGGGCTGCTGCATCCATCCCATGTGAAACAGCTGAGCTTGGGAGAGATGTGTGTTGACTCGCAAGCCCCACCACACAGGGAGCTTAGTGCCATGAAAGATCCAGATATTAGTTAAAATAGTGGATTGTAGCGTGTTTTTCCTAAGCATTTGTGATATGTGCCAATGATTATGGTCACATTCTGTGAGTTTCTAACCATGTTCACTGATTTATGTGGGATCAGAACCATTGTATTGATTTTTTCTTTTCTGTTTTTGTAATCCTTTCAGAAGACACAGTGAGCCTCTTTGAGATTTGTTCCTAACCAACTGTTTTTCATGATTGAAGACTATAAACCAATTTTCCCTTCTGTTTTGCAATGTAATAATTGATTTTCTACATTAGTTTAGTTCCACTCTGCTAATCTTTGGTTTTATGTGTTATTTTCTTAAGCTAATTTAAAATTATTTTCAAGTGTGTTTTAAAATTTGTTAATGCAATGTCACATGTACTAGAAATTTTTAGTTTATTATCTGCACTTGCTGAATTTGTTGGATTATACTTGAGTCAGATTTTTTTTTTCTTGCTGGATTTATGATTTTATAGTTAATTCCAGTAAACCTGCTATGATCCACATATATTAAGTACAGAAAGATTTTGAAATGGTAATTTAAAGGTCATAGAGCTTTATTTTGGACACATGTGAGAGAGGAGTCTTTTTAGAAGTTAATATAAATTTATGTAATACGAGTGGGGCTTACTCAAAGGGAAATCCCATGCTCCGAGAACTCTCAAGTTTCCCTAGCACTGAAGCGAAGGATGAATCAGTATGTTCATGGATCTGCCTGCACCACATCCACGGTCTGGCTTTTGCTTTCCTCTGTCCTGTAGGAGCACATGGACTAGGATGGTTGCTCAGAGCGTTTAGGCTCTGTATAGGATCAACATGCTCCACTGTACCAGGGAGGTGAAATTAAATTAACTCTGGTGCAGTGGGATACTTGAGAACATTTGCAGTAGAACTTTTAAAATTTCTGTCCAGACATTTAAGTCCTGCTCTAAATTGTGTTGACAAATCAGATGCAAAGAGCAGGCTGCTGGATGGCAGCAATGACTCTTCCTCTATGTAGCTCTTCTTTTCCTTTCCCTTTAAGAACAGGTTTCCTATAAATTTCTCAAGACAGTTTTTGAAGTCTGCTGCTTTCATAGCTTTCTCAAGTGAGTCTTAGAATCATACTTCTCCCCTTACTGTGTACTATTTTGTTGTCATCTCTTTCAGTGTAGAAATCTGAACTGAAAAATGCGATGACTGTTAACAAAAATTGGATCAAAGTGCTAACAAAAGTTAGTTAATACAACTGTGTTTTCAGGTAGTGGCAATGGGATGGAATTTCCCAAAGATATTAGATATTTTGTATGGCCTCACATTAGCATTCTCACTTCAGGATATTAAAAACTAAAACCACACATCAATATCGCTGGAAAGTTTGGGCTGCAGTCCGTGTTACTGTTCCAAGTCCCATGGAGTTTGGTGAGGGTGGGAGTCTGTAACAGCCTTTTGCTGGCTAGGAAAGGCTAAGGAGTTACAGCAACATGGCAGATACTGTGGAGGAAGAATAGCTATATCTTGAACTGACATCTAAGCAACAAATAAAACACACAAAAATTAGGGTGGGAGAGGAACATAAGTTTCTGAAGATACGGTCTATTCTATTTAAAACATTTTGTAGAGCACAGCTAACAAAAAAGTCAGCAGTAGCAGTATCTCCAGAAGGTCTGTAGAATGAACCACTGCCTACAGTATGAAGTGGTAGAAGTTAATGTTCTCCACTTTTCTTCAGAAAAGAATTTCAGAAAATTAAGTCAGAAAGCTATTTAATCATTTAGCAACATCTTATGTGAGCACATTGGTAGGTAAACAGCAACTGATGTGATAGTGAAATTTCAGCACTGCTTTGTATGATAAAATAATAATGACCTTACCTAACAAGTTGATATATAAAATATACACTGGGATTTCTTACCCCACAGCCAGTTCCAGCCTAAAATCAGCAACAATGTTTAATACATAACAGGAAGGAAGGCCTAAAAATCTAGGAATGGATTTACAGAGACGGCAAGGCTAATGCCTCTAATCTTACAAAGCTGTCTGAGGATCTTTAATAACCTGAGGTGTATACATTATTGATTTTCACATCAAATCTGAAAAACAGCAGAATTTTCCCTTGTATCAGTGAGAGCATTGATAACACCTTAAAGGGTAGTAATATCCTTTGTGGATTGATTAACCAGCTTCAGTTCATGCAGGATTTGTGATATGTCCCAATGAATCAATGAGGAAGGTGCTGGTACAGGGGTAGCAGCACTGCTGATTATCCGTGTGCCTTGTCTGACCTCTGGCTGTGACAGGACTGACTTACTCCCAGCATGCAGATCTTGATATCTCCAGAGGGCCAGAAAAGGCATAGAGGTACACAGTGAGGAGGAGGGGAAATAGGGGGACTCACTGTGGGGGATATGGCGCAGTTCCTATCTGGATTTCCTTTTCTTTGAAACTTGAGTAGGGGGTGGGAGGGCTGGTGCATGTACAGGTATCACCCCAAAGACAGCATGCATGCATACAGGAAAGTGCAGGAACTTGGTAGGATTCCTAGTGGTGGTGATGTATGAATAACTTGTGATGCTTCATGTTCTTGAGTTCATGAGTCTTGAACGTCTAGATCAGGTTGTAGGTGTTGCATATTGTGGATCAAGCATAGTAGGATTGACAGAAACTCCACATCCATCCATGGTTTGTTTTCAAATCCTATAACTTTTAGTAAAAATGTAAGGAACTTTACCATCTTCTTTTGATTTAGACATGGAATCTGTGGTTGGAAGGTGGAAATCCTGCTGGTACCTGTTTTCATTTCTGTGGTGGCCTTCAGGCTTTTCCCTTCCTTGAAGACTTCTGCCGGGGTGACAGCAATGTCGACGAATCTAGGAGAGACCAAGGGGTTTGTCTGAAATGAAGCATCCAGCTTGGCCTCATGGTCTGGGCTCCTTCTGTAGGGTGTGAAAGAGCCAGGCCCCTTCAGGGGCTAGTTCATCAGATCTGTTTCAGAACTGGGTGAATCATGATGGTGACTAAAATATTGTGGAAGGGTTGTTGATGAATAGCAAATCTATATTCCACAACATGCAGATGCGCTGCTGCTTCAGTGGGATGTGTTCATAGGCCTGTGGAGAATATTATCCTCAGTCTTCAGTATCCCTGAATGTGTATTTTGTCCTGTGTTTCACTGTTTGTGTTGTGTAGTGTGTATCAATAATTGATAATCTAAATACAGAAGAAAAGATGATAATGTATTTCAGGAACAGATTATAGAAATGAGAAATATGTGATATACAGTGAAAACCAGCATGTAATTCTTTGACTAAGGCTAAATTCTGATATGTATCTATATGGATGGATTTTCTGACCTTTGGCTACTGAACTACACAAAATTTAGATCGACCTAATTTTTTTTGAGAGAAAATTTTGAGAGCATTAGAAAGGATATTTTGCATGCAAATCATCTGCACTGCATTAGTGAATAGAGTTAGAAGGCAGAACATGAGATACAGACCCTAACAGCTTTATTTTTTAACAAGAGGAATTTTGTTTCAAATTTAAATTAAAACTTGAACCAAGCAATTAGAGCGTAATCCTTCATTTTCATTAAAAGCTTCACTTAGAATTTGCAAAAGTATTAAATCTGATTAATTTAATAATAAATTGTAATGATGGATTCCATAAGCATTACAGAAGACTTTGCAGAATTTCTGTTCCTGTTTCCTGATTTTTCAGTTGGTCAGCATGGATAAAGTAGTTTTGTTAGTGGTGATGTAACTCTGTTTCAAAATAGAATTTCTTACAGTTAAGGCTGTTTACTAACATCCCGTAATGTCAGATTGTGTTCCCTCCTCTTGAGTTACACGCATGGCTCGCTGACATAACCTTTAATTAATTTAATGCTTCTGCAGTCTACGTGCAGGCTAGTACAGGCTGAAGTTGAGAATGTACCTCAGTTGTAAATGAGATTTTGCTCTGCAATTATTTAGAATTGTAAAACATTCATTGCATAAAATTTGCATAAAGTTTGCATAGAAAACAGGAACATTTTCTGTTCGAAAATGAATGAAAGTCTTCATTTTCAATATCTCTATGACCTGAATGTTCACCCAAAATTGTTTTCCTCCGTTCACAAATCTGTTCAGTCGATGTCATTCTCTCGGGAGACCAGCCCAGGTGAGGCAATTGTGACCAAAACTACAATTCTGTCTTCCTTCAATAGAAAAGTATAATTAACTGTTCTGTGGAGCTGATGCAAAATGGTACATTTCAGATGAGTTACAAAGTAGCCATATGAATGTTTTCTCCTCCTCCACAATATTAAGGTTTGGATCCAAGTAACACAACTTCCCCTTCTCCCCTTTATTTTAATGTATTTGGTTAAAATCTGATAAGTTCGACAAGCAAGAAAAATTCCTGTTGAAAGTTTTTTTTCAGAATCTGTATTCGCCACTGGATAAATGAAAAGGCCGCTTTGATTCTCATTTCTCTTTATGTAGTTTGTTTTTCCAGCAGAAGAGTTTCCTTCCATCCCAAAGAACTGATGTCGTATGGGTCTTAACTCTGCTAGTGTACTTGTGATTTCACACTAAAAAATGCCTTGCATTGTTATTCTGCTTCAATTCACCAGATTCTCTGGATGTTAGTATTAAGATAAAGGATGGTGTTTCTGTGTAACTAAAAGTTTTAATTAAATAGTAGTTCTCTCAAGTATGTTGCAAAGCCAGTATAATTTGATAAGTAGAACTAAGTAAAAACTGGTTTTGCTTAGTATTTACCACTGCAATGTCAGTGGTCCAAAATCCATGTTTATGTGTCAGTTTGAATAAACACCCCTTAGGAAGATTTCTCGTTTCTTTATTTTGCCATAGTGAATTATTTAGTGGTAAGGTACATTTGTGGGGTGTCAAAGACCGAGTTGCAAGACCTGTTTCAACTAGGGCAGAACAGAAATCTCAACCACAGTTGCTACCTCCCAGAAAAAGGTCAGCAAGTCCGAACCGTTCTTCTATCTGTTCCTCAGGTTTCTTCTTGAAGATAAAGATCTTGAAGTTTTCTCAGTGTATTTTGAAACTTTATTTTTCCACTGTGAAAGTGAACCTCTTGATTTCCATTTAGATACAATAACAGTCTTTGTCAAGTGGTTGTAAGAGCCTTCCTATGTTATTCTATTATCATCTAACTGGACAGCTACAGCAACTAATGATATTGTCAAATATACTAGCTGAGGATTTCTTCTGTTCTGTGGGATCAAAGGCAACATGGTGTTTAGTGGATGCCGGGGCTTTTTACTCTCTTTTGAGTGGTGGTGGGCTGACAGAAGGTTCTTTAAATTTTACAAATGTCACAAGAAAATATTCTGCAATTATGAAGTAACAGTAAGTGTTAAAGGTCTCATTTTATGTCCTTATCAGATCAGGTCTTTTGCATTGTGCCATGTATTGCACTCATTATATCTCAGGTCTGAGAAATGCAAATGATCTTTTGCTGCTGGAACTGGGTGTATGAGTTGCCACCAATTCTGTTTTCACTAAAAGTGTCTCTGAGGTCAGGATACCACATACTTCATTTGTGCATATCAGGGAACCATAAACACCATGATTGTTTCTTCATTCTGATAAAGCAATTACTTTTTAATAATAGTAATTACAGTTATTGAACTAAACCAAAGTAATTACTTTTTTTACATTGTTTTCCCTTTTATGTAAGTGCACACATTGAAATGCTAAGCACTTCTTCAGTGGCTGTTCTTTATCCTGAAGTTATACTGTCCTGATTTTTAGTGGAATTTTCTTTTTTTGTGCAGAATGCATATTTCTTCAACCTGCTTTGCAGCAGATAGTGTGTGACAACTCCAGAAATAACTCTGCTCCCTCCTTGTTTTCATGGAATTCAGTTTCATGTTTTTTAACTGTTTTTAGTTTAATTCTGGGTAACATCCCTCAGCTGTTCTTTTTGTTGAATACCATTTGTTTTTTAAGCACTTCTAAGGTAAATTTTGTCATATTGCCTTGCTTCTTCCATTTAATTAGCAATACATCACATTCACATAGTGAAAATTACTTCTTTCTAACATAGATGCAGGAGGAGTATAGATAGGTGCATTTCATTGTTTTCCCATAAGCAGAGCAGGAAGAAAAATAAACGTCTCCTGTAGCGGAGCTATAATTGTTGTGGAAATCTTTATTTTATCCAAGAAGGAAAAATTGGTTTAGATTTGTTGTTTTCTCTGAACTTGTTAAAAAAATAGAGTTGCTAGTTAGCATCAGCATTTCATTGGTTGAGTTACAAATGAAGCTTTTCTGGAAAATCTTCATTTTGTAGAAATACTTGGTTAGACCCACATTCATGTTAGCTGATGGACACATTTTATTGTTACAGAGTATAATGAGTAAGCAAATGGATAAACACGTTAAGGTCCTTAATCAGTCAAATGTGACTGCTAGAATAATCATACCTATTACCTTTATGGAAGTGTGTTTGATATATTATTGCATATCTGTTTTATGGGAAATGCAGTTACCTTTAGGTTAATTGCTGCCTTTAGTCATATCCTCTTCTGCTTCTTTGTGAAGCACAGACAACTTACTGCCCATTCTTCCTCAGGTGCTGAGCAGAATGCGTACGTGCTGCTTCTGCAGAAGGAAGTTCTCTGTCCCCAAGCCCTAGTCACTTGTCTAATTCCAACAGGTTCTCCTATTGCTGTTTTCAGACATTTAAAAGACCTTTAGTGCTTTTTCCTGTACTCTGAGTAGCTCTGAGGTTGTTGGTTGTCATTTTCCTAATCAGTTGTTTACATGGCTTTCATTTCATGAGTCCCTTTTATCCACAATTGCATCCACTCATAACTTACCATATTAGTCTAGTTCTTCAATCACATAAGACATTTGTATTCAGCGTGGAGGATCCATGATGTTAAAGTCCATATTCTTCTCCCATCCTTATTTTACTGGCAATTTTCTTCAGTTCAGAGCCCTCCCTATGACAGGTCAGGATCAGTGAGAGATATCCAAAGGAGGATATCTGGAAAGATGATATATTTTTAAAAAAGAATAGGATCTGAATAATATTTCATCATGAAGAACTCTGAATTTAGGGACTATACTTAGAAATTGATGCTATTTGATGACATGTTAACATTGTTATATTTCATATCTGCAGTTCTCTGAGAAAATCAGACACGATTACTGTCAATGGTAGTGATGAGTGGGTTAGACAGATTTCAGCTATATTTGATGTTAATAGTTAGATTCTCAAGAAATAAATAGAGACTGAATAGATCTTCTGAGAGTAAAAGAATTACTTGGGCTTTGGTTACAATCCAGAAACTGACAAATATGATTAAAGCGCGGTTCATTCCTATGTTGGAGTGTTAGTTCAGTGCTGACTGGAGGGCATGCTGATCTGCCATATCCCTGTTACGGACTCTCTGGTTTGTGTTGTACACTACAGGTTTTACGGATAAACCATGCAGGTGTATTTCCCCTCATTCAATTAACCTTTTTTTTTTTCTTCCACTTTTCTATCTTTACTTGCATTGGATGTGGAAATATTGAGGTGATTTTAGTTGCCACATTGTTTCCTGTCTAGAGTTCATACTTTGCAAACTTGATGGCTTTTTAGTCAATTCTGTGCTATAGAGGATAAGAACTATTCTACTGAAGATCTTAAGTTTTGTGCATGTTTTTCTTAAAAGATGAGTAGTTGCGGTTTAAGAGAAGCAATAAAAAATGTGAATAGCTAAAATTAATACAGGTTTACAAAAATAAAGTAAAAGTATTGTATTTAGACTTCTTACATTTCTCTAATCAAGTAGTAAAGGAAGCAGCTAGCTTAAATGCCATCTTGTTAAGACATGACTGTTATCCTTTTTGTGATCCTCTCCAGCTTTTCTGTTGGAGATGATTTTTATGTTTCTCTGACCTTTTTGCTGATACCGTACCCTATTGCCTGGAACTACAACTCTGTATAATAAACTGTGCTAAAGGTAATGGTGAAAATTGTGCCTGACTCATGCCAGAAGTAATTCATACCACTAGGAGAACAGGGAAAAGGAAGAAAAGGTGACCTTGTGAGTTTGGTCTGAATTCTGTGCCAGTGTTTCACCCTGTGCTTAATTCCTGCATTACTGTATTAGAATCGGATTTAGATACATTCAGCATCTGGGATGAGCTCATTAAACTGCACTGTGTGATACACGTTTGTTTTCCCTCCTTTTATAAATGTATATACAATACATGTGTACATTCATATACATTCCCTTTTCTCCCCCTTTTTGAAAATAGATGCCATTAAATGGAGTTAAAGGAAGTTACCCCTTGTCATTAAATGATCAAGGCAGTGAGAGCTCAGCAGAACTCTTGGCAACACCAGCACAGGCTTGTGTTATCCTGTCAACATAGCGTCACGTTCCTCCTCATCTGCTGAAGAGTTCTGTGAGTAGATGGTGGCTGGACCTTATGTGGGTATAAATTGTGTGAAGGCAGTCGGGAGTTTCTTCTCCCTCCCCATCACATGGCAGCCCCAAGGGGCATTGTAGCTTCTGAGCTAAGGTAATGTAGGTCACTGGTGCGAGGATACTCTTCAGCAGGGTTACCGAAAGAGGCAGGGATGGACAGGGAGAAGATAGGATCATGTCTTTGTCCCACAGGTACATAAAAGGAGTGGCTGAGGTAGCCACCCATGTGGGATGCAGGGCAAGGGTTATTTTGCACCTTGTACATACAGAACTGTTTTATCTGGGTTAGTTTTTGAAATGTGATGTTAGCCACTGCATGCCAATTCATATCTTTTAAGTGCTGATTGACATTGTTCAAAGGTTGAACAGTTTGAGCATGAGTTTAGGGGGAGTCGGTGTGCCCTAGCATCACACCTTTCAAATATAAGCCGACAGAAGGTCTGAAACAGAAAGTCTTCGCAGTGCCCGAGCACCTCCTTGTTACTGCAGTAATATGGCTAAGTGCCATGCTCTAGCATTTGGCAAGTGATTGCAAGCACAAGCAAAGCAGTTGAGTCAGACTATGGCTTTTCAAACAAGGCCCTGCAGAGCTATAGACACAAATATTTACTGTTTGAGCTTAAATCTGTTGTCTGGAAAGATGAGAAGACTCAGGTGTTTATGTTGACCAGGCGTAAAGTTGGGAAGGGAAAAGCTAGGGTCCTAGCAAGTCTTGTCACAGATGGGTCTTGTTTCCAGGCCTGAAATCAGTCTTACTTTCTGTTTCAGTTTGTACTGGCTAATATTTTTATACTTTGTTACAGTTGCTAAACACAAGATGTTATCTACAACTCCCCAGGTTATTATGGCTAGGAAAAGATAGTGCTCTACAGAGCTCACTTACTGCTAGTAGATCATGACATTAATAATGAGAGCAGTTAAATACTGTTTAAATATTGAAAAATAGACATATCTTGAAGACATTGAAGCATAAATAAACATATGTTGAAGCATAAGACATGCAGCTTGTGAATGAGAAACGTACTAAACATGGGACTGCAATACTGAACATACAATCCAGCAGAATGCCATAAAATCCAGTTTAACTAAAGCAACAGTAGTTTAATGTTAAAATGGAGTGTGCCGCAGTTGCCTACCTGGTTTGCCCATTTTCTGTGTTCTGCTTAATCACAAATTCCAGCTGTAGAGATCTTTGTGTCTGAGGAGGCAAAACCCCAGGCCTGGGAAGGAGGCAGGTAATGTTACAGAAGCTGGTGCTTCTTCTGAGGCTGTCTCTGAGTATGGGGGCTCTCTTCAAACAGCATAGTGAATACTTTCTGACCGGGAAAGCATCAAAGGGTTGTTGTTAGTAGTTTAAAAATGAGAGGACTACAAGGTACTTGACAACTATTAGTTTGTTTTGACAAATGTAATTATATGTGCTTAAATCACAGCTGTGTAGAACCTTCTTTTGCTTTTGAATTCGTCTGTACACAAAAGGTGTAGGGAGCAGCGGAAGTGATATGAAAATGTAAATTATCTAAGCCTACCCGTAAGGTTGAACACACATTTAAGACTCCTCCAAATTCAGAAAGTACTTGAGCTTGTGATTAAGTCTTAATGGTTTCAATAGAACTCAAGTGTATTCTTAAGTGAAAACCACAGAGCTTCTTTTATGAACTTAGATTGTAGCTACAGAAGAGGAAATGGAAAGAACCAATTCTGGTATTTTACTACTCTTACACTCCTACGAAAATTTTTTTTCTAGTTTCATGTGTGGTATTTTCATTGTACAGAGCTTAAAGAAAAAGATAGTTTTAAATATATTAAAATAAATGTTTTAATTTTCCTAGTGTGTATTTTACATCACATTCCTGAACATGATTCTGGCATTCTATGGTTTTAAATAATTTAAATTATGCTGATATTTTTTTTTATGGTTTATTATACTGAGAAGCAATAAATTAAGTTTTCTGTAGCATTTATTTGACTATGAATGAATCATTTAATTAAGTTGATAATAATATGAGTTAGAAATTTTGCAAGACAAAAATTTAAGTTCCAGTATTTAACATTAATGAACAGTATTCATATGATATGTTAAAAGGATGGGTAGGCAAAGATGTATTATACATGTATTGAACTGATCTGTTTCTGTATGTGGATTTTTATAAAGTGTGTTATAAGGCTTTAAAGCATTTGTCAATTTTGCAGATTTAAAAGGGGGTAAAATACAATTTAATTTGCATAGAGATTGAAAGATGATTTGGTTTAGATGAGTGGTAGGACTTTATCTGCTAAGAGGTTCTATCGACTGTAAGGTATTAGAATGAGAAATAATTTAAACCTGATTCTTTCTTTTTGTTAACCGGGACGGTTTAAATACGTCAGCACTGAGTAGTGGTGTTAACTGACAGTAGAGCCAATGTGAAGAACAAGAATTTGAAAATGAGGACTGCTGACTACAGGAAAAAAATCGGCCACTCATTTAATTTAGATGAATAAATGAGAGTACTTAAGCACTAAAAACTGAACCTAAATATATCTGAGGAACTGTTTAAAAACATAGCATGTATCTTGGCTGTAGTCAAGTTGTTGAAGTATCTACTGCAAGAAATTCAGCTGTTCTTACAGATGACAGACTGTGAATATGGGAACACCAGCGCTGTAGGTTTATAGTTCTCCTGAAGTAGCCCTGAAATCTGTGTTTTGTGTTATAGAGAAGTAAGTTTCAGCTTAATTTAGCCATCTAGCATCTCTTTAGTTTACTGCAGGTGAACAGGATTTGAGTAAGTGTTGCTGTACTTACACAGGACTTTCTTTTCTAGTTAGAAAACAAGTGATATGTTTTCTGCACTTCTCCAGATACTTACTGGTTGTCTTCTCATTGCATAGGCTGAAAGTCTGCATGAATTCCTGATTACCTGGATGACTTGCATTTTTACTGATTAAACTGTCTTTTGTGGATGTTGTGAGGGGTGTTGTGTTTAGGTTTGAGAACCTTAGCAATCTGCATTTTTAGCAGTTAAGTATGACTGGTTTATTTGTAATCTGCAAAACTCCAAAAAAACCATTTTACTGTGATTCACTTTCTTTAACGACAGTTCAGGCATCTTTATGGTTATCTTTAGAGTTCCTATCGATGTACAAAAATAATTCCTTAGATAGTGGTACTGGCAATGTCATAAATGCTATTGAGACAGATAAATATTATAGTGATAATGGGGTGTTTATGCATGTCAGCATAACTGGGAAAAGATTGATGGGTTTCTAACAGCTTACACCATCCGGAGATCACCTGTATTTATGACATTAATTGTGGGAAGGGAGCAGTGTTTGAACAAATTTTATATGGGTGGACAACATTGAGAAACATTTTATTTGAAGACCAAATAATTACAAACTTCAAAAGGCCGTTTTTTTCATAGGTGCAAAGCCCCCAACTAGTTAATTTGTTTCAAAATTCTGAAGATTAGTCTTTCTAGTTATGGATATTTGTTTTGTAACATCACTTTTAGAATGACGAACTTATTATATGGGCAATTATAACTACTGTGAAAATAAATGCCTTTGATTATTTGTATCTGACACTGGATTTATGAGACTTCTGATTTTGAAATTTACAAATGAATTTGCTAAAGTGAGCTTCAAGGTTTGATAAAATTGCCTGTGTATGATCGTGGTGGTATTTTATTATGTGCGTTCTGTCAAAATTTATTCTGAATCTAAAAATTATAAGTACTAGTCTGTCACTTTGCTACATTTTTTCAGGTACAAGTGTAATAACTTCAAGGAAAGTTAATGGTGACCTTCAAGTGTGAACAACACAAACATTCTCTATTTTAAAGTTACATCTCAAGATACATAGTACAGTTAGAAGCTGTGAGCTTTCGTTAAGGATTTCTATACTGTGAGTTGATCTAATTTTGATTTTTGGGAGTTTCTGAATCAGATAGAGATCATTATTTGGTTTTCTACAGTAGCTGAAGTTTTCCAGCTCAGGGCAAATGGATACTCTTGACATCCTTATCCTAGGGCGAGTTTAGTGAGGCAGCTATTGTCTATGCTTTCTTTATTCTAAAGTGTACATTTCAGTATGACCACAATTCTTATTTAGGTCTTGAAGGCATCATCTCACTTGTCAGAATAATTAGAAATGGAATAATTAATTATATGCTGTGTGAAAGTATCTTTCCACATTTGGCATTTGTTTAAAGTTTACAATATTTACTGCACATTGCACAGAAACTGGGACAACTTCCAATTAAAATAGGTCCTACTTCTCATTCACAAGGCTGATTCTGATCCTTTTACTCATGTTAGGAAGACCCAGACCCAGTGTATGCCTAGTGTAATACTTGGGCAGAAGATCTGTTTGTTCCACAGTTAAGATGTCG
Source organism: Strix uralensis (assembly GCF_047716275.1). Lineage (NCBI taxonomy): Eukaryota > Metazoa > Chordata > Aves > Strigiformes > Strigidae > Strix > Strix uralensis. The sequence goes on from NC_133973.1 coordinate 123,817,176, forward strand.
GGTACAGTATTTCCAGATGAGCTTCTTGGAGAGCATCAGAAATATAATTGACATTTCAGAGACTTTGGGTTTGGAAGAGGCAGAGACCCCACAGACTTCTGAGGTCAGTGGCCTCATCGGCCAGTGCTTGGGAGAAGCCTGAGAGTAGAGTCAAGGTGTGAATGCCATGCTCAGTGTGTGAAATTTGACAGATCTGCAACAGTTGTCAAATAACTTGACTAGGAACACAGGTTAGAGAGTGAAGTGTATCTAGCAATGTTAATTTTATCATTTGGTGAACTGCTCAAAGGTGCTGAAGTGCTCCATTGAGGAATCCCCAAAAAATTCTTAGAAGGGTGACACGCATTTGGACTGAAAATGTCAGAGAGTTATAGAGGTTTAAATGTTAATACAGTAATAATTAGCAGAGCTAATTTGTTATAAAACGAATCATGGATGTCTTCAAACAGCAGTTCTCTGGTTTGAACTTTCATCATCGCTGGACATTACTTTTGACATCACTTTCCTTAAAAACAGCTTTCAGTGTATTGTACATAATGTACTTGATCACTGATATAATTAATTAGACCACTGGAGTTACTCTAAGGTTCCTTCATAATCAGTAGAGATAATTAGCAATTTTTAATGCAGAGTTTAAAACTCGCAGGTGTCTAAAATAGTGCAAAATAGGTGGGATGTACCCCAGGGGTTTCTGATTCTGTCAGTTACAGTGTGAGCATGTGGTCTAGCTCATGTGTCCCTTTCCACATTGTACTTACTACGTATATGTTGTTTAGATATGCTGTGCTCTGCTTTTCTATACAGTTATCTCAGTGGTGGTGTAACACTCAAATGTATACATTACTTGTGTTTAAATTAATCTTTCAGGCAAATTAAATGGAATATTTGAACTTCTGTGAATTTACTCCCACTTTGCAATAGAAAGGCTCTGTAACGTATTTTCATATGGGTATAGAAATGTCAAAGAGTCATGTAGAACACCCATCTTGGGAACCCATTAAAATTAGCTCTTTCATCTTGAAACAAGCTTGAAACGTCTTAAGTATGTTGAACAAGTAGAATAAGACCTATGAGAGGCTCAGCTCTGCTATCTTTTCTCCGTTGTCAATTAAGACATACTGAGCAACGTCTGTTCCAAAATAAACCCTTCATAGCCTTCTTTTTTTGCTATATCTTTGCATTTTGATTGTGAATCTTTGACTAATTTAGTCTTTTTTAATACTGTTAATTATGATAGGATCCCTTTATCCCTTTATTATCTTCTTTAAATTAAAGGTCAGTGAAGACTGGTGCTAGCAGTACATTAACTGCTTTGGGATTCTTAGATTCATCCACTGTAGCTCTCCCTTGTGGTGGAGTAGTGGACCAAGATTCGTCTTGGCTCCTTGCTTCCTGTTAATGTGTTTTTGGAATAATTTCTGACTACTCTTCAGGCACCTCCAAGCTGTTTGAATTTCATTTTTTTCCCCGTGCTTTCTGCTTCTATATTCTCTTTCTGTGTTTGTAATATTTCTTAGCAAGCTGTCACTTCTGTTTCCAGTACTTTCCCCTCATGTATCCAGAAAGACCCATGGTTTGGTCAAGATCATCTATTAACTTTTCTATCTTTCACGAAAGAAAAATGTATATTTTTCCTCATTGTACTGGCTTTATTTTTAATAATTTCTTAATTCTTGTGGACTCCTTTTTCTTTTAGAGATTTTTCCAAGATCTTATTTACTGTTTCTTGAAATATATCCTGCTGTAATCCACTATTTTTGTTTTGCCATTACATTTCCTTCTTGTATTATAACCATTTCCCTTTCCATTTATTGACAAGGTTCTCATTTTCCTGACCCAGGCAATTTGATCTGAAATACATAAAATTAATTTCCTGTTGCTCTTCAACTGTTTTGTAAACAAAAAATGTATAGATGATTGAAATGAATTTATGAAATATAATAAAGTAGAATAAAAAATAAGCTACATCTCAGATAGAAGCTCAGAAGAATTATAAGACTTTCTCTTAAAATGAAATTTCATCTTCGTAGAGTTGATTCAAAACATGTTATAAATGGAATAGGGAAAATATTACAATCATTTTTTCCAAGGCTAATGGAAGCTTTCAGTTTCTAAAGGCAATCTTTCCTTTGCTTTTTCAGTTTTTAATATATCTATCAAATAGGGGTGCTGTTTCATGACTAGTGAATGGTAGATGTACTAATGCTGTTTTAAGAACAGTATACAAAGTTTTAGAAAAAAAATGAAGGAAAGAATAATTAGACAAAATGAAATAAAATGCATTGCAGGCTAGTGCAAGACTAATTGTATATGAATAGGAAGGACAATAGAGTTAATTTACCAGAACTCAATAAAGCATTTCCTATAATGTCATATAGGAAATTATTCGTTAAGTTGGAAAAGATGGTTGTAATTGAAGTAATTAGTTTAGTGGAAGGCAATAGAGAGCTGAGTTCTGGCTTCCAAATGTTTAACTTTTACAGTTTTTCTTGATGTAACTCCTTGGCTAGTCCAAGGGGATAGTTATTCCTTTCCTCTTTGAAGCATTACCTATCTGAAAACTTTTTTGTATAGTGGAAGTCTTCCCAGGTTGAGAATAAACAATCCAGTTCCTTCAGTCTTTTCTCAAGATCTCTTTTCTTGACTTCTAATAATTTATTACCACGTTTGCCAGTGATGATTGGGTCCCTATTCAGTCATTTGCAAAAGAAGTTGCTTCTCAGAAGCAGTTCCTGTTTCTTATGTTTCTATGCTTCCAAAATATACTTACTTTATACATTTTCTAGGTTGAAAGGGAGGTTACCTTTCTAATGAAATGAATCAGCTTCTGGAAACATTCCTGAGTACTGGAATGCAGTTGTCTATACTATTAAATTGTTCATAGGGTCACTAAATCATAGAACAGTGTAGGCTGAAAGGGACCTGTGTAGGTGATTCAGACCAAATGCCTGCTCAGAGAAGGTCTGACTAGATCGTGTTGCTCATGGCATTGTTCAGCTGAGTTTGGACAGTTTGTCTCCAACAGTGGAGATTCCATAAATGCTCTGGTGAACCTGTGCCACAGGGAAGAATTCATTCTTTACACCAAATCTGAATTTCCTGTGTTGCAACTTCTGCCTATGGCATCTTGTCCTTCCACTGTGCACTTCTGAGATTAATCTGACTCAGTTATCTTTATATCCTTCCAGTAGGTCTTTGTAGAAAGCAGTAAGTTCTCTACCTTGGCTTCAAGCTGACTAAACAGAGTTTTCTCAATCTCTGCTTTCATTTCTTGTGCAGCCTTGAGCACTCGCTGGACTCACCCAATATGTCCATGTCTGTCTTTTTTTTTTTTTTTTTTTTTTGTCCTGGTGAGTCCAGAACTAGACACAGCACTCCAGATGTGCCCAACAGAGTCTCACCAGTGCCCAGTAAAGGGGAAGGATCACTTCCCTTGACATGGTGGTAAAACTCCTGGGTTTGACATGATTGACATGGATTTGATGGATGGACCACTGGGAGGATAAGAAATTGGTTGGATGGTCACACTCAGAGTTGTGGTCAACAGCTCGATGTCCAAGTGGAGAGCAGTGACGAGTGGCGTTCCTCAGGGGTTGGTATTAGGACCAGTGCTATTTAACATCTTTGTTGGCCACATGGACAGTGGGATTGAGTGCACCCTCAGCAAGTTTGCCAATGACACCAAGCTGTGTGGTGCAGTCAACACACTGGAGGGAAGGGATGTGCCATCCAGAGGGACCTGGACAGGCTTAAGAGGTTGGCCTGTGCAAACCTCATGAAGTTCAACAAGTCCAAGGACAAGGTCCTGCATTTGGGTCGAGGCAATCCCAAGCACAAATACAGGCTGGGTGATGAGTGGATGGAGAGCAGCCCAGCGGAGAAGGACTTGAGGGTATTACTATGAGCCAGTAATGTGTACTCACAGCCCAGAAAGCCAACCATGTCCTGGGCTGCATCAAGAGAAGTGTGGCCATCAGGTCGAGGGAGGTGATTCTCCCCTCTACTCCGCTCTCATGAGACCCCACCTGGAATACTGTGTCCAGCTCTGGGCCCCTTCCAACATAAGAAGGACATGGACCTGCTCAAGCGGGTCCAGAGGAGGGCCATGAAGATGATCGGGGGGTGGAGCACCTCCTTTATGAGGACAGGCTGAGAGAGTTGGGGTTATTCAGCCTGGAGAAGAGAAGGGAGACCTTATAGTAGCCTTCAGTACTTAAAGGGGACCTACAGGAAAGATGGGGAGGGACTCTTTATCAGGGAGTGTAGTGACAGGACAAGGGGTAATGGTTTTAAACTAAAAGAGGGTAGATTTAGATTAGCTATAAGGAAGAAATTGCTTCCTGTGGGGGCAGTGAGACACTGAAACAGGTTGCCCAGAGAAGCTGTGGCTGCCCCCTCCCTGGAAGTGTTCAAGGCCAGGTTGGACGGGCCTTTGAGCAACCTGATCTAATGGAAGGTGTCCCTGTCCATGGTAGGGGGGTCCCTTCCAACCCAAACTATTCTATGATTCTATCTTTTCATTTGCCACAAGGGCACATTGCTGAGTCCTCTTCACCTTGAAGACCTTCAGGTGCTTCGTGGAAAGCTGCTTTCTATGCAGTTGTCCTCCAGCTTTTTTCTTTGTGTTTTCCATCCCAGATGTAAGACTTTACAATTGTTTTTGTTGAAGTTTATGATGTTCCCTTTGGCCCATTTCTCTAGTCTACGTTCTGAATAGCAGCCCTACCCTACAGTGTATCAAACGCTCCCACCATCTTGCTAAAGGTGCAGTCTGTCTCATCATCCATGTCATACATTATACACTATTGGCACTAGTATCATTCTGGAGGCATGCAGTGGTAACTAGATGCAGTTGGACTTTGTAGTGCTTAACGCTACCCTTTGAGCCCAAACATCCTGGCAATGTTCTGCTCACGTTATGTCCCTCTCCAAAGCATATCCTGCTAATTTGTCTATTCCACTGTGGGATCATGTTGAAGGCCTTGCTAAAATCAAGGGAACTCGCAGCCATTGCTCTGCCTCAGTGCAGTGAGCCCATCATCTTGTCACAGAAGGCAATCAAATTGGTCAGGTATGATTTGCCCTTTAGTAAATTGATGCTGGCTATTCCCAGTCACCTTGTTATCCTTCACATACCGGAAATTTCTTCTGAGTGAATTTGCCATGTAACCTTCTCGAGGAACTGAGATTGGGCCGATTTGCCTACGGCTCTGCATATCCTGCTCTGGGGAAATCCTGCTTTGAAAATGGATGTGACATTTACCTTTTTCTAGTCATCAAGAATCAGAAACCTTTCCTGATTTACCAAAACCTTTCAAAGATGGTAGAGGGCAACCATGCAATGATATTGGTGAGCTCCCTCAGCAACTTTGGACGTCTGATGTGATCCATTGGACTTATGTATAGCCAATTGGTCCAACTTAATCTTCTTGTAATGTAGATAATGCTTTAGTCCCCCAGACTCTGATAGTTGGATCAGGGATCCGCAAGGCTGGATGCCAAACTTTGCTAGTAAAGAACGAGGCAAAGGAAACACTGAGTACCTCAGGCTTACTCATGCCACTGGGTTCACTGGCCAATTGAGTAAGGGACCCACATTCTCTTTAGCCTTCCTTTTTCACCATTGTATCTTCAAAAGCCTTTCTAGTTGCTTTTCACATCCTTTGCTATTTTTGAATACCTGAATTTTGGTTTACCTAACTATCCCTGTGTGGTTGGGCAGTATCTTTGTATCACACTCAAATAGTGTGCTCCTTCTTCCACTATCCTAATGCTTCCTTTTTGCACCTGTGGTCAGTCTTTGTTGTTCATCCATGCTGGCCTTCTACCATGCTTGTTTGACTTTTTGTACATCACAAAGGACTGTTTTCATACTTTTGAGGAGGGTGTCCTGAAGATCAACAAGTTCTCCTTGACTTATTTGCCCTCCTACAGGATGCTGCCAAGCAGGTTTCTGAACAAGCTCATGTTTGCTCTTCTGAAGTCCAAAGCTCTAATTCTGCTGTTTGTCTTGCTGCCTTCTTTCAGTGTATTGAACTGCACAACCTCACAGTCCTTGCAGACAAGGCTGTTGTTGACTTTTGTATCTTTAACCAATTATTTGTGAGTAACAAGTTAGAAGGTTTCCTGGCATGCTTTTTGCCTGAGCCATCTACGGTGTCCTAAACAATTCCCTTCACAGTTTGGGAATTAAGAGTGTTGCTGGAACTGCTCCCAGTTGTTGGTTTTCATGCAGCTGCTCTGTTTTCAGCAGTGAGAGTTTACTGGAACTGAGCACAGTGGTCATAGTTTTGGGCTACTAGATGCCAACTGGCATTAGTGACCTGAAACATTCCTTTTTACTAGTGTAGATGTAGCTGATTAGTCTCACAGGCCTGCCATGCAAGCAGTTGACTAAAATGGTGAAATACATTGTACCACCTAGTGCCAATGAAAATAACATGTCTTTGTTCTGCAAAAGCAGACTTTCTTTAGTTTTAAAAATGGGAAAGATACAGAACAAATGATAGAGAAATTTAAGTGTGTGTGTGTGTGTGTGTGCATGTTCCCACAAGCACTCAGCCAGTCCTGACCTGGGAAAGTTGCAAATGGAGTTCGTTGCTGGTAAGAGACAAGTGGTCTGTCTGATCCCCCCCCATACCTCTGTTGTTATACTGGTTTTCCTTGCTCCGAAAGTCTTCCGTTGGACTTAAGTTTGCTTCATGCTGATTCTAGAAGGAAAGCCTGAAGAAGTAGCTGATAGTTTTTTTTACTCTGTCTAAACTGGTCCATGCACACTTCCAAAGCTCTGCATCTAAAACATGCCCTGGAAGCTTCCAGGATCACAGTGTCCTTTCCCCACCTCCATCTTTCCCACACCCCTCCTGTCTCCCTTTGGTTTTATATGAAATAAACTCTCATGTGCAGGTTGGGAGGGAGCCATAACTCTCTGGAGTTTACTTAATGCTGAGTTTTGACTTAGTCTGAATAAATAAATCTCTTATGACAGTTTAATTTAGGTGCATGTTACAGCCACAATGTGACAATACACTGAACGGGAATGTATTTATAGTTGTACAATAGAAGTGTAAATGTGTTCTTGAATCCTTCTAATAAAATAAAAATGTCATGGTAACAAAAAAGAGAAATTGGCCTGAGGAACACTTACGAATTTATTGTATGATAGTATTTCACTGAAAAGTTATTCACAATGTTCTAGGTAGAATTTATGAATTTTTAAAAGTGTGGGTTTTTTGGTTTTTTTGGGTTGTTTTTTTTTTTTTACTGTTTGCAGTATTTCCAGGGGACATTTTACTTCCATAAACTCCTCTATACAGTAGTTTTTAAACAGTATCCCTTTATATGGTACCTTCTCTGTAAGTTTATTGAAACTACTTTGGAATTTTTTTGTATTTGTAGTGCTGAAGTTTAAATCTGTGTATTGATGTAGTTCTGCAATGATGGGCACCTCATTTTGGATGGAGATATCTTACTCTGCCGTGACTTGTACTGAATTGGAGCTCATGAGCCAAGACAGATCAAAGCTGGCTCCCGCAGAATGTCTTATCACCAGTCAGCATTGCTGGAGAGACATAGTAGCTGGATACTGCATGATATGTATGTACTGGCTTGTGTTTGCTCCAGTTCTGGAGTCAGTCATTTCTCATGTATCACAGAGTGCTGGAACATTGCAGGAGTCCTGTGGACTCAATAACTTCAGTTTCTTGCCAGCATGGTAGCTCTAGGCTGGCTCTGCACAGTGCAAGCTGTGTGTCTGTGGAGCACACTCCCACTGTGCATATTGTCACAGCTTTTTCATTCTCTTCATAATCCCAGAGCATGCTGCTAATGGGAGGTTGCAGAGAACTGGGGATGAGTCTCTTTAACCAAGTAATAAGTGACAGGACAAGAGGTAATGGCCTCAAATTGTACCAGGGAAGGTTTAGACTAGATATTAGGAAGCATTTCTTTACAAAACAGGTAGTTAGGTTTTGGAATGGGCTGCCCGGGGAGGTGGTGGAGTCCCCATCGCTGGAAGTGTTCAAGAGTAGGGTCAACATAGCACGGAGGGATATGGTGTAGTTGGGAACTGTCATTGTTAAGTTAATGGTTGGACTAGATGATCTTCAAGGTCTTTTCCAACCTAGACGATTCTGTGAGGTTGGCCGTATTAACTATGTAGAAATACTGGTTTGCAGAAAATGAACATTGCTTCTGTGCAAAGGATCATGGAATAAGACTTCCTGAAGATTTACGTAGCAGCCAGATTCATGACTGAAAGAAGTATTATCCACAGGTCAAGATACATGTGAGGTTCATAAATGTTTTTTTGTGCTGTGCAAAAGTTTCTTATGGGAGTTTTTGCTTGTTAAACTCAGATTATCTTCGTACTGTTGTGTGTGGTATGGACATTCCACTTGGTAAAAACAGGTGAACCAGAAAATATTCTGAAAGGGGATGTTGACAAAGGTCATAGCTAAAGTCTGCAAATAGTAACAGAAACAAGGCTCATCAGTCTAAAGTTTAATTGATCCTGGAGGATAGAAAAACTTGCTAGATGAATAATGGTGAGTCCTGAAAAGCCCCTCACATTCTATCACTGCTTAATTACCTCCAACGTGAGAAGCCACCTAATACCCTCTTTCAAACTCCGTAGAAGAGAGTTTAAAATACTTGATAAAATATTTTGGTTCCATTTAAAAGATTTTCTTTAATTTCAAACTGCAGATTTCAAAAGTAGTTTTTTTAGTTTACAATTTTTATAGACATTTGTGGTTGACTGTCTTAGGACTCTGGTTTCAGCAGATTAGTATAAAAAACTTCAATCAGAAAGTTGTTCAAGATTCATCTTTTCATAGAAATAACTTCTGTTACGTGAGGCTGGATTTGAATATGTCCAATGTTTTGTGGTAACCTAAGAACAAACAGCACTGCAATAAAATGTGAGAATGAGGCAATTAGAAAGTTAAGAATCTTTTCCTTCTCCAGTAAATTCACACCTGAAAAGTGAAGGCAGGTCTCTTGAACCTTCCCCAGAACCCTTGCCTGAGGATTACAAAGCATGCTGAGATTCTGTGGTGACAGGATACAAGGATTTATACTTCTGTATAACCAATTCAAATCCACTTTATGCTATCAGAAATGTGGGAAAGATCCGTGCCTAGCTAAAAATGTTGTACTCCACGGAACTTCAGGGATCTAGCTTCAGAATTATCAGTAGCCTCTTGCTCTGTATTCATAAGAAATTACTTGGCATTTTCATTTTAATTCTGCAGGTACTATCAGCATATATACACTTCATGTTTTTGGCTGCCTACAAAATCAGGTCATTCATATGCATGGTATAGATGGCTTACTGTTCCCACAGAGAACTTCGACATTGCTGTGTATACACAGTCCTTCACACGTGGATGCCAACTTGGCCTGAACTTGCTCTTAGCTCATAAATTCCATTGGTATGGCGGCAGCATTTGGGTTATGAGCTCAGCTGGAAGGCAGATGGCTTAGACTGAACTTTTGGGTTAGCTGTGGGTACTCAGCTTTGCACTTGGTGAAGGTTCACATCAGGTCAGCTTAGAAAGTCAGCAGAATGAATGAACACTTGCCTACAGGCAAAGGTTATACAGATAACAGAGTGTCATTTTTGATGTTCATTAATGTATCTGCCCAGAAACTTCAATGTGGCAGTTTCTACTACATGAGGAAAAAGGAGAATCTCCGGCAATTACAGGTGTATGATCTATTCTTCTTCTACCATTACCTTAACTATAATCAAGGCACTGAACTGTCACTTAGCAATAACATGAACTTACCAATAACAGAAACAACCAGGGGTTCAGCTACTCAGACCATGGGACTCGCTTTGAGAAACCTGGTCTACTGGGGACTGATGGGGTCCATCTGTCAGAGAAGGGGAAGAGCATCTTTGGTCATTGCCTTGCCCAGCTGGTGAAAAGGGCTTTAAATGAAAGTTGCCAGGGGAGGGGAACCTCAATCCATCCCATTCCTACCAGTTTGATGCAAGTGCCAGCAATAGATGCCCAGAGCCTCACAGGTCAGCAGGAGAGCCCCTGAAGAGCAGCACCAAGGAATTCCAGACATTCCAGTCAGTAAGGCAGCTTCATTGGGGGCCCAACTTCAATGCCTCTATGCAAGCGCACGTAGCATGGGGAATAAACAAGACGAGCTAGAGACGTGCATATGCCTGCAGCGCTACAATCTTATTGGCATCACAGAGATGTGGTGGGATGTCTCCTATGACTGGAGTGTTGTAATGGAAGGATACAGTCTCTTTAGGAAGGACAGGCAGGGAAGAAGAGGAGGGGGCATCACCCTCTGTCAGTCACCAGCTGGAGTATGTGAAGCTCTGGCTGGGGATGGATGAGAAGCTGATAGAGAGCTTATGGGTCAAGATTAAAGGGCGGGCAGGGACAGGAGGCATTATAGTGGGGGTCTGCTACAGACCACCTGACCAGGAAGAGCAAGAGAATGAGGACCTCTATAGACAGATAGGAGCAGCCTCATGTTCACAAGCCCTGGTCCTCATGGGGGAATTTAAACACCCAAATATTTGTTGGAGGGACAACACAGCAGGGCATAAGCAACCCAGGAGGCTCCTGGAATGCGTTGATGGTAACTTCTTTCTCTAAGTGATGGAGAAGTCAATGAGGAGAGGTGCTATGATGGACCTTGTTCTCACCAACAAGAAGGGGCTGGTGAGGAGTGTGAAGCTCAGGGGCAGCCTTGGCTGCAGTGACCATGAAATGGTGGAATTCAAGATCCTTGGGGCAGTGAGACGGGTGCACAGCAAGCTCGCTACTCTGGACTTCAGGAGAGCTGATTTTGGCCTCTTCAGGGATCTGCCTGGCAGAGTAGCATGGGATAAAGCCCTGGAGGGAAGAGAGGCCTGAGAAAGCTGGTTAATATTCAAGGATCACCTCCTGCAAGCTCAGGAGTGGTCCATCCCAACAAAGAGGAAATCAGATAAGAATACTAGGAGGCCTGCATGGATGAGCAAGGAGCTCCTGGACAAACTCAAACCCAGAAAGAAAGTCTATAGAGGGTGGAAGCAAGGACAGGTAGTCTGGGAGGGATACAGAGAAATTGTCCTGAGACACCAGGAATCAGGTTAGGACAGCCAAAGCCCTGATAGAATTAAATCTGGCCAGGGATGTCAGGGGTACAAGAAAAACTTTTATAGGTACATCAGTGATAAAAGGAAGACTAGGGAAAATGTGGTCTCTCTCTGGAAGGAAACGGGAGACCTGTTTACCCAGGATATGGAGAAGGCTGAGGTACTCAATGACTTTTTTTCCTCTCAGTCTTCACCGACAAGTGCTCCAGCCTCACCACCCAAGATGCAGAAGGCAAAGGCAGGGACTGGGAGGAAGAAGATCCTCCCACTGTAGGAGAAGATCAGTCCATGGGACCTGATGAGATGCATCTGTGGGTCCTGAGGGAACTGGCAGATGAAGTGGCTAAGCCACTATCCATCAGATTTGAGAAGTTGTGGCAGTTCAGTGAAGTTCTCACTGACTGGAATAGTGGAAAATAACCCCCCTTTTAAAAAGGGAAAAAAGGGAGACCCAGGGAACTACAGGCCAGTCAGTCTCACCTCTGTGTTCGGCAAGATCATGAAGCAGATCCTCTTCGAAACTATGCTAGGGCACATGGAAAATAAGGAGGTGATTTGTGACAGTCAACATGACTTCACAAAGGGCAAATTATGCCTGACAAATTTGGTGGCCTTCTAAGATGGGGTTACAGCATTGGTGGAGAAGGGAAGAGCAACAGATGTCATCCTCCTGAACTTGTGCAAAGCATTTGACACTGTCCTGCATGATCCTTCTCTAAATTGGTGATACATGGATTTGATGGATGGACAGATGGATCACTTGGTGGATGAGGAATTGGCTGAATGGTCACACTCAAAGAGTTGTGGTCAATGGCTCAATGTCCAAGTGGAGAGCATGACAAGTGGCAATCCTCAGGGGTCAGTACTGCAACCAGTGCTATTTTAACCTCATGAAGTCCAACAAGTCCAAGGATACTGCATGTGGGTTGAGGCAATCCAAAGCACAAATACAGGCTGGGTGGTGTGTGGATGGAGAGCAGCCCTGTGGAGAAGGACTTGGGGGTATTAGTAGGTGGAAAACTGACTATGAGCCAGCAATGTGAGCTCACAGCCCAGAAAGCCAACCGTGTCCTGGACTGCATCAAGAGAAATGTGGCCAGCAGGTTGAGGGAGGGGATTCTCGCCCCCTCCACTCTCATGAGACCCCACCTGCAGTGCTGTGTCCAGCTCTGGGACCCCCAACAAAAATGACATGGACCTGCTCAAGTGGGTCCAGAAGAGGCCACAAAGATGATCAGGGGGCTGGAACACCTCCCCTGTGAGGACAGGCTGAGAGAGTTGGGGTTGTTCAGCCTGGAGAAGAGAAAGCTCCAGGAAGACCTTATAGCGGCCTTCCAGTACTTAACGGGGGCTACAGGAAAGATGGGGAGGGACTCTTTATCAGGTAGTGTAGTGATAGGATGAGGGGTAATGGCTTTAAACTGAAAGATGACTGTATGAGGTTCAATAAGGCTAAAGCCAACTGTAGGAGTTTCAATAAGGCCAAATGCCAGGTGCTGCACTTGGGTCACAACAACCCCCAGCAGCGCTACAGGCTTGGGGAGCAGTGGCTGGAGAGCTGCCGGTCAGAGAGGGACCTGGGGGTGTTGATTGACAGCCGGCTGAACATGAGTCAGCAGTGTGCCCAGGTGGCCAAGAAGGCCAATGGTGTCCTGGCCTGTATCAGAAATAGCGTGGCCAGCAGGGACAGGGAAGTGATCTTACCCCTGTACTCGGTACTGGTGAGGCCGCACCTCGATTACTGTGTTCAGTTTTGGGCCCCTCACTACAAAAAGGACATTGAATTACTTGAGCGTGTCCAGAGAAGGGCAATGAAGCTGGTGCAGGGTCTGGAGCACATGTCCTACGAGGAGCGGCTGAGGGAACTGGGGTTGTTTAGTCTGGAGAGGAGGAGGCTGAGGGGAGACCTCATTGTCCTCTACAACTACCTGAAAGGAGGTTGCAGAGAGCTGGGGATGAGCCTCTTTAACTAAGTAATAAGCGATAGGACAAGAGGGAATGGCCTCAAGTTGCACCAGGGAAGGTATAGACTAGATGTCAGGAAGTATTTCTTTACAGAACGGGTTATTAGGCAGTGGAATGGATTGCCCAGGGAGGTGGTGGAGTCCCCATCCCTGGAGGTGTTTAAGAGTAGGGTCGACATAGTGCTGAGAGATATGGTGTAGATGGCAACTGTCATTGTTAGGTTAATGGTTGGACTAGATGATCTTCAAGGTCCTTTCCAACCTAGTTGATTCTGTGAATTCTATGAGGTCAGATATAAGAAGTTCTTCAGTGTGAGTGTGGTGAGACACACTGGCACAGGTTGCCCAGAGCAGTTGTGGCTACCCCCTCCCTGGCAGTGTTCAAGGCCAGGTTGGACGGGGCTTTGAGCAACCTGGTCTAGTGGAAGGTGTCCCTGCCCATGGCAGGGGGGTTGGAACTGGATGATCTTTAAGGTCCCTTCCAACTCAAACCGTTCTGTGATTCTCTGTATTACGTATTGATTATGAACTTTTGCCCTCATCAAAACATTCCTTTCCTTGCAATTTTGTTTTGATTTCACATTTAAGAACATTTTCAAAGCCTTTGTTTCCTCTTACTGCTCTGTTTGTCCTCTCAGCTCAGTGCTTACCTTCACAAAGTGATGAAAGATTGCAGATTGCAAATTCAGAATACCCAAATGATCCTGACGTGGTTATTAGGATAAAATTGCTGTGCTGTCCTTTTTTGGTGACCTTTCCTCACTTTGTTCCATTTTCTGGAAAATATCTGTGCTGGGTTTGAGTGGTGGGGTTTCTGCTAGTGGGGGAGGGGGCTACAGCGGTGGTGTCTGTGAGAATCTTCTCGAAGCTTTCCTGGCTCCAAGTCAGATCCGCCTCTGGCCAAAGCTGAGACAATTAACAACAGTGGCCGAGCCTCTGTGATAACGTATTTAAGAAGGGGAACCTGAGAGTGTGTTGGGAGTTGTGAGGAGGCATTACGAGAAGGACACCTCTGCAAACACCAAGGTCAGTGGAAGAAAGGAGGAGAAAGGGGGGGAGGTGCGCCGGAGCAGAGAGGCCCCCTGTATCCTGTGGTGAGATGGCAGGGCCACCCCCCTGCCACCCATGGAGGTCACTGGAGGAGCAGAGACCCACCTGGAGCCCATGGAGGACCCCCGGGACTTTGTGGGAAGAATCAGCCCCCATTGTTGTAGTTCGGCACTGGGAGGACTGCAACATATGGAGGTGACCCACGCCGGAGCATCTCAAGAAGAATGCATCCCATGGGGAGGACTCACAACAGAGAAAGTTTGTGGAGGACTGTCTCCCCTGAGAGGGACATGACGTGGAGCAGGGGGAAGAATGCAGAAGAGTGCTTCCCTCCCCTTTGTAGGAGATGCAGTGGACTGACCACACCCCCCATCCCCTGCCCCTGTGCTGCTGGGGAAGGAGGTAGAGATACTGGGAACAAAACTGAGCCCTGGAAGAAGGGAGGGGTGGGGAGAGGTGTTTTAAAGTATGGTAACGCTTCTCACTGACCCATTCTGTCTGTTAAGTGTTGGTTTTGTTAGTGTTTGAATTAAAGTGATGTTCTGGGTTTTTTTCGTCTAACAAGGCTGTCTTTTGCCTGTGACCACAGTGGGTGAGCACCCCCTCTCTGTCCTTATCTCCATTCCAGAGCCTTTTGATTCTTTTTTCTCCTTCCCAGCACTGGGGGGGAAGGGGTGAGTGAACGGCTGCATGGTGCTCAGTTGCCCTCTGCGCTCAAACCACAACAATATCTTAACATATCATTTAACAATTGTAGTCTTGGAGATATCATTGTTGGTTGAAGTTTCAGTTTCTTTCAGTTGTTTTAATTTTCTGTTTTTCAAACTCCCTCCTGTTTATAGAATCTACTTGTTTTACATATACATTAGTGCAGATCCCTCCCTTCTTTTATTAGGTTACAACTCTCTTTTAATTGTAAAATAATATTTACATTTTTACATTGTAAACAGCATGTCCATAAAAAGCAGATGGCTGAATTTTTTGTAATAGGTGTAAATCTGAAGTTACTCAAGAGGAATTAAGGAATGGGAAAAAAGCTGCTGCTGCTGCTTCTTGTAGAAATTACTTATTTGGTTTTAGGAACATTATATATTTGTAATGGCTGTGAGACCTCAGGCTTTTTTGTCTTCCTCTCCTCTCCAATCCATCAATAACTGCACAGCATTCTTTCCTCCTCATTGTTTTGTTTCATTGCTTGTCCTTGGAAATACATGGGGTGGGGGGAATCTTGTCATTCAGCTAGCTGTGTTTCCTGGGATATGCAAGGTTTATTATTTGTTTTGGAAACACAGGATCTTTATTAGGGTTATTCTTAGGCATCTGCTCTTTCCACATTTTTCTGTCAGGACCCAATGTGCCTTTTTCAGCTTTTTGTGAGTACCCAGGAGTCTCCCAAAACACCTGCAAATGGAATCAGTAGGTACTGGGAACTGAAATGAAATTTATATTTTTGTCTCCCTCATAAACCTGTTGATCACAAAGGTACTGTGTTTTCTTATGTATCTGGACAGCTTCTCACACAAAGGGTTTCTGCTCAGTGACTGAAGTTCTTAGGCTATGTCTGTACTAATAAATGAATAAGTGCCAGGGAATGTTCCTGGGCAGCAGAACTCAGTCATCTGTATGGCTAAGTTCTTAGCATGGTCCCTGGTATGTTTTTGGGCTAAGCCAACTAGCACTCTGAAACATTCCCACGCACTGCTCAGAGTTAACCCAGGCCACAGAAAATTTCCATTAGGTAGTCTGAATGCAGCCACCCTGTTTTGGTAACTAGCAGAGTTTAATGTAGGGTCGTGGGTGGTTCAGAGCCAGTTCACTTCAGTGGCCCCAGCACACTTCACTTTCTAGCGCAGATACAGTCTTAGAGCTTTTCCTACTTCCGAGATGTGCATCACACCGCTACTCTAACTCCATGTCAGAACAAGACCCAGGAACTCATAATTTTCTTCAGATTTTCTTCCCACATCTTGAGGCTTCCAAAGAAGGAAAATGAGTCTGCTGGCTGGAAGCCAACCATAGCATTATCCAGACAGATCCTCAGTCTAGACGGGGACAGGATGAAGATGATGTGAGCACGCAGCAGAAAGCACCTGCCTGCCATTCTGTTTCTCTGTAGCCTTACATAACATGTCTCATTTTGAGCATAAAACAATTTTTTCAACTCTTGTTTCCTGCATTAAAAGGGAGGAGTCTAGAACTTCTTGGGAAATTACTTGTATTGCAGGCACTTGAAGTCTGTCATTTTCCTCAGGACCAGAGGCAGCTCATTAGCCTTCCCTGTGATCCAAGAGAAATGAATGAGCTTCATCCTCTCTATCTGGAGTAGGGTTAAAGTGCACACCTCTACCAGAAATGTGATATGCAAAAT
Source organism: Strix uralensis (assembly GCF_047716275.1). Taxonomy (NCBI): domain Eukaryota; kingdom Metazoa; phylum Chordata; class Aves; order Strigiformes; family Strigidae; genus Strix; species Strix uralensis. Next base: position 123,833,671 of record NC_133973.1, read on the forward strand.
TTTTCTAAATTGACGCAGATTGACTTATGTTTTAAATAGTATGGCAAAACAGAATACATTTGTCTTTTAAGAGTTGTAATTTTGATCATTGCCAAGTCATATAGTGAAATCCCAGCCTTATTAAAGTGAGCAGCAAAACTTCTGTTGTCTTTGATGGAGTAAGAGTTTTATCCCTGCTATTTGGTTTGGATTTTTTTTTTTTATTTTTTAACTTTGATGTTCTAAAACAGCCTGGTCATTAAAGTAAGATGGATCCTTATTTTAATAGTGATTCATCTCTTCCAAACAGATAATATTACTTCATCTCATCACAGGACTTTTCAGACCCTTTTTGACTATTAAAGGTCCAGACCAGTTCCCACACAAGTCAGTAACAGTTGAACCAGATCCAAAGAGATGTTTGGCTTTATCTAGCTTAAACTGACATGGTACAAATGCAACTGCCTGGGGAATTTTCACAGCATTATCTGCCCTTTTGCAAGAGCTTAGACTGAGTATCAGAAAACTATGTTTTTAAGAAGGCTTTGGTTCTTACGTAAACCTCTGGGATCCATGCTTTAAATCTAATTTCTGGTACAACTTCAAGCATAATTCTCTGTGTTGTGCTTTATAGATAGAGGAGCACAGTTTGAAAAACTAGTATGCTTCAGGTTCCAGAGGCAGTCAGAATGATAAGGATAAGGTTTGTGGGTAGAGGTGATACCTTTCTTGGACCAATTAGTGTAGATCTGAGTCAGAACATGAAGAAGTCTTCATCTTCTTAGATAACTTCAGTGATATATATGTAGGTATCTACATCTCAACTAGGCATGCTTAGCTCATTTTATAATCAGTGGAGATAAATAGGGACTTCTAATGTGCAATTCAATTTAGACGTTTACTTGGGATGATGAGTCATGCTGTGGAAGGGCTTATTTCTGTCCGTCAATGATGTTGGAGGTTTGGGGTGCCTAGCTCAGTTGCAGATGTCTGCATTGTGTACATCTATATTTAGTCAAATCAATCCCATCTGATTGTGTCACACATAATGGATATGATTAGACATCATCCCATTTTCCAAGTCAGTTCTGGTGTCAACATGAGTATACTCCATTAAAAGCTGTCAGATTATTTTCTACTGTGCTCAATGACTAATGTTTAAATTTTTTGAAGAAAACTACACCATACTGACATATAGTATATTTCTTACTAGTGGATTGCGTAAGTGTAAAGGTTTGAACTCAGCCAGACGCCACGTGGCTGGCCGTTCACCTCCCCCTCCCCTCTCTGGTGAAATAGGGGAGGGACAAAAAGAAGAGAATTCATAGGTTGAATAAAAAGAAAGAATTTATTAAATATAACAAGAGAACAACAGTAACAATAGTGAGTCCAAAAAGAAAACGGGTAAAATGCAGCAGTGGCTTACCGAGCATGGTGACCGCCCCCCGCCCCAGCAACAACAAGACCCGATGAGCAGACGGCACAGGCACCTGTGCAAGCCTCAAGTGAAAAGCCATGAGAGAGAGAGAGAGAGCGCCCACCCACCTAAATCCCTGGGCATGACATCACATGGTATGAAATACTCCAATGAAAATTAACTCCATCCTGGTTGAAACCAGGACAGTCTGTCAGAAAGATCTAGTGTAGTAATGTAGACTATACACAACAGGAGAGAGCATGCTTGACAAAAGAGCTCTCCAGATCTTAGTAGTAGTAGAAGCGTGACTGAGTCATAGTCCTGAGTCCTTTCAGGGCGTATTTGGAAACGCCTGGGGCATTCTGCTCAGGTGTGTTGAAATCTTCTGTGTAATAGCATGAGAACCAAAGGCTAATTTGGTCTTCTAGGCAGAGCTCTTGACATCCAACCAGTCCTTCAAAAATTCTGTAACCATTCAAAGGAAAGTGATTAAAGATTAGTTTGCTAAATTCTGTTAAGAAAATTTAACAATTAAAATCAAAAGAAGAGGTAGTAAGGAACTTCTTGTTCTTTGAGTTGTAATTAAAAAATAAGACATTAATTTAGAAATAAAGCATATAAAGTTAGAAACTTTATCATACCAAGCTCCACTAAATCCACTTGAATTTGATGACTTATTTAGGTATTTCTCCCAAGTTATTGCCCAGTGTCTGGACTTCAGCGGGAACGATTATACTACTTGTTCCTTAGACACCAGTTTTCACATCCTGATTCCTGCACACCCTGTTAACGCACAGATGCCTATGCCTCCCTTCCTTGCTTGTTTCCCCTATCTAAAGGTGAAAAGGTTCAAATATAGGTACTAAAGGAATGAAGTGGAATCCATTGGTGAACAGAAATTTCCTATGGCCTAAAATGTGTGTATATGGTAGTTTCAGCAAGGAGCCTATAATGACCTCTGATGAACAGCTTGACAAGATATAAGAGATACAAGAGAAGTTTAAGGGGAGAGATACTTGTGGGGTTGCCCTGTGTTGCATTGGCAGGTGCTCATTCATGAATGCACCTACACAACCAGTTTTTCCTCTCTGAAGTTAGACAACACTAAGGACGCTTGCAAGATAATAAAAATAGAAGTATGTAATTAAAGAAAATGTCAGGTCTGTAAAGAGGATTATGTCTTCCCTGCTCTGACTCACCCTGGGGCATCGCAGGGCCTGAGTAAGAGGCTGCTGCAGGAGGTCTTGTTGAGGCAGGTTGTCCCAGCAGAGTGGTCATGCTTAGGGCAAGCGGTTTGAATTTTGTCCATTTATAAGCTGAGCCACAGATAGAGCTGTTCACTTTGGAAATTGAGATGATAAAATGTTATCATGAGAGAATGTTCTGTGAAACACCTTGACAGGCTTAAGAGATGGGCCTGTGCAACCCTCATGAAGTTCAACAAGGCCAAGTGCAAAGTCCTGCACATGGGTCAAGGCAATCTCAAGCACAAATAGAGGCTGGGTGGTGTGTGGATTGAGAGCAGCCCTGATGAGAAGGACTTGTGGGTGTTGGTTAATGAGAAGCTCAACATGACCCGACAATGTGTGTTCGCAGCCCAGAAAGCCAACCGCATCCTGGACTGCATCAAGAGAATTGTGACCAGCAGGTTGAGGGAGGTGATTCTCCCCCTCTACTCTGCTCTCATGAGACCCCACCTGGAGTGCTGTGTCCAGCTCTGGGACCTCCAACATAACAAGGACATGGACCTGTTGGAGCGAGTCCTGAGAAGGACCACGAAGGTGATCAGGGGGCTGGAGCACCTACCCTATGAATACAGGCTGAGAGAGTTGGGGTTGTTCAGCCTGGAGAAGAGGAGGCTCCAGGGAGAACTTATAGCGGCCTTCCAGTACTTAAAGGGGGCTACAGGAAAGATGGGGAGGGACTCTTTATCAGGGAGTGTAGTGATAGGATGAGGGATAGCAGTTTTAAACTAAAAGAGGGTAGATTTAGATCAGATATAAGGAAGAATTTTTCTCCTGTGAGGATGGTGAGACATTGGAACAAGTCACCCAGAGAAGCAGTGGCTGCCCCCTCCCTGGCAGTGCTCAAGGCCAGGTTGGACAGGGCTTTGAGCAACCTGGTCTAGTGGAAGGTGTCCCTGCCCATGGCAGGGGGTTGGAACTAGATGATCTTTAAGGTCCCTTCCAACCCAAACCATTCTATGATTCTGTGAAGCCTCTCAAAATGAAACCTACAGAGAGGCAAGGTAATACACAATCATACATGGCCTGTATTTTCGTACATACATGCTCATAACCTTGCTGTAAAATGGATCTATGTGATGGGGCATATATAGGGAGCCCAGGGACAACTGTGATAGTTGATGGCTGGTTTTGATTACTACTTTGTCATCTTTGAAGAAATGTTATCATAAGAGATGTTGCTCTTAAAGGTATATATCAAGATCCCTCTAACTAAGTTGTTCTTAGTCTTCCTGGGTGTCTGTGGGGCAGCCAGCAAGGTAAGAATTAGGAGGCTTTAGATGCTACATCAGTAAATAATCATAAGGGCAAAACCGTTCTCATAATATTAGTGCTATTTATTTAGTTATGCATTATATTTTCAAATAACTTCTGTCACATCACTGAATTCAGTGCACATGAAATGGATGTCAGTTTTTACTCTGATGTAGTGTCAAAAGGGGTTTCAGTGTATGCGGTCATAACTAGATATGGGTACCTCATGCAAAGAGCTGTGGATGCCCATCACAAAAGCAATTTCAGAAGCTCAGGAAATAGAACATGAAAAGTGATGTTTCACAAAATACAGGACATTTATTAGTTCTTTATCAAGGACAGCATTTAGGACATACCTCTTTAATCCTAGCAAAACAGGCAATTTGGTGACATTATTTAGCTTCTGACAGTGTTCAACAAAAAATCACTCTAGACATAGCAATGCCTACTGCCACATAGATGTAAGAGGTTGCATTTTTCCTCCAAATCTATTTTATGATATTTATTATTCAGTCTCTAAAAGTTTTGCTTTTGCAAAGCCTGAAGAAAAGCATGCAGTTGTTCAGGGATCTGGTGACACTATTATATTGTTTCCAGAAGTGAAAGCGGACAGAAATGGATTGTTACATTTCAGGGCCACTGACACTAAATATGTGATGCTAACACAAGACTTATTTTTCCTTTTAAGGCAGAAAAATAGCAATTTGGCAACTAGCTTGTGACCTCGAAGATCAGAATTAACATGTATCCTTTTGATGCTGAGCAAAACACTTAAGACTTTTTTAAACTTTGCACTGATGAGTCTGCAGAGAATCCCAATATTCAGGTTTTGCTCTATGCCTGCAGTCATTGAAACATTTAATTTCTTCACTAATGAACTTCAGGACAAAAAAGAAGTTCCCCTAGAAAATAAACTGCTTCATCAGTTAAGTTCCTTTGTTCCTATCCAAAATGTGTTAACATCAATGGGAATTTTTTCCTTTGTTGTCTGCGGGTTTTGGATTTGAGTTGCTGCTCTTTTGAGGGAAACAGAATCAGTTTAAATTGTTACTTTTTTGAGAGAAACAGAATTGGCTAACAAATATAAAGACAAATAGATTATGGATGTCCTGGTCAGTTCCAAGTTCCAGGTAGTGACATCTTCAAGTTTCTTTTTTGCAATTTTTTTTTTTTTTTCCCCTGAAAGAGTATCTTCAGCTGGGAGGTCAGCTTGCGGGTTTTCAGTATTTTTGTGGAAGTGATAATAGGTGCAAGAAGCCTTTCCTGGGTACAAGGTAACATGAATTTTGTCAGTCTAAGAAAACAACATGTTCAGACTATTTCCTTATATGTCATAGATGTTGCCCATGATTTCATGTGAAAATAATGACACAAATGCTTCACCGCCTGCTGTTTCATTGACTTTTTTGTGCTGCACACAGAAACCCTGAATGGTACCAGTAGAATCAGTGTAATCCTGTTATGCCAGAGAAGAACTGAAGCTTCAGCCAGGAGCTGTATATTCATTCCTTTTCTTACAGTCCATTTATCCACAAGGATTCCCACATACAAGCTTGTGCAGCATGCCTATTGGGGAGTGGCATTTCAAAGACGTGTATCATCAGATCCATAAATCTTTCACTGTTCTGGAGAAGCACATTTAGACCACCTTGCTAGTCTCAGTACTTCCAGGAATGGAGAATACAAAAGATGATTTTATTTTTCTTTGTATCCCTGTAGCTGTTTGGTGGTATAGCGTGAAGATTCCCTGCCATCTGAATATGCAGATATGACGAGTTTGGGCAGAGTACTTTCACTGGCATTGAAATCCAATTACATGTTTTGTAGGGCACAAGAATTCTTCAAGTAAAACAACATACAGTTGGAACGGAGCAAACCAGCATGTTTTTATTTCTTTTTTTTCTTTCTTTGTGGAAAAATGTTGATTTAATGATGCAAAAGGAGAAGGGAGACATGCAGCCAGAAAGGGCCCAACAGTGCACTTTCCTGGAGTGTGTATGATCCAAATTCAGGCCGTCTCTGACACCATGGATTTTAGCTTTGCAGAGAAACATTCAAGATCATATACTGCTTCAGGAAGCTGTGTTTTTATTCTTGAGTAATTTCCTGACCTGAGGTCCTGGTTGTTAACTTTTCCTTGAATTTTCTCACGCTCTCCACTATTTAAAGAACACTTTTCCACTTTGGATCAACTGACTGCCATTTTCTCATTTTTTAAGTGCCTTAAATAATCCAGGTGCCAGCATGAGAAGTATGTTTATGAGTCAGATTTCTTACATTATTTTCCTTCTTGTCAGCAGTGCTTCCTGATACAGCTGTGGAATGATAACAAAACCCTTTTAGGTCATTCAACCAATTTTTTATGGGCCACTCCAGCAAGTCCTACTCGGAAGACTCTCTCAGACTTCATTCAGGTTGTTTTTCTCTAAGAAAAAATCTCCAGTGAAGACTAATATTGTTGATGTTGTTTCAGTGATGTTGTCTGATATTTGATATTATTTATTTTCATTATTTATTTCTGATTTTAACTCATTTAAAAATATTTACCCTTTCCTGCCTTATTTTAATATTTGCTTGTCTTTTTTTGTTAATTGAAATGAGTCAAAAACTTGAAAAGTTATACCTCAGAGACAGCAGAATTGAAAGGAAGTATGTGGTCTCTGTTTTGGGCTTGCTTTTATTCTCTAATCAATTTGCAATAAGTTTGTAATCCTTTCAACAATTTAATTACTGCAATTGTAAAGCTGGCATGACTGCTCTAGCAATCACAGTAAGCAACAATTTCAACAGAGGTACGGTATATATGAAAAGTTTTGCAAAAGAACACTGAAGAGTTAGACCATGATAAATAGACTATTATGGTTGATGACGCAGACAAAGGGAATGTAGTGTATTAAACTTATTTCCTCCCTGCTATAGCAATGAAAACACATTGATTTTCTTGGAAAAGATGAGGCTGACACAGCGTATAAGCATACTTCTGCTATTACCGACCTGTCTATAGAATGGAATAAACTAAAAAGAAATACAACAAATTAAATTAAAACCTCTGGGCTGGTTTTCAGAAAGTTTGTAAGACTTATTTTTAGACACCAATGTAGAAACAGATCATAGAATCATAGAATAGTTTGTGTTGAAAGGACCTTAACGATCTTCTAGTTCCAACCCCCCTGCCATAGGCAGGGACACCTTCCACTAGACCAGGTTGCTCAAAGCCCCGTCCAACCTGGCCTTGAACACTGCCAGGGAGGGGGCAGCCACAACTTCTCTGGGCAACCTGTTCCAGTGTCTCACCACCCTCACAGGGAAGAATTTCTTCCTTATATCTAATCTAAACCTTCCCTCTTTCAGTTTAAAACTGTTACCCCTCGTCCTATCACTACACCCCCTGATAAAGAGTCCCTCCCCATCTTTCCTGTAGCCCCCTTTAAGTACTGGAAGGCCGCTATAAGTTCTCCCTGGAGCCTTCTCTTCTCCAGGCTGAACAACCTGAACTCTCTCAGCCTGTCCTCCTAGGGGAGGTGCTGCAGCCCCCTGACGATGAATAGACAACAGGAAGAAATAATAGAACTTGTATATGAAGGCCTGAGAACAAGGTCCCTACATTTTGTTTTTGTGCATAATTCTAGGACACTGTGCTGTTCACCATACAAAATACATTAATCTGGAGAAAAGTAAAATTGAATGAGTTTTTGTAAGGAACACTGAATAGTCATCTCTTTGTGTCTATTGTTTCCGCTGTTTCTACTTTATTTCATCTTTTCCTTTTATTCAGTCTTGATGTTATTTTTAGTTTGCTCTTAATTCTTTAACTGTTTGTGGAAATTTTATCATAGTGGATAACAGAAGTCTGTTGTCTTCTGCATGATTTTTCTCAGACTCTTTCATAATACCTATCCTTTTTGCCCAATAGTCTTTTCCATTATTGTCTTATGTTTGGAGAAATAGAAAAACACAATATCCAAAACATGCAGACCTCAAAAAGAGCGAGCTGAGTTCATCCAACTTATTTTTAAATTACTTCTCTTAGTGTCTGGCATTGCACAGCTTTTAGGGGCTACAAAAGGTGCTTCAGTAAGAAATCCATCCATTCTGAAACTAAAGGTAGCATTAAATGAATCTATTCACTTTTTTTGGATAGCTGAACTAGGTTTTGTACAGTGAACTTGGCCCAGATGCTTCATATCACTATTACTTATTTATAGCTAAAATGTAAAGTATTTTTAGAAAAAAAGAAAAAGCTCATTCTTTGCTTACAAGAGTTCTTTATTTAGGTCACATAAAAAGGAGGAAGTGGGAAATTTTATACAATATACATGAAATGTGAATAAGAAAATATAGTTCTGACTGTGTTTCCAAACCTACCACTCTAGATTCAAGCTGCAATGAGGAAAGGGTAACAGTTACACCAAACACTAACTTCTTTCAGCTAAATTCAGCAAAGGTCTAGGTGATCTGAATTACTTTTTGCACTTCCATAAATTAGATCATTTGATACTTTTTTTCCCTTTAGTACTAAGTACTGGAATGCTTTCACTTTGGTTTTGTGAGTAGATATAATTTTCTGTTGCTTGTCTTGTATGTGGACATATCAGGCATCTCTATGGAAGGGTTTTCTTTGGGCAGTGTGCAGGTAATAAGTGAGGAGATTTTGATTTTTGGCATAATAACCTAAAGTTTAGACTTTGGGATGGTTCGCTTTCTCTGCTTACTGCTAGAAAAAGCAATTCAGGGTGAGCCTGGACTACTGAACAGCTTGACTAATGTTGAATAAGCAGTTGAATAGGTTGATCAGATACCTTCTACAATTGTCCTATACATTTGCTTAATATTCTTTACCAGTGTGAAATTGAAGCATTGCACAAGTGCCTAGAGTAAAATGACGGGTTTTTTTCTCATTTTCTGCTAGCTGATATTCCACTTTATTGTTTACATATCAGACTATCTTGCATCCACTGATGTTTCTGCATACAGAAACCAGTATACCAATGAACCGATGAAAGTCAAAGCTCAACACTCAGCAAGCAAGTGGAGTGGCCACTCCACTGGCTTCTGCTCCAGCAAACTCTTCTGAGTGGAGTGACCTAGGCCTGTGGTGCTCTTCTTAACAGAAGGTTTCTAAATATTTAAAACCCTGTTTGATGACAGCTTGTGTGTCCATAATTACCTTACTTCATCCCAGTATGTTATATTTTTTCTTAAAGTTGTGGATTTTTTTTCACCAAAACTGTCCAGAGCATAAGTTCACATCTTTATTCCTGGAAGATCAAGACTCACATGGATTTTAGGTAGATTTATTGTTTGTATTGTGAGACAGATTTTTAGTATAATACAGAGAGAAATCTACTAACCAGAACAGAGTTGCAGATAGACAGCAATGGTTTATTGTTCTCAAATACAGTTTAAGCTTGCACAACCTGAAGTACTTCAGAGTGCCTTTTACTTGCAGAGGCAATGTCGAACTGATTCCTTTCAGTCTCAGTATATCTACTTCATCTCCATATCAATTACAGTTGCATGTTTATGAAGTATGTTCATGATGATGGTAGGTAAAATCAGGAATTTGCATCAGGAAGATCCAGCTGGGGACCTGTCATGCACTGATTCCTCTGCATCACCACTAGTAATCTATGAAAGCTCAGTCAAAAAAAAAAAAAAAAAGCCAAGAAAATTGAATGCTTTAAAAAGAATAGGGGGTGGATGTATTTTTTATAAGCTTAATTAAACAGTTTTCAGAACTAAATGCTTGAGGTGGTTAGTAAGTCTAATGAAGAAGAATAATTGTGGTTCTTTTTTTCCCCTTTTTACTATGCAAAGGAAGTAATGATTGTCTGAGCTCAATATAATACCCAAGTTATTACTTGAAAAATGGTCAGTAGTGCTAGAAGATGGCCTGCCCTTTGTCCAGGTTTAGCACTGCTTTCTAAAAAATGTGTGAATGGAAATTTGGCATTCTTGAAAATGGAAAGTGAATCCAAGCTCTGTATGGCAACTCCTTCTAGACACATAGCTTGTGTTCCTCCTGTGTTATTTCCAGTTCTTGTACTACCATGGCCATCTTTTATTCTGTTGCTGGATTATTCAAAGGAAGGAATGAAAAGCAACTATATACACTATATATAACTATAATATTTTAATTTGATAAATTGATGATTTATCCATCAATAGCCATGACAGTTTGAAAACAAGAAAGTATGCCTTGTTAATTTTCTGAAGTCCTTTTTAAGTACCATAAAAATGTTGCATCAGATAAATTATATGCTTTGGAGATAGCATATTTATGTTTTCTAAAATCACTTGACAAGATTCCTCACTGAAGGTTATGAGTTGTGGTAAAATGGTGTTGAGTGAAAGATGAAATAGGATATTGGCTAATTCCCAGAAACAAAAGAACAGCCATAGATGGATCTTTTCATAATGGAAAGGAGCTAAGAATGGAGTAATCCAGCAGCCCTGTCAGAAGGGGGATTTTGTTATACTACTGGGCTTCTCCATGTCTCAGAGGTGAAAGACAGTTGAAGATTGGTAATAGCACAGAGAGGATAGACAAATGCTGTCCTGCATCCTGAAAAAATCATACCATGTGCTCTGGGAAAGCAAACGTACCCTCTGTATTTCAAAGAACCAGAAATGGAAATTGTAGATGGACTTTTTTTGCTGAAAATACAATCTGGTTGAGATTGCTGGGTTTTAGGGGTAAAACCTCTACATTTATTTCTTACAACTACAGAGCAGGAGATTTTGAGCCCTGATTACCTGGGTAGATAGTTAGCTGTCTGCTGGAATGTGGTGTATCTCCATGCAAAGTTTGTGCAACTTTTCCCCTGTGTGTATTCCTTGGGGAAGTTCAAAGTAGGGTGACTTTTCTGCATGTTCTGGTTTGGTTAATTGTTATTAACAACTATCTTCTAGGCTTAAACCATGTAAAGTGCAGCCCATCTCTGCCCTAAACACATAAAAACAGAACCCAAAGAATTGGGAAGAATGGTGCATTGTTTTATAATTTTTGTTCTAGTATATTAATTTTATTGCATATTATTATTTCCAGGCAATTTCTTAATATCTACTGGCAGGTTTTGAATGTGGGTAAAGTAGGTGACTTGTCTCTAATGAGTGTTGGTTTAAAATTAAATGGAGGAGTTAAGAAAGTCCTTGGGGAGAAGCATTTCACAAATGAGGTTAAATTATCACATGTCAGTAAGCAGAGTTCAGTTTGTGAAAAAGAAAACAGCAGAATGAACAAGGACTCTGGTAAAAAGTAGAAAGGTACAATTAAAATAAACTGAAAAGGAGCAATACGGGCAAGAGTGTGAAGTTTCCCTGCTTTTAAAATGTCTTCTTGAATGTGGCAGCTTTACAAGCTAAAGTGAAATTAATCTTTAAACATGCAACTCCACTGTTATCAGAAGGCTAATGCCTCAGGACCATAATAGGACATCTCTTCATATCTGAGGCATAACTTAAATATATCCTTCCCCAGCATTACTTGAGTTTTCTTTGTCCTTTCCACTTCTTTTTTGTCAACAGTATTCAACCAGGACTTTTTCTTGTCCCTCTGTGCAGTCTCCCACAGATTTGCCTGTTCTAGGAAGCAAAACAGAATATTCCAGGAGATGCTGTTACTAAAGGCTGCTAAGTTAGGTTTACCCATCATTTCACAGATTTAGGCAGTCTTTTACATGCTGCACCTACCCACGGTGTTCAGCTATGGTCATCTGAAGTCACGGCCCCTGCAGTTTCACAGCTGGGATTTTGCTGGTGCTCATAAATGCATAACTGTACTCGAGAGTCCTACCTCTTCGGCCCTTACTCTTTGCTTTGGGGGTATGAGCTGGTGACTACTGATAGTGTCACTTCCCTGACCACAGACAGCCTGAAACTGTAGCTCCACAAAGTATGAACTGCCCAGTTATTCCAAATTAGATATCTGAGGTTTCCTGCCTTTCACAGAATCATTTAGGTTGGAAAAGACCTTCAAGATCATCTAGTCCAACCATTAACCTAACACTGACAGTTCTCAACTACACCCTAAGCGCTATGTCAACCTGAAGCGCTATGTCAACTCGAGGTTGCCTGGTCCCAGCAGTGTTAAGCCTTACAAGTAGTAAAACTCTATTAAATGGGATTAAATGTACCTCACTGAAATCCCATGTAGTTGCATCTTGTGTTTTTTTTTTCTCTAAAGATCAAGATGTGCTATGCAAAGTATGTTTCATACATTGTTGTGTGTACTATTCATAAGAGGGTAACTGCTTTTAGAAAAAGGTTCTGAGCTGTGCTGTCAGATACTTTAAAGGTCTTGAATTTCAAACTAGGGTTGGAGAAACACGGGAAAATTTTCCTCACCTGTATTTTTTACAGTTAATTACTCTTGTAGGTAGAATTTCATTATCAGAATCATGAGGCTTAATCAGTGTTCTTTTCTAGCTGTGAGCCATAGTTGTATAAGGGTTTGCAAAGACAAGAAGGCTTGGATGTAGAGGATGATAGATGACGGCATAGTAAATCAGTGTTGCTGCAGAGTTTATAGGCTGTTGCCGCAGTATCAAGAGCTCATGCCATTGAACTTTGACATTTCAACTCTGGAATTTGCTGATGAAGAATGGACTGCTGCAGAGCTAATCAATTCATGGGTGATCTCCCTGTCTTTCTGATACATTGTACACAGATGTTAGTGTCTTTTAAAGCTGTTGTTTAATTTCAGATGTTGATATTTATTAGAAGGGAACCTAAATCAAGTTCAGCTGTCTGAACACTTGAGTTCTTCAAATTCTAAAGAAAATTGTAACTCAAGCCAGTTTCTAATCCTTACACCTATTTGCACTAATCTCTTTAGTGTATTTTTCTCTTAGGCGTGAAGTGATTTTATAAACATAAGTCCATTAACTGTAAATTACCACTATACTAAAACAGATTCCATGTCTCTCTGATAGAGATTGTGACTTTACTCAAAGGAGCAATGCAAATATAATTTTGTCTCTAGTATATAGACATACTTTCCTGTTGCCTAATTTAATAATCTTTATCCATACTCAAGTTTGTGTAACAAAATGCTCATACAGAAATGAATTTTTATTAAGCTACATTGTTAAAGCATGCACACATCTGTGTGACACTTAGAAATATTAAAGTTATTGGCCTAAATCTGAAGCTGTTCTAAGTCCTGGTCAGAGAATGAGAAAAGAAACAGTCCTTTGAAGAGGTTCCTGTGCTTTTCTTATTTGTGAGGCACCCAGAAGAAAGCTGTTCACCTCTCAGGGTAAGATGAACAGCCTCAAAACCCTAGCGAACATGCCACTGTGATGTGTATGTCATGAGTTGACTCTGGCTGGACACCAGGTGCCCACCAAAGCCGCTCTATCACTCCCCTCCTCAGCTGGATGGGGAAGAGAAAATATAATGAAAGGCTCATGGGTCGAGGTAAGGACAAGGAGATCACTTGGCAGTTACCATCATGGGCACAACAGACTTGACTTGGGGAAAATTCATTTATTTCCAATCAAATCAGTGAGGGGTAATGAGAAATAAAAACTAAATCTTAAAACACTTTCCCGCCACTCCTCCCTGCTTCCTGGGCTCAACTTCACTCCTGATTTTCTTTACCTCCTCCTCCCAAGTGGCTCAGGGAGACAGGGAATGGGGGTTGTGATCAGTTCATCATATGTTGTGTCTGCCACTCCTTCCTCCTCAGGGGGAGGACTCCTCACACTCTTCCCCTGCTCCAGCATGGGGTCCCTCCCATGGGCAATAGTTCTTCATGACTGCTCCAGTGTGGGTCCCTTCCACAGGGCGCAGTCCTTCAGGAACAGGCTGTTCCAGCGTGGGTCCCCCACAGGGTCACAAGTCCTGCCAGTAAACCTGCTCTTCTGTGGGCTCCTCTCTCCCCAGGGCCACAGCTCCTGCCAGGAGCCTGCTCCAGTGTGGGCTTCCCACGGGGTCACAACCTCCTTCGGGCACATCCATGTGCTCCAGCATGGGGTCCTCCATGGGCTGCAGGTGGGTCTCTGCTCCACCGTGAACCTCCATGGGCTGCAGGGCACAGCTGCCTCACCATGGGCTGCACCACGGGCTGCAGGGGAATCTCTGCTCTGGCTCCTGGAGCACCTCCTCCCCCTCCTTCTTCGCTGACCTTGGTGGCTGCAGAGCTGTTTCTCTCTCATATTCTCATTCCTCTCTTCACCTGCAGTTGCACAGGTTTTTTCTTCCCCTTTCTTAAATATGTTATCCCAGAGGCTCTGCCAGCATCACTGATGGGCTCGGCCTTGGCCAGTGGTGGGTGCATCTTGGAGCTGACTGGCATTGGATCTGTTGGACATAGGGGAAGCTTCTAGCAGCTTCTCACAGAAGCCACCCCTGTAGCCCCTCACTACCAAAACCTTACCACACAAACCCAATACAGTGCTCTTTACTGCCATGGGGATTGGAACAGAAGCTGTTGGAATCTGCTATGGGCTATGGAAACAGCTACAGATATGGGAGTACCTTTACTGAATCTTTCTGCCCAGTGTAAAGGATTCAAAAGACAAACTAGTATCTCTCCTCAGTTCTACCTGTGGTTCAAGGAGACCTTTTAAGTCAGGCATCTATTTACAATTATATATATATGATTAGGTATGTGCATAATTTTATGTATAAAAATATATATAAAAGGGATAAATTACAGACCTCACAGTGTCCTGTCTCTAATGGGGGCCAAAGCAACGTCTAAAAATGACTATGAGACTAGTGAAGACAAGAAGCCATACTTTCCTAGCTTCCTGCAATCTACTGCTCAGAATTTTCAGAAACTTGGTATTTAATACCATCAGTGGACTTTTTACAAGGGCATGTAGTGATAGGATGCGGGGTAACGGTTTTAAACTGGAAGAGGGTGGATTTAGATTAGACATAAGGAAGAAATTATTTACTGTGAGGGTGGTGAGGCACTGGAACAGGTTGCCCAGAGAGGCTGTGGCTGCCCCCTCCCTGGAAGTGTTCAAGGCCAGGTTGGACAGGGCTTTGAGCAACCTGGTCTAGTGGAAGGTGTCCCTGCCCATGACAGGGGGGTTGGAACTAGGTGACCTTTAAGGTCCCTTCCAACACAAACTATTCTATGATTCTGTGATTTCTGTTCGCTGAATTTGTCTAGTTGCCCCTTGAACCTATGGGTAACTTTTAGCACCCGTAGCATTGTGTGGCAGGTTCCACATACTAAATGCACAGTATAAAGGAGCACCTCCTTTTGCTAGTTTTGGACCAGTTATCTGCTAATTTACTTACTGCTTTATTTTCTTCAATTTCCTTTGTAGGGAAGAGTTACAGGCTCTGCTTGTACATGTTCTTGGGAAAAAAAGGGAAAACAGGCAGTATAAGTCATCAGCTCTCCCTTCAAGTGCTATTTAAAAACATGCCTATGTGTGGTCAAAATCAAACAAGACATGACAGAAGGGAAATACACACTACAGAAGCGCAATATTGCGTTGCCAGATAGTTTTAAATATGTTGTTCTGTCAGTTCATCGGCATACGCTCTCTAGAGGGAAGGTGTGTGCGTATGTATGTGTGTAAATGGAGCTTTGCTCTTGCTAGGCTCCTGACTATTCTCTCAGCAGAGAATCAGAGTAGCAGAGTTCAGTAGTTGCCTTATGATGACTCAGAGATTTGAGCAAGAGAGCTGTGCATGAGCAGTCCTGGGGGCATGGAATCCCATTTGTGAACTGTAGACAGTGAGTGGATAGTAAAGGATTAAATGCTGAGAAAGTAACCTGGCCCTTCTGGACCCATAGGTTTCAACCTGTTTTCTGTTTAGTAGTCACTAAAACCAGAGATGTAGTTCCTGTCAGGTTTTAATGGAGATCAGCTGAGGGACTGCTATTACTTATTTAAATATGAATAATATGCCCAGGTTCTGTTTATGTAGTTGTGACACGGTCAACCACAAAACAGAGATTGATAGAGAAAATCCAGATGAAGTTACATTGTCTATTCTGCTTTTCACCTGCCTTCTAGATCATCTTAACTAGTCACTTGATCATCATCATAGGTAGATCATCTATCTGTTCACTTGATGAGTGAATACAAAATGCTGGTTGAAAAAAAACCCCACATTTTTTGCATGATAGCTAATTGTTCTGACTAATATTGCTCACAATATAAATATAACATGAAGCAAAACAGGGTGGTACGATGGACAGAGGGAGAGCACAATGAAGTCAAAGTAAGCAACTTGGTAGACGTCTATGCTTGGTACCATAGATATTAAGTAGCATTAGTCTATAGATTTCCATATGCTTTGGGGGTGACTTTAACAACCACTGTCACCACAAGAATCAAGTCTCCCTCTCTCCTTACTCCCTGTCTCTGATTCCTGGCCTCATACTATCTCCTACCATGGGCCAGCACAGGTGTTTGCATCTATAGGATAAACTGAGGTGGAGAACTGGGCTTAGAGTAAGCATTTTTTTTTTCCTGAAATGTTAATTTTCATTTAGATAAGCTCCTTGATTGGGGTCAACCTGGAGATGCCCCAGTACTTATGTCAGAATAACAAATAGCATGGTGTGAGAGTAGCAATGAGCAGCCAAAGCAGAGCAGAGGGTTAGGAGTGTTTCTGCAAGAATGCACATGAAACAACATCCTGACCTAATTTACTAAGCAGTTAGCAAAACTGCTGCACTGTATAAATTATGACAGTATAGGAATTAACCTGTTTAATTGAATAAAATTCAATTGTAATCCTTTTGAAGCTAAAAAAAAAATGTATTTGTCCCTCCGTCTCTACGGGATCAACATTTTGTGTCTTTGGAAAGATGAAACACTGCACCTTGTCTGTAATTTATAGTTTGAAATCCAGTTTCTCTTTAAGAATTTTAGTTTCCAACAGGGGAGTACCAAGATCAAGTTGCTTGCACATAATAGAAGTTTGCTTTGTTTGTATCCAGTTTTAGCATTGGTACAAGTATCCATGCTCTATTTTAAGTGCTTTTATTTATAACCAGTGGGACACAGTGCTAAAGCACATACTACATGGTAGCATAACATTCCAGAGATCTATATGAGAAGTAGGTTTTGCTTGTATTTGAACTTCTTATCACTCTGTTCCTAAGGAACTCAGAAAATAACAAGGGCTATCTTGTTGACATCTTCTACTTTATTACTAATGTAATAATGTTCTGTTTATAGAGGCATGTTTGTCATAGACAGCCAGCTGTGTTTGTGTTACAGCCATTATATTGATTGTGATTGTTCTAACTGGAGAAAGTTTTAGCTTCATTTTAAAAGACATGACCTGTTAGCTTTAGTGATTTAGTCTACAATTCATCAAGAATAGTCTTATGATAGTAATAATGAAAGAGTAGTAATAGAAGGAAGTGACATTAGTAGAGTTATGGAAATTAAGTCAGCATGGGTTTATGAAAAGCAGGTCCTGCTTGACAAACCTCATCTCCTTCTACAACAGGGCGACCTGCTTATTGGATGAGGGAAGGGCTGTAGATGTTGTCTACCTTGACTGTAGTAAGGCCTTTGACACCGTTTCTCACATCATTCTCCTGGCAAAACTGGCTGCTCGAGGCTTGGATGGGCACACGCTTCGCTGGGTAAAAAACTGGCTGGATGGCCGGGCCCAAAGAGTGGTGGTGAACGGAGTTAAATCCAGTTGGTGACCGGTCACGAGTGGTGTCCCACAGGGCTCGGTTTTGGGGCCACTCCTGTTTAACATCTTTATTGATGATCTAGACGAGGGGATTGGGTGTACCCTCAGTAAATTTGCAGATGACACCAAGTTGGGTGGGAGTGTTGATCTGCTTGAGGGTAGGGAGGCTCTGCAGAGAGATCTGGACAGGCTGGAGCGATGGGCTAAGGCCAACTGTATGAGCTTCAATAAGGCCAAATGCCGGGTGCTGCACTTTGGCCACAACAACCCCCAGCAGCACTACAGGCTTGGGGAGGAGTGGCTGGAGAGCTACCAGTCAGAGAGGGACCTGGGGGTGTTGATTGACAGCCGGCTGAACATGAGCCAGCAGTGTGCCCAGGTGGCTAAGAAGGCCAATGGTGTCCTGGCCTGTATCAGAAATAGCGTGGCCAGCAGGGACAGGGAAGTGATCTTGCCCCTGTACTCGGCACTGGTGAGGCCGCACCTCGATTACTGTGTTCAGTTTTGGGCCCCTCACTACAAAAAGGACATTGATGGGCTGGAGCGTGTCCAGAGAAGGGCAATGAAGCTGGTGCAGCAGGGTCTGGAGCACATGTCGTACGAGGAGCGGCTGAGGGAACTGGGGTTGTTTAGTCTGGAGAAGAGGAGGCTGAGGGGAGACCTCATCGCCCTCTACAACTACCTGAAAGGAGGTTGCAGAGAGCTGGGGATGAGTCTCTTTAACCAAGTGATAAGCGATAGGACAAGAGGGAATGGCCTCAAGTTGCGCCAGGGAAGGTTTAGACTAGATATTAGGAAGTATTTCTTTCCAGAACGGGGTGTTAGGCATTGAAATGGGCTGCCCAGGGCAGTGATGGAGTCCCCATCCCTGGAGGTGTTTAAGAGTCAGGTTGACATAGCGCTTAGGGATATGGTGTAGTTGAGAATGGTCAGTGCTAGGTTAATGGTTGGACTAGATGATCTTCGAGGTCTTTTCCAACCTGGATGATTCTGTGATTCTGTGAATTTTAGCAGTGGATCTAAAATGAACCAGATAGACCTTTTCAGTAGGCTCATATCTAGGTGGACAAATGGATCCTAAATTGCCACCTCTGATAATGTCAGATGTTGAATTTTTAGATTGCTAACTGCAGTAGCTTATTAACACAGAAACCCCAGTTATAATTAATGAACGGGGAAGCCTGCTTGAGGCAGCCAGTCACCTAGGAATTGTTATCTACAGTAGTCTTCCTGCTAGCAGCAACCTCATAATGAGGTGAGTAACGAAAGCCAGTAACTCATCAGAGATAGTGAACATAGCAGACTGCTTGCATAGCGCATATACTGTACAGTATTAATAACTACATGAAAGATGTAGCTTGAACTGGACAGCAAGCACTTGGCAAGAAGACTGAATTTCTGAAAGGGGAAATAGTTTCCAGCACTAACAGAAGGAACTTCAGAAAGAACCATCAACTGCAGTGACAAGTTAGACACTGCCTGGTAACTGAGGAGTGAACAAGGCATAGGGCATTCAATTTTGCAAAACATGCAAGCTCAGATGGACCTACACAAATTGTTTAAGTCCCAACTCCAAAGGCATATAGATACGTCTGGAATTGCAGGATGATTTACTTCATCTCAAAATGGCTATGCATAAGACTGTAGGAATAGATACAGAATTTAGCATACCCCTTGGAATATGCTGGAAGTGGGATAGCTCTATAAACACATGGCAATGAAGACTCTGATGTACTTTAGGTATTCCATATAAGAAACACAAATTAACAGAGTAGCCAGCTGTTAAAATTATGTTAAAGTCATACTTTGTATTTCATTTGCTTCTAACTTTATTTTTTTTTCCAGTCTTGTAGCGAAAATGTTAGCTTTAATTTGAATTATTAAGACTTTTTTGATCTTTGTTTTACTGTTGCTGAAACCAATAAGCTTCAGATGGTCTGTCTCCAGAGGGATAAAGTATGTAAAAAAATTATGCAGTAGACACCAAAAGGTACTTCCTGGAAAACATGTAAGGAACGTGGAGCTATAAATTTTTTATTGACAAGTTGGGTATAGAGTGCGAGGCTTAGTAAGGAGTTCCCTCTGGTGGGCGCACACCAGTATTCTTTGCCACCTTCTGCAAGAAAGTCTGGAAACAAAATGCTTCCTGGCTTTAAACAACCTCAGAGTAGCACACTGATCAAATAATCTGTGAAACTAGGCAATTACACTCAAAGTGTGTTTTAAAGGGTGAATGCATTCATTTTTTTAACAGTTGAGGAAAAATGTTTGAGGAGGTATGTATTAGATATAAAGGGACTACTTTTGCAGACAAAGCTAGACACATTCTGAGCAAGATCAAGTACTGGAAAACAACAATTCAGTTTTTCAGTAATTCTAAAATTAGACTTCAAATCTTGTATTTAAGGCTTATTGTCAAAAGTTTTCAGCAGCCAGCATGAAATTATGCCTGTGCTCAAGTACAACAGGATCTTCAGACCTACAAAACCCAGTTCCATAATAGTCTTCTAAAGCTTAAAATTACACTAATCCCCAAATAAAAGGATGATAAAAATAAAAAGCTGTCTTTTGACACTCCATACTAGGCAGTTGCAACCTGTTTCTTAGTGTCGCCTGTCCCACCTTACCATCCTATGCTGTTTAATCTGCTGTTTTCTTTGCCTTGCAGGTATGATATATAACACATTCTGGGCTGGTAAAGCACTTTCTTCTCTGCTTTTTTATTCTTAGGAGAGAATTGAAATCCCTTTTCTCTGTTTAAAAACTTCAAGTAATCAGAGTGCTCTAACCTTTTGTTTGTTGTTTCTGATAAATCTCCTTTAAGCAGGCTCAGTTGCAGTTTTCCAGGTTGTCTTACCTCCTTGGATGATTTTTCTCCAGACACTGTTTTACTAATCATTTCCCTAAACTCTTCTATTTATTTGTCATTCCTGTTGCAGTGGTGAGCAGCTGCTTCCTAAATAATAAACCACTGGTTTTATTGCTGGAGTGAAAGAGCAGGGTAAAAATTAGGGGAAATGACAAATGAGAGGCTCGGAAACAGTTTGCCCTATGTTGTGTGCTTTCTCTCCATCAACCGTTAAATAGCCACTGAACTACTTTCCAGGGGAGAGAGAAAAATTTTTTGCTATTTCCTGAAGAAAATGTTTGTTAGACCACTACCCTTCCAGGATCACATCAAGAGATGTGAACTTTCCACCAAGCTGTGGATGAGGAAATACTCTCTAAAATTAAATTGTTTTTAACTGCTTCTGTACAAAAGCATTTGCACAACATAATCAGCTTGGAGAAAACGCTTCTCAGTAGTATGTAAACAAAAAGTTGTGACAGTCCAGGTCTCAGAAGTGCCTCCAGGGCAGTCCCAGAAGACACATCAGTTCCAATTTCAAATAACAGTCTTAAAGGTGACATATTTTCATACTTGGTGTTAGATGTGCATCTTCTGATAAAAAAACCCCACATGAGTAGAAATGCTCCTACTTGTACCTTTCAAGTGCTGCAAAATGAAATACTTCAGGGATGTTCATTACAGGCTTTTCTCACTTCTGATGCAGTCACGGTCATTGATTATTTGGAAATTTTTTTGTAAATGTCCTCAGCTGGTTTTGGCTTGTTATTTACAGAGCGATTCAGCTCTAGCCCACTTATAATTGAGCACCAGCTTCTAAGTGTTATGGGGGAACCGTGGATCCTTATACCAAAGTGGATATTATTAAGAGGCATTTCCCATTATCACTAAATAGATCAAGGAATGATCAAAAATCATTCCAGTTAGAAAACACCAGAAAAAGAAGGCCATCTTGCTACCTGTAAAAGATAAACATTTCTCTGACACTGTATGGGTGGTGGCCCCACAATCACCCCTGTGTACCCTGTGCTACACTCAGACCGGCAGACAGTAATAACCAGCGCCCTTACTCAGTGTCCAGGCCTGTGCAATGGGCCTTTATCAACACTCAACACTTAGCATGCCTTCAGTTTGTACAGGCTCTGACTTCAACGATCAGATTCAAACCAGGGAGTTGTCGTGGTCTGTCGTTTGTTACTGGTTTGCTGAGGGAGACATATCTGGTGAGCTGCATGCATGTGCTTTGTAGTGTCTGACTCATAATGGAGAACCGCAGAAGCAGGAGTACTGAATAATATGGTCTGAGGGGTTTGTCTTCTCTCGTGAGACAGATAAGTGCCTGTTAATAATTTGCAGCATCAAACTGTAGACAGTAGGGCTAGGAGAGACATGGACATCTTAACCAATTTCTCTCCACCAAGAAAAGTCAGCTGTCCCCTAGCCATTCCTACCACTTGTCTATCACAGCTCTTCTTCAAGATCTCTGGTGATGCAAAACCTAAGGTTTTTTCAGATATTTGTTTCCAGACATTCACTGTCTTTACATTTAGAACGTTAATCTAACATTCCTTTCTACAGCCTATCACTTTCTATCCTGTAGCATGGTATTGCATAGAGATTCAGACCACGTGTCTGTCTAAGCCCACATCTTATCTCTTATTGGACTGAGTAGATATTATTTAATTTTATACATGTTACTATATATTTTTTATATATCAATATATAATTTTATAAAATATATGTCTTGCAAATTATATGTATTATTATGTTATGTACTACATATATTGTTATATTTTTTTATATATATATATATGATATAGAGTAGAAGAATAGAACATCCAAATAATCCTCTTTCCTCTGAAGTATTTTCTCACCATCAAGTTTTAGGAACTTTGGAGCTACAGGTTGCCTACAGATCCCAGACCTGAATAGAGACAAATTATTCCTTTCCTTTTACACCATTCCTTTGAACACTATCTTCCTTCCAGTCTTGTCTAGATTAAACAAAACCTACTTGTACTTTATTTCATGTCTTCCAGACCTTTGATCAGCTGTGTAGTTATTCTCTAGACTAATTGCAGTTGGTCTGTATTGTTTTCAAAGCACAGGGCCACTGTCACCACAAGTTTGTGTAACACCGATATTATTTCATACCCACCCCTTCCAAACTAACCTATGCTATTCCCGTCTTTTAATGTGTGCTTTCTTATTCCTACTTCAGTGCAAAACCTTTTATTTCTTGTTTTCGAATTGCATAGCATTTATTTCAGATCACTTCTTGTCAGGCCCAATCAAAATGCTAGCCTTGCTTTCCTCTCGTTTTCAATTTCTCTCAGGCTGTGTTCCCGTGCAAATGTAAAACATGGAGTTTCTATTCCATCATCCATCACATTTAATGAATATATTAAATAATACCAAATCTAAGACAGATTATCTGAGCAAATTGTCTTTATAACCTTTGATAGATAACTACAATTTTCCAACCAACTGTGCTCCCTCTTCATAATTTCATTCAGCCTGTTCACTTAGACTAGCATGTGTGACAGCAGTAAAAGCCTTACCTGTAACATGTATCTGGGTCCTATCTCATTCACATGGCTTCTTGTTCTGTCACAGAAGGAAATTAGATTGTTTTAAGATAATTTATTCTTGGGTGTTTGGTGTTGACGGTCTTATTTGGTATTACTTCTTATCTGATCTCCTAGATAACTGCTAATTATTGACAGTTTACCAACAGCATATGAGAATTAAATTTGAAAATGATGATTTAGTTTACGTTGGCTTTTCTTCTTTTTTTTTTTTAAAAAAAGTACATGTCTTTTTAAGTTTTCTGGATGCTCACCCAGAGAGGTGATTCAGAGGTGATCGCTAACGGTTTCAACATTGTTTCACGTAACTCTACTTCCTCCATTTACTTTGCTCTGAGAGTATTTATCTCTATGACTTTAATATTTTTATAGATTTATAAAATGGATGCTGTCAGCAGTCTCAGCGCCCTTTTTTTCTCACCATGCTTCCAACCTATAGATTTACATTGCTGGCAGTATACATGAATACACATTTATTTTCTCTTCAGAATAACTACAAGCATTATGTCTGGTTTTTCATTAATATACACAAGTAAGGGACTTCAGTGTGGTGTCTCTTACTAAAGCATGATCATGGAGACAGAAGCATAATTAGATTTTGAGTTTGTATGTTCTAATTTCCTAAGAAGTTGTATAATCTTCTTCCAGAGGTAATAAACTTTTGAAGGTAAGCCAAACCTCAAGTTTAAATGAGTTAACAGTACTCTTACACAGTAAGTTTAGAGTATAATAAACCCTTTTACATGAGTAAAGGAAGAAGAGGAGGAGGCTATGCTGTCACTATGCAAGCTTATTCAGCCTCTAGCAGCTATTGCAGACTCTCCTAAAAAGCTTTTTACTTCAGATTATAATGCTGTGGATGCTCACAGTTGTTTCCCATGCCCAAACCTTCCCAGCTCCACAACTCTTTGTAATGAAAGTCTGTGTCCTCAAAGGGAGTTGAGGATTGAAATCAGATCTCTTTCAGCACAATTCTTTCAGTTCATAAATCAGAGACTCACTGTCTAACACCTGATTAAGAAAATTCAGCTAAGGCAGGAGACTTCTCTCTGGCTCACAGAGGAATCCGTAATGCCTAAATGATTTCTTGGATGTAAATGCACCAGAGGGATAGCCAAAGATGTACATTTTGCCACAAAATGGTTGCTAAACTTTGTAATGACACATGGGTTTACTGTGTAGTTTAGGAAGGTGTGCTTGAGTGAGTTTTTGTTCAGTGGCAGATTTAACGTCATGGACATAGCAGGAAATGAGATGAAGTTGATTTAGCTCAGCAAAATGAAGGTTGAGAGGGGATATGTTTGCCGTGTGTTTGTGTGTTGCAGGTAACCATTGTCAAGGGAAGGGGCTACTCAATTTGAAATACAATTCTCATTCCAAAACAAAAACAAATATAAATTTGCCATTATTAAATTTAGGCTGAAAATTAGATGAATGTTTCTAACTACTAAAACAATCAAATTCTGGATTAGTCTTTCAGTGGGATTAGAAAGAGAAAATAAAATTCCAGCAAGACAACAATTTCCTTTAAGACAGTTTCCTTTAAGTCTGATATTTTAGTGGGAATTGCTTGAGATGGTATCTGTAATTGTAAGGGGCTTAACTGAATCATCCTTCTGTGGCCTATGTTCCTACTAAACTATATACATTAAAGGAGGCCTTAATCTCACCCAATCAGCTAGGAT
Organism: Strix uralensis; assembly: GCF_047716275.1. Classification (NCBI taxonomy): domain Eukaryota; kingdom Metazoa; phylum Chordata; class Aves; order Strigiformes; family Strigidae; genus Strix; species Strix uralensis. The sequence continues at coordinate 123,858,318 of NC_133973.1, forward strand.
TCTTTTGTAAACAATGGAAAAATATAGGTGCTCCACATGAAAATTTATGCTATCCTAAAATAAATATTAAAGGTAGACAGGAGAATTGTCTCTCCTTTATCTACAGAGTAGATCAAGATGACTAATTTATACTTGAATCCTACTGTTCTTATGGTAGAAAGATGAGTAGAATACCACCCTACATAATTCACAAAATCAACCTTATTGTGCTTGAAGTGCAAAATACAGTGGAGACTGTGACCCCTGCTGCTCTCTTGCATTTAATTTCTTAGTTTTTAGAATGCCTTCCTGTAATATGGTATCCAAAATGATGACTGTATTCCAGGCTTGGCCATTCTGACTCTTAAGTAATAAGTAGTAATAAGTAGAGTCATTTAGACCACATTTCCCCTGAAGTGCATTAATAATCTGTTGCAACCAACAGTTATTCAGTAGTCTGGGAAGGTTGAGGTTTCAAGTGGCTTTAAGACTTATGTGGCCAGAATCTGTGTCAATATGTGATAGCATGGGCATCTTTTTGATAAAAAATGGACTGAAAAGACCTTAGTAATGGTGAAATAAATGTAAGAACATCAGAACATAACAGGACTGAACATACTCTTCTGGATCATCAAATTCTTTTCCCTGCTCTTGGAGGCAATCAAGTGTCTTACACCCTTCTTAGCAAACTCCTGAATTAATATTTACTGTGTGTATCTAATTAAGTAGGAATAATAAATTAGGACAGTTTGCTTTCTGTTTTACAGTTAAACATATCTATAGTCTTGTGCTGAAAGAACCAGTTTTAATTACAGAACCTTAACTTTAATTAACTGTAATTGCAAATGGGCAAATCAGGAAATTTATTTTGTACATGCATAATATATTGATGCAGGAAAAATGGATTACACTGAGATTCTAGAGCTCTGCATCAGACCCATGCTGTAGTCCAGCAAACAATGCGAAAGTCTTCTATTTCATTCTGTAATAAGTTCTACTCCAGAAGATGAGCTACTCTCTAGGGAATGTATGTACTTAATATCTCATTTAAGCAATGGTTTTCTTCCAAATACAGGCAAGGAGAGAGGAAATGCTACTGGACAAACAAGCTCATTCTAAGTATTCTTCACTAGCAGTGATTTCTCTTTGTTTTGATAAATCATACTGAATGTATTGCTGGAATAGAAATTGAATTGGTTTCTATTATTTAAAAAATGAAAGAGAAAGTGATTAATGAACTGCAGTTTTTGGCTGGTTAACTGAAGTTGTTAACATCTCAGGAAAAAATAGTGACTGTGATCCTACTGAAGGGTTTGTTTCCTTGTATAAGGATCAAATGCTAGCAAAATAATTTTATACAGGGTTAGTTTTTCAGGGTGCATAAAGATATGTATTTTAAATCAATTATATTGTTATTGTCACTTAGTTTAAACAAGGTCTGGATCTACACTGAAGGCATCTTTATTTTTTGAAGGAGTTTTAAAAAATATTATTTTTTAATGGGCTGAATTTATTGTTTGTTCAGATAACTTCAGCATAAATTATTTAAATGATGTTTAGCAGTAAATGATTGCTGCACAGATCATGAAGAAGCAGTTCAAGATAGATACAGAATTTGGCAACATGCTGCTCAATAGGATGGTTTCTGCATTTCAGATTATTGTGCTACTGCAATTCAGTGGTTAGTTTATTCAAAAGTGAGAAGCCCATGGGGAGCTAAGAAAGTTGTAAAACCTGTTTCCTATGAATAAAAATCCTCCAGTTGCTATGCTCTTCAAAAGGTGATAGAGCGCAGCCTTGCAATGACACCTACCTGCTTCCTCTGTACCCTTGGATGCAAGGTTGCAGGATTGTGTGTCTGGTTGGCTTAATTGTAGCCCAGGTCAGTCTTCCTTGAATGTAGGTAATGCCTTACTCTGCTGGGGACCTTTGAGTTCTGGGGACAGACCTTACTGGTGAAAATTGAGGCAAAGAAGTCCATTTTTAGACTAGATATTAGGAAGTATTTCTTTACAGAACGGGTTGTTAGGCATTGGAATGGGCTGCCCAGGGAAGTGGTGGATTCCCCATCCCTGGAGGTGTTCAAGAGGTGTGTTGACATAGCTCTGAGGGATATGGTATAGTTGGGATCTGTCAGTGCTAGGTTAACGGTTGGACTAGATGATCTTCAAGGTCCTTTCCAACCTAGATGATTCTGTGATTCTGTGATTCTGAGTACCTCAGTCTCACCTGTGTCCTTGGTCACTGGGTCCACTGGTCTGTTGAACAGTGGGGCCACATGAATTTCCTTAGTCTTCCTTTTGCTTCTAGTGTACTTTTGGAAGACAGTTTTTGCTGGCCTTCACATCCTTTGCTACCTTTAACTCGAGCTGAACTTTAGCCTTCCTAACTCCCATCTTTGCATGCATATGTATTGTCTCAGTGTTTCTGCCAAAAGTGAGAGTCAAAAGGATAAGAATAAGCAGTAGAGATGTGTTATTATGAGTCGAGCAAATGTGGGGAATTTAGGCTATTTATCTAAGGCTAACATAAACATAACGTAGCTAATGTTATGTTAATGATGCTAACCATCCTATGCGTGAATCTAGAAAGACATGGAGTTCCTGCTCTGGATTCTAGTCTCATGGTGTCTGTTTGCCTTTACTGACTGTAGGAGTTGGAGAGATTAACCTCACTAAACTGAACTTAGACTTTGTGAACACTTCCCACGATATGTACGAGATGCAGCATGGCTTTTTGGATAGTAGATATTAGCAGGAGGAGCTTTCACATACACAGTCGCAGCACATATGGAAGGAATGGGAGAGAAACTGATGGAGTAAGGATTGAGGGAGATAGACCCATAATACGAATTGGAGCAAAACAATAAATATTTCGTAAAAGATGGTAGTTTGGTCAGAATGAATTGGGGTGAAATAAGGCAGAGGGAGCGTAGATGCTCTGAGGATTTCTGAGGTGAGAGATACTGCAGTGACTTTTGTTGGAAGATGGTCATCACATCTTAAAGTCTAAAGAGGCCATGGAGAGGGAAATTGCAGTAGCTATGATGAGAGTTAGTAGAAGTACAGATAAGGACACTTGTGGCAACTGATATGCTGATAAATTTGTGATAATTCAAGTCTTTCAAAGCCTTTCCTTTGCTAAATGTATGTCCTTGTTTTGGCTGGGATAGAGCTATTTTTATTTTTTTTTTCGTTCTTAGTAGCTAGAATAGTGCTGTGTTTTGGATTCAGTATGGGATTTGGTATGAAAAGAATGTTGATAATGCATTGCTGGATTTAGTTGTTGCTAAGAAATCAAGGACTTTTCAACTTCCCATGTCCTGCAAGTGTGCAGATACACAAGAAGCTGGGGGGGAGCGTAGTCAGAGCAACAGACCCAAATTGGCCAATGGAATATTCCATATCATATAATGTCATGCTCAGTATATAGATGAGGGTTGATCAGGAAGGTCACTCTCGCTTCCAGGATTGCAGTTTGGGGATTCTTGCTTCTTTGGGATTGGTAGCTGGGAATGGGCTGGACATCAGTCAGCGGGTGGTGAGCAATCACACTGCGTGTTACTTGTTTGTGTTTTCTATTATTACCATTATTATTATTATAATTATTTTAATTTTATTTCAATTACTAAATTGTTTTTATCTCAACCTATGAGTCTCCTTACCTTTACCCCTCCAATTCTCCTCCCCATTCCCCAGTGTGAGGGACAGTGAGTGAGCGGCTGTGTGGTGTTTGGCTGCTGACTGGTTTTAAACCATGACAATGTTAGAAGTAGATTAAAGATCAGTACCTGATAGACACTGGTTACTTTACTCATTGCCTGCTTCTGCTGCCAGTTGAATCACAGAATCATCTAGGTTGGAAAGGACCTTGAAGATCATCTAGTCCAACCATTAACCTAGCACTGACAGTTCCCAACTACACCATATCCCTCAGCGCTATGTCAGCCCACCTCTTAAACACCTCCAGGGATGGGGACTCCACCACCTCCCTGGGCAGCCCATTCCAACGCCTAACAACCCGTTCTGTAAAGAAATACTTCCTAATATCTAGTCTAAACCTTCCCTGGCGCAACTTGAGGCCATTCCCTCTTGTCCTATCGCTTATTACTTGGTTAAAGAGACTCATCCCCAGCTCTCTGCAACCTCCTTTCAGGTAGTTGTAGAGGGCAATGAGGTCTCCCCTCAGCCTCCTCTTCTCCAGACTAAACAACCCCAGTTCCCTCAGCCGCTCCTCGTACGACATGTGCTCCAGACCCTTCACCAGCTTCGTTGCCCTTCTCTGGACACGCTTGAATAATTCAATGTCCTTTTTGCAGTGAGGGGCCCAAAACTGAACACAGTAATCGAGGTGCGGCCTCACCAGTGCCGAGTACAGGGGCAAGATCACTTCCCTGTCCCTGCTGGCCATGCTATTTCTGATGCAAGCCAGGATGCCATTGGCCTTCTTGGCCACCTGGGCACACTGCTGGCTCATGTTCAGCCGGCTGTCAATCAACACCCCAGATCCCTCTGACTGGCCAGAGAGTCAGCTGCAAAGCTCGCAGTGACAAAATATTAGCTCCTATAATGGCTTTTATTGAGCAGAGTAAAGAACTATGGAAGGGGCTTAATACTGCATAGCTTTAGAACTGATCAAGATATAATAGCATTTTTTACTTTACTTTCATTAATTGGACTGGGAACTTGAACTTACATGACGTGATTAACCTGGTATAGGACGTGTCCTGCCACAGCATTTCAGATGGAGTTCTCTGACTCTGTAGCAAACACTGAAAAGAAATACCATTTCTTTGAATAATAAAACTTGCATTTTGTTATTGTCATAGTGCTTATATTTGACATAAACAAAATTTAAAGAGAAACTGAGCAACTGATACTCTGAAGAAATCTGATTGGAAGAGTTTATTCAAGTCAAGAGCTAAGTCACACAGTGGCTTCTCAGAGGTGGATGTTCTCACCCTTTGCTGCCCAAACTTGCTTAGCCTTGTGGAATCCAAACGACATTATATCTTCAATTGTGGAAGAAGTAGGAAGATGAAACTCAAGTCAAATATAAGTCAAGTAATAGGTTGACTATATAATATCAAAGCAATCTAAATGGTTCAAGCACAGTTATAACTACATGTAACTATTACATATAATAATTAGTTTAATTATTTAATATTTTATAATAAATAGTTATTCCAAATCGTTAGTAGAGAAACATTTCCTCTTCTTTCAAACAACACAAAATATTTAAATGCCAGCAGGGCAATATTTGGTTCTATGTGTAAATTCATTTTAAAAGCAAACTTTTTTATTAGTAATAAATACAAATCCTGTGAACTGTGGAAGTGTAGCTCAGAAGAAAAGCTATATGCTCTTTACCCTAGTTTTCCTGTATATATGTGTTAAATCTTATAAGCTTGCTGTATTTTTCTAAACTGAAAAAAACACCTCAAAAGTATTTCTTTTTAAAGTAATCACTTTAAATGTCACCTTTCTTATCTGCAGATGCTGGTTTTGACCAAATCATGCTTTATTCTTCCTGTTTGTTTAGGGCTGCCTTCTATGATGATTTTACTAGGTTCTTGCATTTATACACTCAACTATAGATTAGAAAAAGTGCAAAGCAGTATGCATCAAAGAAACAATACAATCATTCATTGAAAGTGCAGGAGAAGAAAAGAATAACTAGAAAAACATTTATATATCTTACTGACAACTGTCCAACCCAAATATACTTGTTTTTCTAAATATCTCCTAGGAAAGAGTAGCAATTCACAGTTCAATGAACTCCTGTGACATCGCATTTGTAGAAAGTCTTAAAAGCTGTACAGTCAAACTTTCTGTATCCATTTTTTATAAATTTGTTCTTTTACATTAGAGAAACTTTAATTTTTATCAGTTAAGCTCTAAAACCAAACTATGTTTAATTAAATTTGGTAGAAGCATACATGTACAAGGTGCATAGCTACACTATGTATTCTTTGTTTTTACTTTAGCTTTAGTTTATTTCACTATAAAAATGTATTTTTTTCCAAGCATTGCACAATTTGGATATGTAAAGGCAATGGTGAGTGAAAATCAGTTCTGATCAAGTTGGTCAAGATCAACTAAACATTTTTCCTCAAAATTTTATCATTAATACACTGAGCTGCTTTTTTACAGGAAGCTATAAACCTTAAGAAACATATAGCCTGATTAAAACCCTTGACTGTAGGATTAACTTCATTGGGGTATTTAAGTGAAAGTTGGGAACTTGTCTCCCTGTGGTCCTGCTATGGTCATCTCTTAAGAGTTATTCAGTGCATAAATCTTAAAACCCAGCAGGTTTTAAAATTTCCCCTTACTTTCTTTTATTTCTCATTTTTTCTCCCTTATCTTGTCTTTAACTTTCTTCTCTTTCCTGTCTCCCAGCTGATTTTCACCTTACTTCACACTCTCATATTCCATGTTTGCAGAAACACGTTACAGTCCTTTAAGGTATAACTTTCAAAACTAGGGAGTCTGGCATCTGCTTTCTGTGCTGTGATCGCTCCTTTCTACCATTTCATCCCTGTTCCAATTTAGCACACGCATTTCTAGTAAAACACTTGTAGGTATATCAAAAGACTGACTTCTATTTAATGAATTTCAGGTTTTGGCACCAGTATTGTCACCAGTGCCAGTAACATTTTCATTCTTTCAGTTTTTGTGTTTTCTATGAAACCTCTCCAAAGGCTGTCTTTTCAACAAATACAAATATTTTTTTATTTTAAAATATCTGGAAAGATGCATGGAAAAATTGCAACCAGCCATATAGCATATTCACTTATAAGACATTAGCATATATCCATGCTCTCTCATATGCTTTGAACCCACAGTAACTGAGACAGCCTTTGTAAAGATCTTGAGGAGTAGAAGAGAATGAGATCTAACTTTATTCCACATCATGAAATGATAGACATAGTCTAAACTTGCCATTGTAGCACAGTATTAGTACTGTCTGCATATTGAACAGTGTTACAGTGGTTTATTTTTATATAATCCACATTCCATACCTGTGATTATCTTTGCAAAAAAGCCTGTCCTTTTGGATATAAGACTTTAGCAATTTGAATTGTTTCCAGTGCTGCAGAGGACTACATCTCTGGAACTGAGAAGGCAAGAGGCGAAAAGGAAATTTGTGCTAAAGTTAAATATAAACAATCTAGAAGAAATAATATCTTTGAATGTTACTTTTTGTGAAGATGTTTTGAGTCGCAAAGGACTCATTTTTTTACTGTCATTTAAATACTTAAATTTACATTCATTAGTAAGTACTTAGTGAATAAAATATTGGTCGTGGTTATTATTTTGTGGAAAATACTGAAAAGAGTAAAGTGTGTTTGAGCATATGTATGTAAAGAATCATTAAGCTACCATTCAAAAAGAAAAAAGATGAAGTTGTGAATATTATGTAGTTTCACAGAGTAATTCTAGGAGAGGAAATTATTTGCAATTGAATTTCTATTGAGGATTGGGATCTTATTTGACTGAAATAGAGTCATGAATTAGATTTTCTTCTTGTTAAAGAGAACGTAGCATATTTTGTAGCATTCCTCAGCAAACTTAGCTTTGATATGGTTCATTTTATGATTTAATAATTAAATAATTATTGAATGGCTGAGGATTTCAATAGTAGAAGAATGGGTAACAGTTCAGAGCTATCATGAAGCAAGAATTGGCAGGATTTGTTGGCAAGCCACTGAGTGGATGAATAAATAGGATATCAAGGTTAAGAACTGTAATAAAGAAGAGGATGGTGGAGATAGGAACTTACAGATGTCATACAATGTAGCTGATACGCTTTTACCATGTAGAGATTCACTTTATGACTGAGCATTCAATTATAGATGTCAGAAAAACATCAGCAGGGTGAAGAGGAGAAACCAGATCCAAAATGTAAGTTAGATAGTTGCTGAAGTAGTGATGGGGGTAAGAATAATAAGAGCAAGTGAAGTCAGCCTGCCTACTTTTCTGAGGCAGAAGGGAATTTAGAGTTTCTGTGTTTGTGCCCTGCTGTCTCGTGCAGTCCCTCTTCCCTTATCCCCCGACTGCTGACTCCTTTCACACTGTGACTTGTCTTCACTCTGAGCTGTGACTGAGCACCAACATAGACCAAGTAAAGAGCTTGGGTGAATGGCATCCTGAGGGGATGGTGGCTTTCAGACGGGCCACCTGAGGTCATCTAGGCTCAGTGTGGTGTCACTGGGATGACTCCTACCAGCTGAGTGGATGTGGGCTGTTCTCAGTGCCTTGTGCTGTTGATACCAGCTGCCTCTGTGGACTGAGGCAGTCATTGCATGTCATCACTATTCTCTAGGTCATCTTTGTATTTAAAAAATATATTTGAACAATAGACTTGAGGTCTGATGTTCTTTTTTTTTAATAACCAGCTGTTCCAGTGAAGTCCTTCAAAATACCTGCTAGATCTAGCAAAGGTGTCAGAAGGTACTACATTGATCCAGAGAAAACATAGTTTTGCTCTTGAAGCAATTCTCAAACTAAGCTGAATGTTCTCTGTTGGAAATATTCTTGTAACCAGAAAGTGAAATCTTAGCACGTAAAAATGTTATAATAAATGTTTCTTTTTTCTAGATTAAAATAGGAAGCACTGTTTTCATGAAGTGACCGTACATATCAGAGGGATGTGTGGGATACCAAATGATGATAAGTTTGGATAGAAGAGTGCTGGAGAAACAGATGGTTTTCTGTGTAAACCTGAGAAAGAACCCTACCTTTAAAACTGTTATTCTACTTATGTAACATGAAGCACAGCCCAACTTCACTAAAAATTACATAAAAGCTGTGGAGGACAAAATAGGGAAAAAAGTGTAATCTTAAATGATGATTGACTAGGGCTTTTTCTTATTGTTGAAGTAAAATGTAGCTGGCTACTGATTCCAGGGCTGTGCAGCGATAGTGGTTACGAAGTGCATCAAAGTCAGAGTTTGTGGTCTCCCTGCTGCTTTAAAAATATGCATCAGATAAATGGTTAAAATATTTTCATGAATTACTGTTTAAAATGGATATGCCCTTGCATAAAACAGAACTAATAATTTCTCTATTTCCACACAGCCGAGGCAACGAGAATAGACTAGCACTACGACGACAGACCATTCTCCGAGAGAAGGGGAGGAGGCAGGCCAGTCGAGGGCCAGCGTATATGTTTAATGACCACTCAACAAGTCTTTCTCTTGAGGAGGAGCGCTTTTTGGATGCAGCAGAATATGGAAATATTCCAGTGATTCGCAAAATGCTGGAAGAATGTCCCTCACTCAATGTGAACTGTGTGGACTATATGGGGCAGAACGCTTTGCAACTGGCAGTTGCCAATGAGCACCTGGAGATCACAGAACTTCTGCTGAAGAAGGAGAACCTGTCTCGGGTTGGGGATGCCTTGCTTTTGGCTATTAGCAAAGGTTATGTTCGGATAGTGGAAGCCATCCTAAACCACCCTGCATTTGCCGAAGGCAAGAGGCTTGCATTGAGCCCTAGCCAGTCGGAGCTCCAGCACGATGACTTCTATGCGTACGATGAAGATGGCACACGGTTTTCCCATGATGTTACACCGATCATTCTGGCTGCACACTGCCATGAATATGAGATCGTCCACACTCTGCTGAGAAAAGGAGCTCGGATCGATAGGCCACATGACTATTTCTGCAAGTGCAGTGAATGCAATCAGAAGCAAAAGCATGACTCTTTCAGCCATTCTAGATCCAGAATCAATGCCTACAAAGGTCTGGCCAGCCCTGCTTATCTGTCTTTGTCCAGTGAAGACCCTGTAATGACTGCCTTAGAGCTCAGCAATGAGCTGGCTGTGCTTGCCAACATTGAAAAAGAGTTTAAGGTGAGTAGAGACAGAATCACAGAATCACAGAATCACCTAGGTTGGAAAGGACCTTGAAGATCATCTAGTCCAACCTTTAACCTAGCATTGTCAGTTTCCAACTACACCATATCCTTCAGCGCTATGAGTCGCAAGGTTCAATCAAAGGTCTTTCTCCCATTCCTTGAGCAGTAAGAGATCAGCATCATCTTCATAAATCAGCAGGATAATGTGGGAAAATATGTAATTGTTTAATGAATGGAAGATTTAAATCTTTGGGAATGTCTTACTGCTCTGTGCTGATTGTGATTCATGCTGCTTATATAGCATGTGCCAGTGAAGTAATTTTCTACTTCCTATCAGGCAGGATGGTAAAGGAGGCCCTTCAAACCCATGGGTGAAGCTGGCTTAGGATAGGGGGAAAGAGAAGAATATAGTGGTACACTTTGGTCACTTATGCAAGACAAATTGCACGATTCTATTAAACCCTCATGTATTCTCATTATTTTCTCATAGTTGGACTGAAAGCTTTCTCACTCCTCACAATGTTTTGCATTTATTCACAAAAGGACTCTAAATAATGTCCTTTTCCTTTTTTAATGTGCTGCTTTTCTCTGGTATGTCTACTCACCTCTTCCTCTTTTTACTTATTTGTACTTAGTTATATGTGAACACTGTGAAGTTAAAGTCTTTTTCAGTGTTATATAGAATTTTTAATGTTTCACAAATGCATGATTTTGAAAAAAAGAGTTGCAACCCAGGGATTCAAGGCCCCTAAGATCCTTGAAGCATGAGTGTTCTTTGAGTTTTTTTTAATGTAGATACAGTGGTGCACAACCTACAAAAATATTTGCCACAGTTTATTTGTGTTAAGATAGTAAGAATGTAAGCTTTTTGCTCTCACTAAATGCAAAGGCAGGTCTTGTGGGAATGTTGACAGTGTTAATTATGACCTAGGTTAGCTAAAATCCTTTGGAGTGGGTTTACCTCATGGGACTCTTTGAAAGCAGGTGCTAATATACAATATTGCTGTGACAGAGGAAGATATGTAGACTTTGCTAGCAGGAGAGCAGACCCCCTCCAAAGCAGTAATAGAATCATTTCCATTGTGTTAGGAATGGTTTGAAGTTGCCATGATCAGTGTTTAATGTTAATCTTAGCAGTGGCACAGTTCACAAGGCTGTGAACCTGTCTCTGCTCAGCCAACCTGAGCTGAGGTGCTGCAATTCTGAGTTAATTACTCGTGACTTGTGCTCATAGGTGTGGCATCAATCTGTTGTAAGAAGCTGAAATATTTATTGGAGAGGCAAAAGAAGGCAAAGGAATGTGTAAGGAGATCTTAAGAGCAGCGGCTAAACAGCTGGAATAGGAGCAGAGGAAGATTTTTATTTTATATCAATAAGACAAAATGCTGAGAAGAGCATTTCAGCTTAATGCGGACAATGAACATCTGCCCCATGAAGTTCCTGGCGGAAATTCTTAGGACTTCAGTGGACTGAGATTTTATCCACTGCTTTAATGTATGGTTCAGAAAAGAGTATTTAAACCACACTCTTGTTTCTTTCTCTTTAGCAGCTGCTGAAGATATGAACAAAAGGACTTGATTAGCTTAAAGGGAAGTAAATTTAGAACAGAACAGAAAAACATTTTTCATACACCATAAATGTAGCCTGTTAAGTTCACAGCTATGTTGAGATAAATAGCATGTCTCATTTGTAGGGGCTGTATAGCTCCATTTACCGCGATTGGAGCGACACAAACTAAAATTATTATAAAGATAAATAAAATCATCATCTGAACAGTCAGCAAGAAGTGTCCTTCAGATGTATGCTGCAGTACATAACCGGTGAGATGAACTGGGACCACAGTATTTGTCTGTGGTGCCACCAGGGCAGGGAACGGAGCACATGGGTGAGAAAAGATGAGCTGGTTCAGAGCAGGCTTCTGCAGCCTGCCCCGGAGTACCATGAGGAGGTCCTTTGTCTGTGTAACCTGGCTCATCCCTGAGTGACTTTTGGTTTTTTAGTTCTTCTTTTGTCTCAGTTGCCTTCTCTAAAATTAGAGCTCCACTTCCAGTTCACTGCAACAGAGATTTTGAGGTACTGTCCCTTGGCAGAAACGGGAGGCTAGACAAAAGACAGAGCAGCTCCATATTGCTGGGTGTTAATCAGCCATGCTCTGCTGGGGACGTGCATACTCTAAAGAGTAGAGGGAAGGTGAAATTTAACTCTGCCTTAATTTAAGGTTTCATCGGGAGCAGGTGGCTGGCAACATAAGGTCTTTTGGGAATGTTTTTATAGGTAATAAAATCATGTGGTGGCTCTGGATAAATATTAAAGACCGTGGAGTATATTTATACATGCATTGACAAGAGTTAACATTTACACTATTGATAAGTGATAACATTTACAGTATCTAGGCAGGCTGGGGGTTTGGCTGAGAAATACCTGGCTTAGGTTCAGTGCAGGCAGTACAAAGGTTGTGTGTACAAGTTGCAGGAAATGGACACTGTTGTCTTTGCCGAGTCTGGTCTTGTTTGTGCTCCTGCAAGCTCATACCTCTGCTTGGAGCAATTTATCTAACCATTGTTACCCTTACTTTATTTCAGGAGTTTTATACAATGATCAGGATAGTGTAGCCCCTGCATAAAAATGTGTTTTTATTAAAAATGTGTTACACATGTTAGTGTAATCAAAACAAGTATATTTTTAGTGCGTAGATTAGCTGTTCATGGCAAATCTTTAGCTCCACCTAGAGTTTGCCTGAGCGATTTAAAGTATTTCAAACATTAGCTAAATTAAAATTGAACTTTCTGGTAATACACTGTTTTAAAAGTCACCTATTTTATAGTACTGATGGGGTATTTTTGCAGAGGAGCTTCCTAGTGGGTGCCTATAGCAACCAGTGGCACAGACAATTCCCAGGTCTTCCTCAGAGGCAATGGAAAGGGTTAATGCTCAACTGTGATGGTGGTTGTTTCATGACTATCTTATAAGTTACTCCTCTCTCCTGTCTTACACCATCAGGTAATGTTAGAGATAACACCAACCATGAAGATGATTCATGCAAAATAGGAAATGCTGTAATTAGTGGAAACTACTATTCTCTGGAATAAACTCCTTTCTTTGCTTCAAACCCCTGTAGCAGTATCATCCAGCATTACATGCCTGTTGCATTTGGTTGCAGATACTGTTTTTACAAGTGTTTTGGAGGATCATTCTTTATAAGGAGTAAAACCAGAAAAAAGTAGAAGATGACTTCTGAAGAAACACTAACTGGACAGATGTGTCAAGCACAGCGTAGGAATATTTTTGTACCAACCAAACAGCTAATTCAGGCTTCCCGAGTAATTCTGAGATCTTCAGGATTTTCTGAACGCCATTTAATTTAGCTCTTTATGACATGGCTAAGTGTGCAGCTTTACAAGATATGATATTATACAGAATATTTGTATTTTGGGTGATTGTGCTTGTATTTTCTGTCATCTAAATTGTATGCCCACCCTAGAGCTAATATCTCTTCTATGTTTATAAGGATGTAGGTGATATCTGACAAATGTTGTCCTGCAGAGATGTGGCCTGGAGTCTTGAGAGGGACAGCTGTGACCCAGTGCTGTTCAAAATGGATAAGATTTGCATTTAGTACAAAGTTCACTGCAGCTATAATGGCAACAGATTGTTTTGTTGTTTAATGGGATGGATTAGAAAATGTATTTTTATATTAAACACATATATGTTACTGTTTGCTATAAATTAATACCCCTAACAAGGTTGTCTGAGTTTGCTTTTCTGATGAGAAGCAAAATTCAATTTATCATCTCATCTTCTGTTTGTTTTCATTTATACAACCCCCAGTACAGAAATCAGATACCAATCTTCATTATGGGTATTGTCAGCTCTCTTAAAGAAAAGTTAACCACCTTTTAGAGAAGGAGAGCTGAGGCACTGAAGGAGTAAGGGCCACCTTTGTAAGGGGAATAATGTGTTTATCTACCTACTAAGATGCCTAAATTCAACATTTAGGTACCACTTACATTCACAAGGTACTTTGAAATCCTAAATCCTCACATAGCAGTACCTGTGTTTCTGGTCTTGGCCTCTACAGTTGACTAAGCAGGGTCAGGACGTGGTCTGAAGCACTGCTCCATCTCATCTGAGGGGTTCAGTGTCAGCCTGCGTCCTGAAAGTATTTTCATCCCAGGCACAGTGTGGGGGACAGCAAGAGCCTGTGGCTGATCAGAGGAGGCTGCGTGAAATCCTCTTTCTTCTGGGCAGTGGTGATGCTCTCTGACTCTCCTGGCCATGCTCTGCTGCTTGCGTGGTCAGAGATAAGACAAATCATGATCAGCTGAGGTTTTCAGCATGACTGTGGCCTGCTTGCTCCCTTACCCAGGACACCAAAACAGTCTGTGGCTGCTCCTACCATAAAGAGCAGGTGACCCCTCTCAGCAGCAGCCACTGTCACCCCCAGCCCTCCTGTCATTCCTCTGCCACCAGCATCTTTTTCCCCTGGTTTCTCATCCCCCACAGTGCTCACCCCAAATCATCACCTTCCTTTTGCAGGGTGGGAGAATCCAGTGCTGCCCCCTCATCCTTGGTGTGGCAAAATTTGGCAAAATTGGGTTTTTCCTAAACTGCTGAGAAGCCTTGAAGCAACGTTGTCACATGGGTAAAGAAAGCACATGCATGCTTTATTGCAGAATTAAGGGCTGATTCTTTTTAAAGCCTCCAACTGTAATTTAATTGCTAACTACCTTCTCAAGTCTCCCAGGAGTGCTTTTTTAATTCATTAAGTTTACAATTTGCAGTAAAGGAGAACTCATGGAATTATCCATGTGCCTTTGGCCATTTAAAAAAATAAGTTAAGCCAAACAAATTACCACATTCCCTTGGCTCACATTAATGGTAAGAGACATGTGAGACTCTGGGGGAGGGTGAACTTTCTGTGCATGTGTGACAACGAGACACTGAGAGAGCGAGAAGAGTGTATTAATCATTTTTGCTGTCACTACATATTTAAGTAAACCAAGGAGACAAGGGGCAAGAGACAGCCTGTGCAGTAGTCTCTGCAAGTTAACACACTTAATTTCTTAGAAACAAAGCTGCTGGGCTAGAGCTACCTGCCCTGTGTTCAGACCCTGACAAATCTTCCTGTAGCAGTTTAAGACATTATCATCCCATCTGTCCTCCATAACCTTCCCTGAAAGAATAAATTTTTCATAAGGGAATGCATCTCAAGACAGCAAACTGTGAACCGGAGCAGGGACGTGCGTTGCCTTCAGCAGTCTCTGCTGTGTTACAGCCGTCCTGTGCCGCGGCTGGGGTGCAGGCAGCGATGCTGGGTGCTGCTCAGTTCCCCAAAGCTCGTTTGCTGTAACCTGACCACCAAGGACATCTCAGCTCAGCTACCACCACTGATCACAGCTGTGGCAGTATTTCACGGGAGGGGAAGCTGTTTTACTGCATTTACAAATGAGAAAAGAAACTGATGGGGTTTATGGATGAGTTTACTGGGTGCTAATATATACCGTGATACCATGTACAAACCTAAATTCAGAAGGGATAATTCTGCAAAGTGTGAGTGGAGGTATCTGGCTATTTCTAAAAGTGCCCATTCAATATTCATTTTGGTAAACAGGACCACACTCAGAAAAAAATCATAATCTTCATTAGAATAAATTACCATATATGATTTTTGTTTTGAGACTACCCAAAGGCATTGGACTCCACCATGGATTAATGGTGTCCTCACATACTGTTTTGAAAATCCGTGTCATGTCTTAGTCACCAGAGCTGGAAAATACTGATGAAGAGTGTGTGTGAGTGTGCATGTATATATGTATCTTCTACCAGAAAATATGCACATACCAATATATTACAAATATATTACAATATTTTGCAATATTTGTGAAGGTGAAATTATTGTGTTCCTAAATTTATTGAAAACTACTCCTTTTTTCATTTGATGATTTAAGGGTGATTTTCAAGGGTCATTTGGAACAATTCATGGTACCTAATCATACGAAGATGCATAAGCTGACTCCATGTTTTTCCTTTGTGAATCTCAAATGGCTACTTTGCCTTTCATTTTGAAGAGGACATTTATTTATTAAAATGATTGATTACTGAATCTTATCTTAGCTGCTGCTACAAAAATGAAAGCCAAACAGAAGGTGTTATATTACTCTCAAAAAATGTCTTTCTGTAGTGCCAAGAAGTCAGGATTTTGGTTAATCTCTCTTGTTATTCTTCTGAAGAGACAGAAAATAAATAATACTATAATAAAATACACAGCATGTCATGAAATGGTTAGTTTTAGTATTTAGCTTCTGTTGCCTTTGTAGAGAAATGACATTGAAGTTTCTTTCTCTTTTATGACAGATCTGAGCTATCTTGCTTACATTATTAAAAAAATAAATCACTAGCAGTTTTATGTAGACATATAATAGTGTCTATAACTGTTTGTCTAAGAATGTTTGCATCCATCTAAGTAAAGTGAAATGTAAAACTTGGATGCAATCCTTTAATATATCCAAGTAATAAACTGGTATTGTGGTGCTGGGGGTAATAAAGCACAAACATGCATGAAGTACACCCTCAGCAAATAAATTACGATATTCTGTATACTCAAAATAATGGTTTCTCTTCCAGGGTATGCATTAGATGGCAGTTAGTACGAAGGAAGTAATTAAAAAGAAGGGACTAAAGAGACTAAGAGTGGGAGAAGGGGGAATGCTATGAAGAACAGACCAGAAGAGGGGGAAATGTATCACGGTAACAAAAACATTCATAGAAAGTTACTTTGAACATGAAATAGAGACCGTATGAGCAGTCCTGTATGGTGTGGGTTAGCTGGAGTTTTTTTCATTCTTTTGGGAAAAATTCTACAGTAATTTCATCTTTTTAAGACATTAAAATTAGCAGAGATCACAAAAATACCAGAAGTTGTTGACACATGTATGAGTAAATCTCTCGTAAGACTTGGGCCAGGGACAATATATCTGTACACATTTTTTAGCTTTAGATATACATCTATTTATCCATCTAATTCCCTATCTGTCTAGTGATATTCATCTTTTATGACCCAAACACAGCTGCAAGAAAGGAGTGGTTAAAGAACTGAGGATTGCAGTGATCAAAGTATCTTTTTCTGGTTTGACTTATGCCTTGAAGAAAACAGTGACTGCAAAGAATATTTGGTAGTTAAAGCAATCAGCAACTGAACCTGCAGTTGTAGAGCAACATTTTGGCTCACAGGGCGATGTCTGTCATGAGATATTTGAGCTAAAGAGCATTGAGAGTTGGAGATGTGGTATTACCGTGCTATCTGTAGCACTGCTGACACTGCTGGAAAACGACAATCAAATCTTGTGTTTGCAAGCTAAAAGGGATGTTGGAAAATGAGAAAGATAAGATTTACAAGAATAATTCAAGACCTAAGAAAATTCAATATATTTATGTAATTCTCCAGAAGGTTGGGAAGTTGTTACATGTTCTCTCTAGGATACTCATCTTGTCCAACTGAGATCTCTACATTGTAACTGTCTACATCTGAGCTAGTTATCTAGACTTCTGTGACAGTCAGTGAATAGAAAATTTTCCCCTATGCTATTCATCTTAACTTGAAATAGTCATTAAAATATGTCATATTTTATATGTCACAGTATTTCTGAAAGCGTTTTTTTACTTTCAGTTGACTCTAAAGCAAGTCTAGAGAAGTAACTCAGGTGTAAAAGTTGGTAACATAGATGTCCAAGGTGACCAAGGTGAGACGAATCTCACACTTTGGACATTCAGGGGAAGTAGATGACTGATAACAAAGTGCTGTTAATATACTGGAAAAAAACATGACGAGATACAAACAAACTATTGATGCTCACAGATATGTAGCTGGTGTGTAGAACTATTTCTCTTGTGTTAGATTTAAACAGCAAGTTATCATTCTTCTTTTCTTTTCTAGAATGATTACAAGAAATTGTCTATGCAATGCAAGGATTTTGTAGTTGGACTCCTTGATTTGTGCAGAAATACAGAAGAAGTGGAAGCTATTTTGAATGGTGATGTAGAGATGAGCCATAATAATGGAGAACATGGTCGCCCCAGCCTTAGCCGCTTAAAACTCGCCATTAAGTATGAAGTTAAGAAAGTAAGCAATTATGTTGATCAAATAGACATGTCATGATAGTGGTATTAAATTGTGTTATTATTGAATGTTTATGTTTTGGTAGCCTATGACCCTTAAATAAACATTTTGGCCCTTCTGCGCAGTGTACTTTACCAACAAAAGAATGCTTACCCCAAATAGCTTGCAATAAAACAAGAAGTAGATATTCAGGGTGGATACCGGTCACAGTGAGTATAAGAACAAATGGCTCTAAAAAAAAGTGTACCTATATGCAAAATTTGCAGATATTTACTTGGTTTTAGGTTTATTCTATTTTTTTAAAAAAAGAGGGAAGAAATTTGCACTACTTCTGCAGCCTGGAAAAGTATAAGATTTAATAAAAAACAGAGGATAGCGCAGCAGTCCTTTGCACTGCATGATAACAAATACTGATACACATTTTTTCAAGCTGTTGTGTCTTACTCAGAAAGTTGAGAAAACTTAATGAAATTGCGTGTCTCCCAGAAAATTTGTATTTGTTTGTATAGATGATCAGAAACACAATCTAGGAGTAGTAGTTCTGTGGTTCTCACTTCTGAAGAACAGCAGACTCCAGGCAGTGTTGAATACAGGGGTTATCATCCCTTCTTTGGCTTAGTTTCATTTCTGCTGTCAGTTTAATACTCTAGTCTGCATCTGAAAAGTGCTCAAGGAACAAGGGAGAAATTGTTTATGTGATGAAATTTGTACAACTGAAGGTCAGGAAGATACAGCTCAGGAATATACTTTGAAAGCAGGTTACCCTAAAGTAGAGCTATTTCCTGACAGAGCAGCACGACCTTTGACATAACTTTTCCTACATAATGAAGTGGATCAGATCGCTGTGAAAATAAACAGTATCTTATTTTACCCCCCCCCCCCCAAAAAAAAAACCAGGTAGGTAGTCAGTACTCTTAAAAAATCCGGTATGGACTGAACAAACAGATCTAATTTATAAGACAAGAGTTGTAGATTTTTTACAAAAATTGGCTTGACATCTCTGGAGGACACCTAAAACACTTATATGTGAGGAGAATTTATGTGTTCATGAAGGGAAGAAAAGAAAAAAAACCCATTTTGACTGAATAGCACCTACCAGCATATGAATGCAAACCAGCAAAACACTTAGCAAGCTACGATCACTAAAGAGAGCTGAAAAAACTTTTGAAGAAAAGATACCACATTGACCTTGTCCTTCATAGTATTTGAGTCCTAATTCTTGCTTAAAGTGACCTTTCTTTCAACACTTTCTCTTGCCTGAATAAAGACGTTTCTTGCACTTTCAGCCAGTCATATACAGAACTATTCTAGAAGAAAAATACTAGATTCAGTTAAATTTTTAATTGTATTTCCAGGTCTAGACTTAAAAATTTACAGTGTGCAAGAATCCTCTGTTAATATCTACTTTTGTAATATGCTTCTTATACTCTCCAGAGGTTTTGACAGAAAACAGGGTTATAGGCCAAACTTCTCAGTTTTTCAGAGTTTGTCCAAAAGATTCCAGAACCAAGTTATAAATAGTCCTTATCTAATTTCCTGCAAAAGTGACAGCTTTTTTCTTATGCCAGCTGAAAAAAAATGGTATTTTCCATGTTAGCATGTGAAAAATAAGGCATCTTCTTTCTTTCATAACTAAAGGCTATATAACGACCTTTGCAGAACAAAGACTTGAAGTTTTAAAATTTCTGAAGTAGTAACATGAAAGTTATAAATGTCAGAAACAAGTAGAGTTTGCCTGGATAAAGTTTATGTTTAATTACCCTTAGATGGAAATTAATAGTTTGTGATGGAACACAGTGTCAATACAATAGTAGGTTTTTTAATTAAAGGATTTATTGTTGCTGATAGCAACATGCCTGCATACTGGGAGATTATGCTCATCAAAAATCATTTTCTTATACCCTTGTTAATGCTCCTTTGAATATAAGCCGAGTTGTTGCTATTCCAACATTCTTAATGTGCTTCATATATCTGTTATTTTAATAAAAGATATTCTGATAGCAATATCCTTTTTGTGCTCCTTTTCTTTGTTACAGTTTGTAGCACATCCAAACTGCCAGCAACAGCTTCTCTCAATCTGGTATGAGAATTTGTCAGGTTTACGACAGCAGACCATGGCAGTGAAGTTTCTGGTTGTTCTTGCAGTTGCAGTAGGACTGCCATTCCTCTCAATGGCTTACTGGATTGCTCCTTGCAGTAAGGTCAGTCTGTGAAATCCTGTAATGGCCTTTTATTAACTCCTGTATCATCTGTATGTAGATTCCTGTTTGGCAAAGATGAAGCATGAGTATAAATTACTGACATGTTTAAATACTACTTTATAAAGGTGTTATTTTAAAGCTGAGTTAGAATGGAATGGCTACAGGATTGCATGTTCTGACAATTGTAATTAAGACAGGTAAATGTATTGTGTTAAATGCGATGTATATGAAATTACAACGGTTGAGCAAGAGTTGCCTTGTAGAAATTAATACTTTAGAAACAATGAGTCAAACTATTTAGTTGTTGCCTTAGTAGGCGGATGCAGAGGATCCTCATTTCCCATTGATTCAGAACTAGACTTAAGTTCAAGCTGTGGGTTGATTCTAATTACCTCAAAGGCAATTTTATTTTTGATGATTAAAAGTTAATAAATAAAAGTTGCTGAAACATGAATGCCAGAAATCAAAACAGTGATCATCAGTTTTCTAGAAATCAAAGTGAACTGTGTTGGCTTGTCAAGACAGTGCTAATACTCATTATATTTCATGAGGTTTTTAAAGCAGTCACGCAGCCTCCCCTGCATCCATTTATAAGGCACTGTCTGGATTTGAATGCTGCCACTGTATCTGTTTTGGATGATACATAGTATGGAAAACCTTTCCACTGAAGATGGGTTACAGTCTCTGTCCCATCTGAACTTAGTGTTGAATCTCTGTTTTAGCTGGTCACTATCCGTTTTAAATGCACACCGATGGAAAATTTCCCTTGAGAGTATGTTAGAGGGAACAAATTGGATCCTATAAGAATTATTCAACAGGTTACAGTATAACATCCATGATTTTAGCAGGTTGAATCTTGTGCCACATGCAGTGATTCCAGGGTAAGAGGAAGGTTGAAGGAGAGGACTGAGATCTTTGTGGGTTTGTTTTTTAATTGGTGGGCCTTTTTTGTTTTGCCATATTTTTCATTTCTTTCAGTCTGGATGATAAAAATCAGTTATATATTTTTCACTTTTCTATATAGTGACTAGGATTTTTATGAATACTTGTGTCTTAAAACACACCTTGAGATTCAACATACTTCAGCAATTGGCTTTCAACTATAGCAGTGACTTATCTATTTGTCATTTTCCTTTTTCAATGATTTATTGGATCTTTAAGTAATTTTGAACCGTTGTACATTCTGAAAAAGCTATTTCAGAGTAGCTTTTTAAGGTTCAAGGGACAACATCCTTTAAGATTTCACTTCCTCTGTCGCTATTGAATCGTCTCATCATGTGATTTATATGATGAATGCTTTCTGTTTCATTATATTCTGCAGATGTAAAATCTAACCCACCTTTTTCACCAGTTGCCATTTCTTACATTGTGCCTCACTCATACTTCAAAATCTGATTCTTCTGTTTTTTGAAGACAAAATGTTCATTGTTTAATTTCAGAAGAGGATAGCTCCAATACAGAAAATGATCTGTATCAACAGAGTCCATTCTGTGTATGAATTGATGGAATTTTATAAATCTCTTCTCGTCCTACTGAGATAAAGTACCCATTCTTTTTTCAGGCTTGGAACTATAGGTCACAGTGACAGAAGAGAGGGAAAGTACTCACAGTATTTATGGTGAAAATAACAGCTTGCAGTGGAGTTATTCTGACACATTTCTTTATATTCTCATGCCATGTCTCTGAGAAAGGCAAAAATGTCTTTATGACATTTGCAAGATCTCAGTCAGTTACCTGTATAGCTGACCAGTTTCGTCTTTAAGAAAAAGTTAATTTGAGCTTGGACCACAGATACTGAATTGAGACTTTCAGATCTGGAAGAAATTTCACAGTAATACATGAACAAAGTCCTGTTGATTTAGCAGGAATGTACTAGTGTCAGGTGCCAACAGGACTTAAGATTGCCTCTTATCTGAATTTCTGCCACCAATCTGCATGGAGGGACTTCAAAGTTTTGCGAACTGTTTGCTCTGCATTTCTAATTGGTAATTCAGTGTCACTACTGGCATGATTAACCCAAAACTTCTAGAATACTATTTTATTACATCACATTTTGAAAGAGTAAAAACTTTTTTTCAGTTATCTCCAAGAATCTCTAATGTCTGTGCTGTTCAGCTGTAATTAATAATAGAATTTAGATTGTTAGCTTTATGAATTCGTAAGTAATTCAGTCAGCCCTTGGCCAAGATGAGGGCTCTGAATTTAAAATTGAGTCTTCTTTCGCTGTTACCAGCCACCTGGGGTTGGCATTGCTAAAGAAGTAACTTGATAATTCCCTACATGCTTTCTAGAAGCATGTTCTGAGGGTTATACACATTCCTCTTTTGCACTGTGGTAGAGGATAAGAAATTGAAGATTATGCCCAGTAGATGAGGAGCTAGGATATTGTTCTTCATAGAAAAGTATACTCATTCTCTCTTTTTTGTTATCAGGCCTTTTCTCCTTTGTGATAGATGTGCTACCCAGAGTCCTATTATATAATTTCTTTATCAATGCCATAATGTTACAAATCGATTGTTTCTGCAGAGTTACAAGAAGGGAATAATGTGAATCACTGACTCCAGTCCCCAGCGATTTCAGGTGACCCTATATAAAGACAAATACATGTCGAAGTGTCCACAGTATGACTATTGTATATCTTGTCCTAACCAAAACCAACCTATAAAACACTCTGCAAAACTCTATAGCAAACCAAAGACCATAGCACTGAGGATCAGAAACCAGAAGAAAACTCAAAACAAAATCCCAAACTAAAACCACTTAAATTACATAAAAAGATTCAGAGCATTTAGATCATGTCTTTGGTCTGTGCAACAGGAGGGAATTTTTTATGTCAAAATGCACAGTGAAAGTGTATTAAGGAGGGACTCTAGCTTATAGAAATGCCTAAACTTTCAAGATTATGGCCTTGTCTTTACATGTTGCTCTTTCTTTCTCTGATTTGTATTTTCTGACCTACAGCTTCTCCATAAAGAGATTCAGAATTTTAGGAGTGTCATTTCAAGATTTTATTGGATCACTGTTATATGGCAATGTCATTATAACTTCAAGTATTTGTGTAATCAGTTCAACTGTAGTCAGTCTTGCTTCCAGGGAGATTTTACTATGTATATGTAAAAAATACTTTTCTGTCTTTTTTGAAGGGGTGGGAAGGGAGGCGCTGTGAGTTTGGTCTACTATATTTTATATTTTTTGATCAAAGGATATATTAACATTACTTCCTTCAGTATTATTTCTTCTTTTCTGGCTATGTCTGTTTCTGGCATCTGTCTCCTAACCTATCTTTGTTTGTGAACATAACAATAATGCATTTAAAAGGACACAGTCAAGGTACTTTATAATTTTCCAGCTCTGCTTTATTGTGTGTTGTTTATGACTGTTCCTTCCTAGCTTGAAATAAAATCTTTCCCTGTGACGGTTACCTGTTCTCTTTGTAGTTCACCCAGAATAATTGGTTGTTGAGGTTCATCTCATGAGACTGACAGAATATTTTATTTAATAAAATATAAATTAATTTTATTGAGTGAAAAACATAATGAGTGGCATGGGTTTGCAAAATAATATAAAGGAGAAAGAAAACCAAATTTTGTGCCTGCTAACCTTGACAGTGTTCCTTTAACAGTATCCTCTTTTTACGTTGGTGTAGTTTTCTTACTGTTATCTGTATTTGAGACTTTACCATTGCATCCTCTTATTCTGTGTTTCTGTAAAAGCTGACTGTAAGGACAACAAAATTCTGACTTTGATGTTGAAGCAAGTGTAGCAAAAATACCAATACCATTAACTTATCTTTCTACTTTCCCCTCCCTTTTCCAGACCAAAGATTGTTATATGTTTCAGCTGAGATCCAAGACACTTGCTTTCAATTCTTTCCAAAGAATTTTTGTTAGATACAGATACTGTCTTAATCTAAAATAAAAAAGTATTTTTCTGCAACTGCCAACTAAGTGAACAAGCTAAGACTTTTCCTATTAGTACAGGCCCTCTCAAAAATAAATAATTGCTAAAAGTTCAGCCTTGTGTGAATTTGTGTGAAACTTTTAGGTTTTTAAGTGTCGCACTAAACCATTTTAAAGTTGTTTTTGGTCATGACACACTTGAGGACATTTCCATTAAAGGAGTCAGGAAGGAAGTTAAGACACTACGCTATAAACATAACCTTTTGAGGCCTCATGAATTTTTTTTGAATAAGAAAATAAGTTGGGAAAAGTGTGTAATAGCTGTGCTAAACTGAGTATCGCGTCAGCCAGGAAACAGAATTCTTTAGTCATAATTCACTCCTGGTGATAATATAATGCTTTTAGTAAGTATCAAAATCTCATTTTCCTTGTTGCCTCATAAAGATGAGTAGCAATTAAGAAATTTAACAACTATAAAAGATTTTTCTCTCGATTACCTATAATAAACTTAGATGTCCCCAAATAATTATAGAATTATTTCAAAACACTAAGTTAAAAATACATTTATGGTGAAACTGATAGATTATCACTCTGAAAATAGCACATAAGTGGAAACATTTCAAGGTGACTGTCAGCATGGCATCGTAGTATACAACTTTTGCCAAATATTTGTTCCTGTGTGTTACTGAAATATATATTTCTCTGTGTTACTGTTCTTTTTATACATTTTTGTTTTGGAAGAAGGCAATGCAATATCCTTGTGTTTCATAACCTCTGTTGCAGCTGGGGAGGATAATGCGTGGACCATTTATGAAGTTTGTAGCCCATGCAGCCTCTTTCACCATTTTCCTTGGTCTACTTGTCATGAATGCTGCGGACAGATTTGATGGCACCAAACTCCGACCTAATGAAACAACAGGAAATGTAAAACAGCTATTTAGGATGAAAACATCCTGTTTCTCATGGATGGAGATGCTCATTATTTCTTGGGTAATAGGTAAAGATTAATTTTCACTTAAATTTGTCTTGCTATGATTTCAGTGAAGCTGGACCCAATTTAAT
Source organism: Strix uralensis (assembly GCF_047716275.1). NCBI lineage: Eukaryota > Metazoa > Chordata > Aves > Strigiformes > Strigidae > Strix > Strix uralensis. Next base: position 123,883,438 of record NC_133973.1, read on the forward strand.
CCTTTGCTATTAATGTTATGTGTAAAAATTGCAACAAAGGGAGTTTATTCAACTGGCTGCATTCCCACGTTGGCCTCATGTTTCTTATTGGATGTCAGCAGGGTTCACATGTGCCTAGTTAATCACAAACATTCAGGTTAAGGACTTAGGTGAAATCCACACCATCTGAATATGAATGAATGCATTTTATGAATATCAAAGGAAAGTGTCTACCAGTGTTCTGGGTTTTTTTGAGTCAGGCTGTGTCATCTCCCGAGGGGAAAGATTTCCACATGATGGGCCAAGATTTTTTGTGTCCAATTGTTTCCTTCTGCTAAGATTCTCTTGCAGGTATGCCTGCAGAATTAATAGTGTACAGCTGAATGTATTATTGACAAAGAAGAAGAAGAATATAGACCCTTGAATATTTAGCAGCAGATTTTTCCATCCCAACATAGGGATGAAATTAATACTGTGAATAGTACTCTGAGCTGACCCATTCAATTCAGTGATGCAGTACTGTTCAGCATCAGAACTTCAGCACAGGCCTCCAAAAATATTTTAGCTGTCTGATTCTTATTTACAAGTCTAATACCATTTATTCCAATGGAGGTTAGATGCCCAAATATTTTAAGGATCTGGATTCTGGTTGTTAGTTAAGTCAATAATATGGGAGAGTTAAATTCAAGCTAAGGAAAATCTGTTTCCATTCAAGTGTTTATGTGTTTAAAATATTTTGCTTTTATGAGCTCTCCATGATTGAAATTGGAGCCATTTGTACACCAGCTAATTCTTATACATTTAAAAGACTTTGTCAATCTTTATTTCATCATAAAGCTGTTTATAATTAATATAAATGTGTATGATAGGAATAATATGTCACTTAGATTTCCAAATATTCTATAAATATCAGTGTCTTCATCTGATAATAAAGGAGTAAATAATAATTTCCCAATTTGAAGTTCTAGTTAGCTAATTTAATCTATTGTTGTTATTTCAGTGTCATGTGTAAGATGGTTTATGAAAAATTGATTCGGTGAATACAGATGTAGCACTGACTTTAATTGCTGTAATTAACATTATAATTGTCCTTATCTGAAAAGTTCTTTCAGATAATTTGATAAGTGCAAAAAATAGTGACATTATTCCAATTCAGTGTTTTATTAACTCTTTTTAGAATCCTAGAAATGTAGTTCATGATTAAATAAATTTTATCTTGAGAAGAAAAATGTTTTGCTTAATAAAAAGCATGCCATAAACTAATACTGTAGTTCTATATTTTATTATTAAGGGAGAATAATTAGGAATCAAACAGATACCTTTGCCCTATTGAAGAAGCATTAGGTCTGATTCTTAACTCTCATACTCATTTGGCACATGTATTTGCAATTTCAGTAAAAGAGGCTGTATCCAGGGTACTCCACAAATAAGAAAATGTGAGTTCTGGTATTAGTTCTACCACTGCTATATGATCATGGTAGAGCATTTCTGCTCTTTCCATCTCTTCCTGTGTCTGTAACAGATGGTAATACTCACATCCCATTCTTCTCTTTGAAAGCTTTTGTAGTTGTACGGGAAAAACCAGTGTGAAAGTTTGTTATTATTATCCACATGAGAAAGAAGTATTGGAATGTATATGAATTGGCAGGTTCAAGGATTTTACTTTGTGTTCAAACTCCCACTGATTAAAATTGGTTTGTTTGAGTGCAACCAAGAACATCTCCTCTACATAATAAAATATCAAATAAAATAAACATGCAGATAAAAGAACATACTGTTTTCTCTGTTATGTCTTATACAGGCATGATATGGTCTGAATGTAAAGAAATTTGGTCTCAAGGTCCAAAGGAGTACCTTTTTGAATTATGGAATATGCTTGATTTCGGTATGTTAGCAATTTTTGCAGCATCATTCATAGCAAGGTTTATGGCATTTTGGCATGCGTCCAGAGCCCAGAACTTCGTTGATGCAAATATGAAAGATCTGACAAGTCCAACACTGGAGCCCAACATAAAATACTACACCTTAGGTAAGTTGATTGCCCATGATTAAGATTTACTTCTTGGGCCAAGATGAATTGATTTTCTGTTAATAAGTCTCCAATACTTTAGTTCCACAATGTACTGCTTAAGAAATGCCTACCCCTTCTTCTCTTTCTCATCCCTGCTATTTGATCACAGTTCCCTTGGCTATACTCATGCATCTCTTTGGGGACTGTTCTAGACATCAGGCACTGAAATGTTCTAAGATCAAAATAACCCCACAGTCACCCCACCCCTTTTCAAGATTTATTTTAATGCAGGTCATTTCATCTATTCAGTTACACAATGCTATCCTGCAAACACTTGAGTTGGCACAACTGCAAACGTGGTGTACTGTAATGCAGGGGCAGAACTAAGCAATGAGATGCAGGGATTTCTTAAACCTGCTTTGCCAACATAACCAATATATCTTTTATATATTCTTTGCTCAGAGACTCATATTATTTTACTATTTCTCAATCCACTCTCTACCAGTAAGAGATAAAAATATTAATAAACTTTCTTGGCATATATAAGAAGTGACTAGAAGCTATTTTGCCCAAATGAGAAAAAATTAAGCTCTGTTTACTTGTGTTCACTCTTAACACCACAACATCTCTCTTCCCTTTATTAGATATTTTTCTCTGGATACTGAATTACATCAGTTTCTATCTCTATTCCATGCGTCAAATACTATTTCTGATAAGGTTACATTTCTTCATTATCCAGGCTGTAGAAAAAGCAGAGCAATTAATATATATTCTGAAATCCATTAAATTGTAATCTTATAAATTTTACTGGAAAGCTACAAATTTCACATAAGTTATAAAAGCAGCTAGTTAAATATTAATTCAGTTTTCAGTTACACCCACTTGAAGAATTTGCAAATAGGGACTGTTGTTTATGTTCACAATTTCTGGGTATGACAAGCACAAGTCTCATAACTCATTTATACTATATAGTACTGTATCATTTAGCAAGGCAGTTTCCATTGACTTTAGTCATGAGTTGTGACTTTGTAATGCACTTAAGCAGAGTTGAGCCATTTTTTAGTATATGCAGGTACACTGAAGTCTGCTTGGACGACATCTATGTATGGTAGTGCTAACATGGATAATATTAATAGTGAACATTTAATGCCACAGGTTTTATTATAGGCTATCAAACACAACTTGGTGGACCCCAAGTTGAACATGAGCCAGCAATGGGCCCTTGTGGCAAAGAAGGCCAATGGTATCCTGGGCTGCACGAGGCAAAGCATTGCCAGCCGGTGGAGGGAGGGGTGTAGTCCTTGCCCTCTCCTCAGCACTGGTGAGGCCACACCTGGAGAATTGTGTCTAGATCTGGGCTCCTCAGTACAAGAGAGACATGGACACACTGGAGAGAAGGGCCGATGAAGGGCCATAAAGATGATGAAAGGACTGGAGCATCTCTTCTATAAGGAAAGGCTGAGAGCGCTGGGACTGTTCAGCCTGGAGAAGACAAGCTTTAGGAGGGATCTCATCAATGTATACAAATACCTGAAGGGATGGTGCAAAGAGGACAGAGCCAGGCTCTCTTCAGTGGTGCCCAGTGCCAGGACCAGAGGCAATGGGCATCAACTGAAACACAGGAGGTTCCCTCTGGACACCAAGAAACACTTTTTTAGGTGAGGGTGACCAAGCACTGGCACAGGTTGCCCAGAGAGGTGGTGGAGTCTCCCATCCTTGGAGATACTCACGTGCCATCTGAACATGACCCTGAGCAACAGGTTCTAGCTGGACCTGCTGTAGCAGGAGTGTTGAACCAGATGGCCTCCAGAGGTCCCTTCCCACCTCAAACTTTCTGTGATAATACAGCTTATCTGGAAACCTAAAAGACATCTGGCTACTAGCTCATACTGAAACATCTGACATCTTTGATTTTAGTGATCCATGAAATCTAAGATAAAGCTAACATAGGTATGTCTGTTTATGTGAAAATGTGCAGTCTTTTGCCATACAGACATTTTCTCATTTGAATATCGTGTGTAGTAGGCTTTACAGTGAGGAGCTCAACAAACAAAAAAATTTGCACATACCTGCAAGAAACACACAGCAGCTAGCAAGGCAATGAATATGTGCTAACTAGCCTTGTAATACCTAAACCCAGAGTTATTCACTGCTTTGTCATGATACAAGACTACTGGTGTGGCAGTAAGTTCCTTGAAGAATATCGTTTTCTGATGTATCTAAGGACATTTTGAATAATGCTCAGCATCACTGGGTATTAGAAAGCTGTATAAATAATTGACTTTTTATTAAATGATTATGTGTTACTTAAAAGCTCAAATTACTATTTTTCCAAATGCCAGTGATTGCCTTCATTGCAGTATAATTTTTTTCTTTCATTTTGTGGCTTTACAGTAGATTAAACACAGATAACAACATTTTCCTGCAATGTAGGTAACCCATCCCAGCTAAACCTTTTCTCTCTGCCTGAAGCACAGTAGTGAATTGTATTTAAGACTTCTGCATCATCAGAGAATACCTTAATCTCCAGCAAGGAAGTATTCATAGAATCATAGAATAGTTTGGGTTGGAAGGGACCTTAAAGATCATCTAGTTCCAACCCCCCCTGCCATGGGCGGGGACACCTTCCACTAGACCAGGTTGCTCAAAGCCCCGTCCAACCTGGCCTTGAACACTTCCAGGGAGGGGGCAGCCACAAACTCTCTGGGTAACCTGTTCCAGTATCTCAGCACCCTCAGAGTAAAGAATTACTTCCTTATAGCTAATGTAAATCTAACCTCTTTCAGTTTAAAGCCATTACCCCTCATCCTACCACTACAGGCCTTTGTAAAAAGTCCCTCCCCATCTTTCCTGTAGCCCCCTTTAAGTACTGGAAGGCCGCTATAAGGTCTCCCTGGAGCCTTCTCTTCTCCAGGCTGAACAACCCCAACTCTCTCAGCCTGTCCTCACAGGGGAGGTGCTCCAGCCCCCTGATCATCTTCATGGCTTCCTCTGGACCTGCTCGACCAGGTCCATGTCCTTCTTATGTTGGTGGGAGCCCAGAGCTGGACACAGCGGTCCAGGCGGGGTCTCACAAGTGCAGAGAGAGGGAGAATCATCTCCCTCGACTTGCTGGCCCCACTTCTCTTGATGCAGCCCAGGACACAGTTGGCTTTCTGGGCTGCAAGCACACATTGTTGGCTCATAGACAGTTTCCCATCCACTAATATCCCCAAGTCCTTTTCTGCAGGGCTGCTCTCCATCCACACACCACCCAACCTGTATTTGTGCTTGGGATTGCCCCGACCCATGTGCAGGACCTTACACTTGGCCTTGTTGAACTTCATGAGGGTTTGTATGGGTCCACCTCTGAAGCCTGTCAAGGTCCCTCTGGATGGCACATCCCTTCCCTCCAGCGTGTCGACTGCACCACACAGCTCGGTGTCATTGGCAAACTTGCTGAGGGTGCACTCAATCCCACTGTCCATGTCACCAACAAAGATGTTAAACAGCGCTGGTCCCAATACCGGTCCTTGAGGAACACCACTCGTCACTGCTCTCCACTCGGATATCGAGTCATTGACCGCAACTCTTTTGAGTGCAACCACCCAGCCATTTCCTTATCCACCACGTGGTGCATCCACCAAATCCATGTCTCTCCAATTTAGAGACAAGGATGTCGTGCAGGACAGTGTCAGATGCTTTGCACAAGTCCATCAGTTGCTCTTCCCTTCTCCATCAGTGCTGTAACCCCATCATAGGCCACCAGATTTGTCAGGCATGATTTGCCCTTAGTGAGCCATGTTGACTGTCACCAATCACCTCTTTGTTTTCCATGTCCCCTAGCATAGTTCCCAGGAGGATCTGCTCCATGATCTTGCCAAACACAGGTGAGACTGACTGGTCTGTAGTTCCCTGGGTCTTCCTTTTTTCCCTTTTTAAAAAGGTGGGTTATGTTTCCACTATTCCAGTCAGTGAGAACTTCACTGGACTGCCACGACTTCTCAAATATGATGGACAGTGGCTTAGCCACTTCATCCACCAGTTCCCTCAGGACCCACAGATGTATCTCATCAGGTCCCATGACTTGTGCACCTACAGGTTCCTTGGATGGTCTCAAACTTGATCTCCAACAGTGGGTGGATCTTCATTCTCCCAGTCCCTGCCTTTGCTTTCTGTGTCATGGGCAGTGTGACTGGAGCACTTACTAGTGAAAACAGGCTAAAAAGTCATGGAGCCTTCTCCATATCCTGGGTAAACAGGTCTCCTATTTCCTTCTGGAGAGGGCTAACAGCTTTCCTATTCTTGCTTTTATCATTGACATACCTATAGAAGCTTTTCTTGTTGCCCTTGACATCCCTGGCCAGATTTAATTCTGTCAGGGCTTTGCTTTACTAACCTGATCCCTGGCTGCTCAGACAGTTTCTCTGTATCCCTCCCAGGCTACTGGTCCTTGCTTCCACACTCTGTAGGCTTCCTTTTTTGTGTTTGAGTTTGTCCAGGAGCTCCTTGCTCATCCATGCAGGCCTCCTGGTGTTCTTACCCCACTTCCTCTCTGTTAGGATGGACAGCTCCTGAGTTTGAAGGAGGTGATCCTTGAATATTAACCAACTTTTTTGGACCATCTACCCTCCAGGGCTTTATCCCATGCTACTCTGCCAGGCAGATCCCTGAAGAGGCCAGTCAGGTCTCCTGAAGTCCACAGTAGCGAGCTTGGTGTGTGCCCTCCTCGCTGCCCTAAGAATCTTGAACTGCACCATTTCACTGCAGCCAAGGCTGCCATTGAGCTTCACACTCCCCACCAGCCCCTCCTTGTTGGTGAGAACAAGGCCCAGCGTAGCAGCTCTCCTCATTGGCTCCTCTATCACTTGCAGAAGGAAATTATCATCAGTGCATTCCAGGAACCTCCAGGCTTGCTTATGCCCTGATGTGTTGTCCCTCCAACAGATATCAGGGTGTCTGAAGTCTCCCATGAGGACCAGGGCTTGTGAACATGAGGCTGCTCCTATCTGTCTATAGAGGTCCTCATTCGCTCGTTCTTCCTGGTCAGGTGGTCTGTAGCAGACCCCTACTATAATGTCACCTGTTCCTTCCCTCCCTTTAATGCTGACCCTTAAGCCCTTAGTCAGCTCCTCATCCTTTGCCTGGATGATTGTGAAGGGTATTGCTTTGGTTTTCTTCTTTTGACACTTTCCTGTAAATATTGCTTTAAGTACAGGTTTGAACCTGAATGTTCTCCTCTGCAGTTGAATGTGTTCCCTGACAAACAGCAGTGTCACATTCACTCTGATTGAGAGGATGTTCAAGTAATTCACACAAGTGGATTAGCTTCAACCGAAGAGATTGATAGAAATGATGATAGAAAAGGTCATGGAAATGGGTGTTTGGTGTATGCTCTGAGTAAAAAGATGGAGTAAAGCAGAGAAACATTGTTGTTCCCACAGTTTTGTAGTTGTGGATGGCATTTAATGGTTCCAGATCCCCACATCAAAGCAGTTCATTTTGGGTAGCTCAAACAAATCATATTTCTAATTTAATTTATTCAGTTTTCATCACTTGGCACTGTAAGCTGAATTTTACTTAAATTCTCTAATAGGCTGGGATTAAACTCCTGAAAAGTTACCTCAGTGATTTTACAGCCCACCTTTGTAATCAATGGAGATTAATCAATACAGTCAGTGGAGCTGTGAAATGGTTTTAGTGCTACCTAGCTCGATTCATTTGGCTAAACAGAAGTGACTAGTGCTGTTTGAGTTGCCCAAGGTTTCTTCCCTCACCTCCAGCTGCTGTTCCAAAAAGACCTCCCACAGATCTGTACAGACATCTTGAAATACTGACAGAAATTCTCATCCAAAAAGACCTCCCACAGATCTGTACAGACATCTTGAAATACTGACAGAAATTCTCATCTTTTGTTTCTAGCCAGAATAAACTGGGATCCGTCCGATCCTCAGATCATATCTGAAGGCCTGTATGCAATTGCGGTAGTATTAAGTTTCTCCAGAATAGCCTACATCTTACCAGCTAACGAAAGCTTTGGACCACTGCAGATATCGCTTGGCAGAACTGTGAAAGACATCTTCAAGTTCATGGTGATATTTATAATGGTGTTTGTGGCTTTCATGATAGGCATGTTTAATCTCTATTCCTACTATCTGGGGGCAAAACAAAATGAAGCATTCACAACGTAAGTACAACGGATTAAACTGTTATGATTGTGGGCTATTTTTATGGAAAGTTGGCTGCTTGCATTATATGTATTAAATTTACTAATTGTTTTGTAAAGTTTGCATCTCTTAAAAATTTCATGATCTTGGATTAAGTAGTAATTTCCTCTGTTGTTCTGGTGCTTAAAGGATATATTTGAAATCAGAGGATGAGCTGTCGATCCCAACAATACTATGATAAATCAGGAAAGACAAGCTGGGAAGGTGAGAAGTAGTTGCCCTATATGTGAGAGAGCAGCCAGAATGCCTGTACCTCTGCCTAGGGATAGGTGATGAGCCAGTGAGAGCTTACAGCTCAGGATTAGAGGAAAGACCAACATGGGTGATGTAGTGCATGTCTGCTACAGAATGCCTGATCAGGAAAATGAAGTAGGTGAGACCTTCTTCAGACAAGTGGAAGAAGCCTCACACTTGCAGACCCTGGTGCTCATGGGGATTTTGAACCACCCTGATATCTGCTGGATGGACAATACAGCAGGGCACAAGGAATCCAGGAGGTTTCTGGAGGGCGTTGACAATAAATTCCTGGCACAGGTGATAGAGGAGCTGATGCAGAGAGGAGCTTTATGACACCTGACTTTTACAAGCAAGGAAGAACTGTTTGAAATGTGAAGGTTGGGAGCAGCCTTGGCTGGCTCTGAGATAGTGGAGTTCAGGTTCCTGAGAAGAGAGAAGGCAGCAAATAGCAGGACCATAACCCCGGACTTCAGGAGAACAGACTTTGGGCTGTTCAGGGAAGAATCTCATGGGATAAGGCCCTGAAGAGAAGGGCACTCCAGGGAAGCTGATTGATTTTCGAGAATTGCCTTTTCAGTGCTCAAGATTGGTCCATCTCAATGGGCAGGAAATCAAGCAAAGGTGTCAGGAGGTCTTTGTGGATGAACGAGAGTGACTGATAGGCCAGCAGGTTGTAATGCCATTCAGAAGGACCTCGACAGGTTGGAGAAATAGTCTGACAGGAACCTTGTGAAGTTCAACACAGGCAAATGCCATGTCCTGCCCCTGGGGAGGAAGAACCTCAGGCACCGGGAGAGGCTGGGGCTGACCAGCTGGAAAGCAGCTTGGAAGAAAAGGACCTGGGGGGTCCTGATGGACACCAAGTTGACCATGAGCAACATGCCCTTGTGGCAAAGCAGACCAACAGCCTCATGGGCCACATTAGGCTGGGGAGGCTTATAGAAAACCAGAAATATCTCAGACCCCTTACACAACCCTATACATATGTCAGATGACCTGGCAGTGCAATTTGTAATAGCACTCCATGCATGGGGCTTGTTCACGGGGTTCAGGGATTTGGGGACATAGGCTGGTCAGACCCTGGACCTGCAGGACAGCATCCTGCCTGTGAGTATGGTCGGCACCGACACTTCAGAGTGCAGTGCAGCAGCTCCCTGCAGCCTGTGGGAGCAAGGCTGGTTCCTCCATCAAGTGCCATTGTCATCTGTAATTGAAGCTGTATTGAATCTGTAATTAAATCACTACAGTGTTATACAGATGATAAAATATTTGTAATTTAATTCAGACAACTCTGTATATTCTCACCAGTAAAAAAAGTAAAATCTAATCCCTTTTTAAAGCGGCTCCCTGTAGTTACCAATGGTAATAACCTATTCCATTTTGAGAGGAGAAAATACATTCCCCTTTTTTTCTTTGACTCTCTATTTTCTTGGTTATTCTTTTTTTTTCTTCTTCCACCATAAGAATAGAAATTCTGAATTTACTCTCTCTGCCAGGAGTTACTTGGTATACATTTGTCATGCCTCTCATTTCTAGCTGTGATTTAAAGATAAATCACTTGAGTGGGAACTCATTCTTTTTCATGCTCTGCAGCCCTTACCCACTTAATTTCTGGCTGTCATGGTATTCAAGCTGTAGCTGTTATGAAGTCTATTCAGCCAGGAAACAAATTTGGCCAAGAGAGAAAAATTTGTTACTACTTTTTTAGTATTATTCGATCACACAATAGATAAAGTACCTGAAACTATGACTCACAGATGGAATACTAATAAAATATTATAAGCAGAGAAGTAAATTCACAACTAAAAATTACAAATTTCTTTTAACTTTTTTTTTTCTTAACAATAATGCAACAAAATCCAAAATGTGCTTTGCAATGCTACTGCATTTTTGGACATGCGGAACTGAGATCTCTTCATCAACGCAAAAGGAAATATATTTTCAGACAGGTGGAGATAGGAAAAGATACCTCAGAGGTTTGGATTTATGTTTATGCATATATATGTAAAAAAATATTAAGAGGAGATACATGTATTTAAATGAACTAACTTGAAAAAAAAATCAGTATCCCCCCACTATGGCTTTACCTTGAATTTGTGGAACAGTGAAAACTCAAGTGGAAGGTTATGGTCTGTGAGACTCGTTCTTTGAAAAATACTAATTTGCAGTCAGACATCCTGTCTTCTTCACAGTTTCAGAATGTTATATTAATGGTGAAATAATTCATACTAAGTGAACTAATGGTGCAATTAAAATGAAGTATCTACAGGTTAATTATTTTTGTTATGTGCATTCACATTACCAACAAGCACGTAGCATGTAGATTAAAGTAGTTAACAAGTGAATCGTAATATTCTTTTGAGGATATAATAACATAATAATAGTATAATTCCTAAACTGAATCAGATGATTTTATTGTCAGTCCTAAATATTAGGAATCTTATATTATGAAACAGCCTGTACCTATGAAATTAGATAGTCTACTTGTTCTGCATAATATCACTATGGTAGAGTTCTACATTATGATAATGGAAAAAATTGTACACTGTATAAAAATGGTAACTGGCAATTAATACAATAAGAATATACAGCTTTTCTTCAGTAACATATGCATGTGTTCAATTTCTCCTTTTAGTGTTGAAGAAAGTTTCAAGACATTGTTCTGGGCTATATTTGGACTCTCAGAAGTTAAATCAGTTGTCATCAATTACAAACACAAATTTATTGAAAATATTGGTTATGTCCTTTATGGAGTCTATAATGTTACCATGGTCATTGTCTTACTGAACATGCTTATTGCAATGATCAACAGCTCATTCCAGGAAATTGAGGTAAAATTTCCATTTATGGTGAAATATCACCACATTTACTGTTATACCTAATTGTCTAAATTGCCTGGAAAATTTTCTTGTTGACATCTTGTTTAAGAAAAATAACACATAGGCTTTTGGAATATATTAGGAGAAAATACTAAGTCCACTGTACATTTTTATTATAAAATACCTGGAAATTATGCAGCTGCATGCTTGCAATAGTAAGAACTAGACTGGACTATGAAACTGCTGGTGAACTGTGTTATGTTCCTGAAGAGGATGGGCTATATTGTGTGACTTCTTTGTTGATCTTTCATTTGCCTCATTTGTAGTTACTATTTGAGTAGCGTCCCTCTTGCTGCAAGAATGTTCTCATTCCTGTGCCTTGACCTTGCAAGCAAGTCTATAACGTGCTTTTTCTTCTTTTATTTAAACTGTTGCTCTAGTCATCTGCAGTGAACAGAACTTTACTTGACAAAGTAATCAGCAGGGCTACAGAAAATCAGCATGAACTTTTGTATGCTGTGGAAAACAAAGGGCTAAATCATTATCATTGTTTAGAAAAAAAAGGAAGCAGATCTTCAGGAGCTAGGCCATCTCAGCCTTTCCCAGGTGACGCCCTTGCAGACTCAGGTTTCACACTGCTCTGGTCCCAGGTTCTGGGCTCTGGTTTGGGACTGCAGTGTTGTCCAGCTTGAGCAAGAGCAACACATGTTCTCTAGGGAGTTTCAGATTCTTCTGACTCAGGAGGCCATCAGGTTCACAGCAATAAAAACCAAGCTGCTATCTGAAAATATGGTGACTGGATACAAACAGCTTCTAAAAACAGCTACAGCAATACTGAGTCATGTCCTTGAACATAACTTCGGTCCTTTCCGCAGAAACCCTATTGAACTTTACAAGGAGGAATAAAGTGAGTGTTTTGGCTATCGTAAATGTTAAACATAAACCATGGTGATGATACCATACCTGATTTAATCATATATTCCAACAAATGGAAAGGATTAGGTAAAAATCACCTATCTTTTCTAACTTCATGTTTAAAGTAATAGAGTGAAATTTTAATTTAAAATTCTGATACTATGCCTTCTTCACAAAATGATACTAGACTAATTGCTACAGAAGAGACCGATAAGAAATCAGAGCTTTTAGTCTCATTGAGAGATTGTTATGTTAACATAGGATTTTTCCATTTTATTTACTGACGGTGAGAGTTCCAAGCAAGCAGCTACTCAGTGAAGCCCTAGAGTGGGTGAATTTGAGTGTTGCCATGAAACTTTAACTTGAGCATTGTATTGCTTTTAAGTCAGAGCTTTCCTTCTAATCAGTGTGTTTACAAAGAGAAGGAGAGGTCTGTCTTTGTGATCCTGTATTGCAGACTATTAGCACTCACTCTGCAGTAACCAATGTTTAAATCAAATCCACTTTGTTCTTCTGTAATTACATTATTTTAAATGGATTAATAAGTCCCTCTCATTGAAATTTGGTTTTCACATATTACAAACAACTTCTTGATCTGTTTGAGATTATTTTCAGCCAATTACATTCAAAACATACATAAAGTTTATCTAGATCATCTTCAATAGTCAAGGTGATATTAACAGTTTATTAACAGCCATGTTTCTGTTTTGCAGGATGATGCTGATGTAGAATGGAAATTTGCAAGGGCTAAACTTTGGTTTTCTTACTTTGAAGAAGGGAGAACTCTTCCAGTACCCTTCAACTTAGTGCCAAGCCCAAAATCTTTGCTGTATCTCCTACTCAGAATCAAAAACTGTATTTCTAAACTATTTCTGTGCCAAAAGAAAAGCTTTAAGGAAGATGCAGAGATGAACAAGGTAATTTTTTAATGTGTATACTGACTGCTAATTTTAAAAGATAAAACCAATTTTAAACTTCATTTTTGTTGTTAACCTGTTTTTTCTCATGATTTCCCAACATAGTTAGTCCATACTGGTCAGTCACGACATACAGGCTGTATTCTTTACTTTGTTTTCTAATATAAATATTTGTCTACATCTGTCATCTGTTAAGTTCAAAAATAACTTTGTAAATTTACAGTTCTTTCTGCTTCTTGTCACAAAATCAGAGAATAATTCAGGCTGGGAGGGACTTCAGGAGGTCTCTGGTCCAGCCTCCTGCTCACACCAGGGTAAGCTCTAAGGTCAGGCTGGTCTCTCAGGGCTTCATCCAGTCAAGTCTTGAAAACCTCCAGGGATGGAGACTGCACAACCTCTCTGGGCAGCAAGTGCCACCACCTGAGTGCCCCTCAGTTGCTTCTTGTGCTTGTGTCTTGGAATGGGCTGCCCAGGGAGGTGGTGGAGTCCCCATCCCTGGAGGTGTTTAAGAAGGGTCGACATAGCGCTTGGGGATATGGTGTAGTTGGGAACTGTCAGTGCTACGTTAATGGTTGGACTAGATGATCTTCAAGGTCCTTTCCAACCTAGATGATTCTGTGATTCTGTGATTCTTCTAACTCTTGTTTGAATTTGTAGCAGCCTTCCAGTACCCAAAGGGGGCCTACAAGAAAGCCAGAGAGGGATGTTTCACAAGGGCATGTAGTGACAGGACAAGGGGTAATGGCTTTAAAATGAAAGAGGGTAGATTTACATTAGATGCGAGGAAGAAGTTCTTCACTGTGAGGGTGGTGAGGCACTGGAAGATGTTGCCCAGAGAAGTTGTGGCTGCCCCCTCCCTGGCAGTGTTCAAGGCCAGGCTGGACGGGGCTTTGAGCAACCTGATGTAGTGGAAGGTGTTCCCACCCATGGCAGGGGGGTTGGAACTAGATGATCTTTAAGGTCCCTTCCAACCCAAACTGTTCTATGATTCTGTGATCCTTCTGTCCTGCAGTACTGTGAAGAGCCATGCTCCATCTCCTCAATACATCCCTGTACGCACTGGAGGCCAGTGTTAAGTATGCCTGAAGCCGTATCTGCTTCAGGCTGAACAAGCCCATATTCCCCAGTGTCTCTTCACATGGCAACTGATCCAGCCCCAAACGTCTTGGTGACCCTCTGCTGAACTTGCAGAAGCTTTTTTAACATCTTTCTCACTGTCCCACAAGTTTCCCATGTTCTTTTCTGCAGAGCTGCTCCCCAGCCAGCCAGTCCCCAGCTGTTGTTGAAAGAGTTATTCCTTCCCATTTGTCCTTATTGAAATTCACAGGGTTCCTGTCAGCCCTATCCTCCTGGGTGGCATCCCTGCCCTGCAGCCTATCAGCTGCTCCCCCCAAATCTGGCTTTGTCTGCAAACTTGACAGGAGTGTGCTCTGACACCTGGTCTTTGATAAAGGTGTTTAAAAGGGCAACTCCCAGGACAGGACCCCTATACTACCTTCTGAGCACAACCATCCACCCAGGATTTTACCCATCTAGTTGTCCACCCATCCAGGCAGTAACATCCTAACATGGGTACAAGAATATTCTAGAATATGGTGTTAAAACCCTTGCTAAAGTCAAGGTAGTTGACATCTCCAGCTCTCTCCTCATCTGCAAATCCAGTCATTTTATCTCAGAAGGCCATTCAGATGGTCAGACAGGTTTACTTTTCATAAATCCACACTTACTTTTCCTAACCATCATCTCCTCTTCCATGTGCCCCAAAATATGCTCTAAGATGACTCAATCCATTATTTTGTGTTACTGAAGGGACGTTTAGTGGCCTGTGGTTGCCCAGATCATCATTCTGACCTTTTCTGGAGATGAGTTTGACATACGTCTTTCTCCAGCCTTTGGGGACCTCTCCAAATCTCCATGATCTTTCAAAGATGATAGCATATTTTCAAGACCTTAATCTGCTGTCTCAACACCCATAGATGCAGCCCATTGGGTCCAATGGACTTGCCTGGGCCAAATTCTCTCAAGTAACCCCTGACTTGACCCTCCTCCACAGCTGGTCATTCTTGTCCTCGAATCGCTTCACTAAGCACAGAGGCCTGAGAGACTGTTGGTGAAAGCTAAGGCAAAGAAGGCACCAAGTCCCACAGCCTTACCTGAGTCCACTGCCACTTAATCCCCTGCCCCACTGAGCAACAGGCCTACATTTTCCTTGTTTAGCCTTATACTGCTGTTGTAGCAGTAGAAGCTCTTGTTACTGCCCTTGCAGATGTCAACTTCAGGTGAGATTTATCTTTCCTAACACCACTCTCACATGCCTGGGCAGAGTTTCTGAATTCCCCCTTTGTAGCCTGTCTCTGCTTCCACTGAGAGTGCTTTTATTGTAAAGCATTCTGTTACCTGTTTTATTTGCACAAGTGCAGTGAAAAGCACTTGAGTTGATTTATTGCTGTATCTCACGTGCTTATTTAAAGAGTTTGTAGTCAGTCTGGTTTTGCTACAGTGTCTTGGTATAAATCAAATGACTTGCTTTAGGAGAATATGGGGCATAGCACATGGTTTTAGGTGGTATTGGAAGTGTAAAGACTAGCACTATTGTAACATGTTAGGGAAGAAGAGCTTTGCAAGACATAGTGAGTGGAAAGGTGAGCATATGCTAACATTCACAGAAAAAAAGGAATTACAGGTTCGTCATGGTGGCAGAAACGAATGTGTCATTTATGGAAATTTTAATGTGGAAGGATATTTGTTAAAATAGGCAGTAGTTTGACCAGAGGCCTGTTCAAGGTTAGGAGTTCTTGAGTCTGTAGTCGAGTCATTAGTCATTAGACTGGGGGCCAGTAAAGAATTTACATGCATCTGTCAGCTCTCTGTCACCAATGTGACAAGCCCATTTTCCATCACAGTTATCAGTTGAAGAGTAAAAGAGAAAAGAAACTGGTTGCAATCCTAGAAGAAAAAAATGGAGCTATAGGGAAAAATACTGTGCCTCTGACAAGGCTCTGCCTCTGGTTAAGTTCGTAGTAGTCTATAAAAACAAACACAGATATTACAAACATCACCAAAGTCAAGATTTTTATTAACTTCAGATGTCTCATGTGTGCTACCAGTAATTTTTCTAGCATTTCACACATCTCAATTTTATTTGGGAAATCTAATCCTAATATATTTAAGACCCAACAGAGCTGATACTGTATTTGCTCAAGTTTTTAATGATGCTGACATTTGCAAAACTTTTCATCAAGCTGCTTGATGCAAATCAATTTTATAACTTCCATGAGTGATAAAGTCATCACTGAAAAATCATGACTTTAAGGAGATGCATATAAACTTCAAATTGAGTGATGATGAGATGCAACAAATCAAAGGATTTTTTCTTCTAATTCACTTAATTTGTGACTCTCAAAAGCACATAAGCTAGAAGTGTATTTTTAATGACTTTTTAAAATGAAATTTATGTTCCCATAAAACAGGTACTCTTAAAAATCTTACAACCTAAGGAAAGAAGCTGGATTTTTACCATTCCTTTCAAAATTATATTCAAGCCTAGCAATTCAGATGGCTAGAAAGGTGCAAAATGTAATAATTACCAATTCTAGATAAAACAGTAACAGCTGATTCTGCTTTTACAGCAGTCCCTCTGAAAGAGATCTGTAAGGATGCAACCATCATTTATCAGATTTTTTCCTAACCCGGAAATTTAGTCTTCAAACATTAATGCTTTCCACTCACTACAGATTGTAGTACACCTAATGCTAAATAAAATGTCCTTACTCCCCAGCCAAAGAAGCTGTAAAACTGCAAATGAAATTTCAAAAAAAGCTTTTACGTTGAAAAACATAAAGCACCTGAGTCACACCTATTCCTTCTTCAGCTTTTCCAGCAGGGTGACTGATATTGCCAGATGATTACATTTTTACTTACCTATTGGACCACCACATACTGTGCAGTTGACTTTATCTGAATCTATCAGATGCTGCCATCCTTCACACTCCTAAAAAATAAATAAAATGGTTTTGTGTCACACCTTGACCTGCTGTTGATGATTCATTATCGTTGAGGTTGTTTTGTGACACCTTCTCAAAGGTGTTCTCAGGCTTTTTGGGTTTTGACTTTGGACTCATCCTGTGCTGAGCAGGCTCGTGCTGCTGTGACTGTTGAGCAGGGAGCTACTTGTGCAAGGAGCTACTAAAAATGCAATGAGCTGTGCAAAGATAAGAAAAGATTTGTCAAGACCAGATCCAAGGCTTGGTGGCTGTGTCTATGCTAGTAAATTAAATGTGACAGAGAGTTTATCTGGGCACTGAGGCCAATTCAGGAATGGCTTACTATTCAAGTAATTTTCCTCCCAAAGTAGGGTTGCTGCAATCTATTGTCCCCAGACCGTTCCAGCTGCCAAACTGTGCCTGAGGTTGCTCTGGTGCGAGTCGTATTTGGGAGGACACTAGAAGTTTACTGATAGGAGACATTGCATTGCAGTACCCAGAAATGTTAATACATGCTTGAGTTTACTGATCTAGACCCAGCCTGTGGGTCTTTCTCCTGCAGAACCTGCATCTTCTCAGTGCAAAAGCGGCAGCAGCACTAGGGTGAGTGTAAAGACAAGAATTAGGATGGGAAGAGGGGAAATTCTGCGCCTAGAGCCAGTGTGCCCTGATTACCTTTGGCAGAAAATTAAGCCAGATGCCATCAGTGCTAAATGGCAAGTGATTTACATAGCTGTGTTCAAAGTGTAGCACACAGAAACTAATTTCTTGAGACATATCTACATATAATAATAAAGGCTATGAAGATGTTTTCTTTTAGGCTGTTGATCAAAACCCACAGATTTCTTCTGTTTCAGGCTAGAACTGGTGTTTTAAATATCAAGTGAACAAGAAACTGAAACGAAAAAAGGGGAGAAATAAATGAAGAAAAAGGAGAGTTTTAAAAAAAAACTACTTTGAGTTTTATTCTAAATTGAAAAATTGCCTTGTGAATGAGAAAGTTTATGGTTTAAGAGTCACAGAACTTGTTCATCTTCCTGAACTAAAAACCGACAGTGGCAGATGATGTATTTAAACTTTTTTCGTAAAACATGACCTTTCAGGATAGAAATAAGGAACAACTAGTTATTGAAATAGCTTTAAACCCTCATTCAAGCAATAAAAACTATGTTAACTTTTACTTTCCTAGTAATTAACAGTGTTTCTGAAATTTTCACAAGTGATCTCTGGTTATAGGAGCACAAACTGAGTCATTTTCTGGGAACCCTCCCTTCTGGTCTGAGCACGTACGATTTACTGGCATTCCAAGTTGTCAGCTGCTTCTGAAAACTGGGATTTAAGATGTTAACAAAGTTCTGCACAAAACAGCTACAGTAATTGCATTACTATCCTGATTGCATTGATTTTTAAGTAATACTAGAGAATGACGAAATGAGAAGCAAGTTTGAAGAAGGTGTATTCTAAGAGGAATGATCCATGTATGCTGCATTTCTTCTTTTACACAACACTCCTGGAGGAGTGTTTTTGTTAGGGTTTTTATCATTGTTTTATTTAAATTGTATTTTTTTACCCTCCATTTACTCATGTGCTGATGTTCAATAGATATTAACTTAAAAATACAAGTTCTAGTTCAGTCATTAATGTGACAAGCTGAGTTTACTCTAGTAGTAATTTTTGGGAGAGGATAAAGCCATAGGCATGAAGCTTAAAAAGAGTTTAAAAATTTTGTGTAAAAATGAAGTTATAACAAAATCTTGGCGATCTCTGCCACCAAGTGGTCATTCAGCAACATACAATAGCTGTTCTGTCCTGTCACTGTTACACATAAGTAGATTCATTGAAGTTATATACTTCTGATTTACCTGCCAATTTTCAAGGTGCAGCTTGTAGCTAATTAGAAGTACATTATTCTGTTCAAAAAGTGCAGAGTGCTGAAGGGTCAAAGTTAAGATAAAGATGTTACAGTGTATCTGGTTTTACAAGTTTGCAGTGTCTCATTTAACTCATTTCACCACATATTACCAATTTTGCTATTTCAGGTGAAAATCAAGTTTTAGTTAAGCATTGGACTAACTTTTGAAATGAACCAATGTAGCATAAATTTGAAATTGGTAACCAGCATGACAGATTACATTTAAAATACATAATTAAATGCATAATACATATTAAAAAATATATAATAAAATTGAATGCATTTGCAGATTATATGTAAACTGGTAAGTAACAGGATCATGAATGATATCACAGCTGCAGAAAAAGTCAGAGATCCAGAAGGACTGGGACACCAGCCACATAGCTGGAGCCCAAGCTCACGCCTTGGGCGGTGAGCCCAAGCAGCTTTGGCCACAGCGACTTTCCTCTGCCACTGAAGAGGGAGCATACTCTTCCTCTTATTCTACTACATTATTTCCAAAAATTGTGCATTAGGAAACCAGGAGCTGAAAAAGCAGGAAGATTGTTTTCCTTTTTTAATCTAGTAGTAAAGGTGAGGCCCAAGAGTATTATTAGTTCTAAAAACCTAAAAGACAGTGATTACACAGTCATGTAAACTCACTAGCCACTATTTTTTATTGTAAATTAGATACACAGTTTAAATTAAAACATTTAGATAAACTTATGTTTTCTAATATATATTCAAAACATTTAAGGTAATTTTATTCAGGCAAGAAAAAGCAACCATAACTTGACTTTTTATACATCTTTGGTGCAATTTCCATCCAAATTCAGGTTAATATGTTAGAGATAAATATTAATTATTTATATAGCTATTTATATATTACTATATATCTTCTATCATTATTTTTCTTAGTCAGATAAACATAGTCTGAATAGATAGTGTTTTCAAAAGTACCTGTATCTAGATATTGTGAGTCTTTCTAAAGAGCAAAAAGAAAGTCCAAATTCAGTGTAAACTTTATATTAATTGCAAATTAATATATTTTACCAAAAAGTGTAATCTTTTCTTCAGGAAAAAAATATCAAATTACAAACCTGATTTAATGAAAGATGTCCCTGCCCATGGCAGGGGGGTTGGACTGCTTGATCTTTAAAGGTCCCATTCAACACAAACCATTCTATGATTCTATGAAATGCTAAACAAAATCTAAAAATATTTAAATTATTCCATTTGCAGATTCATAAAGACTTATTTGCTTTACTGTTAAAGTGAATATAAAGTTATTTGGAATTCTAGAAAACTAGAAGACTTTTAAGGAGCAACCTCTGCAGCAGCTGTGAGAATTGGGCATTTTAATGGATATTCTCATTGCTGATTAAACAACTGAACCTGATGCCTCATTCAGCCTTTTTATACCTATACAATTCCCAAGTTTTTTATTTTAGCCTTTGTATTAGTACATGTATGTTAGAATGAAGCCCTGGTAAATGCTGAGAACTTTTTATCATTTTCTAATTGACATCTGGTGAATATTTATCACATATTCCATATTCCTACTTCCATTTGTTATCAAAGTTCAACCATGGGAAGTTCCTCATACCTTAAGAGTGAAGTATATATGCATGATTTCAGTTGCAGAAGAAATGGCTACATGAAGGTCTTAGCCTTCATTAACATCAGGTATTGTGTTGTGGGCTCCCTTGATGCGTGACACATGCCTGTAGAGCTGCATAAACATCTAACCTTCCCCTGCTTTTTTCCCGAGCAAACTATATCCCAGCATATCCCAAATAACCAAAGGCCTTAGAAGACTTCAGCACAGTAATTTAATACTCTCCAAATTGAGTTAATGTTCTGTCATACGATATATGCATAAGGTAATTAAGCATATTGTTCTTCTATTTATTTTGTACTCTAAATTTAGTTTCCATTTCAGCTTGGTCAAAGGAAGCAATCAAGTATAAGAAGCTCGGATGAAATCCATTTAAACAGTTTAAACAATCCTCCAAGGCAATACCAGGTAAAAACAGTTTATTTTAAAACAAAATCAAGAAGTAATAGAACTGGCAGACAGACAGCACGAGGACAGTTTTGGATTTATGTTAAACAATATGAATCAAGAATAAATCCACAGACCTTGTGTATTTCAGAAATAAATGCAATGGTTTAGGTATTTGCAGTACAGTCTGAGGTTGTTTTTCTCTACTCTTTGTTTCTTAAACCTTACCCTTATAGTGCAATATTTTAAAGTGCTTGAAAAATGTTTTTAATTTTAGAGACATGTTGAGTCCTCAACTGCACAGTATGAGTTAAGAAAACCAAAAAGAAACTCAAAATCAAAATCAAAATAGCTTATTGTGCCACACTTCTATATACTAATACTTCAAGCACTGCAAATATCTTTCAGCCTTTATGCTATCTGTATAGTCTGTTTATTCTTTGCCTCCTAAACAACTGCAGTGAGCCTTTGTGCAATTAAGTATAAAGAGACCCAGCACAGTTCACATAAAGCTAAGCTATTCTGGTCCAGAGGCTGCTCCTTTCCTTCCTGTAATACTACAAAACAGGTGGAAAGGAAGAAGCAAGAGCTGCCTGGGCAATAGAACAAGACCATCTGAATGCAAAAGGGTATAGAAAACAGGTGTACCTTTTTTAACCATACAACAGAAAAAAGTTTTTCCCCTTGGGCAGGCTAACTCAGCTCCACTCTTACATTATGCAGTGTCTGCACAAGTCTATTCCAAAAACTCCCTGACTTTTTTCACAGCCAATTTCATTATGATGCAGTGATACATTTGAAGAGTACAAATTTATCCCATAAATGTGAGGATGTGTGACTTTGTATTTGAAACATTCTCAGATTACTAGAATAAACAGTACAGCTGCTGACCTTGCAAACATGACTGCAGTGATGGTCTAGAACCACTAATCTGGGATGATTCACCTCATAATCATCTCTGGTCAGGTCTATTACTGTGGAGACAAAAGCAGACACATAAACCTACATATATTTTATATCTTGTAGTGAAAACCAGAAAGTATTGTGTTGTCATGGGTTACACCACATGAAAATATTAAACCCAAAGATAGAAAGATAGATCCTCAGAGGTAATTAGATACCTTGTTCTCGTTCAAGTAATTTGAACTAATGGGAGAATCAGGGGTGGAATTCATTTCTCCTAGGGAGGTAAAATTTACATCTCAATTTGCGGGCCTAGGTTCCCCTTATTATTAGTAGAGAGGGTAGTCATTCGAATGGTGTGATTTATTTGATCAGTTTTAGTTGTCTGAAATGAACTGTGCTCTCAGGTTTGCTTTTTCTATCCATAGAGAGAATTAAAGGTGAGTGCCACAGATATGTATATTTACATTAGAAAGTATCTCTGTTTGGTTATATGAGTCCCAGCTGAGATGCTTAAATAACTCTTAGAATTGTGGGTCCCATTTTCTCTAAGGCTTACACTGGGAAAAGTTAATTTATCAAATATAATATAAAAGTAGATTAAAATAAACTGATGGCAAAAGGGTTTAGCAATTAGCACTCCTAATCAGGGTCATTATCATATTTTGGTAACAATATAGGCTGGATGGTTCCACCTACACGGAAATCAAAGCTGCAACTGTATTTAATCATTCTCACAGACTCCAGTAGTAGGTTAAGCTTCGTGAATGATAACATTCCTAAGACATATTTAGTTTTCTAACTTTCATGTACATATATGTGCAGAATCATAAAGTTTAAATATCTACTGTAGATGAAAACAGAGATTTTTTATTCCTTTAACCCTGTAAGTCCCACACTGAAATGTCTGAATGCAACAGAAGGTAACAGACCTCATATTTTGAAACGTCATAGCAGTACTAGAAAGTCCAACTAAGAAAATTCTTTTTTTTCTTTCCTTCTTTCTTCTCTGCAGAAAATAATGAAGCGCCTCATTAAAAGATATGTACTGAAAGCTCAGATAGATAAGGAAAGTGATGAAGTCAATGAAGGTGAGTATGTTTATGAATTGTATGTTTATCTCTAATCAGAGAATCAAAACAAACTAATTAAAGTGGTTACATGTGCCACTTGAAAAAAATGTTTACAAAATACTTAATCCACTTGACATGTTTACAAGTGCAAGAGGTAAAATTAACATGAAATCGAAGTTAAGGAAGAGATGTGGCTTTCTGTCTCTGCTCTCCCATCAGAAACTATCACTTATCTGACGACTTCTTGTGAAAAGTGTTGCTACTGCTAGTAATACCCATGCATTTCCCATGGTGAGGCCTGCATTTAGTGCAGCAGCTGATTTGAGGCTCTCCTGTACGATTTCTCCCTGTGTGGATATGTGTTCTTATTGGGGACTCATATATGGGGATACACACACTTCAGCCTTTTTTTGGAGTGATTTATTATCTGGAAACAGCTAGTGAATGCACTTCACCAAAATGTTTTCTTCTGTTTGCACCCTTCTGGTGCTGGAAGAACACATAGTGCAGCAGGAAAAGGAGAATACCACTCTCTTTTGGACAGTGCTTGTTGCTGGCCAGGAAAACTCAGGCACCCCCAATCTGCATGATCTACAGAAAAGGACCTGGAGGTGTTGACCAACAGCCAGCTGAACATGAGCCAGCAGTGTGCCCAGGTGGCCAAGAAGGCCAAAAGCATCCTGGCTTGTATCAGAAATAGTGTGGCCACCAGGACTAGTGAAGTGATTGTCCCCCAGTACTCAGCACTGGTGTGGCCACACCTCTAATACTGTGTTCAGCTTTGGGCCCCTCACTACAAGAAAGACATTGAGGGGCTGGAGTGTGTCCAGAGAAGGGCAACGAAGCTGGTGAAGGGTCTAGAGCACAAGTCGTATGAGGAGCAGCTGAGGGAACTGGAGTTGTTTAGCCTGGAAAAAAAGGAGGCTGAGGGGAGGCCTTATTGCTCTCTACAGCTACCTGAAAGGAGGGTGGGTATCAGTCTCTTTTCCCAAGTAACAAGTGATAGGACAAGAGGAGACGGCCTCCAGTTGTGACAGGGAAGGTTTAGATTGGATATTAGGAAATATTTCTTCACTGAAAGGGTTATCAAGCATTGAAACAGGCTCCCCAGGGAAGTGGTTGTGAACTGATGTGATCTCTCACACTTTTGCCTTCAGTTTTGTTTGATTCCTCAACTGCATCTTCATATTCCTATCCCTAAGCCACCATTCAGCAACAGGTGCAGAACATACACTTTTTCTGTTTCAACAAAGAAATCCAGAGAAAACCCATCATAACTGTGAGATATTTGGATATGCTGGGTTTTTTCTTTGTTTTGTAATAGTGTGATCTTCTAATATCTGTTACAGGTGAATTGAAGGAAATTAAACAGGACATCTCAAGTCTCCGGTATGAACTCCTTGAGGAAAAATCTCAAAATTCTGAAGATCTGGCAGAACTTATAAGGAAACTTGGGGAAAAACTGTCAGTTGACTCTAAGGAAGAAGAAAGCAAGAGATAACCTAAATGTTTAAAAAGTGCAACAGAACGTTAAAGAATTCACTTAAAGCCATATTTCTGTTCTTCTCAAGGCTAGCTCACATTTCTACAACAGATTCAGAAATTAAATCATTCCAGTTCTTTATTGAAAAACCACAGTGGCAAATCCTCTGGGTCCACGGTAGGGAGGAGATGCCACTTGAGTAAAGATATTTATTTATTATTCACCTGCTGAAGAAGACTTAATTTGAGATAATTTCTGATATTCAATTTACCTCTTTTAGAATTCCAGTGGAATCTTGATAAGCCCAGTCATGAAAGATTAAAAGCATAAATCTAAACTTTTCCTACATTAACTGGTTATTTTTGCAAATTTCCTTTTGTAGACATTCTTACATATATTTTAGTGAAGCAAAAGAGGAAAATTCCAGGCTTTTACATATTTATATCAAAAGCTATTTAATTCTTCAAGCATTCCCAACTAACAAAAAAAATCTAACTGCCTTTCTTAAAAATATGCAGGATATTAAAGTAATTTATTTGAACATTTCCTTGAAGAGATAGATATCAGAATACTCGGACTACTGTGTTACACTTTTCCCTATTTATCCCTGTCACCACTGGACTATCCTGAAATATACCTTGTTTCCATGGGAGTTAGTGCATTAAGAAAGAAATATTTTTCACCAAGTTTATTGAAAAGCTATTGCTGAGGCCTGAAGAAAACTTCTTTAATCCAAAATAATTAATCTTGATGTTCTAATCTGTTCCAGAATTCACAAATTCTCCAGCTTTTATGTCTTGAACTAAAACTTGCAGACTTTGGGGTAGGGGTTTTAATGTAAAGCTGGTGACATGTTTATTCAAGGTGGAAGATACTAAAATGTTAGGTGCAAACCCTATCTCTGAATTCTGGGAACATTATGCGTTGGGGACCACGTTTCCCCACAGTTAAACTTAAGTCAGATCTATCTTTTTTCAGAACTATCCTTAGCAAAGAAAAAAATGTTGTTCCAAAAATTCATGAAATCTCGTTTTCTATGGATTTTCATCCCTTGTCCTTTTTTCTGCTGGAGAAAGCTCAGCTCTTGTGCTGTATTCCCTAGGACTTCTTCAATGAAGAATCTTCACTCTGTGTCATCATCAGAAGCCACCAGTGCTTCCACCCTGCCCACTGCAATACTTCTATGTCTCCTTCTGTTAAACTGGAGAAGAGGTAGCCCATGCTGTGCCTGGCTGACGGTTGTGTAAGTGGCCAGCTAGTAAGTCCATGCAGGATAGTCAGCTGGTTTCTGTCTCTCCAGATAGATAAAGGCTAAATTCCATCTAATTTTTCCCTCAGTTAATACAGTAATTTGGGTTTCTGTCTTCTGACAGTCACCAATTCTGGGACTATTAGAAGCATATATTACTTTGGGGATCTCTGCTTCTCTTAGGCTTGGTTGAAATTAATGAAAGGGCTGTGAAAAATTGTAACAAGAACATCAAGATATATAATGCACCTGTAAAAGCCTTGTATGTTTAGGAAACAAGACTGAAAATGGCTTGTCAGTAATTGCTTTTAAATTAGCTTTGTGAAACTTATTTATTGTGGAATGTATCAGAATGTTCTTGCCTCTCCCTTTTAGACTGGAGGTTATTTTTTAATGGGTTTAGATTAGTTTCTAACTGAATTTACTGGTAGTCCTTTTTAAAAAAAATTGTTGGTGAAATCACTGTGTATTTTCAGGGAAAAAAGAGTGCATTAGAATGGATTTTGAAATCATGTAGAGACAGGTGGAAGCAAGGGGCTGTGTCCTGCCTGGAGAGCCTCTGTGGCCCCGAGCATGTTTGTCATGGTTTGGGGGAACTGCTCAGCCTTCTGCTTGGCCCATTACTTTAGCCACAAATGGAGCATGTGGGACAATACGTGTCCTGTAGGCCTCAGGCATAATGAACTCAGGGTTTAGAAACTTTTAAGGCTTCTTCCTCTGAGGGAGGAGAAGGAAAGTGTGATTTTCAAAGGTAGTAGAGCAGTTTGTACTAAAAACCACATTGTGCTGGCCTGAAAAACTATGAACTACAGAATATCCAATTTCATAAATCACCTTTGATCATGAAAAAGCATTACCTCATAACCTGCAGTATTTTCTGTGGTAATCAACAGGGGTTACTGCGGACTTTGAGATGACTGAACTGGCTGTTCTTTGTCAGAAACACTCTGGTTTCTATGTCAGCCATTGTGTAGAAAACGAAGGCAGCTGAGGTTATCTTGGGCTGGAAGGCAGCATGACACTAACTTTGCTGCCTTTCAGCTCCTGGATGGTTCCTGCCCATCTCCCTTGGCCAGGACTGGCCACTGATTTTGCGTTCCTGCTTGAGTATTTTGGGCCCGGTTTTCTGAAGCAGTGAACACTTACTACAACTCCATTGAATGACCACGTTAGAGGCCATACTGCTCAAAGCATATTTTCCACCTTTGACAAGCTCTTCAGAAAATCTGTTGGTCAGAACTTGAAGTAACAAGGACAGTCAAAGTTCACTTTCAGTAATCAAAAGTCTTTATTTTTGGTCATTGTAATATACAATTTGGATCTGAGATCTAGTTCTAGATGATGGTAAAACCTTCAATCTCCATAAACCCAATGTAAGGAAATACATAAACACAGTTTAAGATCCAGGCACTTTTAAAGTGAAGATTTTTATTACAGAGGTAAAATGGACACTGTGAATTTGTTTAAGCCCAAATTTTGACTTACCTTAAAACTATAAGATCGTAATGTATATATTGTATTTCATGAAGAAAATACATACGGATTTTTTTAATTCAATGAAGATATTTTATATGTAGTTATTACTCATGGAACAATTTGTTAAATATATTTGAAGAGGTCTATTGCCAAATGTAGTGTGACAAGCAATGTAGTATTTAAAATGAGCACAATACCAAATATATTATTCTGATAAAAAAATTAAATGTACCAGACTCAAAATACCTTTGTGATGTATTGTATGAATACATTGGTCCTTCACTGGGAACCTTTGACTGCTCTTGCTTCGAAGACAGCAGCAAGACAACTATGGTAAAATAATTTGCTAGCAACACCAGTACAAAAAAAAAGTTTCACAGAAAAAACAAAGGTCTTCTCATACTTGATTAGGCTCAAGGTCAAGTATTTTGTCTGCTGTGACTAACTGTGACTGATGCTAGATGTTTTGGAACATCTCTAGTAGGTAACAGATAATTTGCATCCTACATAGTTCTCCTTCTGGTTTCTAATAAGACAAGATTGACATTGATGAGGAAGTATTTCCAGATGTTTTTGTGAATTATCAGGAAAACAAGATAGTCTTGCTACCTACTTAATTGTTTCTTTAAATCTTGTTAATTTTTTGAGCTCAGCAATTCACAGTTTCTGCAGCAGCGGCTTCCGCATCTAAACCAGACCTGCTATGAAGAAGTATTAACTATATAATTTTTTTTCCCTGAATATTTCTTAATCTTGAATTATGAGACATGGTGAGTAGAATCTGTCATCTCTTAGACATGC
Source organism: Strix uralensis (assembly GCF_047716275.1). Lineage (NCBI taxonomy): Eukaryota > Metazoa > Chordata > Aves > Strigiformes > Strigidae > Strix > Strix uralensis. The sequence continues at coordinate 123,911,386 of NC_133973.1, forward strand.
TCTTTTCTGTTCATGCAAACATATTTCACTAAAAGATATAGGAAGGCTTAAAAAATTGTGAACAGAGATCCCCATATCAACAAAGCTTCGCCCAAGGGTTTCTCTCCCTATTCTGGATGAAACCAAATCATGCCTAACTATTGTGAAAAAGCCTTATACATCATGGAGGACTGCAGATATTAGAGAGTAATACTGCAATGCAAGCTTAAGATAATCAAGATTTGCAGTAACAGGTCCTGAGTAAGAGCTACAGGGTTTCACATATAGGTTCAGATATTTCAGGCTAAAATCTGCTGTATTTCACCCTATTTAAGAGCACTGCCAGGCCAAGCCAATGAATCTTACCGATTTTAAAGTGAGATCTACAGATTCATCTAATTTTAGATGCCAGCCATAAAGACTTCTGCATCTGACCTCATCTAGACTTTCTTGTATTCAGTGGATAGAAATGGTCAGAGGCATGATTTTGCTTCATCTTACGGTGGACAAGTATCCCAGGTGAGTCATATAGTAGAAGTGACCATTTCTCTTCAGTTACTCTAAAGAAGCCACTGTGGCTGTTAGCAATGTTTATAATGAAGTGTGGGAAGTCCCAACTTGGCAGAAATGAGCACTGCAGTATACTGCAGAGCCATGAACCATCACCAGTGGTCATCTCTTGGAAGTGACTGAAGTGATGATGCCAGTCATTGAGAAGGGCAGGATCTAAGTTGCCTTCAGAAGAGTTCAGCCCATCCTCCAGGGATGACAGATTAGTATGGTTCTTCTTTACTCTGTGGCAATATTACATTTTTTCCTTCTTCATTAGTGTAACTGAGGATAGGCATAAATGAAAGTACCCATTAATGGCATCTACCCCAGACATGAGAAAAACTGTAACTTACTGTGCACATGGCAACTAAATTCTTGTTGATAAACCAGGTGCTTTATGTTAAAGAGGAGTTAATATCCCGTGTTTTAGTGCCTTGTCATGAGCATATATTTTCAATATTATGTCTTCAAAGTTTACAATATACAGTTGATCTTGGCAGTGCTACAGCTATAACAGCTGTATCATGTAATTTACTAAGAACATGTACTCATGACTGCAGTGTCCCAAAATGCAGTTTAATCCAATGAAATCTTGCATTTTCCTCTTAGAGATTCCCTCAAGCTTGAAATTTGTAGCTGAACATTATAATTAATACATTATAGACCACATAATGTGCAACTGTACTCCTTTGCAGAACAGTAGAAATTGTCCTTATGTTGAAAATTGCTCATTTTTTTCATGTAAATATTTAATGCTTTTTTTAATTCGTTAGAAAATGCCTGGTGTGAATAATATTTCTAAGTGCTTATGTTCCTGCTGAAATTTTAATTTGGCCTGTGGAAAATAGAACTCATAAATTAAAAAGTTTGTGTTTGGCAAAATACTTGTACTTCAGGAGCTCATATCAAAAGAGAAGTTGGGCGAGGCTGAGGAGCGTACCTTAGACTCCATACACGTAGAAGGTCAGGGAATCCCATATGATACACTGCTCTTCCCTGGTGTATATGACCTTGAGTAGCTCAAAGTATTTCATTTGTTCTCTTGTTTCCATTGTTGCAAAACCCAAGTCTGCTGTTCCTCTTTCGGTTCTTGTCACCATCCTTAATGTGACAGTGCAGTGGGGATCACAAGGTACAGTCTTTCAGTGCTTTCTGTGTCCAAGCAATGGTATTTTAGTAGCATCTGGTTTTGTTTCAACCTTTTCAATATTCTGTGATTCAGCTCCTTGACATTTACTCTTTGGTCCTTTAATCGATGGATCTCCAATCAAAGTAGCATCAGATTGTCTAGTGTGCAAATCACAGTTCAGCAGATAAATCATTATCAATATTAATAGCAATATTTTTGTGCCACTTTTATGTATGAGCACTTTTAGATCACTTAGATATTTCATTGTGCTTTATAAACAAGAGTGTATTCTGTAGGTTTGCAAGGTCTGTCAAAAAGACCATAAGTAAAATGACCACTAGCCCAAAAACTTTTTGATTGTAGGCAAAACCTACTCACTCTCAGCTAGTAAATTAATTTCTACAAATAAATTTATTTTCCCCGACTTTTGTCAAGCCAGTTCAACTCTCTGTTCCTCAGCTTCTTAATTTATGCCGGGGAGAATGATACTAACTGATGTAATCATGCTCGAATAAGTAATTTGAGGAATTGATAAAAGAGAAAACTGCAATTCTTTCTTAAAGGGAGTATTTCCTTGCTTCCAGAAAAGATTTTGATTAACTATGCCAGAGCTCCAGTTGTGTAATCCAGTTCAGTAGAGAAGAAACAGGATTTCATTAGTTTAATGTATTCACAGCAAAAGGCATTGCTATGGGATTGTTCTTGAGAACTACAGTTCTAAAAATTCCAGTTAAGACAGTCACAGAGCCTATCCTGTCTGTAGCCCAATTACTCAGTCCCCATCTCTTCATGGTAAACAGACTCTGCAGCTGGCTCATAAGATACTCCCTTTTGAATGGAGAAAAATCACCGACAGAGTAAGTTTAAAAAAATACACCATGGGTGTCTTTCTGGCAAACAGAAAATAAGATACAGTATCAGGGTGTTACCAAATCATGTTGGTAGTGAAAGATTCAAGACTGCTTTGGGTGGCTGTGCCAGAGCATATATGATCTCTACTGAGATGGTGATTCTGTTTTTCAAAAGAGAATGTTTCTCCTAGAAATAACCTTGTGCCGCAATTTGTCAGCATCATTTGAGAATGCTGTGAGTTTCTTCCCTGTGAAGTGGACCTTATGCTTTGCTTTGCACTTTATTTGAGGAAACTAAACTGCCTGATACAGCCACATCCCTTCAGCAGAGACCTGTCTGACCCTACCGGAGGCCATTGACTGTAGTACCATCAAGAGTGTTAAAGCCAAGCCCTGGCTGGACCGAGAAGGATTTTTCAGTATCAGGGAGAGAGGAAATGAAGAGAAAATCACTCCCGAAGAGTCTATGGTTCTTTTACTATCTGTAACCACCCATGGTGGTTTTCTCTCTTCTGGTTTAGATATCCACAGCACAGATAACTTGTCAAGCCATCTAGGCTCCTCTTCTAGTCTCTGAAAACACATCATAGAAAATTCTAGGGCACAATTTCAGGTGTCTAAAATATGGCAGCAAAACATGCTTTCAAAATACGTCTGTCTCTCCACTGCTCAGGTAAGTCCCATCCACTGTCACAAAGCCCTAGTTGTAAATGTCTGTGTGAAAACAAGCACAGGTCACTAGCACCTTCTGCTTCAGGGCCTTCACTCATCACAGACTTCCATTGCCTGAAATGCTGCCTCAGAGGTAAATCTTGACTTAGAGTGGAGGCATAGCCTTGGCCCAATCTATTTGTAGTTCCAAGATCTTGAGAAAACAGGAATTCCTTATTGGGTCGCCAATAAGGTCTGCATGGAAGTAATGAATTAACAAGAACTGCTGGCAGTTGCACATAAAAATATGCTGAGTCCTCTTCTGTGCAGATGGTTTCACAGCTTCAAACAATGTACTTTAGTAAAACTAAGATTTTAGGTAATTTATTTGTGACTGTTACAAATTAATCCCCATTACACTTGTCTTTACGCCATAAAATCCAGTACTTCCAATTGATCTAGTAGCTGATCACTCAACCTCAAATTATTCAATTGTTGCATTGAGCAAGCACCAAGATGCTTTTATTTCATGCAGGTAAATTTTCTAGTCACCAGCCAAAACTTAGCATGAAGGAGATTGCGTTGGGGATAGGATGTGTGTTGATGATCCCAGTGAGGTATCCCCACCTTCCTGCCCCAACAGTATCTCATAGGATGATGGCATGTCATGGTCCTCGTGAGTTTCCTCAGGAGCTCAATAGGAGAGAATACAATTACACATAATTTAAAAGAATAAGAATTGGTTTTAACAGAAGTTTCTGTTATCAGGCTTTCTTGAAATTACTTCAAATACATGTATTTATTTTGTTTTATACAGAGAACAGTACCTGAGCCACAGGACTGCAGTCAGTGTACTGCAGTAGCTCTGGAACAAATAATCCCAGCTTTTGCATTATTTCATCAAAAAAAAGACTTGAAAAACTTGGAAGCAGGCTTGGTCACTGCCAAGTTGACATATACATGCCTCTCCAGTAAACTGTTTCTGTTAAACTTACTCCTTCAGTTATTCTAACACTTCTTTTGAAAAATTAATTATTAAGGTTACCCATTTATTTTTAGGTTTATTGGTTTACATACTTGGTTTAGGCAGGAATTCAACTCTGATTGAAATAAATTTTTCAAGTCATCATTTTCAATGTCTATAAATTTTACAGTGGTGTTGTAGCACAGTCAGCAGCTTCTAGCCAACAGTTTGTCATCCTAAAATGCTTCCATGCACAATAAATATCATCAGTTCATGCAATGGTAGGTAAAGCCCTCTGTGCACCCGCAGACCACAGGATGCACACCAGAAGACAGATGGTGGTAGATACTCATCTTGTTTAACAGGCAATAGCAAAGACAGCCTGGACTTTCTGGCGGGTCAATTGTGTTTGAATTCACAGGACACATTGTAGCAGAGCTGCTATTCCAGACTTTGCAGACCCTAAATCAAATTAATCCATCCCAGTGACTTCAGTAGCATTATACAAAGAATGAATTTGCCTTCCTGTGTGCTCAGACAATTTAAATCAACTTTATAATGGAACTGAAAATTAGCTATATGCGTGCTGTTCTATGTGATACAAACCTGTAGTTGTTTGTCCAAAGTAAATTCAGTCTAATAGCAAAGGTGAAAACAACCTGGAGAAACCAGTCTTCAAATGCAATCATCTCAGGTGTTTCTCAGTTCAGATAACTTGGTGCATAAGAGGGAACTAGAGGGAACTATTACAATGGAGGCTGAGTTACAATGAAGGGCTGCGGGTAGGCTCCCAGAGCACAGCAAGAACCATTCTGGAATCTCTAATGACAAAGTTCATTAACAATTTGTGGTGGTTTAGCCCCTGCTGGGGTCTGAGACCACGCGGCCGCTGCCCCTCCCCCACAAAGGGAGTGAAATACAAAGCCCCAAGACTGAAATAAGGAAAGGTTTAATACAACAGTGCAATAGCAACACAACAAACAACAACAATAACAATAACAGTAATAGTGATAGCATTGAACAGAGCAAAATAGCTACCAAATACAGCAGTGAGAAGCACGATGTACAAAACCACGAGTGCACCGCGCTCCGCGCCAGGAAAATGTGACCTGCCAGGATGTGACGTCCTCATGGTATCTGAATAACCCGGCTAGAGCTCCCCCCCCCACTGCTGGGGAAACTTAACCCTATCCTGGTTAAACCAGGACACAATTGTAAATTTCTAGTCCCCAAAATTGCAAAGCAAAACCTAAGGATAGTTCCAATATAGCTGAAGTAGTAGTGACTGAAAGACAGCTTCTAACAACTTCTGAGGTGTATGGTCCACCAGACATCTCAGGAGAGCTAGACGCATAATTCCTTCTTTGCCAAAAAAGCATATGTTAGTGGCTGTCCACATGTGGACAACAGGCAAAGAAACATCATTGACTTAGCTGAATCACAGCAACATGTTTTTGTGGTGCTATCCAAAATAAATATACTGTCTGGATCAAAAAGAGGATTTGATGTAGCCTAGAAGCATATCACATTTTCTCTGGTTTAAGAGAATTACATTGCCTCTAATTGTACTAACACTGTCTACGTAAGTCCCACTAAACCCTATCTTTTGCTAAGTTCATCCCTGTAAATGTCTTAACTGGATATGTAAATACATGAAGTATCATTCTCTAATCAACAAAGCAAATACTTTAACAATTTTATTTTCCAACTGTATTTCCATGTTCCTTCATCTACTCTTTTCCTAAGTAACAATGAGCTTGAAAACAGTAATTTCCCACAGCAGTGCCTTGGCCATGCCAATATAAACTCATTATACCATGACCAGAGGTTTGAATCAACAAGTACAGCTAGGAAATAGATTCAGTATATATAACATAACCTACTTACCTTCGTGCAATACATTCATCAAGGTCATGGCTAATTGCATTAAGTGCATTAGCTTTACAGAAATCTTACTATAAAAAAGGGGGGGGGGAAACCAAAAAAACCCACTTGTCTGAGCAAACTCAATTCTGGAAATCAAAACCACTGTCCTTATTCTTATTTCTTCTTGTTTACACTGTAAACAGATTTGAGTATTACAAAAAGGCCCTTAAAATCCCAGTTTCTGCTGGAAGAAGTTATCCTTAGCACTACAAGTGTCTGTTTAAACAACTGCAGTGTAGATTAATCCCCTTCAGCATATTGCACCCCTATAAAATTCAAACCTTATAGCCTGGTTCATGTTTTATCTGCACCCTCAGGCTGTAGCAGCAGGGAATGCAATGTATGTCCTGCCTGGGCATCAGTGTAAATAAAACACATCAGCCCCTGATGGTCTGGTGGTTCTCTCTCTATTCCTACAATCATGAGATCTAATTTCCTGGGAGTGTGCATGTAACCTGCCTGCCAAGCCGGAACACAAGCCTTAATGCAGCTAAAACCTGACTCCCATTTAGATTATTTGGATGAAAGTGTTAAGAAAAAGACAGGTATGGAGGCTGAGCCCACATATCCTTCAAAGTAGGTTCAAGTGTATTCCTAGCTAAAGTGTGCATGGACCTGACACAGGAATATGATATTTGCCTGGCCCGTGGTCACTGTTGTAATGCCTACAATGCTGTCATTTGACTCCACATGTCTCACTCAGGATAGATAAATTGGCCTAACATCCTATAAATATCCTATAAATCAGGTACAATAAGGCCTTATCAGTTATGCGGTGCAAGAATTACAGCTGTCTAAGGGCAGCAATGATGCACAGAGCGTATCAGTGCCCATGGTTTGGGTGATACTGGCCCATCGCACCACTTTGCTACCCAGGAGTTAAAAAAAAATGGGAAAATGCAGTGTGACTAGAGCTTGTGCCTCTGTGAGGTCTCTCAGGCACAAGGTGACTGACCAAATCATGGGAAATCACAAGCACAGACATCACTTCCAAAAAATGTTCTAAACAATCTGTGTTGAACTGTTTATATTAGTTTGCCATATATTTTTTTGTGTATGACTTCTTAAACAAAAAGCAAAGTATGGCACTGTTGGAGCAAACCTGTTATTTGAAGTTCAGGCAAACTGAAGTACAAAGTAAACCAAAACCCTATTTGAATCTTACTAATGAGGCAAAGCTTTAAGGACGAAAGTGAGAAAAAGTTCAGTGAATTCAAGACCTGCAGCTTTAAATGCAAGAGCACAATCCACCACACTGGGGCAGTAATTCCCTGGTTTTGCTTAAAAAGCAGGTGGTGGATAGACAGTGCACAGTCCTTCCCAACGCTGCCATCTCATCTCACTGAGCAGTGCTGGGAAAACACACTCACACTGACACAAACTTTGTATTATACATATACACGTATGTACGTATAAATTTACACGTTACATACACACTCATATATACGTATGTATATACTATATATATGTATATATTATATGTACACACACACACATACACCAAAGTTCCTTATTTGATTTTTATGGTGCCTTGGGCATTCCCATACAACATTTCCTATAAAGCAGACTGTCAAGTGAAACTACAACTGTGAAATCACTCAAAAGCTACATCAAATGCTGTGGAAAACATTTCAGACTTACAATTATACATCTCAATCACAGAAGGGGAATAAGGGGTAATGGATGCAAGCTGCAAGAGGGTGAATGCGGCTTAGATATTAGGAAATGTATTTTCCAACTGGATGTGCTCAAGCACTGGCACAGGCTGCTTACAGCGGTTGTGTAGTCTTAATCTTTGGAGATTTTTAAAAATTGACTTGGTGAAGCCTTAAGACACTTTACCAGGGTTTGGATTTACTTTGGCCAGGAGCCTGGTCCAGGTATCTATTGATCTTCCTTCAAAACTAAATTATTCTATAATTCTATTAGTTTCTGATTATACTATGGATAACTTTATACACATTTACAAGCCTCAGTGATTGAAAGTGTTATCTGTATTTATCCAAAGAAACTATTTGGGATCGTGGACCAGCCATGTTTGTGTTCCAGTAATTGGAGGGATGCAAGAAAACTTCTGAGATTTCAACATTTTGCTTTTCCTTTGGTGAGTTTGGGAAATTTATTCATTTTTATGCATGGCTTCTAGATCTATGATTAATCACTTCCCTTCATGTAAACACAGCAGTTTTCCAGTATTTGTTTATTTTATTTTCCTAGCCAAGAAAAATAACCGAGGAACAAACAGTCAAGCAAAAGCCCCAAGCAGACAAACCAATACAGGCAAACAAACATGGACCCATCCCTACTTGGGAAGGCTGGAGACTGCAGAATGTAACATTTCATGTAGCAGAAAACACTATTATTCTAATCTGATGCAGCAGAGTTAAGAAGTTGCCTATAAAATTATCTTAACAATCCTTAGAAATATCTTATATCAATTCTTTATAGTATTATCAAAATGAAGCTCTATAAAAGAAGTCACACCTCAGGTATAACTCAATATAAATGTTTTAAACCCCTGAACATGGAAACTTTAAGTCTTAAAATACATCTGCTGTCACTGCTAAGGCTAACACTCCAAGCATGAAATGGATTGTGCTCAATCTACTTCACCTATTTTCATGTTATCCTGTTTCTAGAAACATGACTCCAAATTCTTCAAATTCTTGTTTCCTATCTTGCACCATATTTTCAATAAACCCTTGGTCATCAATGTTTGATGTTGATTTTGGAATAGCTGGGTGGAGGTGAGAGTCTGACGGAGCTTGTTTAGGGTAGGAAAAGCCAAGAGAGAAAGCAGCAGAAAACCTGCTCTGGGTTTAAAGCAGAAGGTCAAATGAGTTGGATTTTTTGTATTTTAATTGCCGTGGATCAACTTTAATAGGTTATAGGTAAATACAAGATATGTTTTGAGTCTTTCTTTCCTTTGTTCCTGGAGTTGTACTAGATTTATTCAGATTTTGTAAAAAGATGATTATTTAATATTTTCATTCATTATTTCTTCATTAATGCAAATATTTCCCAGTTCCAACAGCCAGCCAGTGTTGTAGCTTTGCACAGGGCTTGTGATGTATTTTCCTCACTCAAAAAGGATGGAGCCAGTGGTTTCTGATAGATGCCCCTGAGTAAAACGGCCATTTTGGGCATATATGAGCTTTGAAAATAGAGCAGGGAATTTGACCCAGCAGCCCTGGAGTTCAAACACAGCTCAGGGACAGGATGCAGCCTTGGCCTCTGCCCCATGCAGGCAGCAAATCTGTGCTGCCCATCTGGGAGAAAGTACGAGTGCCTGGGCCAGAACTCCTTCCAGCTTGGCACATAGCGGCGGCTGGTGCTCCTTACCCCAGCTCTCAGCTGCTCTGGCTTTACAGTGATTGAGCCTGCAGAGACATGTGAGAATATAGCCCTCAGCTCTGTTTTTTTGTCTCTCCCATGTTAGACCTGTTTACTGGCTCCCAAATGGGTCTTATTTCAGAATGGTCTAAAGGCTGTCTTGATTTTACCCATTAAAAAAACCCCATTCAAACCACCTGTCCCACCATCTTGAAGCATCACAGAAAGCCACAGCAGTGGCACACCTTGAACAGGGAACCTGGATATATTTCCTTAGGTCATGCTGCAATAATGGACACTGAAAACTGCAGAGCTGTCAGGCTATATTTTTATATTTCTCATCCACACAATTCCACATCTGCTAACTGACTGCCCGTTGCCTGATTTGTAAATATGAAAATCTCTGTCCCTGTTCTGTCTCTGTTCACTGTCCCTGTGATTTACGTTTATTGTTCTGAAGTCTAGTTTCTTCTTCTGGGGCTGGCATGACTCCAGTCTTGGCAGTGTCATAAGGGTTGAATTACTTCAGTTGCTGGGTTTTATTCTGCAGAAAAATGATTAGGTGACATGGCCTTGTGCCTATTCGCTTCCTTCCCTTGCTCTTGAGCCTTGACAGGCTGAGCAGTGATGTGAGTAAATTGACCGCAAGTTTTCTATACCTGCTAGAAGCTAAGCTGAAACTGCTAGTTACCTGGAAAAAACACAGCGATTTATTGATGTGTTACATTTGAACACTTTTTTTCATAAGTAATTTTCACTAAAACCAATGCTGGAGTTTGCACACTGTGGCTCAGAAAGGAACAGGGACTTTTCAGAGTTTTAGTGATAATTCTTCAACCAAGCAGGTGGCGTTTTAGCAAACTGTGTTAAGTTATCATTCCCCAGAAGTTTTGTTTCTAACTGCAGACCAGAAGGCTTGTGAAATTATAGAATCTAAGGAGGACTCAGAAGAACAGAGTAAATACATTTCCCTATTTATGGTTGGGAAATGTTCTTGTTTTTACTGTTTTTTTGTGGAGGACAGGTAGGCAATAATGTTGTATGAAAGGTCTGCAAGCAGCTTTCCAAGGGAAGGGGGTTGAGTGGAACAAATATATCATAAACAACATGTCCTCCCACCAAAAAAACGACCAAAGCAGTTTGTCTGAGTTTTGGTAAAAAAACCTTCTTTAATCTACATGAGGTAGATCAAGGCATGAACGTCTCATCGCTGTATGTTCAGCACAACACGAGTGCTCAGTAAGAAAACACTAAATCGCCCCCCGCAGCTATAAACAGCAAGGCTGTAGTCTCTCTTAACCCAGAGATAGAGCTGACTTGTGTGTATTTGGTGCTACTACTTTGTGATGAGCAAAATAAGGGGTGTTAGAAGGCTTTCATTGTTAGGACAGAAAAGTTACCCTACTTTTAAAGGAAATAGTAAGTTCTACTTACTTGGAGTTTAGCCCTAGGTATGGTGCTGCCACCAGCTTCTACTGTCATTAGTGCTTCTATGGCTGCCTGATATCTGGCATCAAAAAGAGCACCTTTTGTATTCAGAATGCATTGGGACAGGGTCTGTGTGTCCTTACCTCCATACAGGATCCCCAGCAGAGAAGTCTGTGCCTGTGGGAATCCAGCCAGCACTGTCTGCTCCAGAGCTCCTGTTGCCCCTCCATGGGCTGCTCCCAGACAGTCTAAAAGTCCACACCAAGCTTCCTTTCTCTGGATTTATTTACTGGATATGGGGGAAAAAAATAATATATTGTCATGAAAAATATTATTACTTTCATTCACATTATTACTCACTGCACTTTCACATAAAGTTCCTGAGGTTTGACTTCAGAAAGCATCAAAATGACGAGAGAGGGATTGGAGTGACAGCCTGACAGTGCTCTAGAAGCACTCTGTGTTTTTTCCCTGAAAGGATGAAGTTGGCTGAAATGGGAGCGTGAAGGTTTCTTATCTCTTTCATCAGAAGAAAACTTCTATTTTTTCCTCCTCTTGACCAGCACCATTTCCTATTGCTTCTGTATAGGAAAGGTCAGAAGATTTACTTTCTTATAAATAAATTTATAACTACACTAGATCAAATTCCTTATTGGGAAAAACTCACTTTTTCCCAAACCTCCTTCTTAACCTTCTCATATTCTTACATTGTTTGTATATTTAGAAACTTGCTTATGCAATAAATATACAATATATTGTGAATATGTAACATATCCTATATATAGTCTCTGTACATATGTATCTACACAATGTAATGTGTTTATGTATATGTGCATCTATATTTATATAAAGACAGTTTGTAAAATACAGTTCTATATAAATAGACATGCTTGCACACATGCACATACAGACACACACTTTGAATTTAATCAAATGTCTACAGCACTCAAAGTATTATGCCATAATACTCTGATTAAAAATCACTGGACTTGCCTCAATGGTGATCAATGCCAAACTAGCAGAATTTTCACTTCCTGGTTAATCCAGACCCAGGAAAAGAAGATATTTTCCATTTTTAGTATGAACTAAATGAACTGTGGATTCATTCTTCTGTGAGTAGAGGGTTTGGCAAAATATATATGTCTTCTAGACCTGAAATGTAACCAAGACATTTAGCTCACAGGATTCTGGCACTCTCAAACCTGGGCTACTGTTGCTGTACAGACTTCATCCATGGTCATGTGCTATTAATATAGGTTAAAACTCAAAAACCAGAATTTTAATATTTTTTCTTCAATCCATCACTATAAATCACAAATGAAAGGCCAAATTCCAAGAGCAAAATAAATCTCCAGTCAAAATAAATCTCTTTTTCTACTGGTTGGAGATATTATTAAAACTGACTGAGACCCACAGGATATGAAATCTTTGAAGTTGTCAGAAAAATTGTCATTAACTTTTCAAAAACAGCCATAGCTTCTGTATTTTGGATACTAAATAAGTTACACTTTGAGCTCACTCTAAAAGAGCTGCTAGACATATTTCAACTGAAAAATCAAGTGGGAGCAGGTTTCTTCTGTCTGAAGCTCAAGCCCTATAATTTCGTAAAATGTCTTAAAAAGTTTTCCTCAATCATCTCCCAGTGACAACCATAGCATCACTTTGTCATGCCCAAAGTAATTCTGTAAGTGACCCTCAAAGTTATCAGTGTTTAGGGAAAAAACATGCAGGGAGTGAACTCTTCTGGCACAGGGTAAAAAATGTGTTTATGGATTAAACCACTGTGGTGGTTTTTATGGAAACAGTTTCAAAACTTCATTTTCAAAACAGAAAAAAAAAAAAGCAGAGATAGCTCATCTGCTAATATTTGCAATGAAAATAGATTGAGCAGGAAAGACATTTCAGTTCTTAAGCTGTTTGAGGGTCTTTCAGATCACCTGGCAAACACATATTATATTTAGTCTACCTTTCAAGTACACAGAATTCAGTAGGACAGCAAAGGCAAAAATAAAAAAAGTCAGAGGTGCTCTCTGCAGAGCAGAGGAGGGAAAGCTGAGTTTGATTCCAGCTCTGACACAGACCTCCCACCTCACGTTAGACTGTGTCTACGTTGCAAGCTCTTGTTGGTGCAGCTCAGGCTTAGGGTTTTGTGCTAATCCAGCTAAAATAAACACACATTTCAAGGCAGACGGGTTACCGCAGACGCCAGCATGGACTAGTGCCCTGAGCACATCTGTGGGTGAGTGTTACAGGCCACTGGCTACCACAGCTATGTTAATCACAGTCTCTAAACTAGAGAGGGTAAAACTAGACTTAGTGCCCCTGCAGGTGCAGGTACTGATGTATCTCACACTAGCTGCAAATACATTAATGCCACAATCAGCTCAACGTGAAGTTGCCAGTGTGGACCCCCTGTGTGCTGCAGGAGTTTTCCTACACACTGGAAAGTGCTAGCAGGGTTTCACATAGAAAATAGCAGAGACAATGTTTCTGTGCTTGTTTCTTGTCGGTGTGAGAGAAAAAATAGCTTGTTTTCCACTCCTATCTTGTCTCTTATAAATTCTCCAGTGACAGTTTTATTCTGTGCTTTCTTATGTCTTTCACAAGTGGAAGTCTATAGAGTTGGAATAACACAAGTAATAACCACAAAAATAGGAATAAATAATGAAGTGCAGCACTGTTACAAGTCAACTATCTGGCCAAAAAGACTTCTTCAATGTTTCTTCTGTTCTTGTCATTTTGATGCTCCAAGCTATTTGCTGGGGCTAGGATGAGGGAATTGCTGGCAGCAATCCCTGTCAAGACCTGGTCAAAGAAGTCAGAAGCCAGAGAGAGGGACGCTTGTTTTCTCTGTCTGTAATTTGTTTTCTGTTCATGTATTTCCTTTGGGCTTTACAGGAGGAGATGTGAATGTAGGTGTTTTAAGTGAAATGTTGTTCCAGACCTCCTCTAGCATGTTTACCAGTTCTTGCTTCTCTTGGGATGAATATAAGCATTACCTTCTTTGTGAAATCTATAAGGACATCCACAAGTTCCTGCAGAGTTCAGTGGGAATATGACATAAAAAACTTTGAAATCTACTAAAAAACCTGCTCCCATGGAGTCAGGTTCCCACCCATTTGTCATATACTGTGTTGCTGATCAGCTTTGCCTTAAAATAGTGCATTCCAACAGAAAAAGACTTTCAAGTATTTTAAAATATTATCTGTGTTGATGGGTCAACAAAAGCAGCCAGGTGTCAGCCTGGTCTTTTAAAAACCCATAGACTCAGAAGTCCACCCTCATCCTGAGATGGGATCAGCTTTATAGATATCTTGTCTCAGTCTGCTTTTAAAACCTCAGATGCTGGTGACTCCATGGCTACCATAACCCATACACATGCTTTATTGTCCCTAAATGTAAGTTTTTCTTTCTCTTTTTTTTGTGATCTCAAGTTTTCTTGCTATATTTTCAGGCCATACTGTCACAGCACAGAGCGTTAGAACAGATTATTCTCTTCCTCTTTGCCACAGCCTCCTATGCCTTTGAGAACTATTGTAATTTCAGTAATTTCTTTCAGACTAAACACCAATTCTTTCAATTATTTTCCTCAAAAATCATGGTTTTTAGACTCTTCTCATTTAAGATTTTTTATTCCAAAATTTTTTATGTCTCATACTAAAAGTGGCTCTTCAGCTGAAGCCCTGCCAACACAAAAGAGAGCTGTACTATGGCTTTCTCTTACTAGATCACCTTCAGTTTATGCTGGTCATTTTCTTGAAAGCATGTCACAGGTGACTTTAATTTCATTCCTGATCTGCCATAAGCCCTGGATCCATTTTTTTGGTAGAATTCCTACCTAATCTGTTGCTTCCCAGCATGAATCTGCAGATAGATCTGTACCTACACCTGCAGGGGCACTGCAGATGAATCTGCTCACGTTGTAATTGAATTATATTCTATCTGGGGTTTTCCCCAGATCATTTTTCTAATTTATCCACATGATTGTACATTTAGCCTGCCTTCCAGCAGCTCTGCAGTCTCTGACAACTCTGGGAAAGGACTGTCTTGATTTGAATGTTCTGCTTTTTTGCAGAGTTAATGCCTAAGGACTTTCCTGAGTCTGGGCAAAGCTATTCCTTGATATAACACCACTGACTTCAGCTAAGGTCTGCTGTTCCTCACATTGTCAGGCTCAGAGCTCGCTGCATATAAATCAGATTTTGTGAGAGGTCTTATGATGCTGCTGTCCAGCTTGCCCAAGGAACTCCTCTCTTCCCTTACAAGGCTGGAGCGAGGCACCGCTGCTCTGACCTCCTGAAGGAGGATCTGCTTCTGGCCATGCTCTTGTTCCAGCATCTGAGATGGGCAAGCTATTTGGTGCAAAGTTAAAGGGACAGCAACAGTTTGCACAAATTTATATAATGATTTTACACGGTGTTGAATGCTGGCACCTGCTGCTTGAGGTTTTCATAACTTCTGCCTGGTGTTAAAGAGAATGTTTCCCTGCCTTTTTTGCTGTGTTGGAAATGCGCACCAGTTCCTGGGGAGACCAACTGAAGTCCCAGGCTGGATTGTGAACCCCTTATCTCGTTAACATGTAGTTATTTACACATGGAGTAGCTCCACTAAAATTAAAGAAGTTTTTTTTTGGTGACTAACTCCATCTTGATGGGACCAAGATCTGGCTATTGTCAAATATATAAATAAATGAAAATGAAAGAGGTTTCTCCTTCAACCTCCCCATATACTTTAATTCTAGTTATTTTAGGGATCACTTGTAATAGCAACATATGAAAAAAACAAATAGGCCAGATACTATTTTCTTCAGGTTCTGTTATAGCAACCATCCCTTCCTACACTGTCTTGTTTCAAGGCACTGTTAATAACTTCATTGTTAATTCACAGTGTTTCATAGAATCATTGAATCACACAATGGTTTGGGTTGGAGGGGACCTTAAAGATCATCTAGTTCCAACCCCCCTGCCATGGGCAGGGACACCTTCCACTACACCAGGTTGCTCAAAGCCCCGTCCAACCTGGCCTTGAACACTTCCAGGGAGGGGGCAGCCACCACCTCTCTGGGCAACCTGTTCCAGTGTCTCACCATACTCACAATAAAGAATTTATTTCTAATATCTAATCTAAATCTACCCTCTTCTAGTTTAAAACCATTACCCCTTGTCCTATCACTACACTCCCTGATAAAGAGTCCCTCCTCATCTTTCCTGTAGCCCCCTTTAAGTACTGAAAGGATGCTGTAAGGTCTCCCTGGACCCTTCTCCAGGCTGAACAACTCCAACTCTCTCAGCCTGTCCTCATAAGGAAGGTGCTGTACTGATCATCTTCATGGCCTCCTCTGGACTCACTTGAGCTGGTCCATGTCCTTCTTATGTTGGGGGCCCCAGAGCTGGACACAGCACTGCAGGTGGGGTCTTACATGAGAAACCTCCTGTTAGCTGCATTGTTGTGGGAATGCATCACGAATTTTGAAATCTTTCAAGGCTGCTCTTTACAAAGCAGCTTGAATTCACATTTCCAGCAGTACAGTAGAAATGGAGGGGCAAACTTATAACGTTCATCATCACTTTCCCAGTGAGCCTTTCTCATTTGTCAAACTGATCTAGCTCCATTCACTTTCCTGAAAAAATTTGCTCATCTACATGTCTCTTTCTTAGCCCACCAGAAAAGTCCTAAAAGGCTTAGATACTGAAGCAGGATTAAGATGAATTATCAATGCCTAAACCCCAAACTTGTCATAAATCCTTGCTCAGCGGCTCCCTGAGTTCACCAGGTACCTAAAGTCACCTTTGTTTTTCTTTCAGCTGCTGAGCTTATCTGTGAAATTCATACTTGATAATAGCAGCAACGCAGAATTTCATGCAGTTTCGAATGCAGCCTCATGTTTGCATTGAAGTATTTGTTGTCTAGGCAAGGAGGGGAAAGGCTGTCTCCACTCCCCAGTTTTAGTGGTGGAGTGCAGATAACCTTCTGTGTTTGTCTTCTCCTTTGGGTGATGAGGAAATCAGGATGCAGAAACAGTGTGGGGAGCTGGAACCGGTTGCCACTGAGCCTTCTTCCAGGCAGTATTGATGACCACAAGATTAACTTCATACATGGTCTTTCTCAATCTTCCTGCAGTTTCTGGGACAGACTATTTTCTTGTACAGCAAGCAGATAAAAAAATGTAATACCCTCTTTCTTTCACCGTCAGGGGAACATGGAAAACAACGCAGTTTGCTGATGAAGTAATGATGAAAAGGAGACAGTGGTATCAATGTCAGTATAACATTTTCCTTGCTGGAAGTTGTGTGAGCTGTCTTGTTGTGTGTATGTAGTATCCTTCCACCTAACTTTCTGTGATCCTTGCTTTTCTGCAGGGTAACAGCTATATTATTCAGGATGGGCACCACTGACTGGCCCCATCCTGGCGTGACTAACTCTCTGAATTAGGTTGCAAACTCTGTTGTGTGCATTGCTCCATCTTTGTAGAGTTGTCTCTGAGCTGCTTTCTTTCTTCGAATAGATTTTGTTATCTTCTGCAGCATAGCCTAGCCTCTCCCTGAAGCTATATTTAGAGCCATTATTCCATCATGTTCTACACTATTTCTCTGTACTCTCCATCAACTTGTCTTGAAGGGAACTAGCACAAAATACTTGTCTCTACCAATACTTTTCAATCACTTTGCCCTTCTGTGCACCCTGAATTGAGGCCAGAAGCCCTATTAAGTTGTTAGAGCTCTAGCCTGGTTAGGTTTTTACAAATCCAGATCATTTACTGGCAGAACGGACTATACAGGTATTGCTACAGAAAATAAAAAGGTAATTTAAGGCATGAGATCACTCAAGAAGAGCTAAATATAACACACTGATATATTTGTTGAGGAGAAATCTTTGCAGCAAATCTAGTGTTTATTCCCCTACAGCCCATCTTTGAGGATTCCCGATTTGGCAGCAGACCATGATCTATGTAAGAACTGCCTTTTTGTCTTTCTCTGAGTTGCATGCACTGATTTCCTGATGAAATGTTTATAATCATTCTGATGACATGAGGAAGTATTTTCCTCACATTCCCTCATATTCTGGGGGGGAAAAAACCACCAAAAGTAGTTTTCATAGTTCACTCTTTCTGTTACCTGGTTGAACATATGTTCTGTAACAGATTTGTGCTGCTTTAATATTTACCTTTTTTCCAGCTATAACATAGAGCAGTGTCTCAGAAGTCTTTTAGGACTTTCATCTTTTATTGTGATGGAAACTAGCTATATTATTGGTGTGGAGGCCTCTGTGGCCCTCTGCTTTAGTCAGTTGGCTGCAGGGTCCTTCACAAGATTTGTATGTCATTTTTGGTGTGGGTTTTGTGTGGTGGTGTCTTCTAGCTAGGTGTTAGCTCTACATGTTCTACATTTTGTCTCCACTTATTTTTACGAATTACAAGCAATTCAACTTCACTGACTCACTGTTTGCAAAGGACAAACCCTTTGGTAAATGTTCAGTCTAAATTTCCATATTACCAGTAATAAATTCTGGCTATAACATGTCCTAACATTAATAAATTATTTGTTTAAGGGGCTCAATTAGTGATTCCTCCAGTGAATCATGATACTGATCTTTGCGTTCAAGGGTTAATTTAATTTTTTTAGAAACAAACCAGCCAGCTAAAATGTTTGTGACTGATGACAAGTGAAGCTATAGAGGAGGGAATGAGTGGGAGAAGTACAATATTGGAGTTGTCTGGGAAATGTGAGGGGTTGTACTGTCATGTTTTACTGCTCAGGAGCATACCTGAGAACTATCAGTGAGTGAAATGTCATGAATACAGATGTAGATGTCTATTCTCATGTCAAAGCAGTATAATTTACAGAGAGGAAAGCTGACGCAACTATCTGCCTGTGTTTCTACACTCATTCATATGTCGGCTGACTTTAAAGAAACTAGAAAAAACTGTTGGACATGTGCAGCCATAGAAAGTGTAATTCTGCAAGGAATGGAATCATCTCCTGGTTATAACCCAGTTTTGTTGGAAGGGCTATAACCAGTAGATGATTAACTTTTACTATTCTTGTTCTTTACTACTAGTGAATCCAAATGCACCAAGACTCTAGGATCAATGCTTATTTAGCAGCTTCGTTGACAGTGTCTGGATTCCCCCGTGTGTGCCAGAGCACCTGGAGAGATAGATGGAGGTGTTGCCTGGGTTCTGGCCAAATGCCCTGGTGACAACAGGATGCCCCACTCTAACTGTCCTAGTTAATTGCTAAACTTGCTGTTAAAGGAATATTAAAGCTCTAGGATCAAAAATACTCGAAAGGTGATAGGCAAACCTGAAGTTTCTTGTACAACTTTGCATGCACATTTTAAGTTAGTCTTGAGTAAAAAAATAAAACTAATTCCAGGTTATATATAGTCTTCTAGTTAGTGTCACATCAAATTTAACACTGCTATGACAGTATGCAGATATGCACATAGAAACTCATTAAGTCATGGACAGAGAATTACAAGCTACCTGAGCCAAGTAAGAAAGAGATCTCCCCAGGGTTCTTTGCCAGGATATCTCATAGTTACTACTGACAAAGGTAAGACCAAGCTTCTGGTTTTAATTATATATTCTAAATGTTGTGTCCTTTAATAGCAGTCATTCTTAGTTTTTTTCCTCATCCCCTCTTAATTTTCGACCTATTCTGCATTGAACCGTCCACATGCATTGAACCTGCTGTTCCCATCACTCCATTTTTCAGTATCTTTGTTGCCGCATCAGTCTGTGTGTCAGGACCTGTGCCAGTACCAACCACCACGCTACCTCCTGGCCCTTCCCTGCTGTTGTCACCTCCTTCCAGAAGATCACTGCTTTCTTGCTCTTCACTTACTTTTGAAAAAATCAGAAAGAATTGAAGGTAAGCATGTAGAGGATCTGGCAATTTAGTCAGCATAATTTGTGCCAGATGTTACGTATAGATTTTCTGATGCTCTGCTCCTTGGACTTTATGCCTCTTTTGCACCAGCTTCATTGCTTTCAGGAAATACTTTCTCTCCACACATGCCCCCACCACGTGATGGCTCATCTCAGAAAACTTCTCTTGGGAACTCTTAGAGTACAACTTTCCTGTGACATGGAGTGACGGGAGTTTACATTCACATTGTTAATGTAAAAACACATCCTACAAAAGATATGAGAAGTCTAGCTGTTATCCAACCTCTGACTGAAAAGGGGTCATGAGGAAATTTCACATACAGGCCTTCCAATACCTGCCATGTGTCACATGTTTCTCATGTCAGTCCCCATTGGGATACCAACAGGTTGGTCCTGAGTATCTTCCTGGCAGTCACATTATTTTATTTATGTTCTTTGGAAACAAAGGTACCTTTCCCAAGACAAAATCCTTCTAGGAGATATTTCATCTTGGAGAATATTTCAATGCAGGACAAACATAATTATCTCCTGTGGCAAAATAAAACCTGTTCTGTTTTGATGGGAAAGGAATTGAAGGATTTTTATGCATCCCTATTGTGTCTGGTAGATTTTGCCTTTTCTCAGAAGTGAGGGTAAGATGTAATCATCCCATCACTTCTCATCACGCTTTACCATGGGTGGCCATAATCATGACAAAAAAATCACTATAAGAGCTGTTGGGATTTACTCCAGAAATGCTAATTTGTGGTATCATGTAACTCCTGGAAATCATGTACCTAGTGACTGAAAAGTTGCCTGGTGGAAAAGGACATGGGGGTGTTGGTTGACAGCCAGCTGAATGTGAGCCAGCAGTGTGCCCAGGTGGCCAAGAAGGCCAACAGCATCCTGGCTTGTATCAGAAATAGTGTGGCCACCAGGACTTAGGGAAGTGATCGTCCCCCTGTACTCGGCACTGGTGAGGCTGCACCTTGAATACTGTGTTCAGCTTTGTGCCCCTCACTACAAGAAAGACATTGAGGGGCTGGAGCGTGTCCAGAGAAGGGCAACAAAGCTGGTGAAGGGTCTAGAGCACAAGTCTTATGAGGAGCAGCTGAGGGAAGTGGGGTTGTTTAGCCTGGAGAAAAGGAGTCTGAGGGGAGACCTTATCACTCTCTACAACTACCTGAAAGGAGGTTGTAGCCAGGTGGATGTCAGTCTCTTTTCTCAAGTAAGAAGTGATAGGACAAGAGGAAACGGCCTCAAGTTGTGCCAGGGGAGGTTTAGATTTGATATTAAGAAAAAGTTCTTCACTGAAAGGGTTGTCAAGCATTGGAATAGGCTGCCCAGGGAAGTGGTGGAGTCCCCATCCCTGGAGGTATTTAAAAGAGGTGTAGATGTGGTGCTTAGGGACATGGTTTAGTGGTGGGCTTAGCAGTGCTAGGTTTACAGTTGATCTTGATGATCTTAAAAGTCTTTTCCAACCTAAATGATTTTATGACTTTATGATTCCTAGATCTGAACAGCAAAAATGTCTTTCCAGAGGATGCATGAAATGAAAATACAGTGTTTATTGCAGCTGCTGTTCTGACTTGTTTAAAAGGCCATTGCCACACAACAGAGAAAACCCAACCACAGTTCTGTGGTTTCTTTTTGAATAGCTTTTTTCCTGGGGAAATTATATGTATTGACCTCAACTTATACATGGAGCATGTTAAGGAAGCAAATTTATGTAGCTGTCTGATTAAGGACAACTTCATTAGTTTTCTAATAAATTAGATTTATTAAACATACAGCCTAGGCACTTTTCTGTATTAAAGGAAAGAAAAGGAAAAAAAAGCGAAATAAACCCAGCAACTTTAGTAGATGTTTATCTAGATCTCACAGTTATTGTTAGAGCTTTTTCCTAAAGAAATGTTCTCATTCCATACTCATTTCCCATTTGTATTTTTATGCCAGCTCCATCAATAATGCATCTCAGCAAAAAGGCTGTCGTGTGCAACACTGTAAACGGAACATTCCTTGCTGTAGGCATAGCAGTAGCCTGTGTCCTTCCATTCCAACACTCAAGTGCATGGAGTTCCAGCTGGGGATGGATGAGGAGCCGACCAAGAGCTTATGGGTCAGGATTAAAGGGAAGGCAGGGACAGGTGACATTATAGTAGGGGTCTGCTACAGGCCACCGAACCAGGAAGACTGAGCAAATGAGGTCCTCCATAGACAGATGGGAGCAGCCTCACGTTCACAAGCCCTGGTCCTCATGGGGAACTGTCACATGACAGTCCAGTATTTGTCAGAGGACAACACAGCAGGGCATAAGCAAGCCAGGAGGTTTCTTGAATGGGTTGATGATAATTTCCTTCTCCAAGTGATAGAGGAGCCAACAAGGAGAAGTGCTATGCTGGACCCTGTTCTCACCAACAAGGAGGGGCTGGTGGGGAGTGTGAAGCTCAAGGGCAGCCTTGGCTGCAGTGACCATGAAATGGTGCAATTCAAGATCCTTGTGGCAGTGAGAAGGGTGCACAGCAAGCTCACTACTGTAGACTTCAGGAGAGCTGACTTTGGCCTTTTCAGGGATCTGCCTGGCAGAGTAGCATGGGATAAAGCCCTGGAGGGAAGAGAGGCCCAAGAAAGCTGGTTGATATTCAAAGATCACTCCCTGGAAGCTCAGGAGTGGCACTTCCTAACAAAAGGAAGTCAGGTAAGAACACCAGGAGGACTGCATGGATGATCGAGTAGTTCCTGGAAAACTCAAACACAGAAAGGAAGCCTACAGAGTGTGGAAGCAAGGACTAGTAGCCTGGGAGGGATACAGAGAAACTGTCTGAGCAGTCAGGGATCAGGTTAGTAAAGCCAAAGCCCTGATAGAATTAAATCTGTCCAGGAATGTCAAGAGCAAAAAGAAAAGCTTCTATAGGTATGTTAGTATAAAGGAAGAATAGGGAAAATTCCTCTCCAAAGGGAAATAGGAGACCTGTTTACCCAGGATATGGAGAAGGCTGAGGTACTCAATGAGCTTTTTGCCTCAGTCTTCACTGGCAACCAATCCAGTCACACTGCCCAAAATACAGAAAGACAAGGCAGGGACTGGGAGAATGAAGATCCACCCACTGGAGGAGAAGATCAGGTTCAAGACCATCCAAGGAACCTGAAAGTGCACAAATCAACAGGACCTGATGAGATGTATCTGTGGGTCCTGAGGGAACTGAAGGACTAAGTGTTTAAGCCACTGTCCATCATATTTGAGAAGATGTGGCAGTCCAGTGAAGTTCCTGCTGATTGGAAAAGTAGAAACATAACCCCAATTTTTAAAAAAGGAATAAAGGAAGACCTGGGGAACTACAGACCAGTCAGTCTCAGCTCTGTGTTCAGCAAGGTCATGGAGTGGATACTCCTGGAAACTATGCTAGGACACATGGAAAATAAGGAGGTGATTGGTGACAGCAACATGGCTTCACTAAGGGCAAATCATGCCTGATGAATTTGGTGGCCTTTGGTGGAGAAGGGAGGATCAACTGTTGTAATCTACCTGGACTGGTGCAAAGGATTTGATACTGTCCTGCATGACATCCTTGTCTCTTAAATTGGAGAGACATGAATTTGACGGATGGACCACTTGGTGGATGAGGAATTGGCTGGGTGGTTGCACTCAAAGAGTTGTGATTAATGGCTCTATGTTCAAGTGGAGAGCAGTGATGAGTGGCATTCTTCAGGGGTCAGTACCGGGACCGCTGTTATTTAACATCTTTGTTGGCGACATGGACAGTGGGATTGAGTGCACCCTCAGCAAATTTGCCAGAAACACCGAGCTGTGTGGTGCAGTCAACACACTGGAGGGAAGGGATGTGCCATCCAGAGGGACCTGGACAGGCTGGAGAGGTGGGCCCGTGCAAACCTCATGAAGTTCAGAAAGGCCAAGTGCAAGGTCCTGCACATGGGTTGAGGCAATCCCAAGTACAGATACAGGCTTGGTGGAGAATGGATTAAGAGCATCCCTGTGAAGAAGGACTTGGGGCTATTAATGGATGGAAAACTGACTATGAGTCAGCAATGTGTGCTTGCAGCCCAGAAAGCCAACTGTATCCTGGGCTGCATCAAGAAAAGGGTGGCCAGCAGATCGAGGGAGGTGATCCTCTCCTCCTGCTCCAGTCTCATGAGATCCCACCTTCAGTATGCATTCAGCTGTGGGACCCCCAACATAAGAAGGACATGGATCTGTTGAAATGAGTCCAGAGAAGGGCCATGAAGATGATCAGGGGACTGGAGCACCTCCCTTATGAGGACAGGCTGAGAGAGCTGCGGTTGTTCAGCCTGGAGAAGAGAAGGGTCCAAGAGACCTCATAGCAACCTTCCAGTATTTAAAGGGGGCCTACAGGAAAGATGGGGAGAGACTCTTCATCAGGGTGTGCAGTGACAGGACAAGGGGTAATGGTTTTAAACTGAAAGAAGGTAGATTTAGAAGAAATTCTTTATTGTGAGTGTGGTGAGACACTGGAACAGGTTGCCCAGAGAAGCTGTGGCTGCCCCCTCCCTGGAAGTGTTCATGGCCAGGCTGGATGGGGCTTTGAGCAACCTGATCTAGTGGAAGGTGTCCCTGCCCATGGCAGGAGGGTTGAAACTAGATGACGAT
Source organism: Strix uralensis (assembly GCF_047716275.1). NCBI lineage: Eukaryota > Metazoa > Chordata > Aves > Strigiformes > Strigidae > Strix > Strix uralensis. The sequence goes on from NC_133973.1 coordinate 123,935,695, forward strand.
CTTTAAGGTCCCTTCCAACCCCAACCATTCTATGATTCTATGATTCAAAGGTATTGGTGAAAACAAATGATTATTTTAAAAAAAAAATCTCTAAAATCATCTTCTTTCATGATTAGGGGAAACTATTTTTGGCTAAGGCTATGTAGCACACAGAAACAAGTGGCTTGTATAGAGGTACCAATATTAACTTACTCTCAGCTTTCTGTCCTAGATTTTAATGAAGAAACACCCAACTGGTAGCCATGACTCCACCACACCAATTAATACTGAGAAACATAATCATAAGTTCAAGAAAAACTGTATTCTCCTTTTCATGATCTCTACTGGCACCGATAATTAGGTAAATGTGCTCAGGGGTGAGGCAGGTCACATTAAGAAGACTCGGTCCAGTTCCTGTAGAGGAGGGACATCTGATGATAGCTTTTTCTATGCAACAAAGGCCACGGCCCAGGTAGGAGCCACGGGTGATCTGAGGAAGCACTGGTTCCCCAGACACCTTAGGTCTCTGAGTATCCCACATATCTAAGATTGTACAAAGCTACTATGCTACAAGCACTGATACAATCCTACAGCCAATGAGATACTATGGAATTCAGAAATGCTTAAGGAGAAAATCCTAAGTAGAACAACTAGGCAAGCACTGGGGGAGAACAAGGGTCTTCTTGTAGCTAGGGTAGATCTGTGTGGGGTACGTAGTAAACTTGGTTTAGATCCCTGTTCTGTCTAATTGGGTGCTTTCAACCCAGGTTTTTCCCTTCTATACCTTAGGTATAGTCAAAGTTTTTGGGTATTTGATATAAATATCTTCCAATCATTTCTATTATTTTTGTCACACCAAGTGTAGACACTCACTGGAGCAGGAACCCACAGGGGCACTTATGTTCCACCTCCTCCTTCTGAAATTAAATCTTCAATAGCTTTGGAGGTTTCTCACAATCAGTTCAACGAGTGCCTAATTCTCCCCAGGCTGGCTGACCTGGAAAGGAGAATACCCCAGGTTCAGCACCCCTAGATGCTGTTCATCTCAGTGTTGCAAGCCTTAAGTACTTTTAGGGTTTAGCCTTTAATCTGTCTTGTCCATTCATTCCCCACAGACATAACGAAGTTCTTTCTTCAAAGCCACGAGGTGCTCTGAGGAACAATGTATTCTTCAGGGCTTCTGAAGAACTCAGTTACTGTAATAATGGAGATAAAAGTGGACAGACAGGAAGATATTGTACAGCCATCTGCCCCAATAGCACAGGGCACTGCGTACATGTTGAAAAACACTTTAATTTATTTGAGCGCAAAAGAGGTTGAAAACATACCTATTGAAAATTCTAGCACACTCTAATAACAGAGAGATCTATTGCAATGAATCCATTTTCATATTTAATTAGGCTAGCTTGACATGGTTTCTGGAAATCAGAGAAAAATATGTAGAGATTAGCTACAATAAAAGATACTTAGAAAGCTCTTAGAAGAAAGTTAGACTGACAAAAATAGCAGCAAGGTACTTGAAATATCAAAAGTGGACTGTGAGGCATTACATTTGTCATGACTGCAAACTTCAGTTAGGAATTTGAAAAACTTAATGCTAAGAAAAAAGTTGTTGGGTTTTGCTGATTTTAATGAATGAAAAAGTGTCAAGAGTGGGGTTTTTGTATGGATTAGGCTCAGAATACAATAATTGCTTCTGAGTCAATCCCTTTTCCTTTGAATAGTGATATAGGATTGAAACATTTAAGCTGCAGACTATGTTTAGATAAATGTAAATGTGGCATAACCTGTGCCTCACAAAGCTGAATCTCCAAAATGAAGATCCAACAGGGGTACTTGATTCTTGACATCAGAGCAACTGGCAGCCAAGCAAGAATAATTAATCATGTGTTACTTGTTATAATATCAGTGGTTGAGCCTGAAATAATTCTAAAAATTCTCTGAAAGTTGGTGTGGCAGTAGTTTTGTTCCTCACCTCCTGCGGAGCACTTTACATGGTCTTGATGAAATACAGACAAGCAATCTGCTCTGCAGACTGACTGGTTTGGGCCCAGGTGTGACACTATAATCCCCCCCAGCTATAAATATTTTCTCAAAGACAGGTGTAATCAGGAGACTTGCCTACTGGTAAAGGTGCCTTCTGTTTGCATATCTCCATGCCAGTGGGTGGAGGTCTGAGGTTCCAAATTGTGAGTCTTAAATCTACAGTGGGAGTAAGACTCCAACAAGATAACTCAGCCCTCTTTCACCTGATTCTTTATGATTTACTTCAGGCTATCAAGGAAGACTGCACAGAGTAGCAATTACGTCTCATGGGTCTCACCCAATGTCTTGATCACTGAGAAGCCGAAGAGTAAGACCCATCTTTAGTTATCTAAGCCAGAAATGATCTTAACTGGAAGTTAAATTGAATTGTTAAAGTACTTAAATGTTCTAAAGTCTTATGAAACAATCAAATTTAGGGGTGTAAAAAAGCATAAGTAGTTTTATAATTTCCATGAAGAAAACAATCAGGAAAAGGCAAAAAGAACACAGTGAAATAAGTCACATGTACCTTAATGTGATAAACTGTGATAAACCGTGTCTTGTTGGCTTTTATTGAATAATGTCTGTCTCCATCACACTGCTGCAGAAGGATGAGGGTGAGTGTAAATAAGGATAATTTAGGTACCTCGCAGCTTTCATTGCAGCTTTTTTAGGAGTCCATAAGCCTTATCATTCTACCCTGCTGTGGGTGGAGGAGAAAAACATTTTTAAGGGTAAATGTTTGCTTGCCAAATGCATAATAGGCCACAGAAACACAAAGTGACAATGAAAAACTAGCTTGTAAAAAATATTAATAGCTCCTTAGTTTATTTCATTTGACTACTATAAAATAATACTGGACAATAACCTCTGAAATTATTGCCAAGTGGACAAAGTAGATGCCCTATGGATGCTTCAGAAAGCTCATCCTCTGACTGACAGGGATGTACAGAGGCACAGCCAGGCAGCAAAACTACAATGAGAGGAGCACGTGCATTTTAAGGTCAGTGGCATTTAATGAGCCACAAATCTAGTTTGATTTCCACATTCTCCTTCTTATGTCTCATGTGATATAATGTGATGACTTCAAGCATTTCTCTTCGCCTTCAAATAATACTTCTTCTGGAAGGAAAAAAAGGACAACATCTCCAACAAACTGAAATTCACTGGAGATTTTGTTATCAGAACACCCCGTCTTGGTCACTATGTGCAGCTGGCCATTTCCTTGCCTTCTGAAATAACAAGAGCTGCCCTTGTGTACACAGCTGAGAGTGTGCACAGGCCAGTATTGGTTTGAGCAATACTTGATGAAGTATAGTCTGCTGCCCTCCAGGAACTGCTGGAATTACTTTGATTGATACCTATTTCATACAAGGTGTCTTCTGGGAATGCTGCCTTAGTGGCATAATCCCTTCCCTATGACAAGTTACGTGGATGTACACCTTAACACTTCAAATAGATCAGTGACTGTAAGTTATAGCTATGGCATATACCAGAGATATACATGAACAAATGGAACATTTCACAGCTTATTCAATTGAAGGTGTTACATTTTTGCAGGGTCCCTCACATTTGACTCACCATATTGATGTCACACGGCTCACTAGGCAGAGACAATAATATGGTCTTGCTGGCAAATCAGTCACATAAGCAACACCAGATTACTTGCTTTGTTGAGGGCAAGTCATTTCACAGCACCTGGACAAAGCATCTTGTTACATTTGATTCCTTGAACAGAAATTCTTAAGGTCTCTTCTATTTCATGTTCAGCATTTCAGTAAGGCCAAATGCCGGGTGCTGCACTTCGGCCACAACAACCCCCAGCAGCGCTACAGGCTTGGGGAGGAGTGGCTGGAGAGCTGCCAGTCAGAGAGGGACCTGGGGGTGTTGATTGACAGCTGGCTGAACATGAGCCAACAGTGTGCCCAGGTGGCCAAGAAGGCCAATGGCATCCTGGCCTGTATCAGAAATAGCGTGGCCAGCAGGGACAGAGAAGTGATCTTACCCCTGTACTCGGCACTGGTGAGGCCGCACCTCGATTACTGTGTTCAGTTTTGGGCCCCTCACTACAAAAAGGACATTGATGGGCTGGAGCTTGTCCAGAGAAGGGCAATGAAGCTGGTGAAGGGTCTGGAGCACATGTCGTACGAGGAGCGGCTGAGGGAACTGGGGTTGTTTAGTCTGGAGAAGAGGAGGCTGAGGGGAGACCTCATTGTCCTCTACAACTACCTGAAAGGAGGTTGCAGAGAGCTGGGGATGAGTCTCTTTAACCAAGTAATAAGCAACAGGACAAGAGGTAATGGCCTCAGGTTGCTCCAGGGAAGGTTTAGACTGGATATTAGGAAGCATTTCTTTCCAGAACGGGTTGTTAGGTGTTGGAATGGGCTGCCCAGGGAGGTGGTGGAGTCCCCATCCCTGGAAGTATTAGAGTAGGGTCAACATAGCGCTGAGGGATATGGTGTAGTTGGGAACTGTCAGTGTTAGGTTAATGGTTGAACTAGATGATCTTCAAGGTCTTTTCCAACCTAGACGATTCTGTGATTCTGTGATTTCAAGTTTACTGGGTTTTGGAGACTTTCATAGGATGACTCTAATTGATAGTCTTGGGCTGATTGACTCGAGTATTTTTAAAGAGATAAACCACAGAAGATGTTGAAGCTGACAGAACGGATAAGTACTTTATGTGGGAGACTGAGCAAATTTGTTTTGCAAATACTGCTACAGGCATGAAACTCACAGGTGAGTGAGAAGGAGGCACAGGTGAATTCAGCACTAGTGTCAACTTTCATTAAATATGTGAGAGCGGTGCTATCCTTCTGATTCTTCATAACAGTCATTTTTCAGAATCCAGTGTGAGGCTATGGAGTCTCAGCCCATGCACCATGCATGGGGTCAAAATTGTCTTTGTAGCTTGGGTTCTTCTCATTTGAAGGGAGGAAGGTGGGCACATCACTGTAAATGGCAAGCAATATCAGCAGGGACCTAGTAAATACCATTAGAGCATTCCCAGTTGTGAGCTAAGGAAGTGGGGAGCGGGTTGGATAACCAGTGAATTATTTTGCCCAGTGCTGATTTATTTAAGTGCTGATTCTTGTCTTTTTTTCACACATAAGTACATTTCTGCTTCCTTTAGCTGCCTTCGCATCCTTAAGATGCTCCCAGAGACAGTTTTAAGAAAGACAAGGCTTGTAGAGAGAGGTAATATTTATCCTTAAACAATTATTACAGTCAGTAAATACAGACAAGATTTCACTCAAGGACTCCATCAGGCCTGAAACAGAAGCGGTGACTTTCACACCAAGCAGTTTGGAAACAGTTATTCTGACTTGAGGTTAATTATGTTAATTTTCTGAGTGCTCTGGCAGGCATTATGATTTGTTGTGAAGTGACAGGCAAAGGTGAGACAGTTTGTTGTTTTTATTCATCTCCTTGGCACAGAAGCAGAGAAAACTCATGGTAGAAGCAACCAATACCCACAAATAGTTTTACAACATGCCACCTGCAGAGTGATGTTAGCAAAAGAAGCTTCAGTCTCTAGATGCTTGTTCCTTCCTCTGCGCCTCCTCAGCTTGCCCCACTTTTCCAGTTTTCCCTGTCTATTTTGTTAGAAAGTTAACTGGATCACCACAACAGAGGTTTGGGGATACTTTATTCAGCCAAGTACAAAGTAAAAGGAGAATCCAATCCATAAAGTATAATGACACAATAATTGTCATGTTTGTTCTAAATTAGAAATTATGAAGGGGAACAAGATATCAGGTAGAAAAATGTACTGGCAGGGCTGAGTACAACCTAAGTCAATTTTTTAAATGTGCAAGGGATAGAAGAAATCCTAATGCTGATACTTGTCAGAAAAGGCAGTAATGATTAATGCCCGAAAAAAGTGGAAACACTTGGTAATTAATCTTGCTCTGGTCCTGGGAAGAAGCAGCTGTATAGCATTCTAGCTTATACGGTACTGTCACTTAATGAGAGTGATAGCGGACAATATCTATTAAAATAACATTAAAATGGTTAAGTGTGTATATTCTTTTGTCTCCACCACTCCAAATGGCAGGTTATTCCAGATCCTCACTGGTCTTATGATCAGAAACATTCTTTTAATTTGAAGACTATAGTTCTTTTTGATGAATTTATACTGGTGTGCTCTTGTGCCCATACTGTCATTTAGTTTGGTTTTTCCCCAAACTCAGTAACATGTTCCCTCAGCCTTCATTTAATTGTCTTAAAAAAAAAAAAAAATGAATCCCTTCCAGTTTCTGGTCTATGAAAGGCTCTCCATTCCCTAGATCATCTTCATGATACTTTCCAGTCATGATGAAAATTCAGTTTTCATCTCAGTTAACAGCAGTGCCTTGTACACTGGCACACACATTTCAACTGATATTGAAAATTTCTACTTTTTCATATGCTCTAGAATACCCTTTGCTTTCTATGCTATAAAAGCACATTAACGAATTAGTAAAATGAGACTGTATAGTATTCTGAAGTCCCTCCTCTTCTAATCAATGTGTTTCCAGTTTCCAGCAAATTTTTGTGTGCTTGACCTTTTCATGCCCAAGTCTGTATTTTCCTACTAGTAAATTTTCTTCCTGTCCTCAAGATACTGCTTATATTTATCCTCCTGAATTTTGACAAACCATTCAGGACATTGATAAAATATCTCTTTCAAGAATTTCATTTTTAGCCCTCTTTAATCTTGCATTTCTGTTTGATGCCCAGTCCATAAAGTCTCCACTTCAATTAGTTCTTGGTCATTTTCTAATCTGTGATCTGATCTCCATTTTTTTCCAGATTAGAGGCTGTCTCTGTGGCACTGTATCGTCTTGACTTCAGATAACATTACCAGGATAGCATATTTGATGCAGAGGAGATTATGACAGTCTTCTCCCTTCCAATATTCCCTTTGAACTGTTGACTGAAATAATAAAAAACTCAAAGTGAGATCTGGCTGAAATTTTCCTATTTAAACACACTATATTTAAGTCACTGTGAAAGTGTAACTTGTGATCTTTTAGCCCATGAGGATAAATCAGTCAGGATTCCTCCAGAACAGGACTGGATCAGGAAATTTTGGAGAGATACAAACTAACAAAGTATGATTTGATCAGAAATACTTTATGTATGATCACAGGCATAAATCTACCTGCTCCCTCAAGTATATGTGTCCATATTTGTTTGATACAAGATGGCGCAGTGTGATATTAGGAAAAAAAAAATCATAAACCTAACCATTTTCTGAAAAGGAAACAACAGTAACTGTCCTCCTTACAGTAGTCACAGACCTGTGTAGTATACTCTAATTTACAAAATTAGTTATTCAGTGACGGAAGATTTACTTGAGGAATCAGCTACTCTTTGTTGTTAACCAGCCTCAAGTGGATTGCAGAACTTTTAAAACACCCATATGGAAGCCTATAAATGAAGAGAACCAGCATGGGCTGGCTTTGATGCATTTTTAAAAATAATATATCACATGAACTCTGCAGTTCACACACTTTCAGACCATGATTAGATATACCCTTTTTTAAAGCATTTGCCTTGGGCAGGCCAAGGCCAGAATAAAGCCCCTGCCCAGCAGTGGGAGGTGTGGAGAAACCCACCACCCTCGGCAGGAAGGCCTCAGGCTTGATAAGACACAGTGAGGGAACATCACACGTTATTTATAAGAACATAGTGCAGACCACTGTCATCACTCAGCCAAGCACCTCACACCTCTGAAACCATCTCATTTCAAACCCTGCACCTGAAATTGGCCTGCCTGTAGCAGGGCATCATTTTCATGCCAGGCTGAGGAGCCTGAGAGGAGCCATTCGGGGCTGTTGTTCAGTCAGGAGCCTGTGCTGTCCCAACACGGCTGCCAAGAGCCATGAGCAGAGTTCGTGCTGTAGGAGAGGGGTCGGTAAGTCAGGGTGACCCTGGTGAGCAGGATGCTGGAGGGAACCTGGCCTCACACAGAACAAAACTTGAGAAAGGCTCCTTTTACTTGGTTTTGTTCCTACTCCTTCAGCACTGATCTAGAGCTAGCAGAGGTCTGTCTCCAACAATTTCTCTGCATTGCTTTGTTCCACATCTGCTGTGCAGAAATTATGATGTGGGTAGGCTCTACTCTCATAACAAATACCATGTCCCTTGTGCTTCTGTAAAATTGTTCTCTCTTTAAGCCTAGAATCTTCAATTACATATCCACATGGTCTTTAAAGTCCCTTTTATTAGGCAATAAAATAAAAAATTTATTAGGAAACTGCATACACAGATTTATTTAAGTGACCGAAGCACACAGTACGTCTCATAAGGAAAATATGGAACACAGTGACCTGAAAAGCTTTGTGTTGATAGCCAGTAGATCCTCATGGCAAAACATCAGACAGAGTGGGTGTTGTTTTTTTCCTCTGTATTGTTAATGGTTTATTACCGATTGCAGTTCCTCTCCCAAGCAATATCAGAAAGACAAAATGATGAGTCTCAGCAATTTTAAAGTTGTTATTTCTGTTAGAACAGTTTCTATTAATCCTCTTTTGTAATTTTTTTTCTTATTTCAAGTTGTATTCAAGTCATGCTCATGTGAAGTGTTTGTTCTGAGGTTAGGGAAAGTGCTGAGCAATGATCTGTGCATAACTGCACAATCCCTCAAAGGTTCTGCTGTCCCTTGCCACCCCGTGCCCACCCCAAAGTAAGCCACAGGGAGGAAAGCAGCAATGTGCTGTTGAATGTACCCACTTGTTAAAGCCATGATACTTCAGGGACAGAACTGAAATCAGCTGTCACCCCCTTTCCCGTCTAGTCAAGGCTGGCAGGAAGAACGTTTGCTGGGTCTTGTTGCTAATTTTTTGGTGGATGGTAAAGCATGTGGTAAGAGGGTTTCTTATCCTCTTCATCTCTTGTACAGCTGCGGTGTCTGCATCACACTTTAACCCTGAAGAATTAATCTGCTGCTTTGCAGAGGATGTTCAGAAAGTAAATTTGGCAAAAAGTAAATGTCAAATGGATTCATCCTACCTACTTACTGAAGCAAGGTCAGAGAAGGATGAGAAAGCAATTAATTTATATGGGCTCGGAAAACTGAGCTGACACTATAATTCATTGGTTTAATGTGTTATTTTTAATTATACTACTATAAGCACCTATACTATGAAAGTAAAGATGGTTGTAAATGCAAAGTCAAGGCACCCAAGGAATCAAGTACCTTGATGTATTATAAGCAGAGTGCAATGCCTGCATTTTGACAGAAGCCCATCTATTTTCACAGGGAGATAAGACTCATTCCTTGTCTCTTTTCCCATTCCCTTTCCAAACACATGATCTATGAAAAGCACATAATTTTGAAAACTATCTTTTCATTTGAGCCCTGCTATCCTTTAAATGTACATTACTTACATACTGCTATTGCATTTTAATTATATCTGGGTAAGTCCATAACTCTACTACATTGTGCATTCATTCCCTAGGGCTGGCTGACTGATTCCCAGGGGAATTTGTGTTTCTCTCCATACACAAGACATGGCACTACCACACAGGCCTTTTGCAAGATCTTTCAAGCCTTTCTTCTGCATCTCACTTACCAATTTGTGAGCCTACCACACTCCTTTAGGTGTCATACCATGACAAGCTCACTGGGCTCAGGAAAGCTCTGCCTTTTGAAATGACACAACTCAGGCTGCATCCAGAGTGGTCTTGCTATGTGAGACATTGCACACAGCTTCCATCCTCACGTTTCCCCTTCTTCCGGCAAAATATGGTTTCCAGAGATGTATGCAGCACCCTGACCTCCCACTTACCTTTGGAAAGAACAGCAGCTTTATTTTTTTTTTTTTTCAGTAAAACCTTAATGTCAGTCTTTACTCATCAGCTTCTGGCTACTGACATATATTTTTGTCTTTTCCTATATTTCTTGTAGCTATCAGATTTGCCAGCGTAATGACCTTTAGGGGATCTAAACCTAATTTCTAAATGACTGCTCAGTAGATGCTACTGCACAGGTAATTAACTGTATGTGTAACACAGGATTCATGGGGAATTCAGTTCTGGGACACATACCTAATCTCTGAACTTTATGATTGGTTTTGAAAGCTTTTAAAACTATTTTAAAACTTTTTAAAAAAATTGAAAAAAAATCTTGTAAAGATTAGGAAGGAGAAATTTGGTTGTTTTTTTCTATTTCTAGATCAGTTTCAGTTGGAATAGAGAAGTACCACAATTTCATTTTCATTAAAGAAAAGAAACACACCAACAAAGGATAAAACATCCATTCGTCATCTACCTTGGCAATAATTTTCAGCATCTCTTGAAGAAAAATTATGAGATTACCCAACACTGAGTTTAAGCACAACCATCCTGTTTCTGTTCACTATGCACAGCAAAGGTCTTTGAAATCACTTTGTCCTTAGTTGATGCATGCATTTATTCTGATGTCTCATAAATTAGAAATTCAGTGAGTCACTTCTTCACAGATAAAGCAACTTCAGATACACCATTGAAATCTGACATAGCGCTTATCTGTCATCTCTGACAGGGGAAAGAGCAAAGTAAAGGAGTGACATGACAGCCACACTACATTTAAGATGATTGTGCTTGAATGTAATTTGGATATGTAGACTGCTGTACCTAAGAACTGAATAAGCTTTTTTGTTGACTTCCATCACTGTCAGTGTCCAGGCCTTTTTATATCATAATGACTTGGAGCTATTCTCTTTGCTCATGTTCATGTCTCAGCACTTGCTGGCTTCTGAACTCAGCAGAATCTAGGAATTTGGGAACATCCCAAGAGAGACCAGCTTTTGAGATTCCTCTCAAAATATAGGGAGTCCTTTATATGAAAAAGAATAAGATCGACCCCCCAAAAAAATTCATTGTACATATGTACCAAGTCATACACATAGGGAAACAGCAACAGCAACACATACTGATACATTCAAATGTTGAAAGCAGAAACCACACAGGAAATAGATAATCATGTTCTTGTACTAGATATCTGCTCAGCAGCTGTCAGAGCCAGGACAGACTGGGAGGCTTTAGCTGGAAATGACTAGACAACAGAGCGGATGATAGCACTGTTATGCCACACTGTCTAAACAGTGACCATGAGAAAAATACATTTTTATATACATAATAAATATACATAATTATAATACAGTGTGAGAAGTCAGATAAAATGTCTGAAAACTAAGCACACAGGTTATACTCCAAGTTTTAAAAGACTGGGTTTTGGAAGGCAGAAATTTGGGAAAAGGCTGTATACAATGTTAATGAAACTGTCACTAGATGAGATTGCAATCAGACTAAAAGGTCACACAGCAGGGCTTCATGTTGAAGTCTGACTCATCTCAAAACACATATATGATAGCTGCCACGCATAATGTAAATTTATGTCCTTTATTATTGTTACAATTTTCTAATTTACTCAGGAGTCTGCAAGAAGCAAAGGGGGGGAAGCTTTTGTAAGTACACCTTTTATTTTTCAAACATATTAAACAAGCAAGAAAAATAAGATAAACCACCTTGTTCTAATCTCCCTAAGCAAAGCAATACATTCACACTGGAAAGCAAACAGAAAACTACTTCCAACTAATCACTTAAGAAATTCAAAGAACAGATCAAGTTTAAATCGTAAAAGTATTTTTCCAGTATTGCTTTAATTTGGAAAGCAAAAAATAAATAACACAAATGATAAAAAGAGTACATATTTGGAAATACCCCTTAAAATGACAGACCAAACAGGACATGTAACAGCTCCATGAATACCTCCGTTGTCTTGTTGTACAGATAAACTGTATATTTTATCTATAATCCATGATTTGTTTTCAGTAAATTAGGTTTGAAAAAGTAAATTGGTCTTTTTTTTTTCCTTCCCAACAGGTGTAGAAAAGCTATTCAGGCTGAAGATCATATAGCCAATGTCCCCATGCTTGAGTGAATTCAGAGGGGGCCATGAAACTGACACAAGGATTGAAGAATATAATATTATTAGGCTTCTTGAAAAGAAGGTTGAGAAATGGCTTGGATCCTACTCTATAAGGATCCATGGAATGTGTAGGATTTTCCAACATAATGAATAGAGTCATAACAAAATGCTGTTGCTAGATGTCAAAGATAGGAAATTCAGCCTAGAAATACAAAGTAAGTCCAGGATGGTGAATTTACCACCACTTAATCTTTAAAATAAGGTCAGATTTTTCTAGAAGACTCTTCTTGTGGAAGATGTTCTGTGTCCAATGTGTGTCCATACAATTATGTGTGCAGGCTACCTGAGGTTAAATAATGCTTGTTAAACTCTGTTAAAAATACGTTTCTCAGCTTTGGTCTTTGATATAACCACTTATACAGTTGTTAGGTTTGGGGTTCGGAAAATTCCTTTCTCAGATATGAGATCTCAGAGTACTTGCCTTTTCCTCTGTGCTTCATCTGTGATGAGCAAGGCACGGCTTATCTGTTGTTTAGATGCCCCAGATTAGTAGCACCCTCTGCATTTGTATTGTTGGCCAGTAGCACACAGTTCTTCATCCTAGAGACTGCAGTTTTACTCTGTGTAAGCCTTTACAAAAGAATATTTGTACAAAACATAATGATTTACAATGATACAGGCCAGAGTAGAAGATGAAGTACTCCCTCATGGATGCAAACTGTGTGTAGTGAAACATCTCTGTGTTGTACTAAACAAGTATTAGGCAGATTTGAGTAGGAAGGTTAAGAAATAGCTTATGACATATTTTTAAGGGGCAGCATGACATTTATAGTTAATGGAAGCCAGAACAAATATTTTTAAATTCAATGTACATTAAGAGAAAATATAGAAATAAATAAGGGTGTACTGACCCCACCACATGTTGCTATTTTCATTGAATAAGCTACCTTGAAAAAGAATGGGAAGATTTATGAAACCAGCAATACTCATACGCCAGAGACATCTTAAAATAAGTAGGTATAGCTAAATAATAACTGCTGCTCAGCCTTAAAGTACAGTATTTGTCATTGTGCCCTAATTCCAGTAAAACACGTTTAGGCATCACCTACTCCTAAGACATTATTACTTCCCCAAAACATGTTTGCTACCCTGTCTAATCATTAGCCAAGAGTCCTTGCTCTCCCATCAAATATTTTATAAAATATAATAGAATTAGCTAGAAATAATAAGGCAGCTGAGAAAGTTTTGAAGTCTTTTATTACTCATAAGGATGTGATTAATTTAAAGCATGTACTTTTAAAACAAGCAAAGCATTTCTGTATGGCCAAAAAAACCCATTGCACTTGTAAAGTTTTGTATTAACATAGAAAAAAAATCTTTGTGTAGAGTCATCTAAACATTGATTTGACTGAACCCATCTGGCAGGAATAGCACGTTATATAGCAAACGCTGAAGATCTGAGAGGCAGTGTAACATTAGCATGAACAGCCTATGGTGCTGTGACTGAATCACTTCAGAACTGAGGCTGAAAGAACCCCCTGAGGGTCAACCTGTATTTGACATAATCCCTATCAGAAAAAAAGCTCCATAACAGCAAACTTTATGCCTCTGTCATGATCCCATTCAGAAACAGCAAAACCTATGGATGGCACCCAGCTAATGGATTAACTCTCTGCTCATTCTTTTCTCTTGATAGAACAGTTCATCTGACCAGACATGAGCTGCCTACTAAAGGAACACCCAACGGTCAAACTTTCTGGGTAAACCGAGTTACCTCCAAGTTGTACTGACTGTTTGACTCTATCATCTCCATCATCTGTTGGGGGATCTTAGCCACCTAATTTATCTGTAGCCACCTACTTGCATACACCCACACCTTGGTATTTTGATAGCAAAATGAACCCCAACCAAGCAGTTCAGTTAAAGCAGAACCAGAGTCTTGTTATAACCTTGAAAGGCACAAAAAGAGGTTTGGATAAAATGGATGGTACAGAAGTTGTCTAAAGCGTTAGGTTTCTGAAGAGTAGAAGGAGATGCATAGGGTGTAGGTCAGACAGGACAGGGAAGAATTAACAAGCTGATGTGTGTGTTAAACTGTCAGTCTCCAAAAATTCAAAGAAAAAAAAGCAGTTACCACTATCCAGCAGCTGTTTGCAATGGATTCAACCTGGGATAAGACTATTCATCCGGAGGAAGAGAAATTAAATTCTACCATAAATCAGCAGTTTGGGCTGGGCTGTATGCAGAGCTGATAGTATCAGGATGGTTTGTGAAATGATCATCTCCTTTAATAACAGGACTGACAAAAAACCTCCTGCCTATTTTGATACTGTGGCAGTGATACTGTAAGGACATTTGAATTAACAAACCACTTAGCTTTCCACAGTCTTAGCCTTGGATAATTCCATAATTTTTGTTTCCTTCTGCATGACTTTCACCACCTTGACTCCATGGTGAAGATTACACCACCATTTGGGTTATCCTCATTACAGCAATTTAGAAATCTTTTCAGTAGCACAGGCGCAGCAGCTGCTCCCTTTAGTTTTTCTCCGTCTGCTACGTTAGCTCAGATTATCCAGTACAGTGTCCAGTACATCTTAACTGGACAATATAGCCCTGCATTTATAGGAATTTGCCTACTGACCATTGGTTCCACCCTGTGTTTGATTCTTGATACGGAATGATAAATTACTAGCTTCACATAAATGTTAGGTCACTTGCCAATCTCCCCCTCTGCCATTTAGCTCCCACACTGAGAAAAGCTGTTAGTGATAATTCACGGTATGTTCTCCTGGTGATTGTTCAGTATTAACTACAAACACATGGCACTTTGCCCAGTATTTAAAATATTTTGCTATTGAGCCATGGTCCATCAAGGGATCTTTGCGCTGCTCTACAGCCACATCAGATAGAGGATGCATAACTAATCGCCTACACATGGGACCAACAGAACAACCTCTTTGGCTTGTGAGTAGCAGAAAGGACGGCCCTATACACCATCAAGCATCTCACCAGCCAGTGTGGTGAACCTCACTGGGCAGGGGTTGCACAAAGTCCTGATGACTGCCTGGCTGTCCCCCAGCAACACCAATTTCCCACCCCTGGAGTGAGCTGAACTGTCGACACCACTTCTTTCTATGCAATACCACCCTGCAAAACCACCCTGAAGGTGGTTTACTGTCCTTCTTGTCGTGACAGAGAGGCACAGCTCTTACAAGCTGCCCAACTGCAGAATACTTGAGTGCTTCTTGCATTTCCCTCTCACCAGCTGCTGGCTACAAATTCAGATGGTCTCTGACAGAGTTTGAAGCAACATGGCTTTCTATAAGGTGTTTAACTCACTTTGAGCTGAACTATGAGAAAAGGCTTTCATAACTTTCTACTTAAATTTAATGCAACATTGTTTCAAGTTTTTATGAGGACTTCCATTAAAAACCCTTCACAGGGTGGTTTTGTGTTGAAAACTCAAGGAGTAATGACTCTATGTCAAGCTGAAAGCACGATGCTCTGACTCAGCAACAGTCAAATCCTCCCTTACATAATGTTGATGTTTCTCATGGCTGTAATTAAACTGCAGTTCTAGTCACTTAGACTAATTTGGCATTGATCACTAACCTCCTGCTGCCTTGTCATTTTTATAACTGTTGCTTTTAGGAAGAATTGGAGACAACAGCTTATCCAGCTGATCTAATGAATTAATAATACTAATAACACTAAACATAGATGATATTATTAATAATTTTAGTTTTACTAAGGCTGTAATCAATCAACCATACAAACTTACAATTTTCTCAGTCGAATGTTTTTTTTGCAGAGCTACAGTAGCGTGAGTGAATAGAGTGAGCTGACTTTAATGTAGCTTTAATGTATCCATATTTATAACTCACCTATTTTCCTTATCTTTGTATCTAAAATAGTGGGCAGGTTTTATAACCACTTATACATCTTATTCTGGGAATCTATTGCTATTGTTTACACATTGTTCTTTTGGTAATAGGTATGTGTCCAGCCTTCAGCACCAGATTTATTGAGAGCTATGTGTTCAGGAGTTTCAGTGGCTCAAGTGCTAGTGCTCTTTTGGGACACAATTTAGCAAGACTGCTAATAACTATTATTTAAAGAAAAGCCTTCCAACTAAACCAAGATAATGTAACGTGAAGTATTTTTGTGATTTGAAAGGAAAAAAAGGTAATAAAAGCTGCTGAAAATCTTCCAATTTTATGATTATGAAAGAGGCTGCTGTAGAGAGCTATTGATTATGGAGGTATACAAGTCACTCTGAAGAGCAGTAGATTAGCTTACATACTTTTCAAACTGGTGATCAAAACTATTCAGCGTAGGCTTAACCCACACTCATGTTCCCATTCAAGTCAATGGATGTCACCTCTAAAGATTTGAAAGTAGAATATGACTTAATGATAACAATATCTCTTGTGCAACAACAGTCTTAAACACACACTTATTTCTCCTGTAAGTCAACAGGACTTAAATTCATCTCTAAATGCTTGGCTGAATGGGAGTTTACACATCTGATTCTACAGTTCTCATTCTTACAGAGCAGTACTTACAGGGTCAGACCAACTGAAATTATGTCACTTCACCCTTAGCTGAGTACAATTCAAGAACAGGCTTAGTAAGATCTGCATCCTTGCTTGTGAGCTGCACATCTCCTGGGAAGCTGGCCAGGGTGATAGCTAAGGTGAGCAAACTCTTGGGCTTCTCAGAACATTTACAGCATTTCATGACAACTGAAGATCCACAGATTTTTCCCAGGTGGTCATTTACACAGCCCAGGGGTCACAAGTGGGTTCAGCACTACCATCTCCACTGGTGTAGAAGGGCAATTAGCATAAAGATATTTTGTTTTCCACTGGAACATAATATGTTTGTCCACACAAAAGCTGCTTAAAGAATTAGAGTAATGCAGATGGTAGAGTGAATTGACAGCAAATATTCAAGGCAAATTGCTACAGCAGGCACAGCCAAAATTGAGGTTACTGAGAAAAGGCTCTTCCTCTGGAACTGCTCTTGCTGCTTTTCTTCTGAGATAACATTGACCACTGTCAGAGACAGGATACAGGGCTGGATATATCTTTGACCCAGTACAATTGTTCTTGTGTCCTCATGACATCCTTCCACTTCAGACAGAAATGGGCAGGTACACAGTAACAGTCCCCAAACAAATGAAAGCCCCTATACCATCTGTTGCTGGAACGGTTTCTGTTGTTTCTACAGGACTGAAGCCAACATTTGCAGCTGCTTTATAACGTTCAGTAAACTTGTTGTTGCTATTCCATCACCCATGTCAGGTTCTTTTCAGTTTCACATCTTAAAAGCCAAATTTGGAAAAGCCAGAAACAATAATTCAAGCACTTCTCCAAACCTACAAGCATGGACCACATGTTAAGTTGAAGTCAAACTCATTCACTTCCTGACATTTGTTTTTTTTAATTTGTATTGGTACTTGTTAATAAAACGTGTAAAGATGACAGAAGACATGATTGCTTCAAATGTCCTCTGTGCTAGGACTGTTCCCAGGCTTTCACTGTCCACAGCGTCACATTCTCAGGAAGTCACACACATTCCCTCCTTCCTTTCCTTTTCCTCTACCACTTGAAGTTAGGAGTGTGCTAATCCTGCAAGCCACAGGGTAGAACAAACCAGCTCACTGTACTGGGTCTGGCTGAGCCAGAATTGGTTTTCCCCTATAGCAGCCCTCATGGTGCTGTGTTTTATGTTGGGAGCTGGCAGGGTGTTGATAGCACACTGGTGGTGTGGCTACTGCTGAGTAGTGCTTACACAGCACCAAGGCTCCTTCTGACATTCCCCCCCACAGTGGGACGGGGTGGGCAAGACCTTGGGAGGGGACACAACCAGGACAGCTGACCCGAACTGACCAAAGGGATATTCCAGACCATATGACGTCTGCTCAAGTATAAAGCTGGGAGAAAGGAGGAAGGGGGTGGGGTCACCCTTGGTCCTCCGAGACACCCACTACACGTATGGGAGCCCTGCTTCCTGAGAAGGCCCGACATCGCCTGTTCATGGGAAGTAGAGAATAAATCCGTTTTCTTTTTGCTTCCACATGCGGACTTTTGCTTTGCTTTACTTATATTAAAACTGCTTTTGTTTTACCCACAAGGGCTGTGGGTTTTTTTTCCTATCTTACTTTCTTTCCCCTCTTTGCTCTGTTGAGAAAAAAGGGGGAAGGGAGGGGAAGTGATAGAGCAACTTGGTGGGTACCTGGCATTTAGCCAAGGTCAAACCACCACACTCACGTACTGGAAATATGTTTGCTACGGCAGCACTGAGCTGGGCACAGTTTGACTTAACTTTCTAGTTTTCAGTGTGAAGTCTGCCACAGTAGTCCTCAGCAGCCAATAGAAACCACTTATCTACTTCCTAAAAGTAGTACCATGTACAAGTATTTGAGACAAATATTACACACACTTTGAAGACTCTGGTTTACAGAATTTGATCATCAGAGCTAGAGTTGTGAGCACATCTCATCACAAAATTTCTACAGTCACACAGGAACTTGTTCAGATCTTTCATTGGACTCAAAATGTGTATTTGGTTTAGTTGCTGCTTGAATTTGGATTAATAGAAAGAAGTAAGAGACAGTATTGATTATCAAAATACAAATAATTTTAACTACAGAGATTTAGTTTTATTAAAGTATTAGCTCTATAAAAGAAGGGATTCACAAGTTTAATTTAAAAATAATTTGGTTCAAGATATGATAGTTATTAATCTGTGTCAGTAGTCTGTCCATAAAATGCAGTGTATGTAAATGTCAATTACTTTGCTATGCAGTAATCTTGATAAAACACAGTTTTATCTGAAATTACCTTCAATCTAAATTAGTTTTACACAGGGGCATGACACAGCATTATACTTATATTGCAATAAGCACAAAAAGAATAAAATTGACATTTCTAAACTTGGTAACCAAGTCAAACACCTGACGAGATTATCAGAATTATCAGTGTCTTTCAGTTTCTAATGACTTAAATATGCAGACTTTGGACACAGGCATTTAAAAATGGCAGCCTTTGATTTTGTCAACCAAACAGGAACTACATTGGGATTTCTCAGGAATGGCCTTTGAAACAGAAAGGTTTTTTTTTTTATTCTAAATTTTTTTAGCATTCTAAATGGAAGAGAAAATCAATGGCTGAGAAGAATATCCTTGCTTCACATATGACTTTCCAGAAACAAAATGTAAATTCATACTGGAGGTAATCTTGGGCATTAAAATGCCTTACATGGCAAGTATAAACAGTAACCTGCTGCAAGCATTGGTTCTGGAGAGTTGAAAGCCTGGATTTCTCTTATAACTTTGTTACAAATATAAAAAAATCTAACACAAGAACTTCCAGGTAAGAACTGTATTTTTGAGATATGCATAAAAGTAAAACTAAGGCCTGTTCTTATGCAAATACATCAAAGATGATGATGCAAATGTGCAAGTCAAGGGAAAGTTCTGTTTGGTAGTATAATAACCCACCTTTTCTCTGTGATCGCTTTTTCTCACTTAAATAATTTCTTCCTGGCAATGTCCTCACCATACCTATGGCTGTCTCTGTTCTTATTTCTTAATCATTACTTGGTCTTGTGTAGTTAGATTATTCTGTTAAGCACCTACTTCCCTCACTTCCCACTCTCTTGCTACCTAGTCACTGTCTTTCTTATTCCACTTCTATCTTTTCACTGTTCTTTTCTGCTTTTTTCTTTTTTTTCCAGAGAATGAATCTATTTCTTTTAGATCATTTGACACTTTGCTTTTTTTTTCTTACTATTTTTTTCTCTGTCTTCTTCCTGTCTTGACTTATAATCTTTTTTAACTCAGCACACATATTTACCCATTGACTATGCTTCTTTGAGCTATTTCACTGCCACTTTTCCTGAGTACATGGTAGAAGCAAGGCATTACCCCCAGAAGTGTGAGATGAAGAACACTCCTTCACAAAGTGATCATCTGCTTTCAGGGCAAAGCAAATGACTGAACCACACAGAGACACAGAAATATTTAATTGTACATTTGAAGCAATCACAAAGCAAAAAAACCCCAAAACAAACTAAAAAAGATAATTTAACCGAATGATTAAAAATGTTATCTCCTAGTCAAGAAAGAAGACAAATACCTAATTTACATGAAAAACAACTATATTTGGACTCAGTTCTTTCCTGTAAGAGGAAACAAGAGTATAATGTAACTGCCCCAGACCTCAGTGAGATATTTTAGAGTCCATGACTCTCACAGATCCTCTCTCCCCCGCAACTCTCAAGCTCCTTTCATCCAGGAATTCTTCTCCCTCCCTTTCCAGTTGCTTCCTATCTTCCTAGACTTGGTCCAGCTGCTGCAACCACTGTCTGCTCCGTCTGCCACCACAGACCTATGGCCCTATTGTAGCTTCAGTGTTCAGAGCAGCAGCACCTTGAAGAGACCTATTGGCATACGAGAGGGGTGGCTGAGTTACACTCACATTCTTCAAAGTCAGCATGCAGTTTACAAAAATGCTGGTCAGATTAATTATTAAAATATATCTCATTAAAGTTAGCACAAGAGATATCAATTGATTTATCTTTATGAGGCTCTGTAAAGCTGCCAACTGCTATGGAAATACTATGTATTTTAGTGCTACCACAGTAGGCAAAAATTCACCAAAAGTTGCATCCTTATACCACTGGAATGCAGGGGTCACAGACATGTTCGGAGACACTTAATTTATGCTCACCAAATCAAAATAGCGTGATGAGATATGCACCATTAAAAATACCATGAATACAGTCTTCAGAAAACAAAAATACTGCTGCACAGCATTGTAGCAATCTGCTGAAACTTTCTTAAATAGGGCCATGGCTAGGCAATTTTGGTTAAGGCTTAGTCAAGGACAAGACCTACGGTTAAGGCTACAGTTAGTGACAGACAAAGCTTGAGGCTCCAGTTGGGGTAAGGCTGCTAAAAGGAGGGGGTCCAAAAATAAATAATTTTGGAGAACTTTTCAAGAGCAATATCATGTGGGTTATAGAGTAGTTCACAGTTGAGACCAGAGGCCTCTTGATGTCAGCTGTGCCTTTAGCCTAAACCCAAGCCCAGCACTATAGTGTTGACCAAGAAGTCAGTACTGATTTCTGTCTTTAGCCCAACCCTTCTCTTAACAACCCTGCTGCAGCTCTCCATCAACTGGAGCTCTAGACTTTGTCTCTGCACTATCTATAACCCTCACCTAAACCCTAAGCCTAAACTTAATCCTGTGATATGTCAGTGACTGAGCCTTACCCCAAGACCCTCAGTCAAGTTCCCAAGAATGATTTCTGTTTGAAATCCACCCCCTCTTTTGGCAGACCCTTTGCAGCCCCACTCCATCTATAGCCCTAGGCTCCTCCCACACTTGAGTCCTAGGCTTTGGATTTCTCCTAACTTCAACTCTAAATGTAACCCTAAATCAGGCTTGGGCTTGGCTAAGCTTTATCTCAAGACCCCCTAACTTCATTGCTTTAACAAAGTTCTAAGGGGACCTTTATTTTTCACTGCCCACACCTTCCTTGAGCAACGCAGACCCACTCCAGCTGGAGCCCTAGGTTTTGTCTCTCGCTTAATCCTAAACCTAACTCTTGCCTTCAGGTCTTGGCCTTGGCAGAACCTAATCTCAAGACTTCCACCCATGGCACTGTTAAAGAAGTTCCCATGAATGATTTGACTTTGCAATCTATCCCTTTCTTGATCAGCCCCTTTGAAACAGCACTCCAGCTGAAGCCATACATGTTGTCTCTCTTAACACACTAATCCTAAACCAAGGCCACGAGATCTTGGCCTTGGCTCAACCATATCCCATGGTCCTCTTGAATAAGTTATCAGTGTAGATTTCTCTTTGTGTCCCACCCCTTCCTTGGACAGTCATCTTTGCAGTTCCACTCCAACTGGAGCCCAAGACTTTGTCTCTGTTTTAATTCTAACCCTTAGTTAACTGTAGGTCTTGACCTGGGCTGAACCCTACCCCAACACCATTAAGCCATTGCCCTTTTGTACAGGTTCTCTGGGGGTACTGGTTTTGCAGCCCAGCTCTTTCTTTAGCATCCCCTTTGTACTGACACTTCAACTGGAGCCCTAGGCATGTTCTCTCTCCTAAACCTGACACTAAATATCACCCTAGGTCTTGGCCTTTTCTGGTCTTTAGTCATGGCTGTCTTCACCAAGGTCTCAAGGGGGATTTGTCCTGAGACTGTGCTGTAGACTTCTCCTTCCTTTTCAGCCACTTTGAAGCTTCTGTTACTGTAATTTTACATGTAAACCTAATTCTTGAAACAGTGGAGCCTTAGCACCGTGCTTTCAACCACAGCCTTCATAAACTAGTTCTCAAGGGAGAATCCTTTTTGCAACCCACCTTTTTCTTGTGCAGCTTTTGTGCATTTATGTTAGGGTTAGAGTCAGATTTGTACTAGTGTTAGGATCACAGTTAGAAGACTGACAAATCCTAGGGCTCCAGCTGGAGTGGGTCTGCAATGGAGATGAACAAGGGTTGAACTGCAAGAAATCTCCCCTGAGAATTTGTTCAAGATTGTCATGGCTAGGAACCAGCAGAAGGCTCAGCCAAGGCCAAGGGAAAGGCATGGCGCTAGGCTTGGGGTAAGGAGGGAGACAAAGCCTTGCACTTGTAATGTGTAAAGGTGAAAAAATGCAGACAGGAACTGCAGCTTTGATGTGTATTGAGAAGTCATGAGCCACCGGGTGCCAGTCAAGAGCTGCTTTAGTCAGGTCTGCACCCCACAGCAACAAAACCCATTGCGTGCCAGACTTCAGCCATAGATGCACACAGTGTCCCTGCTCACGCTTATTTCAGAAAGCAATGGGCAGCCATGAAGGGCTGCAGACACCCTCCTGAGGGCACTCCAGGCCAAGGGGGCAAGGATACTCCTGAGGGCCTGTGGCTGTGGGTGACCCACGCTGAGGCAGGGACATGACTGCAGCCATGGGTAACCCATGACAGGCAAGGCCACTCCTGAGACACTGCACCCATGTGTGACCATGCTGGGGCAGGGACACCCCTGAGGGACTGTGGCCATGGGCCACCACCAGCAGAGCAGAGATACCCCTGAATCTGAATTTATTAAAAACTTACAACTTCTTACCAAGAAATTTAGTAGCTGGTTTGTCTCTAAAATGCATAGTTCCTTGATGACAGTAATAAAATTACCCATTTCTCGACACTGGCATTACCAGAACTTTGTTTCTCAAGAGCAAATTGTTCCGGTGACGCTTGCACTGGAGGTGTCACTATGGCAACATGAGGAGGTCAATGTGACCGTTGCTAGGCAGCAGGACACCACAGACAAGGTTTCCCGGTCTCCAGGTGCCCACAAAAGCCCCCCTGGATCAGTCACCCAGGATGCTCAGGCAGCTGTGGCAATGGTGCCTGTGTGTGGAGGTGTTGGGAAATGAGAAGAAATTCCAGATGGTGCTTTTTTAGATAATTGCAGTGTACTTCTGGGGGGTTTATGAGCTCTGAAGCTGATGGAGGTGTGACATCAACCACTCAAGATGTGCAATAAACTTCTAAATATGGGCTATATGAAAAGCCCTGTTGCCATTCTAAAACTAATTTTCCCATTTGTATTTACAGAGCATTATTAATATAAGCAGGAGTGAAATGGATTATATTAATATCCTTCAGAAAATGGTGCAAGTAGATGGGAAATGAGTATTTGCATGTAATTACAGCTTAGTGCCAGTAATAGAAG
Organism: Strix uralensis; assembly: GCF_047716275.1. Classification (NCBI taxonomy): domain Eukaryota; kingdom Metazoa; phylum Chordata; class Aves; order Strigiformes; family Strigidae; genus Strix; species Strix uralensis. Next base: position 123,959,345 of record NC_133973.1, read on the forward strand.
CAGCTGCCTATAAAAGCAGGCAGCTGGCAGGCAGTGGAACTGGGCATTGCCAGCTGTTTTTTCCCCCTATGAAAGGCTCCACAACGTCATTATACTTCTGTGCAGCCTCCATGGCACTTTATAGGTGACACCTGTGACAGTAAGATAATGTCAGAATCTTCCACCCAGGAGACTTCTCCCTTTCCCACCACCTCCACCTCTAACAGGCAATGCTTTGCTCCTGTAGCTGCTGCCCTGAGGGAGTCACATATCTTGAGGTGGGTGGTCCAGGACAAAACCCGTCTCACCATGCAGACAGCCCCTACCTGCAGGAATAAGTGGAACAAGGGGAAAACTTCTTTTTCCTCCACAAACCCACTCTTGAACTATCAATGGGCTCATGCTGCCTGCGCACCGTCCAAGTGCTTGATCAGTCCCTCATGTTTTTCATGCTGGGGCAAGCACGAAAAGGACTGCAGAAAAAGAAAAGTTTTCCATTCCCTGTCTGCAGTGGCTGGTGCCTGGGATGATCTCTCCATCCCAGCTGAGAAGTGTGCACAGGGACCTTATAGAGTTGCAAAACCAGGTGAGAACCCTTCTCCTTTAAAGGCCCCTTCCAATCCAAACTATTCTATGAGTCTATGATTCCTACCTTTCTTCCCTTCTCTTCGTATTCTTCCTCCAAAATGTGCCAGATATTCTCCCTCTCTCAAAGAAATGAGTATGACTGTAAGGCTTAAAGTATTAAGTTAGCTTTGGAGAGTGACAAATCAACAAAAGAAGCACAACACAGTTTTTAGCAAGTACTTGGTAAGAATGAAGATCAAAAATATCATAGTGTTAAAACTGTAAGTGGGTATTTTATAAGCAAACTAATATAAACCATTTTAGGACAGGTAATTCAAAACTTACAGTGTTTTTCAAAATAATTCCTCATTTAAAACAACAGAAATTGTAATAAAAATAATTTTCAACCTAAACTTTATTACTGACCTGATTCATATCTCATTGGGACTTAAACTACAAAACAGTAAATTATAGAGTACATTTTTTCTGGTTTGTTCTTCTGCCCAACTATACATTTTCAACTTTCCATTCAAGGACAAATATATTAATTTTATTTAGTGTGTGAAATTAGGAGATGTCTACAGATCAAATTAGGATTTTTTTTAAAAAGAATATTGAGCTTATAACTATTTCATGGAGACTGGGCTCACAAGACAATTCAGTTAAATACAATTTACAGGTACAAGGAATGAAATATATCCAATTGCAATTGGATACAATCCTTATTTCAAACAGTAAACCTTCAGGTATATAAGCTTAATTTTATATCTGAAGGCAAACAATTTAAAATAAAGTATCAAATTACCTGAAAATGTATGTAAAGGTTCTTCTCAAAGGCATTATTAAGATTTACATTATCTTCACTGGGAGGCAATGCAAGCCATAAAGGGGAGGCTTTTAATGGTGAGAGTATACTGGACAGTTGCATATTCCAAGGCAAGCATGGGAGATTAGCCAAGGGAAAAAAGATGAAAATGGAATAGTATAGAAAACTATAACCAAATACTGTTAGGATGATATACATTTCTACTTTGTACAGACTAATATAAAGCCTCTTCTAGAATCCAAAGTGAAAATGAAAAATTGCAAGATGTCTTCACATCTATAGGACAAGATTCTTGCAATATGGAGAATAATAAATGAATTATGACCATGGTCTGATTCAATGGGTTTAGTCACTATCCATCACCAGTCCCTCTTAAAAAGTGAAGTATTTCTCAGCACTTGCAAGAAAGGAGAAACAAATGATGCATGTGGAGTCTGCTAGGTGGGCTAGTTACCAGAGGATTAAACAGAAGGTTGGCAAAGCTTGGTTTTCCTTCAAGCTTTGTCTCTGATGTCCTACCTGACTTGGGCAAATCACCTCACCGCTCTATGCCTTTGTGTCCCTTCCCACACTTTGTCTGCAAGAATCAGCTATCAGTTTGAGGTGGGATTCATTTCACTTAACTCCAAATGACATCAGTAGAAAAAGTGACACCTGAGCAGTCACCTTAGGCTCCATCCATAATCAGTAGAGAGAAGCTGGCACCTTGGGGGGCGATTCAGTTGTCCTTTTTCAGATTAGGACATTAGCATGAGAGGACTTGTGCCCTATTACTGCTTATTATTTCCTTTAACCATAGCAAGATCACAGTTTCAGCAGCTCAGATAAAACTGCCTGAGACTCACATTTGAACAGGTTAACTCTACATAAGTTTGCAGCGTAACTCCATCCTCACTTCATACTTCTAAGGCATTGCAATTGGACAGGTGATATATGAAATTAAAATGAGGTTTCCAGTCTTCTGTGAGTTTCTTCATTCTGACTTGTAAACTGAGCTCTTTCAAGCAGGATCTGTTCTTTATTCTCTGCCTTGTACAGACTTTAGCAAATACTAGTGACTTCTTCTACAAAATTCCCTTCAAAAAAAACTTTTGATGAATCATCCCTGATCTTACATTTTTTGGACTTGGAAAATGCCACCACAGAAAAGAGAGGCTGTAGGTCTAAAATAAATATCTAAAAACATCTGGCAGCAACAATCATACTGACTGAATCTTAGAGGAGTCTTTTGATGGACGGGAGAGTATGAAAAAATAAATATGCTTCTGAATTGTTTACCTCTTTGCACTTGTCAGACTGTGAGGCAGAGTGATCTCATCTCATAAACCAGCTGCAGATGACAGAACAGGAGTGAAGATACTTTAAATCTCTTTAAGGATGAAAAATTCGTTAAAAGGGAATAGCCCTGGTAATACTCAGATATGAATAAAGGTCTGAGATGGGGAGGGAGGAAAAGAAAAAGGGGACATGCTCTTGTAATCTAATTCCAGAACACATGAAATTAAATGTCTGAGGAACAGCTAAGGAGAGAAATTTTAAGACTGACAGTCTGAACAACTTTCAGCCACTGAAGCTGCAGTTTTACATAGGAACAGACAGGCAGACAGAAATTTCTCTTGCCTTTGGCCTATGGCTTTCTCTGTAGATTGGATTATTTACTTTCAGTAATTGTGCAAAGAAAAAATGGTCTGTCTGGTATTACAGATGAACGTTGTAAGATTACTGGTGATGGTATTCAGCTGGATTTGTAGTTAAAATATGCCTCAGGAAGTGAGTGTTACTGATACATAGATTTAAACATCATTAAAGTATTGTTATTTTGCAATATTATTTGGGAATTGAGAATGCATTTCACATAGAAAATATACATAATCAGTTTGTTATCAATCTCCTCTTGACTAATTAAAAGAGTAAAAAATAAGACCTTGTTTTTGGTTTCCAATCCTGACTCAAATTTGGCTGACAGGCTGAGAATCTTGGTAACTGAAATTTGAAATGAAAATGTCTTTGAGGATAAACTTTAATCTTGTATAGATTGATAGAGAATAATCAAGCCGCAGATTTTCCCTTTATTTTACCCAGTGCAGGGAAGAACAGAGCTCTCCATTTTTTTTGCTTTTAATTCTAGATGCCCTTGTGAAATATTTTAAACAGAACCCTCCGCATTGTTTGAGGGTTGGCAGGAAACAGGCAGCACAGCACAGAGAGCAGTCTCAGACTGCAGTGAGGAAGGTGTTTCCAGAAGGACCATGCTTTCAGAAGCACTGATTCCTATCTTTTCTACCAAGCATATACTCTACCATTTGTGTCCACAGTTGTTGAACATCTCCTGTAACCCTGAAGCACAAGGTATTCATTATTTGAACTTTCAATGAAAAATAAAATATTTTTGCACATTTCAAGCTTTCTCATATACACACTCTCTCTATGCTCCTATTCTTTTACCCGGAAATATGATTGTCTTTATATCTGAACTACTTCTCCACTTTTAGCTAGGAATTACCCGAAGCAAAAAACTCTATCCTTATGTTCTCATCTGCACCAAGAAATCACAGAAGAATATTCTATGTTCTGCACAGATAATCTGCAGTTAAAAATCACAGGATTGAAAAAAAAAAATGTTAGTGACTTGTTAAGAGCAACCATTTATACATCTCAGTGTTTTTGCTACATGCAGAACAAAAATAATCACTAACGTATATGGGTTTCATATCCAGAAGATCAGCTGCACTATCGATACATGTTTTTTGATGAATGTTTAGATCTGGATTATGATTCTCAGCAGATGATGTAGTAAACGCTGCCACTGCAGACTGCCAGAAAATGTCAGGGATGTTTTATTTTATTCAGTTGAATGTTTCAGAAGAGATTCAGATCTAGTTCATAGGTTTTTGTCACAAAGAGAGAATGGCAAAACCCCAGATTTCTGACTAGGATAAGGACAGCTGGTCAGAAAGTAATTTAATTTGGCTAGGACCTCAGCAGCCTACAGTACACACATAAAATGCTAGAAGTCATATAAGCAGCAATCAATACATTATAGCTAGACTACTGAATTAAGGATTCAGTGAAGGATCACTATCATCCTGCTGCATAAAGCTATAACCATGACACTCCTGCTGAAGCCTGCAGCTCTGACAAACAGCCTTGCTAGACTCTGGCATTGGCAGTTAAAAGCAAAACAGGATGGTAACATCTGTAATTTTGGAATTTACTACATGCTATAATTGAACTGATTGTGTACTGAAAAACTAACTGACAGTCTGTATCATGCCAGAAAGTCCACAGCCTCACAGTGTAAAACAGCTTCTGTTTTTCATTTTTCTTATCGATGAACGTGATGGAGTGGTACAATGAACAAGCTGGTATATAGAATAAAAACACCTGTATTATCTTTTAATATACCCTGCTTTAAAAATGTAGGCTTATATTGCACGAAAAGAAAAACTGCATTATGTCATTGATTCTGACTGCTTCCAAGGTGGGTGAATATACATTTATAATTATGCAGTATTCCCCAAGGAAAAGAGTATTGGTGCAAAAAACAGTTTTGTACTTTCTTGCTCCAATGTGGATATGATAAAATAATGCAACACTGACTATATTTGATCATTTTATTACAATAATGCCTGGACATCTCAGATAAAATAAGACTTTCCTTGTTGGATAATGTACAAACCTAGAACAGACTTTGCCCAGAGCTACTCATTATTCAGATACTATTACAATTATTTAATATACTGTATGTAATCAATTGTTACAGAAGCTGCCATTTGCTCTTAAAAATGTTAATCCTGAAAGGTTTTAAATGCAAACTCATTCTAAACAGGACGTGATGATTTAATCAACTCTAGTTAAAATCAATGATTAATTCAGAGGAAAGTAGTCATATAATTTTTTTCTGCCCAATCGTTATTTATTTGAGTATATGCAGTAGATTTGGAGAAAATGGTTCTTTTACGATCACCATAGCAAGAAGATGAAATTAACAGAGCACAATTTAATTGTGATAAAATTTTAATGTTTAGAGAAAACATATTAATATGAAAAAGAGGAAAGAAATTTAAATCAGACATAAGAAAACTGTAATGTCACTCAATTTTCTTATTATTATGGCTATTAATTTAACTTTGTATATTGTGTCCTGAGTGCCACTTTATCCTGAGTGCATCGAAGTGACTGTTTTGTTGGTTTATTCTAATATGAAGACGCAACCAATGTTTTCTTCCCTATTACTGTATTTTTTGTCAGGTAGATTGACACCTGACAAAGTCAAAGAGAATCATGTATAATGGAATCATAGAATGGTTTGGGTTGGAAGAGACCTTAAAGATCATCTGGTTCCAACCCCACTGCCATGGGCAGGGACACCTTCCACTAGACCAAGCTGCTCAAAGCCCCGTCCAACCTGGCCTTGAACACTGCCAGGGAGGGGGCAGCCACAGCTTCTCTGGGCAACCTGTTCCAGTGTCTCAGCACCCTTATCATGAAGAACTTCTTCCTTTCTTCTTTCAGTTTAAAGCCTCTTTCAGTTTAAATCTGTTACCCCTCATCCTATCACTACACTCCCTGATAAAGAGTCCCTCCCCATCTTTCCTGTAGCCCCCGTTAAGTACTGCAAGGCCACTATAAGGTCTCCTTGGAGTCCTGTCTTCAGGCTGAACAACCCCAACTCTCTCAGCCTGTTGTCATAAGGGAGGTGCTCCAGCCCCCTGATCATCTTCATGGCCCTCCTCTGGACCTGCTTGAGCAGGTCCATGTCCTTCTTATACTGGGGCCCCAGAGCTGGACACAGTGCTCCAGGTGGGGTCTCATGAGAGCAGAGTAGAGGGGGAGAATCCCCTCCCTTGACCTGCTGGCCACATTTCTCTTAAGGCAGCCCAGGACACGGTTGGCTTTCTGGACTGTGAGCTCACATTGCTGGCTCATGGTCAGTTTTCCATCCACTAATACCCCCAAGTCCTTCTCCACAGGCTGCTCTCCATCCATTTCTTTTCGGATTCTCTGTCATTACCTCTTAGCAATGCCTACTTTTTCCCATAGTACAAAGTTCACAGATGCAGTACTTACTTAAATTACCACACTAAATTCTCCTAAGAAAAGGAGGGCTGAATAGAGACATTATCTAAAAAGACTATTCAAATGAGATTAAAATGCGCTCTTCAGTGTGCTGTAAAACCCAGAGGTCAAGGACATTTGCAGTGATACAGTGCTGTAAGAGCTCTGCTGCAGTATGAATGTCAAAAGACAGCTGTGGGCCAGGATGTGACTTTTACAACCACGTACTAAACCCATCCTCCAGCCAGTGAATCTAAAGTATAAAACGAGCCTGTGGAAACCAATGTTGAATCATCTGATGTTTTCCATGTTCTTTATTTAGCCTCTGCAGAGTAGGCTAGAGTTCAGGCAATGCAAGGTTGCACATCTAATGAAGAACTAGAACACAGCTTCTGCAAAAGCCACAGGAAATTTCCCCAAAACATGGGGCCTGCAACTCAACTCTGAAATAACAGAGGACAAATAAGAAATAGGTCTTTCCCTCTGTTATACTCCAGTTTTAAGCACTCTCTGATAATGAGTCTTAATGTTGATTTCTAGTTCACAAAAGGGAGACCTTGTTCACTGACACTGAAATTAAACTTCTGAATGTAAGGGCAGTGTTTGCATCAGAAAACCTCTTAGAATGAATTCTCCTCTTTCTGCCTTATATTGGCAATCGCTATGGAGTTGATTTTCTCTTGAGTTTGAAGACTTCTGAATTTGTTGGCCTTCCTACTAGCTATTATTCCTTGTACCTTCTGATGCTCATAGGGAACATACACAAGAATTGACTTGTATTTTGGAATGGAGGTGGGCATATGAGAATGTTTGATGGATTTTGAGTTTTATGATTTGGTTTAATTTTGATTTATTGTTTATTCCAGGTTTAATTGGTGGTTAAAAAAACCCCTATATAACATTGACTGCTTTCTTTATATGAACAGAATAATTTAGAATACATGAATGAAAATACTGAAATTATCAGAATCTGGTAAGAAGCACAAAGGAACCTGGAATGCAGGAATTTAGCATTCAAAGTTTTTGTCAGGCTAACAAGGGAAAAAAATGAGCAATATAGAAAATATGACTGGATAACCATTACCACAGTTGTTTCTGTGAAGGAATCCTATAGCTCCATCAAAGGAATTACTACAACAGAAAAATATGACCTGGGAAGAGAGGTGTATGATAGATGTCTATTAAACAATGAGTGTCATGGTAAGGGGACAGAAATTCATTGGTCACTTTTTTCTTGCAGTACAAGAATAAGGTGGACATCAAATGAAGTTAGAAGGAGCCCCATTCAAAATGCACAGAAGTAGTTCTTTACATAAGGAGTTATAGGCCTGTGGAACTTAGGTCAGAAAAGACATCAATTCATTAAATTTGATAGAGATTCAAGAGGATCAAGCTTTTATATAGCTAGTATATAAAGAATAAAAGTATAACTGGATTGACGTGTATTTGTTATCACTGCTCGAAATTGCTATATAAACGTGGAGGAGCTGTAAGTGGGATGCTGGAAAACTTTTTAATACAAGCATAACTAAAGCAAAGAGGGAATTTGATGTATATATCAATAACACTAAATTGTATGACCAATCAGCTTGGGATCATCAAGGGCTTGTGATCACTGGATGACCTGAAAAAGTCCCTCTACTCCTGTGTTCTGCTCCTAGTGAACTATATACAAGCAGTTGTAACCTACACAGTGTTGCTCAATTCTGTTCAGTCCTGAAGCCTTAACTTTCTACTTACCTGGCAGCCCAGATGAAATAACAGATTCTCTTAGATAAAGAGAAGCTGAAGGTGAAAGAAAATTACTTGGTCCTTTTGTAGAAAATAATGTTAAGGTTTCAGACTGTCTGTAAATTTTTAATGATGCTTTTAGCAATTTCTGAAGTTTCATTTCTAAACTCATCTCAAAAAGAAACAGTTTCCAGTGAATTTAATGTTCCATCTACGCAACATAATTGTCCAATTACTATGTACAGCTCAATGTAAAAATGTCCTTATCAATCACTTCTGTTTTAGTGATGCAAGTAGTGATAATTACAATAAACTTAACAAGAACTTCACAACAAAATTACAGTAAAGACAGTTACATTTGCAGAAGTTGAACTGAATTACAGTAAACTTCTTTTAAATGACATTTCATATTATAACAGTGGAGCACTCCTGTGGTGTATTTCGGGGAGCTATCATAAGAATACAAATTTTGTGCCCATAATTTTATTTCTTGAGCACTAATGTCAGCCTGTTTTTAGCTTAAAGAATTATAGTTCCAAACAGAAAACAACATAATGAAAAATTTTTTGGGAAGTCTGAAGCAGCTCTTAGAAATGCCAGCATGACCTCTACAACACAGTAAAAAATCCTCAAAATAGAACCGTTCTCCATAACTACTGGAGAAAAATTCTACTCATTTCCACTCTTCTGAAGTGATAAGATAGAGAGGGGCTGGGGGTACAGTGCTTACAAAGAACCCTTTGTAAGAGCTAATATTCTGTAATAATAAGGAGGGAAGAAAACCTTTCTTGTTTCTTGCCTCTCAGCAGTACATTTTCAGTTCGGTAGGTTCTAATTTGATCAGAACTACGCATTCTCTTGGCATGGCACAAAAATGTTATTCTGATACAGCACTTTCTCTCAGATGGGCTGCTCAGCACAGAGTGCTGTCCCAGTCCTGCAAGGGTACAAAGATAAAAGAACACAGCATCTCACTCTGGCTAAAAATCATGACAAAAAATCAGAGAGCTATTTTATTACCATTTTTGGTCCAAATATTTTAACATAACTACTTCAGCTGATAAAATCAGCAGGGCAGAATGGTACTAGAAACAAACATGTGAAGGAAAAGTTTAGGAGAAGTCATTATTCAAGCCATGACACACAGGAAGCCCACGGGATGCCCAGTGCTGAGACCCTTTGCTCTTTGGGATGTCTGTGGAAGTCTGTGCCTACAGACCAAGCTCCTGCAAGAGGACAGAGAGTTCGTTGAATTCCCCTAATAATTGGAATCCTCTAAAGCTACTTTCCCCACTGGGTTTCAGCATAAGAATCAGAGAAGTTCTCTGAAGCTGCTTGGTTGGGTACCCCTTTGGGGGTCACTTGACACTGACCTTGTTCACCTGCAAAATAGAATTGCAAAAAATATAGTTTCATTCTCTGTGTCCTGTCAAAGAAAACCAGCTCCACTCACACTCAGGAGGGGAATTCATTTTGATCAACTGCATATCAATAGGAAATGGCATGCTTACACAGCCTGTCTTCCTACCAGCTGTGTCACTGTCACATCATCCTGAATGTCGTCACAGCTCCCAAACACACTGCTTGGTCATCCAAAAGAAAAATAACAAACACAATTTGAAGTAATCGGATAACCAATTGGTTGAAGTAACCAATAACAACACACTCTCTTTTATCACTTTCAGCCTGCACCTGACTCTGGTAAATGAAGTGGAATAGACCACAGCATGATGCAGGATGGACGTTTGGTACAGGTACAGCATCAATAACGTAAGTCCCATGCTGGTTTCTGGGGCTGGATCTTCTGACCGTGCACACCGTGGGATCTCTTCTGGGGTGAACCCCTAGCTCCCAACAGTGCAAAATCCAGGGGTGGTTTTAGAGGCACTTCTCGAAGACAGCTGTTCCCTATCAAGAGTGTAGACCAGACTGCTCCAGATTTGGCACTGGCTGCCCCTCCAGAGTCCTCCAGCTTTATCCAAACACATCAGACACCTCAGTGGGCTCTCATGCCATATCCCAAGGCATGTGATGTGTTCTCAGGGTCATATTATACAAAGCAACTGCTCTCACATTATTGTTAAGTACTTTGAACTATAAAAAACAAGCAAACAAAAATGATATCTTAGCTCCCCTGGTATGCCACAAGAATCTTCACTTGAGAATTTTAATTACTTTTGGTATGTTAACTGTGCTTTCTTAATTTTGATAAATCTTGATTTTCTGATTATTTTTTTCTCAGATTTTAGGTATGTTGTTACTGCTAGGCTTCCCATATTGCCATACCATGTGAGTTGTGGATGACTGGTGCTCCAGCATATTATTATTAACAACCAAATTCTGGAAGAAAAAAAAAACATCTGAGCATACTCTTTTCCCTTCCTACTACCCTTGGACCTGGGATTAGTAACTGGACTAAAATGCACCAAAAACAGTTGAAAGAGTTTATTTTTTCTAAATGAATGAAGTATGTGCTTATTTGTCTTTCCCAAACCCATTGAATCTATGTGTGTATTTCCAGATCATGTTTTGTGAATTTCAAAGGCAAGAAGAAATGTTCTGATTCTGCTACTGGTTTTTAGATTTTTTTCTAAAAGTAATGAAATAACCTTTGAAATTTCAAGACCATCTGAATCACATCAGACTTAATCATTAAAAGTGATGGAAGAAACTGCAGTGGAAGAACATTCCTTTGGAAAGTTTAATACTATCCAATTTTGTTAACTTAATCTGCAATTTATACTAAAAATTTGGCTGAAGTAAACCCCAACACTTTGGGAAAAAGACAGAAGTTGTTCAGGTTTAAATTTATTTTAAAATTAAAATTTTATTTAAAAATTTAATTTTAATTATAATGTAATGCCAAAGCAATATGATCCTATTTCAGTTTTGTCAAATTTCTCCATTTTTATTAAGATAAATTGTTAGCTAGTGTTTCTTTAATGTTTCAGCAATTTTGTTTGTGTACACTTTACATAACTGACAGTTATGAATTAAGTGAACTTGAATTAAGTTAAATTAAAAAATACACTGATTACTCATTTAAAAAAATATTTCCATTACATATAACTCTATTGGAAGTTAAATATTGTAGCATCTTTCAAAATGTTTATCCCAAACTCCCATATTTTTGAATACTTAAGTACAGACATGTACTGTCTTCTTTTAACTACTAGTTAGCATTTTTATTAAAATTTTCAAATCAGTTTCAGCTCCTTTGTCTTTGGTATAATGTAACTCTACAATGAGCCACTGTCTTGCAATGCTCAACATAAGCTCTAAAATAATAGACATCAATTATTATTAATGAACAAACGGAAGGCAGGAGAGAATTTTTATCTGAATGCTTTTATTAAGAAACTATCAATGTATAAGTAAGGTATATTATTCATTAAAGTATAATTTTATTTCTGAAGGGACAAGCACAGCAGCAGCAATATTCCCAAATTGTCTCATTGTCAGCTGTATGGATTTTATAGTCACATTAAATGTCTATGTAATCCCACTCCAGTAAAACTGTTGAACAGATAAAAATTTTAACTACAAATTCAGATATGCTATATGGCCATTATCTTCTGGTTTTAATACAACTCCTATTACATGCAGTTTTGCAATCACAACTCCAACAAAAAATTACTAATATAATAAATCCTAGCTTTTAATTAATAAAATTGAATTTTTTTTAGGGACTGACTGTTGGATTAAAGGGGAGGAAGAGGGTAGTACCAAGAATGTCGCTTGTATTTTTTAAAATATTTTTTATAAAGGAAAACTGCCTTACAATGTCAGGAAAATATACATTTTACATAAAAGAACATAGTACAGCACTCTCTAAGGCTTTGCCATTAATGGCAAGGTCAAATGTGGTACTTTTTGCTCCATTGATTCAGCAATTCATGACCCAAGTGAGGTCATTGCTTATGCACAGAGCACAATTAAATCAAGGTTAGACAAGCAGGATTCTTTAGCACAAGATAGTGTGCCAACAGATTACATAGTACTAGGAAATTTGCATTTGGATCATGCTTGCTGAAGATTATATATTAATTTTCATGAGTGAAAAAGCCTGTAATTTTATCACTATTGTTAATTTTGTTTATAGAAAACATGTTAATAACTAAAATGTCCGCCTGAAATCTAAGGGTGATTTTACATGTACTCCTATAAACAAGAAAACAAACAGAAATTGCTTTGTTCAGTGGCTTATGTCTTGTTTACAGTCTTTCAAGATAGTTTTTATGTTACAAATGTGTTGGAATAACTTCACAAGCAATGCAAATATTATTTCTAACCAGAATTCAACATAAACGTTATTTTTGCATGCTAAAATTTTCCTATCTCAATCCTTCAATAAGCACATAGTGTGCAGTCCTTCACATATATGCTTAAGTAAATACAAGGCCATAGTTGAAGTATGACATTTAGAGACTGGAGTAAAATAATATCATCTGATGTCAGAAAATTACAAGTATGCTATGTATTTTTCCCTAACCAAAACTAGATTGATTGTAATTCAAGGCTGAAGTTTCACTGAGTAAAATAATTAGTTAGAAGCTTTCCACCTTAATTGTTTACTAAATGCTGTCAGCTTGTTAGTGTGCTTAAGCTCCCAGGAGACTAGTAAAGCACAAGGTCCACAGATCAAAGGCATAGTATTCAAACAATGCATGTAGTTTCTTCCAAGTATATTAATGTTTCTTGGTTTGTGAAAAGGCATCATGGAAAAAGCTAGTTTTGAGAAGTGACCTGGAAAAAAAAGAAATATCCATCAAGTACACAAGTGGAGAGGTCATAGGGCGGATGTAAAGATGTTAGAAACGTGGCCACATTTGGAGAGAGTTACTCAAGGCACAGGACAAGTATGTGGAAACCCAAGGCTAAACCATGAATGCAATCTAGGCTCACTTCAAGAAGTCAGTAGATTAAGTTAGTTTACACCAGAAGAAAATCCAGCCAACTCAGTTTATGTGATTGCGAGGCAAATTTGCACATTGTTACAACATTCTTTTACTATTCACTATAATAGGAGCCATTGATCCAAACAGGTTGAGATGAGGCAGGGATGGCATGGTCTTGCAACATCATTTATGTTTACTTAAGTATATTGCACTGGGTCCCTGAGACCTTGTTCAGTGCCTCAGGAACACAGTAATTGCCCAGAGATTGAATTACCTGTTCATTGAGTCCAGAATCCCCTGCGTGACAGCAGGTCCAGCTCTTTGAGAGGGAAATAGAAATTCTTTCTGAACGATACAGGGCTGGGCTTGCAAACATCCCTCTGCAATCTGGATAATAGGATATGGTCTGAACCTGTATAATTGTGTTCTGTCTCTTCAGCCTACTTTTATTCAGATTTCCATGTTACATCTATTACGCTACTTGAGTACCTGTATGTCCGAAATTGTCTTGTTCTGAACAGAAAATATATCTTGTGTCAGCTTCATCCTTTTGAACCTACTGCCACTTTCAGCTGCAAAGCCACTCCATTTCCCGACCGCCCCGATCTTAGTTACTAGGTGTGCTACTGTCTCATTTAAAATATGACTATGTCCACGCATACATGAAAAATTGTAACAGTACTGGTGAGATTACAGAAAAGACTTGTTCTTAGGTCCACAGGATAATTCAAGTTGGAAAGGGCCTTAGGAGATCTCTAGTCCAACCTCCTGCTCAAACTAGTTTAACACTGTATTCAAACTAGCTTGCTCAGGGCTTTTTCTAGTCAGGTCTTGAAAACGTTCAAGGATGCAGACTGCACAATCTCTCTGGGCAACCCATTCCAGTGCTTAGCTATTCTTGTTGTGAAAGGTTTTCTTTATGCCTAGTCTGTACCTTTCTCGTCTGCATTAAGAACATTGTCTTTAGTTCCCCCACTGCGCATCTGAATAAAGAGAACTGCCATGCTAAATGCCAGGCTTCTGTTTGCAGTCCCCTAGATCACTACAATCCCTAAGGGTCAGTTAAATATCAAGTGAAAGCCAGACATTGCACCTCCTCCTCTGCACTAGGCTTGTCCCCACCACCAGGTCCCTTCTTATAAGTCTAGGAGGCCCCTTAGATGCCTCTGGGCCATGGCTTACCTAGCACTGGAATATTGAAGGGTTACAAACTACATTAGTGCAAAAGAAGTTCTGAATACTCAGTCTACCACGGAAATGAAGCATTTACACTTGCTTATATTGAGTGTGACAAAGACCACATCCTAACACCTTGTTTTCCCAGAGCAGGAGAAAATTAACATACATAGAGCAGTGACTGCTCAATTAAGGTGAATGCATCCATAAAATTACTGTCCATCTAGAAATTTATCTTTTTGAAAGGTTTGTTAGAATTTCTATAGTTTAGTTTCATGAACAAATTAGAGTGAAATTATCAAATTAGTTTACAGATTATCTTCCATTAGCTCATCATGTTCCTGCTTGTACAAATACACATTAGCCAGTAAGAATTTATGCAGAGCATACATGTTTACCGAAATTTTCCCACAGCCTCTGTTAATCAGACTCTACCTCAAAATGTCCAGCTTAAATAGGCTGGTGACACTTAACCAACAAACTATTTTAAATTGACTAGGTGTTTTTTTAAAAAAAAACCATAAAGGAATGTAGTTCTCTTTGTTTGGGATTTCTTTTTTTCCCCTACTTATAAATCATACCAAAATTCTAGGATATTAGTCAGAAAGAATAAAGAAAAGGAACAGGCAGTTTTGAAACCTTCATTTAACAGACAAGCCTTAAGATCTTCTTTGCTTTATACAAGTAACATTGTCCTTTGTTTTAATTCATGCTGTTGATTCACAAAACTGATCAGAACACTTGATATGCTTTGTCATATATACGTACAACTGCTGTAAGGCAAAGCACATAAAAAGACTGCAGAAATGTGGAAGATTCAAAACTTTAAAACAACAACAACAAAAATTAGTGTATTATGAATTCTTCCTAGGGCCCTGCTATAGTTTGATAATGGGAAAAAAAATTAGGATAAGCAATTTCAGTGTTCTCTGTGTGCTTAAATTTACAGAATGTTTCCCTACCTTGCTGGTTGAAGACTGTTTTACTACACTGTTATTATATATGTAATAAACAGTCAAGGTCAAGGTAACAAAAGTAGGTATGTAGATGTTATTGTCCTGTGAAAACATAAAAAAGAGGCCTAAATTGATTATATCTTGATACTTTTCACAGATAACAATTAAATATTAATAATATCTTGCAATTCAATAACACCTTTTCCCACAAACTCTAGCAATTGATAGATATACATTTCCCCTACCTGCAGTTCTCTTTGGGCTGGTATCTTTTGCAGTGAACAAAAGTGATGTAACTATATCTAGCTCATAAAAATAGTGAATATACGATCTAGTCACAGATTTAAAGATTCAGATAGTTCCCCATTCTACTTTTGACAATTAACCAAGTTTTCTTCAACACTGCTATGGTTTAGTGAGGAGTGTCCCTGCACTATACCTGCTCTATTACTGAATGAGGAAATACAAGTTTATGAAAACTCTGCAGTATTTTATAATCTGTTGTTTCAGAGCCAGAACGAGTTAGCAAACACTATTATTAAAGCTGTGTTGACATTATCAGTGTTGTTAGTGCATAAACAAGCCCACAAATGAAACAAAGCCAGCTTGGCCAGTGCTTCAGCTCACTCCTCTGCCAAGTGGAAAAATACACAAGCGATAGAGACCAAACGTTATGTTGAGGCTTCTGAGCTGACAGCAGAGTAGTGCTGGCCATGGTGATGGTGTCAGTGTAGAGTTTGCTTTTATCTTTACTCTGGGTGTTGTTTTGGAATTCCCTTATCCTCTGAAAAATGACAGCATCAGCTAGGCAAATGACGTCACCTGGACAGCACCAAAGATAACGGGTTTATATTTAGTGCATTGCAAGATGCCTGTTACCACCAATTTGTGGACAACGAGGATGTCAAAAAGCAGGAAAATACTTCCTAGAATAACATTTTTTTCTGTAAAAAGTGATCTGGTTTTTTTGCTGTGTGTGTGGTAACAGTAGTCAGCTTTTCTTCCGTTCCTGGAGGCTGCCAGGAGCCAGACCATGCTTAGCTCACATTGATCCAGTGTGTGTATACAAGACAGCCACATTCACCTCAGTAGCCAGCAGCAGGGATGTCCTTTATGTGGTACTTCTTTTAATATAACACATAATATGATAATGATAAAATAACATATATGTTCAGACTAGATATAAGGAAGCAATTTTTTATGACGAGGGTGGCGAAACGCTGGAACAAGTTGCCCAGAGAGGTGGTAGATGTCCCATCCCTGGGAACTTTTAAGTTCGGGTTGGACGGGGATTTGAGCAACCTGGTCTAGTGGAAGGTGTCCCTGCCCATGGCAGGGGGGTTGGAACTGGGTGATCTTTAAAGGTCCCTTCCAATCCAAACCATTCTATGATTCTATGTTAACAAGTAACACCCGTGCTATCACCATCTGGCTACGTTACGGCACTAGTTGGAATAATATGTGATCACAGTTGTGAAACGGAGAAAATAGTGAAGTGTCAGTAGTGTGTAGAACCCTCATGTTTATGTGCAGACGCAACCCCAAAAGCATATGCCAAGGACTGACCTGAAAGGAAAAAATATACAGAAGAGGCAGATAGCAACATACCTACAGATGTTAGGCAACATAAACCTTGCAGTTTTTACCTTACTCCATACTGTTTCTCTTTCATTTCTCTGTTGGAAAAAGAAGAAAAAAAGAATGTTCTGTCTTTAAGAGAATCCGAAGCCCAGTCAGATTTATGATCCACTTTCTCAAATGCTTTTCTCTTCCCACATACTTTCCTTATTATTTGTTGATCAGAATACCTGAGGTTTTGGAAATCACTATTAGTGCCTGAAAAATTCCACTAAATCCAAAGACAGTCAGGGATAGCTGCTAATTGCTGCTGCAAAGGCTGGCTATCTGTGCGGAAAAAGCACCAGCTAGAAGATCAGGTAGAAGAGAAGGTACTCGGAGGAAGGTAGCGGGAGGCAAAAACTATAGTGACCACAGCAAACTTGCTGATGATAGCAGTTTCCTGTCTTTGGCAGGTACTACCATTACTGACAAAAAGCTACTTGAAAACCTCTCCTGTCCCTATAAAATTCAGTTATGTTTTCACATTTTCCAGATGTGAAATGTCAGTTTATGAAAACTAATATGTAAAAGTGCTAATTGTTACTGTTTTTTTACGGGAGCAGTATTTTTATTGGAACAGGTAATGAGGAGGGAAAAGTTTTTTCTAAGGTCACAGGAAGACTGAACAGTGAAACAAAGAATGAGTAACCATAAATAAAATACAATTGCTTGTGCATGAGAGATGGCAGATGGCATAGGACTTATTTGTCACTGGAAAACAATACACAAAACAACAAATGCACTGTATGAAGTAATAAAACAATGTGAGGAAACCCTTCTCAATTTCAAAGAGATACCTGAAGGCAAATTTGTCTAGAATGAGGCCTAATCGGTTATAAGCACAGACAATTTTCTCCCTCTCAGGATCAGATCCCCTGCTCAAGCCAACTCTAGAAAGAAAAGAAAACAAGTACAAGACACCCCAACAGCTCAAATCAGGATATTAGAGCAACTCTTAAACAAATGAATAAGAAAATACAGTGCGAATTATGGAGACAGTCTGGTATGGGGATGTTCTCAATAGGGAGATGTGATGATGGAGTCTGTACATGAACTTGATATGTTTGTAGCTGTTTCATCTTTTAGTACGTTTTTTTGGGACTCTTTCAGATAAAAGCACCAATTACATTTGAGAAATATACTCTGATTCTACTAAATATTTTGATCATATGGGTCTGAGTGGAGCATCAGAATGATACTGATGTTCTGGCAGACAGGGATGAAGGCATGACCTGGTTAACAGAAATCATGGTGCTTTGTTTCTTTCTGCTTCTCAAAATGGAGTGAAAATGTAAGTGACCTGGAGTGATTGGTGCAAAAATAGTAAAATGGGTATGGGTGATTTGATTTCTATCTGTGCAACGCTCCATTAAGAAAACAGAATGCTTCATTGTATGTGTATTCCCTACCCTGCTCCCAAAGCAGTCAGCTCTTACTCACAAATATGCACCTTGCAAATATTTATAACTTCATTTCCTACCTAGCTGTCTTATTCAATCTCTCAGTTAGTGTTATCAGATCCAAAGAGTTTGCCGACTAAGTTGCCATCAAGAAACAGTAAAAACAGCAGCTCTAATACAGCAGCTGAAAACACATCATATCTTTTGACCTAAACAGTACCTCACACATTTTGGTGAATAAAGGTTCCCCAGAAAAGTCCAATCTCCAAAATCACAAAATATGGCCTGTCAGATTTCTCAAATCATAAACTTAACCATAATTAAACATTTATTTCCCCTCATATATGAATAAGACAAGGGCATGTTGTTTTTCTGGTTGGTGGAAATGAAAAAGGGCACCTATGCATGCTTTGTGTATATGTTCATACTATGTATATGCTTATAGAGGTATCACTACAGCTTACGCAGGTGTAATCAAAATAGCACAACCTATCCAGCTGGTGCCAATAATACTGAAGACAAGACAGTGATGGCTGCCAAGACAGCCAAGGTAGGTGATGTTGAGTATGCTAGATCTTTGCTACAATGTTTGTATGTTATTTACACTCAAGAGAACTAGATGAAGCCTGGGGTTTTTTTACCATGTAGTACTAATTGCTGTGGGGACTCACATGCAGCCTGGCAGTGGTTTGAGCAGACAGGCCAGAGCTTTTCCACTTAATGCTACTGACACCTGGGAGAGAGGGATGTCTACATATCCTGAAACCCTAAGTCCCCCTCCCTTGGCTCTGATAGTCTCCCATCTTTTATACTCAGTTGTCAAAACTGTAATTTCTGTGTGGGACCAGGTAAACCCTGGGAGGGCTTATGACCTTGGGCTTCACGCTGATGAAACTGGCAGTACTCCTGCAGAACCAGGCTGCTCCAGGAGGCAGAGACTTGCATTGTCTTGTCATTGAACCTCTGCACTTGCCCACGGAGAACAAGTGAGCTGAACATCCCGTCTTTGGAAGATCTGACGGATGGCTGTATAGCATTTTAGCTGTAGCTCACAGCACACTGCACAATATGCAAAGACTAATGACATATTTAAAAATTAAGAAAGTAAAAGCATAAAATCAACCTTAAGTTACAAACGTAAATCAATATAAAGAAAAAGAAATAACAAAGCAGTGACATATTATTTCAATCACAAAGAGTGTGTCTTCGGCATATTTGAATCTTACTTTTATGACAAATGAGAGATGAGGGCAAGAACACTTATAATTGTTTTGCCACACAGCAGTCTTTTTAAGATTTGAGCCCATGTACTAAGAGACCTACTACCCAGGATCATGTCACTTATCAGATGAGAGGATATGAGTCAGATGAGACTTATGGAAAAGATGCTGAAAGCAGCAGTTCCTTAATTTGGTCAGATACACAAATGGAAAAAAATAATAACTTTTAATGACTCCCAACCTACCTTTCTCAGATTCAAAACTGGAAAACTTGACAAACTCATTTTATCTTCTCCATGTTCAAAACACCTATATATTCTCATAATTACACACATGAAGACAGACTGCAAAACCAGCTGTGGTTAGCATTTGTTGAACTGATGACTTCCACAGCTTCTACTGTGAGCATAATTTAGCTTGTTTGTTTTATTATCTTTGCCTACAGTTCTCACCAGATTATTTTTCACGTGGCTAACAGAATGAAGAAAATAGCAGACTGCAAAAGCATTTCATCTCTACACTTTGGAAGGTCTTACCATTCACAAGATGAATATGTAACTAAGGAATTTTGAAAGATAATGTGCATTAGCTGATGTTGCATGTTTTGCAATCTTGAAGAGCAGACAGAATTTGGCACATTAAAATATATTTTGTGCAAATCTCTAGCAATAAAAGATCTTTTTGGCTACACAGGAGCTGAGGCACAGACAGTAGTTCTCAGAACTAAGCTGTCTTATGGACATGACTGAAGTGAAGTAGTTTTCATAAAACTTAATAGTCCCCTTATTTTTTCTTTACTGTCAGCATTTAAGTCCTTACGGATAACTCAAGAATTTATAAATGGGAAAACACACCCTGTTCAATAATATGTCTACTGATCTTCGATATGTACAGTCTCAGTCTGGGGAAAAAATAGTTTTTTCTGGTGGCTTCTGTCATGTACTCTTGCAAGCTAAAAGAATCTAAGTTCTCTAATGCACAATTTGATGTAAAGAAGTGTGCAACAGCAAAAATAGGTCATCTGTATGAAGAAGAAGCAAAAGAAGAAAAAAAATCCAACTATTTCCTTTGGCAAAAGAAGGGAAAGGAGAATTAAGCTGCCTGTTAAGCCACAAAAAGCTCTTTAATATAAGCATTAAAAAGGAAAAGATGCATATAATATTTCTTCACTTTGGGAAGTAACATAAAAATGAAATTTAAAAGGCAATAATCATTAAAAATTTAAGTGAATCTACTTCTGAAAAAGTCTTATTATTTAGCAATAATATTCAATTCTTTGCCCAAATATCTATTTGTCAATCTAATATCTCAGTCTAATATTTAAGAGATATTTTAGAGATATTTTAGTGGATCTCTATTGGAATTGTCTGTGTAACTTTTTAAAAATAAAAACAATAATGAAATATTAGTATGAGGAAGAACATCCTGTATGATTTATAGTCATAAATAACTCTGCAAACTCCCAGGTTCATCAATCACAATTGTTAATTAATTTGGTGGCTCAATTCTTCCCAGGAGCTTAATTACAGAATTCTAATTTCTTACTTTGCCAATACTTTTCTATTCTAGAAAAGGAAAGAGGTGTGAACTTTCCTCCCAGTCCATGTCAAAGGTTGGTGATCCTTTTCTCATTCAACAAGGCAGGAAAAACCAGCTCCGCTAATATTATCATTAGGCCTAATTCTCCCAGAACAAGGATCTTCAACATCTGGATGGCTCACAAATTCTGAACAATACAGAGTGAAACCAGACCATTGGGTTTCACTTGAATAACCAGACACAGCCAGCAGAATTTAACTTAGCACCATTCATTTTGATGTCAGAAAGAACAGGATCTTTATGGTTTGCATTGATAGATCTGTTTCCCTTTGACATCTTGAATTCTAACTTCCCTCTCCTTTGTGTTCCTCTATTAGATATACTTCTACCCTTATCTTTTGTTTCTGGACAGAAAATAGAATACTGGGATTTTTTTAGCAAACCATATACAACATGTATTGTTGAAAATGGATTTTTAATTTAATTTGTTACTTGGAGATGTTTTTAAAATCAAAAGAAGCACTCAGTATTCCTTATGTTTTCAGGGATGAGAGAATCAAAGGAGCAGTCAAAAACTCCTATAGCCACTGGCTAGCTCCAAAGACACAAAAGCAGATAATAATTTAGCATCTACAAATGTACATAAATGCTGTGGCACATTTTGGAGAGATACCTAGGTGAGAATCACTGAATATAGATTCAGTGAAGGAGGCTCTAGGCTAAATCAGGACACACAGAATGACAAATAATGAGACTGGACCAGCAGACACTAATGTGAAAATAATGGGAATAGATTTCTACAGTAGAACTCTACCCCACTATTAAACCCAACATAAACACCCCAATAAAACTTTGAAGTGATATAAAGGTTCTGGGGTTATTTTACATCTTCTCACAATTTCCTTAAGTCCCAAAATCACCAGGAAACCCAGGCATGACTTCAGTTAGAAAAGTCTATTAGTGTTGATTTAGACCTGGCATTTCTGGCACTTGTATTCATGTTCCCTTCACTGTATCAAAAGGTGCCTCCCAGTCCTAGTTTCTGAATCATATTGAGGGTCCCTCTCTGCCCACATTCCTTTGTTTTTCCCAGTAGAAAAAAGGATACAGGTGAGTCATGGGACTCATGGTACAGTCTTATCCTGACATGAACTCAGGATGTATTTAGAGAGCACAAAAGAACCTGGAAGATTATTCTAGACCCCGCAGGTTAGGTGCATCTTGCCTGAGCAGATGATCAGAGTTTCACCATAGCCTGATACATTTCACTCTGTCTGATAACTTGGGTGCTATACTCTGTGATCTGGACTTGAGACAGAAACACTTCAGCTGAAATAACATAAATCTGATGGCATTAGGCTCATTTTACATAGCAAAGAGCAAGAAATTATCTATCAGAGTGATACTGTAGCAATTGCTTTTGTAATGTATTGCGATTCTACCTATCCTAGACTATATATATAAAACTTAAATATATGTGTTATATGTTCATATAAATATGCTGTCTATGCTATATACACACACACACTATAACCTCTTTAAAGAAACACAAGCTTTCATTTATTCCCATTCAAGTGTATCTAGTAGTCATCTCCACCTGTTAGGTGCTAGGGCATTCACAGAACCACAGAATCATAGAACAGTTTAGGTTGGAAATCACATTCTGAAGGCCACCTAATCCAAGCCCCTCAACTTGTCCAGCTGAGTTTTGAAAACCTCCAAGGACGGAGAACCTACAGCCTCTCAGAGCAAACTGTTCTGGTATTTAAAAATTAAAAAGGCTAATTGGAATTTTTCATGTTCTAGTTTGTGTCCATAGGGTCTCTTTCTATTGTTGTGCACCTCCAAGAAGAGTTTAGCTCTGTCTTCTTGATGTCCTGTGATCAGGTAATTGTAGACAAAAATAAGGTTTCTCCTTTGCTTTCTCTTTTCCAGGCTGAACAAACCTGGCTTGCTCAGTCTCTTCTTGTATGTTCTGTGCTCCAACTCCCCTGACCAGTTCAGTGGCCTCCACTAGACTCATTCTAGCACCTCCGTGTCTGTCTTTTACTGGTGAGGCCAGAACTGGACACAGCACTCCGGATGTGTCTCACCAGGGCAGGGGGAAGGATCACTCCCTTATACCTGCTGGCTACACTCTCATACAGCCCAAGATGATGTTGGCCTTCTTTCCTTCGAGGGCAATATCTTGCATGATGACAATGTAATTCACAGGTTTTTTTAATGAGATTGCCTTGGCTTTGGTTTTAATTAATCAATGCATCTTCCTGTTTTCTCATCAAGTATTTATCCAAACCCAAATGAAATGAAATTGTACATGAGTTCTGATGGGACATTCATCCTTTTGTGTAAAGAGACGAAAAACATTTTGAAAATTTTCCAGTTTGTAAAAGACAAACAAAGAGAATACATTTCTACTCATTATTTCAAGAAATAGATCTTACTTAATGAATATTTCTGGTTCTGTGACTTATGTAGGAGTATCCTGGAGTTTAGTTTACATCCTCAACTCCCAAATTGTTTTATTAAAAGACCTGCTACCAGTGTGGGCAGATCTCCTTTTTATTTTTTTTCTTCTCTTTTTCCTCTTGATGAATAAAACATATAGGAATCTTTAAGATTAGAATAATCCACTGAGACAACCACTCAAAAAGGAAGAAAATAATTTCCATTACATTACGTGTATTTTTCAACATGTATTGTGACCCCTGCCACATCATCACTGGTCTATGAGTTATGTTTCAATAACCAGCAGGCTGCTTTCCCACAGCTCAAAGTGGGTGAGCTGTAACACAGGCTTTACACCATGAAACATTTAAAAGGAAAGGAAACCGCGGCCTCCGATAAAGGTTTGGGTGGTTTTGTTCAGTTCAACTTTGAGATAATCACCTTCAACAAGAAAGTGCAGTTTCTAGTGAGATTAATTTCTTGTCTTTTTAAAACAACAAGGTCAGTCTAAGCAAAAACTATTGTCATTTCACAATTGCCACAAAATGTCACAAATTCAAAACCCAGACCATGGTCTACACTGAGCCATCACCAGACTGAGAGGAAAGCAAGGAAAAACTTCAAGTCTGCTCTCTTTGTTGCATTTCCTTACTGTTACGATAGACTGAATTTACCTCTTGATTACTTGCTCCTTGTCCTCATAATTTGTGCATTCTTGATTGGACAAGGCCCAAGAATGATAAATATATAAAAAACAACTGCAAGCCTTAGTTCACATTTTTAATTTTCTCCTTAAAAATTTTGATTCTCTTGTCCAGCTCCCTCCTGCACCGTGTACATATCTACTGAATCACTATGTCACATCTTTAATATCAGTCACCATTTAAAAAAAAACCCACCAGCTGCTGCTTTTGCATGGGTCAGGACAGCAGTTCTAGTGCTGTGACCTGGTTCTTATTTGGGTAATTGCATTCTGTACTATTTGAAAGCCTTTTAATGTTCTGGCGAAATGGAACATATCCTTTTTGAATGACTACTAATGCTTTGGAACATTTTCTGACTCAGGTTTATACCTGAGATAGAAACCTTTTCTGATGAGAGAACTCCTGTATTAGTAACAGAAAGCATGTTAAATGTACCAGTCTATGAGAGGCATCTAAATGTCAGTATCATTTTCTGTTTTAAGACTGATTTTGTATTTATGCTTTGTTTATTCAAAAGCTGCTTTTGCTTTGATATCATAATGATGCCCAAAGCACAGAGCTGTGGCTCCAAATCAGATTCTGTTTTGGTTCAGACATGGTGGCTTTAGTCATGTTCATTTTCCCCATTTGTTTATAAAAGGGTGAATATAACTAGACACATGACAATTAAAATGTTTCGTAAACAACATCATATATTATCCTGGAAATTGCAACACTTCATTTTCCAGAATACAGATGACTTTTTGATAACTGTCATATCAAATACATCAGCTTCTCATGTTTTTTATTTTCTCTTGTGCTAGAGCACCTTCACACAAATACACTGTTGATCATTTTTCATTACTTAAAAATCAGGACTGAACATTGTGTTTTGAAAGACCAGTGAAAGAGGAATGAGCTCAGCAAGCAAACATGCTAAAAAGATTGAACAAATATAACTCACGACAGAATGGTCATGCAACATACTTGGTCTAGGGTTAAAGACTAAAGGAAAAGATGTCATTTCCTGATAAGAAAAACGTACAAATATAAGAACAGATATGAAGTCTAATAAGAAAGCTTAGTTATATTTTTTAACCTTAAATGCTTCCTGTCTTGCTAGTAGGTTTTATCGTACCCAATTGGTGTATATTGCTCGTGTATTCTGAATTTGGAGTTGGGACTAGGAGGAAAATTTTCTCCTAGCTCAGAGAGGAATGATACAGTTTGGACACCATTGGGTAGGGTTGGGGTAGTAGTAACATTCCTTAAATACAAAGTAATAATTTGGGGGGGGTTAATACTTCTATATATTTTCTACAAAATGTTATATAAAATATGTGTTATATAATAAATGTTTATATAATAGATAATCTATTAAAATTATATAAAATGTAAGAATATTTTTATATTAAAATTGTTGAACCCCCTCCACTTTTTTCTGGTGACTTCCAGTAGCTTGGAAAAAGTGTCTTATTCATTTATCAATTTGTATTCTATTAGGAATTGAGTTTACATTCTATCTCAGATATAATTTATATCTGATCTGTTTGTTCAGATTCATATGCTAACGTTAGCAGATTTTTGGTGGACAATTTTTTGGAAATGTTGATGAAATCTAGCAGTTCTGACTTAATGTGAGATTTGTTGTGAATAAGCAATGAAGAAGAACAGGATGAACAGACTACAACAAAGCCAACCAGACTTCTGTCTCTGCAGTAGAGGTTCCCACCAGTGTCCAAAATATAATCATGGCATTGGTGTCACTGCCAGGCCTTCTCTTTTCTACTCATTTCTTCCTTCATCCCTCCTGCCACCCACTGTTACCACTCTGGGGATACCTCTGGTTACCTGGTTCCTACCTCGTTAATCTATTTTTCCATGATCAGTGATAATATTTTTTTTAATATTTTATGGCAAACAGCACTACAGATAGCACCTCACTATGTAATTTTTTTTTTTTTTTTTTTTAAATTACATTTCCCTGTAAGGGCACTGTCCCCTCAAAGTGAAACTGTAGCTATTATTTTTTAGCCTAAGGATGGCAGAAGAAGTCAAGAAAATCACACCCTGCAATATCCCTGTAAAGATGCTTTATGGCCAGAATTTCAATGCCAGCATATCTGGAGATTTATTTTAGGGCAGAGTGACTAACATCTGTAGCAGGCTTCTGGAGTTGTGATTAAAAAGAACGTCTTCCTCACATGTATCTACATTTCTACAATAAACCACACCATCATCTTAACATTTATCTTTTGCATTATATGAGATTAACTGAATCTCTTTTTCTGTCAGAAGTTTTCAGGTCATTTTTTGTTCTGTTAATTACTTAACATAGAACTGGGATCTCTGATCAGTGACAGACACCTCTAGGGATGAACACAACACCAGCAACAACTAAAACCAGAATTAATGAGGCTATTTGACTCAGGAATATTTTAGTTAGTTTCTCAAAATCAAGGACTAGAAAGTCTGTGCTCTTTACTGACATGAATAAATTTGCTTCTTTGGAGTTAGTGTAAAACACAAGGAACCAGGTCTTTTACATCTTTCCATGTCTAGCTGAGGGACTCATCTTCAAATTGTCATTTCAGATGAACATAAAAATAATTTGTGTAACTTGAAGCTTTTACTCTGTAGTAAATAATGTTTTCTCAATCTGTTAAACAGCCCAGAATTTATATGAGTTTAGTTTAGACAACCTTCTCATCTTTTAGAAGATCCCATTTAATTAAAGTGGTGACCTCTACCTCTTATTTTTCATACAAGTTTCACTATTGATTTCATTTATAAAGGGCATGTAGTAATGTTAAATTCCAATGATGAAATTTAATTTGCTCTGATTCACTTAAGAAGCCGAGCAACCATTATGTCTCAGGGGTTTATCTTCCCGTCACTTCCTGTTGTTTAATACCCGATGTTCAAATCAGTGCCTAGCAGGCTTGTGGCTTAACTCTGGTTCATTTTTATTGAATACTGTGTAATTAATTAAAATCTGCTGGGGTTCAAATTGAGTGTTTGCATGGCAAATCTCCACTTCTGGGTTCCTTGACCATCTTTTTGCTGCTCTCAATTCAGAGCCATGCTCCCTTTCCCGAGAATTGGAATAACTTAGCCCTTTTAGATCAGCCAGGTTTGAAACATTGGCTTTGTCTGACACCTTGAGAGCTGTCTACTATTTAGACAAATAATAGACCCAAAGGTACAAATGTGAGTCTTCTAGGCTGCTTAGGATACAAATGACCTGACATTTATTATCCTTAATAGACATGCTTTAAGGCAACTTTAAAAGTGGGAGAATGAAAGAATATTGGTCCCTTGACAGTTTTTAAGTGGAATTCCTTCACTGGCTGTGCTGATTTATGGTATTCGAGTATCTGATGCAAAATGTTGAGTCTAATATTTCAGTTCTTTAATGCTTGGCCAATTAAGAAACAATTGGCAATACTTTGAGTAGATTTTATTCTTATACACAGTCTGGATAGAGCTGCACCTTTCAAAAGGTGAAGGACTTCTACCTTGGTCTTAGCTTAATTTTAACATCGCAGGGCACTTTCCTTCACATCTTAGCATTTCTACTGCAGAACTGCCTAACTCATGGACAACTTCCTAGCTAATTCTCATACATTGTAACCCATTCTTCACCACGCCGCTAAATTTGTCACACACGTATCTGCCTTGTTCTCTACAAATTATAGAAAGATGCTACCTTGCCACATCAGGAGATAATAATTTGCTTTGAGTTTAACCAAGTAACTCAACTATTTTCAACAGTACACTTCCATTCTGCTGTGCAGCAATAATGCAGGCCCCCTGCCTTCCTCCTTAGACTCCCCTCATACCACATGCCCAGTGATGACAATTGAGGAGGATTTAACCATTAATAAACCAATTTAATTTCTGGAAATATTAATTGAAGACAAACATTGTTTTGCCTAAAATTTTTAAAATTAGAAAAGAAGAAAAGTAAATCTTCCTCTTGATAACTGTTTTCCTCAAATGGCACTGTATAAATCAACAGTTATTATTTAAAATTATCTTATCCAGTAAGAAAATTGGATCCATTAAATATAAAGACAGAGAACACTGTAAGACATGATCTGCAAAGCCCAGCCAAGAATGACAACACACAGCAGAGGGAAAGATAAGAGTCGTTTCAACAATGACAAAAAAATTGAAGAATTATTTTGGTACGATAATGTATTTTATGATGACACAAAAGTACCAAAAGAATGCTTAGATGGAAGCTTGGTAGCAATGTAAAGTTACATATCTGATTGAAACTAGAAAATTACTATCCAGCCACAAGAGCTTCGGTATTTGCACATGCACGGATTTTTATAAATTTTTAGGAAAATGGGTTTTTCACAGACATACCTGTTTGCAACAAGCAAATCATTCATGCATAGATAAGTATTAACTATTACACAATACAAATTCCTTATATTCTATCTTAACAAATTTAAGTTCTCATAGTAATGAGTAACTATAGCACAATTTGATTTAGCTGTTGCTTAATTCAGTGTACTTTAACCAAGTAAATTGGTGAATTCATCAGAGAGAATATTGTGAGAAATCAGCATCTGTTTGTGAAGGAGTCATGAAGAAAAACCAGACAATTTCTGATTTTAAAGGGTTTAATGATGATGAATAACTCAGTAATACTTAAGAGTTAGTTTTTACATTCTGGGCTCAAATTTAAGATAACAATATGTCCTAGAAAGAGCAAATAAACGCTAAACATAAATTAGTGTTACAACAGGAAGTTTAAGTACCATATTGAGATCTGATATGTGCTAAGGAAAGCCTAGACAGCAAGTATGACAGGTTCAATACAGAGTCCAGAGCCCAACTCCTGTTGTTGATGTAGCCCCATGTTCTCACTGCAGAAGTTTTATTAATGCAGCTCATTCATATACAGAAAGTAGCTTGGTCTGCTTTAGGTAGGCAGGATGACCAACAAAAAACCTAATTTTTTTAAACTATGAAATTTTTATATAAAAGCTGTTAAAGGTGAGCAGACATGCAGTAGAAAATACTTATGCCATTTTAGAATTTACATATTTGTGTAGAACCTTTCTCTCACTTAGGAGACTGAACAGGCTCGCATCTAATGCAACGAAGTTTCACAGCAGGGATAAAATAGGGTGTAAATATATGAAGAATGTCTTGAAAGGCATGTTTGTGTTTTTATCTTTCCTGGATTATATGGCAGACTATTATTTTATTACAAAATTGGATTTTGCAGAATGTCAGAACAATTTTTGAGATTTATTCTATTACATTGATTATATAGGTTATACCATGTCAAAGGGGCATATGTATTTTGGAAAAGTACAGTTATATTTTGGAAGCTTTGAATAATTTTATGGCTGAGCTCTAATTAGGAAATAAAATTATAAAGCACATAATTAAGGGAAGAACCCAAGAACCTTCTGATTCAAACAAAATCAAAAGAATTAAAAAAAGGAAGATTTGGATCTCAGATGATTTCAATGCAAAGCAGTGCCCTTTTTTTTCTGTAAGTAACATTATGATTGTTGACTTCACATGACTTTTCTAATATAAAAGTTCAACTGAGCTTCTGGTTGTGGTCCCTCTTTTGTCACCAAAGAGTAATCTAATTGATGACAATTCATCTACAGAAATGTGAAAAAACAATGTGCCCACATCTGGGCACCCAGACACCTTAAATTCCGGCTAAGGCTGAATCACGAAAATGTTGGCACTCAAGTCTCTGCAAGTGCTTTAACCAGCCTACTCTGGAGTATAACCTAACCCTGCCTGTGCTGCTGTTTTGGGACAGAAAGTTTACTGTTCCCTGCCTCCTGTTGCACAAACGCTTGTACAAGAAGCATGAAGCTACATACAGGTACATCAGGCTTCTCTGCTTTCCTAGAGTACATCTGTGGACAACTGTGTGGTTTGTAAGGCAGAGGTAGACAGAGCTGGACATGTAGGACAAGAGATAAAGAATAAATAAATTTATCTGGAACTCCATAAGAATCAGGACTCTGAAAATTTGTTATACAGCAGATGAAGTTTTAAGCAATGTTTTAGTCTTTATCTAGCAGTGATGAGACACAGTATGATAAGAAACTCAGATTATATTTTATATGCTTGGTATGATGCCATTTAGTCATTTCCAATTATTTTTGGGATATCTAAGTATGACACAACTCATTAACACTGCATTTCATATAGAAATGAATATATGCCTTTAACCTGAGGTTATGAAAAGAAACTGATAATTCAGAGGAGTTTGTGAATATTCTAAGGCTGAAGAGTCAACTTTGAGACTTCATGGGACAACCAAGACCCTGGTGGGAACTTAGACTGTGAGCAGAAACAGGAAGACAAACTTGGAAATATAATAAGTAGATGCAAGATCACTTGCTAAGACAATTTGAATTTACATAGGAAGGATGTCTCTTATGAAATTAACGTTGGCAGCAAAGTCTACGCAAAAGAAAATCATGCCTACTTCCACTTACCGTGCAGCTCAACTCCAAGGTCAGCTCTAGTTCACCCAGCTCATGAACTCTTAAGATAAAAGTGCCATAGTTAGGTTCAACCCTTGTTTTATCTGTGTGTTGAATACCATTTTCACATCAATTTGGATCTCCAAACTTACTTGTAAATTTCCTTAGGTTCTATCTAGTTTTTATCTTCTTTTCTATGATTATTTAGTACTCACAATTTAATCAGGATATTAGTTTTAATACTTCTGAAGAATTATTGACTTCTTCCTTCTGATTTTCAGAGATGCTAACATCTGTTTAGTATCACTGGTTGCAACTTCGTACTCTCTGGCCAGCAAACAAGACTTGCTGCAATACATTGACTATCACGAATGTAGAACTCCTGGGAGTCACCTTGTTCCACCTAGCAGCACTGGGTTCAATTGTCTGTATACAGCCACTTTACATATTTATATGAAATATGTATTTTATAGATACAGATAATTGAATACCATTTTTTATATGAAGCAAGCTTTATTTCTTTGTCCTGAGGCTAGACAATAGAGCAAGAAAGCCACTTTGAGGAAGATGGTGAGTTTGGTTAAAGGTCTCCTAGCTAGGCCTTGAGGGATGCATAGCATGTGCCCTTTGACACCTCGAGGTGATGCATTTATTGAAAGCCACAGGACAAAATATTCAAGCAAGTTTTTGAGGATGTCATCCAGCAAGCAATGACATTCTCTGTAGAGCGTAAAACCAGAAAGCATCTCTCTTCTCTTCTTTTTTCCTCACTTCTCATGCTCCTGCTTATTTCTTCAGCTACAAGCGTATGTTATGTTCTGCAGTTCAGTGAGCGTTAGCCAAAGTATAAACAAAGAACAATAAATAAAATATACAACTTCTGTCTCAGGAGAAGCTACCATTTTCTTGAATATAACTCAATACCCATCTATTCCCCTCTCTGGACAATTTATAAAGATAAAAGCGTCTCAGAGCCCACCTCACCTCCCTATCAATATCCCTGTGGCAACTTTAGCACCTGAGAGCAAGAAATAGTGTAATGTGCACTGTGATTACCTTCCTTTTCCTCATCTCCTTTTATAACTGTATTGCTTACTTTGCCACATATGCTGCTGTTTGCAGATCCCTTTTGAATTTACATTTGTTTCAAGACACCCTTGTATTTAATAAGCCAACAATTTTGATAGCTTTTTTTTTTTTTTTTTCAATGTGGTGGTTTAGTTTAAGCTAACAGAACATCTGATAACAGACCACAGAGATTAATTACATCGTGGCACACCCTTGCTTAGGGGAAAAGAAAGTATGCTTACAGTGCAATTTCCAAAACTATGATCTCTGGGAAGTACACATTTAATGTCTGCTGGCATCCTAATTTAAGTGAAATTTAGCATGTTAACTAGGGGTCTAAATATTTACAGAATAGGGATGCAACCACAGAAGTACATATTTGCAAGAACTGTAACATACCAAGAATGTGCTGTTACTTGCATGACACTACTATTCTTTTATCCTCTACATTATATGCTGAAAAAGTGGGGTTTTTCTATAGTGTAGGAATTGCAAAATGCAGTTACAGAAGTCTAATTTTTTTTACAAAAATGTTATTTCTGTGATAGAAGCAAAAGCCTCTAAGCCTCTCCTTATAGCCCCTAAGCCTCTCCTTATACAAGCTGGTTGGTTTTGTTTTTTTTTAATTTTTAACCATGTGCTCATAAGCTCTTTGAAGCAGATAGTCTCTCTACCTCTGTTTACAAAAAGTGAATTACATTTGTGGTTGTGTCATATCCTAAACAATGATAGTACAAAATTGTCAGGCATTGATTAGCTGTGAAAAAATAAAATAATTTTAACTTCCAAGCTCTGTTCTCAAAGAGCCTGTGCAGAACAATGTGGTCACTATAGGTCTGTATGGACTAAGACACTAATTTAGGTTTTCTAGTGGAATCAATCTATCCTTTCCTGGATTTAAACATTAAGTCAGTAACTTTATGACACTGTTTATAAGGAGTGCTCTTGACACACAAATGGAACACTTCAGTCTGAGAAATGGAACTTAGGTTTTGTTGACCTTCAGACCATGCTTCAAGATTATTTTAAGAAAAGGTGGTCATAGGAAAGGTTTGTGATTTTGGTATTTGTAATGTTTGAGAAGACTGTGTACTCATCTTGTTTCTCATACAGCAGTTTTTTCTTTTTAGTGAAACCAACATTAGAAATATTTTGAAAGGTCTATCAAAAATTTTTACTGCTTAAAAGTGTACAGTTGAATGTTTCAATGCTCAAACAAATGCTCAGGAACTACTTAAAAAATTAAATGCCAATCTACAGCATTACAATGAGAGTACAATTCTATTACTATTCCTGATGACATTTCATACAGGAATTGTGCTGTAGAGCAAGACAGATGAGAACTTGTGTTAAGTGCAGCTTTTACTCATCCACAGTTTTTGAACAGAGCAAGGAAATAGACACAAAAATCATTTGAACTCTCAAATATTATATTTGCAAGTTCTGGTTGAAATTTTAAAAATGAAATAGTGTCAATCAAAGCAGTGTTTTACTGTTCGGTTCAAAATAGGTCTATTCTGAAGTACGAATCCATTCATACTGTTTGTTTTTTGAAATTTTTATAGTCCGTAAAAGTTTGCTGAATGTAAAAAAAAGTAATTTTTAGATCTGAATTGAAAATAGCAGTTTCAATTTTAATGTCTTGTAAATGAAAATTGGCTAGGGAAATATCATAAGAGAACCTATTTTTTTGTAATGGTGATTGCCACAGCAACAAAATTAATAAATCAAAATGAACAAATTACAACAACACTAGAATGTCAATAAATTTGATAGGACATACTTTGAAATGTTCTTACTGAAAAACTTGTGATACCATAGCAGTATCGGGTAAAGCATCCAAATGATGTGAGAAAAATCCGACAGCAAAAGGAAACAAATGAATCACAGAATCATAGACTGGTTTGGGTTGGAAGGGACCTTTAAAGGTCATCTAGTCCAACCCCCCTGCCATGAGCAGGGACACCTTCCACTAGACCAGGTTGCTCAAAGACCCGTCCAACCTGGCCTTGAACAGTTCCAGAGATGGGGCATGAAGGTTATGGACAGAATAATATGAAGAAAATAGCAAAAGTTTCCAGTGAAAGTTTATAGAAATCATGTGAAGCCAATGTAAATCAAAGTCCAATAAATGTCCTGAAGGTAAAGAACCCAAAATGTTTTCCTTAAGCAATGACAATTCAGCATAATTACTCTTACCATTAAAGAACTGAGTATATTTGGCAGATCATAAAAATGAAATTAGGAAAACTTGGACAATATTTAACTGCTAACATTTAGATAAATAATGCAAACAGTAAATATTTCTATTTCTGGTGAATTTACAGGTATTTACAGTCACACGGCCTTTTTAGTGTAGAGTTTTAGCAGACTAGTCATTAGCAGCAGCAAGTTGGTCTTGTGGAAACTACTCAGTGCTGCTTTCCTTTCAGGACCCCCCTATTCCTGCCATCTGTGGCTCTCTACCTCTCCTTTGTCCTGAAACAGTAGTCAGGAGGCAAGTCACTGCAAGGAAACAAGTCTTTAGAGCACATTTCTGTAAAGATGCAGGCCATGAATGCTGGATGGATTTGGGGAAGTGGAAGTGAGAAAGCAAGACAGTGGCAATAAACAGGCATGACAACTAGCTGACTAAGCATGAAAACATCATGGGAAAAACAAAATGAGCATGGAGATGAACAGTGCTGGAAATGAACTTCTGACTCTTCTGAGAAAAGGAAGGTTTGGGAGAAGGGAGAAATACTGTAGCATGAAAAACAGAAACTCGGTAGCCAGAGAAGCACTTCAAATTATTTCTTTTAATGTCACGTCATAACAGAACTGTAGAGCGCCCTTTGAAAGTATTCTTTTAACATCAGTTCCACATATAGGTTTTACAAAGATCTTCAATTCTTGCTACTTCCTGGTCAAACAGTTCTTTCCCCTGTAATAGCAACAGTGTGAGAAATTGCTGTTCCAGAAACATTCCTATACATAACAGTATACTTTGATGTGTATCATTCTGTTGAACCTCCTAAATGTATATAGAGGTGCCTACATGATGGCTACGTTTTAAAATGTTAGCTATTACCACAATGCCATGTTCTAAAAAAAAAATGAAAAAAGATTTTCTCCTGCTTCCTAAAGGAATAAAAGCAGGCTCCCAAAGCAGTCTATAAGCCAGTAGCATTTTGCCAATAATGTAGAAGGTACACACCACATTGAAGGTTTATGTGAAGCCACTGCTTCTATACTCTGTACGATTTCTGATGTTACGCTTTCAGAACACTGAAATAATTTTTAAGTTGTGTTTTTCTCCCCAAGAAGCTGTCCTTTTCAGCCTGAAAATATTTTGAAAGCAAAATAACAAAAGCAACTATTTTGTGGTGATCAGAGTTTTTGAAAAAAGATGTCTTTTCTGAAAAACATGTTATACTTAGCATAAACAGCCATGTACCAGTGAGCATTTGTCTGTGAATCAAAAATACACTGATGCTACTCAAAGTCACGAAGACTACTCCTACGCTGTTTTATTCTTTGTATCTTTCACCACAAGTTTCTCTTCTGAGACTGCTATATAATGCAAATTATATTAGGGGTTGGGTTCCCAATTAGTAATTGTCTTATTGAGCTGAATGGGTTCTGCCACAAAGCCAGCATTTTACACAAGATGCCAGGTGGCAACTAGCTGGTGACAGCTTCTTGTTCAGAACTAACTTGGGCTGGACTGTAACTTGCTATATGCAGGCTGGCCAGCCAGCCCTGTAAACCAGGTCCATTTGAAATGTCTTCTCATTCACCCTGAAAAAATAATTAAAGGAAAATACTAGAAGCAAAGAATGCCCCATTTTCCAAGCATTTTGTAGAAAAGACGTTGTTCTTTCTTGGTGTAGAGGATACTTTGAGGTCCCTGAATGTGATTTAAAGCTCTTTACAATGCCTTGGTTTCTTTGCTACTGGAAAATAGATGATCTATCAGTAGAGGAATTGAGCCAGAGCTTAATCCTGAAAAATAACAGTGAATATCTGAAGGGGATGGTGAAAAACAGGCAAAAGGAAGACTATACTGTCGTCACTGCAAATAAGTAAATCTTGTCTTGCTCTCTGCTCTCCAAAACAGCGACCTACCCAACCTGCCTGTAGCCTGTGCCCAGTCCAGAGTTGCACTTCTCGGGATGGTGAAGCGTGAGGACGGGGCACCTGCACAAGAGATGGGGGAAAGGGATGAGAAGGGCAGGGAGAAAGCCAGGCGGCGGGGAGAGGCCAGGGAGCGCAGCCCTGAGGCACGGGGAGACGGTCGCGATGGGAGAGGGATGCGGGCACGGCGGGCGATGGGAGGGACGGGCCGGGACAGGCGGAGCGGAGGAGGAGCCGGTGGAAAAGCTGCCGAGGGAGTCGCGGTGCCCGGACCGGCTGCCCCGCGGAGGCAGAGCGGAGACGGAGCGGCGGGCGGAGAGCGGGGGGGGCCGGGAGGGGCGAGCCCGTGCCCTGCGGAGGCAGCGCAGCCCCTCGGTAAGGGCACGGCGGCGGCAGGGAGGGGCGGGCGAAGGGGCGTGGAGCCGGCGGCCACCCCGCCCGGGCCGAGCGGGGACGGCGGGGAGCAGTCGAGGGAAAAGCGGAGCGCGGAGCCGGGGGGCAGCGAGCGGCAGCCCCCCGCCGCCGCCGGAGCCCGACGGGGACCCCACTCTGCCCCCCCTCGCCGCTGCTCCTCCCGCCTCCCGCACACGCTCCGATCGTTTCCCCCCTCCAGGCTGCACCGCGCCCGGCTCCGTGTCACCCCGCTCCCGTCGGTGGGGGTCGGGGCTGAGCCGCCCCCCCGCCCGAAGGCAGCGCCATGTGAGCGAGCCCCGCGCCGCCGCCTCAGCGGGCACGTCCGGGATGTGAAGAGCCGCCGGGCCGCCCCCCGGGCCGGAGACTCGCCGGCGTCCAGCCCTGCCCCGGGCCAGCATGACCGAGGTGAAGGCCAAGGAGCCCAGAGCGCCTCCGCCTGCCAGAGCCGGGGCGGTCCTGCTGCAGGGCCAGCCCGGCCGAGACCCCTTCCGCAGGGAAGCGGAGGCCGTCGACATCTCCCTGGACGGGCTGCTCTACCCCAAGAGCAGCGAGGAGGAGGAGGAAGAGGAGGAGGAAGAGCCGCGGCAGCGACAGCAGCAGCCGGCGGAGGAGGAGGTCCGGGACTCCCTCTCGTACCGGCCGGGGAGCGGCTCGCTCTCGGACAAGGACGCCCTGGACACCGTCCTGGACACCTTCCTGGCGTCCGCGGCTCATGCCAGCTCCGCCGTAGCCGCGGTGCCCTGGTCCTTCTTCGGAGCGGAGGCGGCGGAGGCGCCCGGCGCCCCGATGAGCCGCGGCCCCTCGCAGAAGGCGGGCGAAGCCCCCCCGGGGGCGCCCGGCCTCTCGCAGCCCCCGCCGCGGCCCGCCCCGCTCTGGCCGGCCGGCGACGCGCTGACCGCCGCCGCCAAGCCGCGGCCGACGGGTGGCGGCGGCGCGGAGGGTCCCGCCGCGGCCCCCAAGGGCGAGGCCCCCGGGCTGGCGGCGCTGCCCGGCGGGGAGCGGGGCTTGTCCGGCGGCGGGGCCCGGCCGGGGGAGCCGGGGCAGGAGTACCTGCACGTGCCGCTGCTGCCGCTCAACTCGGCCTACCTGGCCTCGCGCACGCGGCAGCTGCTGGACGTGGCGGAGTACGAGGGCGGCGGCGGCGGCGGCGCGGGGCCGCGCTCCTCGCCCCCCGCCCCGGACCTGGCGGGCTACGGCTACCCGCCGGCGGAGGCCAAGGAGGGGCCCTTCGCCTACGGCGACTTCCAGCCCGCCCTGAAGATCAAGGAGGAGGGTCTCGGCCTCGCCGCCCCTTTCGCGGGCGGCAGGGCCAACCCCGCGGCGGGCTGCGCCGACTACCCGCAGCCGCCCCGGGCCGGGCCGGAGCCCTCGCTGGAGTGCGTCCTCTACAAGACGGAGCCCACCCTCCTGGCCGGAGCCTACGGGCCGGCGGCGGCGGCTGACAGCCTGCCCTCCACCTCGGCCGCGCCGCCGGGCCTCTACCCGCCCCTGGGCCTCAACGGGCACCAGCCCCTGGGCTTCCCGGCGGCGGTGCTGAAGGAGGGCTTGCCCCAGCTGTGCCCGCCCTACCTCGGCTACGCTCGGTAAGGGGGCGCGGCGGCGGGCCCGGCCGCGCGGGGGCCCTGGCGGAGGGGACGGGCCGAGGGGCCGCGCTGCTCCGCGGGCGGGCTACGCGCGTTCCCCGCGCGCGGGCGAGGGGCGGCTGTGCCGCGGGGCGGGGGGTTGGCACCCGCAGGGGCTCTGGAAGGTGCCGAGGGATCCGGTGTAGTTGGGAACTGTCAGTGCTAGGTTAACGGTTGGACTAGATGATCTTCAAGGTTCTTTCCAACCTAGATGATTCTGTGATTCTGTGAGACGAAGACGGGCCAAGTTTCACTCGTCGAAGCCCCGTGTGAGGCTTCAGGCGGTAACTGCCGCCGCGTTTCCATCGTCCGTATTGTTTGTGCACGCCTGGGAGTGGCGGGTCTGTGTGAGACCTGCACAAGGTGAACTGGGCAGCTGGCACCTCTCAGATCTTTTTGGCACGGTGACGCCCCGGCAGAGGTTGCGTTTTCATCGCGATGATGGTTCGGTGCCATCAGGTCTCTGAGCAAGTGACCGGCCCCAGAGAGGGGGAGCGGAGTGTTCTCCAGGCTGTCCTCACTGACAACGAGACAATATTCATAAATACCGAAATATTCTCTAAATATTATTCCCGACTTGATAAACACCAGCTAATTTCACACACACACACACAAATTGAAACATTTGTGTGTTGATTTGTTAGAATGAAGTGGCTTACTATGATGCCAGGATGTCGTGCATTACCTAGAAATGTATGCAAAAATACATCTATACAATGCCACAGTTTCAGCGGAAATCTTTGATTTTCGTAAGCGTAATGATTAAGTAGATTAGTCTGTTTCTTTTCTTGGAGAGAAATTCGGAAGTACTTTCCACTTTCCTCAAGGTGCCCATCATAGGTAGTTATTGATGAGAATGCTGCAGCTGAATGGGAAGAGGCAGATATTAAAAGATTTTTCTGGCTGAAATGAAACTTAGTTATTTCTCATGTGGAAGAGGTGTTTGCAATTCAATTGACTTCTATCACATTCTGTCTCTGTACCATTCTATGTACAGGAAAAATGAGTATCAGTCAGTATGACTTCACTCACAAGAGTTGTTGATCTGAGGAGTACGAACATTTTAATGAAGAGTTTCTAGATTGTAACTTTTTTAGCTAAAATGGATTAAAATACAGCTGTGCTTCTTGCTCACTACTCTCCTGTTTAATGACTAGCCAGATGTTACAAATGTGCTTTTTACCCTAGGAGAGACAAACCCCTAAGCACAAAGGCACTCATACTTTGTTTTTGTCTTGTCCTTCTGTAGCTTGATTACAAATATGGAAAGGAAATTTTTAATATCGAACTGATTAACACAGGTAGGTAGTTAACTGTTGCAAAACTAGATATTTAATTTCTCTTAATTCTTTTTCTTTTGAAGGCCGGATACAGAAACCAGCCAAAATTCTCAATACAGTTTTGAATCGCTACCCCAGAAGATTTGTCTCATCTGCGGTGATGAGGCTTCTGGTTGCCACTATGGAGTACTTACCTGTGGAAGCTGTAAAGTCTTCTTTAAAAGGGCAATGGAAGGTACTAAATGATGCCGTTGTTCCTGATTATCTGAATTATTGCTTTCTAGGCACTGCTAAGAACATACCGTTTATTTATTGCTGATCTTTAAAAATCTTATCACTGTAGTCTTGTTTTGGTGACTTTGTTTAAATATTACAGTAAATACTGACTTAAATTCTTTCTTAATTGATTGTGCTAGTATTACTTGTTTTACTTTAGTTATTTGGTATTTATTATTTACTGTTTATCAGTATTTCTGAGTAGGCAGATTTCATAAAAAATCATGTGTATTACACAATTTGTTTTAAAAAGTGTAAATGGTATTCAAAGGAAGATTTTGTGGGTATGAACTAATGATAGGTTGATAAGAATTTATTCTGGCTTCATTCTCTTTTTGAAGTCGTGGAATTTTTCTTGCTTTCAGGATGCAGAATTTGGCTTCCTGAGAATTGCGGAAGTATTTCAAGTTTCACTGAACTATTCCAAGTCATAATAATAATAATAAATGGGTTTGACTTTTGTTCCAAATAGCTGTTAAATTACAAAGTCAAGCTGCAGGTTTAATACATCAGTAGCAATACCAATGTTTAATTTTTCTTTTTGTATTGTATTATATGCCTTATCACTGAGATTTTCAATATGTGTACAAGGCCAGATTGCTTTACATAGTTCACCTGATGAAGCAGTAAAACAAATCCTTCTACATTTTATGTTTTTTCTCCTTTTCTGGTTTTTATCTGATCCTGTCAGGACTAGGATATTCAGAGTTCTGCTCCATACTTAACAAAACCATTGTTACAATGTATAGGATTCCTT
The DNA here is from genome assembly GCF_047716275.1 of Strix uralensis. Lineage (NCBI taxonomy): Eukaryota > Metazoa > Chordata > Aves > Strigiformes > Strigidae > Strix > Strix uralensis. Next base: position 123,999,461 of record NC_133973.1, read on the forward strand.
AAAATAAAAAAACCCAAAAACTACATCATGTATTTTCTTGTTGTGATACATAGTTTATTCAACTGTGTAGAGTTTATTGCTCTTCAAATGAAAAGGGCAATACTGGAAAATTAACAGCTTAGCAAAATAATGTAGTTAGAGTTTTTGTTTCAGTGTGGTGTTTTCTACTTTAAGCATGTGCTTGTTTTCTTCCTTCAGCATACTGGATACCTGCAAAGTGATAGCACTAGACTAAGTGGGCTAGATGAACTTTTGAGCTAGTGCTGCATTTTCTCTAATACATTTAATGGGATTCATGAGAAAGCCATTAGAAACATACGTGTTAGGCTGTAAGGAAAACACTTGGCTCTTAAATCGCAGGAATACATTTAAGTTTCACTGGCTGTGCTAACCAGTCTCTTAGTTTGCCTTCACATTTTTTGCTATGTTTGTTTTGGTAACTCTGATATATTCTTTTAAAAAAAAGTCAGGGAGTTGAAGTTTTAAGAACAAGCGTAGTATATTTTATGAGTGCCATATTTTAAAATAAGTTTTATTATTTGCTTTTCACCTATACAGTAATATTTAATTTTTTATTTGAATTTGATTCTATCACTTCTGAATTTCATCTCTTTCCTAGACTAGTATCCAGTTAGTTTGTGCAGTGGGTGAACCTGCTCAAAAACATATCTTATTACTGTTAAGCATAAATGTTTTAATGATAAGTGTTAAGAAGGCATATAAATTGATAGTAGGAACATCTTAAAGTCGTTTTCACTGATTATTTAATCAAAGTCTGAATCTGCAGAATCTTACCAGATTAAGAATGTAGACATACAGAGAATAAGAGGTCAACACAGTTACACAAATAAAAGGCTTATGTTTTGTATCGCAACTTCATACTTTCAATTTTTAAGTGATTCTAAAGACTGAGAGTATGGTGAGAAAGTGTGTTTGTGTTTTTTACTAAGAACATTCAAAGAATAGACAACTACCTCAGAAACCTGACCATAATAAGAAAAAATACAGGTTATGAGTCTTACAGGAAGAATGACAGGCGTGAGCAGGATGAACAAATAGTTACCTGGTTTTGTGTAGAAAGTGCAAGACTACAGAGAGTACAGAGACTAAAGAGGTGGACTTCTTATTTTAATAGAAGCATAGAATAGGATTACTAGCATTGAACTAATCCCATTTATGGCCAGATACTTGATTTCAATTAGACATAAAGTACTTTTAAATTTATTTCTTATGAGAAATAAAGGTGACAAATTACTCTTCTGTAAGAAGAAACGTAATTTTTTTTTTGTAAAAGCAATAGAAAATAGTTTTTAAAAATTCATGGTGTCAACTGTATAAATTTGAGGCATTTTTCTTATATAAAATGTCCCTTTGCCCATCATTTTTTTCAGTGGGAATGCATTATTTACCTCTTTAAATTTTTAGTACTACTACAGATATGTGGGGGTTTTTTAATAATAATTCATGCAAATAAGATGTTAAACTTTGCGAGTGCAAATTCACGATCAAAACACTACTTTTTTATGCTTTCAATAAAGTACTGATCACCGTGAGAAGTTAAAACATGATTGGAAATAGATGGGTTTTGCTCCTTCATGTATTTTCTATATTTTGAGATCTTTTTTGTATGCTATGAGGTTTTCAAGTGCGTAGATAACAAGGTACATATATAGTGTTATTAAATTTGTTAGAAAATGTCTATTTTCTATTTTAATTATTTTTGTAATCTCAGGTATGTTGGCTGTTTCAGATCTAATAGCCCATGTAATTTTTTTTACAGAAATTGTCCTATTCATACACCGTTTGTTTTACTCTCCCCTAGTGTGTGGAAAATACTGTATTAGTTAAATGCTTCATTTGGGATAAAATGGACCATTACATTATCCAGAAAACTCCATTTTCCATCTCTAAATAAAGCCAGAGCTTATTTAAAATACTCAGAGTGAACAATCATTTAAAACTGTACAGGCGGACCTAGAAATGTTTCTATACCAAGTATGATTTAATCATACATTTGAATATAACTAGTAGGAGCACATACAGCTTAACAGGGTGTCATTATGTGCCGTGCTATATGACTGCACGTCAGAGGTTTCCTGGTTCTACCTAGTCACAACTCTTGCATTTTCACAACTGGCTGTTGCTTAATACAAGTTAACACCTGAGCACATTTCAGCAACCTGGAATCTTTTGCAGATAAAACATACAATTACATACAGACATTGAGATCCAGGAGAATATTGCCCTGTTTGTCCTATTGTTATGATACCATCTTCCCTTATCCTCAAAGACAGTATTTTCTGTGAGATTTGTTTCACCAAGCTGGAGGCATTTACAATGTGGACATCCATATTTGGGCTAATCACTTCAGATGTCCTTTGGAGAGCAATAGGCTATTAAAGAACCAAAATTTAGACATCTACTCAAGGTAAATTGCATCCTCAAGTGCCTGTTTTTCTCTCCGGCCCAAGAAAGGAGTGTACTCTACTTGTTTTGATGGATGCCTACACTTTAGAATCTAATTAATCGAATTAATCCTGTTTTAATGTTTTTTCAGCAGTTTATTGAGTGTTTTGATCAATGGGCAGCAATATCTGGTTCTTTGCACATTGCCTTTTTCTGCTACTAATCTTTCTGGGTTTTCTACCTTTATTACTCTTAGAGTGAGTGACCCTGTCCCACTGATTCAGTTGTAGGACAAGTCAACGAATAAGAGGAAAATAAGTATGAAAAAACTTACCATGGTAACGTGCTGTGATACTTTCACTAAAATCAGAATGATGGGATGACTGAAGTACAAATATAATGCTTCTTATGTTGGTAGAAAAATGTAGCACTCAGGGATCAGAAGAACAACAAATGGTACTTTAATGATGTATACCTCTGAAATAGTTGGAGTGTTTTTAAAGTAGGTTTTGTGTTCAAATCGCACATTCTGTATTTGTAAGAAATAGACCCCTTTCTGACAAAAAAGCTGTCAGTTCCATCATTTTGCATATTTATACCACTGATAGAGTTAATTACTTAAAGACAGTGACCAAGGAGCAATTGTGACACAGTGCCATAAAAAGAACTGGAAACACTGGCTTATAGAAGCCAGCATCTCCTGAAAGGTTTTAGCTGTGGAAAATTTTTACTGTTGTCGTTTTCCGTATTTAGACTCAAACGCCTTATGCCTTTCAAGATGTTGCAAGGGTAAACAATCTAGGCAGACCAACTGAAAATCAATATGAAACAGTAATCCTGATTTTGCAGTTCATGATAGTTTCTGTGAAATAGGACTTAATTTTGCTTAATTTGTTTTTTCTGTTTTTTTTTTTTTTTTCTGGTTGGAAATGATGGAACAGACAGGGAAATTAAAGAGATTAAAAACAGGATTGTAACTTTTAGCTCTGTCCAGAAATGAATAAAAACAGGATACCTGCTTTTAATTGTTCTGTTTTGTAGATATCATAAAAACAATGTGCTCGGGTTGCTATCTGGAGAAGTGATTTTGGAAGGAAAAAGACAATGGTGTTGCAGGATTCACAGCAAAAGGCAGAAAGATTTTGAGGTCAGGGTACAGGAGACAGAGAGTCAGTCAAGGATGTCGCAAACATTAGAAGGGGTTTGTTGAAGAGAAGGAAAGCAGTGTAAGATATATGGTGGTTTAAAAATGGTGCATCCCTTCTAGAGAAACCAATTTTGTTTGGCTCATTTATCAAAAAAACCTGCTTAAAACCAGCAGACAATGGAGTGGAAGAATACCAAAAGTTTGTTGTAAGTAGAATTATGTCAAAAATTACTTGTAAATCTGTTCACTAAAGCAAAATACACTATAAAAAAATACTAGGTTTGACTTAGGAATGAACATTTTATGGGTTTACATTACTTTTGAACGAAACATTTTTACTCGACCCTTTTTTCCTTCACATGCAATTAAGGCAAAGGAATGAAAGACAAGTTTCACAAAGATGAAGGAACTACTAGTACCTGTGATAATTACAAACCCCATCACAACACGCAGACAAAGTAAGGCAGTCACCCAGGATATGAGAGCTGTGGACATCATCTCTAATTCCCGAAGGGAGTCAAACACACCTTTCCCTCCTTGCAGCCCTGAGCACCAGGCTGTTGGATGATTTGGGATGCGATCATTCTTTATTGTTTTCACTTTGAACTATATTATTATAAAGAAAGGAATTCCACATTATTTCAGCTAGAAGAATGTTCCAGGATGGAACATATTCACAAGTTACTCTGCTATCTACTCTTTGCCCTCTCTGGTCCACTGAATCCTAAATTCTTTGCTGTAAAGCAGAGTTGCATCAGTGGCAGGCCTTTATACCAGTATAGACTACAGAGTAGTAGTCAGGACACCTGCTTAAGAGTTGGGAAATGAGAATTTTATTTCAGTGGGCAAAGAGGGGAATTGAAAGCAAGTCCCCCACTAACTAATGGGCTTTTTATAAAAAGATTATGCATGGTGAAGTCAGTGGGGGATGTGTTTTTTTGTTAAGTGGTTAGAGTCTTACGTCTCACTTCAGGGACTTTCTTATTTTTAGAGAAAATGTTAGCACAGAAATGAAATTGGTATTAAATGATTAAAAAACATTATTTGAGATGAGTGGAATCTTGGAGACTGTAATGGGCTGTAATGGCATACAGGGACACGAAGGGTGTATTTTCAGTGCTACAAACTATGTAGTATAGACTCCTAGTTCTCCAAGACCGAAGCTCATAAACTCACATAACGAGAGGTAAACTCAACCCACATTTACTGTTTTGCACAGTGAGACAGTGTAAATAGAAGAGTGTTAGATTTAGATCAGAGCAAAGGTCGTTAGCTGTGTTTCCCATTCCTGATGATGAACTAGGCTAGACTGTTTGCCTAGTTACAGAAAACCTGACTGTCAGAGCAAGTACAGTGTAACTTGCCCTAGTATGTTGTCTTAGCTTCCAGAAGTCAGAGTTTTACGCAAAAGCTACATCTGCACCATTATGGTTAGTATAGGTATACAGGTGAACCTATTTTCCATTTTGTTTATTTTGAAACTGTTTATTATCAGTTTCCACAACAACCCCTGACAAGGAGTTCCAAATTTAGTTATGTTAAAAGAATAATTACTTTGTTTTTTTTAAACCTATTGATTTAATTGGTACTTTTGAAAAATATTATAAGAGGTAAAGCATTACTGGTAATAAATTCTTGAGCAAAACCTGGAGGCTAGCTCTCAGGAAGCAAAAAGTCGACATTGGGAGACTTGGCAATAAAATAATTTGGCAATAAAATAATTTACAGAGAGATGCAATAGATATCTGTAGTTTTTAGACAGAAATCTAAAACTAGACTAAATAAAACACTCTGATATGTTTTACAAAGAACAGTCCTCCAGTGGTGGGGACAGGATGATTTTATACAAAAGCATTGCCAGTGAAGAGTGATACAGGGAGGCAGAATCACATACGGAAGAGAGAAAAAAGATTTGAAAAAGTACTTTTATTTGCAGACAGGAGGAACTGAGAGTTTGCAAACAAGTGCTTTGCTTCTGTGCAGGGTGGCAGCAGTTCAGCACAGATGCACTTACTCAGATAACTGGTTGCTTGCATCTGATAACCCCGCTGCAGATAAAGCCTTATGTTCTCCATATTTTGCACATCTGCAAAATGTCTGCAACTCATTAATTTGCTACAGTGATTTTAAGTGACTTACAGCATGTCAGTGAGCTAAGTTAATAGTGCCGTTTTTAAAGACACTGTATGTGCTACTTGCAGCAGTATTTGGATTAAAATTTCTCAGTGCTGGAGTACGGTCTGTGCAGCTTTGCTGACAGCAAAACCTGTGATTGTGTTTGTGTCTGCAGACCATTGGCATTTTGACCACTTTCTCATGTAAACCTGCTAGTATAGCAATAGCCATTACAGTACTTTTGTATTTGCCTGTTTCCATTAGGACTTCCACCTTTGCTAACACAAATAGACTTTGATGGAGGTTTAGAAAAATGCTATCCTACAAGAATCTAGAACATATGAGTAACAGATGAAATTGTCTCTGTATTTTCTCCCTATTCTCAGTCAGGTCTAGGTCACAAGCTGATATGTTGAGAGAGACCTGCAATGTGCACTTTCAAATAGAGGTGAAAAGTAAACGTGTAGGAAACTTAACATTGGGTGAAGACTTCTGAGAAAGTAGCAGTTGCCAGAAAGTTACCAGATTCATATTTTTGTAAGAAACACAAGTACTGGTCTTTACTTTCTAACCTGTGCTCTAGTGATTAGACTGCTATCCTGTTTTCTCTGGTGTTTTTTTGTTGGGTTTTTTTTTTCAGGTTATAATTACAGTAGTCATATAAAAGATACTGAATGACAAGGTACCAACTGAACAGGAATTTTATTGTGACAGGGGTCTTTGGATACTTCATTAGTATATGCATTTAATATAACTGCAATGCTCACCTATGAAGCCAATCACTTAAAATATAGATGATCCTAAAGACTGAGATGCAGCAAATGTATTTACAAATAAATATTTTAGCGTCTCATGAAAACATTCCAAACAGCTTCATCTAACTAAATATTGTCCCATACTTTTACCAAGTATTTGGCATGTTTTCTTTTTCTTACACAATCTGTCCTTCAGATGGTTGCTGCCACTTAAATATTAATAGTAGTTTCTTAGAACCCAGCTTTGCACAGTGGTAGAAACAGTTTCAGATGAGAATATTTACTCAGATTTTCTATAGATGTGAGATCCAGTCAGGTGACTGAGATAATAAAAAAAATCCCTGACAGATAAGAATATGAAAATTACTATATAATTGAATCTTATGAGTTTTCCAAAAAAGTTTCAACTGAATCAGAATGTATGGAGTACACTTTGGGATGGGAGGTGTTGAGGAGAGATTGAATAGAGGTGAGTGGAGTGGAAAACTCACATGAAGGTGTAATTCAGGCTCAGGATATGACTGTGACTTCTTTATAGTCTTGAAAACAAGGAAGTGGTTGATAGTAAGAATCAAGAAATGCCTGAGATTTTATCACCATAATCTCATGGGAGGGTTGATTTGGCAGGGTTTTGGCTTTTTCTTGCTTCTTTTTTTTTTATGCTAGTATCATGGAGGCTTTATGGAAGAAATAAATTAGGTGAGGACATAATAAAGGTTAGGTGGTCATTGATCATTATAAGTTTTTAAAATACAATTTATGAAGTAACTAGAAATGAAATAATATTCACTTTTTGAAGATCAAAGCATATTTTTACTGTGCCTAAATTCCAACAGACTTCATTTCTTCCATGGTATGCACTGGACAGAGGCATTATTTAATCCTGTTTAATCTTAAACTCTAGAACATATGAACATTGAAGAGCAGTTTTCATAATTCTGATTAATTTACAATTTGTTTTGCAAATGTGAAAAATGTTGTGGTAATTTTTGTTATAGTAAGGAGTTTGTGAGTTGTTATGTAATGATGAAGTAATTCATGCATTTTCAGTTGAAGTCAAAGTTGGATCTACTGATAACCCCTAAATTATGAAGAGGTTTTTAAGAGCTGTAGCTAAACTTAAATGTGTAACTGTAAATATAAAATTTTACAATTTGATTTGTAATACTTAATCTTAGGTGCATAATATTTAAACACTATTATATAAATAAAACAAGCTATTTAAATGTGTATCAATATAAATTAAGCTATTAACTTCTGTTTTTCCAGATAATTTCCTGTCCCAGCAGGAACAGTGTTGCCATTACTGCTTCTTCCCAAACCCCTTAGCCTCCTTTAGCAGTCAGAGCATGCACTTGGGTGCTGAGTAGGCAAATCACATACTGATACCAAAAGCTAATTCTAAATACTGACATCATGCTAGAACATATAAACAGTGTTCTCTGAGTGCTTGAAGAGTAATATTTCACAATATTGTGTTGGCTTTGGTAGATCAGCATTTTTCTGTGTCATTCAACGGGGAAAAGTACAACTTAAATGCCTATAGCATTGTGAGCTGCTTATGAGCATTTACTGCCATACTGGAAATACATAGTCATTTTTTGGCCTTGCAACGAACACGGGTTATGTGGACTCAGACCATGTTGTAGACTCAGAGGATTCCCTAAAAGAGAGATCCAGAAGAGATACCTTTCAGGGGACCAAAGAAAACCCCCAAAACCAAGACACCCACAAACAAAACTTAACGTATGCTTAAGTGTTCCTTTATAAATTAACTGTACATTAAAGCATCAGAATGCCACAGTGCAGAGATAATCTGATGCCTCATAGATTTTAGTTAAACTGACAGAGTTTTAAAACTTGTTGCTTATCAAAAGACTGAATGCTTTTGTAGCTAATAAAGGCAAAACAAGATGAGGAAAAACTGCAAATAATCCTGAGGACATGTTTAAAATAAGTGTTTTTCATCCTGGTCTCCTGCCAAAAGCAAGACAGATTTTTATTCATTTGGCTACTTTTGGTAATGTTTCCTGTAAGAAGAAAGAAATGGAAGAAAGCAAATGAGAAATTTATTCTGATTTACTGCATTACTAAATACTCTTTAAATGCCAGGCATTGTGTGAGGCAACTGTTTTTATTTACCCATTGTTTTCTAAAAAAAAAAAGAAACTTATAAAAATGAATTTCGGGCAATCGGGTTTCTTTCACAAAAACCAAACAACTTGTTCTTAAAAGTATGGGTAAGAAATAAATTAATTTTCTGAAAAAATATAAGCACAGAAACAAATACATTGTTTCACATGGTTTAGCATTAGCTCCTTTCTGTTGTTAGAATAGAATGTTCTTTATCCTGCATTTTCGTCATTGTTTTCGGTTGTCTTCTGTGGAGAAAAGTTATTAATGAACAGTTGCTCATTTTACGATGTGCAGAGAAGGGGCAGAGTAGGGTTGTAAAAAAAGCTGATTAACAGCATCTGAGTAGAATAATCATCTCAGATTTGTTTGCTACTGGTGACGTCAGATGGCTGAGAGTAATAGATCTAGAAATTAGTGAAAATTTCAAAGGTTTTGTATTGATGTCTGTTATATTTGGAGGTCCACATCCACAATATTCCTTGAAGGAAGTATCCATGATATTGGTACTTCCGTAGTTTGTCCATACTTTTTTGATCCATTTTGTTGCTCTCAAAATACTTTTTTTTCATTTTCATGCTTTTATGCTAGGTGCTGGTAAGAAACAGAAAATACAGAAATGAATAGAGAATGATGTATACAAATAGGCAGGATTTTAAAGTCAAACCTTATAGGGTAAACCTGGACTTAATTTGAAAGGATATTAGAAAATTAGCTTTGATTTCTTCTTACTTATGTACTTACTTAGCTTTGTTTACTTATTCAAAATTAAAATCAGTCACAGAAATTTTCAATTATGCTAAAACATAAACATACACATTTTTCATTCTCTTTAAGTGGAATTTGGAAGTATCATTGAAGTTTGTGTTCAAAAGAATGTCAGGATATCAGCTGAATTGAATTTTTTCCTCTGCTGGAAGCTAATTTCATTAAAAAAATTCTATTTTAATACAGTAATGACAGGCTTTTCCTAACTGAGTCCTTCAGAATTAAACAATAAACTAAAAGCTAACCTAAACCAAAAAGTCACAGCCACCTTCTATTTGTCCTTTTTGGCTGTGTTGGCTGCATCTGTTCAGCTGGTATTTCAGCAGATCTAGTATAAAACTGCTTCTCTGTCAGAGGTAATTTACTCTGCTTAAAGGGCTCTTTTTTTCACTGCCCCAACTTCTTCATTCAGTTTTCTGTTGGAAACTCCACATCAATCCAAGCAAAATTTACTTAAGTTCTTTAAAATCAGGAACAGTAACTTAAAAGAAAAATAAGTTCAAAAGAAATGAAACAATCTGTCCTCATGCTTGATTTACTTAGGAAACGTTGGTAGTACAATAATTTAAGCAGTTCATACTGTCTGCTAATTATTTGGAATTTTATAGATGGGGAGTTTCACTCTTAAACAGGCCAAATAAATTATTATATTTAAATAGGGACACAAGATTATTTGAAATTTAGCATAAAATGAAGGAGTCCTTTAAGGGTTCAAGGGTACTTTTTTTTGAATCCTCTGTTATTTTCAGTACATTTATACACAGAATTAATTTTGTCATGTTAGAAAACATAGTATTAATCCTTTTTTTTCTCTTCCCTGCAGGGCAGCACAACTATTTATGTGCTGGAAGAAATGACTGCATAGTTGATAAAATTCGTAGGAAGAACTGTCCAGCATGTCGCTTGAGGAAGTGCTGCCAAGCTGGTATGGTCCTGGGAGGTGAGCTGCTTTTCAAATCTGATTCAGAAAAATAGGCAGTCAAGAACACTACCTTCAGTTTGTTGAGTTTAAACAACATTAATTCGATACTGTAAAGAAAAGAGCCACGTTAAAATGTTATTTTTGGAAGAATTACCTGATGTTTTAGAATTCCTTATAATTTTAATGAGTCTGGAAATCCTGAAATAAAAATACCTTTCTGTAGGAATCGGCCTCTCCTACTATGTACCCTTATACTCATTTTCTTGCAAGGGCAGGACTTGTGTCTTTGGTGTATATTTATTAATAATTATGGATCAGAACATTGATTTAGGTGAAAAATAAAGAAGCAAATTAAGATTGACACATTACTATCCCTTTCTCTTTTCTGTCCTGCTCTCCATCATTGTTTTGTGTACATGTCAACAAAATTGTATCTTTCTGTTCCACTGAAGAGGGCCAGGCAGTGGTTGCATCAACACTACAGACTTTGCATACTGGGAATGCTGGGAATTCCCATCTTTGTATTAGTTCTTGTTGTAACAGATTTGCCTTTTTTATATAACAGTAATCAAAATTGAGCATTACGCCTTTGAAAACCTACAGGGAGAAAATGGTGTAGGATCTGGTAGTCACATGGCAAGTTTTGCTGTGCTAACATTCAGAAATTATGCGTATTTTTCCTGTTTTTTTCATATTTTTCACAAGAACTTTAGCTATACAAAGCTTGAAAATGCATGGCTAAGACTATAAGAAAATGGCTATATAAAGATGATAAAAAGACTATGTTCTCAAAGGGAATTAAAAAATATGAAGGACAAAAACCTGATTTCTTTCTAATATAATTTATTTTAGTGCATCAAACATATCTCTCTGCATTTTATGTATTGTTTTTTATCCCTGAAGGTAGAACTGGCATTATATACTGTGCGTAATTTAATTATCTTGCTAATCTGTGTTCATTCATAAATTAAAACGTGTATTTAGTTTTCAGACTGATATTTTGATTGCACAGCTGTATGCTTTCAGCTCCTGTAATATCGTATGGAGTATTCTGCACACATGGCCATTGTGTTATTCTTACATTTTATGCTTTTATCGGTGATGTGAATCAGTAGTTCCCAGTCAGTGAGCAGCTGTTGCTAGTTCTTGGTACTTCATCTCTGGGGGATATGGTGTAGGGGAGAACTTTGTAGAGTAGGGCTGATGGTTGGACTTGATGATCCCAAGGGTCTTTTCCAACCTGAAGGATTCTGTGATTCTGTGGTTCTGTAAGCGACAGTGCGGCAGCTCCAGGGAACAGCCAGCAGGATGAGAGGAGGAAGAGGTGATGCTGCAGTGTGGACTGTGTTCTGTGGTGTATCCCTGAACCTCCCTAGACCTTCAGTGCTGCCTCTCCTTTGAGTTGCCTTCTCCAAACTGCATCCCTCTCACCCCACAGCACTGGAGATAGAGTAAGGAGAGCCATCAGTCTAATTGGTGTTACTGCCTCTCCTTCCTTCCTGCACCTTGCTCAGTCAGTGCTGCCTCTCAGTAATAAAAATGGAACTGACAAGCATGTTGGTGGCACTGAACTAGGGGAAGAGGGTCAAAAGGAAAAGAACATGTCCTTTGGATCCTTCTCAGAGAGAAGTGGTGTTTTAGAGCTGGGATAGCAGTGCAGTAGAGAAACAGTATTACTACAAAGGCAAAACCTGAAGCATTGTTTGCCCAGGTTTGGAAGAGGAGAGGCAGGGATCCAGAGTGGTAAGAATGGAGACTCGGAAAAAGAGGAGTTAGGAGATATAATGCCTGTCTTTTAAGGTTTGGGACAACTTGTAAGGTTGTCTTCTAAGTTTTGAGCAACCTGATATATAAAAGATGTCCCTGCCTGTGGCAGGGGGGTTGGACTAGATGATCTTTAAAGGTCCCTTCCAACCTAAACCGTTCTATGATTCTAACTGGTGTAAATTAATACAGGTAAAAATTCATTCCTGGCTGTGAGTTTTGTACAGCCAAGAGTTTGACGATGATCTAACCTGAATTTTCATGTATGATAGCCTGGATAACAGCAATAACTAAACCCCAAGTGTTTTAACATCACAGGCAGCACTGTTTCAACAAGCAGAAGAGTGTGTGATGACTCACTAGCATCATCTAGTCCTTTTGCTTCAACATTGTTCTGCATAGTAACTCTACATAGGAAAAATAGCCAGAAGGCTTGACTTCTATATTTGCATGTGTTTATGGATGCTAGTTTTCCCAGTGTTTTTTAATATATACATTTTGCTTTGGGTATAGGTACCTAAAATGGAAAAAGTTGGATGCTTTACTAACAATATTGATGAGACGGTATGTCCTCATTAGTGTGTCCTCATAGGAGGATGTTACGTACTCATACTTGAAACCAAAGCCTGAGGATAAAAGTGCTCTGACTTTTAGTTCTTTACTATCATGTATGAGTAGATTAAAAACTTCCTCTTTCTCTTTGGATCACCTTTTTTCTCAGCCCTTACTAAGCAAGTGTGAGTAGTTTCTTTGTATTTAGTGCTACGTTGTTCTATCTAGCCAGTTTGTTGTGTTGCTTAGCCTTTTTCTAAACATACCTAATCGAAGCTGTCATTTTTTGAGGGGACTGTTCTGGTTTAGTTCCTCCAGTTCTTAGAGGGGCATGCCATCTCATATCCCCATCTACCCCATCTTCTGGAAAGAAGTGATCTGGCAGCAAATAGGAAGTAGAAGAGAACGGTGGGGCAATGGAAAAAAGGAAAAAAGGACTGTGGCATCTCTAGTTTTTTTCTCAGCTGCATCAGGTTGAGCGTAGTATATCAGGTGCTCTTAGTGATATCAACAGTTCTGGGGGGATTAGGAAGCTAATTATTCTATGCAGGTTGAAATGGAGTGCTTAATACTGAAAGGAGAAGAAAAAACAAATGTAGGCCAGAAAAATGAGGAAAACTGGAGTGAGATTCTATTAGTTGTAAATGAGGATTTAAAATTCAAAGCAGAAAAAAATCTCAAGATAGACTGTTTAACCATAATGCTTTCTACTATTACTGTCATCTTTCTTACTTTTGCTCTTCTGCCATTTCTTACATTTCCTTTATTATATCACATGACCAATATTTCCTACCTGCAACTTCCCGTGCTGATCAACACAGTATGATTCATATATGGGGTACTACCCAGTTTAGGTAACATTTCCCAGGACATAAGTGTCCATAAACAAATTTCCAATTCATGGAACAAATTACATACTTAGATATATCTTTGAGTATTTTAAACAAATCAGAATTGTCAATACTTTAAATCTTTTCTTGTGTTTACAGCCTAATACACTTTAAGATTTTTTGTGCATTTTCTGATTTCTGCCATTCAAAACTTATGTAGATACACTTTTGTTCTTTTACTCCTGCTTCTTAGTTTCTTAATGCTAGCCTTCCGTTCCTAAACGCAGACCTCCAATATTGCTTAATCAAGGTGAGAAACTCTTAAGATTTTACAGGATATTAACTATAAGATTCTAAAGATTCTTATGACATTAATTAAATTAAACTTACTGCTGGGAGAAGTACACTTGTGTTCTACTGAATGTTACTGAGAGGCAACCATATAGATAGAAAATAATATTGTATTACATTGACAACAGTTCCATTTTTCAACCCTAATTTCAAAGCTGTAAAATGAACCTGAATTGTTCTAAAATAAATTGTAATCATTTGTAAGTAAATTATAGAATAGCAACAAATAGGTTTAGCAACCTATTTCTCTATATGGACTGTTTCTTCTTTCTTAATATATAGAAGGAAACTATCAATGAAAGCATATATTTCATAATTCTTTAATTGTCACTCTCTATGGGAGCCTTAGTTGTCTTTGAGTTTTATGATCTGGACACGTTAATCTACCCCCTTTCTTATCTTCTACCTAATAGGATAGCAGGGAGCTGTGTCAGGTCCTGGAATAAACAAATACGCAGCTTTTTTATTTCCTGTCCGTGAATCTGTAATATTTCCAGGCTGACTATCACAGATTCCTTGTTCATCTGTGTTGCTAAATTATCGCTTTCTTCATTGTTTCAGTCAGCTTTCAGTCTGCATTGCAGTGATTACATGCAGACAAATTTGAATTAATTTCCCAGGTAATATTTTCTGAGGTATCATCAAAGGGTTTATTAAAATCAAGATGTATTACTTCTGCTTTGCTGCTTTGTTCTTTTATTTTGTATACACCCTCCTAAGGTGTGTAACCCTAACAGCTTGTTCTCCTACACAAAACGCAAGAGCATAGTGACCTTAAAGTCAGAGCCATAGTGTTCTGTCAGGAATAAATTATTGACATTTTTCACCCGATTACAGGGTATGGAGAAGGCTGGTGAATGTTAGACTTTTACTAGAAACTCAGCCATTTTAATATGAACTGTCTACCATCAGTAATGTCTGATTGGCAGTGTTGTTCTCTATACCCAGTTAATATTAAAATACAGAATTATCTATTATGGAGAAAATCATAGTATATTTGATGATGAGATTAATTATTTTTTTTTTTTAATTTCTTTGTTTTCTAGGTACATGTAGTACACAAACACTATACACGTGCTATTTGTAGTAATCGAGGGTAAGGGAACTGTGAGTACTAAGAAACTGCTTGAGTGGTTGGCTACCTTAAAACTAATGAAAACGTTACAAAGAAAAGGTGTGCTGTGTAAATATGCACAGACAGGTTTTAGTATTAAGATGAATAGTTGCCAGAGTGCATTAGCATTCTTTGCACATTATAGGACTAAGTGGAGACATCTGTTTATCTTACAGCAGGAATGTATCTGGATATTTTTGTAAACAGCAATTGAAAAACTAAGCTATTGTCACATGTCTGTTGTTTTGCTTATGTCCTTAAGAGTTTGCATTCATTTGACATGGTCTCCTGACAAGTTGCTTTTACTGATGGCTATTAAGCAACATAATTAGAAATAAGCACATAAGCAATTCTGCAAACCAGTGTGACATTAATCCTGATACATTTAATCACTTGGAAACATGGGTACTTATTAACTACTAACATTTCCATGTGATAAGCACTCTGGTTTCTTTCTTTACTTGTTCTCTGGACTGTAAAAGTATCTGAAGTCATTATTTCAGAAAATACCTGAAATCGTGATTTATGAACTCTCAGATGCATTGTTCCTTCTGTTTTCCTTCATGCCTAAACAATAGTTAGTGGGAAATTCCCAGCGTGTTTAGGACTATGTATAGCTTTGTTATGATAGAAATTGGCCCTAGGTCTCTAGTCATAAAATAGTGTCTATTCTTTTGGGGTTTTTTTTGGTTCAGCTGTAACATAAGGTGTAAGTTTGTGTTTGGTTCCTTACTAACGAGCCACTAATCAGAAATGTTTGTATTCTTACCACAGGTGATAAAATGAGCATAAGATTGTTGGGGCACTTGATACTCCACTAATTAAACTCAGAAGTTAGTGGGAGTATGACCCCTGACTTCAATGGATGATGAGTGTTACTGAAGAGCCAATCATTTATATTTACACTATCAATAAAGTGTGTTTCCTGAAATTTTGTTTAGTATAGTCCCTTTGGATTTTAAATACTGTTTTCATTTAAATTGAAGTTTTGCACTTTTCTGTACAACTTACTTTTTTGTGTGTGTACTGCATAAACATGCATATTTATGATGGGATAACACAAAATTATTATTTTTAAAAAGCAGATTTTGTCTTTTTAGATAGTGTTCATCTGCTCATGCCTGTCTGGTTCAAAAAACAAGAGGATTCATTCTGCCTCCCATTATGCCAGTGTACATCAAGATTAATTAATTTAAATAATTTGTTCTGTATAGAATATTTAGAAATTACATAAGAAATCTTTCCATATTTGATGTATTAATCTTGCTTAAAGTTATACTACTCGTGTACTAATGCATGTTTATAAAAGGTCAGTTTAATTCTCTGAAGTGTACATCCTAGGTCTTCCAAAATGGAGACAGTGGATTTTCATAAAATTTGCTATTTTCTATGATATGAGAGCACCTGAAGAAAATGGAATAGACATGTTCCTAAGTAAAGCCATTTTTGTTGAACCTTTCTGTTTTAGTGTGTAGTTTGGAAGACTGGGGCTTTGCAAGAAGGAAAGTACTAGATGAGTCTGACTATGCTAGCATCTCTTGATTCCTTCCATAAATAGCTGAGAATGGATTCAGAGCATGTGCCGAAGTTTAGGTGTGCTTCCCTACTCTCGTGTCCTAAGGGTCACTTATTACATTCACTTATTACATACATTACTACACTTATTACATGGGTCACTGTTTACGTTCTGACAGCACAGTGCTACTTTTAACTGAAGTAAAAAGAAAGCAGTAAGAGATGGAGAAGTCTTCGTCTCCTTCCTTTAGGATGTAATAAGTTCCCTTGTCTAATCTTTCATTTGTAAATAAAAGTACTGTTTTTCAAAAGGCAGTTTGATACGCATGTTATAAACTCAATTTTAATTCAACCAAATAGATGCATACTGTTATGCTTCTGTTACCTTTCACGTCCTATACTTTTAGAGTGGTTTTTGCATATTGCCATTTTATAATGCAGTTTCTCAGTGGTTCAGCAGTTTGATTGGCATGGATTTTCTTTTCATCCAGTGATATTTGGTGCATCTTTTTTTCTACTATTGTTAAAGCATGCAACACCTCAACAAATAAAAATATCCATGTGATTTCTGGGTGGTTTTTGGAGCAAAACCTTCTTCTTCCTTATTACTTTCCTTATGGTTGGAACTTGTAAACTTTTTATTTTTCTTTGTTAGCAGAATGATTTACCCTTTTTTTTACCATCACCCTGCATCTCTCTTGCTGTCCCACCATCATCTAAATCACACCATAAGTATCAGTATCTTTATTGCATTTTTAATTCCTTTTTTCACTAAGCCAGACTTGTTTCATAGAACTAATGATCTAACATGGTTTTCATCACCTTTTAGAATCTAATTAAAGCAAATGTGTCCCATGCAGCCACTTCTACATGGATTTGTCTTTTTTTTGAAACTTGTAATATGGTTGTATGTTACTGAGGGTCTTTGAACCCCTGAAGGTTTGATTTTCTGTGTCTCTATGGTGCACTGCCAGACTGTTTCCATGAAAGAAATTTGAAGAGTTGCTACCTAGAGCTCTGTATATTTCCATAGCCATACCAGATGTAGTATCTGTGCTTATTTTGGAAAGGCAGTTCAGCTGTTTATTTTTTTTTTAGTTAGTGTTATTCAAACCACTGCAGTATGGAAATAAGAACTGCAAATACTGAGAAAGAGAAATTAGAAAGTGAAGAGTTTTGTAAGTGTTGACATGTGGTTTTACAGTATTTGTTGGCATTTCACTCATCCCCTGAATTTTGTTTTCGTTCTGGTAAACAGGAGAAAAATGTTACATTACAGATTGACAAAACAGAGTTTAGCCATGAGACTGAAACGCCTTTATGGAACTGGAGGAAAGGAATTTCTGTGTGTAGTAATTAATTACTGCATTTTTGTTTCTGAATATTAGAGAGAAAAAAAAAACAGTATCCGTAATTAACATTGAATAGAAACTGAATTGTACAGCCAGCTGGCTCAGCTGTTGGCATAGGATAGAACAGTGGGAACTGAACCAGGAAACACTTTATGAGGTTACTGTAACCTAGAATTCATGGCAATAATTTTAATGGGTGGGTGCCGTTCATCTCTTAGTGAAGGGAGAAGGATGTGGAGGGAGAAACTCTTAAGAATTTTCCATTATTATTTCTTAATTATATAAATAATCAAAAAATAGAAGACTTATTCTGAAGACAGTTCTAGTTTCCTTGTATATCTTAAGAGTATAATCCAGCACTACTGGAAAATACTAATATTTCCTTCTAATTCTTTTTAACAGCTCAATAATTTTCTTTTTCAGGTCGAAAATTTAAAAAGTGTAACAAAATTAAGGTTGTGAGAACATTAGATGTCGCACTCCAGCAGCCAGCAACCCTTCAAGATGAAGGCCAATCTCTAACCCAAAGGCTGTCCTTTTCTCCGAATCAAGAAATACAGTTTGTTCCCCCAATGATAAGTGTTTTACGAGGCATTGAGCCAGAAGTTGTCTATGCTGGTTATGACAATACAAAACCTGAAACACCAAGTTCCTTGCTGACCAGTCTAAATCATCTTTGTGAGAGGCAACTTCTTTGTGTAGTCAAATGGTCTAAATTGTTACCAGGTAATAGCACTTCTTATATGTAGTGAATTCTAGTTTAGCAAAAATGTCATAGGATGAGCAGTCAAAAGAGAGTATTATTGTCTGCCTGTTACTTAATTCTTAACAAATTCTAGAATGACTAAGCTTCCACTTCATCAGATAATATATCTGATCAAATACATTTTAATAGGTGGCATTTTTGCAAGAATGCATCTAAATATTTAGACTCACTCCAAAAAACAACAGAAGCCCAGAGAATTCTGTATGTGATCATTATAGCAGCCTTTCCACCCTAACACCTTCAACTGTATTATTCATTCTATTGGTATAAAAAAATCTTTCTATTTCTGCATATTCTTTATTCTTGTCTTTTTAAAATGAATTTTTGAAAGGAACAGAGAAAAATTGGAATAAATAGTACCAGTTAGGACTAAGCATCTTACAAGTAGACTAGTAATGAGATTATGAAGATCCAAAACTAGATTCCAAAAAAATCTGTTATGTATGTACGTGTTCTGTATGGTCATAGGGGCCTGATCGTGGGATATATAAAAATCAATATATTGAGCAGAAAGCCTGGAAAATATGGTTTCATGTGAGCTCAATTTGACACTTCACTGCTGCAGGAAAGGGTAGTCCCTCTCACTGCTCTTCCCTATCGCAGCTTGCGCTTGTCAGACCTCTTGGTTGAACTGATTCATCTCATTAACTGAGAAGAAAACGAACCATCTTTTTTTACACACTGTAGTTTTCTGATGACTTCATGAGCTGAAGCAGTTCACTGAGGGGTAGCATGAATGCCAGAGCTTGCTTCAAGGAAGCAACAGGACTGGGTAATGAAGAACAGGACCCCTGGTTTCAGTGGCAGGAAGCTGTTAGATTGACTCAGATAATTCATAGCAATCCTTAAAGTTATCAAGGAGTGAAATTTATCAAAGACAAACACACAACTGAATATGCTTCTTTTTAGTTCAAGGCAAGAAAGATATTCTTATGTGGATATTGTATTACCACTGTATCTCTTGTTAAGAGCACTGAAGTCCAGGCTATCTATATTAAATAAGAATTGATTTCAGTGATCATGTTACAAACTGTCATACTTTTACCAAAAGAAAATGAGATACATTCCTATTCCCTGAAATAGTCACTTTTGACTGCTAAAGTTAATTTTGATCATTTCAAAATATTGGCTCAGAACAAAAAGACAAGAGGTTAACTATATCAAAGTGAGGTAGCCAGTTATTATACAAACTTCACAAACTTTTGAGAGCTACATCCCCAAAAGCACTTGTCTTTCTAGGTGTTTTACGCTTTATAGCTCAAAGTTGTAATCTCAGAACATGTACTCAGCTGTTGTCTAAATGAGAATTGTAAAGCATTTTAACTTTTAATTTCATTTCCAGGATTTCGGAATTTACATATCGATGATCAGATAACCCTCATCCAGTATTCCTGGATGAGTCTAATGGTTTTTGCAATGGGATGGAGATCATACAAACATGTCAGTGGTCAGATGTTATATTTTGCACCAGATCTGATTCTAAATGAGTAAGTAGACTCTGCTGTTGTGTAATATGAATGACATTTTGAATTTACTTCTGTCAGTGAGAATGTGACTTCATTGAGGCCAAATTTTCATTCATTACTTGTTCCATTTCAAAATTAACAGCGGAAGAAAGTCCTCTGGTCATACTAAAGTTCAGTAACTTTGGGAAGGGTTTTGTGGGAATCCCAAATATTCTGTTGACATGGCCAAACAAAAGGAGTTCAAATAATATTTTAATTATCTAAGAGAAAAGTAAAAAAAAAAAAGAAAAATGATGCTGTCAGAAGATTTACCTGAATTCATCTGAATAAGATGTGAGTTAATGTTTAATAAATGGAACTATGTGGGATTTTCTTCGGTCATTGTTTGGGTGGTTTTTGCAAATAGTTTGTATATAGTCTAAATACTCAGTTTTGACACTTTCTGATAAAACTTAGCTGTCTAAAGTACATTTCTTGTTAGAAAATTGTAATAATTTAGCAGAAGGAATTTTAATATCAAAGATAAAATATGTGAGACTGCTCTTTTCTGACCTGGGGGGGGGGATTGTTGGCTTAGATTTTCCTTCACTGTGCTGATTAATTCAGACAATCTTCATTTCAGTCTTTGTCAGTTTTTCAGCTCAGCAAATTAATATTGTCAAAGCTGTGATTTTAGATACTTTGGTTATAATACATGGGAGGTTTCCAGGAACTGTAAAACATAATTTACTCTCTCTATTTTTCCTTAGTACATTTTTCTTAGTTATTTTTTCTTATAATCCTAAAAGAACTACTGCGAAGTGAGATGAAAGTTAAAACAAGTTTTCTTGTAAGACATACCCTTTTAAGAATTAAGAGGTGGATTTGCAGAAGATCTAGGCACCTGAATTTAACATCTACAGACATGCAAGTTCTCACCAGTGAAGTTCTTTATAAAAAATACTCAGTGGAGCAGGCCCTGTAGCTCCTGACCTTTTCTCTTCTAGATGACTGTAAATCACTTTGAGATTATGGAGTAATGAATTCTTTCCTCTCCCATGTGTATTAATTATGCTGTACAAATTGAAATACTTTGAAGGCATGAGACTGAGAGAACTTCTGACTGTATTGTGTCCCAGCATAGTCTGTGATATATCTCATGATTACATTCAGAAGAAACAGAGTGAGATGGCTTTAAGGCAGTAATGGCATGTCTTGGGGTATTACCCTGCGTGTGGACCACTGCTGCCACCTTGTGAAGATTTTAAGTACTTTCTTCCAGAATAGGGTTGAGATTTATGAACCCTGATTATAATCAGAGTCAGAGACAGCTTCTTATTTGCAGCTCAAGACCATCTACATTGAGAAGGAGGTGGATTGAGAACATACCCTTCTCTTGGTTGTAAAACATCTCATCAGGGTCATAACAAAGAGTTAGACATGAAAAGTAACTGGCACACTAAATCATAGCTGCAACTATTTATTGGGAAATGTTAGCTTTTAGATCAGTAAAATGTAAGCAACTTCCTTGTCTGCGATGATGTCTAAGACTGTACTTTCATGATCACTTTAAGCAATGGTAACTGCTGCACACTGCCAGAAAAGTTAATTCCACGTGCCTCCCTGCCTGGGTCGTGCATCCCCATGGTTTCACTTAAACTGAATCAAACACTATTTGGCTGCACTGTCAAACAGATAAGGAAATTATATGCTTGAGAAATGCCCCAGAAAAAGTCATTAAT
Source organism: Strix uralensis (assembly GCF_047716275.1). Lineage (NCBI taxonomy): Eukaryota > Metazoa > Chordata > Aves > Strigiformes > Strigidae > Strix > Strix uralensis. The sequence continues at coordinate 124,021,138 of NC_133973.1, forward strand.
TACCAGATGGAGGTGATCCCTAATCTGACTCACCACGTGGGAGTGCAGGCACTAATGCCAGAACAGCAGAAGTGCACACCTAGAGGTAGAAGGAGATAATGGAAGTTCTTTCCACAGGGGCAACACACACTTGAGTTGTTTCAAAATGACCATGAAACCACAATCCAAAGATTGTTTCACAGCTAATCTGTCATTTAGCAAGCTGTGTTGTAGTGTTTCTTGGGAATGACATGTTTGGTAGCATCAATTTCAGACTGAGAAAGTCAGGAGTGTTAGTGTGACAGAGATTTCATGAATTAATATTAAAACCCCACCAGGATTTACTGTTACTTACACTTTGCAGTTTCTGAAAACATAACTAAGAACAGCATTTAAGCATACTCTGAAAGCTGCTATCACTCTTCATGGATAATAATTAGGAATAGAGACTACCAGAAAGGAATAGGAAGGGAGATTTAAAGTAGGTACAGAAGTAATGAGTCCGTTCAGATCTAAGATTAAATTTCTGTGTATAAGTCATTTAAGAGCTGATGTGAGATAATCAGATGTTGAACAAAGCTGCAATAATTTTCATTTAAGATAACAGTAACACTTTAAATAACAAGAAAAACCTCAATGCATTGAGAAAAGCCTTTTATTCGTGGAAAATATATTCTGTTTTCATTGTTGAGGGTACCCTATCTGCAGTCAGGTTGGAATGCTGATCTGAACTTTGTGGGGAGCAGTGGGGCAAGATTTAATCTTGTTGTCATTGTTGTACCTAATTTATGTGGATTGGGATGCAACCTTGTAAAATTAGCCAAAGTTACTGGATCTTCAGGTTAATATACAATGAATTCAGTCTAGATGACAAACCTTGTAAGGCTATTGTTGGAGTCATTTCAGTTGAAAACTGCCTTGCCAATAAATATATGAAATAAAATATACACAGTATACCAAAATCTCAAAAGTAAGATCGAAGTGCTGCAAAAAAGGAAGCAGTTTTATGTATTTCCTTGAGTGATTTGTCCTATTTACTTATGCAGGAGTTTAGATAAGGTTGTATTAATGTCTAAATTGCTTTAAAAACTTTTTGTATATATTTATGTGTAACATTTGTGACTGTTTCTTTCATGGCATAAAATGTTACAAAGTAATAATATCATTGCTGTTATCAGTACAATGTTAGACTTGCAACAAAGTATTTTGATGCAGACATTTTTGCTAAACCTAAGAACAAGTTTTCTAGAAACTTTCAGGTTTATCTTCAATTTTATGCTTTGAAGTCTTTTCAGAGAATGTAAAAATCTATCAATCTCTAAATGAAAAAGAAGTACTTCACATTAATCATTAGGGTGTTTTTACTTAATAAAGAGATCTTCATTTTTGATGATAGCATTCAGCTTTGATAGTCTCCCAAGGTTTTTTCTCTAGGCAGCAGTAACAGATTAAATATCCAAAAGCACACTCATTACAATTAAAAAACTAGTGTACATACAAGAAAGTCAGAAAACTGTTTATGTGTATAACCTCTTTCTTTAGTTTCTGTAATGTGGTAATTAAACTGCTAACAAGGCAGTTCCTTCAAACAGTTAGTACTGTTTGAGCCATTCCTTTTATTTATTTTCATGGTTTTTTTAATTTCTTTTACCTTTTCTGGGTGTAAGACAGAGGATGAAAGAATCATCGTTTTATTCCCTGTGTCTATCCATGTGGCAACTCCCACAGGAATTTGTCAGACTTCAAGTTAGCCAAGAAGAGTTCCTATGTATGAAAGCACTGTTACTTCTCAACACAAGTAGGTTCTTTTATTTCTTTGTAACATATCACTAGTAAAAGAGTTTTGAACCATGTTGTTTAACTTGACAATTGCTAAACTATCTGGCTTAACAAATGGAAACTTCTTTAGGAGGAATGTTAATATTCCAAGGCCTAAAAATATTTTTTCTGGTGATTATAAGGAACAAATAATTTGTGATTCATTGTTGTTTTTATTCTGTATAAAGACACTGGAGAAATTTTGTATCCCTTTTGATATATAGCTATACTGTATTACACATTTTCAAATCAAGTGTGAAGTATTTCTGTCTGGAAACTCTTCAGCTTAAATGACAGATTGAAAAAACCTTACAAGCATTAGAAATACATTAAAAAGTATTTATTAAATTGTCAGGACTGAGGGCTTTATCTTGGCCAAGTACTTAAAGCATACTCAAAAGAATCAGGGAGGTGGAAATAGCAAACAATGCTAACATTTATTCAACTTTTTATAGCTATAAATAGGTCAAGTTTAGCACAGATATAAACAAATGGAAATATCTTTCTTTGGTTTGCTTCTTTGGAACAAAACCCATGGTCACTTTTAATCATACACATCTTTTAAAGAATCCAGCATATAGCTGCATTCTACTTTAAATGGAAAATGTGGTAGTTGATAAAGTTATCTTCCAAAATCTTTTCTAAAATACTAAAATGTACCTCTACTGAGGCCATAATTGTTAGTTATGAATCCCCAAATAGAATGCTTTAAAATAGTACAGGTGCTATTGGAAATGAGAATAAACACCTCTGAGAAATACAATTGGAAGAATGTTGATGTTTGGTTCCCTACACACTTACGGAGTCAGAGGAGAGACGTGCAAATCCTGCATAGCCTGCTTGTTGGTTGTACAAAGTTTCAGTAAGAGATAAGGAACTAAAATTTATTCCCTCTTAAGCTGTACTTGGCTGGTATTTGCGTAAACTCATGCTTAAAAAAACCTTGGTCTCAGCAGACCATAAGCAGTGAAGATTAAATTTAACTCTTATGAACATAAAAATTACTAAAATAATAGCAAAATACTATGCACTCTGCTAAAGCAATAAAAATAACATGGACAAAAATCCCTCTCTGATACAACTCCAGTTGCTTTGTTGGAATCAGAATGTTTTCCTATTTTAAATGTTTTCCACTTTGCTTTCATCACAAAAGAACTCCTTTGTCTATCATCTGAACCTTAGAGGGAAGTTTTAAATTTCAGTGAAATTTAGACATATTTGTGATATTCCAGCTATCCATTTTTGTCCCCAAAAGTTCAAATCAAATTCCAAAAAACATCACAGTGGTCCAGTCCTTCTCATTGAGTGCATCGATTTAACAGTATTTATCAAGCTACTATTCTTTATCAAGTGCATTGTGCTCAGAAACTCATATTTAAGATGATATGTTTATATATATATATATATTAAAAAAAAAGTATTTCTACCTGTGTTGATGATTTTTGCTTTTTATTCTGTCCTGCACTTATTGTCTTGTAGGAAAAAACAATTTGTCAGATCTTTGGGAAAAGGAGCACACCTAACCATTGTTGCTGAGACATTTAGTAAATGTTTGGTACTGTATAAATATAATTCCACAAAACTATTTTCAAAAAAACCATATAACCTCATTGTTGCTATAAAGTGTTTTTTATGACTACTTTTATTTTAGTCATGGTATTCATCTTAATCCTCTTCAAATGTGAAAGTACGACCATTTCAAACTTTCATATACTAACAGTCAATCAAGTCTGAAATTTAGTCTCTCATTCTGTCTTCTGCTTGATTTATTGTTTAGATGAACTGGGTTTTATTTTTTAAATAATTTTGAAGAAACAGTAATTTGTAACACAACTAAATGTCAGTCTTGATACATTTCTACTTCTGAATGGAAACCCCCATTATTTTTGATCTTACAGTTTTTCCATTGAGTTTGCTGTGCCTTAGACCATTTTCTTTATACTGTAATTCTGACAGTTTTAAAGCTGTCTTGAAAGTAGAATTAGTCTTTGCAAAATGGAGCCCAACATTTTTATTTTCTGCAATTGTTTCAATTTTACAGATCCTTACTTACTATACATAATATGCTATGTTGTAGTAGTGCCCCAAAATTTTAAAATAGGGCTCCATCTTGCAGAGGCCACATACATCTAGGAAGCAATACTATCAATAGTTCAGAAAGATGTTGATTTAAGAAAGTAGAGCTGTGCCAAAAAAAGAGAAAAATAAACATATAGCAAGTTCAGTTCTAGCTCTAACACTTTCCAGACTTTTCATTTAGAGGAACTGCAAAATCTTGTTGCGTAAGATTTTGGCTGAGTTCTTGCCACTGGATAATAGCATCCTCATTCTTTAGATGTGTTCAGGGGGAAGGAACATTTGAGCTACCTGTGTTTAAATAAGTTGCATTTATGTATGTAAGACATTGTAAGAGATCTTTTAACTTAATTCACAAGGAAATGTAAGGACTTAATTTCTGGTTTAGAGATGTAAGTCAAGGATAGCATCCACCTAACCCTAAATTCCTAAATCAGAATGTCACTTTATATGAAAAAGATTTCAGAGATGTCTATAAATATGCTGTTAAGACATACCCAGAACTGTCCAGGCTTTGAAAATTAAGCTATTCTTTTTCCATGACATAACTTTTCCTCACTGTGAGTATTCCTGCCTGTATTAGTCCTAAGCACATTGCATTCTCCACCTACCAGAACTTGTCCCTTCCGTTCAGACCCTTGTGTAGATGTGACAGGCACACTTTTAGATGCCTCCTTTGTCTGTCTGGGCTTGAGAGGCCATACTGAGTCGAAAACTAAAAGCCCACATCATCCAGCATTTCATTCCAGCACCTGCCAGAAGAAAGCTAACATAGCATCCCTAAAATCTGGGTAGATACGGTGTTATAAACATACTTTCTGTGGAAGCAGTCACAATTTCTATTATCTATTTCTATTTTAGTTTTAATTCTGTTTTAGTCAGGAGACAGACCTTGACTTCCATAGCCCGGCTCAGTGCTTAGACACTTGTCTTTAAAGTAAACTTGCTATTTTCTTTATGTGTGTCTCCCTCCTTCCCCCAGACATTCAGTTGTCTGAGGAGACACTGAGCAAGAGACCACCTTGGGAAACATCATTTCCTCTCTTGGGCAGTTTCCCACAAAATAGGAGACTTCTGCTTAACTCTGATAGAATAGATATTGGAACTTACGCCTTGTCAGATCTTTCTGGGCTTGAGGTGAGGGAATTTTAACATCTTTACCTGAAGTGTCTCCTTTCCTCTTACATTTTTCTGAGGAACCAGACATGACTTAGGCAACTGATTTCAGAACAGGGTTTATGATTTCTGAATGGAGAGCAGTGTTGCGCTCAGTGCAGGGTTTACTACCTAGTTCTCTTTCAGGGAATGGGTTTAGGTCTGACCCGTGTGCAGCCATCTCCTTTTTGGGTGGCTTCTCTTTTAAGAATTCTGTTCCTAGGTATCTAACAATACAGTGCATTGTACACATTTATTTATGTTTTAATTCCAGAAAGTGACAAATCACCTGAAAGTTAGGTGTTACTGTATTGAATAAGTCAATGTCATTATGAACCAATCTTCAATATTTTTTAAAAAGTCATTCAAATGAAATTCATTGTGGCCTGATATTAGTCATGGTCTGATACCAGATTGAAGATGTACTAGATATGTAGATAACCAGCAGGCAGTTTATTTAACTATAACAGCTAGTCCACATGATACAGTTTTAGAGTCTGTGAAGAGGAAGAAGCATCGCTACAGCATAACTCATTTCTTTCTAAGGATACTTCTAAAACAGTGAACGTGCCTTGTGCCCAAGACTTGACCAATTTTTTGCACTAAAACTACAGGAAGCTAGTAACTAGCCCAGATGTTGATGCCTGTACTGTAAAATGCGTAAAGTTTGGTGAGGTAAATCCTTCCCCTTGTTCTTGTTGTCAGGGTACGACATGGTAAATGTGACGTTGCAGTGTGAAATGTCATTGACAAGAGAGAAAGGAAGGGGGAAGAAATTTAACTGCTCTTTCAAAAACAGTATGTTCAAAACAAGACCATGTTTCAATGTATGATTATTATAATGAAGCAAGGATTTAGATTTGATTCCTAGATGAGAATATTTTTTTGAATTTCCTTTCTTCAAGTTTTTCATTTCTTAGTTGCCTTTGACAACGTAAGTGTATTATACTCTGCCATGTCACGGAAAGCAGAGTCTAGAGCTTATGCCTGTTTCCTTACAATGCTACCAACACTCATCATCAGTGATCAAAAACGGTCTTATCACTAGTGGTCACTAACAGGTTCATTTCTCAATGTTCTTTCCATGTCCTCATTTTAGTCCTCATGGCTGGCCGTTAGGAGAAGAGTGAGTTCAACCATTTGCTCCTCCTTGCTAATTTCTCTAAAAAGCTGTTCATATTTCAGACTCTGATACTGCATCTATTCTGTTAATTGAAAGAGGTACAAACAGGAGGCCTGGGCCCTGCATGCTTTACTGTCTACACTACAACTTGTTAGTTCATTCCTTGTCTCCATTTTGAAGCACTCCAGCTAGATCTCTAACATAAATCTGCTGTGAAGAGCAGCAATGTAAACATGAGCCTCTTTCCTCAAGGACAGGAGTGGTTCTTTTGGCCATCTTCTTTTCAGCAGATGTGTGTAGCTGAAGCTTAAGGCTATTTCCAGACATCAGCGATTAGCAGAATTGACTGATTGTTGCTGGTATATCCTTTGGGCTAATTGTATCACTGTTTCTGGAGTAACGGTGGAACAGGAAGAAGTAACTGGTTATAATAATGAGTTGCACTGCATGGCGTGAAATACTAGAGATTGTTCCTGTACTTTAAAATTTTCTCAATGCCTTCAGAATAAATTGCATCACAAGTGTTACTTTCTTTTTAGTTCCTTTGGAAGGTCTAAGAAGCCAAAGCCAATTTGATGAGATGAGAACAAGTTACATTAGAGAACTGGTGAAGGCAATTGGTTTACGCCAGAAAGGTGTTGTGGCCAACTCGCAACGGTTCTATCAACTTACAAAACTGATGGATTCCATGCATGATGTAAGTTTACTTGTTAATGTGTTTTGCTTTTTATGTAAGAAGGAACTAGAAGGACCTAGTATTCTTAAAAGTAATGTTATGGAAAGTAGCCAGTCAGTGTTTCTAAACAACAAAAGAAAAAACCCTTACATTTTTCCTTTAGCATGTATATTTGTGTGTATAGATAGCTATATATTCAGCATCAATATATAGTATGTATATGGTATACAAGATTTAAGTATTTGAGAAACGTGCATTTGAATGCTATCATTTTGTTTCATTGTTTCTATAACATAACTAGTACAGTTATGGTTTTTGGTAGGGGCGGTGTGTATGTGTGTGTGCGTGTGTGTGCTTGCTCATGAAAATATTTAAATAATGCAAAGAATAGACAATTCAAGTTGCAAAGTCAGGCCACTAAGAATTAGAGAAAGACAACCAAGATTGGTTTTGCAGCCTTAATTCAAGTACTTTTATGTGTATATTCTATGACATTTTTTCAGTATCTGTCTATATTTGGGAATTGAGTAATTGAGAACTCTAGTGGTGATATCATAGAGATTCGTAAGTGTCTTAAAAGATGCAGCTGAATCCTTTCCACATGTCTGAGAATCCAGCTTGTATCCTATTGTCTTAATATCTGTTAAAACTGAAGAATGACATTTTGTATAAATTTTTGCCCACATGAATATTGTTTTGTAAGGTCTTGTGTATCTCTGCAATAAGCTAAAAGCAGAGGCCATACCTGACAGTTTTAGTAAGTGTTGAGAGAGTGGCACTAAGGTGGTTTAGGAAGAGCGTTTCTGAGTTCAGTGATGGTTGTGACAAGATCTCAGGGAGTTCAGGGAAGGATGGGGTCTTTGCATGTTTGTATTCTTCTGCACCTAGCAAATGTGCATTTTATTTTAATTGCTTGGATATAAACTCTTATTAATCTAAAACCTCTCATTGCCACTGATTCCACTGATGGGAATGTCCCTCCCCCTCCCTCTGATGGGAGAAAAAAAAAACTTTTAAGAACTCATTTATGGGAGTTAAGAGGGGTAACAATATTGATAATTATGAGGTTTACCAGGTGGTCTGGAGTCTTTTGATCCTGTGCACAAACCTCCCCATCAACTTCTGCCATCCACAGAAATTTAGCCATTTAGCTATTACATTGTTTCAGATACCAGCAAAAGGAGAATGAGACAAGTATGAAAAGCATCCTTACAGGTAAAGGTAGACAATAGAAAATTCTGAAGAGAGGGTATGGAGCTTAACTTGGGACCGTCAGTGCTAAACCTTTCCCTGGAGTTCAGTCAGTTACTTTTTACTTGCAAAAACAAGTCCTGGCCAGTTTACTACTCACGGCAGCCCTGTGCTCAAGAAACCTGTTTGGATCTGGATAAAAGGTCCTCCTGCCTTACCTGTAGTAATAATTTGCAATCTGAGTGTCACAGGATCCAGAGAAAACTCTCTTGAGTACTGACTGGGCTGTACAGTCAATCTTTTAATTTCAAATACTTAAACAAAATAAAATAGCCTTAGTGGAACAGAGTGAGTGAGACTTGCTGCAAAATATCCTGCAGAGTGATGGTTAGGGTAGTATTTGGTCCATAGAGTTCTTAGTTCAAGTCCCTGTTTCAGCTCAGGCTGATAAAGTGATGGGAGATACAAGGAAAAGACAATCACACTGGAGAGTCTGCGCATTGTTAAAGCCTAGGGTAGCAGAAGTAGTATGATATTTGACAGCATAAAGGTCACAAGGCTTAAAGGAAAGCCTCTATAAAATGTTTCAGAGAAGGTAGAAAAGGTGAAATAGTCACATATATTGAGCAGTTGCTTTCAAGGGATGAGTGCCTGTGGAGCTTAATGTTTGTGGCATACCCAGACATGATCATCATCAGACCAATGGAAAAGCTCACAAGGAAATAGTAAATGCTGTCCGCAGAGCAGTGTTTCAATAACATACAGTGAACAAGGCATGGAGATGTGTGGAAAGTGGGGATGGAATGATGAAAGGAAAGGTTGAATAGTTGTTCATGGTGCATGTCATGAGTGAGGATATCACTTCATAATATTCGTGAGACACTGTTTTTATGTGACATACCATTTAGTTATATTTGTGACTCTTTGGCATGGGAGGATATTTTGAGGGAATGACAAGTACCCACATTATTGATTCAAGGAGTGACAGAGGAAGGTATATAACGATGTCAGCTGATGAATGTATGAGATAAGTGATTGACAGCATGTTTATCTGGCTGCATTACTGTTAGCTTGATTTATCATGTTTGTATTTTATTAAATCCAGCTAGTGAAACAGCTCCATCTCTTCTGTCTGAACACATTTCTACAGTCCCGTGCACTGAGTGTTGAATTCCCCGAGATGATGTCAGAGGTCATTGCTGCTCAGCTACCCAAGATTCTGGCAGGGATGGTGAAACCTCTTCTCTTTCACAAAAAGTGAAATGGCTTTTCTCTTATCATAGAGATGATTTCTGGGTCATTTTTTGTTTGTTTATTTTGGTCACGATTTTGCAATGTCAGGACTTAATTATATTTGTCATACTTACCCTGCCTACTGCTTTATACTTGTAACATACACAAGCCATTTAAGCTTGATGTACATATTGTGAGTTCCTGATTCCTTAACTGCAAAAATCACAACAGTCGTAAGAAATGTTTTGTAAACTTGGCTAGGTTGCTTTTTAGATATGCATAAGAATGACAATGAATAGAGTTTTCAGATTTCTAAGAACAGTTATCTTACACATTTTTCTTACGTATTACATGCTCTCAAATTTCTGATACGACATGATGTAAACTTTTTACTTTAGTACATTGTGTGCATGGGTACATGTGGGCATGTGCGTAATACAAGATTTTGGAGGAATTAAAATAAACATTGCCCACGTTTTCTCACAGATATGTCACGTTTTATTAACTAACCTGCCTCACAGAACTATCCTTTCAAAGGAAGTCAGCTGTCCAGAATTGAGTAGACATCACTACAATACCTTCATGAGTAACTGAAGTGCTAGGCACAAAGCATACATTCATATTCTTGTCTGTGCTCATACTGCATTGAAACTGAGTTCAGCATACTGTTTTCTGCACCGTTCAGTGCAGCTCTCCTTCAAAAATGGGAAAGCTTCAGTGTATATTACACCAAATTTCAGTGTATATTACACCAGAAGTAATGTGTGTTCAAATCCACTCAGCTTTAGTTTTTGTTATTTTCCTTAGAAGCTCAGCACTTATTAAAGCTAAATCACTTAACTTTCTTAAAGTCATCAACTTTAAAATTCTGTATTTCAGAAGCTTTAAATAGAGATGTTTTCACTGACTAGAACTCTTAATAATCTTAATGTTTTGAATTCCAATGCTGAATACTCAAACAGCTATTAACATCAAATTATAGCAACATTAAATGTAAAAAGAAGTGGAAAATATGACTGCAAACATTTTGATACAGGCTCATTTCAGTACTATTTAGTGGAGCTACATATTTTATATTTTAAAGGCATGACATTATATTTGGGATAACTGTAAAAAAGGAATTGAACTAAATTAGCTTTATACATCCAAGAAGACTGAAAAATTATAATGTGGTGGTGTTTGTTCCTTTGATATGCATATGAAGTAACTCATGCATTTAAGGGAGTAAATTACTGGTATATTAAAACAACAAAGAAACAGATAAAGCCCAAGAAGAACATATTAAAATAAAACAAATTTTGCCAGTCACTAAAAATGATACTTAGATTCTCTAACAGTGTAGGAAATGGTGAGTCTTACTTGCTGGCCATATGCTTTTGCTCTTCCCCATTATGTGTTGGATGCATCCATCCTGTGATAGCATACTGCTGATGGTGTGTGCTTGGTCTGTATAGACATATATGTGTCATGTGAACAAAGGCCCATTGGACATAAATTCAGTATCCCTGATTAAATCAGGGTGCCCCTCATTAAAAGTATAAATGATGTTACTCGTTCATAAAAATTACGTCCTGATTCTTGAAAAAAAATGTGGACAACTGACAACTAAAGGTAGATCTAAAGGAATCCTTACTATTTATCATTTCCTAAAGCTAATCAAGAGAAGCTACAATACAACTGGGGATAAAAACATTTTTGAGATTCTCACATAGTATTACAAAACCCACTAGAATTGATGCAAAGTTGGGGCCCTGGATAAAATGGTAAAAGCAGACTTTTATGTTATTTGACTAGGTTCGTCATTTCTAACTGCCTAGAGACAAGCAATTTATTTCATATTCAATACAGTCTGACTTTTAACTGTGATCCTTAAAGCAATTATGTTTTAATAAATAACACAGAATTCTTTATTTCTACATATTGAAGTTTTGTTTTCTTTATTTTTCTTTGTATTTGCATTCAGTAAATCTGGAGCTTGGTAAAAAAGTTAATTTTGACCATTCCACTTTCATTTAACAACAATATTTTCATGCATTCTTTGGGAATTTAATCATTGCCACAAGATTTACCATCGAATAAACAGACTGTCTATGTTACTATTTAAACTGTTAACAGAAACTTCCCACACTAAAAATTATTCCTCAGCACCCCAATTCTGAAATTAGAAAATGGAGCAGGCAGTATGTTTGCCTTAGGAGTGCCTCGGATCAGCCTACATCTGCCTTTTACTCAATCCCTGAAATTTGTTCCAAGTGGCTGCCATGTCATCGTGTCCCATAAATACGGCAGATTAGTCTGAAATGCTCTATATTTGCCTCAAAGGCATAATCAAAAAGGAAGAAAATATGTCTTTTGGGAATTGATAACAAAGGTTATAAACATTTTCAAATTGTTTTTCTTAAAGATCTCTAACTTACAGGAAAAAAAATTCCCAGAACTTCATGGTCATGATAAATGCACTACACAAGACAGAACAAGCTTGGCTAAATGTGGCTGCTACATGAATTTGAAAGTCCTGTGTTCACTGTCTGAAGTTCAGAAAAAATTGTCTTAGTTTGAGAACTTCCAGCTTTGAGCCCAGTTTATAAAATTGCCTTTAGACTCCATTTTGATACCATAATTTGCTCTGGATTACACAGACACCATGACCACTGATCAAAACACAAGATTGCTTCTTTCCCTACAGAAATCTCACGGACTGTGACTTTCCACACTGCAGCAACGTTCAGAGAGCCATCAGCAAAGTAGTTTTTTCTTTGAGTTTTTTAGAGAGTGCGAGGCTTTTTAGTTGTTTGTATTTCTCTGCATTAGTATTCGTTTAAACATTAAGGTATTTTTTGACCTGAGCTTTACAAATAGTTCTAAATAAAACATCTTGTAGTGCTTCTCAATATACTGAACAAGGCATAACAATGCTGAATCTTCTTATGTTGCATTTTGCACATTAGAAATAAGAGGTTTTGGCAGATGGACTTTTTTGTTTTCTGACATTTATGATGTGCCTGATTACATTTTAAAAGTATGAAACCTGTTGTACTAATTAGAAAGCTTGCCATCTTCTGCAGATTGCAGAAATAACTTTTTGTCTGAGCTATCACTAAAAGTTCTTCATCTTATACTAAATAATGCAAGCTATTCCTGAAGCTAAGCCTCTCCTATTCTGTACAGTTTAGATATTTTTGACCCAAGGCCTTTAACATTGCCTTCTGCTAGTACTTCAGTGAAGCAAAGAAACCAACTCATGAAGTCAACCATTTCCTTTGAGCTCTACTGTCATTATTCAGCTTTGTAGAGGTATCACATTTCTAGTTTTAAAAGACTGGTTTGGAGGTTGAAGTGTCTGGCTGTGGCAGCCCAGCTGTTTTTGATGAGCTATGACAATGCAGTGCTGAGAAGAGGAGACCTCCAGACCCAGCAAGCTGTCCTGCTCTTTCACACCAAGTTGCTTCACAGTACCTGTAGTTCTCAAAGAAATAACAAAAGGTCAAACACTTGGCGCATGTTGTCAAAGATCTTAGCTGGATCAACAGTTTTGACCAGCCTTTAGGGAAGGGGGAATATAGGTTTGTTAACACCTAGTCCATGATGGAGGTAAACGTAGTCTGAGAACTTTCAACTGATCTCATGGCACTTTGGAATGGTCTAGTTATATGTGTGCATAATAAACTGAAGCTTAGGTATTTTTGAACTCCAGCTTTTCCTTCAGCTGCAGTGCAGTTATGTTTTCTTGTGTTATTTGTACAATAGAAAAGTTGAGAGTTCAGTTTATATTTTCTGACCAGTTAATACTTCATTAGTACCTTAATTCTTTTTTTGTTCTTTTAAAGTACCATAATATGTCTCTCTCAATTATCTTTATTGGGAAGGTCAGCTGCTTTCCCGTGTTCCTATCTAAACCCAAATATTTATCTCAGTTATCAATGACTTATCAGTAGCATGAACAGTAATATCTGTAGGGATCCTTCCTCCCCATACTCACCTACCTGCACAAACTTAAGGTTAGTTTATCCCCAGAGCAGGAGAGGATGGGGCTGCTCTCTGCCCGTGCAGCAGCGCAACTCCCAGTGCACATTTCTTGCCTGACGTGCCGTTTGTGGCACGCTGACCTTTCTTTTCTTCCGATAAGTCAGCTTGCAGCTGCAGAGCCAATATCCCAAGCCCTCCCAACTTTCCACGGCTCATAAGCCTGTGTGCATGCTGCCAGGCTGGACTGTCAGCACTGCTGGATTTATTGGTTTGTACTGCTTTGTGTCATGATGACCTGACTTGAACAGAGAGTCTGTTTTTAATTTAGTTCTCTTTTCCCCCCTGGAAGATGAAAAAAAAGTCATATTTTAGGGGGGTTTTGGTTCAAAATTTATGAGCCTTTTTTTTTTTTCAATGAATGCTATTAATTTATTAGATTGACGTTATTTGCATGCAGAATGGTACTGTAGCTTTTCACATGCTTGGACAGAAACATGCAGTAAAAGGTGACTGCATGGATAATAATAACCAAGTTAAAATTTAGCTGGCTGTTTACCTTAAAGAGAAAACAATCTTCAGAAAATAATCCTTCGGTACTGTTGGAACTAATGAAGCAGTTGCATAACTTCAAGTACATGAGCAGTGCTGCTACCTTGATGTATTTTTTCGCTCACATTTAAGCATTTTTTTCCTGGGTTGGGCCCAGAGTGCTCTCTACAAGGTATTTAAAGAATATAAAGGATATCAAGGTGTGGTGAGCTTTTACTTAATTCTAATTTATCATTTGAAACTGGCAACATTTCTTGCCAGTGTGAGGTGTGCTCATTGTAGAAATACCATCACAAGTCATAGATCATGTTTTTCTGACCATGAAAACCAAATTACTCTTTCACCTCTACAGGTACAATAGTTCCACCAATTTAGCATTCAGGCATATCAGTGAGGAAGTTCTCACAGTGTCATTTAAATAGTCTCACTCTATTGCATTTTCCCACAGCTCAATTTAAATATCCACCCAGCCAGTTTAGTACTAAAATCTATTTTTGCTATGTTGAAGAAAAAGAAATATATATTTGACGGGAATCCAGAGCTCTGCATTAGTGAATGCCACGACTGTGTACTTGCAAGCAAGGGGTTAGATTGGATGAAAAGCATCTAGTGGGCTTAATAAATATCTTTGCCATCATGTCAGAAGTAACTGGTCAGACCACTACAGAGACCTTTTTGTTATACAGGTGAGACTTATACGAACATCACCGTAAGTTGCTTGTTCTATCTTGGCTGTACAGTTTTCACATATGCCTGTTTTTCATATAATAAATAAAAATAGAGTAATGCTTTTACACTTCATACCCTGTATTGTTGACTTATGTCCAGTCTGAGACTCTAATCTGCAGTACCTCCGGTTGACAACAATGTTCTCATCATAGTGATGTTCAGAAAACCTGATCTTTTTCCAGCAGGTCTGTTGTGGCTCTCTGGAGCGTGAATAAGGAAAGCACCAAGAATACGATTATATTATATAGTGACTGAATAAGGCCGGTTGTATGCTAAAATTTAATAGGAACTCTCATTCATTTCCAAAAAAAAAAAAAAAAGGAAGCTCCAATGAGTCTTATATAATCTTTGAAAACCATAAATCCATATACTTTATAAATTCCCCAAAATGGACACCTCTGTTTAAAAGGCAGTTGGTTGCAGCTATTACCAAATGTGTCTAAATGTAAAGTTAAAGCCATCAGTATGAATAGCAGTGTTTCACACAGTCCTTTTTCTGACAGCTAAGGAACACCGTGCAGGCATAGCCAAAATCGTTTAAGATCACACACACACATGGAAGCACACGCAGTTACACAAGCACCCCTGTGTCCGACTTGAGCCATTGTCTAAGAGATTTTGTACGTGTGTGTGTGGACAGCTTATTATATGTCTTGTATATAGCTGCGTTTATAAAAATATCATCATAATTGACTTTATGCATCATCATGAATCAAAAGCAGTTTAAGTGGAATGAGTTTTCACCTGTAGCTCAGAGAGAGTTAGGGTCACAACTTAAACATGCAGTGAAGGAACTGAAATGTCAGACGACTGGGTGGCAGTCTGTTATAAGTAGGAACCTTCCTTTTGTTAGAAATATTTGGAGATGTTGTATCTGAAATGTGCTATTTCCCTTTCAGAACAGTGACAAAGATGTCCAAGCAATTCCCAAACATTTTCCCAGATCCCAGCAACATTTGTTACAGTAAAATGTGGATTTTTCTGGTCTGCGTAAGCATATTCTTTCACAGACAAAGCACAATACACTTGACAAAAATGATATGCTATTAAATAGAAGAAATGTGACAGCAGAATCTGTTAAAGTTTCACATTACTTGAAATGCCCAAGGAGTCGGGGTGACGGCCGTGGCCCCACGGCCAGGTTGGGGTCTATCATGATGGCATTACGCACAGCGGATGAGAATATCATCTTTGGGGACTGTCGTCACCGCACATCGTGGGTTGGCCAGCTGAGGATGATAAGGCTTTTCACTTAAAATTTAATTGGAAGTTTTGTATCCCAAAGCTCAGCTTACAGTATAGTCATACTGTGCACTGGCCAATTCACTTCTTACAATGATTTTACACAAAAACATTGGCACTGGGTTTGCTATTATATGCAGTTTATAGCGATGGCTACAGCCAGTGTATATTTTACTGGGAGACAGAAACAACTACCCTTTCTCAAGCTTCATAACGCAGGTCATGTGTCTATTTGTTGGCTCATAAAGCAAGGTTATAAACATCTGACGTTAAAAAAAAAAAAAAAAAAATTCCAAACCTCTGAAATTCTGAAAATACTACTTTAGCAAGATTTTAATTTAAAGTATCCTTAAAGCCTTCTCTGAAGGCAGCCATTAATTCGAAGAAAAACTACATGATAGAGAAAAGCACAACCTAAGGGTTAAAAACCATGCTGGGGTCTCCTGAATACATGATCTCTTGCAGTTTCTGAATTTCACACAACCTCTACATCCCAGTTCCCATATTTGTAAAATACTTATCCTCCCCTCCCTCCCCTGGAGGAACTTTCTTTCCCAAGGAGTATTTGGATGTGTAATGCATTAGCACTTTGTAGAGGCTTTGTAATCCTCGATGGAAAATTCTGTAGAAAGCCAAAGAATCTTTATCTTTGAGACAGACATATTTGGACTGATGTTAGTATTTCTCTGTATTTAACATTCAAGATCATGATGGACATAATTTATGGTTTGTTGCTATTGTTTTTATTTTTTTAAAAAAGAGACTTGTATAAGATTTCTGTATTTTCCTCTTGTGAAGAGGAACTTGCATCTATATATTTGTACATCTGTACATCGAAATAATAGCTTTCAAGTATTTTTGTAAAGGTGTTGTCTAGCTACATTGTGTCATGTCCAATAAATTGATGTGCTTACTTTATAATAGTATCAGAAG
This sequence comes from Strix uralensis, assembly GCF_047716275.1. NCBI lineage: Eukaryota > Metazoa > Chordata > Aves > Strigiformes > Strigidae > Strix > Strix uralensis. Next base: position 124,037,808 of record NC_133973.1, read on the forward strand.
TGTTTAAGTCTTCAGTGTTTAAGTCTTCAGTTACCACTAGATGGAAGGTAAAGCTGCAAAACAGCACCGTGCTGTAACTGGACATGGATCTGCAGTCGCCAGTACCAGGCTGGTGGAGTCACTTGTGCTTACAGTGCTACGGAGCAGCAGCTGGGAGGCTAATTTCAGTTTGATTACTTCAGCAGCTCCAGGTTAGAGACAACACACACTGCTTATTTATTGAATTTAAACCTATATGGTGGAGAGGGAGGAATTATTTTCCATTTTGTTTTCAATTCAAACCCTCTACAAGGCTCAAAGAATGGGAGCCAATATTTTCTTTTTTTACTTATGTGGAAAGTAGTGATTTTAATAAAACCTACAACTCAAACTGCTAGTGCATAAAAACAGAAAAATAAGTTACACTGCATTCCTGATCTTCCAGCTTAAATATATACCAAGGAAAATTATTACAAAGCATGACCTGCACTGCGGTAGGTGTGTGCACAGCAGCACAAGCTACAGGTGCTGATGTGGGAGCAGAGGCTGTGGCACTGTGCTGCCTCTCTGTATCAGAAGAAAGATAGCTGAGTAGAGACAAAACTACACACTGGGTAATGATTTATTTATATATATTTTATAGCCAGGTTTAGAGAGTAAATTGTCCCTATACTTCACAGAGGCTGTCTGTGAGCTCACTGCCGTGTCCATACCAAGAACTGGAGTCCTCCCCTGCCAAAAGTGGACGCTGCCAGACCTGCCTCCCGAGATGTAAGGTGCAGTGCACTGCAGGATGCCATCCACCCTGCAATCTCCAGTCACGGGGAGAAGGCTCTTTCCCTGTTGCTGGTGCACAGAGGAGGGATTAACTTGGCCTGGCACAACCTTTTTTTGGCTTTGCCAACAAGGCACATCATCTCTGGCTTTTGAGGAGCTGACCCCAGCCCTCAGGCCATCCTTTCCTCATTCAACACATCCTATTTCCCAGCCTGCTGCCTTCTGATGTGGTGTGCAATGGGCAAGGAGCGGGACTCGCACCCCAGTGAGGGGCTCGGGTGCCGAGCAGAACGGCTGGGCAGCGTGGTGTGTTCTCCTTCAGCAGGAGAGACCTCTCTCCCAGCTTGTTTTAAGGAAGCACCGGTAATTCAGGTCTGGACCAGTGGTTTGGATGTCACCCCTTGCTAAGGATGCACTACAATGTTCATGTACTCTCAGAGAAGCATTAACTGTGCCAACAATGATGATACGGTTCCACATCATTTCCACATAATACAGTACATCTTGAATTTCAGTTTCATTTCTGAACGTCCTCGTTCTTGTGAATTGATCTCTTAGACATTTTCGGTACTTCATGTGCACATCATGAACAGTTTGACAGAGTTGGGATTTACCACACAGATTATTTTTTCCAAGTTAATTTAGTTTTAAAACATTCCATGAAGTATTAAACAATAGTGGAAGGCATTTGGTCAATACAAAAATACATGGATTTCTTTAAAGTGGAAGTTCTATTAGAAGTTAGCACACGGAAGAAAATAATATTTAAGAGCTTTTGAGACACTGAAGAACCACAAGAGGTCAAAGTTTAAGACTGTGCTCCTACTTAAATGCAGTGGTGTACCTCTGGATTGAGTGGAAGGACTCCGTGTGTCCAAATTCAGTCTCAATTCATACCTCTTCTACTCAAAAATGGTTTGGAGTGTTGTTTTTTTTAACAGACGTGGTAATGGAAGGGTATAAAAATGAGGTGTTTAAGCCCTTTGAGTTAAAAGTTTTTGCTTTAACCTTTAGCTAATAACAGCCTACCTATATGAGATGTTTTTTCATTGCAACATCTCAGACTCTGTAATGATACAGATGCTACGGAGACTGACTCATCTCTGCACAGCGCAGGTGAACTTCCACTTAAACATACTAATGAGTTCATGCAATAATCTGCTGCTCACAGGAAAGACGGCCCTGCTATTTTGTGATTATCTAAATGAAAGAAATAAGCGGTGTCAGAGCTCCTGCCACGTAGTAATTCAGATGAACCCATCATTTGCTTTCGTATGTGTCAATAATGAAAATGCTGCAGCGCTGGACAAGGCACCAAACTGAGCCAAGGCTGAGGTGACACAACGAGGAGGTCCACCGTCCTAAATCACCCACTGTGCTGCGATGGGTTTTGTGTTACCACTGTTTTACTCAAATGTGACGCATCCTACAGGGGAAGGCTGACCCCAGCGAATGCCTTGCAAATTGTGAAAAGCAAAGACCTATGTTTGTTCCTGCTGCGTTCAGGAGAGGAGCCATTTATGTTAGATGCTACCAAATAACATCGTGATAAAGCATCCCATCTTGATTTTCCCTCTGGATAAAAACTCTCCAGCAAATTTAATTGTGTTAGCTAAAAAGTCACAACAATATTCACCTGAGTTTCCTCTGCTGATGCACTTAGAGATATCTGGACATTTGGCTTCCCACTTTATTTAGTCAGGAAGTGTTTCAAAGGATCATTTAAACAAAGATTAGAAAATATTATTAAGGAAAGGCTTCAGCTGTGGCAGAACCTGAACCTCTCCGTATAACTTGGTTCTGTGTTGCTCCAAAGGTAAAAATTGTGCTTGTTTGTTTTGCATCATCTGAACTACAGGGGGATAGTGAGGGCAAAGAACCCATTCCAAAACAAAATGGTGTTACAAATTGCAGCTGGAAGCTGCGTGAAACGCTCGTATGGCATTCACTGGAAATTTCTCAAGGAAGGGCCTGGGGAGATGCCTTATGCTGAGCCTGTAACAGAGGAGGCAGGACATTGTGCAGAATGACCATTTTTCCCATCCAAGGCAGGCACTATTTGCCATAATTACAGCAAAGAAATGGGACTTTTCAGGACCAAACATAAGCATCCCTCAACAAACAGCAGGAGATAACAAAATACTATTTAAGTTGTGGTTTTATGTAAGGATGTATTTGCATCACCACTGCCCAATGCAATTTGTTTGCACCTAAATCTCTCTGAGGTCTTCTATCTATCTGCTTCCTTCAGATGTCCCTGGAGGGTGCTGCCAGAGCCCCCAGATGCATTTTTTGGTGGATTTTCTCTGCTGATAGGCATCCTGCTTGCTTTATGGCAATTCAGGACTCAGGGTTGTCACTGCTTTCACAGCCTCCATTTCCAGTGCTTTGTGCTCAGCTTCCCAGCTCAGGCACACAGAAAGCCTAATCTTTGTTATCTTCTTGTGAGGTCCTTGCAAACACCATTTGTTTCATTCTAGGAACCAGTTGTACCCTGTACACCAGTTAATTTATTTGGAGGAACGCTCTACAGATTGATCAAGCTCGGGTTTCTTATCTTTCTTCCGCCCGGGTTCGTGAATTGTCTCTGAAAGGCTTCGACCACGCAGCTATCTCACCTGCTCACAGAGCGTGCTGACGTTTCCCCAGCAATGCCGTGAGCATACAGTCATGTCTGGACTACAGGGCCCCCAAATGAGCTTGGTTGGAGCCTGTGGCTCCTGCTCCAAGCTGTGTTGTGCTGGGACATGCTGCACACCCTCCATCCATGCCCCTGAGTCCACCACGGGCTGAGCCTCCCACCTCTCTCAGCCCCTGACAGCTGCTGGTGGGGACGGAGCTCATGGCCGCCATAGCACGAAGCTATTTCAAATCTCGTTTTGAAAATACTCAAAATCCAGATAAGCTGCATGTTTCCCTTTTAATGTGTCTTTTTGTAGGAAGACAAAAGTAATGACCATCAACAATAACAAATCGCTGATGTTTTTCTTTCAGATGGGACTCTAATCCCTTCTAAGGGCACCCGAGAGCCATTAAGAGTAATTTTAAATAAAATACACCCAGGCTAAGTCTAACTAATCAGCTCCTCAATTATACTGGCAGAAAGATGTATTCCAATTACCAAAGTACTTTCAAGTGAATTAAGACTTCTTTCTGTACCGGCTGTGGAGGTCACTCAATGTTCCCATGAACCCATGCATGTTTACATTAAAAAAGCACACCATGATCTTTGGCAAAGGCACTTGCTCTAGGTTAGTTCAGCTTTTGAGCTTGTTGCCATAAATACAATAGAAAAGCAGCCAACCGTTGCAAAAGAAGCCAAGAATATCTTTCAATACTTTCTTTCCGTATCAGTGATCAATCCAAATTACACAGGAAAAGCTTTACAAATGTGAAATAAACTTTTAAAAGACAGAAGTGCAAATACCTTATTTACCATGTTTAATAAGCATAGCGTTCGCGTTAGAAAGGCAGGTAGCTTTTGAAGGAATGAATCATGCCCAGTTAATGAGAAAACATTCCCAACTGAGACCTGAACTGACTTTGCAGCCTGCTCCGTCTATACTTACGCCATTTCCTTGGATCGCTGAAATGTCTTCTCTATGCGAGCGTGGGGGGCTCTGGCCAGCGTGGCTCCGCAAGAGCTGCAGCCAGCACAGCTGCAGACCCCCACTGGCATCCTGCTCCCCTCGGCTGAGCACTGGAGGGGCTCCGCACCACCACGGCTCACACGAGTACCTGTTTTATACTCTAACTACTCTACAAGTCACTTGCTCAGCAGTCCACATCGTAGGCTTATCAAGCTATAAAGCCTGCCAGCAGAAGATCCATTTTTCCAAACATGTAAGAATAATGCGCTGTAAGATGCCTTAATGCAACCAAATAATAAAATCTCTCTTCACTTTTTCTGGCAAGAAACACAGGTGTGTCATCCCTTGGGAGTTTTCAATTTGGTGATAACATGGTAATGTTCTTAGTTTAACAGGAATTTAAGTCTTGTTATATTTAAATACTCCTTGAAATGAGAAAATATAGCAAGCCACGACATTTGTTTCCAAGAAATAGAGAAAAATCTTAGTTATTCCATGATGCCAAGTAAAATGGCCCTATAGACACTGGGAAATTGAGTGGTGAGATCTAATTTAGGGCTTAGTCTAGACCTCAAACTAGTCTGTGTTCACTCCTGCAGATTAGAGGATCTGAAAGGCAAGAAGCCTGCATCCCCATTGGAAAGGACAGAAAACTAACACAACCATTTTATTTCAGATTTTTAACAAAAATCAGTGATGACCTATCATTTTTGGTGAACTATCAAAATGCACATATTCTTCATTCCCTCTTATGCCTACCCACTATGCAGAGCTGGGCGTCTGTGGCAGCACATGCATGCTGTTCTGGTCCTCAGCAGGAGCAGAGGTGAATCAAGCTGTAAGTGCTGGCTCCAGACGGAGTGGTCACAGTGCTGGCCAATGCGGGTACGGGCACAGGCTGGCAGGTCTGTCCCAGCCTGCTGGCAACAAGGGAGCAGCAGGGCAGGGCAGGCACCCCCTGCCCCGCACCTACCTTACCACAGGTCCCTGTGGTGCTGGGAGCATTTCAGGGAACGAGTGGTGACAGGGTCAGTCACAGATTTTTCCCCCGGGTGACAGTGTGTATCACAGAATCATCTAGGTTGGAAAAGACCTTGAAGATCACCTAGTCCAACCATGAACCTAACATTGACAGTTCCCAACTACACCATATCCCTCAGTGCTATGTCAACCCGACTCTTAAACACCTCCAGGGATAGGGACTCCACCACCTCCCTGGGCAGCCCATTCCAACACCTAACAACCCGTTCTGGAAAGAAATGCTTCCTAATATCTAGTCTAAACCTTCCCTGGTGCAACTTGAGGCCATTCCCTCTTGTCCTATCACTCATTACGTGGTTAAAGAGACTCATCCCCAGCTCTCTGCAACCTCCTTTCAGGGAGTTGTAGAGGGCGATGAGGTCTCCCCTCAGCCTCCTCTTCTCCAGACTAAACACCCCCAGTTCCCTCAGCCGCTCCTCGTATGACATGTGCTCCAGACCCTTCACCAGCTTCGTTGCCCTTCTCTGGACACTCTCGAGTCATTCAATGTCCTTTTTGTAGTGAGGGGCCCAAAACTGAACCCACTCATCGAGGGGCGGCCTCACCAGTGCAAAGTACAGGGGTAAAATCCCTTCCCTGTCCCTGCTGGCCACGCTATTGCTGATACAGGCCAGGATGCCATTGGCCTTCTTGGCCACCTGGGCACACTGCTGGCTCATGTTCAGCCGGCTGTCAATCAACACCCCCAGGTCCCTCTCTGACTGGCAGCTCTCCAGCCACTCCTCCCCAAAACAGTATGGTAACTGCTACACCCTACCGCAGGTGTAGTTCAGTAAGGGCAGTTAACAGCTCTGCTCTAACCCCCCTTGTTGTAGCCCCTCTCCTTCTCGGGCTTTTCCAGCAGAACTAATACAGCCAGAAGGGGCTTCTGCAGCCCAACTGAGTCCCCTGGTCCCTGGCAAAGGGGGGTAAGGTCCCTGCCAGGGTCCCTGGCAAGGGGAGCCTTTCCTTCTCCCTGGCTGCGCGCTGCGTGGGATGCTAGGACCTCAGCAAAGTGCAGGCTGTTTGGTGACTGCAGACTGCAGGTGATTTTTTGATTCCTGGAAGCAGACTCTTATCTCTAAAGTCTTCAGGCAGGGAGAGCTGTGAAGGGTAAGTTTCACCTAGGAGCAGCTGTTAGAAAACAACACAAGGGAAAGACTGTTTCTCCACCTGATCCATGTTGTTCTGCTTCTCCAGCTACCTCATTTTTATTTCTGGCCATGGTAATTATGTTTTTTCAGTTACACGCCATGTCCACTTGAGCAGAGTTGCAGGCGCAGCGCCCGTGGGAGAGGCAGATGTGCCCTGGGGTGAGGCCGGCAGGAGCTGTCAGCAGCCTGTGCGTGCCCAGGGCGGGCAGCTGGCAGCCAGGCCTGTGGGACCAGGACCCATCTTCCCTGGCTCTGGTGCAGCTGTTTTCTGCACTATCCAAGCCTAAAACACACAGTGAACAGGGAAAGCATTCAGCTGGCTGGTTTGATCTTCCTTCTTTAAGAAATGTAGTTATTTTCAATGAATATTGTAATAAAGCCTGATTGTTTCAGTGGTATAAAAGCCGCTTAGGTTTTTTGAGTCCCTTTGGGTGAAAGGCAGGGCAGGCCACCTCACAGCCCCCCTTGCCTCAGGCACAGTTGGCAATGGAGATAACTCCCTCCTGAGGGCTAGAAAAGCTGCAGGTCCTTGAGGCAAAAATGCTGGGAAAGGGATGCAAGGAAATGCAGAAACCACTCCTCCTTTTACTTGCCTCGCAGGCGGTGCTGTTGGAATCGGGTCACCAAACCCTGCTCCCGCGAGCTGCACACCCGGTAATTTTCAGAGGCAAAGACCTCATCAACAATGTTTTGATATACCCAGGCTGTGCTTCTTGTTACCTAACATCCAGAGTTGTCATTTTCTTTTCCTCAAAAGCCACGTCTCCAGAGACTCCCACATGACCAGGACAGCAGCTGACAGACTATTGTCTAATATTCATACATGTGCCCTTTGCTCAACATTAGGAGCAACGTCCTCTACATAAAGCATGCCCGTGGGTGAAACATTGCTCAAAAATACAGGTATGGATGGAAGCAGCACAGAAGTGTTATTTCTTGGAAAAAAGAAAAGGCTGAATGTGAGCCTAAATTTAAAAATAATAAAGAAACCAATTTGTGTAGAAAGGCTTTTTATTTTGAAAAATGTTTTTTTAAATTTTTGAAATACAGTGTAAAGTACAACATAGAATTATGTCTGCAAGTCAGCTTATGCATGTCATGCCAGTTATTTACATGTAGATATATACAGAGTGCAGATAATTATTGAAACCACACTACAAAATAAACAGAGAGTTCAATAAGATAATTTAGTAGGACTTTATTAAATATATATAGTTATCGATTGTATATACTTTCCTATTAAAATAACATATAGTATGTAAAGTAACCCCTATAAACTCTAATACCTCCGAAATTGTCATAAATATGATTGAAAATTGAAACTATCTATGTGCCCTGTTTAGCTGCTTTGCCCTTTGCTATAACAGAAACTCTTGTAGTGCTGAGATCATGGTGCTATCTTTAGTGCCAGAACTTTATAGACAATTCCCAGTAAAACACTTGCAAAAAGCTCAGATGCAGAACAGCTTTCAGCTGAGACATCCAAGGGTTGAAGCATCATTCTCTATACTTAAAATAACAAGGATAATCTGATGGCTTATTAAATACTGCCACATACAGGACAAGAAAAACAATGCTAAGATCTTCAGTGACTGAATTATAACATTGAATTAGTAGCTGTTTGGATGCCAAGAACCTTATTAAAACAAAACAAAGCAAACTCCCAAAGCCCATGCAAAATTTTATCCAAAAGAAAAGAGACTCCCAACTTGTACTGAAAACAGCCTGATCAACAGCCTGACTTTAAGCAGAAGCAGTAGTTGGAAGGGCCGTGGCAGCAGCAGCTGTCAGGGCTGTGTGACCACAAAGAGGGAGATTGAACATTGCCTGTAGCTTCATCTCTAGTAACTGAATGATTCACACAGGTCACTCTGCTGAAAGAAAGGATAATGCCAAGCCGTATCATGTATTACCCCCATTAACAGAATATTCCATTTACTTACTGGGGGCTTCTGGCCAGCAAACCCTCACTATAAATTGCCAAAGGTCTGTCCCTAACTTTGCTAGAGCTTTGAGAGTTTCCATCAGTGGAGAAGATCTACCCCAGTCTGGAGGATGCGCTTCCCTACTGGGATTTCTCTTCTTGTTGTTCAATCCAAAATTGCACAAGCTGCTGCCTTAGGAAAAGAAGTATGAAGAACAATATGCTTTTTAGTTTCATTATTTATTCTGATGCAATCTCATTAAGTAGAAAATAGACCAGTAGAGAAATGTAACAAAAAAAAAAAAATCCAATTACTGCCATAAAATGCTTTTTTTTGTTGTTGTAATTATTGTTCTGAGCTGCTGAATTTTGTAACTTCTCCTCTCCTAACATGTCTTTCCTAAAGGCACATTACAACTGAATCCAATTACAGGCAAAGAATAGAGATTAGCACCAGAAAATATATAAAAGGAAAATAAGTTACTATCACAGAATAGCGCTGGTCAGCAAATCTCTGCATCTTTTTTTTCCAGAAATAATTGAACAATGAACTTTATAGATTAGTTAGGGACATAAGTGATAGCTATGGTTTAATTTAAGAGTTTTGTTACATATAACTCTAAATGCCAAAATATGGCAAGGACATTTTAACACTGAACTCATAGGAATTACACCAAAAATATTTTTTCATCTTTATAATCATTAATAAAAGGTGTGAATATAAAATATTAATATACTTTACATATTTATCATACAATATATCAGTCCTTCACACTACTAATTTGATTCATATTGTGCTGCAACATGTATCAAGAGGTTTAACAAAGAAAAAACATGGCTAATAACATAAGTTGCGGGTACAGACATTATTTCCTCATGACAAACAGCAATCACAACATGTCATCTACCTTGAGTTCTACAGTGATATTTGGAAAAGAACTGCTGTGTTCTTTTAGGAAGGATAATAATAATAAAAATATTGCGCAACCTTTGCTTATAGAATGCATCTGACTTTCATAAAAACCAGTTAATTAATACTATGAACTAATTTAGTTCAGCTTGGGTAATTTTCTGGTAAGGCACTATCAAGATATTGTATCTTCATTTAAATGTTACCTGCATTTCTGATCCTTTGCAATTACCAGAATGGATATTTGGTCAGGCCTGAAAGTATCATCATTAGACAAGCTTTGGTACTGCCCTCTCCCCCATTTCAGTCTTTGAACACTCAGTTACTTAACTTTTGAGTTCATTGTACAGCTTCTTGTAGAGATAAACTCCCTGTTGGAAAGTCAGGGAAGAGCTGGAGCATCTGCAGCCCAGCAGTGATATTATACAGAAAGTGCTCATTAGGTACCGCAGAAGAGAGGAAAAAAACCCCATAAAATATTTAAAAAAATGAAAACTCTACTCATTGAAAGTGAATGGTTAAGTGTAATTAAGAATGGGCACAAAGTTTTTCGGATGGAAATGCCAGTTTAAAGCTACTTTTAAATTATTTATGTGATCATCGTGGCTGGTTCAGAAGAAGGGCCTGAGTAAGTGCAGAGTCTGACAGAGGAAAACAGAGACTTGTTTTGTGAACAGCAGAATGAATGGGATCCAGTTTCTTATGAAGTTGCCTTCTGCAATTCAATTTTGTGTCTAATGTGAGATGAACGCATGGGAACAGGCAAAACACCTCTCCTCCAAAGGGTCTTTCTACAACCTTTCCCTCAGCACTTTACAGACTCTACTTACCTAGTTGGTAACTGAACTTTGAATTTTTACAAAATTTTTAATGATCTTGGCATCTCTGAGTCCTTTTGCTTGCACTCAGATCAGCTAGTTTCAAAACACAGTATTGGAGAATAGCCACACACACACAAAGGCTGTGAGATTACCTAAGGTTAGCTTTTTTCCCCTTCTTTTTAAATCAGGCTAAAGCAAAGCAAGTAAGAGCAAACATTTTCCATTTCACCATTTCTCAAGAATTTTACAACTAAACTGCTCCTAAGAGGTATAAGAGGTCATCAAAGGATGTTCAACACGGATCAGTTTGCCACTGACCCTGGTACAATAGATAGAAGTTGGGATTTTTGCCCAGACCACTGCATTTATTTGCGTGGGTGAGATGTGCTGGGCCTCCAGCCTCTGCTCCAAGCTCTGCCTCTCTTTCTGCTCCTTTTTGCCTGCAGCAGCACTTCTCCTGGGAAGGTCACCAGAGGTAAGCGTTTTGGCAGCCTGCAACTTTTGGATTGCGAAATACAGCAAAACCACAACCAAAACCATGTTGACTGCCAGGGCAACGGCAGTTTCAGGCATAGCTTACACTAAGAAAACTTGGCTTGCCTTAAAACTAAGAAAGGCTCAACCTGGTGAGAAAAGACCTTCACTTCCTTTCACATCTGCTCTGGGCAAATTAGATGAGCACACACATGTCTGCCTTCACTGCCTGTGACAGTGTCTGGAACAACCCTTCACCACAATGCACTGAACACAGTCTGGTCTTAAGGTGAAGTGAAACATGATTTGGGACTTAATGAAACAGTTTTGAGTGAAGAAAGAACCCAGATCACTCAGTCACTAATTCAAGGGATCTGTCCTCAACTGCCTGCAGTCAGTCTTACCCAGACTCCCCCTCTGAAAAACTAGACCATTTTTGGGAGGATGCTCTCCCAGGCTCTCTCCTTCCCACATCATCACTTGGGTACTTTAGTTAGCAAGGAGAAGGAAACTGCAGGCTTCTGCCACCAGCCTGAACTCCAGCACAGAATTACTCTGCAGAAATCATGCACTACCTACAAATAAAGAAGATTCTGATGTGCTTCTTTATGTTGGCAATAAATCTTATTTTCTAATTTAAACAAGAAAAAGGCTATGGAAAAAAAAAAGAAGCAATTAAAAGATTACTGATGTTATTAGTCCTAACAGATGTTGTACCTTAAATTTTCTGAAAGTAACATACAACTTAGCAATCAACAGAAGATTTATATATGTATTTCTGTTACTGAAGAAAGAACTAATCCTTGAGAGGTCTATGAAACTAAGCCTAGATAGGTCTATGAAACAGTGAATTCTTTCTGTAGCACTAATGCTGAAGAATTACTAAATGAAGCTTAAATCTCTTGGTTTTCAATTGGGCATGGTAAGTAACCAAGCAAGCAGTGCATGTTTTCCCTCAAGGTGTGCAAGAAAGATGCTCAGACTGAAAAAGCTGCTTATGGTTTTGGGTTTTTTTTGAGGGTTTTTTTTTTAAGTCCTACCAGGAGCAATCAACAGATCTTTACAAAACCTCTGAAATGTCAGTCTTTTTTATTCTGTGGAATGGGGGGAAGTCTTTGTCAAATAGTTTAGCAGAAGTCAGGAGAAGTAATACTAAATACTTTTATTGCTACATGGAGCTTTCAGCATTCATAGTTTATAAAAATTAGCTACTGCACAGGCCATTTATCTTACTTGTAGTGGAAAAAGCTCGAAAAGGACTCAGTTACAATTTGTCTCAGGTTTCAAAACATACTGTTTTTCACTGCTCACTTCACATGACTACCAATCATTCCAGATTCAGCATCTCCTTGTTTTCTACAGATTTTGTTCTGAGATACACTGAGAAAATCTTCCAGATGATGGGTATCGTAGAAATGGAAGTTGTTAATATTATCTACACTGATACAGAAAGAAGCAAATAAATCTAAGAATTATTTGAATGAAACATTCATTAAACGTGTCACATTTTGAATGAGCACTTACTGCTCAGGCAGTGTATAAACTGATTTTATTATCAGTTGCATAAATTCTATACCATACTGTAACCTCAATGACTAACAGAAGTTCAAACTTCTGACTTATGGAAAACTCATTTCTTATTTGAAATGATTAGGACTAATTTTAGAATCAAGTTTTCTAAGGGAGAATTCAGATCACAATAGAAGCATTACTTACATTATGAAAAAAATACAATTTTCCATATTAAAAAACATAGATTGCAAGAAATGTCATAGAGTGCATTGCCTCTAAATTTCACTCTTCTGTAAGCAACATCCTAGGACATGAAAGTCTGCAGCTAAATAGCAACTTTTTAATTTTATTGCTCTAGTGTTCCTTACCCATAAAAGAAGAACAGAACAACCTTTTGCAAACAATGGAAGTTATTCAAACAGAGTACTGTCTTCAGTACAGAAACTGTTAACTGTTTCATTACATTCTGTTCCATTGATAGGGAGCTGTGTAACCTGCAGCTGCAGTATCTGAAGGAAATCTACCACTCAGCTAACGGGCTGATCCCATATCTGTGTCAGATAAAAATCATAGTGCTCATTATTTGTTACCATGGATACCATGAAGATATTGCTGTCCATTAAAGATTACTAGAGGAAGACAACATAATTCTCAGGAACGAGTCCTGTTTTGCCTTCGTAAGTTGCTTTTAACCAGCCTGGTTCCACTGATGGATACACTGCAAAAAAAGAGCCAGACAAAACCCCACATATTTACAATTAATTAACACTGTTAAAAGATCCTATACATGGTTCATATATTTAGATAGTATTTATTCAAGAGCAATTGAAAAATCAGGGCAAAAACTGAGAGCTGAAAATGGAATTACACTCTCATTTTGTGGATACAGTTCAGTTTTTTATATATTTTTTTTTTTTACATAAAGAGACAATGTAAAACGTATCTTACCATTGGAAAATATTGCCCCCTGTGGGAAAGACAGCTCATGACTATGCTCAGCCTTACAGGAATACATGGCTTTTGCTTGTCTGAAAGAAAAAAACCACAGGTTTGCAATAAATGAGATAGCAAGGAAAAACATACTAAAATAAACTAAAACCTGTACAGTGTAAGAACAATCAGTTGCACAAATGCAGGATGGCAATGATTAGTTACACAGCAGTTCAGAGGAGCAAAATTATAGCAGGTAATAACTCTAAGCTTACTACAGTTAACAAGCATGTTATTGCAGAAAAGAGACCAACACCCTACTTAGAGGTTTATCAGGAATATAATTTATAACTTTTAAAATGATTCTTTCATTCTAGTTGAAGATGTCATTCAAATGAGTACTGAACTGAGCATATTGCTTGAAGCAAGTGATGGACTGCCTGGAGACAATTCAAAAGTGATCATCGAGTCATTAAAGGTCTAAAAACATGACTTGTGAGAAAATATAGTTGATCTAGTCTACAGAAGAAAATAACATATAGAAGGTAAATATGAGACAAAAAGGAGTAATATGTTCTCTAGGCTGACTGCAGAAAGGACTTAGATAATTTAAATTGCAGTAAGGGATATTTAAATTAAGCGTCTTGGGTGGATTTCAGCTTCAGCCACCTAAACTTATGTCTTTAAGTAATCTACGTGCCTAGCTCCATGGACGCTCCAGGCCTGGCTTCTGCTATGGTAGACACCTACTTGAGAGTGCAAGAAATAGTTCACCAGGTTCCACTGCCTGTGGTGAAACCTTCAAAATGCTTCCTTAAATAACACCTGACATGAAGACACCTACATGAAGACAGTTAAGTATATGTCTCTTAATCTGTAGCTGGAAGACCCCTCTATTGGTTAGAACTGTGAAGTACTGCAAGTGCCAAGAACTGGAGAATCCCCAAATTGAAGAATTCCTATTACTAAAAATTCATTTAAAAAATAAAAAAAGATGCTACACAGATATCTGTAAAAGTTAGATATATAATGATTCTATCCCAGAGGTGGAGGACAGATTAGGTCACCTCTTGATATGGCTTCTAGTACTATGATTCTGCAAAGTACAAAATGGGGGACTGAACATAAAAATGGACATTAGGAGTTCTCTCTAGATTCCTCTTCTTTACCTAATACCTTGACTTTAATTTATACACTCAAAGCAATGTTTATATGATCAGTTTTTCTGAGTTTCTTTAAACTTACTGGAAACCAACATTATACCAAGTGAAGATGAACTTGTTGATTATTTCACCTTTGTATGATGTGATGGGGAGTTACCAATTCAGCCTTCCTTTCAGCCAGGATTTATCTTAGTGACCCAGTATATGACCTGTGGTGAAGTTTTTGCATTCTTTTTGAGAGTGTGAATATGCAAGTGACATGTAATCTATTTTGTATTTCCTCCAAAAATAGTGAGATAACAGAGTTGTAAGGTAGATTAATACAGTGCCACATCACAAGCATTTGCATAAGAAATCTATTTTATTTTTGTACCACCAATGGGGCCATGGCACTTACCTACACCTCCCTGGGGAGGTTAAGCGGGGATGGATTTCGTAAAGGGAGAGGAGAGTATCCCTCTACCCTGACCTCACACCCTGTACTAGAACACCATTGTTCATCTGAATCTTTAAAAGGGTATGAGAACTGATGGACATATTCCAAAGTTTGTATGTGTGAGCTTTCCAAAAATGGTTTCTCCCTCTGAAGAAAAAGCTTTTCTTACGTTTCTCTGAAGCTGTTTTATGACTAGACTAAATGGTGTGTTTTGCCTTTATCTTAAGTGAGCAACTGACTCATCAAGGGTTCTGTTCTCAGGCTGAGATTACCAGAGGAGGTCAAGAATTATGAGCTGTGCCCACTATATCCAAGGGCACCTTATTTTCAGAATGCTGAAAACATTTCTAACTCTTAGTACTATCATTCTGGATACATCCCCATTACTAACCAGAACAACGTAAGCACTGCACCCCTGTTTGTCTACTTTGCTTAAATGTTAGCTTGCTTTCTGGCTGGTGTAGACTGCTCTGTTTAGGATTTTTCCAAGACAATTCCTTGGTGCCTACTGTTATGAAGACCTTGCTACTTACAGTCAACAAGACAGGTATGAAGTTTCATCACTCTACATAACGTATACAAGTTTATACATAATAATTTACATAACATATACTAAAATATACAAAGGGAGAGTAGATGACTTTACCAAAGGTTGCACATAAACTAGAATTGAATTTTTTAATCACAAGATCATTTTTCCTCAAAGTCAATATAACAAAAAGCGCTACAGATGCTCTAATTATACTGACCCAGATTGACAACAGTCTGACAAAACAGCTATTTCCTGTTCTGTGATCCTGGCTAGATGCCAGGTACCCACCAAAGCTGCTCTATTAGTCCCCCTCCTCAACTGGACGGGGGAGAAAAATGATGACAAAAGGCTTGTGAGTTGAGACAGGGACAAGGAGAGATCACTCACCTATTACCATCACGGGCAAAACACACGCGACTTGAAGAAATTATTTTTATTTACTACCGATGAGATCAGAGTACGGTAATAAGAAATAAGAACTAAATCTTAAAACACCGTCCCCCTACCCTCCCTTCTTCCCAGGTTCGACTTCACTCCTGATTTCAGTACCTCCTCCCTCAGGGGGGCAGGGAATGAGGATTGTGGTCAATTCATCACGTGGTGTCTCTGATGCTCCTTTCTCCTCACACTCTTCCCCTGCTCTAGTGTGGGGTCCTCCATGAACTTCTCCAACGTGAGTCCTTCCACAGGCTGCAGTTCTTCATGAACTGCTCCAGCATGGGTCCCTTCCATGGGGTCACAAGTCCTGCCAGCAAACCTGCTCCAGCGTGGGCTCCTCTCTCCATGGGGCCACAGCTCCTGCCAGGAGCCTGTTCCAGTGTGGGCTTCCCACGGGGTCACAGCCTCCTTTGGGCACATCCGTGTGCTCTGGCATGGGGTCCTCCCCGGGCTGCAGGTGGAGATCTGCTCCACCATGAACCTCCACGGGCTGCAGGGCACAGCTGCCTCACCATCGGCTGCACCACGGGCTGCAGGGGAATCTCTGCTCCAGTGCCTGAAGCACCTCCTCCCCCTCCTTCTTCGCTGACCTGGGTGGATGCAGAGCTGTGTCTCTCACATTTTCTCACTCCTCTCTTCTCCAGCTGCAGTTGCTGTTGCGCAGGTGTGAGAGACTGAAATGTCAATTGATTGTCTCAAAGCTTGCTTATGTGTGTACTTTGAGTCACGGGGTGGTGTCAGTAATGCCTTGAACATTCATCAAGGACCAGTTGTGACCTTTGCAATTAATCTAAGGAATGTCACCCAAGGAAGCAGAAGTGTATAGAAGGATGCACCCTCCCACTCCCTTGCAGCTGTATTGACAAACTCCTTAGATAAGTCTCAAACAGGTGGACTGGATGAAACCAGGTGTTTCTCATCGAGCACAAGGACCACTGATCACTGGCTCCACTGTATAAGCCCAATACTTTGTGGCTCTATTGTGTATGCCAGACACCATGCATGCATTGCAAACAACTTTGTGACTTCACCAGTGAGGAGGTCATAAGAACTGTTAAGAGGTGATCATTTTTGCCCCAGAAGCTGGGTGATTGCTCAAGAAGCATGAAATCAGCAGATCTGTGGGACAAAGGTAGGCAGGGTGAGCACAACCACGACTCAACTGCTCATGGAAATCAAGTTCGTGGAATGCCTGCCTCTTTCTGTCTAGTATGCAAATCAGCTGATAAGATGAGCTTAGAAGGCAACAGAGAACTTTGCTGTGCACCCACCACTGAAGAACTGAAGACTGAGGACCAACAGGATGCTGCTGAATCCATGGTGGTGAGTATTCTTGTGACTCTACTCCAGATGCTTGCTTGATTTCTGTCTTTTCCTTCCATTCTGTCCTATCGTTACCACTCTTCACATTTAATAATAAAAACTATTTTGGGTGTATGGCATTTGAACTTGTTTGTGTCTTAATCTTGCTCTTGGGATCACATCAAAACCTCTCCTGACACTGGATCGGGACAGCAGGTTTTCTTCCCCTTTCTTAAATATGTTATCCCAGAGGCTCTACCACTGTCGCTGATGGTCTCGGCCTTGGCCAGCGGTGGGTCCATCTTAGAGCCAATTGGCATTGGCTCTATTGGACATGGGGGAAGCTTCCAGCAGCTTCTCACAGAAGCCACCCCTGTAGCCTTCCTGCTACTAAAACCTTGCCACACAAACCCAATACACCTGTGTGGCATAATCATGGATTTTGCACATAAAAAACAGTAGAGTAACTGTTAATAACAACTGTAGTCACAATTAATATAAGGCAATTGGTAATGAATTTAGTAAAGCACAGGGATGATTTTGAACCCAATTAATATGTAGCACCTCATTACTTAGTGGCATGACTATTAGGCCAGTTTCCCATGTTATGAATGGGACATCTGTGTAATACTGTAACAAAAGACATTTAAGACAGTAATAAACCAGAACAGCATTATTTAAATGTGAGGCTGAATTATTTAAGTTATTCTTGAAATACGACATGTTTTTTATTGCCCTTAGAAAAAGTTAAAAAAATAAATGCAATTTGCTCTTATATTCTCTTATGTCTACTAAACTATTCTGTTTACAGCTTCCAATTTTACCTGATCCAGGCATGTTTGCCTTAAAAGTAAAAAGAAGGTAAGAAGAAAACATGGACTCTGACTTCCTTAGTTCCGGAAAGAGAAAGCTTCCCAGCATTTGACATTTAGACAGATACACAAACACAAAGTACAAAGAAGTCAGTTTCTCAAAAGCTCATGAATTACAGGATTTTTCCCACTACCTTGCTCCTGACACAGAGTAATTACATCCCAGTGTTATGTGCAAACTGTCTGTGATGGTATAATGAGAGACAGATTCTAAGATCATAATTCTGAAGCAATCTTCAAGCCTCTGGTTATTGCCTCCACACTCGATTTGATTACTTTAGGTTCTTATATTAGGTATTACTCGCTTCGCCTTTATCACGCTAGAAGCATTAACCATGAAAGGGGCTTGCAGATTCTTGGGCGTTTTTTTTTGTGTGCGATTATGAAAATGGACATTCTTACTTGCAGTGTTAATGCTGTCCTCCCTACAAACAAGGCTGTTTGTTAAAAAAGTATGCGATAACATCACCATTATCTATTATGGTTCTCTTAAGATGATGCTAATAGTCCAAGAAGAGTGTGATTCATGTTGTTTAGTGCAGAGAAAAAAAAAAACCTTCAGAAAATGTTACCCACATTTCCTAGAAGTTCCTTCTTTCCATGACTTTACTGGATAGATTCCAGATGAGAAATATGCATTTTCCCTTTCCATACTTCTTATTACATTTGTTTTGAGCCAATAATGATAAACTTATACTAGTAATCAAAAGGTCAGGACTCATCAGGTCATAAATTATTTTGTTTGACTACACGCAGTCAACAACACCTGAGGCCCTTTTAATAATAACAATAACAACAACAATATTTTTTTAAAGTTATAAATAAGCTCCTGCCCTAATGAGTTTTCAGTCTAGCAAGACAAAGACAAGTGAGAAGAGGAATGAATGAGGGAAAACACATGATTCTCTCTCTGATGACTCAGGTTTATAGACTCCTGGAAATGGCAGACTTAGAGCCAAGCTTGACTAACTAGAAAACACTGGTCTAGCCTGGGCAAGGCATGCCAGGTGTTTAAGAAAATGCAAAATACAGCACAAAAAACCCCACAGAAAAATGACAGGGAAAGGTATTTAATCATGTGGTTGGGAGGGGAGCATGGGTCTAGAGGGCTTCATACTGTCAGCCTACTCCTATTAAAGTCCCAGACCAGCATCTAGAGATCTTACTGCTAGAGCTGTTTGCTGTCACCAACTCCTCCTTCCCATTTTTCTAGTGAAAATCCTTCTTCTCATAATGCAGTTTCTCACTTCAGGAGACTTGACTTTCTGTGTACCTCTAAATCAAGTTCAAGAAAATGTAGAGTCAGG
Organism: Strix uralensis; assembly: GCF_047716275.1. NCBI lineage: Eukaryota > Metazoa > Chordata > Aves > Strigiformes > Strigidae > Strix > Strix uralensis. Next base: position 124,056,949 of record NC_133973.1, read on the forward strand.
GATTATGTGTTGGTGCATTTTTGTACACAAGCTGCAACAGAGAGACCTCAGGACTTACTAAGACTGTTACCTAACTGCAGGATTTGTGAAAGTAGTAAGAAAGGTTCCTTTGCCTCTTTCAAGTGCATACTAGATTAGCAATGGCCTCAGTGTACACAGTAGTTGATACCAGAGTGAGGGAGATGGATGAATAATAAACTTGAAATCAGAAGGGAAGGAATGGGAAGACTGAGAAGTAAATTTGGAATTGGAAAAAGAAAGCACAGACTGGACAAGGCATAACATTTTGGTCTTCCCTGTCCAATCCTAAAACACATACTGTGTCCTCTCATTCTCTTTCTGAATAAAAGAAATGTGTCCAAACTGGTAGCGCTATGGGAGCACGTACTCATGTATACAAGGAGAGAAAACAGCCAGGTCAAACAATGTCCCAGCATTAAAAAAAGAAAAAGGGACACACACATTCATAACAGAGATATTGCATTATACAAAGTCAGAAAGGAGGGTTGCAAAGACTACTTGGAAGGACTTAAGTAAGACTGGGTTGCTGTGGTGGTAAAGCACCAAGTGCAAAATTATTTGCTGAAATACAGAAAACAATGTGAGACTGCAAAGTCATATAGGTACTTTTGATCCATCTACTGTACAAATGACCACAACAAACAGATGCTTCAAGTAGGAATGAAGCTATTTAGATACTATAATGTATAGGTAAGCAGCAGCTTAAACTTTCAGAACTAGTCATTTTAGCATGGTAAATTACCCTGCACAGAATTTAACAGTGTCTTCACTTTAGTATTTCTGGTATCAAACCAGACAGCTTAAAAATAGTTTCTCTGTCTTACACTCTGTCCTGCCTACTCATTAGACAGTAGAGTTATGAACACAGAAGGCCTTTCTACTGGGTGGATCAAGATGTAATTACCATGATTTCTACATACTTCAGAGCAAAAAAAAAAGACTATCCTTAGGTTTTGAATCAGCTTTCATGTTCATAACATGCATGAGAGGTAAATAAAAGCTGGTTCTGAAGTGCAAAATCGTACTCAGTCTTAAGCAGCATTATAAGAACAGCTGAGCTACTTCTGATCTCTTCCTCATTCTGCCTGCTGACCTCTCATTCTTCATTCTCGTTGTTACTGTTACTTCTTAGGAAGGCTGAAGTAGAGGAGCTATTAAGCCTTTCAGCGTTTGTGGCTTTGTTATCTGCTCTTCATATCCATTATCAAACTGAGACTTTTTCCTTTGTCAGATTTTTGCCTCTTATATGCTTTTTATATACAGATACTGGTAGCTCAGAGTCTGATGAACAACAGGAGAGAGTTTACAAGAAGGGAGTAATACAAAATAGGAGAAGGAACAGTGTTGCAGGTGAAATGATACAGGACTGGTGAAGCAGTCATCACTCTCAGCTTAGGGCACCGGCTTAAGAACATTCCAATCTCTTCATTTATACTTTTCTTCCTTAAATTATTGCCCTGTTCTTTTCATACCCATTTCCTCCCCTACCACTCTCTTTTTGGTCACCGTACAGTTCATGTACTACATGGAACAAGAACAGCCTTGATTCCTGTAAGCTGCTTCTCTCCAACAAAATCAGTAGGCCTTTGCATATCAGCTTTCTCTTTCTCTCCCCTGCTAGATCTGTCAGAGAGGACAGCTGCATTCCACTGCTGTACATCTCAGCACACATTGGCATCTTCCTTTACAGCTGTGCTACTTTAGATTACTACTTTTGGATTCATGGCTTGACTTCCTCCCCACCCCCTGCCTCCATTGCTCAACAGTTCCAGTGATCCTGATATCACTGAGTAAAGCGATGGACAAAAACATATGTTCTGTCTCAAAGAACATGAAATGCAGGGACAGTGAAAAGAGAGACAGACTTTTTCCCACATCCATTTATTTGATTATCTGCTTTAGTCTATTAATTGTAAGGGGGTTAATAATGTATGGAACATACTGGTTCCTAGACGAGCACTTACCAGAACATTCTGAATTCATTTAATATAAGAATGAATCAAATCCACCAAATAAATGCAAACAATTGTAAAGAAAATGTAAATAATTCCTGCTGCCCACTATCAAGAAGAAACGACAACAGTTTCTCCAGACAGATACTGAGGCATGCAAGGTGTGATGGTAAAGACAGAAATCTTGAGCAAGTTAATCCTGAACTTTCTAAAGCAGCTGTTACTGAAGACCTGCCCATATGAGCAAAGTACCATAAACTAGCATGTTTGTCACTCTGCTGAAAACATATATATACAAACAGCTGTATGGAATAAGTACAGCACCCTCATCCTAATATAAATCCTGTGAATTTACTCTTGTAGCTGTGTCCTTAAGCAGATCACTAACCTGAGCATCTCTCACTGCAATTCCCCCAGATGACAGAATAGTCAAACTGGTTGTTATTGTCTATTAGATTTAGCTTTTTTTTGGAGAAAGGATGAGTTTAATAAACCACAGAAGTTTCACATGCCACATGATGCTGTCCAAAAGACACAGAACAAAGCTCCAACACTTCTATTTCAATCTCTGAAGCCAGCAAAACAGAAAGGATTTTACAAATTGTTAAACAGTATAAAGGACTTACCGTCCTGAAGAAACTTGTTTAAGTGAACCAGCACTTTCAAACAACTGTGCTCTTGCAGCCACTCTGAAAATAAAAGCACCACCTTGTTTTATAGCTCGCCCATTAATTAAATACGCAGACTAGATTCACTTTTAACCGTCTAAAGACATGGACACTTTTTTTTTAAAATTCTTTTAATTGTTACTTGGAGAAACAGAGGTAATTCAAAGGCTGAATTTAAGTCTCTATTCAGCAGAATTCTTAAGGGCATAAGCTAACTGGGGCCACTGACTTCCACATGCTCCAGTGACTTCCTGAGTCAGCAAGGGAAATCTTAACACCCTATTATTTAAAATTATATTCATGGATGGCCAATAGATAAATTGGAAATGCTTTTACTGCCAGTCTGTCACTATCATGCTGGAACTCTTGAGCTGTGCAGGATTCTCTGTTTAAGTAGGACACAACAGTCTGTGAAATGACTACCATGATCCCTTCCAGTTTAAAAAGTGAAGAGGCTGAATGGAGTCCTGCAGTATTTGGAGAACTTCTTGGTGCTCTGCAGATCTGGAGATCACTTGTTCATGGGGACAGAAAAATTCTGGGTCAAAGTCAGGATTACAGCAAAGATCTTCTGACTCTTAAGACTGTCCTAAAAGCACTGAGAAACATTGCTAACCCAAATCTCAACAGACTAAATTATAACCTCTATTGCTTAGAACTATCCTCCTCTCAACATAAAAAAAACCCAGAAAAACAACTGTTAGAAATCAACTATTCAACATGCAGCAACCAAAGACATTTCAGAGCAGAAGTTTGTTTTTTTTTTTTTTCCTTCCTCCAATTTTGGACTTACACAAATAAAATCTGATGATCTTCTTGACATAACAGCATGGACGGTAAGTAGCATTTATGCTCCTTGAAACATTAAATTCCAGAAGAACCAGAGATAATAATACTAATTACTTTCCAAAAATACACTTCTTCATTATAGACCTTATCTGTAGTCTAATGAAGCCAATGGGAGTCTTCCAATTGACTTAACAGACTTTGTGCTGTGACTCCTTTGTTTACAATTTTAATAAAGCTAGATAATTCACAAATACAGAAATATGAAAATCAAGTATTCATGGATGCTTTTTCAACTACTTATGTATCTCTCTGGGATCACTTTATAGCAGACAATACTGTAACAACACAAATCTCCAAAGGGCCTTGATGACTTACACAGATCCTGGTCTTTGATAGCCGTTACTTGATGCAGTATCTAATCTTAATCTCCTGCACATTTTGGGAGGCAAATCAGGGTTTGGTGGAACCTTTGGTGTATCTTTGGTATCTGTTGAAGATAAGCTCTGTATAGATCCACTGCAGCTTTTGTTACCTAAAGAAAACAACCAAATTACAGGGAATAGTAAAGCTAATTTGAAGTTGTTTCACAACATGTGTAACATGCAAAGTGAAGTTGTTGTTGTGTTTTTTTTTTTTTTTTTTTTTAAAGAGGAAAAATAGGTAAAGAAAGTACTTACTAAGAAAGAGCAGAAACAGCCTTTCAGGCAGAAAGTCAGGAGAAAAGGACCAACAGCAAGAATGAAGAAATGACATTAAAATTGTGAAGGGTAAAAAATGACACTGCACTTAACTGGCTAGATAGCACATTCACTAAAAAGTGACAATAAAAACAGTATTTATGAAGTAGTACACTGCATAGAATTGTAGAAAAAATTCATGTTGGAAGGGATCTCAGGAAGTCATCTAGTCCAAATTCCTGCTCAAAGCAGCACCCACTATGAATTCAGACCACATTAATTTGTAAGAATTAATATTTCAGTATCCACAGAAGCTTCATGCAGTTAAAAAAAAATACTTAGGAATTAATGATCATGATTTGCCTAAAATATTTGTGCTGTAACTTGATAAAACAGATCTATAGCTCTAGAGACTGTATTGCACACAAAAAAGGTCCTTAAACAATACAAGGCATGGCCACATGTGTCCTTTAAGTTGACCTATCTGTAGACTGCTGCCTTGTTTGCATATACATTCTTCAAGACAAGAACTGCATCTACTTCTGTATTTCTCTATTCCCAAGAACAACAGATGCTTAATAATGCTTTAAAAGAGATCCCAAAATATACAAACTATACCTATAATACTGTTATTCTACACTATTATTCTATATTATAAATTATTGTTAATGATAATTATTTATTCTACATTATTAATACTGTTAATATAACACTAATTCATATCTGGAAGTCTTAGGAAAAATCTTGTACACTCCATGAGGGGCAGAGTGGAGAGAACTTTGCACATAACCACATATTTACTCTACCTGTTCTTGTATTACTTACACTATTGACAGCTCGGTGGCAAACTTGGCACTCGCACTCAGTCCACTGGAGCTCACTGTTTCAGTGCTGACTGTTAATCTTCATAATCCAAACCACTGCTAATATACTGATTTCAAGAAGGTGTTTTTTCTAAAGTAATTTCCACATAGCTGTCAACATAGTGCAGTACCACCTCATGTACTCACAGAGGCACAGCATACACAGGCATTTTGCAGAACTGTCTAAAAAGCTACGTTTTTAAGCTTCTCTGTCTTGTAAAGAGCCTTGCTACAGTCTTATTTGGGACATAGGCTCATCTTAGGTGCTCTGAGGGTGTTCTTTGAAGCAGCATCCTTCTTTGACAGAACAGGAAGCCTGGCATCCCAACCTGTGCACTGAAACTGAATTCCTAAAGTTGGGTTTGCACACTTGGTTGTTCTTCCACATCATGTCCATATACAGGACCATTCAGCCATAATCTTGTGTTCAAGGTAATCTATCTGCAGTACTGGATAACAAACCATGCAAGTAGGGCAGAATAAAGCACCCTTTTCATCAGCAGGGTTTCAGATATACATTTCAGGCCAGGGATTACCTTTTTATCCCATCTGTCCAGTCCTACCTCAAAGGCACTGACGGTAAAAACCGTAACTAAAAAAAAACCCAACTCTACAAACCACCCTTCCTTCAGTCTCCTATTTCAGACAATTTAAGAGATGCAGTTGTCAAAATTAATTTGTTGTTATTTACCAGATTATCTTAAGCCTAGTGCTTTTCAAATTTAAATGCTAGATTTGATCAGTATTAATCATGTTGCAAGAATTCAATCCTTTGACAGTGATAAACCATAGCTACCAACTCTTCTTATAAACCAGTAATCTCGTTACAAGTCAGTGGTCTAGATGAGGCATAACAGGATAGAGAGAACTCTAAATTCCGAGAAACACTGATGTATTTTCAGCTGTGTGAACTGTACAGGTAACAATGAAAATGTGTCAGAAGCAGTTTGAAAACTGAAAGAACATACCACAAAAATTTAAAAAATAAACAAAAAAAAATTAATATCATTAGCTTTCAGATACAGCTCTCGTTTTCTGATGCATCACAGTAAACACTGATCTTGTAAAAGAGCTTGGAGATTACCTTCAGCTGATGGAATTGATCTAAGGGAAGATGCTGAAGACCTTTTCAGCCCAGACAGATTGTATGAACTCTTTTTGGTCAAGTCTGTTGGTGGAGAGGCATTCTCTGGTCCAGTGACAGAAGCTACACTTTGGCAGTCCGACTCCACATCTGTTTTGGTTGCATCCTCCTTTGATGAGGATTCTGGACTAGTAGTCCAGAGGCCTGAACTCTTCTGGCCATTAGAAGAAGGGGGAGAGGCAATCCATGGAATCCCTCCCGATTTCTCCCTGGGCTGTGAGGGTGTGCATTTGGTGGTACTGTTCTGCTCTGAGGAGTGAGAAGAGAGAGATTCAATGCTGCCCATGGGAGTGCTGTCTGGGCTACTGCTGTATGAGTCACCTAGGGAGGAGTGAGGGGAGGGGAGGGGAGAGAGAGAAGAAAAAATAATTTACATTTTATAATCATGTGCATTTCTCTCATGCCATTTTTAGCCCCATGTACGTTACTTGTCATCAAATTCATTAATCTGTGGTTTCACAGGCAATGATTCTTAAGACAAAATATGTATTTAGTTACTCTAAGTTTCACACACATTCCTATCTTTAACCTGGAAGAGCCGCCTTTCATGGTTGTTTCTTTATAGCTGATGAACATAGTGGGCTACAGTCTAAACTATTTTACATAGAAGTTTGCATTTTGAAAGAACTGCCTGCAATACAAATAATCCTTAGAAAATTCAACAGTTACGATGTTGCAATATCTCTGTGGTGAATATCTTGCTGGATTTCCATGATAAGGCAAATGTTGCAGTGCTTGTCACACTTACGTTCTTAAATGCATGGCTTTATTGCCAGCAGGCACAAGAATTAAGTTTTACTCTTCAGTTACCAAGCTGCTGAGGATCTCTGCAGTCTCTGTAAGACTAGCCTGTAAGTCTATCTACAGATATCCTATTTTCTGAGTCATCATACCTTTCATGAAGTATCTATCCTGTAAGACAACTCATTCCTTTATTTACAACTTGAATGTTGAACATTTGATGAATTTCTTTAATTAGGTTGATACTAGAGAAATGTACCTACCTATACACAAATCTTTGTACTGATTTTGTTTCCAATAATCCTTTGCAAGAAAAAATAGGAATACCCTAAAGAAATTTGCTGATGATATAAAGGTAAGAACACTCATCAGAACTGAGGGAGGACTGGCCTATAATACAGTGAGGGCTGAGTTATTTTGAAGACTGGATTCAGTCTAGTGAGTCATACATTGGTTTTTAGTCAGATTTTTTCCCAAAAGCTAGGAGATATAATTCACAAATTTCACAAGCAGCAGAGAATGCATATTCTTCAACCACACAGTAGTTATAAGATATCAACATGATACAGCTGCTTTTGCCTCCAAATGTTTCAATATCCTTGGCAACAAGTGACCATAACCACACACAATATGACAGATAAGGTCACAAATACCAGTGCCTTGCGTAGTGAGTGGATCTGACAACAGTAGTGCCACTGTTACAGTAGTGTGAAATATTCTGTCCACTTCTGGCCAGAATTCCAGTATTCCAGATTAGACTGTCCCCCATCTTGTCCCTTTTCAGGCCATTAGTCCCTTGAAAATTGCAAGACTGGCTGAAGCCTAAATTTGTTAGATGCATTTTCTATAATTTTCTATCATTCCCTACTATCTGAAACCTGTATCTCACTTTCTCATGCCTTACAGAATTCCTTAATTTCCTGCAATATAGTTAAGTGTCTGTGCTTCATTTAAATGATGACTTAAAACATCTAGTACTTCAGAAATTGCTATTGCCAGAAGCCAAGGCTCTCTCTTGCCTGTATCCAGCCACACCTAGAGATAGTTGGCAAGGAGAATATCTCTGCTTCTGCCTCGGCCTTCCAGGCAATAAGTGAGATCTTAACTGGAACTTGTGTAAGCAAGCACTAAGCTTGAGCTAATAAGCAAAGCACAAGCGGAGAGCTCTTGGGTCAAGACCTAGTTCCAAGAAAGCCACCAGCACAAGATGTGTCTGAATGAAGAAGCATGAGCTTGCATATGCTCTGCAAAATAACTGCACAGAAATGCCCCTTTTTATGCTGGCATTCATTCATTGCAGTTACACAGTGATAACCAGCTGAAACTTGCTCCATCTGTCCTCTGGTGAAGGTAACTTCTTACTCAGGATCCCATGCCATTCACACTGGCAAACGATGTGTAGGCAGCTATTGCTCTCATTTAGTATTTAAACTCTTACTGGCAGGAATCATGTAACATAAACCTATGGGAAATGCAGCACCTGTGCAAGAGTATACTGAAGATACATTTTCTAACATTACAGACTTAAGAATTACTACAGATCCTCAAGACAGATAAACCTTAACTGTGGATTAATTTACTGCACCAGTTTCATGTAAAACAGTCCTTGAGGAACCAAGGGACACAGAAGTTCTTTTGGAAGTCTGTTGTAGTAGTGGAACTGTTAACAACTTAATCTTTGCTTAAGTTTCAATACTTCTTACTGGTACAGTCAGTAGGTAAAAAAGTTATGGCCCACTATATGAAGATGAAGTGAAACTTTTTAACAGTCACACCTACATGAAAATGAATAAGCATTCTAAGCAGCAATTAATTATAAACATAACTCCCTGCTGTTAAACAGTAAGCCATATGATACCTACACAGTTTCTCCCCAAAATATTACTTTGTTTCTAATGCAGAAAAACTAACAAACTTTCAGTGGTTTTGGCAACCTAGGCAGTGGCTGACTTTGAACCAATGACCACAGGTTCATGCATGTGAAAAAAGCCAAGTAATGGTTTTGATCTTCTGACCTTGACTGAATTACAGGAGAGGAAAGATTCTATTTACAGCTTCACAACCTTACTAATCTACTCTTACAAACAAATGAGATGAACTTCATATAATGAACTTATGAGTTCCAAAGCTGACTACATTTAGATTAGAATATAAAGTCTACTCTAAATGATTTTTGAATACGGTATGCAATACAAGACTTGCCTAAATGCAAACATCCTTCCTCATCTGAGAGAAGCAAGGAATGCAGTCATTCAACAGTGTGGCTATGATTCAGAGAGGCTAAAAAGCTGATGAAACCCCAGCAGGTATACTTATAATTATTGGAATACAATATGTATTGGATATTATTCAGGAAAGTTAAAAGACAAGACATAAAAAAGAAGATAACCAATAACAAGGACAAACTCACTGTCAGGATCTGCGAGACATGGTGTATATCTTCCTTTGGGTTTACGTGAACCTGTAGAGAGACAAATTGCTCTTGTCCTTCTTGAACCTGATCGGGACTGAGGTTGGGGAAGAGGAATATTGGGGTCTGGTGCCGTGTGAAATATCTGCATGATTAAAAACAAAAGGGAAATAAAACCCCATAAACAATAGAGTACTCTTACACTTCCATTATTAATACATTTGTTTTCCTCACTACTGTGCCTGAAAATATTTCTGTAATAGTCTCACACATTACAAAAGAGTAAATTCATAGAATATAACCTTTGCTCTGATCTCATTTTACAATCCAAGAAGCACGATACTGAGCTGTACTTAAAATTTATACTAATTATATAAAAATATTTAAGTAGTTTTACTTTCTAGCCTTTTAAGAAGTCCTTAACAGTCTAAATTGTAAACATACAATAGGTGCCTACCACTAACTCCTGCCCAAGAAGTAATGTATTTTTTAAATATTATGAAAAGATTTAATTTTTTCTGTGTGTTCCTGTGAAAGCTTTTGCATGTCATAGAAATGTGTCATAGTCGTAAATTACTACAATCCAGTTTGTATTTCAGAAAACCACTTTAACTTGCCAAACAAGTCAAGTTTGATCAGGAACATCTTTATATTTGGAGCATCTTCTGGTTTTTATCGTTTATATACCACTGTTACCACTGGTCAATTTTGCACTTCATTGCTGCAGAAAAAACTGAAAATTTTATGGGTGTCTGATTACCGCAATCTGACACAGGTACACATAAGTTTTTTAAGAACTCTTTGCTGATAAAGGTGCAGAAGGTCCAGTAATTTGGTTGACTTGAATTTGTATCACCTGTTCTGCAATATCCAAGACACATGCAGCAGAGGTCTTAAAAGGCCCTAAAAACCTTCTTGAATACTTCTAGTAAAAATTGTAATTGCCTTGGAGGATGATCAAAGCAAAAAATATAGCTAAAAGATTTCCAGGTTTTAATTCCAGATCTTCTTTCTCACTTATTCCTCCCAGTGTAGACTGTAAACTCTACTGAGTATCTCTTATGGCATTCTGTGGAAGGAAGTGGAATTAGTTCTGTGGAATGGAGAAGAAGTTTTACAGAGAAAGATTGCCTGAATAAGCTACAGAAGGAATCAGAAGTGTCCAGTCTCCACAGGGCCAAGTGTTGTAGGTTAAAATACCATGCAACGCCAAAATATGTCTCTGCAAGGATTTCTGGACCCTCCATCAATAGGGCACTCCCAGAAGAGGATGAAGTGAACAATGAAAAGGTACCTCCATGCCATTCACAGAAGTGGAAGAAAGCAAATACACTTCCCACAGTAGAAAATACTTTAATGGACATCTTGAGATGGTCTTGAAGTACATTAATACTGTATTAGCATTAGTGAGTAGCACATCAATACAAAAACATGTCTGTAGACAGAGAAATAGAGCAAGGGTGATTTTGGTTGTGCAGCCATGGTCTTTGTATTGAACAAGCTGGTCATTTTCTGGAGGGGAAATTCACTGTTGGATACATATAATATGTATGTTTTCGAGTTACAGCCAAGGAGGCTATCAGTATCATACCAACTTTGGGGAGTCCCTGGGAAATATAACTGATAATACAAAGCAGTACTGTCAGTACTTACTGACCAACCAGTGCAGGGGATCCTGGCATTACCTGGGAACTGCCCCTTAGCTGAGTGTCCCGGTTCAGCTAGGATAGGGTTAAGTTTCCCCAGCAGTGGGGGGAAGCTCTAGCCGGGTTATTCCATACCATGCTGACGTCACCTCCTGGCGCCCAAGCGCGGGAGCTCGGGAGAATCGGTTAACATGTGTGTTATGCCATCTCTCTGCTCTCACTGCTGTATTGGTAGATATCTTGCTCTGTTCATTGTTATTACTGTTATTGTTGTTGTTTGTTTTGTTGCTGTTGCACTGTTGCATTAAACCTGTCCTTATCTCAGCCCCGGGGCTTTGTATTTCACTCCCTTTGTGAGGAAGGGGCAGTGGCCGCGTGGTCTCAGACCCCAGCAGGGACTAAACCACTACACTGAGTAATGTGAAACGGAAGAAAGTTTTTTCACTTTGTTTTGTTAGTCGAGAAGGTGATATATATATATTAACGAAAGATCCCCTAAATAAAATTTCTTTTGATGACCAAGTAAGGAGGTCTTGACTGTTCTGATGAGTTCTGAAATCAAATAGTTTAAAATAAAATAAAATCTGAGGAGGCTTTCCAGTGAAGCTGATACCTTCAATGGTAGTGACTGGAAGTGTTTAAGATTTCATGGATTTTTCTTCTCAAGCCCTGAAATAGTTCTTATTCAGTGTTCCAGGAAAGAGTTTGAGATGGACCTATGCTGTCACTGGTCTCTTTGGGGAAATCAAAATAAACCAGGCAGTCACAGACATGCCTTTCTTCAAAGCAAAAGAAGTACCTAGAGAAGTTTGTTTGTTCCAGAGTATTCAAGAACTTTTAAATCACAAAGACACGATGGGCTTAAAAACTGTAACTAGGAATAAAAGCTCATCTAAAATACATTATTTTTTACTTTTGATTTTTTACTCTTCATCTAGCATCTACACAAATGAAAAATGACACACTGCACAGAAATGGGGGATTCTGCTAGGGATCCACGTTGATGCTGCTCATGAAAAGAGGAACTGAAGGATGATTGGGGTTTCATGACGTCAGGAGAGACTAGGTCTCCACTGTGCAGATGGCATATCCCCAAAGGACAGCAATGGCCAGAAAGTCTCTGACCTGATACACTCAGAGGAGAATCTATGCATTTACCCAGAGTGAACCTTCATACATTGCTAGCATGAGAGATGGAGAAGCTGGGAGCAAAGTTATGACCTTCTCATTCTGTTTCCAGATATAAGAAGGACAGCAATCTTCAGAAAGCAACTGAAGAATCAGAGGAACTCCTTCAAAGCACAGGAGGTTATGCCTTGGATTTGTACCTTGCACAGCCACAAAAGACTTGCTAGGAATACAGAACCATAGCATGGAGTGGGAAGAAGGTATACTTTCCATCAATGACCTTCTTACAAATGCTGGATTTCTTATTATGAACTTAATGATGGCAATGAAAATGAGATCTTAGTTCCACTTCATCACAAAACAGTCAGATAATGTCTTTCTACCTTTTCATAATGCTCTATCAGAATTTCAACGACGATATTCTGAAACTTAATGTTCATCATAGCAGCCACGGTTTCTTCTTGGGCTCTCATCAGAGTTGGTCCAAAGATAACACCAAGGTTGGATACAGTCATTAGATTTTGCTGACTGTGTAATGATACCCTTTAAATGAACACAAACAATATGCAATTAAATTGTTGTGCTAAACTACAATTCCGACAGGCAAAAGCCTGTTAAGTCTACTTCTTTAACAAGATCCCAAGTTCATGCCTCCCCTTTAAAAATGTTTTTAAAACTTTCACTTTTACTAGAGTCAAGATATAGTATAGTACAACTACTATATTTCCATTAAGGCTCCCATCCTGCAATAATTTAATGGATAATGAGCACGTCTTCCTAGAGTAAGTATTTAAGTTCCTGACATAATTGACAAGGAAAAGCAACTATTTTTGAAGGCCTCCACAGCGAGATCCAGATCATCTAACGCTTAGGAATCTTAAGGTAGGCACCTATCTCTCTCCAATGATTATACAGGAACTTAAATACTTGATGTTGGATTGACTGAAAATACTATGTGATAACAGAGGTCAACCATATACCTTAGCTTTCATGTAAAGGAAAGAAACTTAGTTACGGAAAACACTTAAATTGCAATAGGATCTCTTTATTAATATGTTGAAAACACGGGATCACTGGGGTCAGTGAAATCATTGTTTCTGTGGTATAGATACCACTAGATGATCATAATGACACCTTCTAGCTTTAAAATATATTAACCTTTTACTTCTGTATATTCTGTTATCACTTACTGTACCTTTTCCGTCATTTTTCTTAACGTAGAATTCAGAAACTTAGTTTTTCCCATTTATCAGATAGTAAAATGAAAACCATCAATCAGTAATCCTCAATGCCTATTTTCTCTCCTTATAAGATTTGCCAAATAAAAACCATACCATCATAAATCCTTCAAAATAACTGCCAGTGATTCCCCAGTCACAGCTGCCCTATTGCCTCCTGTTTGAGAAATATCATGCCACGTAAAGATTCTATAATTGCCTTAATGCTTAATTTTACTGGATCTGCTACCAAACAGAATTAGTTATTGAGGCATTTGTTCACATTTTCTTCTTCCTTCTCACTGCTATCTGCTACCATTGCCAAGCTGAGCCTTTTTAGCCATTTCCTACATAATTAAAATAATTCTTGTACCTTTTAAAATTAAGAAACAGTAAAATCTATAAAATACTGGAAGACTAGCAGATAGGATCAAACTTTATCTTTTGGTTTTCTCTGACAGCCTTCATTAATCAGGTTTATGGAGACATCAGCTACATTTTCCTTCCAATAATATTCTTAGATAGCTTGATTTGTTCCTAACATGTTATACAAACATTAGCAAAATGACCTATATGATGTCAGAGTTTCATAGCAAATAACACAAATACTATCCCCTTACAAAGGTTAGAAAGGCAGTGACAAAGGCAACTGGGGGATTTTGTTAGGATCAGGATCAAACCCACGTCTGGACTCACACATTACCCTTACTCTCAGTTATCACTGTTGAGTAGGCACTAAAGATACACAGAATTATCTTGGAATGAAAGTGAGATAGACTGTACAATTACTTCTATAATGAAGTAATACTCCCCTCATATTTGGAACAGGAACATTTTAGCACCCCATTTACATTGAGAAGCAGAAGTATGGGAAAGGGATTTGTATTGGAAACAATAAACTGCAGGAAAATCAATGCCTATCTTCTTACATGTTTCCTATGTTGTTTCACTAAGTTATGCCAAAAAAACTTTCCAAAATTTTACTTCAGACACACTGGCAGAGATTGTTATTTGGAATTCATATGATGAAAATGACTACCTTGTTAAAGCACATTTTTAGCCAATTATCTTAATCTAATTTTCTCTGTAATGGATCTTATATTTGGCTTAGGTGACTAAGGGATGTTTGGGAACTCCACTAGTATTTTAATGAAAAAGGAATTTTGAATTACTCATCTCTAGACTTGTTAGAAAAATCTAAAATAAATAACCCTTTGCAATGTTACTCTGTGCTACACAGTAACTGTTAAGGTCTCTTACACAAACATAGTCTTCTAGCATAAGAGAGAAAGTAGTGTTTGTCCTGTATTTGGGTTTCCTTGGTTACAAATTTGGTAGCTTGGTTAATAAACGGAATGGTGAATTTAGTAACACTGCAACCAGAAAGGGCTTTCTGCGAAGCATTTCAAAGGCTCAATTTCTTGCAAAAGAGAAAAACCCCAGGCATATAAATGAATCATTTTGATAGCCAATTTCCCCTGACCTAGTCCTACTGTTGCTGGGCTACTGAATAGATACAGGCCAAAGTAATCATGCATTTCAGGTAGCTGTAAGGCATTCATTAAGGTACAGTTGCTTTCTTCTCAAAAGCTCTTTCTTTGATATATCACCATATTTTTGATAATGCCAGATTGCAGACTCCCCACTATCTACCTTAAAAAAGTATGGTGTTATTAAACCATACCAAAGAACAATTTATTCTTTAGACATGAATCTGACTAGTGTGTTGGGTTTGTGTGTGTGTGGTGGGGTTTTGGTAGTGGGGGAGGGGCTACAGCGGTGGCTCCTGTGAGAAGCTTCTTGAAGCTCCCCCGGCTCCAAGTTGTACCTGCCTCTGGCCAAGGTGGAGACAACTAGCGATGGTGGCTGTACCTCTGTGATAAGAAGGGACTTGAGAGAAGGAGTTGTGATGGGGATACCTACTGAAACACTGAGGTCAGTGGAAAAAAGGAGGAGGAAGAGAGGGAGGTGTGCTGGAGCAGAGACTCCCCTGCAGCCCATGGTGAGAGGGCAGGCTGTGCCCCTGCAGCACATGGAGGTCCACGGTGGAGCAAATGCCCACCTGCAGCCCGTGGAGGACCCCACGCTGGAGCAGGTGGCTGCACCCAAAGAAGGCCTCAACTCTGAGGGAAGTCCTCACTGGAGCAGTCCCTCACTGGGAGGACTACAACCTGTGGGAGGGACCCACACCGGAGCAGTTCGTGATGAGCTGCAGCCCATGGGAAGGACTCACGTCGGAGAAGTTCGTGGAGGACTGTCTCCTGTGAGAGGGACCCCAACTGGAGCAAGGGGTAGAGTGTGAGGAGTCCCCCTCCTGAGGAGGAAGGAGCAGCAGAGAGAGTGGGTGATGAACTGATTGCAACCCCTATTCCCCCTCCCCCTGCGCTTCTCAGGGGGAGGAGGGAGAGAAATTGGGAGCAAAGCTGAGCCCAGGAAGAGGGAGGGGTGGGGGAAGGTGTTTTTAAGATGTGGTTGTATTTCTCACTGTCTTACTCTGTTTTATTGGAAAATTAAGTGGTGGTGGTGTTTCAATTAAATTGATGTTCTTTTTTTTTTCCCCAATTTTTCCCCTGTCTTTTGCCCGTGACCATAATGTGTGAGTTATCCCTCCCTGTCCTTGTCTCAATCCCTGAGCCTTCTGTTTTACTTTCTCCTCTCCATCCCCGAAGAGGAAGGAGTGAGGGAGCAGGTGCCCTCTGGGCTCAAACCATGACAACTAGGAAGGTTTAAAAACAAAAAATGAGTTACCTATGTGAAAATAACACCAAACTTCCCGTGTTTGCCTAGCTGCTGACTTAGTATACACTCATGCAGTATCACCTCTCTGTAAGGTACTTTTCAGGATTTGCTGTTTTTGTTTATTTGTCTTCAGTATGATCTACATCCCACAATATCTAGATCATATTCAGTTTTGCACAGTGACACAAAAGTCAAGGTAGGCAGAGACATAAAGACCTTAAGACCTAAACCAAGAAAAAATAATATTATCCTTATTTTATAACCCATAGTTAAAGGTATAATATTTTCACCTAGACACAAAAGCATACATAAAGGAACTGAACAGCTAAAAGAAATATAGGGAAAGGATGTACTTTTTGAAATTGGATTTTAAACAAAAGAATGAAGAAGCAGGAGGTTGGGATTTTTTTTCATATTTTCCCATTTTCATAAAAATAGGCACTTTATCTGCCATTTGATTGAAAAATCTACACAGTGGTGGGAAAAAGATGAGGAAGACAGATAACTAATACACTCAAGAGGCTGATTTTGAATTCAGTCTCATTAAAACTGCTAGCATAAACAACAGCTGGCAAATTGTATGAGAAATTAGAAGTGGTGAATTGAATGCTGGAAAGAAAAGAACTGAAGGTTTTCAGTATAAAACCATAAGATTACATGTACTGGAAATGAGAATCACTTCAAAGATGAGATAGGCAAGAGTTAAAGAGAGCAATTAAAGAAGGGAATACTACAGGCATGTTTTTCTTTGGAAATGCATCTGAGGTCACATTGAGAATAAAGAGGCCAGGAAAACAGATCAAGAAAGAAATGCCTGCCTACAACTAATTCTATGTACAAGTCAGTCAGTTCCTATGCATACACGTTTTTAGTTTTGGGGCTTCCAGACTAGCAGTTTATACAAATCATTAATCCCTCATTAAATGTTTTAACTTTTTAGAGGGTTAGAAAGCAATAGGCATATTTTTTAGCTCATCAAACAACTCTGAGAGTAAGGAAACTTATGAAACTTGCTTTCATCTGATTCTCTGGGTCACCCCATGTATAACGAGATGCAAGGCCTGCCTAATCAGTTTTTGCAATGGAAGCATTCACAGCAGCTTGCTATCATGTTAGTTCTCCAAGGGCTATGACATAAAGGGCTAAAAATAATTTATCAGCTTAAATAATTTCCTATCAAAGAAATTTCTCACATCTATAGTTCTCACATCTATTAAGAAGAAGCAAAACTGCTTTAAGCTCCACTGTAGACACCTTACTGCAGCCTGTAGATCAAGCTGTGATCAAAAAAAGCAAAATAGCTGGGATGTAATGAATGGAATGAAAACAATATGGACTCCTCTCTTATGTCTTCTACATATCTCAGTCATGTGGGCCTTATCTGAACTGCTGTTTCAGTATTCACATTCCCAGATCATTGCTAAATGTACTAAAAAGTATACAGCATCCTAAATCAGAAAGAATAATACATATTAAAAAGTATTCAGCAAGTATCAGTGAAAACTGATCAAAGATGTTCTAAAACCTACATGAATAATGTTTGATGCATAAACAGGATAAATTATAATGTAATAATGGTATGGAATCATAGCTAGTAATATAGAGAGACATAAGAGAATAAAAACTTGACTTTTTTGTCTCACCACACATGCTAAGTGTAATTCAGTGAAGACAAAAGGTCATCAGTTCAAAGAAATGCAAAATCTTTTCCATCTGACATTAATACACAGAGAGGCTGATGAAACAATGGAGATTCAAAAGTGGGTTTGGAAAAAATGTAAATAATACTTCAAATTAGTGTTTTCAAATGATACTACACTTCAGAGTTGTTAGAAAAATAAGATCAAACATGAAGGATAAGTATTATCACATGAGTATACTCTCAATTTCTGAAACAGTGTGGGGCCTTGAGTCAGATTCAAAACAGTGTTTTCTATCAACATTAGCACAGTTTTAGATGTTTCTTAAATTTAATTAGTGACAATTCCTGTAGTAAGTAGGTACATGAATGAAAACATTGAATGGTTTTATTTTATAAACATAGTTGCTCATCCTGGTGACACTTTATGGTGTTATTTTTTATTTTGTTTCTATGGTGAGTATTTAGCTATGTTGAGAACAGCATTTTAGAAATTAAATGTGATTTCAAGCAACATTATTTCAACACAGAGAATGGATTAAGCAACACTGACAAATTTAAAGCAGACATAATCACATCTTACATAATAACACCGAAGAGAAAAATCAAAAATAATTACTTGACCAAGTGCTTGATAAGGATGTCCAGCATCTCTCTGTTCTTTTCTGGTAACTTATGCACAAGTGCATGCACTGCCTCAACTCTGTAGTTCTGATCATCTGACTCTATTAAACAGAAAACAAATATTGTTGATAAATTAGAACATGTGCTAAGATGTGACACAAATGACACCACTGCCTGTACACTAACACACACATGCCAAACACAAGTAGCCTTTATAATGATGAGGACAATTCGATTATACTTATAACATTCTGAAATCTGTATTTCAAGTAACTCACCAAAAGCAGTTACCACTGATACTGGAAACAACAAAATTAGTGGCAATGTTGACCTGATGTGCCACTTCAGTGAAATCCAAGATTCTTCTCCTTGATATTTTAAATATCTAAAATTCTTGAGGGTCTTTTATTCTTATCAAGGCGAGAGGAAATGGGGAAATTATTTCAAATTCTAAACTGGAGTTGCTAGAAAAACAATCTTACTATCTCTGTATCTAATTACTCCATTTGTGAAAAGAAGACAATTATCACCCCCTCCAATTTCTCAAGTCAAGCTGGGAAAATAAAGGTCTCTGGATGAGAGGGATGAATGTTATAAACAAATTATCAGCCCATGTAAAACAAACAAACATATAAATCAAGGTTCAAAATTTCATGCACAAGGCAGTCACACAGAACCTCTAAAAAGATCAGAACAAACCACTGAACAGCTTCATCTAGTGTGACGTCTCTGTTTTGAGGGCTTTCATGTGGCACTGTGCTGTCACATACAGTGACATGGAAGAACTCGGATCCATGGCTGGATCACTGAATAACAGACCAAGGAGAAAAGTAAGGATAGTAACTGATGACATAAAGGGTTAGAAACAATATCACTTTCATAAAAGTACATTTATTACTTTACTTACTAACAGCAACAATGAAATCTTTGTGCAGCTTGAAAGTCATCAGTGGTTCTGAAAGACACCTGGTTGTAAAAAAATATTAAAAGGAAATTTAAAGAAATGCATTACTTGAAGTCTTTTTGGGTTTTATGTTGTGATTATGATAGCCCTCAACGTCTACACAATGTGTATCGGGATGTCCTAGGAGACTCAATTCAGTGATGACTGATGACAAGTAGTATGCAACTCAGTCATGTACATAGTCTGAAAATCTTTTTTGAGTTGAATCTGGTGTCACCATGTAAGTTAATAACAGAAATATTACCAGCACTGACTTCAGTACAGAGACCCACTGTTTTCTGGCTTCTATAGTGTAGAACAGGAATAAATACAGCTGCAGAACATGGTACAGTGGGCTGCAGAAGCAATCTTTTGCCCAAGAACAGCAAAAACATGATGAATTTCAGACAAATTCTGATCTGAAAGATTCTAGAAGAGTCATCCTCTGAAAGGCATACTGTGAATCACCTTATCAACACAAACACACAGCTACTGCTAGCTCACGTTCTAATTTCACAAACACAGTATCTACAATGATTTGTGCTTCTGAAGATGTATTCTAAATTTCTTCAACCAAAGCCAGTCTTTTCAATAAGTGTACATGGGCATTCCACTATAAATCCTAGGCATATTTTCTAGAGTGAATAGGGATTTCTGATGCTGCCTTTTGTTGGGTGACCAGTTTAGGAAATCTAGATTTTTAGAAGGAATAGGGCATCTGGATTTGATGCTTTTTACTATGTTCCTTTTGAATGTTATATATTGAGACCCAAAAAAGAGTTCTCTCGGAAGTACCGTAATTCTTGATAATTCTGTCTCTTATTAGCAAAAATTTTAAGAGCAAATGATAGTGTGGGAGGGATATTGTGTTTGTGAAGACACCAATAGCATAGGATAAAACCCTATACTTTTGCAGAGATTTTTATTCTGCTCCAACAATGATGCCATGAAACGTGATGGCACACAGCTTAAAGGATTCAGAAAAGAAAGACTGAGCACAACATGGTTTGTGGTTAACACAAAACATTTAAAAAAAACCCACACAATTATTTAAATTCTGTCAAATTTAGGGCTATATTATATATAGGCATGACTATCTTAAGTCAGAAAGTGTATGCCAAATTTTAGATTTATTATTACACATAATCACAGGGATATTAGGCAAGATAATAATATACTCAATTATTACCATGCTAATGGATACAAGAAATGTAATATAATATTAATAAGGAAAAGATTGATGGGCCAGAAAAAGAATACTGAGATTGTGTAGCATCATACTTACCTGAGGTAGTTTTTTAGTCCGCTTGTTATTGTTTTATTGTCCCAAAGTTCCATATCAATATCCATATCAGGAGGAGATTTAGGGGCTGGTAGAAATTTGAATTATGATTGTGTTATAGTTTGACTAACACACTAACTAGAAAAGCAGCAAACCAGAAGCTAACAGATCAGTCATTTAACTCATGTGCTTACTTATTAGCCAGTTTCACTACCAATCTGATCAATTTGAATCTTTTAATGTCTGTCAAAATATAAATAAAAATTAATTTAGCACTCATATTTAGTACCTGTAAACATTAAGTATACGCACTGTATCAAAGTGCCCAAGGCAACAGAGAATTACTAATGTATATGGCTTAGACATTCAAACACAGGCAGTAGAGCACCAAATTAGCAAGAATTACTTAGTCTGTTAAACTGAGTTATGCTGTGTTACAGAACTAAGCTTTGGAACGCTTCTGAAATACGCCAAATAGATACCAATAAATAGAACTTCAAAGCTAAAAGAAGAAAAGCGTTTTATCAGTAATTTGCTCATGTCTATCAATGACTACATGCAGCAATTGAATACTAACACACACAAGAAACTAGTTAGATGGATCACTCATTTTAAGACTGCAAACTCAATTTAGTGGCAGTAAGTGCACATACAAAATCGTAAATATTATGACACACTCTTCTCAGCACAGCAGTTAAGGCAAAAGGGAGCACAGCACATACACTGCACACTGACAAAGGTTCACTTCAGATACTTACAAAATATGGTATTCATCAGCTTTTGCACCTTGGAGTTTACACCACCTATTCTGTACAGCCCCAGGATTGTAATACCTACATTGGGAAAACAAGCAGAATGAAAATAATGAAAATATGGTTATTTCAATATATGCTGATGTATGTTTTCAAGCCATCTAAATGTATTTATGGAAAATTGTACGATTACATTCTTGAGTACTGCTTTACCCTACTGAATTCTCTTCTGGGATGTAAACAAATGCATTCCACTGAATCCACACCATACTATACACTAATCATAGTTTTACATTAACAGAATCCTTTTGCATAGAAATGACCTGTATTAGCAAACAAGGAGTGAAAAATAAGACCCCAAAGCAGTCTTAAAACACATTACACATCAAAAAGTTTATCTTATCTAGACTTCAGTGGAATTACCATGTCTATATTTGCTTAGACCATCATCCCTTCCAATTAAGATTTAATTGACATTGACAGGAGAAATGATTGTACTCAAAAACATATACTGTATACTGTTGCAACACTGCAGTTGAGATTTTCTGTGTTATGCATGGATCCCCATACAAAAGAGAGACAGTCAAGTCCCAATTTACCCATAAGTTTCAAATGTTCGAGTTGGTTTTTTTTTTTTTAATAGCACAGATACTAATAGCAAATAATGTTTAGAGTGACATTCACAACACAGTATTTCAGTATTCCAGCGATGATAATTTTACCATTTTTAACTGCCTTTTAAAATCAGCAGGATTTAAAAGTTTTCCCTTCTCCCCACTTCGGGTCTTACCATTTAAAAATTATTCACTTTTCCTTTGAAAACAACATAACACTTAGATAACCTAAGTGTTTTGTTTTGAAACCCTTTTTCTTTCCCCAGAAAAAAATGCAAGCTCTGAGTCTGCAGTGATTCAAAAGCTACTCAACATTGTTACCTGTGAAACTGAATTCATGATGCACAGACAATGCTCGATGTTGCACAGACAGATCACACAGCTTTTGAATTAGAAGAGTTCAGTGCATGGGCAGGAAATGGTTACCTCTTTTTATGGAAGACAATAAAGCCATACCTCTTAATTTGGAAGAGGATAATTAAAAACCTGCTGTGAGTTGCAAGATATCACCTCATCAGTAGAGTGATTATTATTTTCTTTCTGTACATTCTCACTACCAAAAACGAGTTACTGAACATTTAAAAAAATGGATAAACCATGTGCAAAATAAGTGAACAAAATGATAGGAGTTATGCTCTGCAAAAAGATGTTCCAGCAGAGAGTAGTTTTGGTCTTCAGGTTTTGCACCAGAAACCAAAGTCGGAAGCTGAGGCTCCCTATAGTTTTACAAAGAGAAAGCACAATTTGGTGCACGCAAATTGAAGACTAAAGATGTGTGCAACTGTGTATTAAGTGTCTAAGCAACAGAAAATGTTTAAAAATCCCACTTAAATGATATGTTAGGAACTGTTGTTGGAACTTGTGGCAACAGTTTTATGTGTAAAGCACACAGATAAAATGTGAAAAGTACAAACCAAATGATGGACACACTCCAAAGCACGGCTGCAAAACATGTAGAATTAATCAAAGTAATATTTGAGAAAAAATACTCATAATAATCTAATACATAATTTGTGATTTAATACACACCCCTTGTTTCTACAGCATGAATACACTTCCTCACAAAGTTGAAACCTGCTTCATTTAAGAACACTATAAAAAGAAGAAAAAAAAGTAATTATTTTCTAACTCAACACACAAAATCTCCATGTTTAGCTACATGTTAGTCAAGAAGGACTGATACACATTTATCCATGAGATTATGACACTTATTCTGTAATAGTATTCTTGTGGACAAATCCTTAGCACTCAAAATCCAACTTTCTAATCATTAGTGTATCATTAGGAGCAGAATATTCTACTGCCTTGCTCAGAAATCAGTAGCCCCTCTACAAATACAGCTGAAAGCTTGTTGCTTTAAAGGAGATTACTGTACTCCCTTTCCTCTACTGAGGAAAATGCTTTTATGAGTTCAGGACCTACATTCTGAACAGAATATATTTGCTGGTTTTAATACAACATTCGCTGTCCCTTGCACATGCACATAACCATTCATAAAATGGTAACATAGCAAAACAAACTTTGTTACTGAGTTTAATTAGTGAGCTTATTTCAAGAGAGACTAGTTCTCTTTAATTTTTATATCTTCAATGCTCACTGCTCTCACTAGCTAAATAAAGAAGATCTTAAAGCACATTTGTCATGATTAAAATAAACACCATCATATAAAAACCAGATGTAGCAGCTTAAATTTTAGATTTACACAGTCTCACATATACCTCCTATGAAGATGTAGGTCCATATCTGACACATCTCTCTCTCTCTGTCTGAGATACATACACCCACAGATATATTTAAATTATTTTTATGTATTTGTGTTAATATGTTAATAACATATATGTGTTACTATAATGATAATACAATTATACACATAAATCTCATAGTATCTTTAATACACTCATTTAATACTCGGTGTATGTGTAATAGGTGCATACACACATAAAATCAAAAAGATGTGATGGGCTGAGGCCAGTTCTATGAGATTCAACAAGGCTCAGTACCAGGTCCTGCACTTGGGTCACAACAAGCCCATGCAACACTACAGGCTTGGGGAAGAGTGGCTGGAAAGTTGCCTGGCGGGAAAGGACCTTAGGGTGTTCGTTGACAGCCAGCTGAATATGAGCCAGCAGTGTGCCCAGGTAGCCAAGAAGGTCAATAGCATCCTGGCTTGTATCAGAAATAGCGTGGCCAGCAGGACTAGGGAAGGCACTGGTGTGGCTGCACCTCTAATACTGTGTTCAGTTTTGGGCCCCTCACTACAAGAAAGACACTGAGGGGCTGGAGTCTGTCCAGGGAAGGGCAACGAAGCTGGTGAAGGGTCCTGAGCACAAGTCTTATGAAGAGTGGCTGAGGGAACCGGGATTGTTTAACCTGGATAAAAGGAGGCTGAGGAGAGACCTTGTCACTCTCTACAACTACCTGAAAGGAGGTTGTAGCCAGGTGGCTGTCAGTCTCTTCTCCCAAGCAGTAAGTGACAGGACAAGAGGAAATGGCCTCCAGTTGTACCAGGGGAGGTTTAGATTAGATATTAGGAAGAATTTCTTCACTGAAAGGGTTATCAGGCATTGGAACAGGCTGCCCAGGGAAGTGGTTGTGTCACCATCCCTGGAGGTATTTAAAAGATGTGTAGATGTGGCACCTAGGGAGGTGGTTTAATGGTGGGCTTGGCAGTGTTAGGTTTACGGTTGGACTAAATGATTTTAAAGGTCTTTTCCAACCTAAATGATTCTGTGATTCTATATAGGGATATTATTTCAACACACTGGAATGTATTTACATTTAGGTGTACAGACTACCGACAGAAACTTTTTACAGATTCATTAAATATATTGTAACTTTAGAGCCAATCAAATTTTCTTCCAATTTATGTTTGATAGTAATACAGAAGTTGAAGGCTTTCTCACAGTTTACACAGCTTAGGATGTGCTTTTGTGTAACCCAGTCACGCAATCCAACAAACAATTATTTCACAGTGATAGAAAGAAAATGTAAAATAATTAATCTCTGTCTCACACACACACATATACAGAAACATTACAGAAATCTAGCAATATTTGGTAACTCTACATATTAAATAAAGTGCTTACTTTCTTCCTTCTTGCTAATAATGGCTGGCAGTGTGTAGATCTGTAAAAAAAAAAAAAACCACAACAGCTCAATGTTTGTGCTTTAAATTCTTTATTGACAGGTTTGTTGGTAGTTGCAACATGCTGTGCATTAGCTTGCTGCTAAGGGAAAGCCAGCCTTGCCTTTCACCTTCTCTTGATGTTTACCCCCACAGTACTCACCCAGGTTAACAGCCCTGTGCTAGGATAGGCACCTAAAATGTGTCAGAAGTCAGATCGAATCTACTGATCTAATTTCTGTAGTGTTTCAGTCAAGCAAGAAGCTTGTAAAAACACTCATCTACCTCATAAAACCATTTTTCCCCCCTTAAATACAGGTCTGGCATCACCTTTATTCAGTGACTATTTTAAGAGCAGATTAATAGTGGGAAGAAATCTCAGACAACCCTGTCTCTTCATAACTTTCAACACATTTTTACACTCTCTGCAGTGCCTTTCAAGATGATGCTAATTGTTTAGTCCATGATGCTGCCCAAAAGATGATTTGTCTCTACCAGTGCAGAAACTACCACCTGACAAATGTTATCTGAACCATGAATCTTA
Organism: Strix uralensis; assembly: GCF_047716275.1. Taxonomy (NCBI): domain Eukaryota; kingdom Metazoa; phylum Chordata; class Aves; order Strigiformes; family Strigidae; genus Strix; species Strix uralensis. The sequence goes on from NC_133973.1 coordinate 124,082,466, forward strand.
TTAAACAACATGCTATCATATTACTTAAACATTAAATATCCTAACATAAAATAATAATATATGGATAAAAGCTTAAATTCCCCAATAGTTCTGCCTTTCTACTTTGTACCTATCTTCACTGTCTACTTGTGATAGTGTCTCACAAAGAACAGAACTTTTGTTTTGGTTTTGTACTGTAACAGTATCTGAAATGCATATTAGCTTCTTTCTTTAATATGTGTGCCATAAAACTGTAAAAAGAGAAGAAAAGGAAAAAATATCCTTACTGGTTCCTTTCCATCCATAGCTTCGAGCCAAAGTTTTCTGTTGGATTCTGAAAAAGCTTGCAGCGTGATGATTCCAGGTCTGTCAAAACATACATATACACTGAAGTTACTAATTTCTTTTTCTCAAACAGTATCCAAAGTCAGAATCCAAATGCATGTTGACATGAAGTGAATACATAAAAGACAGAGAGAAGTTAAAGAAAGTTGATAGCTTCTGACATAACACAGTAACTTTGAGCTACATTTAAAAACAGGTCTGTTTTTTAAAAGTTCGGTACTGCAACACGTAATTTTAGATGCCCAGTCCGAAGTGCTACAACCCTCTAATAAGTATTAGGCACCTCCATACTGCAAGATGAGTTATACACCTGCAAACAGGATCCCATACAACCCATTTTTCAGTAGGGAAATGCTTAGGGTGGAAAACTTAAGGGCACGATACGTCAGCTCGATTTGACTAAATACATCTATGCCTGAGCTGGTTACCTATGTTCCTTTCATAACAAATGAAGAGAAGTAGGTACTTTTAATCTAAAAGACATCATATCCCAAAATAGACATCCAAAGTTGGTCAAAAGAAACGTGCCCTAAAACATTGTCTAAAAAGAGAGCTCTGAGACAGTATCTCAAGTGTGGAGATGTAACGCCAACTGAGCCAAGTATCAGGAATTTTTTATTTGAGAGGATTCAAAAACCAGTTCCTTCTGCTGGCTGTGACCTAACCACTATGTTAGAAGTTAAAAAAGTGGCATATCTTCTCTGTTGATGAAGCTTTGACATTGCATAGAAAAAGAGTCAAGGGAACCAGCGAAGAAGGGAGGGAAAAAATTTCGATCTTTGTTCCTGGACTAATTATATGAACAGATGTGTAAATACAAAGAATTAGTCTCTATTTATGATCAGCAGCAAATGAGTTCTTTAAGAAATGCTGTGAAATTAATTCACTGATTTGCCAACACAGAATGCCCATGAGACAGTCCATTTTAAAAAATACTGCTCCCACACCAGTGTAGCGTATCTCTGCTCAAAATGTTCAGCAGACTGTCGAAAAATGTGTTTTTTTCTATGGTAGGTTCACAAATAAAGGAAACTATTGTTTTTACTAGGTTTTAATCGTCCACCATAAAAATAATCAAAAAACCACCATCTTTCTCAGCTCCTCCAAAAGACCTACATTGTCACCTTGTATTTAAAAAGCATGGAAGAAAGTAACTGAACAATATAAAATATCAAAATGTGCGTTCACACACATACACCAAACCATTCAAGGAGGAACAAGCCCTGCCCTTACACATAAAAATGCCAAGCTGAGTATTTTCTTTGCTATCTACTATCACAAGTGTAAAAAGATACAGTTAATCCAGATTAAGATGCAGAATTATTTTTCTATTTTCTTAAAGTCTAAATTTATTTCTTTCTTAATATTCCATCTTGCTGCCTACACACAGATTCTTAATAAGGAATCTTTCCCTCAAAAAGCATTTTAGAAATAGAAACTGATTTATTTTTAATTCTTTCTATTGTGACTGTTGCTTAATATTTCAGTTGGAGGATTGCATTTATACTTGTAGTATCTTGGTAAGCATTTACAGAAACAACAGAAATTTCTGAGTGTCATTTTCATAGAATCATAGTATCATTCAGGTTGGAAAAGACCTTTTGGATCATCGAGTCCAACCCTCAGCCCTACTCTACAAAGTTCTCCCCTACACCATATCCCCCAGCATCTCATCTAAACAACCCTTAAACACATCCAGGGATGGTGACTCCACCACCTCCCTGGGCAGCCTATTCCACTGTCTAACCACTCTTTCTGTGAAAAATTTTTTTCCTAATGTCCAGTCTGAACCTCCACTGCTGGGAGTTTAAAGCCGTTCCCCCTTGTTCTGTCACTAATCACCTGTGAGAAGAGACCAGCACCAACCTCTCTACAATGTCCTTTCAGGTAGGTGTAGAGAGTGATGAGGTCTCCGCTCAGCCTTCTCTTCCTCAAAGTGAACAGTCCCAGCTCCCTCAATCTCTCCTCACAGGATTTGTTCTCCAGGCCCTTCACCAGCTTCGTTGCTCTCCTCTGCACTCCCTCCAACACCTTGATATCCCTCTCGTATTGAGGTGCCCAAAACTGGACACAATACTCCAGGTGTGGCCTCACCAGTGCAGAGTACAGGGGGACTATCACCTCCCTACTTCTGCTGGTCACACTATTTCTAATACAAGCCAGGATGCCGTTGGCTTTCTTGGCCACCTGGGCACACTGCTGGCTCATGTTCAGTTGCTTGTCAATTAGAACTCCCAGATCCTTCTCTTCCACACAGCTCTCTTCAAGCTTAGAGATACCTGCTTTTATCCCTGGGTTTCTGATTTAATCTGTTGGCCTAGTTTGCAATTATTGTATAGCATGTTTTAACACTCAAATATCTAACACTATAATCCCTGTATATTAGTTTTCTCAAAAAAAAAAAAAAAAAAGCTCAAACCAACTCAAATACATTTTGAACTAACTTCCTTTCTAGTTACTGAAATAGTTGATAATTTCTCAGAAATTAAAATTACATTCAAAGTGAACCACACTTTTTGATGTTACCTTTTTATAGAACTCCAGTACAAATAAGATGCCGTAACCTCTAGAACATTTTTTACAAGAAGTCTGAGCTGAATGTAGGTGTGAAAAACACCTAGGTAAATTTTAAATTAATTATGTCAATTAGAAGAGCTCACATTGTGTGCTCTCCATTAGTTGTTCCACAAGGGTTTCTTTTAGTTAGCATGGTTCTCATGAAGTGAGATATGCACATCAGTTTGCACATTTTCCAGTGTTTTAATAAAATAACATTTCATATAACGTTTCATACAATGTTGCATATAATAATGTAAGGAGAGAAATAGCTCTGTGGGATAAGGTGTTTGGAGACAGAAGTTACCCATATAATCTTGCAACAAAATTTTGAAGGCTGGTGTAGCAGCACATTTTTAAAAAGAACTCTTTCTTTCATGATGAAAAGTCATAACCTCAAGTTACTAAGGAAACCTGTATTTAACTAATGTCAATTACTTTAAAAGTTGTTCTGTATCTTGCAGGTGATGTCCAACACTATACTCCAACCAAACAATATTAAGTCTTGAATTTAAATTCAAGTTCAAATGTAATCATTATCACAGTCTTTTTGAATCCTCAGTATTCCAGTACTGTGTTTGTATCTATAGGAACTCACTCACATTTTTAAGTCATTAGTGACATCAGTAACAGTCACTGCATTTTCTCTTTCTTAGGGGAAACCCAAGTTTTACCAACACAACATTCAGAAGATATTACTGTTCTCTTGTATATGAACTCCCACCAAATATTTCCAGGTATTTAATTGTCTATCTCCTCTTCTGACTTGTAAAAAAATTCACTACTTCCCTGCTGAATACCAAATCAATTGGAAAAGTGAACTTTCTATCAGTTAGATCCTTACAATAATGACCAAGTAACTTTGTACTCTACACTCCTTTCAATCTTCTGTCCAAGTTTCCAGAATGCCTTTAACTTATAGGCCATGCACATTTGTAATCAATCAAGATGACCAAAAGGAATAAATAGTATGTAAAAGTGCCTCTAACTATCACTTTGATAAGAACTTAGAAGAACTGCAGATGGAAATAATTTTTTTGTGCAGTTTTGTTGAACTGTTGATGTTCTAATAGGATAAGGGAGATAGAAGAGACAACATCACCTGTGAATACGTTACAATGGTACTGCCACAGATATGTCTAATAAATGCAATTCTATTTAGAAAGAAACAACTACTGATTTCAAACTCAACCTGTCAATTCAAGCTTAGGAGCTTTCAAGAGACCAGTTAGTTTCAACATTTGTTCATATGGAATTTCTATTTCTTAAACTTGAACTCACTCAGAAATCTATTTTAGAAAAATATTGTATTATATTTGAAAGTACCAAAGTAGCCTCAAAATTATCACGTAAATACAGCTGTTCCGAATGGAATTTAAAATGACAGCAAGAATCATAAAATACTTCTTAACAGAACGACTACAAAAGTCAGTCTATTTATCATATTTTAAGGGAAAAATTAATTCAATACTCCTCTTTATTCCAAGCTTGAAAAAAAATACATTTACAAAGTACTGTGTACATATACATCAAATACAGAAAAGATGCTTTCATCTACTTAATATAATTATAATATCCAGGACTAAGTGAAAAAAAAATTGTAGAAGTAATTTTCAAAAAGGAAAAATTACGTGCTTTCATACGTTTCTGAAAGAAATAGAGATTGGTACAGAATATGCTCATTAATAAGTATTTATAAAGATATTTGTGATCTGTTCCTAAAAGGGAGTAGTCAGTTGGTGCTACAGGAATTGTATCTGCATGCAAACCTAATGTAGTTAAGAGAATCCATATGCAATGTAGTAAATTTTTTTAGAAAAACAGGTTTGAAGAAAACGTTACTAAGTCTTGAATGCCTAGTTTGTCTGGATACAAGCATACAGAGAAACGTGTGTTCCTACTACAGGAATAATTATTATATATTGGTTGCAAGTGCTTCTATTTTTAATTATTTTCAATAATCAAATGAAAATGAAAAAAATCCAAACCTCTCAAATACTTCAATATCAAAACAGAAACGTTTGTCAATTGAATCCGTCTTTCTCCTGATGCAAGACTTTAGCTTGAATATTTCTGGTGAGCTTGTGACAAGACCGTTCTATAAAACAAAACAAAACAAAATTAGCACAGGCAGTATGCTGATATACCTTGGCTTCACATCTCAAATTTAACTGTATGAATAGTCCAAAGAACATGTCTTACGACAGGGATTAAAATTATTTAGGAACTTATACAATAATTTCTCTGGATATAAAGTAAGACTACAGTTAATAGCTTTCTGTCACATATTTGTCACTTAATAATTATATTTCAGAAAATTCCCTAAATTCAAAGCTTTACAAACATCTGCATATATAACATCAGCATATGTTACATGTTAGAATGAATATCATGTAACTATGTCAACTCTTACATGTAGATAAAAAGTTTTCTAAAGAATAAAGCTGACTAACTCCTAGTTCTGGACACCATCACTGTGAGGCCACTATAATGCTGGAAAGGCTGATGCAATCAGGGGAGTTTCTGAGGAATAGGAGAAAGCAAATGTCACTCCTGTCTTCAAGAAGAGCAAGGAGAAGGATCTAGAATCATTTAGGTTGGAAAAGACCTTTACATCAAGTACAACTGTTAAGCCAACATGGCCAAGTCCACCACAAAACCTGAGTGCCACATCTACACGTCTTTTAAATACCTCCAGGGATGGTGACACAACCACTTCCCTGGGCAGCCTGTTCCAATGCCTGATAACCCCTTCAGTGAAGAAATTCTTCCTAATATCCAATCTAAACCTCCCCTGGCACAACTTGAGGCTGTTTCCTCTTGTCCTACAGGAAACTACAGGCCAGTCTGCATCACCTTTGATCCCTGGGAAGGTGATGAAGTGAATAATCCTGGAAAGCATTTCCAAACATACTAAGAACAGAAAGGTGACTGGAAGCAGTCAACATGCATTTAATTAAGGGAAAATCATGCAGGATCAGCTTGATAGCCCTGTACAATGTGATGGATGGCTCAGTGGATGATGGAAGAACAACTTTAGCCAGGCTTTTGACACTACATCCTACTACAGTAGGATGTTTCCTACTACATCCTCATACACAAACTGGTGAAGTACAGGCTAGATAAACAGATGGTGAGGTGGACTGAAAAGTGGCTGAACTGCTGAGCTCACAGCAGAAGTCCAGCTGCAGCCAGTCACTAGTGGTGTGACCAAGGGGTCAATACTGGGGCCAGCACTGTTTAGCACGAATAGGAATAACTGCAGGCACCAGGATAGGCTCGGGCTGACAGGTTGGAAAGCAGCTTGGCAGAAAAGGACCTGCACGTCCTTGTGAGTAAAAGTTGACCATGAGCCACCAATGTGCCCTTGCAGCAAAGGCAGCCAATAGCATCCTGGGCTGCATCAGGCAGAGCATGGCCAGCAGGTCAAGGGAGGTGATCTTCACCCTCTGCTCAGCACTAGTGAGACACATCCGGAGTGCTTGTCCAGTGCTGGGCTCCCCAGTACAAGAGAGACAGTGATGTACTAGAGCAAGTCCAGCTAAGGGCTACCAAGGTGATTAAGGACTTGGAGCATCTGTCATATGAGGAGAGGCTGAGAGAACTGTGACTGTTCAGCCTGGAGAAGGGGGATCATATCACTGATTTATCTATAAATACCTGATGGGAAGAAGTAAAGAAGACTGAGTCAGATTCTCCTCAGTGGTGCCCAGTGAAAGGGCAAGAAGCAATGGGCACAAACTGAAATATAGGTAATTCCATTTGAACTTAAGAAAAAGCATTTTTACAGTGGTCAAATGCTGAAATGTGTTGCCCACAGAGGTTGTGGGGTCTCCATCCTTGGAGATATCTAAAACCTGACTGGACAAAGTCCTTGCTAACCTGCTCTGGTCGACCCTGCATTGAGATTAAACTAGATGATCTTCAGAGCTCCCTTCCAAACCTCATCCGTTCTATGATTCTGTGCAAATGTGATTGATTTCATTTGCATTTGGAACCACAAAATTAGAGAAATTATTTAATATGTGGTTTATATATGTTTTAGAAGAAATATTTTTATTTAAGTATTTCATTTATCTATGCTATATAAGACAAGCACTGCTTCATGTATGGAAACAGCCCTATGCTTTGTTCACCACATTTTTTTCTTTTAAGTTTCTGAACGCTTAAGACAAAAGATGGAATATACAGTTCATGTATGCATTCATGTATATGCAACTCACCACTTTTCCACCAGATTTTGTTTCAGCTATACTCATTGTAAATGTTTTTGTTCCTTTATCATAAGTGCAGTAATGTTTTACCCATGTAAATCCAAGAGGTCCTAGATTAAAGAGAAATAAAAATAATTATTTTGCCATTTTATCACTGTTTTAGTTGGAGTTAGAGCAGAGAAATGAAACATAACAGCATCCACATGTAGCCTACAAAATAAAAAACTCCCCTAATTTTTTAATTTGAACATGTTGTTCAAATATAATTTTCAAATATTGCACCTTGATAAGGTTGCCCAACAAAGTTCCAGTAGACTGATTTTGTTTGGCAACTGGATGTGTAACAGCATCTCACTAGGGTAAACAGGTGGAGACAGGCAAGATCCTGAGAATTTTTCTGCCTAGGAAATACAGTTGAAGATTTTATCAACCCAAGTGAAGCACAAGGATTCAGTATTACATCCTTTCTCTAAGGAAAACCTTGAAGTCTGATATTAGATCCAGAAAATTGGATGAAGTAATGAAGTCACTGCATTTCCCTTTACTTTCAGAGTTCTTGTCAAAGGTAACAAGTTCTTTTGGTAGTATCACAGAAAGGCTATTCTATCTGTTACCTTGAGGGAGTGGGTAAAATGGCATTGGCTCAGGGATAGATTTAATCTTACATCGTTGAACACTGACGGGTGATTTCATTAGGTGAAAGGAAAGGATGGAAAGGAACAGTGCGCTCTAAAATAATAGTGATTTAGAGATTGGGGAGAAAATGCTGGGTGGCAGAGGGGGCACCTTCAGCAAGAAACATTGGCCTTTTACACCTTGGAAGGGGTCCTGCTGGGGAAGAGGTGGCTGTAACAGTGGTGCACAACTGACCGTGTCCACAAACTGACAGTTGCACATGCTCACAATACCAAAGTATAATGTACTTAGGGATTCACTAGTCTTCGATGTAGACAGCCATTCAAGAAATCTACAGCGATCCCCAAGTTAAGTGGATATATGCCTTATCCTGGAGAGGTCACACCACACTACTTCTTAATCCTACTGCAAAGTATAAGATCTCTGATGCAGATGTTTTCACTCCTGGATTACCCAGAGCTTTGTTTAGGCATTGCTGTGAACCTTTAGTGAATCTAAACACAAAGCCTTCTTGAGCTCAATGGTATTTTAAACTTCGTCTGCTAACTTAGCTTAGATACAGGTATTTATACTGTGTTTTTTGCTGTGAGAACATGGAGTAAATCTTCCCACCGTTTCCATAATTCTCACCATATCCTGGAAACACAGCTAAGATCTGCCACAATTTTCTGGAAAAAAATATGTTTTACCAGAGCACAGAGAACAAGATAAGCCTCCGGATTCTTACAGATACATCTGGAGGGGTGGTGCATTGCAGAGGACAGAATAATTCAGGTTTTTGCAGTGTGACTGCTCCCCCTTGGGCCAGGACATTATGGTTATAACTGCACTGATCAATAAAACACTGCTGGCAGCATTCACAGTGACTAGATGACAACATGTAGTCAACAGGTAACTTGGAAAAAACTTCTTGATTTTTGAGAATAGGAAATATAGCATAGAGGGTGGGATACGCTGTGCAAGCTTGTCTCAGCATTTTACCAGCATTGACACAGCTTCTGGGTACTCAGCTGCAGAGACCAAACACAATGGATGTGTGAAGAGGTACCAAGAAGGACACGCATTTCTTTCCTCTTGGACAGCATTATGTTTCAGAGCCTGGCATTCAAACATGGCCCCTCTCGGCAGAGCCATCTCAAATGCAGGTGCCAAAGCAAAATACTTATACATATATCTGTATATATATATAAATAATGTGGTATTGTAACTACTGTGTAAATTCAGAATAGGAAAGGACTAGATGATACTTTCAACCCACATGTGATTTTCCAATTCATTTCAATGGGAGTTATTCAGGAAAAATGTGATACTGATTTTTTCAAAGTACAGTATATCTGGACTCTTTAAATCTTTTTAAAATGAAAGAGCTCTGCGTTTAAAAAAATGCATTTTTAGGGTTTTGTGCTTTTTTTTTTTTTTTAGAATGTAAACAGTTAAATAAGAATGGAATGTGTTAAAAACAAACCTAGTAGTTTTGCTACAGATGCAATGGCTTTGCCTTCTAAATGTAGCCTTCCACAAAGGTTGGGGGTATACAAGAGATTACATCAGTCATGTAAATCGGATGTTTGGCAATCCAGAAATGTAGATGTGGAAATTTACACAATCTGTTATGCTAACTTGGAGAAAGTTCTCCCATTGCCTGTGTTTTGCAGGGAAGTAATGTCATGAATTGAAAAGTCAATTGGTTACCCAGCCTCAGAAGTTAGCTGTTCTGTTCCTGTGTTTTAACTTATTTTCACTTAGCAAAACAAAATCTATAATTATTCTAAATCAATTTTTCCTCTGATGGCTCTTCATTAACTCTTTTAGCATATATAAGAAGGATGAGCACCCTCAAAGTGGTTTTCGATGAGTTTAGAAGTCACCTGTTTTTCATTAAAAAATAGTAGCCAGACACTTACATTGCAACTTTAAGTCTGGTAATCATAACTGTCCATCTGAACAAAAAGAATTTATGGCCTACTGCCATTTTTTCCAAAAAAACATATTTAATACCATGCATATCAGTAATAAATATATACAGGATTTACTCTCAAGAATAGCAAACAGTTAATCCAGTTGCCCATAATTTGACAAGAGCCTATGGGATGATGGTTGTAGGAAAGTAAACCTGCATGACAAGGAAATATACAACTAATACCTTCCCCACTGACACAGAGATTACAGACCCTGTTACTTTTACTCCAGAATAAACTAATGAACAAATTTCTTTTCAGTAAGAGGATGTCAAGTTGGCCTCTCACTATTTAATGAAGCACAGCATGTGCCCAATGCTTCACACCTTTTCTTCCTCCCCCATTAGCAGGGCTCAGTGTAATTTCCACTTAACACAGGTTTCCTTTATCATTATTACTCAATTAAAACATAGAGAGTGTCTTCTTAAAACTTTCAGTGCTACTCAGGGTAAAAGTGGCTGAGGTTAACTATGATAAGCATTGAGGTTTCTTTCTTTTAGCTTACCTATGGAATAAAGATTAATTTCATTATGTTATTCGGAAAAGCAATTATCTGTAACACCCTGTAGTCTCTTCAGTTACCATCTAAAAAGGGAATAGTGAAGAAGATATCCTCAAAACTGAGGTCAAGTGGGGTCATGTCTGACACAGGAATTCTATATCCAGATGCCTTCTATTTATTTTATGATTGAGAAATCAGGTGCAAATTTGTATTTAGTAATTTTTTGCATGAACGTCAAACTTGCACAAGCATGTACACACTATCTCAATACACTGCTACGCACTTTTCTATTGTCAGGCTGATTCCACAGCAAATAAAAAAATGAATAAATAAATATATAAATCTGGATACCCCATGCAATGAAAACTATTTTACTAAGGGTTTTTCATGATCCTGTCTAACACAGCTATTTTTTTTCTGTACTGATTAGAGTGTAAAAGAGTGGCAGCTGATACTTCAGTGATGTATAGTTTTCAAATCTCTCATCTGACTTCTCACATATTTCCTGGTTCTGTTTTCATTCATAACATGATGTATTGCTAGGCTCTTCCAAGCAGTGTCAGACACTTATGACAACTTTAGTTCTATTCCTTCATTTAGTTCATCACTTCATTCTCATGTCTCATGAAGTAATTAAAACATAGGTATAGATTTTCAGCTATTTTGAAGCTGACAGACTGTATTTAGATGACTTTTCTTTTTCTTACATCCTTTTTTTTCCATTGTGTGCATGTTCATTTACTCTTAATGTGGTTGGGTCAGTGGAGATCCCTGGTACATGGTGGAGGTTGCTCCTGCTGGGTGCACTATGGGCTCTGTTCATGTAGAAAAAGTACGGGAGACAGCAGGGTTTGGCAGGTAGAGCCAAAGCAGAGTGCTGGGATCTTGCAGCTTCTGCAGCAAGGCGTAGGGCAGCCAGCCAGAGCAGAGCTTGCTACCAGTCAGCCACTGGGGTGGCCAATAGCAGGGACCTACCCAAAAGGTCCCAGGAGGTAGGAGTTCAGTTGCTTACAAGTGCTTTGATCACCATTCCATCTGACCATAGCTACTCTGAGTGCTTTTTGAAAAGTCAAGCACTTATTTTTCTTTTGAACCTCTCAATCATTTGGAAAGCAACCAGACGTCTGCAGACATTCAAACACAGAGCTGTTGTGTTGTCCTGCTGACTAAACCATTTTCTTGTCCTTGCATTTGCTCAAGGTGCCTTTCAAATCGAATTAAAAGGTACATCTGTTTTACTCACGTTTCTCCTGCACATAGAGATAGCCTTCCATTGTCCATTGACTTGGCGGTCTGTAATCCTGGTTGGCTGATTTCATTCTTTGCATGAGTCTCTCCACTTCCTGCCTAGTGCTTTCAAAATTATTCCGGGTCTAATACCCAGAAAAGGAAACAAAGAAAAAACCACATTATCTCATGCAAGTACAAAACAACAATGAAGAACTAATTACTACTAATGCCAAGGAGACTGTATCTGAGACCAACCAAAGCATTTGCCAGAGACATAAAAGGAAAAAAAAAAAAAAAGGCAGTAAATAATAATACACTTCATTGCTTTAGAAGCCTAGGAATAACAATAATGAAGAATTCAACTTAAGCACACAAGTGTAAAGGAAATGTAGTTGAGAATAGCAACATTCCTCTTTCTGCTGGTTGCTAACCTCAGAAAGGAGGTAATTTTATATCTTTAGGTATGCTTACACAGCATTTTGCAGAGATTTCTCTCTGTGTACTCTAGGATACACAGACAGAAGCCAGGCTAAACTACAAGCTGCTGATAGCATAGCCCCAAACCTGAAGTAGTTAAGTCCCGCTGAGCCACCTGAAGTACAGTGTAGAAAACACTAGTTTGGGTTAATGCCAGGCTAACGTCTCGATAGCTGCGGTCTCTCCACACGTGTAAGAGACAAAGGTACTGAGTATCCGTATCTGAAGTAATACCACAGCTGCTGATACTCAGAACAGTCAGGCTACCAGCACTGTCATGAACACTTTTTGACAGGACTATGCAAACACCACCATTAAGTATAACATAAATATGCTAGGTAAGAAACAGGTCACAAGTGGCAGAACTGTGCCAGAAGCATAGAAGTACTGTGTCTATCCTGAATATCACATGTGTAGCCAGACACCTCGCCAAGCAAACAATTAGGTCCAAAGGTGGGTTATTCATATTTGCTAATATCTATATGTGTATAAATGGACACTTTTTCCTACTGAATTCAATGAGGCTGTTTCCCTCCACACACCTAGCACAATATAGTAGAGGAGAATTATTATGAGGTGCCAGAGGTCTGATAGGTTGCTACTAATAAACCAGATGTTGAAGAACTTTGTTCCTAAAAAAGAATAAAGATTTTTGTAATGTTTTTGCAAAGTCTTCTTATGGACTCTAATCCTGACTAGTCAGAAAGATACTCAGGAGTTTATACAGTGGTGAATACTTTCTCCTTTTTGTGGGCCATTCAAGGAGTTGCACAGTAGCATAATAATACATATATTAAATCTTCTTCTTGAAGACAAACATTATTATTAGAGAGGGAGGTAAAATTCTCCTCTGAACTCTCCAGATAATACCCTTAGAGCGAAGTATGACTTCAGACCAAACTTAACAGAGGTCATTTTGAGACCTTCAAGAGCAATATGCCATTGAAGGGAGGAATGTTCCCATTTTGAAGGCTAATCTTTGTCTGTTAAATTTTTAATTACTACTTTTAAGCAGGCAGGACTTTGAATCAAACTGTAAAAAACAAAGCCAAATGGACATGCAAAGTACACCACTGACCAGCTGAAACAGTGACGGTGACAGCGGGTCATGTTAGGACATGGTGACCTGTTAAGAGCTGTCTGTCTGCCACTACTGTGCTACTCCCACGGCTGTTACTGCTCCTGCTCTAACCTGTAGGACAATTTTAGGAACAGAAACAGTTCAGATCAGCTATTCTCCATGACCTTAACACACAATACAATGGAGAGGAGTGCTTTTCACAGCTACAACAGACAGGCTGAACACAATTTTTGCTGAATGCTGTCCTCAGTTTGTCTTTCCCTACACAAATTATTTCACTTCAATCTTGAGTGACAAGTCAGTAGATATCCCAGCTGGCAAAAGGAAGCTGTGGATCTAGATCTGAAGCCAGAATTCAAACTTCTGTGCAACAGCAGTGAATGATGTACTATATCCCATTATATCTTCACATATATGTTTCTCTGATATATAAATATAATAAAAAATATCATAACACATTGTTCCTTCTGCCTAACTTCACAGCTCTCTCCACCTCTGTAGTGTATTTACAACTTCAAGTTGTACTTATATAATATTTAAGAAGTGATTTAACTATTTCTTAATTAACACCGAAATTGAAAAAATGCTTTAATAATTCTGTTTCTACAGACATGGGGATAGAAGATACTAACATATTCTGACTTAGAATGCCAGTTTTGGTCTGTGCTGTGGGCTCATGCTCCTCTCAGAACTTGCCACATTAAAGTAAATAAATCTCTGGACTGAAGCACGTTTTTCACCCTTTCACTGAAACTGTGCTGTGCAACAACACTGACCCCTTGTGTCTTTATCTGAAAGAGTCTCAGTAGCAAACTGAAAGTAGCAAATACATAATTTAAAAGGACAAGGGGCTGAGATGGTCTACAGACAGAGAACATTTGCATTTCGATCCAAAAGGAAAAGATTAATAATCTAGGAGGTTTTGCCTTATTTCCCCAAGTGGCATTTTAAATGGGATCTATACCTACATATGAACAACAGACCTAAAAGGGGAGGGGGCTACAGAGGTGTGCTGCACGTTTAACTGCAGCAAAACCTGGAAGAATACAGTACTCCTAAGAATGCAGATCCACATCAACAGTGCTAACACAATGCTGTCTTCCAACTCTGAGCCAACATATGCCCCTCCAATAGCAAGATGCTACAGGGAAAATGTCAGTGTTTTATTTTCCAGTAACCCACAGAGAACAGTGGTTGAGCACAGTAAGGTGCTCTTGTACTCCCAGACCTATTTCATATTCCCTAAGTTAAGTGGCCAAGGCACTATCCACAAAAGCTGATGTCAGATCTTCTAAACTGTTACAGCTTTGACTCTAGTGAAGCTACAAAAATTGCTGTTGGGTGAATATCTTTTCTTGAAAGAATGAAATGGAAAAGAAAAGAAGTCACTCCAAAGATGCAGCATGTGGAGCAAACGATAGAATTCCTTCACTTCTTTTAATTTGTTCTGTACTTTGATGTTACTTGTCATGAAAAATGTAGGGCTGGCCCAATATTAGCATGCTGAACTTCACTTTTTGCCTTAAAAGCAAATGATAGTGGTTCTAATGCAAACTGGGTGTAAAGATGTTTTGTATCCACTTACTTATATGTCCTTGGAAGTGTAACATCTGAGTTACACAGTGAAGTAAATATACACTTGTATACAGCAGTTACGATGAGCGGAAAAGTATGTTGATTAAATGCATTTTTGTTATTTCTGAAAGCTACACAATTTTTGGCTCTTACTACTAAATTCAGACCACTCTACAGCAAGAGATCCATCTGCTCAGTTGAGAGTAACTCTCTACACAAACAACATATCCTTTACTCCAGTGGAACTTAACGCTTGTGAAAGCTGCTCACCATGGAGGAAGGCCCAACTAATTATTTGATGCTCCAGAGAACAGCTAGAGAACAGCTTCCCAAGTATGCTCTATATACAGTGGGAACCTAGCATACAGCAGGACAAGCTTTTTGTGGCAATCTGCGATCTTAAAGAAACAAACTGCATCATTCTATACCAGTTGGAGCATTTTTGGGACATCCACTTACTACAGAAGATGGGCCCCATTCTTAAGAAAGCATTTGCACATGTTTAAACCTATGTGGACTACTCTGTTTTCTAATCAAAACTTGGCTGCTGTCCTGCTTTGCTGGTTCTCGCTCCCAAAATTTTGACCTGGAAATCACAAATTAATTATCTGAAGATTAATTTTTCCAAAGTTATTTGTTGACAGGAATCTTAATTACATTAAACTTACAAAAAACCCCTTTTACCTATTCATATATTAATTTGATTTCAGCTTATGAAAACATTGCAAGATTTAGTGTTTCAATAAAGCGCTAAGAGTCTACATTAATATCCTGAAATTAAACTAGCAAACAAAATGTTGTAAATGCAAATCATCCTTACGTTCTGCAAATTGAACTGCAGTTGCTGCTTGTATGGTGCAAACTCCTGAGCCAGTTCATATCCTTCATGGTAAAACGTAAATAATCCTTGAAGAAAGGCCAAGAGCTGAAAAGGCAAAATTAAGAAGCATCATGTATTTTTAACATGCCGTCTTAATGTGATACACTAACTTATAAGGAATAGGTATTGCCTGAGGTAGTGAAAAAGTAGTTCTTAGCAACTGTTACACTCTTTTTCTATTCAGGTGAATATTAGAAAGCAAAAACTAAGGACAGTTGATTTTCTATTAGATTTCAGCAGCAAAATATGGCAAACCATCAGCAAAAAACATTCTGTGTCTCAGCTCCTGGAACACTCTAAGCTTTCATTACCTGCAACAGCAAAGCTTTGCTGAGCAATGAATTCATAGTCAGATCTTAAGAAAGAATGTGCTAAACAGGCTTTTGCGTCATGAAGTTGTGATTTCCATAATAATTTAATTCACTGTCCTAGTCATTTTATCCAGTATTTCAGTTGGAGTCTTTGATGGTGTGCATTTTCCAACTTCATACTTTCAGAGTTCGAGGTTTTTTTCTTCAAAATATTTTTTCACTTTCTTCATAGTAATTGCTCGGGCTATGACCTATTTTCCACAAGTGAAACTCTTGAAAGTATGTTTTGGATAGCTTAATGCAACACAAGAAATCCAGACTATTTCTTCCTGCTCTGAACAAAATGCAAACTCTATCTGCTATGTCTGTGACTGACTCCAACAGAACAGCTGTAGTCTGTACATATCCAGGTGAAAATTCTTTTCAAAGTTTGCTTTAAAATAATGTTTAAGTAGTAAAAAGTGCAACTAGATTGTAGCTGTTCAGTTAAAGCATTGCTACCAGCTATTAGTTTTTAAGGCCTTCTAACTTATTCAGTTCTAAATTTTAAAAATGTTTTGACATTGCCATAAGTCGTCTTATCTGCTATTAAATAACAAGCATTTAATTTTTTATTATAGACTGTTTTCTTTGTATATATAATTTAGTTTACAAAAAAAGAAGGAAGAAATAAAAGGAGATATTAACTTGGATGTACAATAACAAAAGCTGTAACAACAGGACAGATTTATCTTAGTATATTACTGCCATTGAAAAGCCAATCACCTAGGCTAAGTAACTGGCTGTCCAGGCTGCCTCCTAAACTCAGTAAAAAACCACAGGTATTCAAGAGCATAATTCTTTTTCCTTTTTCAGACTTCTCTCTCAGGATGGGATGAATGATCCAATGGAAACATTTATCTCTCTCCATCGATTACTGAAGTAGCCTAGACTCAGGCAACAAAAACGCCATCATTCATATTTAATTCACTTTTCTTTGTGTTACCAGTACCACAGATTATTGCAAGTGAAACAGCTTAAAAATGTAGCTTTTAGTGTGTTTATATTTTCTTTAAATTTACAATCAGCCCTACTTGAAGAAATGTAGTTAAATTGTTCCTGCCTCCCTCTTTCCTATTGCTAAGAGACTGCTGTACTAAGGTAACACATATATTTCAGAGGAATAGCTAAAATACCGGTTTGCAATTTTAGAGCCCCATCGATTGCAGCATCGCAAGACATTCCACACCCTTTAACGAGCAAAATTCCACAGTTTGACAGATGAGAGATCAAGGATGCAGCACTCTGGGCAGAGAAGCTAACATGATGACTTGCTGCTACCAGACTGAAGTCTTGCTCTCCCCTTCCTGTTCTTCCTCTCTTTCCCCTTTCAGTCTTGTCACGCATCCTGCACATCCTTGTGTCAGCTCTGGCATCACTGAGCCCTTCAGTGAGCATCTCTGCCTCAGGAAGCCTGCTGTTCTGCTGCATTAGCAAGTTAAAGCAGTTCGAGGTTAACAGACCGTTTAAGTGCTGGCACAAATAGAAATGTGAAGCATGGCTGGGAGAAGGACTTCACCCTTGGTTTTTACTGGTATTGCAGGATCAGATGAAACCGTGGCCTCAGGCAGAGGTGGTGAAAGCCCATGGCTGCCCAGTAAGTTGGCCACAGAGACTGAAGAACTGAGAAGATCATTGGTCATAAAAAACACTTTTTGTGGGGCCTCTACAAGGGGTGTGAATTCCTGAACCACATCCTACCACCAAACAAACAATGAAGGCAACACAGTCAAGTGAAGGGCTCTACAGTAAATTGTCTCAGCTTTACACGATCATCTGTCCAGCTGAAATCATTATTGCAGCTAAGGACCTGGGCCTGAAAGTCTCTTACTGGTTATTCAAGGGGCTTTGACGAAGGTCCAGATACAACACTTTATCTTAAAAAGCTCCAATTATGTGAACGGATAGAAATAGTTCTCTAATTTTAAGGTTTAGAATGCAATTCTAGAAAGAATTATATGAAAGAAATAAAAAGTAAAAAAAAAAAAAAAGTAAAGAAAAAAAAGGAAAAAGTAAAGTGAAGAAAGAAAACCAGTCTTCCTTTTTTACGAATAAAGTATAAAATAAGTAAGGTAATTATAACTAAGACTCTGCTCTGGCTCCAGCTGTGCAAAGCTCGTGCCCACAGACTAGATCCAGATACTCATCAGCATCCCCAATTACAGCTCCTTCAGATACAGCAGCATAACTAGTCCTGTGCTTACTTTGACTTGGTCCAGTCAAAGGATGTGGATTAACTTAACCTGTAAGTATGAGCCTGCTGCCAAACCCACCCCTTTCAGCTAAAGATGCACTGCAGGAGTAATATGAGCGCACAGCAAAACTGCAGCCAGACCAGAATGTTAGAACACACCAAAATTACAATAAAAGCACGAATGGGAGAAAGTTTCAGTATGTCAGCTTATGCTTGAATTTTGAAGATCAGCTTAAAGGGCATTTCAGGAGAATGCACTATAAACTGTTTAAGTTTCAGCTTCAATACTCGAAGAAAACCATTTTCCACAATACAAAACGCTTTTACAAAGTACACAGAGATATACTGACAAGGAAAATATTTAACACAAGATGGCAGCAAAGCTGAATTTATCAGAAAGCAAAAAAATAGCAGCAAAAAAACCTGAGAAAATTCTGAATGCATTTTAGTTAAAGTACACCTCAGGTATTCTGGCAGTTGTGCATTGCAGAGGATCTGGCCCTGTGATTCTCTTGGTCAAATACTCTCTGAGCACTTAGAAAAATAGGAATAAAAGTAAAAATATACTTATTTTATGCAATCCCTAGACCAGCCTATTCAAGTTCTGTGTTGAAACAACTGTCACTGAGGATGGTATTTGCTTCTATGTATGTGCCACTAGAAAAGACCCTGTACCCAACAGGCCTGTGCTGTTAAGGCATCTTCACAACCACTCCTATCAGGACAGGTACAGCCATAGCACTGCACGGAAGAGATACAGAAGCCAAGGACTTTGCCCTAAG
Source organism: Strix uralensis (assembly GCF_047716275.1). Classification (NCBI taxonomy): domain Eukaryota; kingdom Metazoa; phylum Chordata; class Aves; order Strigiformes; family Strigidae; genus Strix; species Strix uralensis. The sequence goes on from NC_133973.1 coordinate 124,101,225, forward strand.
CTTATGTTCACAGTGGGGTTTTCTTGTTGCTGGTGTTAGAAGTGGTACCACTGCTAAAGGCAGGCTTATCATTTTAAAGATATTTGTACTAAATAATAAAGAAAACCAGTCCTTTTTTCTTTCAAAAAAGGTTTACTGAATTGTATTTTCAAGGTGGTCTTCAAATATAAAGAGGTGACTTGTTTCACCAAACATCACATACAATGCCTGATGTTTTCATATCAACAATTTTTCTTTTCAACAAGTGCCTTATAGTTACCTCATTCTGAGTATTTAATCGGTCACATCAATAAAGAGCAAGGTCTGAACTCAGTAATATAACGCTATTCACTACCCTAGTGCCACGAGGATTTCAACACAGAACCTGAAACAAAATCCAACTACTTCTTGAGACTTTATTTATTTTTATGTAGAGCTGGTGACCTCAAGTCTGCCTGGTCATTTCATTCTCACAGGAAGAAGACTGTACTTAGGTTTTGGATAGGGGAGGAATTTAACCTTTGGCCTGCAGCACATCAGCCAGAAGTCCCTGTCTCCCTGGTTTCATTTATTTATAAGTAGATAGCACTTATTCATCAGATTAAAGTGAATGTAGTTAATAATGTAGAAAATCCAAGAAAGGGGAAATTGAGTTTAACATCCACAGTGAAGTCTCATGCAATTACAAGCAGGGTTTGTTGATGGGTGTTTTTTTTTCTCTTTAAAAAAACACTTCTGGGGTTTTGTGACATTTAATGGACCACTCCTCACATTTCAGATAGTTTACTGCTTATGAACTCTGTGCCCTGATTTCTACAGGCCAAGGAAGTCCTGGCATCGCTGAGGGACAAAGTGGAGCTCTAAGATGGTGTTTGTATTCCTCTTGACAAGCATAACATCCTCAGAAAGCGTCACTGATTTGGACTAGATTCTCTGGGCCCACAAGGGCAAAGCTAGGATGAGAGATTATTGTCACTGCCTTTGCTTTCTTGTTTAACTTGTTGTAAAGTAAATCTTAACACTAATTTATCCTTGAGAAAAAGTTTAAATTGTTTAAATTGTTTAAATCTGTATGAAAAGCTTTAGGTTTTTTTCTTCCTTGGATACAATCAAGATCTAGGAGGATCATAAATAGGCATCTGTCAGTTACTTACATTAGTACACATTAGCAACACCTTGAAACAAGATGCAGAGAACAGCAGAGAAACCCAGGACCTGTGGAGCAGCTGCAAAAGTCTACTCTAAATATTATAATCCTCTATTCAATGAGTCATTAGCATTTTGTACCTTAAAATCTCTCCCCACTCTCCTCCAGGAAGGAACATAACTCCACTCTTACCAACTTCTACTGTCCTACTGTCCTAGGTGTAACCCACCTGGCAATTTTTGCTAGAATAGTTCTCCCACTCTGGTTTCCCAGACCATCCTTATCTTTTGGCACAGACAAACTGAAGATCTTGGAAAGAGCTCCAGCAGATCGTTTGCTTTTGAAGTTCTATTCTGATGTCATGAATTTACCGTTCTTCCACATGGGCACCCCAGTTTCCTCCTTCACTGCACTAACAGCCTTTCTTTCATTTTGTTAAACTCTCCTTCAAAGAGTCTGTTACTAACACATCAGACTAAGAATTACATGGAGACATGACATTGAGCTGATAAATCAGAGACAAAAGCAGCACACGCACTAGAGTGCCCCACAACCAGCAGAGCTCCTGAGGAGGAATGTCTATACAGACACACCACCAGGCATCTTCTAGCATCTGAACATCTGTAGAGCCCACAGAGGAGAATGAGTAATATGGCAATTCTTTTGACATGTGATTTTAAAGTGCTAGTCTTTGTCCTTACCTACTTGCATGTAGGAGGATGTGCTCATACTTCCAACATCACTTACATGAACTCTGCAATTTTAGAAAGCCTATTTTGAAGACTGTGTATTATAATTCACTTGGCATACTTTGCCTTATGGGTTTTAGTGAATGCTTTTTATTCTAGCATGTTGTATGCAACAAACTAGAAACAAAAAATTAAGAATTTTGAAGGTTCAAAATTTTATAACTGACGTTATAATTTAAGCTCCATTTATATTCAGATTGATTATAAAAAATTCACACCTGGAGCCAGAAGACACTGCCTGCAAGGGCTATCATTACTCAGTCACCAGAGTATCTCCTGTACCTTCCTCTGGAACATCAAGTAATGACCTATGTGCAAGAAACAGCATACCAGGCTAAAATGCCTACTGATCTGACACAGGATGGCAAATGATCCACTCAAAAGTAGATTTTACCTACTGGATGTGTACACCTGGTGACAAAAATACCCACGTCCACAAGACTGAGTTTACCAGTAACCTCCCCTGCTTGCTTACTCAGTATCAGCACTGATGAATTGATAAATTGCTCTTTCATTTTGGTAATTCATAGCTGCTGCTGTGATGGCTGACAGTGTTGGGACAGCTCCTGGTCAAAAGGATAACGCTCAGTATCTCCAGCTAAAATATATAAAATAAAATTTATTTTTCCTCTCTGTCTAGCACATAGGATGAAAGATGCCGTATTTTAACTATATGTAATTGCACAATAATATTTCCTGATGTACAAAGTCTTCTCAATACAGAAATTTTCTATTACTTTAAAGGAGCATAAAGTCTCCTATACCAGGGTCAGAGCTAAGTCAAGATTGCTAGATTTTTCCAGTTTTGTAGAAGTAGACAGAGACACACTCTGGATTAATCTGTGACAAGTAAAAAAATGTTCTTATTTAGGAATCCGAGCAAAGTTTTAGTCTCTAAGATTTGGCAGCTGTAAAGATAGGATTTCTCTAAGTACTGCTTGCTGAATCCAGGTTCATTAGTTTGCATCAATGTCAAACATTCACTATATAATACATTCTCATCTCATGGAAAGGAGGCATCTGAGAAGCTCTTCTTGGTGACATTGGGTGTTAGAGATGTAATTCAACCTGTTTCACAGTCAAAGAGTGCTGCTTCGGTTAGTTACAAGGGAGCTGGAAGATGATGTGGAGAGAGAAAAAGTTATACCTGTCATGTTCCTCTTTCACAACTGATGCTCTGCTATGTTCAGTATGCTTAATGGGAAGGGACAGATGACATTGGAAGTTCTGTCAAGGGCTACAGGTACAAACTAAATAAGGCAATTGGCAAGCTAGTCCTGTATGACATGAACGGTAGTAATACTACTAATATGACAGAAATATACTAGCACATCATAATGAAGCAGCTTTTGGTACTGACTGACCCAGAAGATAGTTAGGGATGGAGGGCAGAAGCATGGTCCAGGAGAAAATCCCAGATCTAAATATTGACTTTGAAACACAACTTTATCTTCCTCTTTTATGGCATCAACATATGCTTGCTTTTATGTGCAAAGTAAACTAAAGACAAATGACTCCACCAACAAAAAAAATAAACTTACCTATCCTACAGAAAAACTGATTTTTCACTTCATTTCATATATAACTTGGAAAAACATATGTGTGTACTGCCTACATGGAACGTTTAAATCCAAAAACTGGCTCAAAATTTCAGCCATGAAACCATGGTATTAGGAAACGTCCATTATGTGTTGCACAGACACAACATTACATGTTGTCCCATTAAAACGTTATGCACACTCCAAGTCATCAGACATTTCACTTCACAGTAGATATGGTACTCTTATATAATCCTTTAATAAACATATGAAGTGCCCAAGCCAAGGTCTTAATGTCTATCTATATACAAAAACCTGCAATCACAATTTAAAAAGGGAGCAAAAATAAATATTTTAAATTTAATTTTCAGCTTTAAATGCATGTATTCAGAAGAAAATAAAACATAAAACTTACAGGTTCTACAAATTCAAATTTCTTTTTCTCTTGTACTTCTTGAATTTTAAAAACATATTCTAGTGATGCTTCATAAAAGTTTTGATGTTCTCTGTCAATCTGTGTATCTGCCTAAAAGACAAAATTAAATATAGACGTTAATTTGTTCTCATGATTGCTTTAAAAACAGATTTTGTCATTAACAAACAGATCTCCCATAACATTATTTACAAGTTTCATGGGGTTCAGTTTTATTCCTGAAAATTAGAATACCTACTTAAAATACCTAAATGCAAGTTTAAGAAGCTAACACTACACATTTCAGCCTCATGCCTTTTCCCCACTCCTTTTTGGTTTCTGCTTCGTTTTTGCACTTTAATATTTTAGTTTTTAGGAGAGCCTGGAGCAAAATACAGAAAGGTGGCAGCAGGAACTCTGTCTCTGGTATATGGCAAGTTTAGAAAAAGAAATAGAAGAGATTAGGATAGGAATTAAGGAGGGACAAGAAGATAATGATTTCTATTGAAATGTTTGAGTATCGCATTAAGTGAAATCGTATCTATTTCTCAGCTTCAAATACCTTCCCAAGAAGGTATTTTCTTTTTTAAATAGACTGTCTTTAACAACAACATCTTGCAAATTACGATTTCAAAGTATGAGTCACATACTCTTGAAACTTAAACATATTTAAGTCCTTAACCTCATAAATCAATTATTTTTCATGTTTTAATTTTCCAATGTCACAACTACAAGGCAATACTTCTCAAAAGTGCCTGAATAATACCACCCGACATGAAGATACAGAACCAAAACAGTGTCTTCTGCATAAACAGCTAAAGAATTAACTCTTATCAGCTGATAGAGTAATAGGCTTTTATCCTCAATTTAAACAAGCCATGGGAGAGGGACCTAACAGTCGAGCAGTGTAGTATGTGGATAATGCTTAAAGAAGAGATACAGACTCCATTTTAATGAATCCTTCTTTGTAACAAACCATTTTCTCAAGCAAATCCCTTTTGGGCTGCATTAGTTAGGTTTTATTCTTAGGTCAAAAAGAAATTTTATCAAGTATTGACAATATCAGTAAGACTAGTTCAGCTATTTCTGATGTAAGGCAGTTAAAATAGAGCAGTACACTTCTGTTTATTTTCTAGTTCAATTCTGGCATTAGAAACAACAAATATGGGAAAACTGAAAAAGCTAGATGTTGTCCTTCCTTGACAGCAAACACTAAACCAGCAAACATATCATAAAAGAGGTTTAGTACTTTTAACAGTACAAATGCAAAAAGTCAGTGTTTTCCTTCAGGCAGGACTTGATCGCCAGTAGCACCATATATCATTATCACTGCTTCTTTAGTCAAGGACATGCTACTATCGTGATTTGGCCACACAGACTCTTAACAATATTGATCCACTTCCCTAGCACACTGCCCTAACACTTCTTCAAAGCGTGGGTGCCAATGATATGTTTCAAATGAATCAGTACTAGCATTTCCTTCCCACACCTGTAAAAACTAATCAGGAAATTAAGTACACAAACTAATACTATGAAGCAGAAATCACGCACTCAATTCCAACAATCAAGTGCTTTACCAGAGAATTAACTCTGCCACGTGCCGTTCATAAATGTGTTTGGCTACTGTTTTCTCTGATACTCTGTTACCAGTTTTATTTTGCAAAAAATATATCATAAAAGCAATGCTGCATAGCTGAACAGAACCAGGTGCCACCACTCTGGGACATGATCCAGCAAGCCCTCGCTCACACAAGCGCCATCAATAAGCACTTGAGACAGACCTCAGCTCTCACATTTAACTGTAAGCAAATAATAGAATCTAGTTTCAGAAATGAGCTCTTTCAGGCTTTGACTCAGAAAAAGTATTTAAACACCTAATTAAATCCATCTCTATTCTGAACAGCATTTAAGCAGACTGTAGTTGTAATGATACTTATGACAACCAAGTGCCATCTCAAATATGGATGGGCTCCTAAATTAAGGCCATAATCACCACTAGTGTATGGGGACTAAATCATCATTTCCAAAATATACCTTCTGTAGAAGCTTATGAATTTGTGTGAACACAGAGGATTTAGATTTGTAAGAATCACTTTGAAAGTGATTTTAAAGTTTCAAAAGCTGAAAGGATTTTCACATGATTTTCTATGACTTCAAACTGTACATAAAAAAAAAAAAAGATTTGATAGATATGAGTTTGAGTCTTGCATAATATCTAGTTATACTGAGTAATATTTTCATTGACGTAGGATATCACTAAAATGTATACCAGAACTTCACATAAGCTTGGAGACTGAAGCCTTTGCTCTGTATTTATGTATGACTCTGGAACAGATTTCAGAGAAATAAAATCATGAGTTAATTAACTTTTTCATATCCCTCAATTCTGACTATTTTCTGCTCCACCGTGGACTTCAGTAGACAGTGAAAAGACAGTATCATGAAGTTGCTTTCTGATGCTAAAGGAGAAAAGTCTAATCATCTATGTAAACTGCATAAGCAGTCTTGCAGGCTCTTAAAATATCCAACACATTTCAATTAGGTGAATATATGCAAACCACTCTCTATAGAATACGTTCAGACCATCAAACTTTAGAAGCCTAATTAAGGTGCTCTCAATTGCACTCAAGTGAGATATGTAAAACAGCCCAATATGGTACAAGAACTACTCTTTGCTCATCCCAGTACTCTTTAACCCACATAATGTGATGGGGTACCAAGAAACTTCAACAATTCAAAGAAACAGTGGGTTAAAAAAGGAGTAATATTTTTCAGTGTGACAGTAGCAGTCGAAAAATGGTATTCCCATTTCACTAAATGCATGAGGTCAGCCTGAGGCAAGGTGTTCCCTTCACTTGCAGGGAGCACTAAACCCCAGTCGCCAGCACCGCTTGGTTCTTTGCTCGTGCTCTGGCTCTGCTGTGGGCTGCTCCAGCGAACCCTGTCCTGGAGCGATCGGCTACCCATGGGGCTCACCTGAACCACTCTGGATGTGAATCAACATGTCGGGCCAGGAACTGGTTCTTGGCCTCCTTTTATTTATGATACAGATACAGGCCAAAAGTCTCTCTGGTTAACATTTTTAGTACTGCTCTGCTATTGTACCTTCTACTTATGGTGGGTCTGTGCTGCTGATTCAGCATACCTATAGCTGCATAAAACCGGGAAGGCAGAAATGACAAGTTATGCCTTAGGAGCTTTACAAATGGGGCATCCAGAAAAGCAAAAAACATCAGCCTCGGTTACAAGATTTTTAAATCCAGAGATGTTACTTAAGGACACAGTGGAAAAATTTATTCTGGTTTTCCATTAGTTTATATACTTGAGCCAAATCCATTGTTATTCTACCACAGTTTATTATATTCACAGTTGTTACTTTTCACTTCAGTTGCTGTTTTTAGACTGTAATTATTCTTATGTCTCAAGAGTAAAATATTTTATTTCATTTTATATTTTATTTCTATTCTAGAGTAAATTGGTGCTTACATTCATTTTTCCACATTTTGATAAGAAATTGATTTATTTTTTTCTCAGCTGGTGCTTAGCCTCTAACAGAACTGCTGCATCAATACACAGATCATTTAAGAAAAGTGAAAGATGTAAAACTTTGACATAAAAGTGGAACAATTAACTAATCCTACATAATTAATATCTTATCTAGACTGATTATTATAGACAGAACAATAGCAATTCAGGAATATAAAAATTATTACAAATTTTGAATTGCTAAGCGTCATTTAATTCTAATTGTATTATTGGTAAACATAAAAAAAAAATCCTACAATTTGTGACGGAGTGATGGTCACATCTGTGAAAACTCCATCTGCAAACTAATACCCATGTTAAGAGTCACTGTGACAAGAGTAATCCCATCAAAATAATTTTTTGGCACAAATCCCAAGGTGTCATTGATATCAAATTGCTGGTTTTACTGTAATTTGCCTCAAAGAAAAATCATAATTATTTCTACCAGCATACTGAAAACCCCTGAAATCCTCCTGTTAAACTAGACGTTTTCATGGTTTGTTTTTTTTAACAGAAAAGAATTAGTCATACAGACTCTTCAAAGCTGAAGTTGTGGATACAGTTTCAGGGCATGATGCTGCAATCTCAGAATAAGGTGAAAAGGAGGAAAACAGAAGCATAAAAAAGCATCATTAAAGTGATCTCAGTTCAGTCTTCCAGATTAATATTTATGTGAAACACAAGCATAACTTCATCAAGCAACAAATTAAGTAGCAAAAAAAAAGCAAGTAATTAATTGACTTTCACATATACCTTATAAAGATCACATTTTTATTTAACATAATTCTGTTGTTGCAACCAATAAACATTAGCTGTACTTGATGTACACAATGTTGGACATGAGCCTTGTTAAAATATTTAACTCTTATTAGGGTCATATTAATCCTACTCAAGAATTTATATTCACAACAAGCGTGACTACAAGAAATCACCACAATTTCACATTAACAAAATACAGCATGTCGTGAAGAGAACGTGAAGTTTGTTATGATCTCTATGTAAATGTGAAAATGGGTAATACTGTGTTTAGTGCTTACATCTTGCAAATGAGATTCTTTCTTCTTTGCTGATAAATTTAAGTGTTTCTCTAGGATGGAATAATACTTCTCACTTTCCTTGTCAAACTTCTTCTTCCCATCCTGAAAAACAAAACATTGCCAAGTAAAGTATCTGACTAAATATCACAGCTAACTTTAAAAAAAAGAATAGGTGCCAAAATATGCCTGGTTATAAAGCCATTTTTGTTGGTTCCTACATTTTTAGGGTTCAAATCTGAATTGGGCCTAGGAGGACTGAAGCAGTTATTAAATGCAATATTAAGCAGGATTTTTTCCATAAATAATAAACCTATACAACACACTCACATAGTTTCCCATAATAAATACATGAGGTTTTAGGTAGGTGGTATCTTGTTAAGCAGACTTTTAATGAAAAATAATCTTTCCCAAGATTTATAGATGTACCTGCCTGTCACACTGTCTCTGCTGAATAAAAACATTGTGGAAGAGGTAGGTGAGTATAACAAATATGATGATGATATAGGCCTATCTTTTGCATTTAAGACTAATGTGCTTATTTTCCACCCTCATTCTTAAAATATGAGGATGATGGAAAAGCACAACGAAAAGGAATTGGTTGCAAAAGGAAACCGGTCCAAAACTCTGTTTCCAATAATGTTTTGATGTGTCTGAATATTTAAGCTTGTCTCATTTAAAACAGTTATCCTGCCTTTTTCCTTTCCCACTCCTCTTAAGTTTTTCCCATCATGTGCAGACTATCCTCACACTTCTACCACAAGATTACTTTAATACACGATAATGCAAAAGAAAGCTACCACCACGAGTAAATTAAGAAACAACTTATTCTCTGTAATCTAATTTAAATTTATACTTCAAAATTTTTAAAATCATCTATTCTGAAATTTAAACCCAAAATCTAAGAAAAAGACAGCTTTCTCAAAAGATTTTCTATCTTTCAAGAAGTGTAAAATTTCAGGAAATAGGAGAAGGTATTAAAATAAATATCCCATCAGAGTCATTATTAATGTTAAAAAAATAATTTTTAATTATAAAATTATATATCCTCTAATTAAGAGGAACTCTCTGCCAGTGACTTTTACAATCTTAGATAAGTCCTAATGATTCCTTCTAATGATTAACAAGTTGAATATTTTGAGAAAACAAAGAAAACTCAAGATGACTAGTTCTACTTACACATGTGCAAAAGGTATTAATGGTGGAAAAACTAATTAGCGGACATAATTCAGTAACATCAGATCATCTTTGGAACGGTAGTGATTCTTTTCCCAACCCCTTTCTCCCTGGAAATTGTTATATACAAAACCAAATAACTAGCCTGCATTGTAGCACCACCCTGTTTTTCTTTGCCATATCATGGGAAAGTCAGGTCAGTCAGAGAAATAAGAAATGGAAGGAAGAATTTAACGTCATGAATGAAAACTTATTAACCAGCTGTAACAACAAACCCCTTACTGATTAGCTCCAGTGACTAAAGTTCACAGTGGTAATTATACTAGGTTATAAACCACATCAAATACTTTCTATCCTGCAAAAAGTTAAAATATATTTAGTATGAAAAATATGCACAATTTTAATGTTCTCATCACCTCACAATATCTTCAAAAGACATCATAAGGAAAAGAAGGCACTTGACCCAACAAAATATTAATTAACAATACAGAAAAATTCCCAATGCCTTCTGTATTTAATTGCAGCTATGCAGATATAAGTAAAAAAAGGCAAAAAGGAAAAAATAAAAAAGCTTGTATTTTGCCTAGCAAGGGAAAAGAAGATATATGAATTATCTTCCAATCACGTTCTTAAAAGAAAGAGAGAAGAAGAAGGCAGGACTTGCCAAATGACCGATTAGCCAAAAAATCAACTTTCATGGGACTGAAATCATGGGTTGGTTCTACAGCCACAGTTTTATTGGGGAATACTGAAGTGCCAGGTCTTTATGATCAAGCAAGAGCAACCTGAGTATTTCAACATCTCCTTTAGTCACAAATAGAAATTCAGTTTAGTTGACCACACACCACAGATACGTATCTTTTGAATAGAAGGTGCAGTTAGTTGCATACTGTCTTATCTTCTGAGACAATGGTGTTAAGGTGCTGGACAAAAAAAATTATCTGGATTATTTGAAAATAATAATAAAAATAAAATCCAGGTGACACAGGAGGCAAAGTCACCACCTTGAGGAAATGCCCAAGTCAAGGGCAAACTCAACTGATGCAATGAAAATCACAAAGAGAAATTACTTTTTAATTTTTTTTCCATGTCACAAAGGTGAGAGAGGAGTCAGTCTGATCGCAATATTGAAGCCTTTGGTCAGAGGCTGCTGGAGTTCAATGGTGGATACACTGTCCAGGAGGCCATCTACTTCAGAAAGTAACTTGCCATGGCCTTTGACAATGAGGCCTGGGTGCAGATGACATATGCTGCACATCTGGGCTTGACGCTGTGCTTCTCTTTGCTGCCTCAGAGGCAAGACTGAAGGAATGAGACATGGAGCCACGGGCAAAACTCCTGCAGAATTCCCTGTATCAGACTGGGAATCATCCAGCCCAGCCAGGTCAGCACCAATTCCTTCCCTAATAGATTGATGATATGAGCAGTAGGTATTCCTCTTGCCTCATGAACTATTTGTCTCAGAAATAAGTTGATAAACAGGTGACGGATGATCTGAAGTCTGGTCAGCCACCTGAGCTCACATTAACGTTATCTTTACTAACAATAGTTGCAAAGAAGTCTGAAGTCTAATCTGCTTGGTGAGCACCAAAGAGAAAGGTATGAAAATGGGACTTGGCCACCTGAAATAGCTCCTCTTCTATCACAGAGCACATCAAATGCACGTCAATGCCAAGAAGGATCCATTTACATATCTAATGTGTTTCCCAATGTACCAAATCCAGCCACTTATAATTTGTGCTAACATCTACACTAAAACCTGTGAATATCACATTACTTATTCTCTTTATATGTAAAAAGGAAAACACAGGAAGTAAATGATCACATCTAAACAGATACAACTCGCCCAAGAACAAGAAAAAAAATTTCAAATAAACTAATTGTGATTGCAAGGCATCTTGTATCCCACGTGAAGCTTCATGAAGATCTCTGTGGCACCACCTGTGAGGACACACAGAATTTGAAGGCTCTCTTGGTCTTCTGCCAGTAGTGCCGGTCCCCTCCTAGACTGCACCTCTCTGCTGTAACAGATCCGCTCAACCACTACCTTCACAGCTTCTACATGAGTTAAGTTAAAGAGAAAATAACAGTTTGGAATTTCCTTGATAGCAGGACAATTTCTGGCCCAAGCACAGTGTCTCCAGGGGCAGCACATCCTGTTAACATCTTCCTTTTTTTCCAGATTTTAACACAACAAAATTTCTCCCTTCAAAACTAGAAGCGGACAAAGTAAGGAGAATAAACAGAAGCCGACTGAGAATAAAGATCACTTGACAGTTTTGACTGCATTTGTGTTTTTACTCAGTGATACTTCTGGTAATAAGGCTGCAGTGCCAGAAGGACAATGTTTCTGGCACTGTACGTATCACTCACGACATGTTTCTGGGAAAAGTCTAAAAAATACTGGTCCCAACAGGTGAGTTCCCTTTGCTTGAAAGGTCCTCTGCTATGTCAGAAAAACCACATATTTTAGTGTACTGAAGCCTCTGCAAACTGTTTATTTCATAGACATTAACAAAAAAAGACACACTCAGAAGCAGGTGATTCATTTTCTGGAAGAGAAGAAACACTTCAGTTTATGCCAAGACAACTCTCACCTCGCACACTCAGTCGGTGACTCACAGCACACAGGCGCATCCTAAGTGGAGTCAGAGACTTACCTCATTCCAGCTTTAGCCTTTTCTTCTGCAACCCTCAAAACACTTTCTTAGACACAGCTGCTGCCCAAATTAATCATCTGAATCCTGGTCCCAGCAATCTGTGCCTGTGAGACTGAGAATCCTGCTTTTGCACATGCCAGGAGGTTTACAAAGAAAGTTTCCATGCAAAACTGTCTCCTCAAAGCTTAGGAGACAGATGATTGCTTCTGCCTCTGGATTCCACATTGGATCAAACCCCAGGGAGAAAAAAGATGGATAAGAAAGCTCATACTGTACTGTTACCAGAACAGACAGCACCAGCCATGACACAAAGCATAACATGGCCAATAGGAAGATGCTATTCCTGATCTCTGCACTATGTCTCTTACTCCCTTCAGCCTCCAGCTACCCTTCTTCCTTGCACATCCTTCCTGCAAGTAATCCTCATTCTTTCTCCTTGCCCTGGAAACTTATCAATCATTTCTGTCAAAATATCGGCAAGAACGTATAAAAAACCATGAGATAATTAAGAGGATGCAATAAAAAAATCTAAACACAGAAAAAGAGAAAATACAAAATACTAATCCTCTACGTATTTTACACTGATGTGTAAGTCATCAATACCTTTTGTATAGACCAAGTTGCACAGACTCTAAACACTGTACATGTCTTTCTATAGTTGTTTAGCCATTCTTGGTGCGTCAGGTCACTAAGCCTTAAATCAGTTAAAAAATATTTACAGTTTTAAATGCTTCAAATTTCTAACAACTCCTTTAGAAAAGCCCTTAACCAAATGCTCAGCTTCTAGCATGTAATGGAGTCTTACTAACTTCCAGTATCCTCTCGACAGAGTCAAGTCATGAGGTAATACTGGATCCAGGTTTAATTCCTGGTTTTGCTCTCTCCGCTTAGTTTTCCTCCATAGCTTTATGTCTAAACTGATTAGACAATCTCCAAGAAGAGAAAGTTCTCTTTTCAGAAATATATTTTGCTCAACATACCACTAATTACAGATGTGCCAGTTAGAAGTATAACTCAAAAGATGTTCTCCTATACCTCTTGTTTTATGGCTTGAAAAGATCAGACATCAATTAAAAATTATCTGACTCAATTGAATCAGATAATTTTTTTCCTGTTCAGAAAGATTTTGATTCCATGCTGTAACTAATCACATACATGCAATGAATTGCTGGCATGATTTCTACAAATTTTAACCACAAGTTGTATTTTTGGATGTAAAACAGAGTTATTATACTTTGAAGCTAACTTATCTTTTCCAGTAGGAACATCAGGAAATCAGATTTATTTTTTTTTACTGGTCTAAGTTTGCCATTACTTTGCGTGCAGTATTTTACGCCCAAATTGTCACATGTAGCTTCAGAATTATTATATAAAGTATTTCTCTTTATTTTTCATAGAGTCTTTGCCATCCTTCTCATTTCTTCCCATTTTTTCTAGTTGCAATGACTTTTGGTGCTATACTTATCTAACAACATATCTTAGCTAATCTTACATCTGTCCCTACCTAAAATATTTTTACTCTGTTTGTCCCAGAAATCACATTTAAACATTAACACGCTAATCTTTAAAACAAAAAAACCCTGCACATTTAGTTCAGATTCATTTTCAATAACAATATCCTTGTGCAACCATAAAATAAACATGTTTTGTAAGAGGTGATTTTAAAAGGATCAAGAAAGGAAATGAAAATAGAAAACATTGCAAAGAAACTATTTGGAGAAAAAAATCTCAGTGAGAATCCCTTACTTAATTAAGAAACAAGTGAACATTGTGAAACATGGCTGTGATGATTTCTTTTTTTTCCCCACCCAAAATTAGTACATATTTTTCTCACCAACTCAAGCTGAGATGCAGAAACTGTAGAAACCTGCACAGAAATGCAATAGTAAGACTCAAATATAGATCAAGTCAGACACATTTGTCAGTGGAAGAAACTGAAGGCAATGTTGAACTCCATAGAGATCAATAAAGCCACATCCCCTTTCTTTCTCTTTGACAACTGCAAAAATGTTGATATAATAACACACTAGAGATGGTTCATTGCTGGAATTTTAGACTTCAGATATATTTTTCAAAGCCACCTTCTTCATTATCTTCCAAACACAAACTCAAAACGTATTTCTACAAAGTTACTGGAATCTGTTTAGAGTTGTAAATTTGGCAGATCCTCTTTTACTAAGTAGTAGGACAAAGAAAAGTAGGCTAGAAAATAAACTAAACTTAGTCTTGGGAAGACTAATTTGAGCTCAGATCCTATGGATTTCCTGGAAAATGTGAGATCTCAGAGTTTCACAACTCTGCTGAGGAGGAAAGAAATAAATTCACCTTCCATTTTGTTTTGCCTGAGGTTTTGCTTAGAATTCTCATGGAGGTGGTTGGTGGGAGTGGGGGATGGGTTTTGTTTGGTTTTAATAAAATTGAAATTATCATAGGCATCAGACTGCATTTTGATAGATATCTGGATTGGGGGGGGGGGAATTTCTTTTTGGTAGAGATTTTGATTTGTTATGTCAATGCTCACAGTTCAAGATAAGGCCAAAAGAGATCTTCCAAAAGGAAAACTCCTTCCCTCCTCCTCCAATCAGAATTTAACATATTCTGAGGCTACAGGGTTTCTCCAAATCTATGAGAAAGCTAGGAGGTTAAAGGGAATCATTTATGTATTGTTAGCAAATAATATGAAGTGGAACAAAGTTATATCATAGTTTATAATGAAATGATTGCTGCTCAACATCAAATAGGGTTAATATAGTCATAAATTATTACTTATGTTAACTCGTAACTGCTAGTGAAAACACTTCCAAGCTGAAGTGGACTGCATCATGTAGAAAATTAAACGTCCTAACAACTACAAATCTTTAAATCAATTTTTTACTAAAAAAGAACAACCATAAGCAAACCATGAATATCCAGAAAAGATTATGGTGTAAGACACAAATGGTTATAAGAAAAAGAACATACTGCAACTATGAAGTATAACAAGGCAATAAACTTGGAATACAAGAGTGTTTAGCAGCCTTAAAGCTATGAAGACAGATATTAAAAACTGGCAGTTTAAAAAATAACCTCAATTAAAATCAGGCAAGATACGCATAAAACTAAAACATACTTTAAACAATCCAAAACTAATTTAAGTTTAGGATGGAGTTCACATCTGTGTAAAATACTGAATAACTCTGCAAGAGATAATTTACTTGTAGGCTGATAAACTTCTCAAAAAAAATTTTTTTCCCCTCTCTAATGCCTTGATGGATCCAAATATCAGGTACTTTCAAAAGTGTTTCCTGAAAGAGGAGAATCCTACAGCCATTTCCTAATACTTCCCTATGTAATTCCATCAGATGTGTGCAGACAGAAGGTACTTACCAGTGGAGACTAATAAAAAAAGCAGTAAAGTTTCACTATTTCTGTGAGATTTAAAATTCTGTTCAAATTAAGAAGCAGCTACTATTAAATGAACAAATGTGTGTGTAGGATGTCATTTGTTTCTCTCCAAAAAATTCTCTCTTGAAATGGAAAAAAATATTAAAAGTTCCCAGCACTGCTGTGAAGACACGCAAAACTGCCAGTACTGGCAGGTCGCAAAGCAGGACACATTAGACTCCCTGTTATTCAGCTGCAGAGCTGTCTCAAGTTTATTTGGCATTTGCCGATTCCAGGAGTAGCTGCTAGATGTCTGGGAATCTGTTAAATCCCTGCCCAAACAGCAGGATTGGTAAGTCTACACACGTAATGTAGTTTTATTGTTTTTAGTGTCTACTAAATATGAAGTATTTTTGTTGCAATACCTTACTTAGCATACTAGCATGTTACTGTTTAAATAATATGAAGAAGCTCTCTAGAACAGCAGAAACTGATTTTTTAAACTCTTCTCCGAAGCAGGTTTAGGATAGTTTTCTGAAGTCAAAAATTTTTTATGATAACTGCAATAAAGTCTCCTGTTCCTGTACAAAAGCTTGTGACTTTAAATGATTTTAAAAAGAAAGTTACCCATGCTCTTTAGGAATTCAGAAAGAAGCTTCAGTTAACTCTGTCTACTTCATCAAAAGTCATACGAAATAAACTGCTCATGTCATAAGCAATGCAGGTATTTGGTATAAATCAATATAGTTATATATGCTGAGTAGAAAGTAAATGACAACAGAAGATACAACCCAATCCTAAGTCATCGCTTACATGATAGAAGGAAAGAAACCAACTCAGATTTGGGGCATGCTACTCTTCAAAACCAAAAGTCAATCAGCAATGACACATGTTGTGATTTAGAATATTCAGAACACTGAAGTCACTGAGCTGGCAACACTATCCATGGAAACCTGTTAACATTAATGCTTATAAAATCAGACAGGAGAGGAAAGCTTCTCTACATGAGTAGAAAGCAGTTGTATTTTTATTCTCATTATCTAGTTCCAAGACAAGCTTATAGAGATTCCTGAAGTTCATTTAAAACAAAATAAAATACAATGCCTTTTATTGTTTCTGCTTCATTTCCACACACATCAAATTCATTTCAGTTCAAATGACAAAGTGGGGCAAACATAAAGAAAAGAAGGTTTACAGGAAAAGACAACACCATTGCATAGGTCTGGTGGGTTGTAGTGACTCTTTGATGCAAACAGTGCTACACATGGACTGTGCAGACATAAGAAAAGCAACATTTACAATGGATCATACTGAAGGGGAACACAACCAGCTCCAATTTTTGCCTAATCTTCCACGTCAGCACCTGGACTAAGCAGGGACAAGTCTCTCAGCTTCTCACCCACGTTTAGACAGCTAGAAGTTGGCCTTTCAAGTTCAGCAGTCATACTGACCTGTTATCCAGTGCTGTTCCAATACTGAAAAAAGGTTTGTCCTTGATTCTCTAGTTCTCATACTAAGGACAGAGAAGATAGACTTGGCTCTACAGTTACTAACGTAAGTGCACAGAGATGCTAAAGAAAGGTGTGGAGTGTAAGCACAGTGCCGGGCTGCTACATGCACGACAGCTTCTGTAGCATGATCTTTGCACTTGACAGTAAGGCTTGTTTTCATCATAAAATTCAGAGCAGTAAACTTCTCAAGTACAAAAAGAACATCCAATTTTTAAAACTGCATTATACTAGTCAACAGCTTCCCTTGGTCTCCACCACTAGCCCTTTTCCTGCCATCGCTGCTTCTCTTTGTCCGTTCCTCCAACTTCTCCCTAAGTGGCCATCACCCACTTCCTGAGCAGCTGCCTTGTTGGCATCCCACACCTGATGTTGCTGCTCTCCTCGTCTGTGTTGCTTCCATCAGCACCGTCTTTCTTTCCTGCTCACGGAGGCACACTGCTGCTTCAGGTTCTCCATGCCTCCTTTCCCATGCTAGATTCCCTCACAAATGAAGTGTACTTCAGGAATGTCCTGGCAGGCCAGTAAACGAAAAATGTGTACGAAGAGGCCATTTCATTTGCACGGTTAGCAACTATCTTCTTTCCTTTGTGTGCTTAAAGCAAAGAAAATGCAAAAAAGCTGCAAAGAACATAATGTCATTAAATAAAGCAATTCCGACAGACTAGCTTATAACGTCACATACTCACTGCTTTATCTCAAAAGCAGAAGATAAAAATATATTAAGTAGTAATTTCTTTTTAAAAACACTCTTTGGGAATCTCTGTCCCATCTATGCCAACCAACCAGATGACATTGCTGATCTCAGTGCACCAGCAGCACGTTCAGCACAGCTCACAGTCCCACACCACCTTCCATGTCATCGCAACGGGACCACAATGCTGATCTGAGGAAGAACTTGAAGCATGCTATGAGAAAGTTTTTAAATTAATAAACACAACTGGAAGTTGTGCTGTTTACAGACAGAAAAAAAAAGGAAACAGTCTGGGATTAATGTCAGAAGTTGTTTTGTTTTGAAAGCATCTATTTTCAGAGTCCCTCTTACAACACTGATAAAGGAACACAAACTATCACTTTGGGGTGAAGAGTCATGCCTCCCCAGTGGCGCTGTTAAGCTCAACCAGTGCTCTCAGTTTACTTCTTAGGAAGGGATGATCTTCTCATCAAAACAACCATCTGAGACCAATCTTTCTTGGCAAGCTCCACAGGAACAAATGGTTCTGTGGTGCCTACTGTAGGCTGAAAGATCCTGAAATAATGAAGCTGGTTCATTTGGTAGAAAAATGGAGCTCTTGGTGCTCCCGTATCTACACCAAGTCACATTAAAGTTTTAAGTGATGATGCCCATCTTTTGTTACAGTACAGAAATGGTACTTTCCAGATACTATCACCCACTACTTTGGAATAGAGCTATTTGATACTCGCTTTGCCAAAAGCAAAATTGCTACGATGGTAAGAGAGGGCAAGTTTGTGTATTTCCAGGCCCCTGCAGAACCTGCTGCATAGATAAAACAAGATATTGGACAAGGGAAACCAAGTGTGAAACTAACCTGGCAATACAGCCAAGTGTCCCAATCAAATGATTTTCTATTTAGAATGGAAAATGCAACTCTGCCATAGGTGTGAACTAAAGACCCATAGACTCAACATCATCTGACTAATGCCCAAACATAATAGATCTATATTTATGCTGCTATATACACCACAGAAGAAAGGGAAGCAATGGAGAAAGAGATCTTCATTTTCCCCAAGACTGCTGAAGAAAACCCCAACATGTAACACAATAAGATTAACAGATTAATTTATACCCATGTAAAAAGCATCATGATTTAAGTGTTAAGTGTTTGGTACAGCTGTGGCACTATGCCACATCCATGAGCACAACTCTGAAGCAATCCTTGTAGGGTAAGAGAATGCAGCTGCCTTTCTGAAAACATGATGAATTTGCTTTGATAAAGGATGCCAAAATTCAGGGTGGAGTCTTTTTTTGAGCACAGGGCAGGGCAGGGGAGTAGGTGCCTTTGACTAGCTGAATGAAGATCAACACCTTGTGCAGGGAGCAGAATACTAAATCTCTGCTTCCTCCAAGTCCTGTCCTGCTCTGTGCCACAGGCAATTGGCCACTTCCTATATTTCTCTTAAATCCTCCTTGAGACTCTTGAAGAGTCTCATCAACAACCTTGAGACCTGTTTTTCATGCGTGGAATGTAATCCTCTCCACGCTGCAGCTGAGAGCAAGGCTAGAAAGGACATAATAGACAAGTAGAGCTACTGTATCCTACTGAGACAAGCCTTTATTTTCTTTTTTTTTCTTTCTTTCTTTTTTTAAAATTGAGAATATTTGCCAAAGCCTCCATGCCTCGAAGCATTCAATAAGAAGTTCAGTTCCCCCATGAACTGGAAATTAAGTTTGGAGGTGAATGTCCTTGCTCATACTTTTAATCATGGCTCAGGAGACCAGCAGGATTCCAGCAGCTGTGCGGGGTCAGGATGCAACCTCCTGAATCCTTCCTGTGATACTGATTACAGTGGGCTGATTTAAATTAGCAACAAAAAAGCCTTAATTTAATTAGCAAATGTCCATGTTTTCTTGCAATTTTGATGTTCTTTTGTTGTTTTGCGGTAAAAGGGCTGAAAATTGCTACCTAAGTTTTTTGTTTTTTTACTAACCGTAGATTTTCTAAAAAATAAATGGTTCTTTTTGCCAACAAAGGCAAAACTGCATACTCACTTAAGCAATTCAAGTGATTAACACATTTATTATAAACCTTAATTCTTAAATGTTATGGCAGAACACATTAAGTTACATTTCCTATTTACAATAGAGAACTAATTTATATACACTTAATTTATATCTGTTTTCTTCTGCATGCAAATTAGAATTTTATTAAAGTGCAGAAACTGGTTTTAGTCAGTCAGTCAGTCATACTAACTTAACAGAAAGAAAGCATTTAACAGAATTTATTAAAAGACTTTGCACATAATATTAACTGGTTTAACTAACAAATACCTGCAGTTACTGGATTGAACCAACAGTTTTTAATCACTGTGTCCATAAACTTTTAGTTATGAGATTTGAGTATTTGCTCTGTTTTTTTAAAGGAATACACTAGGAGTGAAACAACCTTTTAGGATTGTTCTCTTTTTTTTTTTCCTGCTAACTTCCTAAAAGTTTCTCAACTTTGAATGAAACAGTTACTGAACGGAAGTAAACTGCAGTCAGAAAATAATTTTGCTCCATTTGCACAATGAAAAGAGCTGTCCCAAGTAGATTAGTCTCTTCAAAAAACCTCTGGGTCCAGGTGCTCAGCCAGACATATCTCCCAACTTAATTGTATGGATTTCCACAGAAGAAAATAAGACTGCCTGAAAAGATGAAGTGTGTGCACACGGGGCTCTTCACCATGATTTTTGAAAATTCCCAAATATTTTACATACAGAAGCATAAAAGAAGCAGTGGCTAGTCATACCATAGCACTAAATGATTTTCTACATTTTAAAAAATAATTTTAATAGAGATTACAACATTGATGCAGGTCTTTCACAGCCTCCTATTTTCATAAGTGTATTTGAATAGCTATATTTTGAAGTGAAAATACGTTTGATCTATTCTAAAAATAATTTCTATACTATACATTTTCATTAAATGAAAATTATAAAGGGAAAAGTAGACAGCTGCAGTCAATAAAGCACAATCCAGCTCCTCCAAATTTTAGGATCTGGGTCAATTCACAGAAGACTCTATACACAGACACTGAAATCCAGAGGGAAACAACAAATGTCAAGATGAAATAACAAACATTTTAAACACTATATAATCTGAAGAAATTTTCAAATTTTCAGCTTTTCTTACACCTGTCACAAACAAAATTTACCATTATAAAACCATTTTTTTTAAGCTTAACCTCGTAATTTCTCAGTTCTTGCATGTGTCAATACTAGTTTAAATAAAGTATCGGATTACACAACATATTCTGAATTATTTCTCCGATAAAAATGATCAAGGACCAACCCTTGGAATTAAATGTATTTATAAAGGCAATTTACAACTCTGTTTCAAAGTTCACAAGTTTACTCCAAAACTCGAGGATTTATATAAGTAAAAGAAAACCTAAAGAAAATTTGTACTTCTCTGTCTACCAGCAATAGATCCCTAAAAGCCTACAATATCTAGAGATTGCCACTTGACCTTTTTATTGGTACAGCAGATTATTTGGTTTGCAACTGTGTTATGACTATTGAGTAGCCTCAATTCCTCATGCTCAGTCATTTCATCTTACACTTTCTTCCCAATCCTCCAGTCCTCCTCCTCTATCTTGGCAATACCTCCAACCTATGGCAACCCCAAGCTGTGTCAGCACCACCAGATTTTTTTTTACCTCATCATTAACGAAAATAAAACAACAGACCAATCTCAAATGGCCCTTTGGGATCTTCTGATTAGTAACTTCTCTCAAACCAGACAATCTCTCCCATAAACAAAACTCATTGCCCTTTCTCCATTAGCCAGTTCGTTAGATGGATCAGGTTTCTTATACTAACCCCCATCTAAACTAAATTATAATGTCTCATGAAGAGTGCTTTAAAGACCTTGCTGAAATAGAAATAGGTTTGATCCACTGCATTTCATTGCCTACAGAGTAAGTTATCTTATCACAAAAGATATCAGGTAACTCTGTTAGTAACCATTTTTGGGAAAGTGTATTGCATTTTAACTCAAAACATTTGGCCATCAGTTATCCTGGCCTGGCATCTATTTCTGCTTCCTTCCTCTGGCCCCCTCCCCTCCTATGGTTCAGACTGACATTAAAATGTCCCAAAACTAGTGGACACAAGTACCAAGCCTTGAGTAACAGATGGTGCTTATACTGAAACACCTTCCACTGTACCTACTAGAGCAAGGTCTAATTTTTCTCAGTTAAAGGACAAGTGCTATAATTTGATTAGATACCAAGGAAACCGGTTGACAAAATGGGCATTCTGGCATTTCTAACTGATTTTAGATATCTATCAAACTCTGCTTTGACAGCTTTCTGACAGACTTTAAAAAACAGGGGTTTTTTTGTTTGTTTTTTGCTCTTCAACTTCCAGACAATCCAAATAAAACACAAAGAGAGTGTGCCAGCTCCTGCATGCCTACATCATGTGAGTATAGATGTGACCATAGATGCAGGAAAATTAATCCCAGCAGTGAACATGGATTTGTTTCCCAAGTAGAAAGGAATTCACAGCTTTGAATGAATGAATGAAAGTAAATAATAATAAAAATAATCCTTCTGGCCAAAATAAATCATTTTATGAAATGAACAGATGGAATTGTAAGGAGGAAACAAAACTTCTTTTAAGTTAAAATTGCTTCTGTTGTCTTTGATCTGATTTAAGTTGTACTAAAGGTCAATGAACATTGGAACAAACATTGCTAAATACTGTACTCAATGGATAAAAAGAAACATTAAAGTTTGGCCTTATTGTACATAACACATCACACAATGATCTCACCAAAGTTACCAGCTGGGGACTTGCAAACCACATTTACCAAATAAGGCAAAATGCTTCGTGCCTGAAATCCTTTCCCAGTTACCTCACCCGGCTTTTGCTCGCGTTTCTACAATAATTGCAGAGGTCTTTTTTTTAAACTCAGATGGAGTAAATCAACAGGCTATCCAATGCAAAGCTGGGTTTGTGTAGTCTCTGGAGAGAACTCAGCTTTATTTAAACTGAGTGTGTACAGAAAAGGAAGAACTGAAATATGCACAATAAAAACAGAAGGGTGAATAGTATAAATTGAAAAGAGCGAGTGATGTAGATTTGTGTATTGCTGGTTTGATTACAACCACTAATATTTTATGGGGAACGTTTCTCAAATTTGTTGGGTACGTCCAGGTTTTTGAAGTGCATGTGAAGAATTGGTCTTTAATGTTATTCTTGTGACGTTCCAAAAACACTTGAACTTCACGCTCTGGGTTTATGCTGTCCTTGTATTTGAAATATAGCTTTGTAACATCAACAGGATGTATTTTATCCTCCATATTCTCTTTGATTTCTGTGATTATATTTTTTGCCTAAGCTTGATATAGTTTTGAAGAAAGAATAAAATATTCTCATTCTCTATATTAAACACAACAGGATAGTCCTACATAGTTCATCATGAAAGTCAAAATCTTCCAAAGTTATTTATTATTAAAACAAAATGGTGATTGTCATAGTAGAAAACTGTCATTAATTTATAACATTTTCTCTCTTTTTTTTTTTTTCTGTGCGTGTGTGGCGGGGCAGTGGGGGGGGATTCTTTGTTTTTATCTCCAGCTGAATTTTATTGGCTGTTTTAGAAAAGAAAGAAAAAAGTCCCACAAGCACTTTTAAGCACGCACTCTCATAATCTTCCCCTCACCAAAATCTGACAGTAATACCTAGTATAATTTCTTATTACCACAACTATCTAATAATTCTTTTTCCTCAAAAAAATTTGGAAACACAGCTTAATGGGTACTAAAATTAATAAACACAAAGTCCAATCAGAAGAGAGAGAATCCAACACTCGCCACTGCTTATAAAATACACTCTCACAATGTAAGGCTGATCACAAAGACCAGCTGCTTGCACCTTTAGCTACTGCTGAAATTGCCAGTGCAAAAGGCATATACAATTAAACTCATGCTTCTATATCTAATCTCTTAAAATGTCAGTCTATAAGATGTTGACATAAATTAACTGTAAATTCACAGCTCTAGAAATATATAATATGACATAACTGTCAGCTCTCCTGTGGAGTCTGCACCATCTCAGCCTCTCTTCAGAGAGGAACACATTCCCACAAATGTTTTGGGTTGTTTCTGAGGGGGGAGAGGGATGACAGAGAACCAGGAGCGAGTTTGGGTTTGATATGAATACGAATCTACACGCTCTTTTAAGTTAATACTAAGGGAAAAAACAGCTCAAACCTGGTATTTCAGAGCAAAAAGTAATGGTTGATACATGGTCCATACAGCTGATGTATTTAGAGAAGACCTTAAATAAGAAGTGACATTCTCAGTGTCCTGTGAAACTTGCTGCTGAAATCCAAGCAACAAGAAAGCATCTATGTTTTTTGTTTGGTTATCAGTTCAGATCACCCCAGAAGAGTTCAAAGAGCCAAACCTCTGTGCAAACCTTCATTAACTGCAGATAACTAACTAGCAAGTTCAACTCATCCCATATTTACAAGAGTTCATAAACACTCAAGGGTTAAGCCCAGTGAACAGAAGTGGAGGTAAGTGATCTGACCATGTGCTTTACTTTACTAACAATGAGTTTCAGAAAGCCCAAATTTCGTACTGGTCTCATCATACACTGCTATTTTGTAATTACTAGGAAAACAGTATTAAATATAATTAATCTCTCACTTCTTTGTGTTAATTCCATCTAGTTAAAGGCCAACTGTAATTGCTTCCACTGATAAAAATCTATTCAGAGGCAAATGTTTGTGTCGCAATCTGGGTTATGCAGGTGGTCTGAATCTCTTATTTTTGAGCTTGACAGTTGAACTCCATGAGCAGTGCAAAAAAAGTGCAAGAAAGTGCAGGTGGTCTGAATCTCTTATTTTTGAGCTTGACAGTTGAACTCCATGAGCAGTGCAAGTGCAAGAAAAGACAAGTTTATTTGACATTTTATAAAACAATGAGCTGGGAGAACTCTCTATCTGGTATCAATGTGTCCAGTATCCTGGACTGCCCAAAACACACATAGTGCTGCATAATAAAATGCATTAGACACTGGAGTAAGAGTTAGCTGAGTCAGGCTCTCTCCTGAACTCATTCAGTACACTGTTGTGTCACCACAGACAAGTCAAAACAATCATTGTTTCCACAAATTATAGAAGATGGGCAAATGCCCATATTTTGTCATGAAGAGATATGGAAAAGAAACCAGTCATTGTGATATGCCAAACAGACTCAACCTGTCCTGTAGTGCTCTGCCTTTAATGTTAAATACTTGCTGATTCAAAAAACAAAGGAGTTATCTGCAATTAGATCATTAAATATGTGTTGACATTTACTGAGTGATATATTTAAAGGGGACATGCGTGTCTTATAAAATTCGACAGAGAGCCCTGTGAACTGCCTGTGGATCATCTCTCAGATGTACCAGGTCAGCCAATAACAGTACAGCAAGTTAGGCTTTCAAACAGGGTTCTCTGCAGAGAAGAATGATACCCCTTAAACTATATGAATACGAAATTAAACAGTAACACAAAGAATTGAACAACGCAACTAAAACCTAAAGATAATTTTGTGTTTGAATTAAATTCTGATTTCTGCAGCATAGTAAATAAACTCTCAGCCCTGCATCTCACAGCAGCATGGGGTGGGACAAGTGAAGAATGCAGTTGTACACAAAAACATATCAAGTACGAGGGTAAAGAACATCCATTTCAGAGAAACCTGACCTCAAGTTCACAGCAAAAATTCTTCTCAAACATTTACTCAGTTCCTGTGCGGAAGCAGTCTCATCTGTTTGCTACACATGTGCAACAGCAGTACAAAAAGTACAAACCTTCAGTCTCTCTTTCCAATAGCTCTGTTCTTCTTCTGAGGTTGTTTGAGTACAGCACAAGTGCAACCTCAGCTACAACTTCAAACAGATATTTTTTTCTTACCCGTTTAACCTTACAAATGGAAAATTTCCCAGAAAATTTTATGAGCCCTGATACAAGAATCAAAATGCTTCAGAACTAGCATATTTATGTAGACAGAAGGAACTGTTACTAACCATACCTCTAATTGACTACTGCAGCCTATGTGCATCTCTCAGATTGTGATCAAAGCAGTCACTGATAACCACTCAAGACTCCAGGATCAGACTGAAAATAGCTCTTCTAGACTAACAGTTCATTCCAACATCTTTTTCCCCAACACATCTTATTTCCTGGGCTCATTACTGAACCCTGGTATAGATAACCAGCACTGTTTCTCTAACACAGATGCAACACTTAACACCAAAGAACTGGCTTAAATCACTTTAACTGGAGCATGTCCACCATGGAAAAATCTCTGGGCGATATGAATACTCTGGCAAAATGAATATGAATCACTGCACTGCATCAGCCATGTAAAGTGGAGAGAGAAAGCAGAGATAGAGAGCATGCCTAAAGCTCAGTGACTTCTTTCGGTCTTTATACAACAGTCACATGGAGGGCCACTGCACCCACAGCATCTGTCTGAAACCTCTGTGCAGTTCTGGGTTAACCCAGGATGCAACGCAACATAAATGCAGACATCAGAAGATGAACACAACCCCAGACAGTAAGAATGTGCAACAGTAGCAAGAGCTGTACCCTGTGCATATAATCAGTCTTTAAACTCCATTTCTAAATCACCTCCTCCTCTGAAGCAAAGAATCCAGTATAATTTACTAACACATTAATGAGGATGGCATCAAGTATGTTTGAATCAAAAAAAATGCCTGTTTTCAGTCCAGCCTTCAAAATACACTGATAAATAAACATGAAATGAAAAAGAACTGTTTCCACAGCCACTTACTTTTGCTGCTCCTATTTGCTCTTTACGAAACTTCTCCAGCGGTGCTATTAGCACGTCATTAGCATTCTGGATCTGCAAAGTTAAACATAAAGGGTATCTTTTTAATACAGAGTATTTGCAGGAAGTGGACTCCTAGTAACTCTGCCAATGTGCAAGACTGAAAAATTCATGTCCATAACATCCTGGTAAGAGCATACGGGTAGGAGTCAATAATTATGTCTTCTTTACATAAAACATACAACACACATGTTCACTAGTCTATTATGGAATATTTTCATGAATAACTAAAGCAATTGTAATGAATAATGTAGTAAGTTTATCTGCAATATATAGAAGAGTTTTCTGGTATTTTACCTCCATTTCTTGCATCTTGCCTAAAACCAGAATAGAAATATCCAGGAACATGTTTTGGCAGAACAGAGAAGACAAACATAGTGGTACTGACAGCACTGCCTAAAAAAGCCTGTGTTTACAGACTCTGCATCTTTGACAGCTGAATCTTTTCAGCTATCTCTTTGGATTATATACCTAGTTACACTGAACAGAGGAGAGTAAGGCAGAGAACTCTAAAAAGAAACGTGGACAATTTGCAAAATTCTCTAGATTGGAGTCCTTCACTTTTCTAATTTTTAAACTAATTTAAGATGTCCTGCAGCTATTTTTATCACTTTAACCTAAACCAGGGTTCCTAATGAATCACAGTTTTCCCCTCATTACCTCTGTTTATTTAGTGTAAATGCAGTCCTGGGAACCCCTCTCTGAAGACCATTCCCAGCAGCGACCACCCTTGTCATTCGGGCTAGAAACACACATGCAGCAGAATACAAATGCCAGTCATGCCACTGGGCCACTCACCAAAAAAAGGTAGTGTGATTTCACCAAGTGCCTTTTAGGGACATGAAGAAGTAACCAACTAAATCGACTTTACTGCAGAAAAATGAGAAGAAACTAAAAACTGCCAACACATCAGAAATAAAGCATAATAAAACACATTATAATATTCTATTATACTAGCTACAGGCAAAATCTTAGGTTTTCTGCATGAATGGCTTTTTTTCTCCTCACCAGTCCAGTCTTTACCATACTCATCACATTCCACATTTGGGCTTTGGCAGGTTTGGAGGTCTGGGCAAAGCTAACATGTACCTAAGCCAAACGTGAATGAATACAGCTCTTGTGACTCTCCCATAACAATAAATGGTAAGTTACATTGTCGGCTGAGCATGAAAACTTCCCAAAAGGATGCAATAATAAACATATAGAATAAATCCATTGAAACACAAACACATTTTCCTTCCTCCCAAACCTAACATTACAATTCAAAAGACCACAGAATCACCACATCTCTCAGTAGGGCAAAGTTTCAGCAAAAGTTGAGACTCCCTTTGACATCCTAACGTAACAAAGTCCAAGACAGCAAAGACAACACTTGGCATGCTCAATGATGAAGTGATCAAAATGTGCTAGATTTAAAAATAATAATCAGGCACAGAGGATGAGGAGGAGTGTTCTCACTGCATTCACTGTGCTTTCACTGCATTAAGCATTCTTACATCAGTTCGACTGGAACACACTACAAAGCTACATTATTCTCCAAGTGGACATTTTCCCAAAATATCATAGAACCATAGAATACCAGGTTGGAAGGGACCTCAAGGATCATCTGATCCAACCTTTCTTGGCAAAAGCACCGTCTACACAAGATGGCCCTGTACCCTGAATCTTAAAAGTGTCCAAAGTTGGGGAATCCACCACTTCCCTGGGAAGATTATTCCAATCATGGATTGTTCTCATTGTGAAAAATTTTCCTCGTGTCCTATTGGAATCTCCTCAGGAGTAACTTGTACCCATTACCCCTTGTCTTTTCCACGGGACTTCTTGTAAACATGGAGTCTCCATCTTCTTTGTAGCTGCCCTTTAAATACTGCAACATGGTGATAAGGTCTCCCCTAAGCCGCCTCTTCTCCAGGCTGAACAAATCCAATTCTCTCAGCCTTTCCTCATATGACAGGCTTCCCAGTCCCTTGATCATCTTCGTGGCCCTCCTCTGGACCCTCTCCAACCTCCCTGAATCTTTTTGTATAGTGGGGACCAAAACTGAACACAGTATTGCAGGTGTGACCTGACAAGCACTGAGCAGAGTGGGATAATGATTCTTTCTCTCTGCTGGTGATGCCCTTGTTGATGCAGCCCAGCATCCTGTTGGCTTTCTTTGCCGCTGAAGCACACTGTTTACTCGTATTGAGCTGGTCGTCCACCAGGATGCCCAGGTCCCTTTCCACAGAGCTGCTCCCCAGCTAGGTAGATCCCAGCCTGTGCTGCACTCTTGGATTACGTCTTCCCAGGTGCAAGACCTTACACTTGTCATTGTTGAACTTCATGAGGTTCTTGTTAGCCCACTCTTCCAGCCTATCCAGGTCTTCCTGCAGGGTGACTCTCCCTTCTGAATTGTCCATTTCCCCGCTCAGTTTGGTACTGTCAGCAAATTTCAACAAGGTCCCATCATCCAGATCACTTATGAAAATATTAAATGGCATTCGGCCCAATATTGATTGTTGGAGGATCCCACTTGTGACAGGTTGCCAGTTTTAAAAAGAGCTATTTACCACCACCCTCTGGGTGTGTCTGTCAGCCAGTTCCCCCCCAACACACAGACCACTTGTCTAGACCATAACACATCAGTTTCTTTAGGAGGAGGCTGTGGGGAACTGTATCAAAACCCTTGAAGAAATCCAGGTAGACAATGTCCACTGCTCAACCCACATCAACTGAGCATGTTACTTTTGTCACAGAAGGTGATCAGGTTTGTCAAGCATAATTTGACCTTGGTGAATCCATGCTGGCTTTTCCCACCACATGCTTCATTTGACTTGTCTTATCCCCCAGGAGGATTTGTTTCGTAACTTTCCCAGGGACTGAAGTCAGACTGATGGGCCTGTAATTTCCTGGATCCTCCTTTAAGCCCTTCTTGTAGATGGGGTGGCATTCTTCCAGTCTTCTGAGACATCCCCCAATCACCACAACTTCTCAAAGATTATGGAGAGCAGCCTCACAACAACATCAGCCTGCTCTCCAAACACCCTTGGGTGGATAACATCAGGGGCCATCGATTTGTAGGGGTCAAGCTCCTGTAATAGTTCACATACCAACTCTTCTTTCACTGACAATGGGTCTGTCTGCATTGACCTGGAGTTTTGTTCCCAGGGCCTGGGGCCCACTAGTGCTGGTAAAGACAGAGATGAAGAAAGTGTTGAGAACCTCTGACTTTTCAGTTTTGTTGGTGACTAATTCACCTCTCCTGTTTAACAGTGGGGCCAATATTTTCCTTCTGTTTCTGATTGTTGTTTACATACCTGAAGAACCCTTTCTTGTAGTTTTTGACATCTCTGGCCAATTTAAATTCCAGCTGAGCTTTTGCTTTTCTAACTGTATCTCTGCACACCCTGGCAATGCCCTTATAGTTCTCTTTTCCGTCTCTGTTATGCTTCTCTTTTGGTTTTGGGCAGACTCAAAAGTTTGCAGTTAAGCCAAGGGAGTCCTCTTGCTCTGCCTTACTACCAGGCAACATCTAGCAATCTGAGACTCAGCACTTTCTACAAGGCACTTAACAAAACATAATCACTATCCAAAGGGTCTCTAAGTAAGGCAGATCAAAATTAACAGGGGTGCAAAACTGTTGGATGACTTGCCCACAATCAGGCAGAATTGCAGTGCATACACCCGGAAGCAGCAGTTGGAAGTTTTGATAGCTTACAGAGCACATACATGGCTTTTAGCACATACAGAAATCACAAAGGCTTCCTGGAGTCACTGGTACAGAAGTGTGGATGCATCTTTTCCTTCTTTTTCACATACAAAAGTTTTTTCTCTGCATTTAAGATTTATTGCTATATACAGCAACAATATATTAAATATCCACAGTTCAATTAAGAGACATTCGTATTATTGAAGTAGTTACTACTGATACCAGCAATCACTGCTAGTCCTGTTGTTAGTCACTGCCAGTCAAACTAACTCCATGTGGAGCTGAATATGGCTCTTCCCTTCACTCAATGCTATCATGTTTAGGCAGCCTCCGTGCCACACCAGGAGACCTCACTTCACATATTGCCCTTTCGACAGACTTAACGTGACTGAAACACAACTACTGCCTGTCTCACTCAATGCTGCTGCAAAACAAATTAAATATTTTGGAACAACAGAATCCTGCTTCAGACACTGTGGAAGAACATATTCACAGGAAACATATAGCACTGAGAGGAGTCATGTGGGAATTAACTGGCTTTGCAGGGCTGAAGCACAATGTTATTCACTCCCATGGTTATATAACTAGGAATGGACAGTGGGCATTGCAGGGCTAATTAAAAGATGTCACACGCTTCATCCAGACAGGGTCTGTGCCTCTGAACAAATCTGCTGAGCCACATCAACAGAACATTCTGCAAGCTCATCCCTGGGCTGAAAGCTTCTACTGATGAAAGCCCTGATGTAGCAATTCACCTCCCAGCAAAATCAGGATCTGGGCAAGTAATTGGCTTTGGCTTTGGGGAAGGAGAACACACCAGCAAAGTACCAGAGAGAATCCCGGCAGATGCATTTCAACAGCCAGTATTGCAAGACACGGAATGCTCCACTGTCAAAAGACTTCCATTGATTTCTGCCAGGTTGTGCCTAGCTTTTGGAAACAGAAAATTATACAGAAAGAATTTTTGCCTTATTATGCATTTATTAATTTCCTTTCATTGCCAATTCCTGTCACTGCAATTACAGTGCAACTTTACATTACAGTTTCCTTGTTAATGGTTATAAATTGGCATACAGCCCCCCCCACCCCCAAGTAGGAATCTAATCTTCCCACAACCATTTCCATAGAAATTTGATTGCTTTAGATAATCTGAAATTTTCACTGTGTGGTCCTAATAAAGTAACTTTCTTCCTGCCAAGAGATAATCCCTCTTCTACTCAGTTACTCTGCTAGGATGAAATCACAGACACTTGGAAAAGGCAAACAATGTCAAAAAGACTGTAACAATTTCTGTAAATAGCAACTTCAGAAATCCGTGTTGTGTTTAAAATACAGATCTTATCCTTAAAAGCTTATTCAGATTAGTCACAGCTTTAGAGAAGTTCTTTCTTGAGCCAATAGTTACTGAATGCTACACAGTTCCAGCTCCTATGTGTCAGACAATCAAATAATGTGATCATTTTTCTTGATTGGCAAAAGCACCGTTTTTCCTCAAAAAAAAGAAGGGGGGGGGGGGGGGGAACCCAACCAAAAAACCAGGAATCACACAGTTTTAACTTACTGTCAGTTCATTAGTCTTTTTTAAATTAAGATGATAGACAAGCATTAGGCAGACATACTAAATATTACTTTGACAATTTAGAGAGCTATATTAGATCTAGTAAAAATGAAACAAATTTTTCTAAAAAACTTAATCAACTTTTAATCTTTAGTGTATATATAACTCTATGTAGCAATACTGATAAAAATGCCATTAAAATAAAGACCACCAAAATCACACCGAATTTGTAAAAAATACTTCAAAAATAAACACTTAAAAATTGCAAATACTTTTTCTAAGCCAGCTTTGACAACTTATGAGGCCCTTCTCTGTTTTCTTAACTGCAACATTTCAATATGCTCTGACAGTCTTCAAGCCAACATGGTGAAGCACCTTAAGTTGTCTTTTCTGATTCATGATCTTCCACCTTTCCAACCTACCCTCCTTTCTTCCAGAAGTTATGTGAAAATGTATTAATGCACCAATAATGAGATTAAACTGTAGTTTTCACACATCACAGAGAAACTCCACATCTATACTTGGAGACATTTTTGACTAGCAATTTTTTAAACTTTTCTTTTTTACTAAAAGTTTCAATCATCAGTAGAATAAAGAAAAAAATTCAACATTAACTAACATAGCCTTAAGAGAAACACCATTATTACACTATGTTGGAAAGGGAAAAATAAAATTTTTGTAAACATATCTGAATATTTCCCTTTCTAGATTTTCTTAAATTTAAGTTATTGTTAATTTTTTGAATGAGTTTTCTAAGAAGCCCTCAATTTGGAATAAGGTATGATATACAGAATGTACATGCATCATTCTTCAGCTTTTACTTAGGTAGGACCAGTGGATATAAACAGAAATTTAACTAAAACATTGATGCAGCTGCTTATTCATTATTAAATACTAACAATATAGACACAGAAATTTTAAGTCCTGAAACACTTTACCAGCTTTGAGCTTAACCTGGCAATCTACAATGTTGAATTGCAGTAGTCAGAACAGTTAACACCTTTTGAGCTTTATATTTTTATTTTAAGGGCTAAGGACTAGGTAGGTCACAGAGAGAATTAAGTTAAGAGGATTCCCAATTGCCAGAAAAAGACAGCAACAATATCATAGAATCATAGAATGCTTTGGGTTGGAGGGGACCTTAAAGATCATCTAGTTCCAACCCCCTGCCATGGGCAGGGACACCTTCCACTAGACCAGGTTGCTCAAAGCCCCGTCCAACCTGGCCTTGAACACTGCCAGGGAGGGGGCAGCCACAGCTTCTCTGGGCAACCTGTTCCAGTGTCTCACCACCCTCACAGGAAAGAATTTCTTCCTTACATCTAATCTAAATCTACCCTCTTTCAGTTTAAAACCATTACCCCTTGTCCTGTCACTACACTCCCTCATAAAGAGTCCCTCCCCATCTTTCCTGTAGCCCCCTTTAAGTACTGGAAGGCCGCTGTAAGGTCTCCCTGGAGCCTTCTCTTCTCCAAGCTGAACAACCCCAACTCTCTCAGCCTGTCCTCATTAAGGGAGGTGCTGTCCATCTGTCAAATCCATGTCTCTCCAATTTAGACACAAGGATGTCATGTGGGACAGTGACAGATGCTTTGTACAAGTCCAGGTAGATGATGTCTGTTGCTCATCCCTTCTCCACCAATGCTGTAAACCCACTGTAGAAGGCCACCAAATCTATCAGGCATGATTTGCCCTTAGTGAAGCCATGTTGCTGTCATCAATCACCTCCTTATTTTCCATGTGCCCTAGCATAGTTTCCAGGAAGATTCACTCCATGATTTTGCACTTTTGCAGTGACAGAATTAGGAATTAAATCAAACATATCTGAATTATAATAAAATGCTTTAACTATGAAAAACTTTTGTTTTATATATTGTATCTGGCAAAGACATGTTTTGCTCCAAATCTGCTACAAGTACTTTTCACTGCAACACAGAATTATCACACTTGCGTATGGGAAATAAATCTCATTCTCCCAATGTACTGAATGACTCATGAATTCTGAATGCTCACAAACATTAATTTGCTTCATGTTGTATAAGACTTCTAGAAAATACCAATTAAATTCATTGAAAGAAGGCAACAAATCTCATCGCTAATACATTCATAAGTAATGCATTTATAATGTAGAAACATATTTCTTTGCTAGGCAAAAGGAAATAATTTAATTTGAAAACCTTCCCCCAATTCCTAACAAGTCCTAAAATCTGATCTGTCAGAAAAAACAATTCTTTCAGTCTGTTGCCTGTATCAACAGCTCCTAATCAATACAACTTCAAATAGATCAGCAGAGACTAAATACAGACAACCAAGCATTTATGTAACTTAGTTATGTATCAGGTTTACATGCTACAAAGAATATAAACATGTCATGATAAAACATTAGTCATGTACTTAAGTCCTCAGTTTCTATTTTAAAAGTGAAAAAGTGTAAATATTACATAAAGTTAATAATGTGAATTTCAGTGCCTGTAACTACTTGACCTTAGCAGGACAAATATTTTCACAGCTTGGATGAAAAACTCTACACAGACAAATCACATACTTCGAAAACAAAAAATTTAATATATTTGAAGTTTATCTTAATCCCTCTCACATTTACAAAAAAGATGACATCAAACAATATCCAAGTTTGTGTTACTTTTCTAAAAATATCACTACCAATGCAAGTTATTTCAAGCAGAGTTGAAATTCAGATGATGTTAAAGCAGCTGGAGTAGTAATAACATAGGTTGGACATTTTCATGTACAATGTGTAATGCAATATTCAGCTTCTTAGTAAAAACCTAGTGCTGTATCAAGTCTTAATGCATTGCCACAAGGGGATGCTTATAAATCACATGCTAATCACGGCTGGAAGTAGTTATGTGTGGCTGAATAAATTATTTTTCTCTAAGTTTTTTCAAGAGAACATTATTTTTTAATTTTCTGTATCACAGAGTTTATGTTTAAAAATAAATTAGTACAGTGTTATACCTGAAATGACAGTTTCTTGAAATAGCAAAAAATGACACAGTAGAATATACACAAAGGCTGCCTTTAGCACACAAAGACCAGTCTCCTTACGGAGTCCTCATGAAACATCAGAGAAAGAAACACTCCTCTGAAGAACAATATTGAGGAGGAACCTAACTTCAGCTGTTCAGTCTCCTCAAGGAGTTTTCTTTTCTACTGATTACAGAGCAAGCAGAAGAAAAATTATCCACCATTGGATAAAGTCAGTCTTCGTGAATATTCCTGCCTCAGATTCTACCATCAACTTTTTAAACCTAAACATTTTTATTCTAAAAAGTACACAATGATATGAGGTGTATATACACACACACACACAAAAAGGTAGGTACACATAATATTTTAAACTTAACATTGCAATCATAATTTCAAATTCTGTGTATCTTGACTTCACAGTTACTTGGTAGGGGTCTCAGAAAATAAAGGCTTCCTGATACATTTTTACCTCAGAACACGTTATTACGGGTGAGTGGAGAAACCAGATTTAAAAACTTTATCTTTCCAAGTATTTGCCATCAGATTCTGTCCTGTTTTTTTTTCACTTTCAGAAGTATTTACTATTTCACAAATACTGATTTTCAGAGAGATAAAGTAAGACAGGGGTTTTGTTGGAAGCATCTGTACTTCAGAGACAAATGTCCTACAGAAAGAATGGTCTGTCTTCTCATCGCTGTGTCCTCTAATGATGCCATAGTACTTCAATGCTTGGGTATCAACTCCCTTTCTGCTCCCATGAATGCCTCTTCCTATTTCCAGGCTATGAAAAATTGACAAAGTTGAGACAACTACAGATGCTGTATCCACTTCTGTATGAACAAGGAGGAGATCCTGAACTTCCCCTTCATCTGGGAAGTGCTATCCTTTAAGGTTCAATTGAAAAGAAACTGGTGACACACCCAGCTTTTTGAGTGATGCTGAGACAGAGACAAGTGCTACTAGAAAGGACACAGTCTCATTTATGGAGAACTAAATTTGATCTTGAAAAGTAGATCGTTGGTGAGACCTTAAAATCTGAGACAATTTAGGATTCTTTTGATGGAATTTTGACAATCCCAGATCCCAACCAAAATCAGATTCTCCTGCAAAGCTCAAATCTTTCTGCCACAGAAAAACTTAAGGTGGGGATTGCAGAAAATAGTGATCCTACCACTGTCAGAGTTCTTCACTTCCATGGTCAGTTTTGCCTTAACTCCACTCATGCAGGACTCCTTCGCTGGAGGCACAGGCTCGCCACGCCTGCACTCAGCCAGCCTTCGTTCTTCCCCTTCGCCATGTCGCTTTCCTCCTTCAGGACACTGTGAATTCCATGCTAGCAGGAGACCTCCAACTCTACAGTTTATTTCCCCGATATATTCAAATCCCACAACAATTAGCCAAGCATTCAGTCTGACCTGCTGCCCTTCCTGTGACTTGATGTTTAACCATGGTGACACTGCAGGAATTTAAAAGGAAAAGAGACAAAAAAGAAAATTCCAAGAGGCGCATGCTGTTGAACCAGGGACTGAAGAAAGCAAAATAAAGATTTAAAAGCTATTTTTTAAATCAAGAGGTTCAGTTCTGTTAAACCCTTCAGTTCAAGCAAATTATTGCAGAAATTTATATTATTGTGCATATTGCAAGACAGTGCATCTTTCACACTCATCAAGGTAATGATATTGATCTTTAATACAAAGAGACCCTGCACATTTTCATAGCTTTTTCATTTCTTTTTGAGAAAAATGATATTCTCCTCTTCCAGACTGAATAGCCTACCAATATTAATTTTAACCCTGCTCTTTCTTCCACCAGTCTCCTGTACAGGTAAGCTACAGGGCAAGTTAGGTAGAAAGTATCATACCAACTGTAACTGAGACTAGTACTAACAGAAAGAAATGACATTCCCAAGTTGAGAAGGAAAAGAAACATTTCACCCTTCTTGAAAGCATGATGAGCACCAGGACCGTACTTGTACCATTTTGTGTGCTAATGGAACAAAGAAAAGCCAAGGACCTCACTGAGGGAAGCCAATGCAAAGATTACTCCCAGGACTGCGCGTGAAGGAGAAAAAGAAATAAAAAATACAGAAAAGAAATAAATAGAATCAAAGAACAAACAGTCCCACTCATGTTAAGAAGATTGCTAAGCACAGTATAAAAACAAGCAAACCTTGAAGAGAGTACTGTGACTATCTATGTGATCACTAACCAGATGCGACCTTGTCTCATGAACTAGGAAGAATATCAAATACCAGGAGGTCCTCTTGGGCTCTCCCTCCCATTTGGCAGTCTCCTTTGTTCTTCCCAAGTATCAGGCAAGGAAGAAAATGTTAGTTTGCAATCAATACATTTTGTGAGCTCACTGGCAGGAATGAGTGAGTACACATCACTTCAGAAATACTCCATTATACTATCTTCTTTTTTTTCCACTTTTAAACTATCCACTATCCTATTAAGCACAGCATGCAATTAAAAAGAATTAAGTTTAAAATATTTTCATTACATCAGTACATGAATCATTACGAAAGTGTTTATATGAACCACATTTCACTCATTTTACGCCCAACAGTCTCAAAGTTGAGGCATATGCTTTCTGATCTGTTTCTACATGCTCCTCAATGAGATGCAGATGACCTCTATCTCAGATGAGGGAACAACATAGAAAGTACCTACCAAATACAGCCCAACCACTCTCATGCATCTTGCCTTTTTTATGGTATCTCCACCTCTATGGCAAACTACAACATTTATGGTACTTCCGCACTCAAAGATCCCTTGATTCTCTTGGAAGGAAAGGAGGCACCAATATCCTCCATGTGTGCAACAGCTGTGGAGTCAAAGCTCCTTTTTTCCCTCCAGAACACAAGCCTTGTGAATGTCCCTGAAACCCTGGACCTTTGAGACCACTCTGTTCTAACAGTGCTTAACTTTCTTTGGGGCCAAGGAACAACAGAGAAATAGGAACTCTAGAGGCTGGCATTAAGAGAATAGAGAAAGAAAAAAATAATTTTTGAGTTCAAATAACAGCTTCCCTATGAAACCTAGGAACTTTAAGTGTCCCCGAATGAATCAGTCCATGCACTGCCAACAGCAGGATCTGACACAGGACATTACCATCTTAGTAACGATACCAGTACAAAGAGTCTCAAGAGCTTACCAGGCAATTAACTCAGTCACTCAACATCAGTCACTCAACATCAGACATCCACAGTCTCTGCACTTGATACAGCGACATAAGCTTCCCTTCACAGGGGAGAGAAACAAGCACACGACTTCTGTGATCTGTTCAGACACCTTTCAGACAAGATGCATCACATCATGAAACTGCCAGGTCCTCTGGCAATCAAACTCAAGTTTGCTATTCTGCTTCCATAAAGATAATCCTGAGATGTATAAAGCCTAAATACAACATTACTTCGATGTTTCCAAAAGAAAGCAAATGAATGTCTGGGCCACTGGGTTTGAAGTCTGCTTCACGCAGGGATATTGCAAACCCATTTGAAGTTTTATGGGATAACTCAAAGAAATCTGAGACTGGGCAAGAATCGCTTCTAATTCAGCAGAAAGCAGCTAGATTCAACAAAGGCAACATAAACATTATAGACATTAGAGGATTCATTAAACGTTACTGTCAAGTTAACGTCACAGTCCAAAAGTCCAAAGGCACACTCACAAAGGTATATGGCACTCCTAATTGTAACTGAACGGATGAATTATAAACGCAGTCATACTCCCAACATGATAAAGAATAAATTACCAAAGTACTACAACCAATGAAACAGTGTAGCAAATTACTTGCTTCAGAATTTAAAATAAAAAAATAGTCAAATACATTTTAACTCTGAAGTGGGGACAAATAAGGAACACATACGTTAAATATTATCATATTAGGTAACACAGAATATGGCTTATTCTTAGGCACAAAAGGAAACAGTATTTTTATACCTCTTGTTTTCCTTTTATTTAATTAATTTCTACCACAGTTATTACAGTTATCACCAACCGATATACATGTGGAGTGCTGAAACTGGTACATTCAAAACTGCTCATTTGATTTAGGCTATTTTGCTGGTTAAAATCCAAACCTGCCATTGCATATTACTTCTCTTTAAGATGGGACTTCATTCAGCCTAAGAAATAAGCATTCTGCCCTATGTCATGGAGTCCCACCGCAGCATGCTGCCTCTATTACTCACACTTTCTGTCATTAATGGGTATTGACACCAGATTCACCAGCTGACTCTGGAACATGGCAGCTAACCGCTGTCTGACAGAGACAGGGCTCATCCAGCGAGCTCACTGAACCTGAGTACAGAAACCAATAGAAAAGACAGATCTTCAGAAATCCGAAGCTCCCACCATCTGACCCTATTCACTTAATGCTGCTCCAGAACGTCATTATGTTACCTAGTGGCAAGGTCTTACAAAAGTACAGGACAAGTTCCCAACAGAACATTTAACAGAACTATACAGGCAGTAACAGGTCTTAAAAATTACTTCAAGCATCTTATAATTATTTTTCTTACTGTATTGTTCATCTTTGTATGAACTGCAACCATAACAGACAATACTTAGTGACTGCAAGACAGGACTCTGATTTTAGACATTGCTCAGTGAATGACAAGACACGTAGGGACGGAAAAAAAAATCACCTAGAATACTTGTATCATGAAGTTATGGCAGTAAATTTCACACGCATCTCAACAGTTCTTGTTTTGCATAATGAGGTAGATTATTTCTGACTGAATTTATAATTGCAGGCAAAAGAGAGTAAAGTTAGCCACAAAATTTCCATATATTAAAAGTTTTTAAAGATGGAAAACTGGTGTTTGCCATAAGGTAAGGTATATTATCTACATTTTCATTTAATACTTCTTTTTAATGCTATTTCTCTTTAACTATCTTGTTCACTCAGTGCACTCATTGCCTGTGATGTCTCTGGAGGGAAAAGCTAAATATTCATTCCATCTGTTTTAAATTCCACATTTGAGAATTTGCAATAAGCTTAAAACGTCTTTGTTGTCTTATAAATATTTAAAGAGAAAATATCATTATATTTAACTCCTAGAATTGTTGTTATTTTACAGTAGTTAATTTTTAATGTTTGTATGCTAATCTGTTTTGGTCATAAATACAAGATTCTTGGGCATTGTCAGATCACTAATACTTCAAGCACAACTTTAAACAGCACCAAGCAGCTACTCAGTTCCCACCATTTGTATGTGGAACAGAAATTGCATTTATTATAATCACCTTCTACTAAATGGTCTAGTTTGACAAACCAAATTTATTGTTAAAGGCATTTTAATATTTAATAGCTGATGCTCAAACTGTCTTGTTGAGTTGAGAAAGTGCATCAGATATATATTATCAATCACTCTAACTAGCAGTAAAGTCAGAGACTACAAACCTGCCATCCAGTGAAAAAACTGCTTCTGATAACATGTAGTGGCAATGAGATGTCTAATACGTTTTATGGACAGCCTCAAAAATTATTTACACCATATAATACAATGGTGTCTGCGTACAGAAAGCAGATTTGTTCTTGGAGGAATATTACATGCCTTTCAAGCATTGTGAACTCCTGAAGTGAAGCTGCTACAAACACCTTCATGTTAATTGTTTTACATCTTCAGGATGCACAAAACAAAGCCTTAAGAAAATGGATTACTGAAAAGACATGTTCCATATATATGCATGTGTGTATGTATAAATGTGTATATGTATGAAGTCAGATATTATCATAATTCTTTATTTTACTGCAAATCTCAACAGACTGCTAGATTTAATTTTTGTTTTTAGATAGCTGAATGAAGACAGTTTAAATACCTCAACTATTTGACCCAAATCAGGTCAAACTGTATCTTTTCCTGCTACCATCATATTCAACAGTATTTTATAAACTGAGATTACAACAGGAAAACCATGTGATGCTAACCTTTAAAAATGTCTTTAAGCTTTTACTACAGACTTAAAAAATATATTTAGTTATAAAATTATTATACCAAAAATTTACACTTAAAACTCTAAAGTAACAAAATCTATACTTTTAGCTATTATCATCTACAAACAATCCAAATACAAATGAAAATAGCCTTCAAGAACGGCAACACAATACATTTTACAAGATAAACAAGGAAATGGAGAAATGAAAAACAGCAGTTGATAAGAATTCTAAGAAATAAAAATGAGATTGTGCTAGTAATACATAATGGTCTCAAGAAACTGAATGCCAGAGGCTGGTATCAAGAGAAAAAAAATCCATCTGAATTATTAAAGGACATGGCTAGTTTTATGACCATTAATAAAAACACACTAGTTATATGTGTTAAATTGAAGGAAAACAGATATTAGACATGAAAGTGTTTTCAGAGTGAGCACATAACTTCTTTCTCCTCTCCCACTCACAGCATACAAACTGGCAAAGGAATCCTGTTTGTTGAAACATTAGATACTCCTCAGAAGAAACATCTGTGTACAAAAGGGGCCCAAACAAATTCAGATAGGTTAGGCTTTATAATGTAGTTGCAGTGGTAGGGGAAAAAATTCAGAAATAATTATCATATGGAAATGTTTAATTTTAAAATTTAACTTCTCCCCTACATCTTCATTTATTTCTTCCCTTTCCCCTTGGTAGCCTGGGTAAAATAATTAAAAAAAAAAAAAAAATGCAAGCTCTTCTCATGTGTCAAGTCTCTATTCCAAATGTCAAACACTATCC
This sequence comes from Strix uralensis, assembly GCF_047716275.1. Taxonomy (NCBI): domain Eukaryota; kingdom Metazoa; phylum Chordata; class Aves; order Strigiformes; family Strigidae; genus Strix; species Strix uralensis. The sequence goes on from NC_133973.1 coordinate 124,142,845, forward strand.
CAAGTATTACAAGTACTGAATAAAAATGTAAACACTGGCATGTTGTTAATTAGGCTTCATGGGGAAATTAGGATGCAAAGAATGGTATCAAGGGAATTGTCCAGACACGGGTTTTAACAATGCTGTTACTGCCCTCCCACAGTAACTTTTAACAAAATTGACTTCATTCCTCTCACAGTATGCCTTGCCAAGAAATGGATTTGAATAAAGGGCCCTCATTAGCAATAAAAGTTTGGAGGGTGGAAGTGCTGCTTGAACTTTGCATCGCTGAAGTACATGCAAGGAAAAGCACTTTGCTGAATTCCTAAGAGTGCCTGCACAACCCAGTCCCAGCCTGCCACTCCTACTATGTCAGCTCTTGCTCCCGGGTTCTGAAACAGCAACAGAGGAACAAACTTGTAGTATCCATGCACTGATATGAAAGCTTAGGATATCAGCCTTCTCTACCAGTTGTGGAGCTCACAGTAGCTATTCAGACCTTCTCAACTCCTGGATAGGCTCTGTAATGTGCTCTGAGAGATACTATGCAAAGGCTGATAGAATTATGCAATGAGTATTAATGCTCAAACCTTTTTTACCTGCTCCCTGTTAGCTTCTAAGCAAAATTTAAGGTGTTGGTGATTCTTGAGTGTAGTGGTTACGGGCAGAAAAGTATCTAAGTTATTCAGGGTTGCTCAGAAATCTGTGCTGGTATTCAGAGGACTACTACCATAGTGACAGCTTAGAATATTTATGTTTTACTACTGACAGCACCACTGAACCAATCTGAAAATGAAACATGTCATATCTACTTCAAGCAACTTATAGATCAAAGGAATTGTAAACTAAATTCCTGTAACACTACCTTTATTAAGCCATCTCTAACTCAGGTTCTCAGGCCACAACTGTACATCTAAAATAGAGCGCCTAGATTCATTTTAGGAAATTTTCGTTATAGTGCAGTTCTAAGAATTGAGTTTTAAACAAACAGGACAAGCGACAAACCTGCCTCCATGAATCAGTAATTTTTAACAGCCAGAGGGTTCATACCACATCGACTACCCTTCTTGTAACTAACGTAGCTACTGTTGCGTGCTGAAGGCTAAAAGCAGAACTCAAGATTCCTCACATTCAAAAATAATACTGAACCTAGGACGCATGAACTCGTTATGAAAATACCAAATGTGCCTGGGGAGTGTCTACAGAGGGACTCGCAATCATTTCTTCAACTCAGCTACAAAGAGTTAACGTCAGGAATCTGAAGGGCAGGATGTTTAAATCTGTCTCTGATTAATGGGGAGGAGGGACTCTGATATTGTTACATATAATTCACAGAAGGAAGAGACCACTTGAAAACAGTTCTTGACCAATGGGAAGGTAAAGTACATTTATGCTCAGACTCTTAAGATGTGTTGATCCACTAGAAAACTCTCACATGAACACGTTTAAGAAAATTCCTGTTCTAGGTACTGATAATAGAAGTCTTACAAAGCATTGAACTGTCTCATCTTCAGTGTGCTCAGAAATCAGAAGCCTAAAGGCATGAACTGGTTCTTCTTCACTTACTACCTTGATTCAGGGTTTTAAATAAACTTACTAGAACGTAATGTTAACCATTACTGAACACGTTTTCCTGAGCAGGCAGTGAAGGACTCTGCAGTGCCGAGCATGTTTACACCCAGCGACTTCACCAAAAGAGCAGGAGCAGTGAGTGGACACTACAAAGAACTTGGTTGCTTATGAATACCTGAACACTACATGCATTGATCACTATAAAGTAAAATTCAAATGCACAAAGCACTGTACATTAAGATTTGTCCCCCACCCAATATTTTTCATTTACGTGAAAAAAAATTACGCCTTATCCCTACAGGAGTTTTAAATAGATTAGTCAGTAAGTTAAAAAGGAAAGGGGAAAAACCCAACTGACTTATGCCTTGTAACTGACTGTAAAAGCCCACTAGAGGATAATATACTGGGACAAATTTGCTGCACACATCTGGGGCTTCATTTTTTGTATCTCCTGTGCTTTCATTCGTCTCTATTCAGGCTATGATAGTGTTTCCTTTTCCCTAAAAATCCTTTCATATAACAAAGACCTTGCATGCCACCTATTCCTTCACTGCACAAGGACACAATTCAGAGAACTTTTGATTTCTCTGTGTCCCATATTCCTGTTTTCCCTTCAGTGGGCAAAAGCTCAGTGGGGTTTTCGTCACTACTGTCACTTACCACATGAGCTGGAAACTCTGTATCTTCCTTCTGCCCCCCCCCCCCCCCTTTCCCTCTGTCTCTCAGTCTTGCCGCTTATTAGTGTCAAGCAGAATTATTTTCTATATAGATGGGACCATTTTATAAAGTGTTAAAGAATGCATTTAACTTTTTCTGATCTATGAAGAATTACAAAGATGACTGACTTTTCTTCCCATTAGTTTTCTGGTTTTCACCAAAACTATCAATTTCTGTCTATCAACAAACTGTATTGTTCAAAAGTAACTACCCTGCATCCAGAGGTGAATGACAGAAGACAACAACTTGAACACAGCACTATGGACACTTTTAACAAAGAAATCCTTTGCTGTGTGTATTCCATCTACACTATATGGGCACTATTTGTATCACCTGAGGAAAAAGAACTACCTGATGTTAAAAAAAAAAAACCAAACCAAAAACCACCCCAAACCCCCCCCCAAACCCCCAATTTGCTTTTTTCTCTTTTTTCTTTAGCAAACTCCTCAAAATGTTTCGAAGACAGACATAAATCAGCAATGGATATGATCGTGGTAGGTAGCTAATCATCTGGTAAGAGATGCTGTTTCTTTTTATGGCTTACTGCAAGGATTGTAACTCAGTGAAAACTGTAAAAGATAAAGTAATTGCAAGCACAACCACATTTAAGGAAAAACAGTTTAGTTGTGTACTTACAAGTTTGGGTATTTATCTTTTTATCACTACCATTAATACAAACAGTGCATGTCTCTTGACTAGGCTGAGAGTTCAAATCATAATGAAAGCAAAAGAGAACTCAAGAACGTAATTTCAGATAGCCAGCAGAAGAAAACTTTTCTGGTTTTGCCTCCCTTTACGGCTTTCCAAACAAACAAAAAAATCCTCAGCTTGAATGTTTACATTACATATTATCAAGGGGGAAATGGCTACATAAACACAGGAAACAGCATAATTGGAGCACAGAACTAATTAAGAAAAAATAGATCCAGAATTCAAGAATATCTATGCCTCACAACATTTTTAATGGAAAACTATTCTATTGAGTACTTTGGTAAATGTAGATATTTTAATGCGTTACAAGTATCTTTCACTTCCTCAATATTTATCACAAAAAAAGTATTTTTTTTCCCATTAAGAAAAAGTAAACAATAAAACCAAACTGTCTTGTACTGTGGGAGAATCTTCAATTTAAGAAGTGCAGGAATCTCTGTTTTGGTGGAGAGTCTGTGCGGCTTTTTATTTTTTTTTAAATTCAACACATTAACAGCTACAGACATCCGATTAAGGTAAATCTTAGCAAATAAGTGACAAGATTTACTTTACAAAGTCCCTATTTTAAACCTTTCCAGACACTTTCACTCTGGCTGTTAGACCTACTTAGAGTCACCCCAAATCAGTTCCGTATGTTTATTACTTTGTCTCTTTGCTTTTCAAATCCTGATCTGTAAATTTTGCAGCCAGGACTGTTTTCCTCACTGTGCAGATGTCAACAAAACTTCTTCAGAGTGGAGTGAATGCACCCCGAAGAGGCCTCCTTGTGAGGTCCATTATGATGTAAAGGGAAAGTTGGAAATCAATAAAAGAATAAATAAACACTTAACTAATCAAAGTAAGAACTTTCTGATTTACTATGAAAAGTAAAAACAATGTTTTTTAATTAGCACACATTATCCCTAAGGGATGTTGAGCTGTCAGACTCACCACGGCATTTATTTTAGAAAGCTTCATTTGTCAGAATTCCTGAAACTGACTTTAAACATGCTTTCCTTAGAAATACAGAAAGCCAGAGTGTGGGTGCCTTCTTCCTAGACAGAAGCTGGAGACATTAATGCAGATAGACAAGCTGTTCTTTAGACACAGACTTCTAAAAGACATCAAGAGCTTGAATGCCCAAATGTATGCATTCAGCAAATTCTTCTGAGTCCAAAATAAGAACAAACACCCCAAAATTTTAACTGAAACAAAAAAACCCCACCCACCCACCCTAAATGAAAGATTAACACTGAGGGATAAAAATAAACAAATAGATAACCCAACAAAGAAGCCAAGATGTTGGCAGAAATGTTTCCTAGAGGTAGGATTTTGGTTTAAATTTTCCAAATTGCCAGAAATAGTTATATTTGACATACTGGTTCCTTTGTTTTATTTTCTTTAAAGAAACAAACAAACAAAAAATGGCCAGCTACAGAACTCTCCATAGAAATTTAGGCTCCTAAATACGAAAATCAATCTATTTAGAGCCTCACACAAAATGGTCTTGGGAAAATGTCACAGCTAATGAAGTTACTCTTAAATTGAACTGGAAAAGCAGGCATTTGTTAGAGGTTGTCCAACTTCCCCTTTTCCCTACAAACCCTACCTCGAAAAAGAGAGTGAAAGTGTCCTTGAGAAATACACCATATTCTTAGCCCATTATCATGACAGGCATCTTTGAAATAAGTTACTAAACAATACTTAATGACAATCTGATTAACCATGGTTCAGGCTAAGAAGGATGCATAGTCACTGAGTAATACAAAATACTTACTCTGTTTCTACATTACATTTTCCAACACTTAGCTCAATCTCAGTTTGTGTCTTAGACACTTCTATTTTCCTTGGCAAAGTATTTCACAATGTAGCTCATAGTGAGGAAGTTTTCCTGACATTCAGCCTAAATTCTCTCCCAATTTCTTCCTGTCAGATGATTGCCTCTTCTTAGCTAGATAATGAAAGCAGCATACACACTTTCCACACAAAGAAACAGAACTTCTGCTAATAACATACAAGTGGAGAAGTTAAAATTCCCTCTTTTCAGGAATTCATGCAGAAAAAATGCAAATGAGACCATCTGAAAAAAAAGCTGTATCGAATTCTGCGCTCATTCTTTCATCAGCTCATTCCTTTTACACTCAACACGTTCTGAAAATGCCTAAGTAATAGCATGAGGATAAATACACAAACACAGAAGCAGATAAGTTGTACATACATTATCTCTAAATATGCCTAGGTATTTACAAACATAGAATCATAGAACCATAAAATACCAGGTTGGAAGGGACCTCAAGGATCATCTGGTCCAACCTTTCTTGGCAAAAGCACCGTCTACACGAGATGGACCAGCACCCTGTTCAGCTGAATCTTAAAAGTGTCCAATGTTGGGGAATACACCACTTCCCTGGGGACATTATTCCAATTGCTGATTATTCTCATTGTGAAAAATTTTCCTCTCGTGTCCAACTGGAATCTCCCCAGGAGTAACCTGTACCCATTTTCCCTTGTCTTTTCCATGTAACTCCTTGTAAAAATCGAGTCTCCATCTTTGTAGCCACCCTGGAACAAGTGATAAGGTCTCCCTAAGCCTTCTTTTCTGAAGGCTGAACAAACCCTGCTCTCTCAGCCCTTCCTATTCAAATTCGGTCAAAGTTTAATCTAGCATGATAAATATACTGCATATTTTTTTAATATACATATAAAACATCTTGGTTTGTTATGGATCTGTGAGTCAAAATTTAAAAAGATGTCTTTTTCTTTTAAACTGCTACCAACATTAAAGTATTAATACATTTCTGCTTCAGAACACTGAAGAGGCTTGTAAAGGATGTATGAACTACTTACATACAATATATGAAAACAGTTTTGGCATACTACTAACAGCTTGTGTAAATTACTGTCAGCATAAATACAAAGCCATTTGCCATGACTGTCGTTTGAATATAAATGTTATCAACTACTAAAATGTCATTACTAGTATATGTAGACCCAGCAAACCTTTTTAATAATTGCAGTAGGGAAAACAATATTAGATCTTAGGTGCTACTAGCTACATCAGTTTTACAAGCTGATTTGGAAATTGGACCTTCCAAGCTGAAGCAGATATTTCAATTACATTATCAAGACACCATATTCCCAGGATTGATGGTCCCATAACAGCTTTTGCCATTTTTAGGATAGTGTGCTAGACTAATCTTTACTGAAGTTTTCTTCTACGAGCTGGGTTGCAAATGTAACTTTCACTATCAAGTTAAAGACAATGACAACTGTGCCCCTTAATTATTTAAAAAAAAAATATCTCGAAACTCTGTTCCTTTTCATGATAGTCACTACTGTAACAAGTATTATTCTTGGTCTGTCATTTTGGGAACAGGCACCTTGGAAACATGTATCTGATGTAGGCCCATCATATTCACTTCATACTAGCAGGTCTCCCTTTATGAAAGTCTCACGAGGATCACACAGAAAGTTACTACTACTATTGCTTAAAATATAAAATGTGTGCACCTGAATATGTATTTGGTAAACACATGCCAATCCACAAACACTCCAGAGCTTAGACCTTAGAAGTGGCTTCTGTCTTCAGAGATGGTTTGAATAAATATTCAAAGTGTGAAATCTGTGCTAGTTACAAAATTCATTCCCAAACGTGGTGAGGTAAAAAGCTTTAGAATGTGACAAAGAAAGGCTCATACACACTGAGCACAATGCGAAGCAATGTGGGCCTATGAACTCATCAAAACCCTCATAATTTTTCCCCTTTGCCTTCTTATTTATTTGGCAACTCCTATTCATTGAGCCCTGTTTCAAATTAAAGAGTGGTAGCTTGACAAGCAAGATGAACAGTTCAGACTGAAAGTGGTCTTATCTATTGATCTACCTACTACTTTTTTAGCAGTCCATGCAATCACTTCTGCGTGAGGTAAAGATGCTTTATCAGTGGCTAAGTGGTGGCTATGGGGACTAAGCAGCTGTGTATGCACCAGTTTATTAGCAGCCTGCTGGTCTTACTGAAGCTGAGAATTGAGTAAGCAGCCAGGCAGGGTTACACTGGTAGTACAGCTGGCCCTGCAGTGACTGTGACCACTCTGTGCAACCTTCCAGCACAAAAATGAATTTTCATCTTCACAGACACTGCAGGTCTCCATGGGTCAATTCCAGTAACTGCAAAAGTGGGGTTAATAGCTACTAACCTCTACTATCTATTACTATTAGGAATCACTTTGCATTATATTGTGCAGCTGCTGTGAAATAAAACACTGAGAAAGGCAGCCTGATAGTTAAATGTCTTGCCTCTGTGCCATGTCTGGTTCTTGATACAAGAGCCATGGCAGTATCCAAACAATCCACTATTCCTTATCTCTCCAGCACCAACAGAAACAACCCCACTCCAAATCACTGTTAAAAAAAAAAACCAAGTTGGTGCTGAGGAAACTAGCTATTCGAAGAGATGAGTGTAATTGGAAGTTGTACTTTGTTTTAACAACTGTTTCATGAATGAACATGTCCAGGCAGAAAGCCAAAATCAGCCGAGCTGTTTGTAATGGTACTATGCCCAGGAACTGTTAACTCCAAGACTGGAAGTATGTATCCTTTCAGGAAACAAAAGCACGCGTATGAACAATTATATTTTCTGAAGAAGGGTAGGTTAGCCTTAGATTTGAGCTGTTCAGAGATAAATGAACTTTTATAGGTACAGGATTCATAAAAAATCTTTCGATACGTCCATCCTATTGACAGCATTAACTCTGTGTGTACAGTGCTCTGGTATCCCAACTGAAATGTGAAGAGTAAATTAGAAATGTGCAATGTAGCTGTTCAGGCTAATTCCTTACAAACACATGAAAGGGTTATGATGTTCCTTTAAAAAACAGGCATAACTATAAACAAACTAATATGAAAATACAATATATGAAGTTAGAAAAACGTATTTCATACTGTGAAATACAATTTTATAGCTGCATACATACAAAACTTTACTGATAGCTGACACACAGAAAAATGTTCCGAGGTTATTTAAGCCTCAAATGCTGAAGAATTATAATTTAGAAGGTTCTGCCAATTGTCAGTGGTGAAAGTTCAAAATGAATGTGTTGGGAACATCACACAAAATTAAGAAAGGAATACAAGACATGGGATGACATGTCATGACAAGACATTTAGAGCAAAAGGGCTAGAAGTAGAATCAGATATGGGTTTCTTAGTCTTTTTCTCTTTCATGCAAATATGACTAACAACATAAATCAATTTAGAAAGCTCTCATTTAGTTTGTAAAAAGATCTCAACATAGTGTAAGATCCAGCTTAGGAGGAGAGAATGCTTTCTTTAAAGGTAGCCTTTTACTGAAGGACAGGTACCCAAAGAAGCAGCTCTCACAGTATCTTAATTTTTAAAACTACCAGAGTCCATGGCCCCATCATTCAAAACTTTCTGCAGGACCATGTGACATGGCTTCCAGATTTCTGCTATAATTTCCTTTTACCACCAGAAAAATAACCTCTTTCCTTGACCACAACTAGTTGTAACAGCAGGGCTGCAACAAACATTGAACCAAGAGCTAGATTTGTAGGCGTTTATTTTGGTGGCCATGCTAGCTTAAGCAGAGTTTGCTGATCTTGCATTGCTTCTTCATGCTCTCTTCGACTTCTTCCTTTGCCCTCTGTTGTGATGCTCAAACAGTCTATGGCAACATGGCTGAAAAATAACCAGTAAAAATTTTGTTTTGTTTTGTTTTGCTTTTAGCCATGTAAGTTTTCTGAAGTGGGTACATAATAAACTAGCACTGCTGCCAAAAAACCAGACAAAACTGTTAAACTGTTTCAGTCTTAGTTCAAAGTAAAAGCACTTGCTCGGGGAGATGCATTTAAGAAAGTTTGTCAAAGTAACAATAATTGAAGCTTCTACAGACATTTGAGAAGAATAATAAAATTAATTCTAAGTGTTCTGCAAACCTTAGGACAACATCTTAATGAGAACACTTCAAAGAAAACATTTTTGTGTGTAACACTGCTATGGGCCCATGCAGATTACACAGGTTCCCCAAAGGAGAATATCTTGCTTTCTTGTGAAAAGGTGGGGTTTTTTTCTGTTGGTGTGTGTTTGTTTTAAATAAAGGCATCTTTGTTTCTACATACCCTTTGGTATGTAGTACATAAAGTGTTTGTGTGATACATTTTTAATCACACTTCCCAGGTCACTGAATAAGAAAAACGAATATAAGGGCTTCAAATTATTCCGGAGATCAGACTAGATGAAGAAAAAATTTTAAAAAAAGTTGTTTGTAGGCATGAAGCACCTTTTCTCATACTACTGGAAGAAGTGCAGATAAATTCAGAATCCATTAAAAAAAGTTAAGAATGTGGTAGATTGTCAGGTAACAGCATGTACTGACATTATGACAGGCTAGTAATGGGTATAGCACATGCTCTCTGATATGAGCAACTCCATTTTCTCCCACTGCAGTCACAAAATAAATGCATAAAACTTTAATAAAGTCTATAAGGTTGACTGATCCAGCAAAACCCAGGTTCCTTTAAAATACTCATTTAGAAGTGTAAACATCTTTATCTGTCAACAGTCATCTGAGAAGACACTTGGTTAGTGACTGTGTTGAAAGCCAAAGCATCTACAAGCATTTCTGTGAAGACTAAAACGTCATTAAAATAAAATCCTTCCAGCAACGCTACTCAGTGAATGCGTCTCAAAACATTTTGGGAAGTTACTGTCCTGTAAGGCAAGATTGTGTGCACTGAAACACAGGAAACATGGAATGAGTATATGAAATCGATAACAAATCAGATTTATAAAATGAGAAGTAGCAAGCAGCTTTCCAACTAACCCCTCATTTTGCACTTTTACTGAAGGGAGGATTTCATTTCTCTGTCTCTTGATGATACTCTTCAAAATTGGGAATGTCAAGCAATCTCATTCTGTGAATGTGCTCTCCCAACTGAAAAATGCTGCAAAGTAAACCAGAAATTTTCAGGAATTTGTCCATGCGTTACTGTTTTACTAACTGGTTTTCAATAATCACTTCCTATTCTTATTGCATTCACTGCTGATTAGTCAATTAAGAACTGCAAAGAATGTTAACTAAGGCACCAAGCCAGCTCACCAGGACTCTAAAAATCATGGGACTGTTTAGAGCAAGCTGTTAAAACTTTTAATAAAATGCTTCATAGCCCAAAGATTAAAGATTCCTTGTAATCATTTTACATTGTAATAAGGAACAATCATCCTAGCACCTTCCTAGTCCTACCCATAGGGAGCTAAATGCAAATACAAGCACCCTGAATATAAAAAGCAGGAGAAACTGTAATAGTTAACTGACTCAATTACAGTAATTAACAGTGTGGTACTCCTGCAACACACACTGTATTTTAAAAATAAACTGATTTTCTTCATTTCCATTCTCTGCAGAAAACTAAAGAGCAAATACTATGAGGACACTAATTATCAAAGCCTTCTTACTACAGCTTTGTATACTGTTTGTATAAGTTGTTATAAGTACATGAACTTTAAGTACTGTAAACAAGGACCATAGCTAGTGAAGCCCCTTATCTCCACTCCCCATTCCTTTCCTCTTGAATAATCATCCCAGGTTCTACTCACAGTCTCCTGGCCCCATCAAGACAGACAAGTGCTCCCTGTTTGATGCCAGCTAATCAAACCAACACAAACCAGCAGAGATCAATGTTAACAGATCTACACTTTCACACCTCTGACAAAAAATGTGTACTACAAGAAAATAACTATGTCACAATTTGACTCTATGACAACTATCTTGGAAAACAGCAAAGACTGTCTCTAAAATTAGTCAGATTGCTTTTTGCCTCAACTGGTAGGTTCATGAGGCAACAGAATTATCTAGGACCAAGCTGAGCAGGACAGGGTACAAAAGGCTTTGCATATGCTACAGTTCTTTGCTGTGGACATTCGTATCAATAAGAAACAATTCACATTTTCAAAGCAAAAAGGAAAAAAAGATAAAGCTGCTAAGAAACACTGCAAAATATGAGCAGGAGGTTCTCTGTTGACTTCAACATCATCATAAAACTATGAGCAAATTCTGTATTAATGGCATTACCCCATCATAGCAAAATGACTCTAGAAGTACCTTCTCCAAAGCTAAAGAAAACAGGGACCTGTATTTTCAATCCCAGATGTCAACAGATGAGCAGTAACATGGATGTGAGAGGGACTAGTTGCAACTAGTTTCTAGTGAGATCAGTTTGATCTTTTAAATATTATCATAATCAAATGTCACAGGATTACTTTATTTTTCTTCTTCATTTCCACAAAAATAATGGAACAAATGTATTAGAGAAATTAGAACTATTCTTTAAACAAATTAGGAAGGTACCAAGTGTAAAACTGGAAAGCAACACTAGGAGCTCCATATGCATTACTAGACATTATTATTTGAGAAAATTATGGAAGCTGATGCAGTGTCATCTCCAAGAGCCAGCTAATGCTCTGTACTAAGAGCACCCACAATTTTATCTCCAAATTGTCTGGCCTAGTATTTGTTTTTCATATAGGGAAAGTTCAGAAGTGTCCATGCGTACATACAGATGTTCAATGTTAAACTACATTAATGATAACAGAACACCAGCAGTTTACTTTTATTACTGTTTGTTGGTTTGTTTGGGTTTTTTTTTTTTAATTGAGCACAAATGCTAAGAAACATTCACTGAACATGTATATGTTTGTACTTGAGTGAGTGGTGCAGAGAAAGATAGCAAACAGGATTCCTTCTAGCCCAAGACACAGCAAGGGGGAACGCTGCATTGTGAGTTCTCCCTCAACAAGAACACATCAGAGGATCATGTTGCAGATCCACTCTCTAGGAAGCCTGCATGACAGAAATATGCCTATCGCTTCTTGACTTCATTTATCAGTTATAGTGGTCACAGATTAACATCTGTAAGCAAGTGAAGGTATAGTTCCAATATCTTTTTGATAGCAATTATATCAAAGAAATTGCTATCTTCTTGATAGAAAGTCTGGCCCAGAAAGCCATCATTTTCCTTGCATGCACTGAAGTGAAGGGAAGGACCTGTAGAAAGTCAGGGCCAAAGGAATTATTTTTCCAGCTGGATCACTTCTCTGATTATGTTCCCTACACAGTCACACAAACACTTGTACCAACACAACAGGGAAGACTTGACATTTTCTTAAAGGCTCCAACAAATACTCTACAAATAGGCAATTAGTATGAATACAAAAACATTCTTCTAGGTGTCGCTGAACTACATTGAGTTACCTCCAAAGTTTTACATTGACAGTAGTTGGGACACAAAGCTGACTCAGATATGGGGCAGAAAGCTGGTTCTGAAAACCATTTATTTATTAGTATTTTCTGTAGCACAGTTCCTCCAATCATTCCAGAACTAAAACACAGCAGAAAACCATACACTGCTGCTGACTACATCCTCTCTCTTCTGCAGTAATTTCCAAAGCTAACAGGTAAAAGCCTCAGCTAAATGGTATTATACATTTTAAAAATGAGAATTTGTATTATATCAGGTAAGGTAATGACAAACCATATTTTTCTCCACAAGAGAAAAATGAAAAACATAAGTAAAAATTATTCTATAAATGAAAATGGAATAAATTAGCATCTTTCACAAAAATTGAAGATTCACCTAGATTAACCATCCAGAATGTAAAAATTCACACACGTCCCAAAGAGAAACATACGCACACACTGTCAGTAAATAACTTTTGAAGCATCTACTTAAGTTTGACATTATCCGAAAAGTTCCCATTTCCCTCCACAGACTCCATAATGCAAGTCTAGACTGGAAAAATGTAGATGACTACAGTGTACATGCAACCATATGTTAGACAAATTTCACCTGTATAGACAAAACTTACTCTTCTAATAGTTTGGGATCTGAGACAAAATTCCTGGAGGACAAAAAGGAAGCAGGAAGACGGTGAGGCTGAAGATACTCTACTAACCTCTCCAATACTAGGAAGTATCCATGGCCTGTCTGAAGACTTCCAGGAGCAATTTACAATAAAAAGTGATGACGCAGCAACCACCAATCTCTGCACTCTGAAGCACAGCTGTCCTTAAATGTTGCAGATGGGGCTTTCTTCTAGTAAAGCAGCTACCCTTTTGAGCTCTTCGAAGCAGTTACTTCCCCCGACCAGTCCTTTAGATCCCAACTTCCCTTGCATAGAAGGCAAAAGAGGACTAGGACATAATCTACTGATGCACTGCCCTACTCTGCAGACCCTTCCTGTCCACTTCCAGGCATGAAAAAGTTATGCTGGTGGGGATGCAGAGATTTGGCACTGATACCTCTAACTCTGCATACAGAATAAAACCCCTAGTGATTGGATATACGCATCAACAACACGAGAACAAAGGATGAGTTGTTTTTTCTTTTAGATTTTTCACCTGTTTCTCACGGTATTTGCAAATAGCTCAGATCAGGAAGTGGAGCAGAAGAGTCTCTGATAAAAAGCAATGGGGGAACTGGGCAGCAAGCAGGGCTATGGTGACATTTAAAGTAAGACTTGAAATGTTTGTTTTGGTTAGTTCTTAGGAAGTAAGACTGACAGTTGTATCAGCAAGGCGGAAAAAAAAAAAAAGGAAAATTTCATCTCAAGGGCTTAAGTGTTAACCTGTTGCTGAGGTCTTGTAGGTCTGATCTGCCAAAAATTTTAAAGGGTTCTGAAATATATCATTGCAATCAATGAACGCCAGGCCTCCAAATAACACTGATCTAATTTGTTTGAACTAAAGCTACTGAAAGAGTCCTCCTTGCAGACAGTCTCTTCTCATCCTGAGCTTCCATGTGTCTAGCCTTCCTTCTTGTTGTCTATCTCTGTATCTTTTCTAGTCTACATAATGTTTTCTGACCAGAAAGCATATAGCAAGTATTCAAAATGAGGGTTCACCAAAAAGGTTTATGAAGGCATGTGACTTGTTTTCAATAATTTTCCCCATGATTTCTAAAACATAGCTTGATTGCCAGTGAACAGTAAGCTGATGGTCTAAAAAAAAAAATAAAATTAACAAAACCATTCAAACCACTATTTTCCTATCATGCAGAATTCCATTTACCAAAGAACTGATTTCTTCTGCAATTAGTATCAAATATTTAGCTTACCATACCTGAGATAGGAAGAAGGGGAAGAAAATAATAAATAAGTGTAAAAATAATTTTCATAACAAAAAAATTCCATGATGATTTTTACTGCTCCTTGTTCACTAGAAAGCTCAGTTACTTAGCAATGGGTATTTCTAAATTACTAGCCTGATGCACAAATTCAGAAAGTCTTTCCAAAGAAGATAACAACACTACATGCTACTTTCATTGCTCAATAGGGTATGTACAGCCCATCTTAAGGAAAAAAACACACCCCCCCTCAAACAGCTTTAAGGTGCTTTTTAATTAATTTAAAACAGCAAAAAGGTGGGGGAAAACACAAACAAATAAACCCAAACAAAAAAACCAGTCCTAACTGCAAAGAGAAGAAACCCTCTTATTTGTGGTGGTGTTCTTTCATTTGCAGTAATATGCTTTCAGAAAATCTCCTTGCAGTCAGGTTCCTACCAAAGAGATTAATTTAAATGCCAAAATTGGTGTGAGAAGTGAAGAGCACTGAAAGTACTTACCAAATATATCAAAACACCACCATACACTATTTTTTATCATTTTAAGAGAAAGCCCATGTGAAACAAAATGAGAGGTGTGTGCTCTGCGGTCTCAGGGTGCTAGCATATGTGATTTTATGATTTCTACCCTTTATAAACTGAGTAATAAGCAGCACCTGTGGATAGAAGACTGCTTATGCTTCTGACAGAATCTGTAACCCACTTCACATTATAGGGAAAAGGTTAATTCTGCTCAACAACATGCTGTGTCCTTTGGTATCTGATTTTATGTACCATTCCATGGATAGCTGGTTTTCACAGTTCATTTATTTTTCTTCAAGTGCAGCTTTTGAAACCGAATATTTTGATGCTTTCCCTGGAAGCAGATAGCATCAGACCCCTTGCATGAGGGCAAATACCCACAATGAGAACATCCAGTTAATATAAAAAAGTCCACAACAATGAGATACTCTCTGAAGCATGAAGATTATGAGATACAAAGAGACAGATGTTAGAAAGAATAATATTCATTGCACATAGAGCACAATTATCCACTTCAGAATTTTTGCAGTATCCCCTGAAGTATTTAATATTGGTCAGGAATTCAAAGTAACCATACACATCTCACTGATTCATGATGCCAGAGAGAAAAGCTCTGGGATCGTTCATCACTTGCCAGCAACCCATAAAAACTTGGGTAAATAGCAAGGAATGTAACAGTTAAGAGGCCCCATTTCAGTTTGGGGCTTAGTAAACTTTCAAAAATAATCAGGGAGTTACATTCAAGGTAACACTCAAGAGAACACGTTCAATGCTTCAAATTGATAGGTGATCTCAAGGAAGAGGAAGTCAGTAGCACAAACCAATTCACCTATTCTTATGTCAACAGAGCATAATCCTATGAAAGGAACAATAATTAGTATTTTATATCATTCCCAGTACATTTCTGTTTGTTAAAAAGTTTACTAACAATATCAAATGAGTCAGAAACATAAATAATGCATGAATCTCTAAAATAAAATAGCATATCACTTATTTAATAGAAACAATGTAAATTCAGCAAGAGTGGAAGGAAATTATTTTAAGTAAGTTCCCTTGATATAGATCCAAATATTCACATGAAATTAAATTACAGCATCTTTACTGTTCCCTAATAATCACTGGGAAATAGAGGTTATTATTTAACATTCCCTGGTGGCTTTTTGCTGAAGTCATTGGAAAGGCAGTGAAGATGAATCCGACTTTTTATCCTATTTACGCTAGTTGTAAAACCCAAGAGTCAGAGCTGTTTGGTTGGGTTTTTTTTTTAAATGAACCATTTACCAACAGCATCATTAAATTAACATCACCACGAAATGACAGATGCCAAACATAAGGCTGTATATCATAAAAAAGGTGTCTTATGAATTACTTTTTCCTTTATTGGGTTTTTCAGGGGAAATGCTTGGTGCATGACCTCTGGTTTATCTGAGACTACTACTCAATTTTTTAGCATCAGGAAATAAAAGACAAGGATAAAAGAAATTGACTTACAATAATCACCATATTATTACTGCTGCCAATAATAATGGGTTCGAAGCTTTAGACAACAGTATATTTATGTGATACACAGTTTTACTTAACCTTACACTTCAGTGTTTTTCCCAGTAATACTGTCCATAATATCTTGTTTCATTAGCTTCTACTGAAGAAAACAAAAATGAGCTCCTTTTGGTTCTTTATGCAAGAAAGACGGAAGACTTGCTATGCACCTCTCAAACTATTTCCTTGACCAGTGGAAACAATTTATATATTCAGTGGGAAGCACTCCAACACTCTGCATTCACCGAAACAAAAAAATAGTTTCACTTATGAAGAATTTAATAGGCATCAGATGAGAAATAAATTGGTGATATGAATATATACTTTCCAAATTCAATTCTGATTGATGCACTCGTGTATGCTCATAAATTAATAACATAAAATTCAAGGCAGGGAAACAAGATCATTAGCTGGTAAGTAAAATTAACATCTGTCATTCCATATTCCTGTACATCCAGCATTTGCTGATACAATATTGTTTTTTACTGTCACACACTTCGAGAACAAAAAGGAAGTTGTAAATGGTATGATGAAGTCTCAACATTGAATAACTGTTTTTCTCTAAGCCTTCTATAGAATGTCAAAAAGAACAAGCTTTTTTTAAAAAAAAAAAAAAAAAACAAAAAACAAGTTTTGCAAGTTTTCTCTTTTAATGGAAAAGTAAAGGAAACCAAATTCTTAAAGACCAGCATGACCTGTCTCAAGCTTTCCAGTCAGCTGAAAACTTTTAGTAAAATCGTCATTCATCTGCAAATTGGCTGGCTTGTAAGTGCTTCCAGCAGAGGAATCAAAGTGTATGAATAATGCTCCATACTTCTGCAGAAATAAGCAAAAAACGTTTTGAAGATTTCACAGCTAAATCAAAAGTTTCTCAAGCAGAAAACTCTTACTACTAGCAATCTGTTCAGCATATAGCATGGCACACTGATCCTCACAGGGACCCCTGGCTTCTATGATGGCATGCAGAAAACTGCAGTAAGAGAACTGGAGAATAAGAAACAGAACGGGGCTATTTCAAACTCAGCGAAAAGCTGGATGCAAATGATTTCCAATCAAGAGCAGCTTCTCCACAAATGAATATTATTTGCCACTTTGTTTATAATGATTTGATGACTGCATTCTACTAAACTTACAGCCATTTGTAAAACATTTTTCCGTGAGACTGAAATCTCACCCAAGTCTCTGACCTTGCATTGGGATCATACAATCCATGTATTCCCCCTGAAGTCATACTGAAATGGAACAGAAAGTATCTTTCTATCTGACTAGTCTTTTTTCACTTCATAAAATTAATGGGTTTTCACCATTTTACTCTAATGGCCTTCCTACAAGATAAAAAGTAAAACGTTACATAGAAAGATCAAATTATAAACCACAGAGAGGCCAGGAACTTCTAAAAGTGAAAAAGGGAGTGACTTCTCTTAGAATAAAAAAGAAAGATAAAATAAAGGGAAATATGTATACTTATTATGAAAGACTAACCAGTTTGAAAACTATAACCTTCACCTATTCATTGCTTTTCCCTTTTCCAATAGTTAGCTCACAACAATCTTTAAGCTAAACTGGAAAACTATTAATTTGAAATATTGTTTAACTAAGCAATTAATAACTGTTCTGGTAAACATCTTTTAATGTTGGTAAGTACTGAACAGTCACCTCATTCTTCCATCTACCCAGGAAAAAATATTTAGCATGATGCAAAACTGCATTTTTACAGGTTCAGCTGATATTAACTATGCAACTGTACAATATAAATGCTTGATTTTGCCACTTCAAAATATTTATGTAAACAGAAATAGCAGGAGACAATTCTATATGGTTACATACTCCTAGGAATAAGAGAACTTTATGTAAACCTCTTCCTGGATTAATAAATTTGCTCCAATCTGAGTCAGAAAATTCTTTTCCTCACCTCCCTAAGTACTCATAAGAGGAAGGAAAACCACAACAGACATAGTCATTGGATGGATCTGAGCTAGTTAAACTTTCACGATATTTAAAAATCCCCCAATTGAGGTTAATCCTTACCTCAATTCTTTATTCATGATTGACTTCCAAGGAAGAAAAAAAATTAAGTTTCATTGCTTATGTGGAATTTTTTTTTTTAAATACTTGTACAAGAATACACTTAAAACTTCTTTAACAAAGCTACATCTGAATAGAAATATAAATGAAAGCATACTGTAGTTTCATCAGTATGGAAACAAAAGAAGTAAGAACACCATACAAAGGACAAATCTGACAAGTCTGATATATAATGTATTCTGCAAGAGTTTCTCAGGGGTAATGAATTTGGTTTCTCTTCTTACCACTTATTTATCACATTCTTGGATTACTAGTATACATTCACTGGACAACACTCTATTTAATTAAATATAAATACCAATGCCAATCTACATTTCCACTGTAAGCTTTTTGTTTACAGTTTATTGCTCTGCCTTGTGATTAGTAAGACAAGATGGGGGAAAGGTACAGCAGAATTCAAAGGTTATTTTGGGGTAGGGAGCAGAGAGGGAGGAAATTGTGAGAAAACAGTTTTTAAATCGATGCAAAAGTATGTCGCTGAACGCTCCATTAAAAATTGCTGCAGTCTGTGCTAGCACGTTTCTGGCTTTGCAAAATTTCAAGTGATTCTCATGAAATACTTAACATCTACTGCACAAATTAGAAAATAAAAACAGCACTTCAGGAGGAATAGAAAAAAAGTGTACGATTTTATATAGAAAGAGGCCCAATGAAACATATTATTGCCAGCAAACTTACCAGTCGTCTCCTCTCCTCTTCAACAGCAATCAGGAGCCGAGCAAACTCTTTCAGTGACTGGGCTGAAAAGAAAACAAAGAAAAAACAGATCCTGGTCAAAATTACATTTTAAGACCAGATGAGTCCATTATCTGGATTGAAGCTGTAGTGATAAGATACTGTTCTTATATCGTACTTCACTGAAATCATTAGTCATTAAATGAGACACAGACTGAAGCAAGCAGCAGGTCAAGAACAGGTAAAAAACAAAGGAAAAGAACCTGAGTCTTAAGAGTTGTGTACATAAAAAAGAAATTTTTAAACGGAATATGGCAAACTGATTTTCCTGAAATGTGCAAAGATCATTCTCAAAACAAAGAATTCTACAATCAGCCACAAAATTTACTTTAGCATGCTAGGAGCAGAAAGAAACTGCAAAGAAAATTATTGAGTTTCTCCTATTAAAGTGCAGCAACAAATATTTGCAAGAACTATGAAAAAAATTCAGGTAAAAATTTGAAAGTCAACATTTTAGAAGAAATGCATTATGCCAACTGTTTAGGTTTAGCAGCTCTTTGGCTTTATGTTTGTCAAGGACAAGCTCTCAGGTGACAAGAACAGATGATTGGTTTATAAGAAAGCTTTTAATTCTGTTACAACTATAAGAGAGTCATTGCTCAAAACTGCCTTCAAATGTAAGTCAAAGGGCTATAGCAGATGTCAACAGAAACATAATAAAAGTATTAACCCATAAAAGAAGGCAAGAAAGGGGAAAACCTTCCAAAAACTCTTTAAGGCTTCATTCTCATGTAAGCAACTGGTGTAAATCTCTCTAGAAAAATCTTTCTATTTATATTACTTTCTTACAGGCATATGGGTTATTCAGAATTCAGCATCACAGTTCCACAGACAAAAATGCCAGAGAAGAATCATGTGAAGACAGCTAAGTAGCTCTTTTTATTTTATCCTGATGCATCTGGCAGTAATTGCTGCCAATGACAGGATGCTAAATTTCATGGTTTAAAGCTCTGATATCAGAATGCAGATTCATAAATCCTACAGCTTCTCACAATAAACTTGAGGCAACCTAAATCATCTTTTAAAGAGGAAAAAAACAAGGAAACAAAGCTTGTAGAATTTCTCAAAAGACCAGGCTTGAAAAAGTCTTCACTGTTAATCAACATACACTGCTCCGGGTATGCTAACAGAACCCTTGTCCTCTTAGCTATTTTTCCATCTTCTTAAGCGTTTTTACAAAATGTGTCAGTCTCCAATAATATGGCTTCATCCCCTCTCAACTTCCCTGAAAGATTTAAGGAAATAAGCACATTTTCTAGAGTATCTGCTATTTTGCAGTAGCTTCTAAGAGGGAAGCAGTATTTAGCTTGCCATAACTGCCTTGTCAGCATTCAGGAATTGCTATTTAGTTTTTAGACCACTGCCAAATCATTTTTATCCTTTATTCCACCTGGACCTTACAGAGGTCACCCTTGCATTCTTCTTGCTCTCTTTTAACTTTTACAGCTGAGGAACACTTTCCATTTGTTCCAATTTCTTCTGCAAGACCTTAGATAGCCTATTTTTTGCAACTGTAATGCTATACCTGCGTATCTTGACCCCTAAGCCATTCTTTGCTGACAAATTCTTTTTTCCCTGTTATTACTCATGAGCATTTTGTTTAGTCCAAATACACCTGGTAAGTTATATGTCCATCCAGTTGGATCTGAGCCTTTTCATTTAATATTTTTTCCTGAGAACATAAACACCACAAAATTTTGCCACTTTTTAAGTAAAACAAATCCTAGGCCTCCTGCACAAACTTCTGAAATCCTCAATTTAGGCTTATCAGCTGAGCCTTTCAGTTACTGACTTTCAGTTACTTACCAGTTCAGCCTTATCAGAGTTACATCTTGATATCAAGAATTTAGTTTGATATCCACTGAACTAACTCCATCTCTTAAGAATCAGCTCATAATATCCCATCTGTCAAAACCAGGTAAAGAAATAGATGATGAACTGACTGGTTAAGTTACCCGATAAGAAATCTGTTGAGTGTTACATTCAAGAATATCTGTGTACCCATTACGAAACCCTAAAAATTAAATAAACAATGAGCCAAACATATGACAAAACTATTTCTTATTTTCACACTGATTTTCCCCAAAATTTAACAAGAAACTATTCTTGGCTGCAGAAAACAGGACAGAGACAGTTCATCCCTTGCACATGTGGCAGAGTGATTTCTTTACCCACCATTAGAAAAAATTTAATCTTTTCAAATAAACTAGATAAACATATTGTTTGAATTTTATTACCTATTCAGGGAATTAGGATGCCCTTCAGAAAAACATCTGACTTTCTAGTAAAGCCAGCAAGAAAAATTGTTTCCAGATTATTTCAGTGGAATAATTGGTCATTTTTAACCACAAGATGATGTGTTACTGCAGTCACATGTTAAAACTCCATTCCCCCTCCTTTTTTCACTTTTTTACTGTGGAGACACTCACAATGACAGAACTATTTCAAAGAGAAATGATCATACCAAGCATTGCATCTTTATGAAGCCAGCAGATCCAGAACCTACTGAAATTTAGGTTTCCCCTATCCACATAAAGCCTTATGGTACTCTTCAGTTTCTGATCACATCATTAAAACTTTCTTTAATACAACAAAAGCTCATGAAATGTTTTTTCTTCATGATCTGCAATAAGAAACTTAACACTTTACACCTTGCAGCAGTCAAACGCAAATACTGTCAGTTCCCAGCCCCAAAGTATGGGCAGGTTTTTATCTAAATCAAATAGAATGGTTGGGGGGCAGGCAGGTAAAAGAAATACAGTTGCGAAGACAAAAAATATCCTCTCTGGTCAAGCAATATTCAGCATTTTAGGAGCAAAAACATAGTAAAGGAAGAATGGCAGGAAGCAGAAACTGGGCAGAAAGATGACTGGAAACTGTGAGGAGGAAGAAAATAAAACCAATCCAGTAAGAGAAGCTTCTGTTTAATCTTCCTAATTTCAAGGTAGATCCAGTGGGTTTTTTACTTTCAGAGTCGAAACTTCTGCTTAGGATTTAAATAAAACGAGAACAGACAGAGAAAAACTATAAAAATGTGTTCTGCAAGTGTGCAAATCAAGATTTTCCTCAAAGTTTAACACTAATATAAAGTACTAAA
Organism: Strix uralensis; assembly: GCF_047716275.1. Classification (NCBI taxonomy): domain Eukaryota; kingdom Metazoa; phylum Chordata; class Aves; order Strigiformes; family Strigidae; genus Strix; species Strix uralensis. The sequence goes on from NC_133973.1 coordinate 124,164,918, forward strand.
CATGCCACCTATACAGTGCCTCAGCAAAAGACTGAGAAGCTGTCTCCATCTTCTCTTGCACATTGCCTCAATCTTTGGGGGGGATGATAAAGGTAAAAGTTTCACTAAGAATTTACACTATTCAGCAGCACAAAGACAAACCATTCCCTTGATCCTAGAGATACTTTCATTGCAGAGACACCTTGTCATCAATACTGACCATGCCTTCACTGTTTATGGCCCTTTTTGCCCTGGTCAATGCCCACAAAGCCACGGAGCATCCTTTCCCAGCTCAGGAGGTGCACAGGGAGAACAAGGGCACTGTGTAATTCAGACACTAATGAATAATGCCCAGTATACAGACAGAGCTCAGAAACATGGATGTCTCTGGTGACCCCACTGGTTCTTCTGCCCTTGCAATGACACCACATAATGTCAAAAAAATGCTTTACCACCACCAGCTGTCCTACAATACCAATGAGTATCGCAGTACTTCTGAATCTTTCATGTTATTACACCCTTCTTCCCATACAACCCCCACTCAGTCTGACCTCATTAAAAGCCAGGGTCTGTCCCCAGAGAACTTCATCTCTGCTGGAAGCTGCAGAGGGAGGTGGTAAATGGAAGACAAGGCCGCCCTTCCTCCTCTTTTTCCAGTGTACTTTTCCCTTCTTCCTCCCCTCTTTTCCCACAGTCCCCTCTGGTTGCAGACAGGTGACAGCTCTGCCTACGCTGGTGACTGGGCTGGGCAGATGGAGGGATACACAGGGCAGAGCTCACTGTAGGGCATCAGGCCTCCCCAGGACAGTTCATCTCTACGGCCTCTGGACATCCCCGGAGAGCTGGGCAGGGGCCTCGCTCCCTTCACATCTGGGCCCCCTCCATGAACTTCAGCAGGAATATGAGGCACACAGTACACGCACCTAATTCTGAATTCCCAGCTCTCAACACAAAGCAAACAAGTATTTCAAAAATAATAATTTGAGGTGCTTTTCCATAGTTAAAAACCAGAAGATACCCATTCTTAAAAAGGTAAAAAAGAAGACCCAGGGAACTACAGGCCAGTCAGTCTCACCTCTGTGCCCAGTAAGATCATGGAGCTGATCCTCCTGGAAACTATGCTAGGGCACATGGAAAATAAGGAGGTGATTGGTGACAGCAACGTGGCTTCACTAAGGGCAAATCGTGCCTGACAAATTTGGTGGCCTTTTACAATGGAGTTACAGAACTGGTGGAGAAGGGAAGAGCAACTGACATCATTTACCTGGACTTGCACAAAGCATTTGACAGTGTCCCGCATGACATCCTTGTCTCTAAACTGGAGAGACATGGATTTGATGGATGGACCACTCAGTGGATAAGGATTGGCTGGGTGGTCACACTCAAAGAATTGTCATCAACAGCTCGATGTCCAAGTAGAGAGCAGTGACGAGTAGTGTTCCTCAGGGATCAGTATTAGGACCAAGCGCTGTTTAACATCTTTGTGGGCAGCATAGACAGTGGGACCAAGTGCACCCTCAGCAAGTTTGCCGATGACACCAAGCTGTGTGGTCGACACGCTGGAGGGAAGGGATGTGCCATCCAGAGGGACCTGGACAGGCTTGAGAGGTGGGCCTGTGAAAACCTCATGAAGTTCAACAAGGCCAAGTGTAAGGTCCTGCACGTGGATTGGGGAAATCCCTAGCACAAATAGAGGCTGGGCTGAGAATGGATTGAGAGCAGGACTGCAGAGAAGGACTTGGGAGTACTGATGGATGGAAAACCGACTATGGGCCAGTAATGTGCGCTCACAGCCCAGAAAGCCAACCCTATCCTGGGCTGCATCAAGACAAGTGTGGCCAGCAGGTCGAGGGAGGGGATTCTTCCCCTCTACTCCACTCTCATGAGACCCCACCTGCAGTGCTGTGTCCAGCTCAGGGCCCCCATCATAACAGGGACACGGACCTGCTCGAGCAAGTCCAGAGGAGGGCCACGAAGATGAACAGGGGGCTGGAGCACCTCCCTTATGACAACAGGCTGAGAGAGTTGGGGTTTTTCAGCCTGGAGAAGAAAGGGCTCCAGGAAGACCTTATAGGGGCCTTCCAGTACTTAAAGGGAGCCTACAGGAAAGCTGGGGAGGGACTCTGTATCAGGGAGTATAGTGACAGGACAAGGGGTAACAGTTTTAAACAGAAAAAGGGTAGATTTAGATTAGATATAAGGAAGAAATTCTTCACTGTGAGGGTGGTGATACACTGGCACAGGTTGCCCAGAGAGTCTGTGGCTGCCCCCTCCCTGGCAGTGTTCAAGGCCAGGTTGGACGGGGCTTTGAGCAACCTGGTCTAGTGGAAGGTGTCCCTGCCCATGGCAGGGAGGTTGGAACTAGATGATCTTTAAGGTCCCTTCCAATCCAAACCATTCTATGATTGTAAGACTTAAAAAATCAGACCCATTTGTATCATATGCAGCCCCCTGTTGTCTGTCAACAAGCCCGGGAATTCGACACAGGCCTCACAATCTTTTCTTACTAATGCTGCAGCATTATTTTTTTTTCTCCCCTTCTGTTTAATCAGAATATACACAGAAGAATTAAAGTGAACTTTGTAAACACAAAAGGGGGTGGGAGGAGGAAGAGTCAAGTATTTTAGAAGAGGAAATGTCATGAGAATGTGCTGATAAGAAATAAATTCTGAAAACATACCAGTAATATAAAGTACAATACGTAACCTAACTGAATTATTGAATTATTTTCAAAAAGCATTATTGTTATCAGTGGGACATTTTAAATAAAAAGAGTGGTGCCTTAATACTTTATTTTAAGTCATTAGGAGATACTAGCTTACAAAATCCAAATAGTTTCACAGTCTGCTTTTTATTTAAGGGCTATTCAAAGGATTTGTAAGATACACTTGGCATCATGATGGAAATGATGTTTGTGAAAAGCAACACCCAACAAGTAAAAACAATTGTATATGTACCCGGCTGTAGACTTGTAGTCTCATTCAACACAAATAAAACAGGTTGCCAGCTGTTTTCTCTGGAGTGTTCCCAACCCAGCAATAATTTGCTCCAAAATTTCCCTTATTCAGGAAAAACAGCTCTCATTCCTTTATTTAAAAAACCCCCCACCTCTATTTTCAATTGAAAAGTGTTTTAATTAATTTGCTTCATAAGGAAGCAAACTAACAGTACCAACAGCTTAACAGTGTAGATCAACAATGTCCTTTTTTTCTAAAAGATGTGTTTCATTTGGTTTTTTATCCCTATCATTTCAAACATATGGTACAGCTCCACAAACAACTACACTCACATAATCAAAAGAGAACTGAAGCTTAGTGTAGGACTAAGTGAATGAAGGAGAAATTTAAAAAGATAAATAAATTTTTATCTGAATTTAGAGAATACATTTTTAAAAATACATCTCATTTATGCTCTAGAATTCTGGCTTATTACATTATAATTAACCCAGTGGTTCATAAGAAAAAATAAACAATATGTGCTTAATAACCTTTATGAAGTTTTTGTTACATACTTGTGTAGAGAATGCATCACCTTAAGCCAGCATGATATGGCTATTATTGAAGCTACTCTATCAATAATTAGCTTAAGACTAAAGAGTATGGTGTTACACTGTACTGCTAAATGTTACATACAATAAAAAGGAAAGCATCATTTATGAAACCTAGAAGTAATTTTATATGACAGATACTGAATTCAAAGACAAAGCCAAGTTTGGAAGGTAATGTTTAACCTGAGATAGAATGGAAAGTTACTGTGGAAGACAGAAAAAAAATAAGCATTCTTCACTCTGAAACAGACTGTTGGCTTAATTTATACTTACACATGCAGTCTTAAAACAATGCATAGGCAATTTTTAAATACTCTGAAGTACACTAAACAACATTTTATAGTATTCTAAGCAGGTATCACCACTATCTTCAGATATGTGAATGCCAGCATCAAAAAGATACACATACAGAAATATGTTATTTGCTCTTATGGCATCTTGTTGTATAAGAGGTGAAAATGTGCAAGCCTGTCAGAGATTTCCTTATATCTTCCTGATCTGACTGGGGAAATACCAGGACTGTGCTGTACATTGCTCCCAACACACTCTGGCAGGAAGGTCAGTCAAGTACATCCTCTCTCCAGAACTGGTCATATCTAGCATAGACGTGCTACAGCAGGCTCTGAATTCATGCTTGAGCACAAACTTCAACTAAACCCTACAAGGGAGTTTTTCCCCAGTAGGTAATACATTACCAAATCAGAATTCAAGATGGACCTAAGACCCATAAGGAAATTTCCTAAGGATTAACACTTGTTTAATAGACTTCAGTGACAGAAAGCAGAATAAATGTAAGATCCTTGAGTCCTGGGAGAAGAGACTTTCTTTTCCAATTCTAAAATGAAAGTAAATATATTATTAAATAGTTCTAATTCACAGACATGATTCCAGAGTTTTTAATGACTAGCATTATTTGAAGCCACAAGTGCTATTTCAAGCAGTTTTTTAAAAAATCCACATCATCAAATAAAGTTTCCATCCTTCTTTCTGTGGCTTTAAACCATATTGAAAAACTATGGGGGGGAAGGGGGGGAAAGTAGGACAAGAAGAGCAACAGATGGTTTCCTGATCAGACAGAAAAATCACAAATTTCAGATTAACACTGACAGGCCATGACAAGCAGTTGGAATAAAGAAACAATACTCTGCTTTCTCAGTACTTTCCACCTAGCAAGAACTGTGGATGTCATAAATGCCACACAGGACCTGTAGTGTGTGTCTGAAGGTAGCTAAAGGGGATGTCTCAAAATGTCACCACTATGGCAGATTTTCAATATGCCAAAATGTAAATCCAAAGGAGGACTGTCTTGAAATAAGGCTCCCAAAGTCTCGCATTCTATTTGTCTTCCAATATGTTGGCTATGAATTTAAATATAGCCTTATCTTATACAACACAGATTTCTTTTACCACTGTCACAACCTGGATCGAATTGTTAACAATTCTTTTTCTTCCTTTTTTTCTACTGAATAAAGCCTATAAAACATTAAAATTGTACTATTACCTACAGCTTTAAATGGAATACAGTTTAGCCCAAAGGGAACAAGCTGGAGGATCAACACCTTAGTCTGCAAACTGAAGTAAAGAATAATTTGTGAAATTTATAAATATTTCATAACCAATGTTGACTGGGCTTGAGTACTGCTGTAATATAATGAAATAAAATAGTAGCGTAAGATATTCCTACAGAAAACAGATGGGTTTTTTTTTTTAAACAGATCTTCTGAAAAGCTGTATTTGGACAAGTACGTGTCTGCTAAATCTTCCCAATTATTGCTCAGGTTTTCACTTTTCATTGGCTGCTGCTATTTCCTCTACCACTTCTACCCTGGGTCTGCTTTCCTCACTTTCCAAGTGGCAACATTTTTTGAGAAACTTCAGTTTGGAAGACTGAGATCAGTACCGTAAGCAATATTTACTGGGAAAACAGAAGACAAGACAAAAGAAGGGGAGAGGAGGGCAAGATTTGCAACTGTTGTTTTTCTTACCAATTTCATTCTCTTCTGGGTTTCATTCCCAAGATATTAGAGGAAACAGAGTAAATTCTTTCTTTTGTTTAAGTTTAAGATAATATTGCTTTGGTATTTATGTAAATTCCAGTTTGTAAGCTAAGAGCATGTCAAATGTGCTTCAACTTTAAGCTGACTATTGGTGTCAAAAGACACACTATGTTAGAAGCTTCCACTGTGGAAAAAGAAGTTAGAATAGCAAGATAATGGTTCATTTCTTCATGGGGTTTCAGTCTCCTTTAAATTTGGAAAATGAATATTGGATGAGCTGCTTTATCCTCCATTTGGTTTCTCTTACTTCCCTAATCTGGGTATCAGATTTTATGGATCTGTAATAAGGACCTCATGCATTCCTTTAGTCTGTGTTTACATTTACCAGAACCTCCATAAGAACAGGGAAAAAAAAGCTATTTGTACCTTCCTATAATACAATGAAATGTACTTCTGGTAGTAAAAGACATGGGTGGAAGCAAAGATTCAAGTGTACAGGTTTTAAAATTACATGGAAATACCCTGACAGACACTCTCAAACTGACAGCAAATTCTGCCAGCAGACAGTGGTTTAAATTCACAGCCCCAATAACCACAAATTTCCTTTAAGACTTCCATCATGGGAAGGTACACAAAGGTAGAGGCAGCTCTGTCTGGTCTGGACTGCTCTTGTGACAGAATCAAGACATACTCAGAGCAGACAAAGTGAAGCAATTTCTTAGTATTTGCTCCATAATTAGTCTGGTAAGTAAACTCTGCAAGGGCTTAATCCAATGCTTTTTTATTCATTAGCACCACAATTTTCAGATTTTGAAGCAATTTCTACCTAACCCAGACTTCAAACTTTCAAAAAAAAAATTCTGTCCAATTTCAACAATGGTTTATCCTGACTTAACACAGACATGCCCATAAGAAAAAAATAAATGGTTAGTATTGCTGTAAGAGTTATATCCTCTCAGGGAACACAACTTACATTGGTAATTTTGTTTCCTGTGGCAATTCCCATTTTGAACTGTGAGGAAAGGTATTTTGCCGAATTTTTTCAATTCTTGAAAATAAGTGTGCTACCTTACAAAAATAAATCCAAATTTGCCAAACAAATCCATTATATATCAGAAAGAAAAAGCATGGTAAGAGACAAAGAGACACAGAGATGAAAAATGCCTGGTTTAAAACTTCTGCAAAGAAATTACACAAATGAGGAAGCAAGAAAAATGACAAAATTAAGACTTACATGTCCAAATTTATGTTTCAAGGACTACATATTGTTCTCCAAATATGATCACATCTTCCACAGTATAATGGCAAGTAAAGAACTTTATCAGAGCACAGCTACTGAAATCTGTGTAACTAAAAGCAAACAAAACCCAGCGCTTCTCTCTACTTCATTTGAGTTAAAGCACTGTAAACTCAAGAGTATATACAGTTATATTTTGTCCTCTACATCATAATTTGGAGCATATTGGCTCTTTGCAGTATTAAGACAGAGAGATGGTAATAAGTGCTCCAAATTTCACATGAAGACAAAACCAGCAATCACAGATTCAGTAAGTCTCCCTGCTTGACCTCCCCTGGTTTACAGCATTCAATCCCTATATGTGTTTTAAGAAGTGTTCCCATGAACAGATGTTTAAAAGCCCTGCCATTGCTGACCATATACAAGGCACAAGCATTTCCCCTGACCAGTCTTCTGGGTTTTGTCACGCTGTAAAGGCAAGACGAACCAGCAGAAGAGGCCAGCGAGTTCCACAGTGACAATGAAGCCTCCTGTCTAAGCACAATACACGTGTGCCTCAACATGCAGACTAACATGCGAACCATATAAGGCAACAAATCAAGATCTAAGCTTAATCAAAGCCCAAAGCTTTGCAAGATGTGTTTGCAAGTACAGTATAATATGTACATACCATATTAGGCAACTGGAATTTTAACTCAAAAGTATTTTCATCTTGCAAAACTTAACGAGCAAATATAGCAAGGTATTTTATGAAGTTTTTTTTTCTAAACATATGTAAAGCATAAAATGTAGGGCTGCTATTAGAAGTAAAAATCCTTTTCCGCATTACAGAATTTTATTGAAACAAACCTTTGTCAGCATAGCTATCTAAATCCAGTTGCAAACAGTATTACACTCAAGAATTCTTTGCTATAAAAAGTAGCTATTGTGTCATAAATATTTAAACAAACAAATATAAACCTTGTACAAAAGTTAAAACAATGTTTTGAGCCAAGACATGTACATTTTCCACTCCACTCCTTTTTAACAAAAGTCTACAAAAAAGCTACATGTTTATATATAAGCTAAGAAGACTTGCAAGAAAGTCAGGTTATCTAGAATTTCCAGATCCACTGTCAGCACTTGTCTAACACAATACTTGGAGAGATAACCTTAAGACATGCAGTGTTACACAATTTAAATAAATCCAATTACTTCACTTAATATCAGTAAGTTGCCATGCCCTACTCATGCAGAAGCTCACACAGCAAATACAAGTAGAAAATTCTAAATGGATGAACAAGGGCAAAACGTTTCCGAGAGTCCTGAAAGATTTTTAAAGTTTATAATGGCTGTGTATCCCACAGTATGTTAGTGAAAACAGAAAGAAAACAAACCTACACCAAACAGTTATTCAAATACCACCACCACACTTTTAACACTTTACTAAAAAAGAGTCAGCTGCAATATATCTACCCTGTGTTAGTGTTCCACTCTGATTATAAAAGAAGCAAACATTTTGAAAACATGTAATACAATTTGCATATTTAGCTGTCTTCTGCAGCATAAATTCTTCAACACAACAATTCTTCCAATACAACAGCTCTCAATACAGCACCTTTCCCAAAAGGTGGCATCCTGAAGTTTCAGCAGAAACATTTTAAATTATCTAAGCAATTTCTTCCATTTTGTTAGGAACATTGAACTGAATGGCTCTCCCAGGCAGCCACTTGCTCTCACGTAGCACTATATCAAAAATCACTTTTCTTGTCTCTCCCCTTCCTTCTACACTTCTGTGAAGGAGAGGAGGGTTTAGGGACTAGCCAGAAAAAATCTTCTATTTTCACCATGTTCTCACAGAACAAAGAGATAATGGTTTTAGACAAGTGGTTATTAAGAAATATTGCATCTCTATGCCACTACAAAATAGGGTTTAAAATTATCATATTTGCCAAAGAGAAATTAGTCTCTATTTCCACCTGATGGAGACAAATGCACAGCAGTTATGCTGAGCTCCACAGCTGCATAGCTCAGCAGGGTGTGGTGAACAATATTCAATACATTATCTTTTGTCCAACAGGTATGAAGTGATCTTAAAGTGCTTCTGGTGACCTACTTTGAAACCCTAGCAGCTTGAACTGGTGCCCACTGAAACTAACAGCATAACTTCCTACACTGTAAAAGTCCATTTAATCCAATTAATCTTTACCATAACCATTAACCATTGACTTGAACAGACTGGACTTCTCCAGAGTTGACTGATACCCACAGTCTGTCAGAGGAAGAACAAGTTTAAAAACCATGGAATATTCAGAAATAGATAAGATCAAAGGTGGATTCTGGTTAAATCAGAGATTCTTCCAATTCTCTCCTGCTTTCCTTTTCTCTCTGCCCCCCCCCCCCCCATCCCACTAGAAAGAATTGTGATATAAAGTGACTATGAATACAAATCTTTCATTCTAAGAAAACAATTGCTACTTCATGTTCAAGTTTTTTGAACAGCTGAATAACAAGACAACGTGGGAAATAACCAGTGGGCAACATCACAATATTAAGCTGCAAAAGTAATATTCAAACCTAGCATTCCATAAACAAAGGAGTTAGAAATAATTATGACTACATTTCAGGCTTGCCAATCCCCGATTCTTCAGAGGCACATCCATATTTTAAATGAAGGGAAAAAACCTGATATTTCAATCTTTCCAGCTGTACAAACCCGATTTGTGTGTGGCTTTTTGTGGGTGCTGAAATAGGGGAAGTAGAGGGAAAAGCAATGTATTCAGAATGCAGCTGAGAATCATTAATACTGTTTTTTTTTTATTTGTAAAATCTAGTGCATTTATTACTTGAATGGAGAAACACTTTAATTAGGAAAAATATCACTAAATACTTCAACAAATGTTAGGTTTGCCATAATTGCTTTGTTGAATTTAGGCCTACAAAGGGATCAAGGACTTCCTGTTCTTAAAACTCTAATCTCTACTAAGGATTTTGATTTTGGAAAGTACAAATTCTTCATCTTATTTGCTCAAACCTGAAGATGAGTATCTCAAAGCTGAGTTGATCAAACCACTACCTGTTTTTCAAAACAGGTGCCTATTGCTCAAGAACTATACTAACTTGACAACTCTGAAGTGTTATGTCTTTTTACTAGAAGTGTGTTATGTGCAGCAACAGTACATACCAGATATTTTCAAACCAACTCTGTAAGGCAATTCTCTAGTCCCCAGACTGTCTCCCCACAGGCATTCATACTTCCACTGGGATGCCCAACTCTAGAAATAACAAAAGCTAAGTGATGAAGGAAGAAGATGATGAATGTGGAAGGCATGGAATGAGGACAATAAAGTAGAATGCATCTACAAGAGCCTAGAAGATCAAACTATTAATAAGGGACACAACTAATACTTCATCTTGATCCATCAGTGGCATGGAATTGTCTACTTGTCTACTTAGCTGTTCACATCAAATATCTCATTTGATTTCCTTAGCAGAATGAACCAGGACCACCAAAACTATTGCTGTCCGTTGCCTGTCTCAACGTCTTCCTGTAAACAGCATGAGCTCCACGGCAAGTGGCAGTCCGAGACACCACAGTTTGCAGTCCAATATAATAAAATGAACTAGCATGAATTTTAGATTCCCTTGACACACCAGGATGGAAACTGCAGTGACTCAGGAGAGCTCCTACTTCACATACAGCTACTCCTGCCACAGAAGAATGGTAGGACAGACAGGAAGGGCAGTAATTGCAACAGCCACCCCAACCTAATTTTTTTCATTTGTATATGCATCTTAAATAACAGGGAATGGAGCGTGCAAATTCTAACAACCTTCTGATATGTATCTTGGAGAAGAAGAAAAAGTGAGGCCTGTGATCTTGTTTTACCTTTTCTTCATGCACAGATAAAGGCCTATTGCAACATTATTTTATTTCCTGCTTTGTCAGCCTCATTTGACCTTCCACAGCAAGGACAAGAGCTCTGGGCTGGACTAACAGAATGCCAACCTTCTATTTCTGATGCAGATGCTGTTTTGAAGCCTCTATGTGATCCTAGCACTACCATAAAATTACTAATTTCTTGGAGTCAAGAAACAATAGCATTCCGGAAACAGGTGGCATTTGTTTGAATATGCAACAGGGCTAAAAAAAACTAAGGGCAGGAACAGATTTAACAGATTTTAAATAAATACTTTAAGCATTTCACACCCTGATTGTGCTGAGTTCCTCCCATAATTTGTTACTGTTTAACTTTTGTAGATAAAAATAGTCCAATAGGAGTACCAAAGAACTCTATCCTGTGATTCAGATCTTACAAGTAGTTTATGCAAAACCACTTTGAAGGTCACCTAAACAGTTAATCTTAAAATTCATTCTTCCACTGGAGGAAGAAAAGCTGGCAAATCTAGGCAGGTAATTACTGTGGAAAAACAGCATACAATCTGTCTATGCAAATTCACTCTCAGTCACAAATAGCTTTCTATGCTAATTCAGGACTCAACCCTTCTCCACCCATCTATAAAAAATGCCTTTTGTAAATACGCTTGTCTGTAGTATTTTCCACAAGGTCAACAAACTCAAGCACTACAAAAGTTATTAGGATCATGCCTACGCTAAAAAAAAAAAAAAAAAATCCACCCCCAGAACTCTACCATCAAGGTGGTGGCAAGATCTTCCTCTTTCTTTGGTTTGGATAAGGCAGTAATAGACCTGAGCCACTGGAATTCATTTTAGACTTATTTGGTATTTGGTAATTCCATTCAGAAACCTGGTTATAAATGGGAATTCAGTGCAAAGTAGGTACAATATTAACCCTGAAAAGAACTTTTTTCTTGAACATCAAAGGTAACCTCAAGTGATTAAGGAGATGACCTGTAAGATATCCAAGTGATTCAGACTGTAGGTGGCTCAATGGCATTTAATAAACTATTCTAAAAACCCCAGGCAAATTCAAGAAGCCATTGCACACCACAAACAATAGAGATACAGTGGCTTGAAATCATGACTAGCCTGACAGCTACCCTCTGAGGTTCCTGTTTAGCCTCCAAGTAGCTCCAAAAGAGAGTTTCCTAACTTGGAGACTGAAATGTCCACAGATTGATTTGTCAAGATTTGCCTCCACTCATTTTAGGCAGGCATAAAGCTCCTATAAATTCTCTTTTTTGTTGTTTTCATTTTAATAGAGCATTGCATGCGCAGTTTATACCATTAAAAAATGGAATTTGGCACCTCTTAATGCCAATTAAACTTTTACATCATTATAAGAGATGGAGGGAGGGAAACTTTCTCATTTTTTCTCTTATTTGTGTAGTTTTGTCCACAATTTCCCAAGACAGATCTATTTGTTGTTTTGAATGGCAGGATGCTCGTCCTCCACAGGCTCTCCAAGAGGGCAGAGCAGCTGCTAACTCAAAAGCATTGCGCATGTGGATGCCCAGTGCTCGCAAAGAAGACTGAGCTTCTGTCATTGCTGCTCAACTCAAACAAGAGAGTCTTAAGAACACAGCATTGGACTCAAACAACTATTAATGTTTTAGAGTGGGTTTTTTTGTTTGGTTTTTTTTAGGTTGTTTTTTTTAAGTTCTTTCTCCCCAGTTGATTTTCAAAGTTCAACTTGAAACTAGCTGCTGTATACAACATAATTGCCTAGTATGAGTTAACAGTCCTGTAGATGGTTAATTGTTAGCAATTTTAAAAATCCCATGAACAACCTAAGGTGTGAGTCAGCAAAGATCACATGAGCCACAACTGCTAGCAGCAAGAGGAGAATTCAGTTCCCACAAGGAAAGATACCACATTTTAGAACTTGTGACCTATTCCTTGTGGCTCAATTAATAATGATTTCATAGATCATCGTAGTCCTATTACATTCCTAAAGCAAGCATCTGATGCTACCTGAAACACCTGTTATAATATAATTCTCTTCAGGGAAAAAAAAAAAATATTCAAAACCTGCAGTGACAGAGTGAAATACACGTGCCTTTCAGTGCTTTTTCCTAAATAGCACACACTAATAAAAAACAGATACTAAAGTAAAGCGCCAGAATATCACAATGTATTTATTTGTCTTGGTTTCTTTTAATTCTGAAGAGCATGGTCTTACACTGCTGATATTAAATCTCACCGATCTATAATTAGCCATAATACAAACCAGACAAGAACTTGTGAAAGAAACAAGACAGAATTCCATTGAGTTCAATAACAATGTTTATTATTTTCATCTGTATCGGCCACAATCCAGATAACACAAACAGAAGAAAAGAGGGTAAAACCAGGGAGATTCCTGGAGAAGGAATCAGGTGATTATCTAGCTGATAAGCTAGATAATACTAGGAAAGGAGGAGCCGGGCAAACCTTCTCCTTGGAAAATTTATGCTTTTCCTCAGTATACACTGTGCATAGTCACTTGTTCATTAAAAACATAGTTTTTGCACCTATTCCATCTGTGTAACATTCCATGTTACCTATAAAGTTTGAAACATGTAAAAATCATGCATCCATTTTGCACAAAACTCTCACTGGGGATGACAAATGACTGACCTCCTTTACATTCAGTCACTATCAATTTAAGTATTTAATCTTTGTGCAAAATATTAATTGCAAAAGGGTCTGAGAGTAACTGTGCACAGGGTGATATGTCTAAAAGAGTGAATGGCAAAGAGTTGTCAAGTCTTGGCTATTTCACACTGTTGAAAGCACAGTTTTTAGTAAGATTGGGGAAGCAACACCCTCTCCTTAGAGTAAGGCTAAGTTACATCAAACCTTCATTACTATGCCTTTTTAGTATTAATGATTCACTGTCATTCATTCTTTTATTTTTGCTTTAAAAGATGTCACTTTCTGCATAACTTTTTAATTGCGCAAAAAAATTACAGCTTGGCTGAATCACATGCAACTGGAGCTAATATCCATGATCTACTATCAATTAGTATGGCTGTACCAAATACTATGGCCCTTGCAATGCTGCAGATCACATGCTGCCACGTGCATTTCAAAACAGAGGAAGAGACAACACTGGTAATTGTTGCTAGCTGTTTATTTTTTAACAAGAAAAGCTGGTAAAGCTGGGGAGCACTGTTTCCCAAACCCAACCTGCTGGCAAATATCTGAAAAACTGAAAAAGCTTTTTTTATAGCATGAATCCTTTGATGTTCACAGTTTTAAAAAAAATGAAGTTGTAGATGGTTTAAGGAACAAGCCAGTCTGCTTATTCAAGAAACTCAGGGGAATAGCTTACAGCCCATGCACAAAATGTCTGACTCTAAACTGGGCCTATTATATCTGAAAGTGGCTATGTAGATAAATCTGGGTAACTTGCAACAACATGGAAAGATTAGCTACAATGCATTATACAGCCACAAAAAGACATGTAGAGTTTTTGTCAAAGAACACTTACTTCTATGGAAGAATTAAACATTTGTAAGTAAAAAGGGAGAAATCATAAATATTAGAAATCAAAGATAGGAATTAAAAGAAAACAAGAAAATCAAATATAGGAATTAAAAGAAAACAAGAAAATCAAATACATCACTGGATTAAATAATGGATTAAAATAAATATGAAAAACACCATCATAATTCTGTTTATATTGAGTGTGTCATGGAGCTTAACTAAAACTACTCACGTATTTTGTGCAATGGCTTATCGGAATAGATGAATTGTATTAAAGAGAGCATCTAAAAAGGCACAGGTTATAGGAAATGTAAATAAAACTGAATGATGTTATTAGAGATCAGATAGCAAAAAATGAAAAAAAAATTATGTTGTGCTTAGTTACTGAACAGAGACCTTCAATTCTAGTATTGCCTCAAAAAAACCACTCAGTTCCAAATAATTATTACTGCTAAGAAAAAGAAAAAAAAATCACTTCTATTTAAATTTTGAAAAAAGTTGAAACTTCCTTTTTTTTAACAGAAATAATCACATCCTGACAGAAGAAGCCTTATTCAGAGAGTGAATTTCCAATGCTAAAGCGGATTAGGGTGGATTTCCAACGCTAAGCTTGAAATAGAAATGTATTTTAAAATCTTCAGAATGTAGTCCCTGTATTAAGCCCCTAAGTATACAGTGGTTTTGTACAAAATTTATCAAGTCAGAGTATCACTGCAGACTGAAATAAAACTTCCCAGTGGCCTGCACAGTTGTAGATATTCTTAAAAAAAGGAGGTGAAGGCAGAAGGAGGCACAGAGAGCAGGATTCATCTATACAAAGCTGTCTTTGATGATAAGCAAACATCTAGCTTGTTGGGGCATGTTGAAGATATGGATAAATTCTAGGTCACTGCTCTAGGGAGATCAAAAATTGAGCCTTACTCTATAAAAGCACACAGTATCATTCAGGCTCTTAGACTTGAATTTGATTCCTGTCAGTTTACCTTTTACTCTTATAAGCTTCTTTGATGTACATGACAATCCATCAGGCAATGGGTGCTTTAGAAGCTAGAAATCCCTTCTTTGAAGCTCCAAGTGAAATAAATCAGCTGTCAAGCTTCATGAACTCTGTTTTTTTCCTAAATAGTTTTAAATGCCTGTTTAATGTCCAAACAATGTCTTTTCTTTGCTACGTTTAGGTTACAAGCAAAATTAAAGTTGTCTTTGTCTTCAGTGACCTCATTTTAAACGCAAAACCTTGTCTTTAAAAAAGTTATTGACCAAATCTAAGACATACAACTGAGATACTGTAGATTCAGTTTAATGCATAAAATATGTACCAATTACCATTAACAGTCAAGAAAGAATATGCAGAATGCCAAAGAGCACATACACACCATTCATTTTTTGTCTCTTTCCAAGCTTGATATATCTGAAGAATGCAGGCAGTTTTATAAGTAGCTCAGTGGTTTCACTCCCTTACTTTTATATGCCAGTAAAATTAAACCTCCCCTCCCACCCCCCTGCCAAAGGTTAGTGGAAGACAGTGACCAAATACCAGCCGTATTTGATGACAGTCTCCTAACTATCACAGTGTTGTAGGGTGAGGATGAGGCAAATCTTGCCAGTGAAAGCAAGCGGCTCAGACCTTTTATCCAATGACTAGTAACTCAGTCTGTAGAAGAGAAATATTGAAGAGAGAGGAGACCTGCAAACAGGTTATAGCATGAGATATGCTTGGAAAAGCCTAAATCTGAGCTTCCTCTCTGCATTACATAGATCCTTTTAAAAAAATACTAATAAGTCCTATGTTCCCTCTTGTACTGCCAAATCATTTATTTTTAGAAGCAACTACTCTTTAACAACCATCTTCCTTCCTCTCAGATGTTTTGGGAGAGACATGGGGGCCATGTGGTATGTAAGACTCATGACACTGAATGTAGCCATTCCAAACACGGATTATAATCTAAAGCGCTCTCACCAACGGGAGCTAGGGCACTCCAGCTGCTACGCTACTGCCCAAAAGCATCACTGCAACCACAGCAAGGCCTTGCAGTAAAGAGTGGCTGAGTTTCTGAATCCTGGAAATGTTTCCAGGATTAGTCTGCTGAGGGAAGAATATTTTGATGATATTAAAGAGGTTTACGTTCAATACAATCTGCGCTGTTCAGTTCTGCAAACGCAGAAGTTCTGGGTGTGCGCAGAGTTAGAACATTAAGCACCTAGTAAATTTTACTGGCAGAAGTTCAGACATCTATATACTTAGGAATGCACAAATTGTAAAGAACATATTCCTGGTTTAGACCCTTAAATACTTCCTATGTCTTGCTAGGCACTTAAGTGTTTTTTGCAGACCTATGTTATTTCATAGGAAACTTGTGTACTTGCAAAAACTGGCTGCAAATTAAAAATAGCAGCAGAATTTAGAAGATCCACAATTGACTCAGTTGACAAAAATACTGCTGAATACTTTCCTCTACTATGAGCCAAGCTATGTCATGAAGACATCATTTTTTGACAGGTATTTTTAAAGTCTTGCGTGATTTTTACTTACTGAAATTTTTTTATTTTTCTTACATGCTCCACGAAAAAAAACCAAACTGTGAACTGCCCCACTATATTTGTGATATATTAAATATATAAGAAACAATATAAAAGTTACTGCAACCACAGCAGAGAACATACTTACCAATATTAATTTCATCATCAGTTTCAGCATCTCCAATACACTCAAACTGGAAATCTTGTAAAGACTGTGAAAATTTTTGCACTGCCATGGATAAATCTAAAATTCAAGAAAAAAAGAACAAGAAAAATCAGAATTACTCCACTACAACTTCACTGAACTTTACAAAGTTTCCTTTCTAGTATCTTTTCTGGACAGTAACTTCATTCAAAAATCCCAGTCACCATTTCAAAATCAAAGTACCTGAGATATCGCAGAAACCTATGAAACATGCTGATGCCAGATTTCAAACTTTAATACAGGTATTATGTTGACAACTAAAGAACTGTTACACTTCTTGAAAAATAAGAAATTACTGTAAGAAAGGAATGTTTAGTGGTAAATTGTATATGTAAGTAGACCAGTGTTTAAAATACTGCAAATTAGTTTCAGATTAAAATAAAACTCATTTAGAAACAGTTTCTTTCATAAACATTATCAGAAGAATTAAATTCTAACTATTCTTATACACTAAAACATTATACAGTGTTATGTAAAAGCTTTGTAAAAAGAAACTGAAGGGAAAAAAAGAAACAAGTGCTTTCCAATCAGCTAGGTTGTCCACCGATTATGAGCACTATTTTCACAGAATTACAGAGTGGACCTTTGGAAGAAATGTCAAAGCAATCCAAACTTCATACCATAAAATTTCATTAGAATTGTACACACTCCAACAAAAAAAAAAAAAAAAAAATATCGAAAATACAGAATATCAATGTAACCACATAAATCTGTTTTCTTTTTTAGGTATATTAATGGCAAATGCAGAGATGAATGTAGTAACGAATGAACTAGGTCAAAATTCGAAAACACTACCAGTCCAGATGAGCCCAGAAAACCAGGAACAATTCTTTATGTCCTACAGAACATAACTATGGCATCTATTTTGAAGCTAGGATAATTGGCAATTAAGATTCTCCTATCTGCTAAATCTAATCATATGTCATGGTAAGGATAGATTATGAACGAAAGCCAAGTCATAAATTCTGTTTCAAAAGCATCATGTATCTGTCTCCATCTTTGAAGATGTTTAAAAGCCGTCTGGACATGGTCCTGGGTAACTGGCTTTAGCTGGCCCTGCTTGAGCAGGAGGGTTGGACCAGATGACCTCCAGAGGTCCCTTCCAACCTCAGCCATTTTGTGATTCTGCGATTTCTTTAATCCTCTGTTATCATAAAGCCATAAATACTCATCTACTCAATGCTGGACACAAAATTAGAAGGCTAATTTTTTTCTTGGCAGGAATAAAACCTAGCATATAAATACACAAATGGGCCTAATGTCCTAAATCAAGACACACACACACAAAAATACAAAGAGTGTCATTTAAATCTGAACAATCTCCAACAGTAAGAACCATTCCACTATCCTAAATGAAACAAGGGTTGAAAATCTTTCAAACACCTCCAAATACGAATCCACACAGTAAGATGACTGAAATATTTGCTTTTTAATTAAAGGTAACCACTATCAAGTGGCAGAATCCCTACCAGGATTTTGCCCTACCCCTGTATTTACTCAGTGCCTGCTGCTTTTATATTTTTACATGTAGCTATATAGTGTATCAGTCCAACAAAAGAACAAGCAGTCTTTAGACAATATAGACATGAACAGATTTTTTTCTTGTATTAGTAAGGAATTCCATATGTTTATCTGATAAATAACAAGGGTGTAAAGAACTGGGTAAGCAAATTCTGTATCGTTTTGATAAAAAGCATGGAAAACAGGAAAGAATGCTCCCCAGAATTACCACATCCTTACTGAACATTTCCTACTGTGCTGTACAGGGAGATTATATTATTGAATGTATTAACAAATTGGATGCTAAACACAAAGTGTTTCCTACTGTTTGCATAGATGAAACAAAATAGATTTTTATAAGCCAAAACACTCCATTTTATGCAAATACAGCATTTTGATATCTAAGTAACTGATTGTTCAACAGCTGTTACAGAGACCTAAACCTGAATTTGTTTGCAGCAGGATGCTTTGAGTTTAAAATGGAAGAAACACAGTTTTATTGTTGGGTCTTCCACAGTTAGTCCTAAGCCCTTCTATAAAATTGCTTCATACCAGCTGATGTCAAATGAAATAATATGGTCTTAAGGTGACTGAATGAAGAAGATTCTATATCATAAGTACACCAAAATGTAAAAATTAACCAGCACTAATAGGAATGCAGATTTATTTCCTCTAGACAATCCAATGGCTGCCCACGATGCCCAGCATCTCTATGAACATGAAAGGAAATGAGGGAGCATGGCTGTCACTCTTCCACACATGCAGGGCTTAGTGAAACAAATGTCAAGGGAAAGGAAAACAAATGATAAAAATATCCAAGGTGGAGTCTCCATTTTATACCCTGGATTAGTCATACATAGATGCCAATCTCTCTCTCACTGTGTCAGCAAATCAGTGTTAATGCTTATGCATTTTGAACCTGAAGGAGGCATGTTTAACCTAACTCGGAAATAGTGGGCATGAAGAATGTAGTAAGAATTGCCGAGCTCATTAGATAACTTTATAAAATCATCCAGAATTATACCATTTGGAGATTTCTGCCTCTATACGAGACCCATTCTAATAGCTTGAAAATATTAGAACATAACATATTAAGGTTAAAGCTGTTTAGTGTAGCAACAATTAAAATGAATTTCCAAGGTCAGATGTTTCCTGTGACATTAATTATGCAGTGCAATTAGTTATATTTATCGATTTCTTTCTTAGGAGCACCATCACTTTACTTGATTACAAAATTCACCTAGTCACAGAAAGGACCAGTCGTGCAATAAGCAGGCCTCCTTTAAGAGATACAAAGATTCAAAACTGAATTAAATCAGAAGAGCAACTGCCTCTTCGGTCAAGAGGCAAATGATATCACTACCATCTTATCTTGTCTGGACAAAAAATGAAAAGAGCAGAGAGATGAAGCAGAGACCTTGTCCAGCTTTACAAGATGTCATTTATTACTGTATATCCCAAAGTCTTAAGGTCACTGAGAGCCTTCAATACATCCTGCTCCTTCCAGATGTAGGAAGGTGAATCACCACACCAAACAAATCACCTTTGTAACATCTGCAAGATATGTGGTATTACAGGAGTTACTCCTACTCAGCTTCTAACATGCACATCTTGATAGCCATGTCCCTCTTTACATGGAGTCCACATGAACTAAGGTATTTCCCTTAGCCCAGGACAGAAATCTCTTTTGAGCAGAGACAACTGATCTTCTAAGTTACTATAAAAACCTTATCAGCTTTATTGACTGACAGTACAAGTCTATCATCCAGGAAAGGACAGCTGCTCAGAAGTCTCGATACCATAAATGTTGCTGCCCCTGCTCTTCTGCAAGCACTCCAATAGAGTAATCTCTTTGGGTGGCAGCGAAAGAGGGAAAATGTACCCTGTTATCCGTCAGTCACAAGAGGTGTGAATTTCTAACTGGCAATTCTGTTTCTGACAGTACTCAGCTGCACGTTTTATTCCCTGTTTTTCGTGATTCCAAAGGAGAATTCAGTTCAGTTTTGCAATAAAGCATACAGTCAAGAGTCAATCTACACACTACTTAGAGTCAGTGGAAGGAGATAACTGAGACAGAGTTGCCTGTTTTAGTAAGGGTTGAAGCAAGTCAACTGGCCAGCAAGATTTTTTTTAATGGAGCTCTGACAGAGGAAGTACTAAAAGAAGCACACTACAATGTGACCGGAAACAATAAAAGGATAATTGCAACTTGATCACACGGAAGTAATATAACACCAGTATTAAATATGGATACATATAGTAACAACCACCAGTATCATCATGCTAATGAAAGAATAATAAAAGTCATCATCCATTCAGGAAAGTCACAGGGGAATCAGGAAACACGTTATTCTATTGTACTTCTTCCTGAAGTTTTATGTTTTTGATCAATCTGCTTAATACGTTTACCCAACAAAAACATGGAAGAAAACTCTGCATTATCCTAGAAGTCAGGTTTATTTAAGATTCACTTTGTTTCAAATTGCCAAAAAGGAGGATTTCATTTGAACTGTAATACATTATCTTATTTTAGGCTTCAGATAGGGCCTTACGTGCTGGATATACGATGATAAAACTATGATGCAGTCATACTGCATCATTACTAGAACTGCAGTATTGCTAGAATTGTTTTTCAGCTTTCTTGTCCTAGATCTGTTAAAAAAGATCATAAAATAAATTTTTATATAGAGCCTTGAGGAGGAGAGAACAACACATTGCAACAAAGCAATGCAACGATGGATGCTATTACCTGAAGGACGAAAGAACAAATATATTTGTTTTGGCACAGCCCTTCACAACAAGGATCAAGTTCTACAGATGAGGAAACCTGACAAGATTGTAAGTTGGTAAGCACAAATAATTTTTTGTTTGGGGTGAGAAGGTTGTTTGTTTTTGCCAGTCTGATGGCTGGAAAAACAGAAGAAAGCCCAAGCTTTTGACAGGTGTCAAACAAGCTCCAAAAGCAGAAACTTTATGCACTTGCAAAGGACTCATATCACTACCCCAGTAACAGCCTGCAAGAAACGGTTCTCAGCAAATACATCAAAGCCAAAGTCTTTCTGCTTGTTTACTTACGAAGATGACTTCATTAGCAAATGGAGTTCCAATAACCAACACTCTTCCTGACTGATGTCAATCATCCTGGAAAAGCTTAGTATCATTCACCGGGTTAATAAAGAAGAACAGCAGCTGAAACCCAGTGAGGAGATTAAACATGCCTAAATGAACTTCTGAGCGCCAGCTGGAATGCAGTAAATGGGACTTCAAACAACAGACGCTCTGGCTAACATAGTAACAGCAACATATCTGGTGATCTGACACAAAGCTAGTTATTACCGTATGGCTTCAAAGACAGAAGAAGCAAAGGGGCGATGGCTGAGCTGGCAGGATATTAGAGGCAATCCTTCAGTCAGCTGCATTTCAGGACAGTTGAAAACTGGAAAGGAGACCACATACAGTCATCTTCAGTGTTTCAAACCTTCGGCAGTTTGATTCCACTACCAGATACAACTAGATGCATTGTGGTGCCCTGCTTGATGAGCTATCTCATTTGATCATGCACTGACATACAGGTTTATTAAAACCCAAGCTACTCAACAAAACCGACCATTAAGGAGTGAATATGTGAATAAAACACAGCAGAAACTGAAAAATATTGACAGAGTACTTGATAAAATGGCACTCTAAAATGAAGAGAATCTCTTATCTAGTTCACTGACTTACTCCTCAGTACCTGAAAATGAGTCACTGTTGTGTGTTGGGTTTTTTAAATTGTTTTACAAGTAAATTTATTTTATTGATTTATTTAATAAGCAACTCATCCTATAAACTATTTTTCCAGCTAAGTTATAAATCTACTTTTTCAAGTGGTTAGATAACAGAGACATTATTATTGTGAAACAGCAGCTATGAGCATGATTTGCAGCATTCTTACTGCACCAAATGACACAAGCAAGGAAACATTTAAAAATTCATACATGTGAAAAAAGGGCATTCAGTATTACAAATATAAATCTGTAAAACACTACTTATTCAGAAAAATGCTTGTGAGATACATGTGTCCTTAAATACTTCATGACACAGTTCTCTGCTGTAAAGACGAACCAGGAACTGCCTTGGTTTTGTTATTTTATGTAAGAATGAGCTTCACAGAGGCGGGCTCTATCAAGGCAGAAATAAGCTGGAAGAACAAGAACACCCCACTGAGAAGCACTGAACTTCAACAGCTTCTGTGTTTGCTACAGTCAATTTGATTGTAACTAGAACATGTCACAGTGGGACATCTTTTTCCACACCATAGACTGTAAACACAGCAGCTGGCATTACAATTATATTTAGGCAGTATGAATGATTAAGCAGTTAAAAGCAGTGATCATACAAGATTGCGTATATCACTACTATATTTGAAATTTATTCCTGCCTTATGGGCTTTCTCATTAAAAATCCTAGCTTCACAGTTGTTGGTCTTAATTCAGAAAACAGCCCCAAAATGCATTTTTTTCACAATTTTCACCTTGTTCTACTCTTCATCACTGACTACTGCTTTAAAATGGAAAATAAATCAAAAATCAATGGCCGTAGTTAACTGTCACATACAGAAAATCTTCCAATTTCATAATGTATATGACAGCAGGTCAGCACAAACAAGGGGACCTATAAAGGACTCACAAATTAGCCCAAAGAAGCAATGCAGAGCATGGGGATGTTGGCACATATCTCAGTACTGCAATTAATCCCCTCAACTGTACATGAAAAGAATTCTGTGTTTTGCTGCCAGAACAGGTAACCCCAGCTTAATAAAACACCACCACCGTAACACATGCCCACATCACCTATGGTTAGAAAGCAATTTACAATGCATGTTGACATGCCTTTTAAATACACACAAAAATCTGTGTAGTCAGTTGACACAGCTTCTTCTGCCATCTTCGACTTCAAGTGGCTTCTAGAGTCTTTCCTACCACACATGGTTCACAGCCCATACCACTGCATGGAATATTGTCCATGGCACGTCTATTTTTAGAAGTCTATTGGATGAAATTATTTACATACACACACACACTTGTTATTCTTAATTTCTGAGCTGAATTAATTTGTGAATCAAATTAACTTTTTTGGTAGTCATAGGAAAAAAAAAAAAAAAAAAAACAAAAAACCCCAACTCTCCTCTTACGAGTGATCACATTTTTTCCAAATTTCTGCAGAAGAATTTGATTTGGCAAAACACAGGGCAAGCTGGCACAGAGGAGAGGCTATCTGCAGGGGCAGATGGAGCTAATGCTGTCCACTTGCCATAACGCCTTCTAAAGAAGCCACAAGAAAAGAAGCCACAAGGGAATACAGAATCCAGTGCCAAGTGCCAAAGATTTTGCAGCACAAGGGCCATTGCTCTGTATTGACACAGTCATTTATTGTTGCTATCAATGAACTCTTTATCCCCTTTATTTGCTAGCTTCATTGGTGTATATTCTTTGCCAACTTGCTATTCATGGAGCAATAATAAGCAACTAAAATAAACAACCCCCTACCCCAACAATCCCAAATTACTTTTCCACCTTAGGCTCGATGTTTTGCTCTTAATTTGAGGGAAGCTAATTTCTTTCTCATACTCTCCAGGGAAAGGCCATCAAGCAGAATATGTCAACATGTAGCCCATGCATTGCTGCATTCCTCTGCGGTTAAACAAGGCACTATAGCAGTTTGACATTTTTCAGTGTCGTTTTCTTATTCATGAATATTTCCATGAGAAAAGTGCACAATTTACTTTCTCATTCTAGTAAGCACTGAGAAATCCCCTTGATCAGATGCAATAAAATCCGCAACAAAATCCCCACTTTCTTAACACTATGATGCAAGATCTATTGAAAAGTCTGTATCTTCTACAAACTTCATAGCTATTTATATCAATGTTTTTAAGTGTCAATTTCCTTATGTTAGAAACTTTTGCAGTACTTTCAATATTCTTAGTATTTCTTTATAGTTAAGCACTAAATCCAACACATTCTTGAAGAAGACACCCCAAGAATAGAGCATTGATGTTTAATGAGAGGGAGCTTTTCTTAGGCCACATTTGCATGCTTACTTGATAAAATCATAATAAAACTTCCCAGAAACAACTGCTGAATCAAATAATGTTATACAGTTAAAAGACAGTGTTGGTAATATTCCATCCCTCTTTTCACTATTCCTCTCCTTACCCCAATTCATTTCATCTGTAGGTGTGGAAACCTAACCTTATTCAGATAATTAGAAGAACAGAAGAAGTGAATTTTAGTTTAGCATGCAAAAGTGGTAAAGTCTATACAATGACTAACTCATTTTGACTTTGCATAGTTATAAATACATGAAAGAATGAAAATGCCACTAAAAATGTATGTCCTATAACCATCAATGTGAAGGACACCACACAGTACGTACTACACATCTGCTTCTCTGAAGTTAAGGCACATGTATAACTTCATATGTATAACTTCATAGCTCTTTACCATATTAAGTGGTGTCATTTTATTTTGTTTTGATACCGCCACATTCTTGCATTTTATTTCTCATTACCTCATTGCTACAAAACCCTCTCTTTCTCAATATTTTAGTTTATAAGACTGTTCAACCATACTGCTGCATTTGATTAGAAAACAAACTATGTAGGGCATTACTAGGGTCTAACCCTTCCAATCATCAAACCATACTCACAGTATTAATGCAACAATAAAACCTTTACAAGTGACTAATCACATGGTTAAAAGCATAACAGAAAATTTTTCTTTGCTACCAATTGCAATTTTTTGAATATTTTCCACAAATATGGTTAAAAGTTTCAAAAGCATTTGGTTTCATTTTACTTTTGAAATGATAAAGACTGGCTGTAGGGTATAACTTAGTACTACTTCTAGCATATTACTATATATTTCTAAATTGCACTCAACAAAAACATTTCTATACAATGCCAGTTTTGCAGATAAGCTTATTTTCATTCAGTAAGCTTTTTGGCCAAGATCCACAGTAAGGATTCCAATATTTTCAATACTGGAATATTCCAACACTACTTCTCTGTTAGAGAATACAAGCATATTTCCCTGCTTTTTTCCATTCTCAAATAATTGAAAATCAGTACTCTTTCACCCACACTCTTCTATTTTCCCTGTGTCCGTAGATAAAACTAATCCATAGTTCTGTATCAGGAAGCTCTCAACTCTTTAGCCTAACTTTTTAACCACTCAGTAAAGCATGTGAAACATACCCGAGAAGAAGATGAGATTACATCTGATATAACATGCAGTAAATAAACACTCCTTACCCTCCTCCTTGTTTAAAGATTTATCTGACATTCAAGTTGCTTACTTCAGTTGAATGCTGTATACCATTCTTCTCCTAAGCCTACTGCCTTTCTGTACATTTTGCTACACTTTCCAGAGAGATGCAGTTTGCTGGTCTCCAACTTACTATGTATACCAAAAAAGTCCGGGTCATGGTGGCACACAAGATGTGGTAGCTGAGCCAAATGATGACCATCTTTTGTTCACAGAGTCTTTGTCATACACTAATTCTCACACTACAAAAGGATATCAACATTAATACTGGTGAGAGCCTTGTGCAACACCTCAAATTTGTGTAACTCAAGGCTGCTCTGAGATCTCAGATGTAAGTGTACAACCTCTTTCAGATGTCTGTAGTACTAATGTAGATAGCACACCAAGGTATCCAGTTCAAGGACACAGCCACTGGAACTGTTTGGACAACATCAAACACTGCATACATGCTGATTTTCTTCCCTTTTTCAAATACAATTAATTTCAGGTTTGTTTCAATAGTCATTTGAATGACAAACAACTTAAAGCAGCAGCCTTACTGTAAGATTATATAGAAATCCTAAACAACTGAAAAAAGCTAAAATGTTAACTTTTTCCCCCCACACACACTTTTCTTTTTTTTTTGGTTAGTTTTTCATATCTTCTTCTATATCATTTTACTTTAACTTCTGCATAGTTTTCTACCACTCCATTAGCCATCCTAGGTTCCTAAACTTTCTTCCCTGTAAATTTGCACTGACCCTCAACACACTTCCTCTTGCTCCTTCTGGGGATTTTAAATGCTCTTTCATGATCTTCCACATTCTTCCCCTACCCCATAGATGTTTATTTCCCAGAACAGTGAGAGTCTTTTCCAGGGAGCTGGGTCCACAGTCCAGCCTTTCCTCCCCAGTCTCTTTCATTTAAATGGTTTATCAGGCTTGCTGCGTCATTTCTCACTCCTCCTGGCACATCACAAAGACTGCAAGCAGTGAGCAGGCAGAGAAGCACCACAAAAAAAGGACAGAGAAACTAAGAGCAGATGCTGCCAGAGGTTGAAATAGCAGAGAGTGACTTCCTGTCTGCTAACCAAGGATTTGCCAGAAAAAACATGGGAATTCCCAGATTACGTGCAACATAAGGTATTGGTGCATCAGACAGTCCTTTAGTAGTATTTTAAAATACAGTTTTCTCTGTTTGTTCTTTATCTTACAGTGCATCCAGAGAAATTTTAAAAATGCATGTGCATATACAGACAGTGAAACACAAGGCAATATATGATAATATAATTTCACAGTATAAGTAAAGCCTATGTTGCAATGCATTTGTAAGGAGCCACAGTTCTGATTATTTGGGCAAGATCAGTTCTGTGCTGCATACATGTACATGTAGAATGAGATGCAATTTCCCCCCTACTACCCCTACCCAGTTATGTATCCAGAGGAAAAGATAAAAAATAGGGTTAGTCAGTTCTGGTATGAACAGGGAGCTATTAAGAAACTGCTTCTAGGAAAACTAAGAATAAATCACTGCATCAATTATCATGCAGATCTGTAGCTGTAAAAATTTCTGAATATATCTTTAAATGCTTTTATGTGACATGATTTTTACATTAAATAGACTCTCCTATTCTGTGAAGAGAGCTGCTCAAAGAAGGATCGGTCACATTGGCCTGTGCTGGATGGCGGGGGAGGGATGAAAGGAATGAAAGCAGTTATCAAGGCATTTGTAAGTAGTGAGCTCTTGGAACAACATTAGAGTTGAGGGTCATGGGAAACAGAAGCTTTGCTCACCCTTCTTCCTGGCAAAGTTTTCTGCATTTGGGCAACAAAGTAAAATGTTTTGTAAGAACAGAAGGAGGAGAGGGAAAAAAATTAAAATGTGTATATTTAGCTCATTAAAAAAAAAAATACTACCACTTTGCTTTAAAGGAAATGAAACACTTTCCATATGAAATTCTTTCAGGCTCTTAGAGCTCAGGAATACAACACTCGATTAGATTCCTTTGATCAGACAACTAATATCACAGTCACATGAACTTCAGTATTGCACATAACAGGGTTATGTGCTTTGTTGGTTTTTTTTTTTTTTTTTCCCCCTAACACAGACACACACACAAACAGATGTAAGTAACATTTGTTTAGAGTATCAGATAGGCACTTCCAGACACAGAGGATGGAATGGAGACCCCAAATCAAGCAGGATTTTGTCCAGCAAAGTTAAATGGCACTAAATGTCTTTCGAAATTTGGCCAAAGGAGTTTCCTGCACTCAGATAGTCAACCATACAGCCGATTCACTACATAGCTACTTCTCACCACTTAGGGAGAATGGATACCAAACACATCAGTTTTATATAGCAAATGAGCTTAATATGCTAGTTAAACCCTCTTCTACCTTTAAAGTATGAAAGGAATTCAGAAAATGAAGATACGAGAGCCGTAAAAGCACTTAAAAGCCTTAAAAGCCATTATTGAGGGTTTAAATTAAATCACTTGCAGTATCCTAAACTCAAAAATCTGTTACCAAAATACCTACATTTTAATAATGGGGGGAAAAACAGCCAAATGGAATATGCTTCATTACATAATGAAATGCACAACTACAAATCTGTTTCACCAGGTGAGCTCATGTCTGTACAGCTCAATAATCAAGCCTTCCCAAGGAGTTTGGAGTTAACCTAATTTGCATGTGACTATTTCCTTAACAGTTACGAAATAGTTTTTGTATCTTACATACTTTCCAGTTTTATTGCATTCAGCCAGAGAGGGAAAGAAATAAAACACTGTAAAAAGCAGTAATCACATGAAGTTTCTCTCTATGTATTTCAAAGAACAGGCTCTTCGTATTTGGCAGGAAAGAGAGAAATATCCCTCACATTCATTTCATTGGACTCTTTTAGTTAACTGCTCAGACAAAAATAAGGAACTTTAATGATATTCTGCTGAAGTCTACCTAGTTTTTCTTAAGTCAAAAAACTTAGAAGAATGACCAACTAGGCTTCTACATATTTCATCTGTTTTTTTCAACTTTTAATTCTCTGGATTTTCTTTCTACTTCCCTGTCATGAAAAGATTTAGGAATGTATGACAACATCCTCTTGTTATCTTCCTGGCAGAGTGATATCCTTTAATTAATAATCTTACCATCCATTAGTACTAGTAGTGTTTATATTATGGCATATGTAATGAGTTCTGAACTAACTATTACCAGTCATGCATGAGACAACTAGGTTGTTTTATTACTGTACACTTGGGTCCAGACAAGAAACAAATTAAATATTAGTCATTACTTGAAATCAGGAAAAAGGAACAGAAAGAGAAATACCATTAACACCACTCCATCAATGCACAGACCTGCATTTAAATACAGATTTTGCCTTACTCCTTGATGCCATCCCAAAGTACCTGGGAAAGGCACAGGGAAATGAGGCAAAGGTAAATGGTAAGAAAATGGTAAGAATATCTTGTTTAAAG
Organism: Strix uralensis; assembly: GCF_047716275.1. Taxonomy (NCBI): domain Eukaryota; kingdom Metazoa; phylum Chordata; class Aves; order Strigiformes; family Strigidae; genus Strix; species Strix uralensis. The sequence continues at coordinate 124,194,036 of NC_133973.1, forward strand.
AAATGCACTCACAGTCATCATCCTGAAAAAGATAGCTGCAAGAGTTCTACAAAATAACAAGCAGTACAGAAACGGTGGCTCTCTTCCAAAGTGAAAACAAAAAGCTATCTAACACAGCAAGAAGCAAGCCCAAAACAAAAAAGAAGATGCTTTTTCTTAAAATGCGTAGTTAAATAATGAAGCTCCCTGTCACCGGATGCTGTGGATATTAAAAATTTATGTGGGTTCAACAAAGGACTAGACAAGTTCACAGAAGAAAAATCCACTGAGAGCTATTAAAGACATAACCCCTTGCTCAGGAAATCTTCAAGCCCAAACTGCTGGAGGCAGCGGAAGCATCACTACATTCTGCCTGCTCTTATTCTTTACTCTAGGCAGTCAGTGATGCACGTCAGAAAAAACACAACTCACAGCACAGCACTCACTTGTATCTAGAGACAGGAGATAACACCAGCTAAGCCTCATGTCGGCCCAACACAGTCATTCTTAGCTCTTTGTAGGAAGATTTGGACGCATATGTTTGGCAAATGCTCGAATGACTCAAGGCACTGTTAGCTGATCACCACCATCTGCTAGCAGGAGGTTATCACTCTCACAGATGAGCCAATACACCACCACGGTGTAAGCCCTCTTTAGCTACATATCTACAGTCACCTATTTTAGCAACAGACAACAACAAAGGAGGAGGAGCTGAGTTAACACTGCAAAATTAAGGACTGTGAAGATGTTCTATCTGGCTGGCTGAACCATGGGAGATGTCCTCCAGAGGATCAATGATGATGGGTAGATGGAAGCTGTACCATCTTTAATGGCTACAGAGCCAGAGGAGGTGGACCACTATGCCTTTAGTCATATTACAAGGCTATAATTCTTCCAGCATGGACTTGTTTAGTGATTTGTGCTATGGGGTACAGCAAGCGTAACTTTTAACAGTAAAAATAACTGCATTAATAAATGAATAGCTGACAAAAGTTGATCTGGGCTACCAAACCCAAATGGCTTCAATGAAGACTGATTATACAGCTTTACTCCTTTCTCACTCTGTGCCTGCACACACGTATTATCTTTACCCTCTTCCTTCGAAACTTTTCCTAACTTAGTTCTTAGCACAAGGGCGGTCACTATGTGGACAACTATTCAATACTTGTTTTTTCTTCATAGTTCAGTATTGCTCTCTCCTCTTCTCCTCCCACTATTGCTTAGGGCGTACCATCCAAGTCCTGTAATGAACGCATTATTATCTCAGCCTTCATGCAAGCCAAGTCTAGAAAGACTGTAAAAGAAGGATATTTCTGTGTCATATGCAGCACCACTACCCTATTTGACAGATGGAGATGCTGAAAGCAAGACTGCCTAAGGCCACACACCGAACTGGTGATTAGGCAGACCCTTGTGGTTCCCTGCTTCATGCCCATTATTCCAGATGCCATTCCTTCAGACCAGGAGATGCTAACCAGAGCTGGAAAGAATGCAGCTCCTCACACTTCCCTGTCCCCACAAAAGCTGCAACTTTTTTCTTCCAAGGGGGCATAATTTTTAAAAATAAAGTTTTACATTAAAAGGAGAGAAGAAAACCCTAAATTAGTTTGTTGGGGTTTTTTTGTTTTTTTTTTTTTTTTTTTTTTTTTTTTTTAAAAAAAAGGTAACACAACCTTGTTTTGATCCATTTAATGCAGTCTGTACAGAATGCCAGGTTACTCCAGCTGCAGCAGTTAGTGCTCTGCATTTGTTTCAAGTCAGTCTCCACTAAAATGAGGAACACGGCACACACAAACAGGCTTGCTTACTTAACAGTCACTTGCTAAACTTTAGTTCAAGCATCTTTAGAAAAACAAAAGACTCAAACAAAAACAGGACAGAAAAACTAAGGTTTCCACAATTAAACTCTGATATTTCTTAATCGGAACAGTTTACATTTGAATAACTTTAACATAGGGATTTTGCATATAAAATGTTTCCATTAGTTTTCAGGTGCTGCAGAAATTTACTTCTCTTCCACAAAATCATGTTAATTCCCACTAACTAAGATTAGCTCCCACCAAGATTTCAATCTAACCTCATCACAGTTCAACCTCAAGAATCAATATTCAGGAGAATACTGAAGAGACAGGAAACAGAGAGCTTCTTTGCTTGCATAAAAGTTCTAGAGGAAGCCCAGACAGGTTTCCTCCCAGAAAAATGGAAAAAATTCCTTCTTGAAAAGATACAAAATGACACTGTAATAGCTGATAACAATGCTTTTGGAAAATATCCACTCATCTTGTTTCCACACACAGTGGAAAAGTCAGTAAGTCAATAATTCACTGGGAGGATGAATTAAAAAAATAGAAAAGTTCTGAGCCTGAACCACTTATTTGTTATTAAGGTATTCATAAAGCAAAATATGGTGTTTAACTGTATTTTTATCCAAAGACTGACTGCAGAATGTCCCTGAGACCACCAAAATACAATCTTCCCTCCAGCATGCTATTAGAAGTTGCACCTGAAGCACAAGCTTTGCATGCTCACAACTTGTCTGCCTGGGTTTCCATTCCAGGACACCCTCCTCATCCTTCTCTCAATGAAGAGCAGCTTGAAGGAGTTGTAGATTCCATTTCAAAAGCCCAGCAGCACTTAATGTATTGGCTTCTCTATCTGCCATTTAATACAAGTGGGAACATTTCCATGAATTTATACTTTTCATAAAAACACCGGAAATCTTACCAAGATTAAAATCAAACAAGTTCTGTAACGGGATGCAACTCTGAAATCATCAATTCTTTTTAAAACAAAACTGAATTGCCTGTATGGAAAAAAGATTCAGTTAGTCTAGGCAAGATTTGTTGTTTACAACAAGCAATATGAATTGAACAGACAAAGCACAAAAATGGTAGTCTGGATTTTGGACACTGCTTTCCAAATATTTTTCTTCTCATGAGCATGTAAAATGTTTAACTGCAATGGATGGTCCTTTCAGAGCTCAATGTGTATTGACTGTAATCCTGTTTCATCTCCAGTTGAATACGTAAGTAAATATGAATCAATGAAAAGCCTATGATCTTTGAATTACTCAAGAGACTTCATGAGTTGCCAAGTAAAACACCTTCTTCCGAAAACATTCATGTTAGCTTCCTTGATATAAGCAAACAGAGCACATTAAAATATCGGCTGCAAGAGAAGAAAAACGTAGCACTAAATAGATTTTTTTATTATTATTATTTTTAATTATTTTATTTAAAAGTACAGCATCCAATAAGCAGTTGGCTTTACAGATCTCTTTGGGTCTAATGTGCAGGGCAATACATACTGTATCCAAATGAATCAATTCTGTTTTATTAATTGTTTCTGAATTAAGGACTCCCAATCTACTCATTGTCAAGAGACCATAATGACTCCTGCTGACTGTTGTAACAGCGCATCTATCAAGGACTGTGCTTCTCTGGCTCCCTAAACATACAATGTATCTTAATATCTCAAGCCAATTATTCACGAAAACAGGCTTGCTAAATCCTCTTACAAGCACCTTTACCTACGAGTAAGCAATACTCCTAGGATCCACTCTGCACAGACAAGAACCCAGAACACTGGTATAATTGAAGCCACCTCTCAATGCAAGCCAGTCACGTTCATTACTTAGCAGCCAAAGAGCTAGTAATTTTAACTCTGATATCATACCCTCAAGCTAAATATATAAATTAATCTTGTTTGGTTTGCTGTCAATTTTCATAATAGCTGAAAGAGAAAAAAAAAATCACTGTGGAATATTAATTATAAACTGGGTAAAGATTACGCTCAAAATTAGTGTGGGAAGCAGTAATCATAAATAATATGGATGAGAGAACAAATACGAAGTTTGACATAAATAGCCTCATCAGCATTATTTTCCTATTGGTTTTGGAGGCCACCAAGACATATACATATTTACGAAGAAAAAGAACTAAGTCAAACAAAAACTAGGACTTACAGTGTCAATTTCTCAGTAATGACACTCAGGTTGCCTTTTTTTTTTTTTATTCCATTCCTTCCTCCTCCACTTTCTAACATGAAAAATGAAACTTCTCTTCCCTCAAAGAAAAACAAAATCCAATAATAACCCTCAAAAGTTCTGCCTTAGCAGCTTAAGAAGTCTTCTTGAACTGAATTTTCCGGTGGCTAAGAGATTATGCAGCTGCTAACTTTACTAGTTGGTATATATCTTCCCAAAACAGACCTACAAAATTATTTTAAAATTCATGGGTTTGTACTACTGAATGAAAAAACAGAACATATTTCTGGGTGTGAATAATAGTCAGATTCTGTTTTTCATCATCTCCCCTCAGATAAGCAAAGTAGAAGGGCTTGAGAGAATTCTGGCTTCTTAAGACTTACGGGTTGAAGCTCTGATAACTTTCAAGTGTACATGTAAATGACTATTGCAAGAAAAAAATAAATAAGAGTACATTTACTGCAATAGTCTAAAACAGTACAGTTACCTGAATATTTCCTTATCACTATCATCTGCATGGCTGCAGCAGAGCCTGGTAAAACTCTTCCTGATAAAACTTATCACTGACAAGTTATTTTAAAATTAAATGCAGAAAGCTATGCAACACAGACAACATTCAAGATAACAAAAGATAACCTGAAAAATACAAGAGAGAGGGTTTTTTTTTTCTTTAAATAAGTAACAGTACAGTATCAGAATGATAGACCTAGAAATAACTGGAAATAACGTGTAGAATGAAGACTGCTGTAACAAACTCAGAGATACCAGAGACACAGTATATAGTCTGTATTAAAAAGTGATAGATAGAAAATTTATTTGTTACCTGGCCTTTAAAAACCAGCATTTGATAATTTAATTAAGCACTGCAGGAATCTGTATGCACAAGTGACAGAATGTTTTTACAATATAGTTTTGTATTTATATTGAAATTTAACTTTGATAAATATTCCTATCCTTTGCTGAACATTTTTTCACAATGTTCTAGGATCACTCTTTTTGCTACGGAGTTTTTGATTTTAAAAGACAAACACATGAGCAGGGCTATTAAGTCTCGACTAGTACAAGATTCTGACATCTTAAAAAAATTCCTAGTGGTACAGATAAAGGCCATAATGGGGAAATATTTTAATAAATACCATTCATCATCTTCTCTGGGGTGTTCACTCCCAAGCGTATGAAGAAAAGTCTGACATATTTTTTAAGTATGGAATTACTAAAACAGATTTTTCCCTGCAAGGCATAATTTATATAATTCTTCCTCAGGACTGTATGTTGAAAAGGAGACCAAGTCCCGAGAATGAATTCCAAAGTGAGAAGAGAGGAAAACAAAAGCCTAACCTTTTTCTGAAAGCACAGAAGAAATACAGCTATTTACTAACAGTGTATATTGAACTGTCATGATTAGTATTACCTAAACCATCAGGTTTTGGGCAACCTCTAGTATCCAAGATGGTTTTTCCTTCTCCCCTGAAGACTGAACCCAGTTGATGTTTTCTGGTTAGTTTAGGAATCCCAAAGATATTTCTTTCTTCTCGAATCCCTCCCACACTGCCTTTTCAGATACTTCTCCATTTTCAAATGCTAGCACTGAGTTTCTCTCTGACTTCTGGGCAACATCATGTTAGTTCAAAATCTCTCCAACACACAAAGGGGACAAAAGTACTTTTCAATGCTATGGTCATCTTACTTTCCAAAAACCTGCCTGCTCGGACAACGGCTATTCGAATTTTTATTGCCCTCACTTGAATGCGTAATTTACAGAGAGCAGACTGGCCCTTCTACAGCCTTCTGTTTAATAAAAAATTCATCACAACTGTGAATTGTAAATAGGAACATCCCCTCAGACAACACAGACTAGCAACTCCAAAATCACTACTCCCTTCATGTTATCCTTCCAAATATTTGCAGATAGCTACGAAGACGCTCTCAAGCTTTATTAAGATAATAGAAGAAAAAGAAAGGAGAAGGAAAAAAAATATATTCTGTCTATGGGTTATTATTTTTCTTTGGTGGGTGTAATGGAGGAGAAAGAATCCAAAAGCGAAGGGCCTTGAAAACAGTTTTTAGGATTAAGTTTTTGTTTCAATATAGCATTTTGACAAACAGTACAATGACAAGAGAAAGGTGGCTGCCTAGAGCTCCCACACATTCAGCAGAAGAGATGGCCGACAACAGCTCCAAAAAGATCCCACACAACTTCCTCTAAAATACTCCACAAATTGGAATTGGTATTGTCAGGAAGTGTTTCTATTCATTGACAAAACCAAAAAACTAACCCACAATATCAGAATCAGTCAAATGACTAAGACATTAATGAAGACTATTCCCTGACATGGACATAACTCATCTGGACAAAAAAAAAAAAAAAAAAAAAAAAAAAAGAACATAAAAAAGAGAAAGGTATACCAATGGGTGCTTGCACAACAGCTTTTTGAGTGAAGAGATATATGTTTCTGAAAAATCACATTCCAGTGAGAACTCAAGATCTTTTAGCTCCTGTTCTTCAATCCTCCTGAAAAATTAATTTAGCAACCTACATAACCCATGTAATATTCTACAGTCCAAACAAATACTTTCATTTAAGGATCAAGGTAGGGGAGTAGTAGAGCTGTAGGGAAGGTAGCAGAAGACTCTTCTCTTAAAGCTTCAGTTCTGCTAAGTACTGAACTCAGCAAAGTGCATATTCCAGCTGAGTTCATCTCAAAAGAAACACAAGAGGATGTGGGCTTTAAGCCAGTAAAATATTCAATGATCTGGAATCTCACAGGATAGACCTACCGAACTGGTTTTGCAACTGCCAGTGCACAAAAGCAGCAACAAGTACTTAACTCAGTTGCAGCTTCTTATAACGGAATCGAACTTTAGTAGATTTTCTGTATTATCACTATTGACATTTCTCTTTCCACCCTTCTGCATCTCAAAGGAGCCTTACTATTTAGCCAAGTCACAAAAAAATATGGAGATCAGGTTGGAAAAAGAGGGTGTTAACACTGAGTAACATATTTTGCTGCTGATATAGATGTTTATAATCAGCTTTTATTTTTTTCTTTCTTTAAAAGTAGCAGAAGGATGTCACAACCTTAAATGTCAGGGAGATAAGGAGATAGATGAAAATGAAATTTAGGAAGCACACACTAATGTACATAGAAAAAAAATAATTACATGCACACAGTGATCGGATTTACATTAGCTTTAGGACTCTGCAAAGATCTTGGAATCACTGTTGACAGTTCTTTTATAATGTCAACTCAATGATCTGCAACAGTCAAAAATATTAAGGCTTATTAGAGAAAGAAAGCACAAAGCAGAAAATATCATTATTTGATGCATTCACACCTTGAATATTCCATGAAATTTCTTGCAATCCATCTCGGAAGGGGCACAAAAAATGTTGACAAAGGACAACCAGAGGGACAGATTTGATTATTTAAAAGCAGAAACTAACTAGACTAAAACTTTCCAGAGTAGCTGCAGAACAAAACCTGCAAGAAAGAAGGAGGAAAAGATGGGTCTTTAAAAAAAGAAACCCACATGAAAAGAACAGGCAATGCATATAGGCCACAGCTACTAGTTCTCATAGAAAAATTGCCATCATCAGATAAAATAACCAAGCAGCAGGTATACAACAAAAGAAGAACTTTTGCCCCTGCAGTGCACACTTAAATCATGAAACTCTCCGCTCGCTGTCACAGTCTGCTGTGGAGCCTAACAGGACACCTGGGTTCAAACCAGGTTAGAGAAAGCCATTTTTTTAAAAGGGATTATTTGAGGACACTTGGGGAAACTTTAACAGAAGGCTACTGCAATTTAGAGGTTCTCCTCATGTGACATATTTTAGAAGCCAAGTACTTTTGTCTGGGTCACCGACTGGTCAGTTTTATTCCGGAGGTCTGAAGGCACAATGCATGGCTCTGCTGAGACTGCAGAGATGCGGATACATCTCTAAAGTAAACCAGTCTCACAAAATTGGAAACTTGTACTTTAGCAATAATAGAACTTAAATACTGACTGCATCAATTTGTTCCATGGGGAAACAAGGCTTTGCAGAAGTAGAAAAGCTGTTGTGTCTTATCACTTTAAAGTTTTTTGTTCTTTGTATGTTTAAAAAAACCCAACTGTCCATATACTTGACATCCTTTTAGAAGCAGAAACCAGATATTGGAGAGACCAAATTCCACACAGTAGCTCTGGATCTCTCAAATAGTAGAAACACCATAAACACCTCCTCCTAAATTTCTCAGAGAGGCACAAATAAAATCCTTACATTGGAATGAATAAGGAATTAATGGAGTTTCAGATTTCATATCTGAAGAGCCAACACACTCTTAATGAAGTTTAACAAAACAGTATGACAAAATTTTTATTGGACAGTATGACATATGGCAGTATGACAAGTTCTACTGCACTGATATTATCTGAATAATCTATTTAGCTTCAGAAAAAAAATGCTGAACTATGATTTTTCATTTAAAAAGTACTAATCATCTATTTTAAGATCCACCTCCTACACTAAAGAATGCCTTTTTTAGAAGTATCCAAATCAAAAAAATTCAAACAACTTTTTAAAAACAGTGTTTAACACATTTATAGATAATAATGTTTCTTTATTTTAAACTAAAGCCATATACGGAAACTGAGATGGAAGTGAAATTCCCCATAATACTTAATTGCTGCTTAAATTACTCAACGCCTACATATATACAGTAAAAGACAGGGCATATAAAATTTCTATCCATATAAAGATGGGCAGAAGTTAAAGAAGATAAATCCCCCAAAACCACAGGCTTTATTTTACTGTGGGACAACTGAGACAAGACGAAAGCAAGAACTGGGCATTCAACTGGTCTAATTTTTGTATCTGTCAAGAATCCAGACGTGGGATTTGATATGCAGAAACTCCAACTCTCACGGGTACAGAACCCCATAGTCCCTGTCCCTATTCACTGCACTCAGCCACTCCTGCATACCCTATAAAGGGGGAAAACAAAAAAAAAAAAAAAAGGAAGAAAAAAAGAAAATTGAGATCTGAATCACTTAATACGTTTAAAGATTAAAAAAAAACCAAAAAAAACCATCAAGCCACTAAAACATCTCCCCCCAACCCACTAGTGATCACTAGTAAGAATAACACTGCTGTCTTGTATTTCATTCCATTTATATGAATATATCATTATTTAAGTGCCATTTTAATTTGCAAAGGTACAAGAGAAACGTTTGTCAAAGTATCATGAAATTCCTTTGGGTACATTAAACATTCAAGAAAATATTGTAAGATCGATGCTTAATCCAGCAACACACTACTCAGTGCTTCATAACAACTCCTTGAGACAAGTGACAAAAGTAGGCATGAAAGTCAGTTTTTATTGTAAAATAGCCTTAAAGTCTCGAGGTATATTGAAAACTAGCTTCTCACAGAAGACAAATCAAACAGGCTCTAGAGTGCCAATGATAACAGGAATTGTGACAGTTAGCATAATGCATATTTTACTGACAAATGATTTGGAAACTGTCAGAAAGCTGGTGGAAAAAATAGGTATGTTTTGCAACACTATTTTTGTAAATTTAAGATGATTACCACTCCCAGGGAGATTTGAGATATGTTGCGCTAAGAGACAAGAGAAATGAATCAACAAAACAAAGAATTACATCATTGCTGTGCTGTGGCAACGTAAATAAAATAAGAATAATCACATTTTTAACCTGCTGTATTTCACCTTCGTAGAGGAGGCACTAAACAGAAAAAGTAGTATTATGTACAGTTATCAATATCGTACAAGAACAGAAAAATCAGAAGTTCTTCAGTTTGTATGGAACCAAAGGCAGCGAGTGGATACTGTGAATTTGTGGGTTAAATTTACTTAGACCAGAGACGAATTTGCCTCTTGGAGCATGGGGGGAAAAGAATGGGGAAACTGCACCTGTTAGAAAACTTCTATTTTTTCACTTCCCAATGAAATCTGAACAAAGAAATGCTAAACAAATTACTTAAACATGACCTTAATGTGTTAATCTTCAATCCTGCAATGTAGGGACAAAAGGTGTTAAGACTTAGATGCAGAATTAGATTATCTCAGTTCGCTTCTCCACAAGAAAATGAGTTGTGTCATACTGGCTAGGGTACAGATGATGGCATCTTCAATGAGCTAAGCAAGAAAAGTTACAGCTTAAAGTGCAAACTCAAAAATCCTGCATGAGTGTATCAGGAAAACTCTCAGCATACAAAGAAGATTTAGCTATGTAAACAGGAAATGTACTGCTGTGCCTACACCCCTCTTCATAAAATGAAATATTTTGGATTTCTCATTTGACCTTAGGCTCCCAAACAGCATGAAGATGCAGCAGCTCTAAGCTCACACAGCAAAAAGCCAACCATAATGACTGCATTTGTGAGAAAACTTCATTTAAGTCTGTTGCCAAGCCTTGTATTTATGCCTACAAGAATTTGCTTGGAGACACAGTTCTGTTTTTTTTAAATCAGTGTATCTATTTTCCAATTAAACCAGTCATGGTAGTAGATGACAGAACAATGTACATACAAGAACTATGAGAAGAAGAACTTTGAAGTACTTCAGACAACCTATATCTCAACAGGCTAACAAAGCTAAGCTCGTAACCTCACTTTCCCAACATTAAGGGTCTTTCAAAAATGTTAGTTTTGCTATCTCTACATACCTGTAGCATAGCAACTTGAACTGAACATATTTATTTAGTATATATTAAAATAAAGGTAGTATTACCATCTTCAAGTGTTTGTTTTGTTTCAATCCATATTTGCATATGCATATATAAACACTAAAACAAGCCATCCAGTCTAGTTTTCAAAACTAAGAAGGGGGAAAGAAGGGAAAAAACAAAAAATTTTAAAAAACCCTAAAAAACTCAAGAAAAAACACCACCAAAACCACACACTAAAACCACCCACCCAAGATAGTTATTACAGCATAACACCTCTATTGCAAATCACAGCGATGACACCAAAGTAAGTAGAGTACCAGAAGGAATCATCTGAGGCCTCACTTGAAAGCGTTTTAAAACATCACAAACATTAAACTATAGAATGTCTTAAGGACGCATTCTTCACAGATTTCAGAGTTCCTCATACACAGGTACACTCAAGTAATGTAAACTTGAAAGCTTGAAAGTAGACTGAAAACATTTCTTCCTAAAGCAAGAAGGAACCAATGCAATCAACAAGTCCAGCTATCACTGAACAGTAGTTTCAGGACTTAATATTTCAAGTCCAACAGGTGTAAGTGAACAGGACTGCATCTTGGAAAAAAAACAATCCAACCCATTTAAGAGTTTCCAGCAATGAAAAGCCCATCCCTGTCTTAAGGAAATATTTCACAGTTGCACACTTCTAATCTTAATTTGTATAGGTTCTGCCAACACTTGGATCTTCATATGCCTTGGGTCTGTTAGATAGCGAAGCTTTTAATAATGATTCTTTTCTGTGTTATAAATAAATCTTTAATTTTCTCTTTGGATTAAGCAATTTCAAAAAACATATGCTTGATGGTGTTTGTGGTTTCCAAGGAGCTTGATCACTTTCATATGCTCTTCATATGTTCAAAGGGTCTTCTCTGACCCTTCACAATTTTTCAGCATTCTCCTGAAAACAAGCAGCGGGACCAGACTCAACATCCTTCAATGCAACAAATACAGCTAATATCCATAAAATCCTTCAACTTATACTTGCAGAGATGATACATTTCTGGTATCTGTCAGTCTGCAAGCCCATGTTCAGCTTATTAAATGTACTCATCTTCCTCCTCCACCAATCAACTATTTTTCAGTCAGTGTTAACGGGCCTGTAGGGATGTCACATTCACTATTTCTTGACTTGTTGAAAATGTCTCCAAACAGATTATGCAAGGACAACAAAGAGTGATGTTTGCTGTGATTCTAACAATTTTATTTTCAACTCTCAGAAAAGAAAAGCAAGTTTTCCAACACAGAAGTCTCACCACACTTTGAAAACAAAAAGCAGCAGCAAGAGAATTCCTTCTAAAACCTAGAGCAAAACACAGGAAGTTGTCAAGGAGAAACTATGTTGAGAAGCTGAAGTGCACTCACTTCCCTGCTACTTTAGTTATACTGAATTACATCAACAAATTTATGAAATTAAGGTAACACATCCTAATATTCAATCTGTACAATATATCCAGTTTGTAATTCCTAGATGGAGATTTCTGAGTCAAAAACATCTCTCAGGCATTCATGATGCTGCATTATTTTTAACTAGTTTTACCAGCAGGCTTGGACCGTAATATGTTGAAACTGGGAGAGGAAAAAAAAAAAATAGAGGGAGAGGGAAAATAAAGTAGTAGTAGCCGTATTCAGTAAAAGTATGTACATGTGATTAATCAAAAATGAATATTCCCAAAGATTATTTTAACCCCGTATTTTGTTGTGCCTTAAACCAAGGCCTGTTTAACTGGATCCGTTACCAATGGAAGGTAGCAATTCTCTTCCCTGGGTCTGTTTTGAACCTGTCTGTTGAACGGGTCTGTTTTGTATAGGACCTCTGCCTGGTCTTGCCTGGTCTCCACTGTCTGGCTCCTCAAAGCACAACTGAGATGGAGAATCCAACCCATAAGATACTGCGAAATGCCAGTCCCCAACTCTTGAAGGCACTGACCAACAACTATTAATAAGCCTTTTATGTGAATAACACATACCACCGAACGAGATTCACAAAAGCACAGAACAAACTAAAACCTTTATTATAAACTAACTATAATTTTTATCAAGGAGCCATTAGATCATTCTTCTTTGTCTATGCTAAAACAGACATTTTAAAGAAGTATGCAAGTTAGTACAGCTTATACTAGAAGGCATATTTGACAATACTTTTTGAAGGCATGCATTTTTACACATACACGTTGGTTTTAGCTGTAGCAGTCTCTAAAATGTTCTCACAATTACTGCTTTTCCCCAGAATAAGGGGATTTTACCTCTACTACAGTAAAGCTCAAGTCTTACTTATTTCAAAGTTTCCCAGAAGGTAAACTCTATAGCTTCCCTGTGTATGTAGGCTCAAAAGAGGTACAAGAAAGGGTACTTCAATTTTTTTTCTTCAAGTATCAGTATACAGCATGTTTTAATGGTAGTGGTAGTGCTAGACATGAAAAGGTTCAATAAGGGAACAATTTTTTTTAATAAATAACCTCAGGCCTGGAGCAATCTTTTTCAAAGCATCGCGTTCCTCCTGCATGCTTCCTGCAATTTGTAAGTCATTTTAGCCTTAGAGGGAAAATAACCACACCTCTACAATATTCATGGATTTAAAATAACAGTTTGTACAACTAGTACATCCCAAGAAAGCTGAGTTCTTCTGTTCTCCCTCCATCCACTCATCATCATGTGTAAACAAAAGGTTAAAGGCAAATAAGGTAGGACAGAAAAGGGTGAGAAGATGCAAGGAATGGACTTAAAGTGAAATGTAAACTTTCTAAATGGAGCAGTTGCAATGTTCCTAGGGCACTGATTGCACCAGTAATCTACGAAGGCTTTTGAACACCAATATGCACCACCACAACATCATAAATCTGTCTGTTCTTCATTGAAATATGACCTGCATTTTTAAGAACTACAGCTTTAAAGAACTGATCCACACATGTTTACACTGACATTGGGCCACCTTTTGAATCAAATTATTACAGCAGAAAAACAATGTTAAAATTCATCCAGTTATCCCTTGTGGACTTTCAATTTGTAATCAAAGAACTTAGCTGACTCGAAAAGAAAATGTCTTTTCTATGAAACACTACCCTATGTATAGCTTGTTTTACCAAGAATTTGTGCTCCTTTTGCATGGCAAGGGTGAGGACTTGAAGAAGAGTGAAGACTATTTTTATAATTTTCTAAAAGCAACCAGGTTCTTGCCCTGATATTTTTTGTAGAAAGCAGGACAAGGTCATCATAAAAAACTATATCCTTAATAGAAAAGTAAACAGTTCAGCTGCATGCCCACTTCATCTAAGACTTAAGAGTTACAAGCCTTAGCAGCTTTTAAATAAATCATTCCCCTCTTCCTTTCCTTTCATAAACTCACTTCTCCCCATCAACAACAACAAAATAATTTTCAAACAGTCTTCAAATGCCTGAATGGCAGCTGCTTGTAGAAGAGGAACCAAAAGGTGTCTCTTCCGAAGACAGAAGTACTGTAAGTACTTGGAGAAGAGCTGTATTGGGTTTGCATGGCAAGGTTTTGGTGGAGGGGGAGGAGGGCTGCAGGGGTGGCTTCTGTGAGAAGACACCAGGAACTGACCCCATGTCGGACACAGATGGTTCAAGCTCAGATCTGTCACTGCCCAAAGCTGAGCCCATCACTGAAACTGGTGGCGCCTCTGTGATAACATATTTAAGAAAGGTTAAAAACCACTGTGCAGCAGCTGGGAGAGAGGAGTAAGAAAGCAGGAAAGAAAGAACCCAGCAGACACCAAGGTCAGAGAAGGAAGAGGAGGCGGTGCTCCAGGCACTGAAGCAGGGACTCCCCTTCATGTAGAGAAGACTGTGGGGAAACAGGTTATCCACCTGCAGCCCACAGAGCAGATACTCACACTGCAGCTCATGGAGGACCCCACACCACACCACAGATGTGACCTGAAAGAAGCTGCAGCCTGTGGGAGCCCATGCAGGAGCAGACTCCTGGCAGAACCTGCAGCCTATGGAGAGGTGCATGTAGTGGAGCAGGTTTTCTGGCAGGAACTGTGGCGTGTGGGGAACCCATGCTGGAGCAGTCTGTTCCTGAAGGCCTGTACGCTGTGGAGAATGACCCATGCTGGATCATTTCGTGAAGGACTGTACCCTGTGGGAGGGACCCCACGCTGGAGCGGTGGAAGAGTGTGAAGAGGAAGGAGCAGCATGGTTACGGAATGACCTCAACCCCTGTTCCCCATTCCCACTCCCTGTGCTGCTCAGGGGAAGGAGGTAGAAGAGTAGGGGTAAAGTTGAGCCTGGGAAGAAAGGAGGGGTGGGGGTGAAGGCGTTTGTAGTTGTGTTTTTACTTCTTATTATTCTACTGTGTTATTAATTAGCAATAAATTAAATTAATTTCCCCAAGTCTAATCTGTTTGCTTGTGACTGACATTGGCAATTTCCCTGTCTTTATCTCAATTCACGAGCTTTTCATCTTATTCTCTCCCCTGTCCTGCTGAGGAGGGGCCCTGAGAAAGCGGCAGGCTTGGCACCTGGCAGCCAGCCAAGGTCGACCCACCACAAGAACACAGCTCAGAAGTCACAACTCTTTAGTTACCAAAGAATAAGATTATTACACAAGACAAGACAAATGTGACTTAGCTGTCACTGAAAACTTGTATATTAACTTTGGCTATAGTTCGATGTGCAATTAAGCTGTCACTGCCATCAAACAGTAATTTAATGTCCTGCCCCCCATTCTTCCACCTACCACCAAACTTCCACAATTGCTTCCGCTCCCAGGTTCCCTGTGTTCTTCTAGGATGAGTACTTCCACAAATGCATAACGAACCAAATCAGGAAACTGGGACACATGGAAAATTATTCAGCAAAGATTAGGAGTTAGTTTAGCTCCCTGATCCGGTAGAGCACACGGCTGAGCAAATAGCAATGCTAATACCACTTACAGGACAGAAAGGGGTGGAAACAAGGTCTGAGAGTAGGAAAAAAAGGAAGGGGCAGGCTCTGGAGGTTTTCTCTTTGTTTAGCAGTAGAGCTGGCTTAAAACTACACAGTAAAATGTGGCTCAGAGAGATGCTTTCCAGTAACCTCCTTTGGTCAAAAATTCTCGGAGAACTACCAGACAGCTCAACCACTCTTCACAGGAGAGGGCAGAGACAATATAGGAGATAGAAGAATTCAAAACTACCACACAATTACTGTGACATCCAGCAGACAACACTTATGACTACAGTTCTGAGCTACAGGGGGAAAAAAGCAAACTCACATCACAATTCACCTGATACACCATGAGCCTTCCTTCCTACATGGCTTTGTTTAGTAAGGGACTGGCCTAAACTGTGATGAGCTTCACGAGTACGTAACTTGACAAAAACCTGTCTGACACAATAACGTATTAATCAGATACTCATTCAATTAAAAATTAAACAGAAGAAAGAAAGAAAGAAGCCTGTAACAAAATTTCCACACTTCAGAAAAGCAAGATCTGAGTAATTAAGGGAACCCTTCAATGTGACTGTATATGGAGAAACTGCAAATGTATAACCTTGAAGTTGCATGTTAGTTGCAAAAAGAACGACTGCATAAACACAATGAAATTGGGGTTAACTGAAGAAATGATATGGAGATGCAAGCAGAGGATCGTGGACTGGGTAGGGGGGGATAGGGGGTGGAATCAGTATTCAACTATACGTGTATATTGATGTATTTTAAGATGTTAGGATAACCAGGTTTGGTACCAAAAACTAGTGGAACTTCAACAGCACAAGAGCTAAGTCAGCTACCAGTGTAGTTCTGTGGCACTCCTGCAGCTGCAGGTAAAGCCTGTGCGCTCTCACCAGAGACTGGGTAGTTTCAGCCTAATTAAGGATATTTTCACAGACACATTAATACTTAGAAAACTATCATCCTGTGCATGCAAAGACAAAACAAAGTAGAATTTAGAAAGTAAGGAGAAAGAGCTTTTTAATCTATAAAATCCAAAAGGGAATACAGACCAAAGGTGGACAACGTGCAATAAAAACGACACACAGAAACAGCCAAAGATAAAAGTAGGATCTAAACTAAAATTAACATTCAACCTCAATTATCAACAATGCCACCAGTGTGAAAACATCAGGAGAAACTAGTAAGTACATTAAAAGTGCAGATTTATCACACTGTTACACAAAGAGAAAGAAAGAGCTCCAAAAACTCACAGGTGTTAAGAGAAATAACACTAAAACCCAAACAAATAAAAACACAAGACCTAGTACCCAAGATTTTTAAACTGATCTAATCAAGGAGTCTGCTCTCGTAACATAGCAAATATACATCTATATTTAAGAAATGAAGATAATGATCCAAGACAAATGGTCCATTAGGTTGACCTTAAAATCAAGCAATTATTTAGAACACTGTTTGAAGGAAAGAACAATTAAAAGCTTAGAAATTGATAGAAAGCAGGGTAAAAGGCAACACAGATTTATCAAAGGTAAACTAGCAGGTATCTCTCTTACACAAAACAAAAGATTATTTAAAACAACAAAACTACAATGGATCTAATCAATTAGGCACCAGTAAAGCACATGATACCAAGCTGCAATGGCAGTTTAATAACTATAGTAGAGAAGATGAGAACTTATACGGAAGCTATATAGGTAAGGAGCAACTAGGAAAAGGTTTTGCTACAAACACCCAAAAAAGAGGAATGTCATTGTTAGATATTATTCAAGGGCTGATGTTGAGACCAACCTGATTTAACATTTCCATGCTGACTTTGGCAGAGCTTGGCTGCTACCACAGAGCAGGGGGGCATTACTAACACAGAACACTGGACTCTCATCTATGAAAAAGACGGAAAGAGAGGGAAAAGAAAAAAAAGTGGGGGTGAGGGGGAAAGACTGAAAATATGTTTGAGGTGTCCTCACCTACAAGAAATCAAAGGAAGAAAAAAAGATTTTCATAAAGCACAAAAGGCAAAGAATAATTAAAATAAGAGGCTTATTTGTCCTTGTAATTCTACAGGATCAAATCATAGAAGCACAGAATATCAGGTTGGAAGGGACCTCAAGGATCATCTGGTCCAACTCTTCTTGGCAAAATCACAAACTGATTCTTCTTATTGTTACCTGTTTTGTTTTTCAAGATGTTCACTTGACTTAAAGGCTCTTTACAGAAGAAAAATAATCCTCTTGGTGATACCTACTTTAATTTAAGTAGTATCTTTCAGTGAACAAGAGTGCCTTTGCAAACAGACACTACAATGCACACCTGACATGCAAACCTCTCTTCTTTAAGCAACCTGCAAAATATCAAGTAACATCAGTAGTAGAACCAACTGTATGACCCAAGCATTGCAGCACCTTGTATCCTGCTTTGAATATTAAGTTAAAAGAAGATAAGACTTCTGAAGACATACAGAAATTTCCATACTATTTTCCCATGCCTGAATTATACTAAGCAAAACATCAGCGCAACAACATCATGTTGTTTAAGCTTCTGGTGTCCTGTGAAACACAAGTTTGCATAATTCAGGACAGGGAAGTGATTTAAGTTGATAACTTCCAAGTGATCTGAACAGCTATACTGTAACATAGCCCAGAGTTCATAACGTGCTGTGAAATATATTATCTTTCTAACGAAAGTTATTTGCACTTCACAGGGTACCAATGGGAGGTTAGATTACTGTCCAACAGTATTTCAATCTCATATTAATATGGAAGAAGGTCAAGCTATTTTTCTTCAGTTTAATATTTACTTCATTGCTACTGCTTATAAGATCCTGAGTCTTTTTCACTTTTTAATCACACCCTTGAGGAATCGTAGCACCATATACTCAAAAGACAACCATAAACATTGATTTCATTTAATCATCAACGTTCTCACAGAATACGATGCGCAAAGATCAAATCCGTGAACATTACTGTACTACTTTTGTCTCCCGTACTTTTACTTCTGATCTCCTGATTCAAAAAGGCTTAGAAAAGAGCAACTAAAATGACCAAGAAACCAGAGAAGCTCTTAGGAGAGAGGATGAGAACAGCTTGTTCAGCCTAGCAAAAAGATGTGACTATTCCCCAAGCAAATCCAAGTAAACAGTGCAGAAATATTGAGTGAAAGGAAAATGAGCATAAACAAATTTGAATTTTCAGATTAAATTTATTTTTAATGAGTTACTCAACCCTCAGAGTAACAAGGCTCTAGAACGGCTTTCTACCAGAAACAGTAAGGATAAAAGCTGTTTTTAAAATGGAGTTTGGCAAGTGGGGATTACATGACGTAACACTAGCAGGAGATCGGATTTAACAAAGGAAATCCATGATACCCAATTCCCCTATATTCCAAATCTAATTATAATTAGTTTTGAGACTATAGGAAAAAATAAAAAGGCAAAGACATAGCACTGCTTTACATATCATTCTGTAGAAAGAAGGACTGTATTGGCCTCTGTATTTTTCACAGGGGATGAATACGAAGTTATTTACTATTTGCAGGAAACTGCAAATTGCTGTAGCACTTCTGCCCATGAAAGCCCAAGAGATCTGTACAAGTTCAGTGACCACAGCATCATATTTTCCATTGTAGTAAAGGCAATATTCATGAAGCAGCTGGTCTCTTATTAACAGAATTCATTTATCTTATTCATAGCAAATGAAGTATGGAGTAGGCAACAAGTCAACTGGCCCATTAAAAACAGATTAAATTTGACCTTTTCAGAAATCAGTTGAAAAGTCTGAAAACCCTAATTTAAAAAAATGCACAACATTTTCTTAAAGCAGAGATATGATTTCATATGGCATTTGAAACTCAAACCCACTCCTTCGGTAACTTCACATAATCCAATTACAAAATTTCACTAAAGAATACCTGTTTCAATATTAAGGCACAAGAACAATCACGTTGAGTCACTCAAGGACTTTATTAACACAGTAGTCGCTACTGACGGTATGGGAATTCACTTGCACGGATTCCTGGTTCAAAGTGAAACATCATGTGATGGACAGAAAATACTGCGCTCTCTAATAGTCCACTACATACTAGTATTTCTTTTCTCCATATATATTTGGCTAAAGATCATAGAATGGTTTGGGTTGGAAGGGACCTTAAAAATCATCTAGTTCCAACCCCCCTGCCATGGGCAGGAACACCTTCCACTAGACCAGGTTGCTCAAAGCCCCGTCCAACCTGGCCTTGAACACTGCCAGGGAGGGGGCTGCCACAACCTCTCTGGGCAGCCTGTTCCAGTGTCTCACCACTCTCATAGGAAAGAATTTCTTCCTTCCCCATCTTTCCCGTAGCCCCCTTGAAGTACTGGAAGGCCGCTATAAGGTCTCCCTGGAGCCTTCTTTTCTCCAAGCTGAACAACCCCAACTGTCTCAGCCTGTTGTCATAAGGCAGGTGCTCCAGCCCTCTGGTCATCTTCGTGGCCCTTCCCTGAACTCCTTTGAGCAGGTGCATATCCTTATACTGGGGGCCCCAGAGCTGGACAGAGTACTCCAGGTGGGGTCTCAGAAGAGCAGAGTAGAGGGGCAGAATCACCTCCCTTGACCTGCTGGCCACACTTCTTTTGATGCAGCCCAGGACACGGTTGGTTTTCTGGGCTGCGAGTACACTATTGGCTCATAGTCAGTTTTTCATCCACTAATACCCTGAAGTCCTTCTCCTCAGGAGAACTCTCCATCCAGCCTGTATTTGTGCTTGGGATTGCCCCCACCCATGTGCAGGACCTTGCACGTGGCCTTGTTGAACTTCGTGAGGTTTGCACAGGTCCACCTCTCAAGCCTGTCAAGGTCCCTCTGGATGGCACATCCCTTCCCTCCATCGTGTCAACCGCACCACATAGCTTGGTGTCATCAGCAAACTTGCTGAGGGTGCACTCAATCCCACTGTCCATGCTGCCCACAAAGATGTTAAACATCACTGGTAAACATTCCCTGAGGAACACCACTCATCACTGCTCTCCACTTGGACATCGAGCCGTTGACCTCGACGTTTTGAGTGCAGCCACCCAGTCAATTCCTTATCCACTGGGTGATCCATTCATCAAATTCATGTCTTTCCAATTTAGAGACAAAGATTTCACGTGGGACAGTGTCAAATGCTTTGCACAAGTCCAGGTAGATGACGTCATCTGCTCTTCCCTTATCCAGCAACACTGTAGCTCCGCCGTAGAAGGTCACCAAAGTCGTCAGGCACGATCTGCCGTTAGTGAAGCCATGTTGCTGTCACCAATCACCTCCTTATTTTCCATGTGCCCTAGCATGGTTTCCAGGAGGGTCTGCTCCATGATCTTGCCAGGCACAGAGGTAAGAATAGCTGGCCTGTAGTTCCCCGTGTCTTCCTTTATTCCCTTTTTAAAAATGGGGGTTATGTTTCCCCTTTTCCAGTCAGTGGCAACTTCACCAGACTGCCATGACTTCTCAAATATGATGGATAGGTGCTTAGACACTTCACCTGTTGATTCCCTCAGGACCCACTGATGCATCTCATCATGTCCCATGGACTTGTGCACCTTCAGGTCCCTTAGATGATCTCAAACCTGACCTTCTCCTACAGTGGGCAATTCTTCATTCTCCCAGTCCCTGCCTTTGCCTTCTGTGTCTTGGGTGGTGTGGCTGGAGCACTTGGCCAGTGAAGACTGAGGCAAAAAAGTCACTGAGTACCTCAGCCTTCTCCATACCCTGGGTAATGTGATATAGATTGCAGCTGCTTTAAATGCTAGAGGAAGCAATTAAGCTCCCTCTCTGGTCAAGAACCAGCTTATCATTGGTATCTTTGTGTGAAAGGCTGAGTACTGTTGGAACTGTTTTTGAAAGCTATGTCCATAATCCATAGATAACTCAGACATCAGTAGAAGTTGAACAAGACAGTACAAATGCCCATCAGAAGTAACAGAACAGCTAGGGAGCAGATGACTTTAAAACATTAATGCCGATCACTAAGTTTCAACTTCCTTTTAGTGGGAAACTTCTTCTTCAATTGGTAAAGGAATCATGTATTTAGAGACTAAGAAATGTAACCTGTTGTAATGTCCTGCCTCTCACCCAACCCGAACATGAAAGGCAAGTTACGCATTTTTGTATTACATGACTAAAACAACTAAAAGCAATCCATTTTCAATGGCAATGTGAGTTATTTCTGAAATTCTCACTAGTAAGCTATACTTTTATAATTTTATGTTCACCATCATAGTATCACATATGGAATGTGAAGAATCAGTTGTTTTACCTGGAATCTAAATTAACAGAATTATTGTTATCAGTGGTTATTATTTAATGAACTCAGTCCTGCTCCAGTTAGAATCTGGAAAAGACATTTTAAAGATATAATCTCATGAAAATATGTGAGGCCAAGATATCTGGGAAAATGCATCTCTCTGGAAAGACTCAAAGGGGGTTTTTTACAAGAAAAAAATTCCCAAGAGAGATAACAAGATCATATGTTCGTATGCTGTAATTTTGTCCTTATTTTTTTTCCAGCCAGCTAACTCCCAAATTTCCATACATATAGACAGGTTCATCACTATATTTTTATAGTTAGGTTTATGAGAGAAGAAAATCATCCCTGAAAACTGTATGTCAAAACAGTTTCAAGACAGTCTTTTCTGTGTGGAATTTCTATAAAACCCTCACACCCCTGCAAAAGATGGTATTTCCATCTTGTGCTTGTTTCTCTGTTTCTCCATGTGTTAAGTAGTAAAATAAGACTACTAATGATTGCTAATAAATTACAAATTCCTAAAGATATCCATTAAATCTTATTTATACTACACCACAGCTCTGGATTGCTGTTTGCATCATATTAAAACACTTTAAAAAGCATAGCATCACTTAAAACAGCTGCAAATCCACTGAACTTTCAACCATTTAAACCAAAACTTACGTAGTTCTCATCTTTGAGTACATGAACTTGTTGCTAAAATAGGACTTAAGATGGAGAGAGGTGACCTCAAAAATCAGAGGGAAAAACTGAAGGCTTCTACTCAACAATAAGCCATGAGATCACGAGATCACCTGTACAAGGTGCATGTTACCTTTTTGGATTGTTCAAAACAATATTCATTAACTTGGGCAGAACACTAGGCCTATTATGGAAATTAAAAGCATACAAGTATTTCTATAATGAAATTTCCTATATAATCTATATGTCAATGCCCTAGACTAGGCTGCTTTTTCACAAGGCAACTACAAAGAAATTAGAAAGTATACTACTGGTAAAAAGTACAGGAAAAACAGACTTAATGTTTTAACTGAAAACAAGCTGGAAACAACGAGAAGAAATTTCAATTCTGCTTCAGGAGTCCAGCTACAGCTGGACCTGACTATGTGAAGCATAGGCACTTTAAACATGAATCTGAAAGATCTATTAAATTAGATGCCTGAAGAAGTTATCAACAGTTACCTAATAATCAAGGACAGTTGTAACACGAGATCATTTTTTCTACATTTTTTTTCCTAATTCATAGATTAATAACAAAGAAACCCTCCTCCAGGTGCACCAAAGAAAACTATATGCTCCTACTTAAACTGTGCCTACACACGGAGTTAAATCTCTGTCAAAAGATAACTTTTTAATGTAATAGGAACACTTATTATATGCATAAACTACGTCTTTAAAGAGATAGTAATGTATTTAGTACCTCAGTTGATTTGAAAAAAGAAAATGTAGTCCACTCAGTGCAGATACTAGTTGTAGGACAAGTCTGAAGTAGGCACGGTGGCTAACACCTAACTACACTGGACCATATAATCTGTGCTCTTCTGGAGTACTCCCAAAGTCTGACATACTTAGAAGGAAACTGCAGAAAATGCTAGGAAAAGGCTGCAGAGTATTTGATATCAATCCTAGCACTATCAGCTCTCACTACATTCACAATAGTCAACTGCTGCTTCCTTCATGAAGCACGGTATTACAGCTCTGCATGCTACTCTGGAAAGCAGCACTCTTCACAATGAACATAGCAAAACCACATTAAAATAAAGTCTGACCTTATCTTGGGACCACTCCAATTAAAATGTAAAATGTTTGCATACTACATTAAGCATATTTGTTCTACCTTCAATTTATGTGGAATCTCTTGTCAGGTATTTATAAACATTGCATATTTGCAATAACTTCTTAGATAGTGGATTGTGCACAGATTAATTTTGTAACTTTTATAATAGAGAAGTTTAATTCCACCTGAAAATCCATGCACATACTGTAGTTTCATATAATATTGTACATTTAGGCAACTTTAAAGATTATAGTATCTTCTAACTGCATTAAGTCAGCTTCACTGTCTCTTCTCTAAACGTGGTCAGGAAGGACATGTTCCAAAACTCATTTCCACCGAAGCTCTGCAGCACCATCCAGATTTTTCCCCCCAACAGAACTGATCCTCCAAAATATTATGCAAACGAAAAATCCTAGATCACCTAAACAGATAAAACATGGTAAACAACGCCTGTTGTCCTCCAGGGCTTGCAAGTTATTAAATATTCAAAGATCAAATCATAAGAGTTCAGCACTGAAATCAACTCCTTCCTCCACCATTTGATTAGATTTTCAAAGATAATCAAAGAAAATTTTTTTCAAAAAAAGCCTTGCACAAGTATTTTACACTCCAGTGATTTTAAAGCCAAATAGGAGTAGCCAGTGTGCTTTAACAAGTCACAAGTTGTCTACTTCAGAAAACATACAAACAGTAATACTTGCCATAACAAGCACACTGTCCTTACAGCATCTACACCAGAGTCTCTACAGCATAAAGCCAGGATTTCTATTTTGTTGAGAAAAATTCAGACATTTCCCCAGTTGTCCTAAGACAGGAACTAAAGCAATATTCTTTGGAAGGCATGGTCACGAAACTAAGGGATTTGAAATGAACAAAAGAAGAAATATTTCTTACTACACCAGACCAGACCTTATTTTCCTAAGGCTAAAAGACACTATAGCACACAGCATTTTAAAGCTGCACATAGAATACAATAAGCATTGTGTCAAATACAATAACATTTGAACTAAAAAGTTTTAAAAATCAGAAGGACTTGGAAGTTAAGTAGTCCTTACTTGAGATAGAGATGTTGCTTCTCCTTAAAGAGGGAGAGAATTGTCAACCATGTAGACAGAGGGTCTAAATCTAGCAAGGACTCACAAGTACATTTCAAAAAAATAATGGGATTACTTCAGAACCAAGGTCTAAATTACTTCTCAAGAACAATATTACTTTTACAGCAGTCTGTCTTTGACAACTTAAGAAGAAAGTTGTATTTGTCCATATTGGATCTGGAACAATAAACAGTCGATTTCCAGTGCTAGTCCAGGTCAAAAAAGTACCCATGTGGTATCCAAACCTGTCATTACTATTTGTGCACACCATCTTATAGAACCAGGTTTGTAACAGTAAGTTTTTATTAAGCTTACATGTTTACTACTTAAAACAAGCTCAAACTTCCTGTTTTATGGATAAAACTTTTTAGCAAGGAGAAAGACTTAAAAGTACAACTAAAACCAAACTCTTTTTCTCTGGAAGGAAAAATGTACCATTTTTAGCTATATATATACACACATACACATATTTTCTATGTATTCTATCATCTCACATTCTGGGGGCATGAATACAGTAATTTACATACAAATTTCTGTAAGATGCTAAATTCATGATTCAGCTATTCATTAAAACAGAGATGTGTCCAGAAACACATGCACTATATGAAAAAAAGGTCTCAAAATGACAGTAAACACAATGCTGTAAGTAAACTCTATACAGTCGATGCATGAACAAGTACAATTAACATTCAGTCTTACTGTTGGCCAAACAAAATCTTCACGATTTGACCTCCTACCCCAGGTAAAGAGACAAACTTTGGGTTTAGGCCAGGTTAGCATCAGTTAGGATTCTTAAGCTAAGGAGCTCACAGTAACACCTGTTCACTGTCCACATAAAGAGCAATGCTGCTCCCCTTCACCCTACAAAAAGTAGCATAGCATGCCAATGTGGCAGGTATCACATAAAGTGATTTTTTTTCTCGAACATCTCACATTGCAACACGAGAGGCTGTAAGTTACTTCTCAGCTCTACCTGAATGAAAGCTCTGAGCAACAGGTAAGAGAGATCCAAAGTGACTTAAAGACAAGAAGTAGGTAGCAAGGAGTTACAGGGGAGGAGGGCAAGCCGAATCTAGTAATGCTCAAGGCAATTCCTAGTTTTCACTTTATGCTCTTCGAAGCGTGAGGGCCGTTTTCACGCCCGGGGAAGCTGTCAGTGCTCAACTCACTTTTGCGCTTTAAAAGCATGAAACTGTTCATCCTTATCGCTTCTTCCAGAATCTTTCAAAACACAGATCAAAAGTTGATCTGCTACATACTACAAGACAGGCGTGGGGGGAGGGTAGGGGGGCACGGTGTGAGATGTAAACTCTCTTCACATAAATTCACTTCAGTGTCTTCCTTTGCCCATTTATTCGGGACATCTCCATTACCGAAAGACACCGAACTGGCAGCCGGCGTCCCAGAACGAGACCCCCCGGCAGCACTACGCGCCCGGTCCGTACAGCACCCCACACCGCGGCGTCCGGCCCCAGCCCGCAGCTGGGCTCTTCCCGCTCCCCCGGCGGGGCCGCCTCGGCCGCCGCGCGGCGCCCCCGCGCTGCCGCTGCCCCCGCCGGGGAGGGCGCGGCCGGGCCCCCGGGCCGGGGCAGGGCCCCGCGCCGCCCCCGCTCCCCCGGGAAACCCACCCAGCCCCGCCGCAGGCCAGGCCAGGCGAGGCGAGGCGCAGCGGCGGGGAGGGAGCGGGGGAGAAAGTTTACGAGGCGCTTTACGGCGGCTGCCGGCAGGGGAGCCCGCTCCCGGCGCCCATTCAAACAAAAGAAGCCCCTTCTCCTGCCGCCGCCCCCGGCGCCCCCGCCCCACTCACTCCGCAGGGCCCCGATGAGGAGGCTGCCGTCCTTGATCAGCTCCTTGATGAACTTGTTCGTCCGCTCCAGCTCGATCTCGTGACACTTCAGGCGCTCCCTGAAATCCGGGCTGTCCAAGTAGGAGTCGCTGAACTCCAGCGTGGGCAGCCCCATGGCAGCGGCGGCGGCGGCCGCAGCCCCCCGGCCGGCGGCAGAGGGGCGGGCGGCTGAGGGAGGGCCGCGCCGAGAGACGGTGCTGAGGGCGAGGGGAAAGTGGGGAGAGAGGCGCGGCAAGGCGCGGCTGCCGCCCCCTCCGCCTCCCCGGAGAGGCTTCCGACCCGGTGCACCGGCCCCCTCAGCGCCCGGCGGCCGCTGGCGGCGGAGGCGGCGCGCTCCGGTCGCTGTCACCCAGCTACATGCTGCCCGCGGAGCTCCGCGGGCTCCCAGCGCCGCCGCCGCTCCGCCGCTTCCGGCAGCGCTCCCTCTTCCTCCCTCCCCGGCCCTAACTTCAGTGTGAGCCCTCCCCAGCCCGGCCACGGCCGCCCTCCTCCCGCCGCGGCATCTCACACGCCGGGGATGCGGCCCCGGCAGTGCCCGCCCCTCGCTCGCCACCGCCCCCGCCGCGCTCTGCCCTCCAGCGGCGGCGCGGACGGGCCCGGCTTGGGGCGAGGTGAAGCGCAGGGGCGCGGAGGGCCCGCACGGCCTTGCGGTGGCCAGCGCCCGCCTCCTCCGTTACCTGCGGTTCTGGGAGGGAGGCGGGGAGGGAGGCTCAGGGGTGGTTAAAACCGCGCGCGTGGAGGAGGCCGGTTTGTGCCGGGCTGATGCGGAGGCGAGCGGCCGCCCGTGCTGGGGGGAGGCAGCCGCCAGCTAGGTGCGTCCGGCCAGCGCCGGAGGAGCCGCGGGGATGGGGCCTGAGGCCGCCAGGCCAGCGTGCCTGCTCCGCCGGGGGACCTGCCATGGCACCCCGGCAGGGCCTGCCCGGGCGGGCCTGCGGCGGGGCAGAGCTCCGGGGGACGGGGATGGGGAGAGCAGGGAGCAGCCAGGCGTAGGGGAGGAGGAGGAGGAGGTGGAGAGGGGGAGGCGGAGACCAAGGAAATGCAAAAGGTAGGAACGTCCATGTTCTGCCGTGACACCTGGCTGCTGTGGGGGGATACGGCCGAGCCAAATCCATCCGGGAGAGGAGCATCAGGAAACTGCAAGCCCGGTTACTACAGCAAAGTTGTGTTTTTCCGAGCACATGAGTGGGCTCATTGCTTGTATGTTTATCTGGAGTGGTTTTTCCAGACATAGCGTGTCAGTATGCAAGTATGTACACAGATCTACATACCGGATTTGAGGAGAGCTGTCTGTAAACACACCTTCAAGTCAGCAATAACTTTGTTGGAAACAACCAGCAAGACTGACCATAAAAATAATTGTACTTAAGGACAGCCCACCTCTTGCCAAAGATAACTTTCAAGAACATGGTAATGCTTCTCCGTTAGCTGTGCTCACCCTCCTACCAAATCATTCATAGTGTCCATATTTACGCAGTTTAACGCCAAAGGGGGGGAAGGCTCAAAGCTGCTGCATGTTGTAGTTTCTTTGACACAATATGTGCTCTTCACACTTCTAACCA
The DNA here is from genome assembly GCF_047716275.1 of Strix uralensis. NCBI lineage: Eukaryota > Metazoa > Chordata > Aves > Strigiformes > Strigidae > Strix > Strix uralensis. Next base: position 124,222,138 of record NC_133973.1, read on the forward strand.
TTCGTCAAAACTCGCTTCTTTGTATTTACAACAGATTTTTGTGAGTATCAGAAATATGGAAAAGAGGCTGCAATTTCTAACCATATGGCTTGCAGAATTTTTTGAAGTGAAAAAAATAATTCTCTTTTGACAAGGCTGAGACTTCCTGCTCACAGGACAATCTCTGAGCTAGCTGTCAATGTTGATATTATTAGACCCACTGAAGACTCTTAATTCACAGTGATTGCAAAACTCTGCTCATCAACGTTGCCTGAGACAAATTCTTTTTTTAATAATGGGAAGAATAAGACTGGAAAGGACTGTTGGGTTAAGAAGTTCATTTCCTTGCTTTTTCAGGCAGTAGCACTTAATCTCACTTGTAAACTAATAAACCTCATTTAAAATCCAGTTGAACTACTGGAAGGATGTTCCAAGTAGAATTTTTCTGATTATTAAAAACGTAATTTTCAGCTTACATATATTCACAAAGTCATTTTAGGCACACTTATTCTTCCTTCAGCATCATCTGTAGCTGAAAAGATTATCTTCTACCATGTTTATTTGATGTAGTTCTAGGATGCAATATCATCTCTAAACCTTCCATACGACAGCTAAATTAATCAGAGGTTTCTGTCAAAATATTAATTTCCTTCCTCATTCTCATAGTTCTTGTCTAGATCTCTTAACATTTGATTTCATCTTACTTGATCATGGTTTATTGAAATTATATGCAAGCCACGTTAATGACTACACTACTGCACTGAACACCTTTGATGAACATTGTATTTGTCTATTTCATGGCAAAATTATTTCTGTGGCTTCACTAAGACGCTTAGATCTTTCTTCCCCTCTGTTTTCAACCAGCATATTCCAAAGTTAGAACAGAAATACTCATTTGGTCCCAAAAACACGTACTTCGCGTTTTAGTTCAGAGCAATTATTCTGGTACTCAAGATGACTCATTTCTTACTATATAATGTTCTCATCTTCAGAAGTTCCATAACCACATTGCTGCTTTTGGTATCAGCATCATGAATGGAAATACTAATGAGACTGATACTAATAGCGTACTCAGCAACATTTACTAAGAACTTGCCTGCAGCCTGACGTCCTTCCTCCAAGTAACTTAACATTATCCATTTAACTGGTTCCGTATGTTTCTCAGAATAATCCACATCTCTCTTAGCTGAACTGAGAATTTCCCAGCATATACTGTATCAAATACCATGTAAAAATCCTTCTAGCTCACATGTATTGCCATTCCCTTTTCTCAGAAAAAACTTTTATTTTTAAGGAAACAGATTTAAGAATGATCTTTGTTTCATAAAGCAATATATGATCAGGTGTACACCCAACCCTACATTACCTTCTACTGGCAGAGAAAAGGTTAATAGTTATCCTGTGAGTTTAATGAGCATTTATGGATGCATCTGGAGGAGAATCTGGTAAATGAGTGATTTGGAACACCTGCAGAGAGGTTAGCTAACAAAAAAATCTTGATGAAAAGACAAGTCTTTAGTACAGTGTTTTGTGTTGGGAGTTAGGTGGGACCCTGTCATTTTTTGCTTTCTAAACAAGGTATTTGAAGGTATATTTGGGATGTGTAAAAGGTCAACACTTTTAGTGAGCAGGAAATAACCGTTTTTTTTTGTTTGTTTTTTTTCTTTCCCCTCTGAGAAGATTCTAGTACAGGGCCCCAGTAGAAACACTAGGGTTCAGGATATCAAAAAATGGGAGAAACTGGGGAGAAACCTAGACATAGCAAAAAGAGGCTTTCTTGAAAACTAACAGTATGCTAGAAGAGGATGAACTATACTGAATGACAACTCATTTAGACACCTAAGTATGTAGAAGAACCAGTCCCTTAGGTAGAAAGCTCTAGTAAATGAGTTAGCCTGATATTATGATTAGCTGTGAAGAGATGAATGAGAAGTGAGATACTCTTTTTTCTGAATCTTGGGGAGCTTTGTCCTGTTCATCCACTTCTACGCTTGTTATTCTAAGTTTATCCTAAAATCTTACGTGTTAATGAGGCCAAATAATTTACTGTAGACTTCTCCTTCATCTTAAATGTAAATACTGAACTATGATTTCCAGTCAGTGGCCCTGCTCTGACTCTAGCGGATGCCTAGGCCATATTCTTGTCACGGTCCTATTAGCTAGCTTGCCTGGGAAGAGGAAAGGAGAGGTGTGTATTGGTACTGCTTACTGCAGTGTAGGTCCCCTACTCATACAGTGAGGACATGGCTACACGTGCAGTCCTTAACATTATGGCTCTACCTAGCTGTTAGATGCTGTTAATTTATCTGTTCATGCAGGCAAGAACTGTGAGTGTCTCTTATCTAGAGGGGAATATTTTAGAATAGAGACTCTGCCAACTTGCTTGTTATTTCTTCTGCTTCAATGTACACAATTATGGGAAAATTACTTCTAGAGCTGTGTAGCATTGCCCTGTTTTCTGAAAACTGCTTCTTTCCCTTGAGAGAGTGTGGGATTATAGGCAAAAGAATGCAAGGACACTGATGCTTTTAAGTCCACTTGAACTGCTCGAGCATACAAGATCAGCTGTGTACCTATATAGCACAGAAAATATTAATAGCATAGAAAACACCACTTAAGCAATTATTTACAGAGTATTTGAATTCATTTTAGATTCTCTAAAGATCTTGTTTTATCTAAGTTTTTCCATTGGTTTCGTCATGGTAATTGTCAAGATCCCCAGTAACTTGCTAGGATAAATGCTGTTAAAAGTTTTCAGTTTCTCCATATTAAATTAAATTCTAGATGCCAAGTTGATGTTGGCTAGCAGTGATAAATTCAAAAAAAATGAAAATAAACAAAAATGAACCAGGGAAGTTTAAGTTTCATAATTCTTTGTGTGTATAAACTGAAAGTGATACTGCTCGCTCTCTCTGGAATACAATCTCTGTGTTGTTAACTAATCATTAAATGACATAGCTGTTTGTTTTGTTGTTTTGGGTTTTTTTACTGCAAGTTAACATTGTCAGAGGAGGAGAGTAGCTAGGCAAAATCATAGTTTAGAAGCCAAACCATGTAATTTAGTATGTACAGATCATGTTATCCTGAGATACTGGTCTCTGTGCACAAAAGTCTACTCATGTGCATTCCTATCAGTGTTTCAGACTGTAATCAGTAATTACAGATCAATAATATATCTTGAAAAAACTGTAGTATTTTTAATACATGAGCTAGCTACAGGTGGTTTGGAGAAGCTTCAAACAGCAAAGTTCAAAGCTGAAATTAAAAATTATGTTTAGTAAGTCTTACACTGTGTTTGCTTAAGCCTCCTGGGTACTTCTCTACTGAATCTGAATATTCCCTAACTGGCTGTGGTTCTGCCTTCTGGTATGCTCAGAATAGCATTTACCTGAAGAAGTAGGTGCCTAAAACCACGTGAGTTACAGACACTTAGACAAGCAGCTCCCAAATCCCAGGTGGGATTGATACAGTACAAGTGACAGCAAGATGAAAGCTGCTCAGCATTCTACATGAAGCAGGAGATGTGGCAGCTTAAAAATCACAGCAAGGTAATGAGGACCGACAGTTTCATTCATATATCTTAGTAGCTAAACCATTTACCTACAAAGTGGAGAAGCTAGATGTTCAGTACCTGCAGCCTTGCTTCACAGTGTCCATCTCTAGATGGACAACAGCTTCAGACAACACCTTGCCTCACATTTCTTCCTGACAGCTTTAGGGAGCTACACTCAGCATGAAAAGTCTTTGGATCACTCTATGTGTCTGTATACTATAGAGGAGTATCCCCATGCTTTAATTTCACTCTGGAAGCAAAGCATCTGAGAGGTACATGTAACAACTGAAATTTGATTCACATATTCTTTGCTGGGATTCTGTTGTAGCCTCTTGTCTGTATTAACCTATAAGTAACTTAGATACTTTATTTACTGTAGTTTATTGGATATAGGTAAGTAAACAATGGGTCTCTAAAAATCATCAAGGTGAAAAGCAAGAAACTCAGTTTTAACATCAGTATCCAAAACTATGCTTTCACATCCAGGATCTGTTTCCATAAGTGGATGCTGTCCTTACAAGCCTTGTCACTTGTATTACTTTGAACATGAAAGAAGAAGCAGGCTACAGACAGATGTAAGCAAATTTTCGTCCCGCCCTTTGTCAACTGACTGCAAGTTTGCACCAGATAAGAACTGGGTGGTTATGTGGTGCTATGTGAGCTAAAAGGCAAGGTATATTCAGCTCAGCCCTGTGCTAAGACCTTTACACAATGTTTGGGTCAAAGTGGATTTCTCTGGTTACTGTGGACTGTATAGACATTGAGAGTCAGGAGTAACAGAAGATACTTGAAGGAAGCTCAAGTCACTTTGGAAGATCATGGTAGAAGGGATGCCACAGAAAGCTTATCAAAAGAGGGAAAGTGAACAGACTTCTCTGTTGTCTTTTTTATCATGGGTCCCTCCACTGTATGGAAGCTAGATAGACAGCAATTGCAGCCATACTGTGTAGTGGTAACAGACATCAAGAGATGGCAACTGGTAGAGGATCACGCATAAAGTCGTTGCTATGCTTCTTGATTTTCAAGAACCAGATCTACAAATAGCAGGCAGTGAGATGGCCTAATTTTCTCCAACTGGTAGTTTCATAGTATGTTTTGTAAGTACATAAGATCTTTAGAGGAAAGATCTTTATTAATGACTCTTTATACCTCGTTATTTGTAAATTTGAAGTAGTAATTGTAACCTGCATCCTGTTTAACTCAGTGGAAAAAGAGACTAGTTTATCCTTGCTATGTCTGTCAGTAAGATATGACACAAAAGTCAGTAGGGCCAGGAGCTCCTGGATATATCACATTAGTTGACATTCACTCGAAGATTTAAGTCCTCAGCATTCAGTACTAGCATTCAGTACTCTCTAGCATGTAATTTGCATTTAGATTGGCTCAGCAGATAGCTGGAAAAAAAAAAAAATCAGGAAGATCTTTTTATTGTAGAGTGTCATCTAGGTTTTTTTTGGGGAGCACTGAGATCTGCTAGGTCCGCCCTAGCAGAGCAAGTGTGAGAAATGAGCCGATTCCAGTAACAACTCTTGATAGTGGACGCTTGTAACAAGCAGGGTAGACTCATTGCTGATTCTTCCCTGTGTGGACAGAACACAGTTGAAAGGCCCATCCGAAGGGCAAGTCTTACAAGCCTCTCAGCACAGTCATAAAGCAGTGAAAGCATTTTGCCAAGTAAAAAAGGCAGGATTCAGTTCCAAAAGATAAATCTGGACTTGGCCAAGTTAAACATTGTGATAGAAATGTGGATGACACATGAACTACTGGTTTACCGAAAGCACTCTCTCTCCTGAAAACTAACTTTAATTACAGAAAAGTTTGCTTAGAAAGTAATGCAATTCATGATTCAGAAAATACCTAACAAATGCCATTTTGAAGTAAATCTATAAGTATTTTTTCACTGATTTAAATATGTTGATGGAGGTAGAGAAGCCAAAAACTAAATCAATGATTTGTTTACCTGAATGCCTTTCTACCTTTATGTTACCTAAAGCTCTGCTTTTGTGCATGTGCGGAAGTGCCTAGGCCTTGATAGGGCTAAGTAGTTTTGAGTTAATGAGTTCTGCTTGAATCCAGGAAAAAGGTATTCTTTATGGCATATAAGGGCAGAATAGTTTCTGTGCCTAGTGATTACAGTCAACAGGGATGTGTTCTAGTCCCATTCTTCTCTAAAAACTAGTCAAGCAATTTATGTAAAAGCCATTGTGTAGCAGTCCTAGGGTGAAAGACACAGGCTATGACTCTGGGTGTCTAGGGTCGGGTTAGAACAAAATACATGCAGTGAAATATATTTTTCTTCTTACAGGTAGGGAAACTGAGACAGATTAATGGGCCAGAAGCAAGTTACTTCCATAAACTTGTCTACACTTGGAAGTTTAGTACAATACATATCGTAGAATAGCAGTGTCCCCTTGAGGATTTACAGCAAAATGATTGCACTATAAAAAATTAGGAATAACTGTTTCAGTAAATCTCAAAACGCATAAAAGATATATAATGCAACATTAAACTCTCCAAGAATATTTTAGCTAACCACTTTCTTTCGTACGGGAACTCTGTTTTTAGCTTTTTTTTCCATTTACTGTATAATTGATAACTGCTATGACGTGGGTTTTTCCCTTCTTCCTCTGAAATATGTGAGTTACGTTATAATTTCCAAGATACTGAAGTGTTTACTGCCAAAAGTAGGAAAGTGTTTCTTGTTTTACTATAAAACCAAATCAAATAGTAAGTGAAGTCTGTTTTTCATGGCTCCATCTATGAATGCACAATAGATCTTCATGTGAACAAGGGAAATGTGCACTTTCTTTGAACTCTGCCCTCTTCTCATCAGTGTTTCATTTTTTGTTTAATTCATAATGTTTTCACTACATTAAGGGAACAACAGGGTAGCCCTCCTGTAGATAGTGGAATAGCTATGTTTCCTTGTACTACAATCTACAGGGTAACTTGTTTTATTTGAGTTAAAGTCCTGTTGGTTTTGCATTTCTTTAAAAAAATAGACTTTTTTTGTTGTAACTTAGTAGCAGTTTCATAGACTGTATAAGCAGAAATGTATGTCATGTCAAATATATTACAAATATATTTAAAAATAAACAAGTCACACATCTAAAAAACTATTAAATTAGTCTGTTATAGCTAACATGGGTAATTCTTCCTGTAACTGATAAAGACTCAAATAATGTGGAAGCATTGGAATTAAGTTTGCTAAGATGTAAAACAATCCAGATTTCATTTTTCATATCAATAAATTAAAATAGAGCATTACTCAATGATAAATCCATATTTGGGTGAAGAGGGAGAGAAGATACCTGTTTAAATGTCCTCAACCTATTGTACACGTAGCCCACAAAACTATCTGATGTTGCTCAGAGCCATGGAAAATGATGTTATGATTGAAGTTGCTGCTAGTCTATTTTGCTATTCAATGTAGAGTCGCTTGCATGTAGTCCTTGTCTAGCACTGTAATTATGCAAATGATAGTGGCTGAAGACTACTATCTTAGAGAGCAGATGCTTCTAATCTGGAACTCTAAAATTAAAGTAGAGGTTGATAAAAATTATGTATTTTGTTCCTCTCTCGTTCTATTAATGGAAAAGGAATATTGTGCAATTTGTCTATTGTAATGACTCTCTCTTCCTCCTCTTCCTCACGTTAATACAGTATGTTTTCCTGTAAAAATATACAAATTCAAGTCTAGAGAGGATCAAAGCGAGCATGCAGTATGAATTTCCTCTGCGAGGCTCAATCAAGTGTGCTTAAACCATCTCTGAGAAAGAACTCAACTGCCTAATAATGTAATCAATAAGGATATTTTCTTAATTTCTTCAGATGGTATCTTCTGGTGTTTCACCACCCTGCCGAAAAGCTTCTCCAACCTTAATCTTTTCTGTTAGTAGTATTTCTTCTTTTTGTTCTCCCTTGGACATGAAGAACAATTGGTTATGGTCCTTCTTCTGACATTTTTACTATGTCTCCTCCATCTTCCTTTCTATACAAGACCGACTCACTGCCTTTTCTTTTTTTCAAAAACTTGTCCTCTTTTTAAAAACTCTTGCTCATTTTTAAAACATCAGAATTCTCTTTAGTTTCTTGCTAGACGTGCAGTTTCTAAACCGGACCCAGAATTTCCTGTGAGGACTCACCAAAGCCGAATTTGTAGGATTAGTTGTCATTCCTATTTTTGCATCCTAGAAAGAGATGGCTTTTTGGAAGGACATCGCTATATAAACCATTGTAACCCTAGCCCATTTCTGTCCCCGCCATCTAGATAAATATTTCTCATTTTGTATTTTGTGTATTCTGTATTTTATTTTCTCACAATCGCACATTATTTTATTCTTTTATTTGGTCCCAACACAGTAAAGTGAAGCTAGTTATCTTACTGATTTATCCAAATAATTTTAAATTCTGATCCTTTCACCAACAGTATTTTCTATTTTGTCATGACTGGTTTTGATAAATAAAATTGGAATTTGGAAAGATCTCTTTGGGAGTTGTGCAATGTTCTCCCAGCATGACAGGGAGCTACTGAAAACTGTTTAAAACTGAGTTTTTCCAACTGCTTATCATCTTTCTGATGCTAAGACTCATTAGCCTTGTGCTTTAGGATGCCAGTGCAGGCCAACGTTTAAAAATTATGGTAATATCAAAGTTTATTGCACCTTGTTACTTACTAGGCCACTTATTCTGTTGAAAAAGGAAACTAAACAAGCTGAATATCTTCTGTGCTTGACAAATCCATGCCAGTGGTTTAGTATTCCATCTTCTAGGTATTTTCACTTTCTCAGCATCTTTTGTTTCTGAATAATATCCTCACTATTCCCTTTGTCTTGTTACTTCTTACTTCTAAAACTTTTTCATATAACTCTATATGTCACATTACATCCCCTCACATCTTAGCTTTTATCGATATGTCCTTGGTCTCTTATGTTCATCCTGGCTTTCAGTTTTTGTATGATTCATTCTTCAGTGTTTCAAGTTATTGAAGAGCTCTCAATGCAGCCATGATGGTCTCTGCTACTCCTACTATGTCTTTTGCTGTGGAATAGTTTTGTTTACAAAATAATCTATCAGTAATCCTACAGGAACTCCTTTCTCTTTCAAATTCTTTCAGAAAATGACTTTACCTACCGTCTCCCTCTTTGCTGAAATCTGCTTTTCTGAAGACTTTTGCCCTATTCAACTACTTTTTCAACCTTCACTTCATTAGAATAATATTTGTCCTTTAATGATCACCCCCTAAAGATAATTCTTTATTCTTTCCCAGGAGTCAGAACCATATCTAAAAGAAATACTGTTATGAAGGAAGAGACTACTCTCTGAAATAAAAATTGTCCTTTATATATTCAAAGGACTTAACAGATTTATCATCCAGTTTACAAAAATAGTAATAGTAATAGTACCCTTTTAAGCAAAAAAAAAAAATTTCTATTAAATTTGTGGATGAAACTAAGGTGCAAGGTTCTGCACGTGTATTGAGAACTGGTCTGTAGTTCCAATGAAGTGGCCTGGGGAAGAAAAAGGCCTGAAAAAAGTTATTTATTCAGGCAATAAAAGTTCAATATTCTACACTTATGTGCAAATACAGGATAAGGAGCAACTGTTTTAAATAGAAGTTTTACATAAATCTCAAGGTTATAGCAGATTCACACACTGAACTTGAATTAATAATGTCATATCATTGCAAAAAGGCACATTTTGTAGCAGCTCCATTATAATGATAAACTCTGGGCTGAACTATTTTATCCTCTTCTCAGGTATGGTGTTTCAAGAAGAATGTGGACTAGGAGGAGAGTGATAAGCAGGGAGCAGTGATAATGATCAGAGATCTAGGAAATGTTGAAAGAAGGTAGCGTGTGTTATATACAGAGAGAATACTGAGGGGTAATACAAGATTACTTCAAAGAGGAGGGAGTATCCATTTTACATGTTCAGTTTAGGTAGACAAAAGGTAATTGGTTTAAATTGCAGCATGAGGGATTTAGGTTAGACTAGGAAAAATGGCTAGTGATAAGGACACTTAAATGTTGGAATAGTGTCATTTATTCTTAAAAGCTATAAATAATAGAGAACTTGCTGCTTTTAATAGAAAATTGTCTAGTCCATCCTTGTCCCTAAGTAATATCAATTGTGTGTAAAGTAGAAAATCTCTTAAGATTCTGCCTATCTCCTGTTTTTCAGGCTATGATATCTCTAGATTACTTAATCTCTCTGAATTGTCCCATCTTCTCTCCTACTGATAATTCCTAGCCATGGGGAATTTATCAGATTCCCTGAGAACTGAAAACATAATTGAAATCCTAACATTTGTGTGGCAAGGCTGTGAGGTCTTGGCCATCCACGTTTTTAATCTATCCTTTCAAAAGGTAAGCTTAATTAGGCCTAATTGAAAGCCTGTTGAAATCAAGGGAAGTTCTCACTGTTTTCAGTGGACTTTGAATCTAATCATTTTAGCTCTGTTAAACATCTTGTTACTTTGGTCTTGTCATTCTAACCAAATACTCACTGAGTAGCCTGCCTTTGTCCAAAGATAACTTAGTTTGGCATTTTTTGCTGAAGACACTAGGTTCCTAGGATAAAAAATGTATTTTCCCCACATATTAAGATTTTTTCAATGTTTCTCTCAAGCATTTAAGTTTCTGTTGAGGAAATACCTCAAACTCTTTCATCCAAGTATTTAAGTTGCTGTAGATGAAGAATTTTCTGTGGCTTGAAACTCTGTAAGGGCAGTTGGTTGCTGTGGCAGAGAGAGGTTTTCACTAATTTCTCAAAGTGAGAGTTTAACCCTATGTAGCAAGAATGAATGAGTATGTTTCCTCTTCCTGCCCTCTTCCCACTTCAAAGAGAGGTCTCGCTCAGCGTGCTTGAAAAAAATGCTGTTCAGTTTTTCTCACTCAGTTTCTGCATCTCAGTCTGGTGCAAAGGAGAAGGAACCCTGATTTGGAAGAAATCCTGCTAAGCTTTGAGTTGTGTTCATGGCTCATGAGGAGAGTGGTAGGATTTCATGCAGCCAGGGAGTTTCACAATAGCAAATTATGTCTGTCTTTTCAAGAAAACGTTTTGAAGCATTACCATTATCTATGTATTTAAAAGGTTGGGAAATTATAAAGCTACAATCACATATGCAACTGAACTCTTCCCTACTGTGCATGTATCTAACAGTAAAGTTTTTTAATAGCTTTAATAATTTAATGTTTTATTCTGTACACTTGCAAGCTTGTAGTGTAATTACCAGTGTGTCTGACTTACGCAACAGAAATATTTTTAATGGCTCTTTTATCCTAGGGTCATGTCTGGAAATCTCTTAGAAGCTACTGTGTAATAAGTTCAGATATCTTTTATGAGGATTGTACAGTTTTAGAGTCTCTATTTTGAAAGCTGGACTGCTGTGCTTTGATAATCTGTCGTGCGGGATATTAGAAAAAAAGTAGAGTGACTGTAGAAGGTAGTCAGCCTACACAGACAGAGCTTTGCCTTATGAGTGCTGTGAGAAAGTAAGGTACCATTCTGAAAGAGAGCTGGGGCAAGTGACTTAAATGACTTGTCAAGGTCTTATTGGAAGCTTTTGACAGAGCGTGGAGCTAACTCACGTCTTTTGAGTTCAGGTTTAGAGCTACAGCTTCACGATCATGAGTTTCTCTTGTTCTGATGGGCAGTTCAGTAAAGTGGGTGATTGTGTGAACATGATTCTGTGTTAAGAGATTAGTATTAGGGATAAATTGTACAATTCTCACTCATCTGCTTAAATAAACTGATGTAATTCCCTCTTAATGGAGAACAGGTTCTATTTTATGAAAAACATGATTGCGTAAAGCAAATGAAAAGAACCATAATCATACAGTATTGTGATAACAGAAACGTGGAAAACCAGTTTGAGGTCTGAGTGAAACAGTAATGCCCATGATGAAACAACATCCTCCAGGCAGTAGCAAAATCTTCCAACCACATAATTTAGGTCTTTCCAAAAGAAAGGGTAGCCTTATGGCTTCAGATTGCTGAGGCAGAGCCAGGACAGAGTCCAGACAGAACCAGAGGTGGACATATGCCAAAGGAACAGTATTTCTCATCCAAAAATCAAGAAGAAATGTGCTAGTCTGCAGTACTTCTGCCAACAAGCTGTCTTCCTTGCTTAGTCCAAAGAGAAGGCCTGTCTGTGGGTTCTAGCAGTGAGGAGATGCCCTGGACTTGGTCTGTGGTGCTATGTGATGGGGAACAGAAACTGTTGATTGGGAACTTTGTAGGCAGAAGTAGATCACATCATCTACCTGTTTAACAAGAAAGTCATTAAAGGGAAGTTACTGCACGTTGGAAATTTTTCCGTTCCTCCCACAAACAGCTGTTTTGGTTATACTCAAACATCTTCACCTGAGGTGTGATCTCTGTCATGTCCTACATGTTAGGATTCGTTCACTGGATTGGAGGCCTTAAGTGTGGGGAAGCAGAATGCTGAGTCAGCAGTATCTTCACACACCTGCAGACCTCTTGCTTTCTAGCTATTACCTTTCTTATCTTATCCCACTTCTTCATATATCACTGCCCTCTCTAGTATTAATTTCATTTCACAACTTCAGCTTTGTTGGATATTTTTTTCTGTGTGGATGTTGCCTTAACAGTGGTTTAATTCACATCTAGAATATTTTGAGTTTTTATTTGGAGTAGATCTTCAACTCTCCTTAGGCAAACTAAACCACGTAGACTTCTGTTTCCATATCTGTTTACGTCACTTGCCTATAATCTTTATTCTCACTTGTCTAATTTAACATTAGCTATAAACTGTTTCAGTCGAGGATTGTCTCGTTGTTGTGAATGTGCGTGGGATGCTTATTACAAGAGAATGGTTGTAAGCGCTATAACAATACAAGCAAACAACCCTGGATCTAACTAATCTGCTTTATCATATATTTACAAAAAACCCATTCTTCTGGAATTGGTTTAATCATGCTAGTGTTCATCCCATGAAGGATAAATTTTCTGCTGATTCAAACTGCAACTAGCATTTAAAATTCAGAAATGCCTACTTGTGTTCTGGTTAGCATTTTCTATAAAAATTCTGAAGAGTAAGTGGACACAAATGTCCACATACCATTTTTCTAAAGCTTTCATACTGAAGAAAAAAGTCTCAAACTTTCCTGGGGTAAAGTGAGCAACTGAGTGATTGAAGTATTCATCCTATATGAAATTTACAGACTGCTTTTCAGGATGCTTCATGTATCACATGTTAAATACAAGAAAAATAATGCTGCAGTGGCCCTGAAAGCAATGTACAGAACATGATGGAGCGCAGGTCGAAATCAGATCCCCTTGTGCAGGATGTGTGGAGCTCTGTGTGTGTGCTGTGGGGATGTAACAACTTCAGGAAGATGGGAGAGTTGCGTTAGGGAGAGAGGGGGGTAAAAATTTAAACCTCCTTTAAGTTGAGGAGAGATTGGAAGTCTGGATACCTTTACTTTTCAGAAAATACTCTGCCAGTTTGAACTGACATTGCCTAAGAAATGTAAAAAAAAGATTTAGTCTTTTGTGATTTTCTTTTATGAAAGGACTAGTTTTAACTTTGTACATCACTTAGAATCATAGAATCACAGAATGGTTTGGGTTGGAAGGGACCTTAAAGATCATGTAGTTCCAACCCCCCTGCCATGGGCAGGGACACATTCCACTAGACCAGGTTGCTCAAAGCCCCGTCCAACCTGGCCTTGAACACTGCCAGGGAGGGGGCAGCCACAACTGCTCTGGGCAACCTGTGCCAGTGTCTCACCACCCTCACAGGAAAGAATTTCTTCCTTATAACTAATCTACATCTACCCTCTTTCAGTGCAAAACTGTTACCCCTCATCCTATCATTACACTCCCTGATAAAGAGTCCCTCCCCATCTTTCCTGTAGGCCCCCTTTAAGTACTGGAAGGCTGCTAAAGGTCTCCCTGGAGCCTCCTCTTCTGCAGGCTGAACAACCCCATCTCTCTTAACCTGTCCTCATAAGGGAGGTGCTCCAGTCCCTGATCATCTTTGTGGCCCTTCTCTGGACTCGCTCAAGCAGGTCCATGTCCTTCTTATGTTGGGGGCCTCAGAGCTGGACACAGCACTGCAGGTGGGGTCTCATGAGAGCAGAGTAGAGGGGGAGAATCCTCGACCAGCTGGCTGCACTTCTCTTCATGCAGCCCAGGACACAGTTGGCTTTCTGGGCTGTGAGCTCACATTGCTGGCTCATGGTCAGTTTTCCATCCACTAATACCCTCAAGTCCTTCTCCGCAGGGCTGCTCTCCATCCACTCATCACCCGGCCTGTATTTGTGCTTGGGATTGGCCCCACCCATGTGGAAGACACTGCACTTGGCCTTGTTGAACTTCGTGAGGTTTGTATCTGTTACACATGTCTAGTTATAGTAAGCTGAACTGCAGCTAGCTCCATGGAAAGGGACAGTTCAGTGCTCTTCCCTGCCCATGGCTGCATGATTCTACCCTTTCCTTTGCTCTCCCCTTTGTCTGACCCCAGGGGATCAGGGAATACACACTGGCACAGAAGTAACCCTACAGAAATGCTACCAGTGCCAGGAAATGGGGGGAAATGAAATAAAGTCAGGCTACTCTAATGCATTAGCTTATCTGAACCATCGATCTGTGTTGTTAAAAAACACATGACTGATTGTTTTAGTAAGGGTTAGCACAGAAGCAACTATAGGCCTGCTTTGCCATGCCAATTGATAGTCTGAGTATGTGCAGAAACCAAACCAGAGAACCGTGGAAAATTTTACTGAAAGAAACTTAAGTGCTAATTTAGGCAAGAGGTTTGAAGACTGCATTTATAGGACTTGTACTTCAAAATACTGGGTTGCACATCTTCTAGTTTAGGACAAGGAACTTCACTGGTGAAATGTAGATGCTTCCTGCATTAGGGAGCATCTGAGCTTTTAGTTTAGGTTTTGTAAAATGGCATATATAGGTACCTCTATTTTTATCCTGCTACTTGCAGTCTCTGGAAATTAAGCTACGGTAGTGAGCTCTCCTTTCATTATAGTGACAACACACAATTGTTTGCCCTAATTTTAGGCAGTTTTAAGAAAGCTTACTTAAAATGTTTTTATCATTCTAATGTTTGTACTTAATGTATCCTAAACCCATGTGATTCAGGTCAGATACTATGCTGCTTTTTGCTGTTTTTAAAAAAAAACATGTAAAAGATGACAAATATATACTATGTTGAAAAAAAGGATAGATTACCTGGAAAAATAAAGTCAAGCTGGGTTTGGCTTCTGTTATGTAAAAAATAATGCTTTAGTAAAAACTGTAGGATGGTCTTGAAGAATCATGTGATTTTTATAACTCTGGGGAGTTTGTTTCTTCTTTTGCCATAACAATCAGGCATAACTAAATTGCTGTGCCTGGAACTTCTTTTAGTGCCATTGCTGTTTGGACAGTTATCTGTGAAATTCAGGGTGGAAAAACAATTCTCTTAAATTAGATTCAGTGTGTCAGGTAATCCCTTTTTTACAGCTGTTGGCATTTTCTCACTTCCTTAAATTAAGTAAGATAGATAGTTCTGAAAGTGAACCAGCTGGGCCAGCATGCATCAAACCAGTGATCACCAGTAGAAAAATGTAGCAGGTGAATATAGACAACAGTTCGCACTAATTGGAAAGAAAATAATTGGTTTTTTGACTCAAGGAAATATAGATGACCCTTGGGCAAGATAAACTAGGAACATAACTGCTTCTGTGCTGTATTAAGGAATGCTTCTAATGCTGTATTAAGGAATCTTGTTTGTTCGAGCCTTACATATATCAGCTGCAACGATATGTTATTTCTTTTGGTATGAATGCAAAACCATAACATCTGAAACATCTTAGGTATAGCTAAATTCAGGTGGGTTTTTTTTTCTGGTGGTTTGTTGGGTTTTCTTAAATTTACCTCAAGCTGGAATCTCCAGTTTCTGATGGATTTATTTTTAATTTTATATTAAAAACTCTGCAATTTCATGTTAATTAGTTGAACATATATTATCTGGCTTATTCAGAGAAAGTTTATGAACAAGTAGTTGTTTACATTGAGGAGAAAGTTTTTCTCTGTCTACTGGTAAGCATTCTCTAGTCTTTATAACAAGAAATTACAGTATTTATAGGTTTTTTGTGGACATTTGTAAATGTTTTTGTAATATTTCCTACAACAAGAGCTACATTAGTATAGTGAATGTCACACCTTCTTGGGATGTTAACAAACTGCGATTTTTCCATGGAGGTGTACATCACCTACCACAAAAATACATGTTTTTCCCATTTTCTGAAAATTATCAGATGGTTCTGGAAAAAGGGGCCACTGCAACAGACATTTTCTTAGTGTACTGGTCTTGTGATCTTTACCATAGATAACCAAAAAGAACCATAAAATTAAAGCACACCATAAACCAAACCTGGTGTCTCACAACATGTCTTTTAGATGTCTTCACCAACAGATTTTTGTAGCTCTAGAAAATATCGATGTGGGATAGCAAATAAGCTTTACACAGATTTACATTTCATGGGTTTCCATTCTGAAAGCTCTGCTGATTCAGTTACCAAACCTGTAATATGCTACAGTAATTGTATATAAAATTGCTGCTCTGCTGGCATGATTTTGCTGCTTTTGGTTTACATGCTTAACATTTTCGGTTTTCTTTGGTATCCTAATGCTATGTTTAATATAAAGAAGTATTCCTACACATGGAGAAACAGACTCCAACTAGAGTTCTGTGTATTCATATAGACCTGAAACACCACTGCCCATTTGGTGACACTCTCAATCCTTGAACCTCTGTGTACTCAGTGTCTGCATGGACTATTTGCCTTATGTTTTCATTACACTGAGACTGGCTGCTTTTGGCTGTCTCTTGCTGCCACCTCAGGTTGGGCATTTTATATCTTTAATCATCACTTACACAGTCTTATCTACTTGCTGTCTTATGAGGTAAACAGTCTTGGGCCTCACCGCTTACATGGGAGGCTGCCAAGAAGTCTGACTCATTTAAGAAATAGAAGACTTTTTAGCTTGTTTTTTATGACCTCTATTACTGTAATATCTTCAGACTTTCCAGTTTTTATTTCCAATTTATGTATTTCCCCACAAGGAGCAAGCAGTGGAGATTCCTCATTTGCTTTGTTCCTCTGCCTCCTTGACATGGTAGAAGGAAATGTTGGTGGGTCAACATAAGATGGTTTGAATTTCCTCTTGAAGTAGATGGTGACTGCATTCTCTGTTGCAAGTGTTAGAATTATGAGCCTCATGGTAAAAAACCTTTATTATTCATTTCTGAGAAATAGGATCTCATTGAGTCATCTGAATGCACCCTGTTAGGGGACACAACCTTTATACAGAGTTATTTGGCATCTTGGGTGATTTTAAGTTTTCCCCTTGTATTGTGTATTGTTAGGTATACATTTTACATTGAAATTAAGTATCTTCTGCAGTCCATCTCCCAAAGGATTTGGATGCATAACCATACGAAAGTGCCCTGACAGCCCTCCAGGGTCTGGAGTTCACCCTACATCTCCCAACACTCCCTGCAGAGTTGGGGAGCCGTGTGCCTTGCTGAATCTGAGACCTCCAGCTCCAATTATTCTTGCCATATGTCCCTAGTGGCTGCTTCCCCTCCTCTTTACATATAGTCAAAGCAAGAGCTTGATGTCCACCTTCTTTACATCCCCTGACCTTTGAGCTGATGGGCAGACATACCTCTCCTCTTACACCAAAGCACTCTGAAGGCTGCTGTGAAGCCCAAGTACTCCAACAGTCTGTAATTACAAAGCCAGAAAGGATGACCCTGACTGCCAAGAGGACCACAGACACCAGTAAGCAATCTGTGAAGAAAGTTGGCGTGTTAGAGGAGTGAGCTATGAGACATCTGGAAGAAAATGCAGATATGATCTAAATGGGAGTAGCTTGATCTTTTCCATCCAGATGTAGGCGAAGGAAGTGGTATCATCCAGCTGGAGGCCGTGCTGGATTTCTAGCAGGAAGTGATGGTCTCATTTCCCTGAGGACATGCTTTGTGGGCAGATACCTGTCCTGTCCCAGGTTTTGATAAAATCTATATCCAGGATTAGGCACTTTTGAGGATCCAAATTGCTAAGGAAGGCAGATACCTGCTGGCAGAACTGGTCTATCCTGATATTAAAGCATTTACATCAACAATGTTACTCATCAACTCAATTGCATCCTGAGATGCATCAGGTGATTTGGCAGGACTCAGTGACCTCAGCACCTCTCTGGCCCCACAGCTTGAAAAGAGAATTACATTCCTGCTGATGCCTGGGTGGTGGTTGAAGACTCAGGAGCTGGGTGGGTGCCAGTCTCCACCAGGGACAAAAAGTGCCTCTTTGCTTTATTCTCAAGTTTCAGTCCTTCTCCCTCTCTATGGTAAGATGCCAGAGGAGAAGCAATGAGAAAATGGATCTTTGGTCAAATTCTAATGTCCATACCTAGCTTAGTCACTGCGATACCCAGCACACTGATTGCTGTGAATGACTTTCAAAAACCTATACATGCCCTATCCATTTCATGGAGTGAATTAGACATCCAACTTCGACCAGTTGCTGCCATTTCAAAAGCAAAGTCCCTTGAAGCTGAAGTTAAAGTTGTGTCCATGACACTTTTTTTGTGTCCATTTTTTCTGTGTCCATTGTGACACTTTCTTTTGGGTCCATTGCACTCTTTATACCTTCTTCATCCCTCTGGAAATTGTCTTATTTTTTTCTTGGAGATTCATGGTTCCTAGTCTCCTACCTGGAGGTTTTTGTCTGAAAATTAAGAACCAGTGAAATGCAATGTAAGCCCATTAGCCTGCCTATGAATTTCCAAAGCCCTCTATTCTTCTACCTTTAGCCTGTCTTACTCAAAAACTTTACTTATATCCAAAAATCTTAACTGTACTCCAGTCACCTGTTGTTTGTTCCCTTCTCAGATTAGAAGAACTTCTCTTCCCCTCAATACAAACACAGTCAGACACCCACATGTACCCTCCTAGAAGAGCTTTATTCCAGAGTCCTTTGTCTGCATTGGTTTGAACTCCTGCCTTTATGGGAGTTACTTAGGTCCTCTCAAGCAGTCTCATATTCTTTAGATTTCATAAAGCAAGCGTCTGTTATTCTTTTACTAACCATGGGGTAAAAGACAGCTGTAAATGGCTCATCATGTTTTTCAACAACTGACATGAGGCAGCAATGCACAATTCCAGTTGCAAGATCTGCCAGCAGATAAGAGGCATAAATCAGTGCATAGAATCATAGAATGGTTTGAGTTGGAAGGGACCTTAAAGATCATCTAGTTCCAACCTCCCTGCCATGGGCAGGGACACCTTCCACTAGATCAGGTTGCTCAAAGCCCCGTCCAACCTGGCCTTGAACACTGCCAGGGAGGGGGCAGCCACAACTGCTCTGGGCAACCTGTGCCAGTGTCTCACCACCCTCACAGGAAAGAATTTCTTCCTTATAACTAATCTACATCTACCCTCTTTCAGTGCAAAACTGTTACCCCTCATCCTATCATTACACTCCCTGATAAAGAGTCCCTCCCCATCTTTCCTGTAGGCCCCCTTTAAGTACTGGAAGGCTGCTAAAGGTCTCCCTGGAGCCTTCTCTTCTCCATGCTGGACAACCCCAACTGTCTCAGCCTGTCCTCACAGGGGAGGTGTTCCAGCCCCCTGATCATCTTTGTGGCCTTCTCTGGACTTGCTTGAGCAGGTCCACGTCCTTCTTATGTTGGGGGCCCCAGAGCTGGACACAGCACTGCAGGTGGGGTCTCATGAGAGCAGAGTAGAAGGGGAGAATCCCTTCCCTCAACCAGCTGGCTGCACTTCTCTTCATGCAGCCCAGGACATGGTTGGCTTTCTGGGCTGTGGGTGCACATTGCTGGCTCAGAGTCATTTTTCCATCCACTAATACCCTCAAGTCCTTCTCCGCAGGGCTGCTCTCCATCCACTCATCACCCGGCCTGTATTTGTGTTTGGGATTGCCTTGACCCAGGTGCAGGTCCTTGCACTTGGCAAACATGAGGTTTGCACGGGCCCACCTCTCCAGCCTGTCCAGGTCCCTCTGGATGGCACATCCTTTCCCTCCAGCATGTCGACCGCACCACACAGCTTGGTATTGTCAGCAAAATTGCTGAGGGTGCACCCAATCCCATTGTCCATGTTGCCAACAAACATGTTAAACAGCGCTGGTCCCAATACCAACCCCTGAGGAATGCCACTCGTCACTGCTCTCCACTTGGACACCAGGCTGTTGATCTCAACTCTTTGAGTGTGACCATCCAACCAATGCCTTATCCACTGAGTGGTCCATCAGTCAAATCCATGTCTCTCCAGTTTAGAGACAAGTATGTCATGTGGAACAGTGTCAAATGCTTTGCACAAGTCCAGGTAAATGATGTCAGTTGCTCTTCCCTTCTCCACCAATGCTGAACCCCATTGTAAAAGGCCACCAAATTGGTCAGGCATGATTTGCCCTTAGTGAAGCCATGTTGGCTGTCACCAATCACCTCCTTATTTTCCATGTGCTCTAGCACAGTTTCCAGGAGGATCAGCTCCATGACCTTGCCGGGCATAGAGATGAGACGGGCCTATATTTCCCTGAGTCTTCTTTTTTCCATTTTTAAAATTAGGGATTATGTTTCCCCTTTTCCAGGAGAAACATATAATGGCATATTGCCATTTTTCCCCCAATGTATCTTTGCTTAAAACCTGAGTGGGAGGGAGTCAGGTTATCAATATTAGCTACTGTTTTCAGAAATAGAAGGCAAGGATAAGGTCATCAATTTAATTCTTTAAATGATATTTTAATTTATAAATCAGAAATGTATTTGCTGTATACACTGAAGAGAGTAGAGCCAGGTTACCTGTCCTTATAGTTGCAAGTGTTCATAGTGATTGTACAGCCTTCTTTATTTCTTTATTTTTCCATGATACAAATGTCAGTGCCTTGAGAGAACTAATATGCCTTAAGTACCCTGACCCACCTCACATGGGACCTTCACCCATAGTCCCATTGGTCTAGGAGCTCATCTTAAGCTTGTGCCTGGGCAGCCAGTTCTTGTCTGAGTTGTGTTGTAGGTTGTGATCTTGTCTCCTGGATGGATTCAGACCTATGTTTGATGTCAGTTGTCTCCAGTGCTGTCTGCTGGGTGATCTTCACACTTACCTTTTAGTCTCATCTCCACTCTGGTGCTGTCTCTGCTGCTTTAGACTGGGCTGTCTGAATGGACCGTACTGCGTATGGGACTGCTATGCAGGCACAGCAGGACTATGCCCTGGGCAGTAAGGACACTGCCTATACTATGGTCACCCTCAGCTCCTGCTTATCCTCCCTCATGGGGCAGCCCGTTCTTGCTGTTCCCTGCCAGTGAGGGGTGGCTGCAGCTCACCTGCTGGCATCACGGTCACCAGACCAGATGCGAAGGAAGCATAGCCAGTGTGGGCAGGAGATTGGGACAGTTCCTCTCTCTGGCAGACAAGAGTTAAGCTGCATTGGATGTGAGGTGAATTTACACCTGAGAGATCTTTCTCCCACCATAGTCATTTTCTAGAGTTTAGCTTCAGAAAACCAGTATTTCATCCAGTGCTTTAAACTTCATGGTCTCTTGCCACTTGAAGTGACTGAAAATCCATACTGAGTTTCCTGTGCTGGTGATTTAAGGGCACAGTGTACGCATAGCTTTGAAAATGTTGGCAAATATTTAGGTGGAGCTTGGAGGTGACCTAAAAGAGGTTCCTCATTTAGTCAGATAACCTTGGAGAAAAGCCTGATTGATTTTTTTTTTTTTTGCTGTTTTTTTCCCTTCTTTTCACCTCTCCCCCAAAGTCAGGCATGTATACCTTTGAGTAGCCATTTTACTTTTTTCTATTTTTTTTTTCTCTGTCATTATTATAATTTTCTTTTCATTAGATCAGTATCACTACGCTCATTTGACTGGGAATTTACCCCAGGAGTGTGCCTTGCCAATAGTAGTATTATTTCATGACAGATTTACATGAGAACAGGTTTTTCAGGTTCTTGGTGGTAAACTGTATGGAAATATGTAGATCGGGAAACTGCACTTTTCTGTAGAAAACTCAGCAAGGTCACAAACTTTTCTTTTTTTATATAGTTACTCTCACCTCACCAAATAATTGCCAGCCAGCAGTGCAACCAAGGACTGTGGCCAGCACACAGTCATTATGGTTCCAGAGCCTTTGATCTCCCTGGAGGTGCACTGCACATCTGATATTAAATGGTTGTTTAAATTGCTAGTATGATGAAAACTTGAAATGTTTTGTTGTTTCTTTTCCAAAAAGTAGATGGGGAGGGAGGGTGGGGGGGGAAACCAACAGTTTTATTGAAGTTAGGAAGGTTGACAACTTCGATTCTGTTCTTCCCCAAACTAATACTCTGCATGTGGGAATTCATATTTAGTACTGCTGCTTAAACTGTGAATGATCCTGAATATGTGCTTCTGACAAGGTGACTTGTCATGCAGTAGAAGATGACAGTCACAGAGAAATAGGTCATGTTACAGTTTCTACGTCTTAGATGGCTAAAGAAGGGATACAACGAATACTTTCTTCCATGGCTAAACCTTGTCCCAGGGCCTAGTAGACAACATCCTTGTACACTGAGAGCACATACAGCACTTTACTAGTGAAGTCACTCCTCTGTCCTCAGTCTGAGATGTGGAAACTGTAGTGGAAGCTCTGTCATTCACCCTTACAAACTAAACTCTGTAACCTGAGGAATCAGTTAATTAGGGCACAGTTGTGGCTGATTCTGCTAAGTCTCCAAACAGGCTGTATAAAGTTGCACAAGCACCATTAGTAGAACTATAAGCTGAAATCAAGGCACGTAACTGAATATCCAGGTTTGAAAAGCCCAGATGTTGTAATTGAGCATGTAGTTAGGCAAACAGGTTTGGATGTACACCTTTTAAAACCATCCAGTAAGGCTGCACTTCTAGCACTTGTTCTCATTTGTGCTACCTTGTAGGAACTGGGGAATTAAACATTATCATATTTATTCAATTCAGATTTTCAGGTGATTTTGAAGAAGCACATCTGAAACTCACAAGTTTTTACTGAAGAACTGTATCATTTAAGAAAATATAAACTTATGATGTGGTTTTAATCAACCAATATATAAAACTCATTTTATAATCTCACAATTGAAGTACAGAACATGCAAATTAATGGTTAATATTGCTGAAATGAGCATTTTGCTTGCTCAAATTAAATCTTTCAGCCATTGACTGCTGTGCAGATTTTTTTCCTCTGCTTTGTAAGTGTATTCTGTGTAAAGTTTTAATGTGCCTATGCATTTAACTCGTTAAACGTCATTTTTATAGTAGTTCAATGTATGCACAGTAAACAGCTACAAGTTTGAAAACATAGCTCTTAATAAAATAAATGTAGCATATGACATTTTACTTAAATGCTATAGATCTGATATTTATGTTGAAAACAGTACAATTTATACTCAATTATTTATTAAGCTTCTTAAACATACACTCCTCCAACGTGAGCAAACTACTGTTTGTGATAGAAATGCGTCTTTTAATTTTGTATTCACATAACTCAGTCCTAAAATGCCCTCTACTGGTCACGGTCCGCAGGCAGTCAGCAAAGCAAAAGTGTGGGAAAACTGATGTGGTAATGTGAGTTACATCATCCAGCACAATTCCTGGATTTTGAAGGAATTCCTTATTAAAGTTTTTTAAAGTTTGTGACTGTAATATGGAACAACTTAAAAGGGAAAAAAATAACTAGCGCTAGTTAGACTTAAAGATGTTTCTAAAGGAAAAATATATTTTCTTTTACTGGAATTAAAAGAGTTTTGGTTGACATAATCTCTTTTTTCCCCACTCCAGGACACAAACAGCATTATGTTACTGAAGCTAATAGGTGTGCTGGGAAAAAACGACAAGATCTAACATATTGATGGTCTAAAACTGTGGAGCAAGAAGCCAAATGTATAACATAAAATTGTAGCTAGGGGAGAGTGAAGAGTTTCACGACTGGTGTTCACTGATCTGCCAGAATTGCCTTCCCTTACCCAATCGGATTATAATGTGGAAGTAGAAGGGGGAGATCTAAATTTTTTGTGTTGTACTTGTGGAGTAATGGGCCCAGAGAGTAAAAGATGTTAATGCAATCAAGGTCACTGTACAATAGACAGTTAAGTATGGTTCTGGAGTATGCACACAGTGATGGTATACTGCTTAGTAGTGTGAAAAGACATCACCATTAAAATATTTCTGATCTTCTTTTAAGTCTTAAACATGGAAAGTGATTGATATATTTGAAGTGTAAAATATTGGAACTTTTGTTTTCCTAAAGCTCTTCTGTTTAAAATGTATGAACACATATATACATTAATCTTTTCCTTAATAGTCTTATAGATAGTCAGAACAAGGTTATAACTTTCCTTTTTAAAGATAATATTGGTACAGGCTAAAGATACTTTGGTAATTCTTTTTGGAATTACATTAGAGTAAGATCTTGCTTCTTTTAAGACAAGACAAAATTATTCAAAAAAATTAAACAGATGAACAGCATATTTGGAAATTTCCCATTTCTGTTGTTCATACAAGCAACAATGGCTCTGGGAAGGCGTAGACACTGCTTAGCAGTACTGTAACCTGACAAACTTGTAGTATCATCAGATTTTTAAAAAATTGACTTTAGATCCACTTCTGGTTCATGGAAGTGTGTTTGTGTGATGACTTTATCTGTCTTTTTTATACTTCGGTTTTGTAAGCCTCACTGTTGTCTGTAGAACAATAACTGGTCTTTGAGCTGCAGTGGAGCATCAATTTAGTTTCAACTCCTGACTGTGGCAGTGTCAAGTCTCTTAGTGTTTTGGTTGGGGGTTTTTGACACAATGGTACTCATCTTTGAGAATGGTGACACAGGGGTCATGACGACAGAACCCACATCTTTTAGGCCCCTTCATGACATGGTAAAATTTACAGATCTAAAAGAACTAATAGATAGCCGTATCAGGTAGTAGTCCATTCTCACATTAAGTTAAGTATCATTTCCAGCATGCCAATTCTAGTGATTTATTCCGGTCTCACACACTCCATTGTATGCTCTTATTATGGTTATTTTGTGGTTTTAGGCATTTTTGGAGAGTTAAATCCTGTTGTTTAACTTTGACAGCATCTATAAACACTGGAACATAGGAGACTTGTTATAGTTCTGTTACTGAGGACAACTAATAGCACAAATTTCTGTACTCAGGTGTAAACACTGGCCGTGTCTGAACCTCCAGAGCTTTCAAGATCCAAAACTATTCATTGGCTGCCACACCTGGTATTTTCTTGAAAGAGTATGTACTTCCCTTACGGTTCAATTTGAAGGAAATCAATAGGGCTAGAACTTCAGGAGTGCTGAAATACTTCTTTGGAAGTTGAGAAGAGAGGAATACTAACATGGCATTTTCAGAGTGGTGAAAAAATGGCTCGGGAGAAGTACTTAACTCTTTTCTAAAGAAAGTATGCATTGTCAGGCAGCAGTGGTGACTGATTATGTGGAGGAGAAAATAGGAGAAAAACAGAGGGAACAAGTGAAAATACCAATATTCTGAGTCTTCTCAGTCAGTCAAAGTATTTCTTTTAAATATGGAACTCCATCCTCACATTAACTTGTGTGAACGCAGAGGGAGAGCTATTGGGGATGTTGTTTCCAGCAATGTTCATACTGTTGTATCCTATTTTATTTGCGTTGACTCCCACTCTAAGACAGAGAATTCAAGACCATCTTTTAAACTTTCCCAAAAGATCCTTCCAATATCCTTAAATGTGGGCATTTGAATTATTAATTTTATCTGCCTTGGCATAAATCTGAATATATGGATGATTTATGATTAAAAGATACTTTAATTATCTATGAGATAATACTGTTATGTTGTCTTCAAAACCATATTACCCTTTAGGTTGATTTTATGAAAATGAAAGCAGGTAAAGCTTTAACCCTTGAATGATGTGTGCCAGGCTTAAATTTTTTGTTGCCTCTATTTCTTAAACCTTGTGAATAGATACTGAATATAGTCTAGACTTCTCTCGTAAGTTATTCACAGATAAAAATTAATTTACTATCCACCAGATGCCATTATTGTTCCAGAAAAAGAGGATTGTCAGTATATTTATACGGCAGTGCTAGTAAGAAATTACTTAACATATCTAGACATTTTAGATATATGAATTTGTGTTATATGTATTAATGTTTTAACCTCTCACTGCCACAGTTATCCTTCTTCTCC
The DNA here is from genome assembly GCF_047716275.1 of Strix uralensis. Classification (NCBI taxonomy): domain Eukaryota; kingdom Metazoa; phylum Chordata; class Aves; order Strigiformes; family Strigidae; genus Strix; species Strix uralensis. Next base: position 124,247,923 of record NC_133973.1, read on the forward strand.
CATACAGGTAATCAAAGCAAGGCTTCTTACCAAACCTCCCAAAATCTGAAAAGAAACACGAGGAGAAAAGTCCAACTCCAGCTGAAGGAATACTGCATCTTTAATATCATTGTCTAGCCAAGGTCATCAACTGAATAGTGCTTAGCAACATTTTTCAGTTTATTGAGCATAAAAATCTTCTTTCTCAGAGGGAAACTTGAGCAATGATGGGAACAGTGGTCTGGAGACCAAATGGAGAACCATCTTGGGTGAATTTACAGTGGGTTAACCACAAGAACCACAACATTCAGTGAAATAAAATCTAAAATTTATTTAAGCAGTCTGGGTGTAACAGGTCCTTGCCCCTGTGTTCCAACTGTGACTGGTGCCATGGACTTGGAGTTCTAAAAATGTATAAATTAAAAGGTTATTTTTACAAGATAACAAATGCAGTTCTCTAGTCGCATGCTCTAATGTTTAGGCACATGTTCCACCCCTTTCCAGAAATCTCACAATTACCTATGCATCATTTGCATCACAGACCCCATTAAGATTCTTCCTTTAATATTTGATTATTGTTAATACAAGTAAAACATATTTCCATAACAAATAAAGGCTAGAGTTTTTAACAGCATAACATGCTGATCTGTTTAAATATCCTGCTGTATAATGTACTTAAAGACTGTTCGTGTTACTCTGTTATTCCTTAGGCCAATAGTAGTTGCACTATTTTTGTATTTGTCAGAACCAGACATTGAGATTTTTTTCCGTCATCATCAAAATGTTGACCTGGTACAGATCAGAAAGAATTCAGACTTACAGAAACAAGTAAATTAGGAGTTATCCTTCTTGGGATTTATCTCTGAGTAGATGGCTGTAAAAAGATTTTCATTGACTGTATGTCCTTATGATGTGATTGAACTGGCAGTCTAATACTGTAAGCTTGTCACTGATCACATTTTGTAATAACCTTGTCGAGTGTTGTCAGTATTGGACACAAGCCTCCACATGTTACTGCTTCATATTTCTTCAATGTATTAATCAAAATTTGAACCTTTTTTTTTGGTGTAAGTTACTGTGTGAAATCTGCTTGAATTTCCTAACAGCATTCTACAAGAAATATTGGTATTTATACTGTCATTCTTTAAGATCAAGTAACTTACCTCAAATTTCATCAGATACAAGTCCTGGACTACTGCATATTTACTTGGAACCTATTTTTTTTTCACTCTTTCTGGAGTCTAAATACAGTTTTCTCATGGGAAAAGTAGCCAAGACTTTGGCATTTGAGTACATAATAATAGATAATTTATGTTTTGGAGCTATTAAGTCTTCATGATTAATAGGAAACAGGCTAGAAATTATATATGTATTACATGCATGCAGTAATATAACCTACTCTTAGAATTTTAACTCCTGACTTCTGACCCATATTAGGGTCAGAAATTCTTTTTTTGTCCAGGTGAACCCTGATTAGTAGTAAAGGCATTTTAACTAAACTGTGTTAAAATTTATTTTAGTGAATTATTACACTTTGTTAGTATAACTTAAATTGTGCAATATATGTTGGTACTACCATCTAAAAATTTCAAGCTATTTTACATAAAAGTAATCACAATAAAGTGCTAGAGTTTAATTGAAAAATAACAGCACAACTGACCAAAGAGTACAGTCTAAGTTATACTCATTAGGTAGGCCAGATTCACTGATATGCTAGGTCTTTTGTGGAAGTAGCAGAGCTTTTCTGTCCAAAGTACTTGCCTTTTCCTGAGTTTAGAAATCTGTGTTAAAAAATATGATTGTCCAATTCACTATGCTACACAATATCATTTGATATCTTGTTTGCTACAATATGCTATTTTATGTTAGAACAATAAAAGAAAAAATCATTATTTTTATAAAGCAGACAAGGAAGTAAATGAAATCTCTCTCAACAGCTGAATGTTGGTGAGACTCAAAGTTCCTTAAATTGGTGCCTGCATCTTTCAGCTTCTTCTGGTTCCTTCTTGTTACTGTACAAGGAAAACCTTTCAGTCAGCTCCTCATCTGCTAATATCTGCCCCAAATACCACTGTGACTCAGCTTACCCATTTATAAAGAATAAGAGGCCATACATGCTCTCCTGCATACTGCCTCAGGAAGCCATGCTTTCAGGTTATGTTTTTATTGTCTATTCCACCATTCTGTAGCTTTATAAATGTCAAGAGACTGCTTGAATGCTGTCAGGGAGCTGATCTTTCTCCTCCTGCAGAGCAAATACACACACTCTGTTACGTTATTTTCTCAATCTTCACAAGTTTTCAGACACCATAACTCTACTTCTTAACATTTTGCCCAACTCCATTATGTTCCCAGGTCTCATGCCACAGGTCTATTACTTTACTTATTAATGTGCAATATCAAGGGTTTATTAATTTCAGAATGCTTCCTTGTTTGTACTGTTTGCTACCTTAACTCCTCATTGTATTGTCTGTAAAAAAGTTTGCAGATAAAATCTTCTAGTACATTTTCTGGCTGTTATGGTCCTGAGTTGAATTAGTTCTACTTTAGGTCACAGACTCATGTCTTTAGTTTGGGGAAAAAAAAAAAAAAAAGAAGTTAAGCTATAATAATTACATATTACAAGGGAAAAAGTGTCTAATAATTCAAGGAAGCTGTCTTATAGCACTGAGATTTAAGAGGGAGAGTTTCAAAGTTTTCATTTTGCCTCTTGTCAGCAGAATTATTTTATCTGATGATGTAGCTACTGAGAGTAGCCTGCTTTTGGTCTGCTCATGTTTGAACAGTTGACAGTCCTCATTTTTTGACAAGCATTGGAAAATAGTGACTGAAAAAACATGTCCAGTCCTTTTCATACATTGCTGAATGGCCTATCATACCATTATAACAATGGGAGTTTTGCCATTCAAGGGATCAAATGTCCTCAAGGTTGAACTTTACATCTCAATTACAAAACCTCAATGGTTGAATCTGTTTGTTTCAAAAGTTATTGCAAGAATTTTTCCTCATGTTCTGTCTCTGTGTCAATGTCCTCTTCCACTGCACTGTATCACAGTATTCCCTATACTCCCTTGCCTCCCCAAATGTCCTTCCTGCACATAATCTTTTCCTTATGCTGCTGTTGTTCCTGGTCTTCCTGGTTCATCAAAATGGAAAGAAAAAAAGGAGAAGGAACTTACCTGTACCCTCTGTACAGAGTGGGTGGCATTTAATTTTGTAAAGCTCTCTCTTCAGTTATTGACTGCTGCTGTCATCAGCTATACACATTATATAGGGCAGTGGTATGCTTGTAACGCAGTGAAGATGTTGTCTCTGGTTCCTCTTCCTGCTGCCATCTGTGACTGAAGTGTTGAGTGGTATTTTGTGGCTGGAAACAGAACAACCTGCAGGGAAGAAAGATGCAAAGGTACATGTCAAATTTATGTGACAGGAACAGTTTCTAAATACTTAATTTTTTTTTTTTTTTTCTGTCTCCTGTTAGAATTTTTATACTAGCCCATCAGTCTGCTATATACCTCATAAAGACCATATTTTTCTTCTGATAAGAACATAAGAACTGGCAAACTTATACTAAGAAGACCTTCCACATGGAGGGACTGATAGGTAGTATTTGGGGTTTTGACAGGAAGATAATGAATTCAGTTCTCTTCTAAGTAATAATTAAAATAAAACCCTATAGCCAGTCTGAATAACAAATGTACTTTTCAGCTCGATGTCTGAGATTTAGAAAACATCTAATATTGTGATACCTGCAGTAAAATCACAGTGGCTGCCAGGGGATCTTCTGGTCATCTTTAAAAAGCCTGAACAGAAATACAAACCCTTTGATTTGCTGCTCATCCCTGCTTTAGTCACCAGATCTATCATCTTGCTGATTATCTAAAACACTTGGAAATTTTATACCTTGTGTGGTGGGTTGACCTTGGCTGGCTGTCAGGTGCTTATCAAGCTGCTCTATCACTCCCCTCCCTCAACAGGACAGGGCGAGAATAAGAGATAGAAAACCTTATGGATGAGCATAAAGACAGGGAGATCACTCACCAGTTATCATCACAGGCAAAACAGACTCAACTTAGGGAAAATTCAATTAATTTATTACCAATTAAAAATAAAGTAGGATACTGAAAAACAAAGACAAAACTAAAACTGCCTTATCCTCACCCTTCCCTTCTTCCCAGTTTCAACTTTACTTAATTTCCAATTCTTTCACCTCCTCTCTACTGAGGGGCGCAGGAGGATGGGGCATGGGGGGTTGTGGTCAGTCCATAAAACTTCATCTCTGCCACTCCTTCCTCCTCACAGTCTTCCCCTGCTCCAGCATGGTGTCCATTCCATGGGATATAGTCCTTCATGAACTTCTCCAACATGGGTCCATCTCATGGGCTGCAGTTCTTCAAGAACTGCTCTACCATGGGTTCTTTCTCCTTCAGGAGTGGACTTCTCCAGTGTGGGTCTCCCACAGGCCACAGATCCTGCCAGAAAACCTGCTCCTGCATGGGCTCCTCTTCACAGGCTGCAGGTCCTACCAGGAGCCTGCTCTGGTATTGTCTCTCCATGGGCCACAGATTCCTCCAGGGCATCTCCACCTGCTCCAGTGTAGGGTCCTCCATGGGCTGCAGGTGGAGATCTACTCCACTGTGGACGTCCATGGGCTGCAGGGGGATAACCTGCATCACCATGGTCTGCACCACAGGCTTGCTCTGGTGCCTCTTCCCCCTCCTTCTTCACTGACGTTGGTGTCTGCAGGGCTATTCTCTCACATTTTCTCACTCCTGTCTATATCTGGGATGTTGCGCAGTGTATTTTACCCTTTCTTAAATATGTTTTCAAAGAGGTGCCACCAGCATCGCTGATGGGCTCAGCTTTGGGCAGCAGCAGGTCCATCTTGTTGCTGACTGGAACTGGCTCTGTTGGACATGTGGGCAGCTCCTGGTGTCTTCTCACAGAGGCCACCCCTGCAGTCCCCACACTACCAAAACCAGTAAAATAAACCCAATATATCTTGCATCTCTTAAAAGGAAGTGGAATACTGAAATTCCTACTAAATGTATATAAATTCTACAATGTCTGTTGTTTTAAGAAAGTGCTACTATTTTATTCTCCAAAATACTATTTGTAATGAAGATAATATTTCCTGTTTTCACTGACAGAAGCATACGCATTACATAAATAATGATAGACTGAGAATGATTTTTTTTCTAGCTGAAAAGAATTGATTTTACCACTTTGTCTCCTACATTAATGGTGGTAAAATTACTTTTTCCATATCTTTTCTCATAGATAATTTTTTTTTTCCAAGTTGAGTTAAATTTCTGTCTTGAAATGGTGAATGTTTTGGAACCTTCCTTAACTAGGGCTCCAGAAATCTTTGGTATAGGGATCAATGCTGCATCTGAGTTTTTTATTAATAGCTTTTTCTGTATGTCTCTCTTTGAAAAATACTTGTTTTGCCATTTAGGCAGAAGCCGTTTAGAAGCCATAGAAAATGTCATGCAAAGTTTTTTTCCTGTTACTAAATTTCCTATTTTAATGAACAAAAAATGACTGATATGTTAATAACGTTTTGGAAAATTTGCTAGTTTTTGCAGAGCTGTAAATTAGCAATACATTTGGAAATACAGAAAATTAGGAAAATGCACATCAGATGATATATGCAGATCTTCTTTCTATGAAATTAATTGAGAATGGATTGAGAGCAGCCCTGAGAAGAAGGACTTGGGAGTGTTGGTTGATGAGAAGTTCAACATGAGCCAGCAATGTGTGCTTGCAGCCCAGAAAGACATCTGTATCTTGGGTTGCATCAAGAGAAGTGTGGCCAGCAGGTCGAGGGAGGGGATTCTCCCCCTCTACTCTGCTCTCATGAGACCCCACCTGGAGTACTGTGTCCAGCTCTGGGGGCCCCCAACATAAGAAGGACATGGACCTGCTCGAGCAGGTCCAGAGAAGGGCCACAAAGATGATCAGGGGGCTGGAACACCTCCCCTGTGAGGACAGGCTGAGACAGTTGGGGTTGTTCAGCCTGGGGAAGGGGAGGCTCCAGGGAAAACTTATAGCAGCCTTCCAGTACTTAAAGGGGGCCTACAGGAAAGATGGGGAGGGACTCTTTATCGGGGGTGTAGTGATAGGATGAGGGGTAATGATTTTAAACTGAAAGATTTAGATTAGTTATAAGGAAGAAATTCTTTCCTGTGAGGGTGGTGAGACACTGGCACAGGTTGCCCAGAGAAGTTGTGGCTGCCCCCTCCCTGGCAGTGTTCAAGGCCAGGCTGGACGGGGCTTTGAGCAACCTGGTCTAGTGGAAGGTGTCCCTGCCCATGGCAGGGGGGTTGGAACTACATGATCTTTAAGGTCCTTTCCAACTCAAACCATTCTGTTATTCTATGAAATATTTTCTCCAATTTATCCACTTTAATGTATACAAAATAATGAAATACTCAGTGTAGCATGACAGCACTTCTTTTATGGAAGGATATTTTACAGCAGTGATTCCAGTAATGAACCTGATGGAAACATGTCACATATATTACATACCAGTGTTCTTTTGTTTCTTAGTTGCTAATGCTTTGCTGAGAGAGATTAAGCTGAAATTCATGCTGTCATTGTTATGCAGTTTATTTAATAGCACAAATAGCTTCTTTGCTTTTGTCAAAAGGCAAAAAGTAGAGACTCATTTCCACCACTTGTGACTTTTTAAAATTAATGAGGACTGTCCTCTGTGACAAGAAATCTGGCATGACTGTGCCTTTATCATAGCACATAATTACAGACTGTCGTAGAACACTACTGGGAACAGTCTGGATCTGTCTTCTTTACTCTCTCCCAATCAGCTATTTATACACACTGGTAAGATTCCCCTGAGCCTTCTCTTCTCCAGGTTGAACAGTCCCAGCTTTCTCAGCCTCTCCTCGTATGAGAAGTGCTCCAAGCCCTTAATCACCTTTGTGGCCCTTCACTAGACTGTCTCCAGTATGTCCACATCTCTCTTGTACTGGGGAGTGCAGCACTGGACACAGCACTCCCCACGTGTCTTGTGCTGAGTAGTGGGGAAGGATCACCTCCCTCAGCCTTCTGCAATGCTCTTTGTAATACAGCCCAGGAGACTGTTGGTGCCTTTACCATGAGGGCACATTGCTCGCTCATGGTCAGCTTGGTGTCCATGGGACCCCCAGGTCTTTTTCTTCCAAACTACTTTCCAGCTGGTCAGCCCTGGTGCCTGGGCTATTCCTCCACAGGGGAGGGACTTGGCATTCCCCTGTGTTGATCTTCAATGAGGTTCCTTTCAGCACATTTCTCCAGCTTTTTGCGGTCCATCTGGATGGCAGCACACCCATCTGGTCTACCAATCACTCCTCCCAGTTTTGTATCATCTGCAGATGTGCTGAGGCTGCATTCTGTCTCATCGTCCAGATCACTGATGAAGATGTTAGACAGTATTGGCCCCAGTATTGACCCCTGGGACACACCAGTAGTGACTGACCTCCAGTTGGACTTCATCTTGATGATCACAACCCTGTGAGTCCAGCAGTTCAGATAGTTTTCAGTCCACCTCACTGTTCACTTATCTAGTCTACTTCTTCAATCTGATGATTTATCTTTAGTCTTAGATCGTGCCAGATGTGAAATAACAACCACTAGGAAGTTGTGTTATGTTTATAGTGTGGTTTCTAAGTTTTCTCAATGATACTGTTGTTGACTGGGGACTCCTTATTCCTGAAATATAAGCAGAAGAATTTCATACTGCTTTTCTCTTTTTTGTATTTATTCAAGACTGTTCACAGCCTGAATTCATCAAATAAATTCTACTTTTGGTAGAATTTGATGATGATAATTAGATTTGATAATGAAGATGAGTAATGGGCCCATTCAAGAAAACTGATGTCCTGCAGGAGTAGATTAGCTGTGGGGAATAGAGGGAGATTCTTCCTTTATCCTCATTACCATGACTTGCTGCAGCATGCCCAATCCAGGTAAACCAACATATGAACTGCCCTATGCTTGTACACCCTTTCCCCCTATTTAGATGACTTTGGGACCTCTTTTGTATTTTAATAACAGATTTTACTAAAATACTGCCCTGTTCATATGTCATCAGGAGATATTTTACTGTGAAGACATTCCTTACTCTGATGCATAAGATCCCTGTGATGGCAACAGCCTCTTGTGCAGTACAGAAAAATTTCCAGCCTGTAGCTGTTGTCCTTTTTAACTCTCTTTATATGGGTTATCTTCCAGTGAAAGCTCCCATATTAGTGTCTGCCACATGGACTTGTTTTACAAATTCCTGTCCTTTTTAAAAAGATCTGTTAATATTTTCAACAACTTTCTTTGCATATTTGAACTTTAAAAACCAAGGAGTGTAAAATTAGGAAATCCTCCTTATTAATTTAGAAGTAGTGTTTGTCTCTGTAAAGGCAAAACCACTTTTTCCTTGAATGGATTTAATCTGTTAATGGCAGCTGATTTCTTTTTTGAATGGTCGTCTTCTTTTTTATTTTTTTTTTTAATAGCATCTATATACTTTTGCTTTATACATCAGAATCCTGTCTTATCCTTAAGTGGCATATTTAATAAAAAGTTTGTTGGTGTTGTTTTCTTTTTTTATCATCAGAATTAGTTCTCTTCCCTTGCATATACATTCTCCAGTGGACATTGAAAAGCAATAGATAGTTCTTCCATTGCATCCATCTTTCGCAAGTTTGGAGACCTATACAACTAATTTTTAACTTGATTTATAAGCTGTGCAACTGGTAGTGAGTTTATGGACATTGCCTCATTTAGACAATGTATTCTTGGATTCATCTCCAAAGTTCTCATTTTAAGAAATAGTGCTTTTTTTCAAGATCTTTCATGTTGCAAAGAAAGTTAACAGTTTCCTCCCAAAGCAAGATGTTTATTGAGAAATTCATCCTGTCCTTTCAGTGAAAGTATAAGTGATCAATACTTTGATGTGTTGTTTTGCTTTTTGTTTGTTTCTGCATTTTTCCCTCTCAATTCTTATGCTTGAGGAAAGACTTTACATTTGAAAGTTCTCTGACCTTTTTTTTCAGGTCTATTATCAGTACTGAGTTTGTCTTCCTCAAAATTAACTTTTTCATTGGGTTTTTCTATGATAAAGATTTTGTTTGTTTTCTTGATGTATGACCTCATTTTTATTTACCAACTTGCTAAGAAAATGCTCAGCTTAATGCTGGCCTAAAATTCTCTCTAGTTGCAGTTTCTTCCTTGGTGTTTAGGTAGACCAGTGCTGATGAAGTTTTCCTCTCTTTGATGCTGGAATATCTGCAGTAAAACTGTTGGTAGATTAGTGGATACTCCCCTGTCAGTTAGAGAAGATCATCTCTCTCTTTTTTTTTTTTTTTTTCAGAAACAGCAAGTTATTCCTTACAGAGACTTCAAACATAAAATAAATGAATGAAACAAGATCTTTTTTTTCAATATAAAAACTTCAGATAAATCCCAGTAGAAATGGAGAAAATTACTATTAATTAACTATTAGGGATTAGCTATTTGCTAATTAGATGTTAATAAGTTATAAATTTTCTCTTCAAACATATATATCATCTGCTTTTATAGTTTAGGGAGCACACTGGAACAAGTTGTTCAACCTGAATGATGTAATTTCTGAATAGTACTTGTATTGCAGCTAAGATAGCTGAAGATTTTCAGGTGCAATTCTTTGCATTTAACAATTTACCCGGGTCTTACAAACATTAAAACTTTTAGTCAGAAATGAAAATTTTGAAATATTTTGTTTAAAAAAAAAAATGAAGGTGTTCTTATGGCACAAGAATGTTTTGGTTTTTCATTTTAAGTTATTTTATTTTGCTAATTATATATACAAAGTTATGGTCAATAAAATGTTTTGATTTTCCTGCTAGCAAATGATCTGCCAAATTAAAGTCAGCAAGTTTTTATGAAGAACTACAACTGCAATGATTTTATTATTTTATTATTTTCTTCTTGTCATTGAAATATTTCTGTTGCATAACATGCTGTATTGATGATCTCTGCATCTCAGTCTTTGAAGTAATTAATAATGTATAAGGTCTCTCCTATATAATTGAAAGAACTGGTAGAAAAGTTGCTATTATAATGACTAAGAATTATGGAAATACAGACCAAGAACAAGCTTGCTTCTTAATTCAAAATTACATTTGGGCATTTCAAACAGATTTGGGATCATTTTCAATATGCTGAGACTAAAACAACTTACACAAAGAATGGATTGCACTCGGGGGGTTCTAGCTGTTAATCGGTGCTCAGTATTGTGGGAGGGGATGGATGGAAGTGGAAGTTGATTGCTTACTCAGCCAAAGTTTCTCTGGTGGTAATGTCCTAGGTACAGGACAAAGTATCTTTTAAAAGAAGTAAATTAAAAGCTATGATATGCTTTTGTTTGCCTCCTCTTATTATGCAGAATTAATAATTTAAAATAATTTTGCCTAAGCTCAGATGGTAGGTATTGTAGGAACTGTCAGTACAGTGCACTATATCCGTTACAGAAGAACTTGAATGGAAACTAAGTACTCTGTTTTTTAAAAGGTTGAACCAATTCAGGGAGAAATGTAAGCACATAAACTGACTTAGGTCCTGGTTGACCCACCATTCTACAATCTCCAGTTCTTCCTGTACATGAGGAAAGCAAGGAAGGAAATTTCACTTTCGGACTCTGTAAACCATGGACATGTTGATCAATGCAGCTAATAATCAGATACCCAGTAAACGTGTTTTATCACTACTGACACTAATTTCCTAGTTAAAGGTTCACTTTTTTACCTTCTCATTTGAGTTTTGGCAGAAATTTTTCTATCTAACAGCATAAAAGTTTATCAATTGAAAACTCCTCAGTCCTAGCTTGCTGTTCTGCTCTGAGCAACAGGGCAGACAAATAAACAGGCAAAGCACTGGAAAACTGACAGACACGAGTTTCATAAGGGCAAGTTTAAGTGCTCCTCTAAAACCAGTTTGAAAGCATCATTAATCATGCTGGGCACTGAGCCAGTATAAGCAACTAGTTACAATTGTATTACTCATTTTTTAACAGAAAAGATAAACTTTTCTCTGATTTCCTGTGCATGGTTCTTTGCACTGAAAGTCCATCCAGCCTCAGCTAGAATTCTTCCTTAGTAGATTAGAAAAGGAAGACAGCAGGAGGTTTTAAAATAATAAAATTAATATATTTCAGTTGTTCCACCCTACCCTTCATAATCTTAGGTTTGCAAGGTATTCTTTTGTTAGAAATATATCCCTTGCTTTAATTGTAAATCTAATGGCACACCTTTCTTCTGCTAAGAGATACTCTACACACTATGCAAACAGGCAAAAGAAAACCAAAGTAGATTGCCAGATTATCCATTCCTCTACAGCAGGTTACTAAAAGGATACACTGCCTCTACCAAAACAAAATTTAGAAGCCTTTCTGTGGACCACTTGCATTATCTCCTAATGTTAGTTTACCAACACTTTAAAGATCTCACCAATCAAAAAATACACTGAACACATACAAAATAAAATTGTCAACAGAAACTTTTTGTGTGGTCTTATTGTTCCATGCTGACTGTAAATCTGGGGAGTAATAGTTTTTTCCACCTATAATTTACGGCAGTCATCTAGGGACTAATTTATGCTAATCAAGTCCTTTGAAGTAGAAAAATGCAATTCTTCGATTTTATGGATGTAAATTTCAAGTTTACAGTTGTAGGTTTAGAAGTCTTCACTTCTTGAGGACTTACACATCACAAAATTCAGGAAGGATATACTTTGCCCTTTACCTAAACACTTGTTTTATACTATTTTCATTCAAAGTAAATATTATTTTTGAAGACTTGTATTTCAGTGCATAAATTTAAATAAACGTGGGATTAGACCTGGAATTTTAGGAGAACCACGTATGTCATTTTCATTTCTATTGGTCTGAGTCTTGCTATTGCATGCTTCTTTAGTTCTTGAAATACAGACAATAAAAAAAGTGTTCAATTTTGGTCCTGAAGTTTCACAATGGACATTTAATTAGATAATGAGGCATCTGTATTACTTTTTAACCTTTGTGTCAGCAGAATGTGTTTCATGGAAATGAGGAAGTATGTCTTCAAGTCAAGATAAATGACAGAAAATGCCTTGTTTTGTCCCCGGAGGTGCTTGCTTGTCCATTATGATCCCAGTAAGAAAGGCACTCGGACACTGTAAGGTGTCATTTAAAAAGCTATTTATTAGTGCTAACACTACGGGAAGAGAATAGTATATGTAATCTTAGTCCCTTTAGATGCTTGAAACCCCAAGTGGTATAGCATCGAATGGGCCTCCAGCCCCTGCGCAGCATGCTGTGCAGACCCCATCCATAGAAGAGATTATCCCCTCTTGGTCCTTTGAGCTACTCCTTGTTTTCTTACAAGGAAACAACTCTATTCATCATTTCTACTGTCAGACAGGAGGGATGTTCGCATGAGAACTTCTTGCTGCACAGTTAGATAAAGGAAAGGCCAGGCAGGTGTTGTAATTGCTGGTACCGAGTGGGAGCTACTGCAGGCTCCTCCATTCAAATCAGCTGGTTGTGTTTGTCCTGCAGCCAAAATTTGTGTGGCACAGGCCTGAGGGCTGTGCTGGTCCTGCATGTATGTGGTCGTGCCATGTACAATGGTCGAGTAGTCAGGACCCCTACACCACTCCATAATTATATTTTACTAAGAAAGGTATATTTTAAAATTGAGTAAGGATGTGTTGATACCTCTGAACCTCAAGAGGTTTTTATTTTCCTCTGTTTCAGGGATAATAGAAGGCATCAGGTTCTAAACGGGCAACCCTGGGGAGGCTGCTTGAATTCCTTGTTGAGTCCACAAGTAATTCGTTAGGCAAATAAACCATAAGTGTTCTTAAGTCATTTATTCAAATACAAGGTGATTTGTAAAGTTAAAGAGTGCTAATAAATTGGTATCACAGAGCTGGTAAAGCACATCATGTCTGACCAATGGTATAACACCTGTGACATGAATACAATTAGTTTATTTTACATTTCAAAAGCAAATGAAAAAGAACCAAGTAGAGAAAGCAACTAGAAAGAAGTGAATGAAATAGAGTTAGAGCTGATTATTGCATTTTCATTTTTCCTGGCTATTAATATTGCAGCAATGGGGGCTCCTTCTTTGCCCTTCAGAAACAAAACATCAGAAGTTAAATTATAGTAATTCATGAAAAACAGTGGATATGAACATAAATGAAGAGTTAATGGAATATTTAGGAAATAAGGAGTAGAATGCAAAAGTAGCAGTGCAGTGAAGACTTCCCATTTCAGAAAGAGTGTGGGCTGAACACTGTGAAGATGCACTTTAATTATGCAAAGTACACTTCATGAGTTGTCTCTTCTCTAATAAAAACACATACCAGAGTGTATATCTATCTATCTATCTAAAATCACAGTTTATCTTAGGATGAGTCCCTCTCTCCAGGCCTTCTAGTACTGTGAGGTTCTCCCTTAATTCTGTTCTGTGAATTCTCATCTAAATTTTGTTGTATGCACAAAATGTTGCTCTTTATTGTACAGAAATAATTCATATCATGTTCTCTCTCTCCATCATGTCACTCATGCAGAAGTGAGATGTCTGTGGGGGGCATTAATGCTTTGTTGTTTTCCACACTACTCACTGCAAGTAAATTACATTAACTTGTTATGTATTCTTCATAGAGTTCTGTATTGTGCTCCATAAACCCAATGATAAACCCAGTGATAAGACCACTGGCAACTAGTCCAAACATTTCTCTCTATTTGACGTGGACATAGTGAACATTTCTTTCTTTCCTCTTCCCTTTATTGTCTGTATAGCACATAAGCAAATAATTGTTTTTCCTTTTATTTTCTGTAGTACTTTTAATAATATATTTAAGCACTGATCAATAAAAAATAATCTTTCTAAAAGCTCTATATACTGAAAATAGGACTGGATAGTTCTTAATTTTTTTTCCTATAGCAAACTGCTAAACTGCATTGTAATGAGGCTACATTACAGTATGAGAAAACACACCAAAATGAAACTGTGCATTCCTTATAGAGCTTTTTCCTGGGTAGAAGACAGGAATAATAAACCTTTCATAACGGATACCAGTGATTTTTCTGAATACTTTCTAGCATGCAATATCGAATATGAAATAAAGGAATAAAAAAATTGTAAGCCCACAATATATTTAGACTTCAAATATATACAACCCGAAGGGTTTTTTTTCTGTTTATGTACATTAAGAAAAAAAAAATCATTCATCTTCGCAGTTGGTCTGATCTGAATTTCTACATTTGTGTTGAGAGACAGCATCAAAACCCCATTAACCCAGCCAGCTGTAATAATTTAGAAGGCTTCAGTGCTAGCACTGTAGAGATTCACCTCAGCCAGCTTTAAATATGTGAAAGATGATGTTCAAATCTGAGCTTGTCACTCTAGTTACCTTTGCAGTCAGTGAAAAATAATAGGCACCACCAGAGAACATCTCATCTGGTCTAGCTAGAACTCTGGAAGTGCCTGTTTCTTTCTGTGGCCTATTGAAGGAACCTGCAGCAACTACTTGAGATTTAAGCCTCCAAGTTAGGGTGAATGGATCTTGTTCTACATTACCCATCACTGTAGGAGTATGATGCTGAAGCTTTCTGTGGAGTTCACAAGCTATTTAGAGATCAAAGAGCTGTTGACACAATGACAGAACTTGGGTTTTTAATAGATACAGAAGGGGAGGAGATAAACAGAGCCTTCTGCCTTCTGTATCCACTCTTCCTTCCCAATTGTACATGACTGAGGCATATTAGTCATAAAGATTCCCTCCTGACTGAATTATCTCTATTATTTCAGTGGAGAAGGAAGAGATAAAAGGGGAAACTTTGGTCTTCTATACCCTGCAAACAGCTAGCAGCCTCAGGAGGCACTGTTTGTCTCCAACATGATATTTTGTAAAGTTTGATGTGGGTAATACACACTGCCTACAATATGAAACAAAGAGAATTTTTATCTATATGTAATATAGATACATATATTACATTAAAAACCTATTTCAAACTTTAACATAGGTATCTGGAATTTTAAATCCTTTTATGAAGAATAAGAAAATGCTATTTTTCTGTCAAAAGTATCACAAACAAAACTGGATGTGGGAGACATTTCATGAGGAATATCTCCAAATATAGTTCTGCATGGCTAATTTTGTATTTTGGAATTGTTTGTTAAGTTATATAAATACTATGGCCAGGATAGCTTCAGATGTGTATGTAGGAAAGAATAGTTTAACATTTCTGATGTTGTTTACTATTTGTGTGAGTGTGATAAAAACTAGAAGTAGAAACAGTAGTTATTTGATGGCATTTCCAAAGGTAAAATGCTTTGGAGTATATTCTGGGTTAAAGATTCCATCTATAAATAGCATATAAAAGACTGATAAGTATATAATGATTGTTTTAATTCCTGGTACTATGATGTTGGCGAGGTCATCCATTTAATAGTTGCCTTTAAACCTCCAAATAGTGTCATACCTGTCCATAAAATTGTGTTGCCCATGATTAGTAACACTTCTGAATCCTTTTCAAATGGAACTCTATGTACAGCCTTCTTGTTAACAGTGGAATACCAGTGTAACAAACTCATTCCAACTAATAAATAAATTGCATCAGATTAAATTCTGTATTAGCAGTGCTGAAAAGGTTAAAGTAATGGTGAATTTAATGAGCTGCAAAGAGAAAAATCTGTATTCCATTAACTACTTACAGAACAACATACGAACAGTTCTTCCCAGAACGCTGGAAGTAACATAGACACAAGGAAATCTTGAATGTCCTTGGATGAACTTTGTGGTTATTTGTACTGTTAAAGTCACCCTGCCTGAAATTTCCAACACTTTAGTATTATCCAACACCTGTCACAGAAGGTGATTTGGCTTTACCTGCTGCCAACCTTCTCATGTTTCTGTCGTCTTTGAATATTAGAATGAGGTGGAGGTGTCTGGGAAAATTCTACATTTGTTAGATTTATATCTACAAATGTTCTCAGATTTTTTTTTCAGAGGCTTTTAGGCACCTGTGTATTCTTCTGGAAGATTTTCAGCTTTCAAATCTATATGCTAAGAGAAAAAATAAAATTTGAATTAAAGATATGGAATTTGGTCTTTAAATTGAAGATTTTTTTTAAGCAAAACTGTTAACTATTAAGATTCCATCTTTCAGATTTAACAGCATTTCCTTGTTGATGTACCCACGTGCTTGCGTGTTACAGCCAAAATGGGTAAATTCACTTGATTCTCATGTTCTAAGGTTATGTTGAGTTTTGATTTGAAGGAGTCCTCATTAGACTTCTGTGTTTTACTTTTGTTTTGGGATGGTCTCCTATTTTTGTTCCTTGCTTGCATGTTAGTGAAGTGCTAAGGCTTGGACAACAGGCCCAAGCCAGAGTTGACCTATAGATGACTCCTGTATATTTTATAACTGATAACCATTGTGCTAGTGGGTATTGTACTAAGTTATAACAACCCACTTATGCTGATGTAAAAAGTGCTGAAGTGTTGAAATGCTGAAGCCTGAACAACAGGCCCCAAGCCAAAGCTGCTAACTTAGTATGTAATCATTAAGAAAGTATGTAAGCTCACCAGTGAAAGATGCAGCTTAGAATAAAATCAGTAGTGAGGACAAACTGCTGAGAGAATGTATCCAACTTCCCGTGTTTAGCCTTGTTCAAGGCTGAGAACCCAAGTATTTGGCGTTGTTAGAAACTCCCTTGGTGTCCCCCTCCAGGCCCTGGCCAGGCTTTGGGTGGAATCCAACAGGAGAATGAAACCAGAAATTTTCCGCTCAAAATAAATGTGCCAGCTATTCTGGCTTGCCGATCTCTAGTACATAAGGCTGGACCCGCTCACAGCGACTTTGGAAGCCTCACCTATGGGTGGACGCACCACGTAGGGCTTCCCACTTGCCGGGACAGGCTCTCCAAATCCTCGCTGTAACCGGGGCTCCCCAGCGCCTGCGGGTCTGGATGATGGTAACGGGTGCAAGCGGTGATGGATCTTTCTTAATCACTATTCTCTCTCTCTCGTGTAGTAATGATTTGATGCATTACCCTGTATTTTCCTATTTGTTGCTTTAGATGCATTATTCTGCCTTTCCTTACTGCATGTTTTCTGTATTACTGTTACATTATTTGGTTATCACCAGTAAAATACACCTGCTCTTTTCATTCTGGTGTCCGAGTTTAATTGGTATCCTTAATCAACAAAACAGTTGGTTAAATTGTTACTTCCAAGAACTATTTTATTACCCACAATTGCATCTTCTGTGCTCCTCCTGTGGAGCAACACAATGCTATTGTTGTGTCTAAGGATTTTTCTTAAAATTGTGAGTGGCAATGTCAGGCAGGAAAGATGTGTTCTTGACACCACTCGACATTATGCTGAACTATTTGCTTAAGCCTGGGCTTAGTTCGAGTGTGCAATCTTAACTGGGTATAAATTCTAAAGTCTTAATGATGTTAATTATTTATTGGCATATTATTATATTTCACTGTGTTCTGTAATGAATTACAATGAAGACAATGCTATGCATTTTCAAAATCTAATAAATTTATGGTAAGAGCTTTTTGCTATTTGCTTCAGACTTTGTAACTGTGCTTAGGATTGATATCTGGTAAGCGTATGGTCTTCTGGGTAGGAACACTGCCTGCTACTTCAGCTCCCACAGCTTCAACCTGACCTTTTTTTTTTAGTTCAATAAGATAAAATATCAGTACACTTCATCAGTAAAACTCATTGTTAATGTTTATTAGGTTCTCACTGGTCGGTTTGTTTTTAATTTTTTTTTTTAAATTAAATGGTATGTTAGCCATTACTGAGTCAAACTTTTTTCCTTCATAATTTATTGAAAAATATGGTTTTTAAGAGGGGTTTTGTCATACTTATACATGCAGTGACCATGTTTTCATCTGCAAATATCCTTTGTGTTAGGTCTGCAACTATGCTGTCACTTTGTTTGTATTATGCTGGGTATTCTAGTGTCATGTTTGTGCAATTCATTTGTGATTTTCAGCTTTTCTTGTAACTGTGGTCTTTCCAAGACTTGTTAAGAATTCTTCAGTTGCTACTCTCTTTATTCTTTTTTATCTGAGATGAGGAAAGTTTTTCAAGGTTTTGATGAAAAGAACTTTTGAGCCATGACTTAAACTTGTTTATTGATGAATCCTTATATCACATTGGCTTTACAGCTTTTTCATTTCTCTATTATTTCTCAAAATTAAGTTAAAAAGGAAAAAAAAAGATG
The DNA here is from genome assembly GCF_047716275.1 of Strix uralensis. NCBI lineage: Eukaryota > Metazoa > Chordata > Aves > Strigiformes > Strigidae > Strix > Strix uralensis. The sequence goes on from NC_133973.1 coordinate 124,266,170, forward strand.
CTTGACAAGTTTCTGTCTTCTCTTATTTATGTAAGTTTTAGATCTTCTTGTTGGGAACACTCTTGCAATTGTTGTAAACTCTGATAATGTCATGCAGAAAATCATCCATATTGTGTTAATGGTGATTTCTTTGAATTCAAATGTTGTAACTGAATTATTCTTTAGTTTCTTTGAAAATTGCTTTTGCTTTATATCAACTTTCTATTATAGCAGAAAATTTATTTTTCTTGAGTTAGATTTTTAATCATATTGCACATAAATTAACATCACCTCCAGATGTTGTGAAGGGCAGATTTAAGTTTCCTATGATGTCTAGAGCATTATCACTTTTCTTGAGACTCCTGATTTTTTTGGGTGAATGTGTGGGAAGAATGCTCTTCCAACTGTAAGCTTGATACTAGCCACAATTTCATTAGCACTCTATTATTTAGATTTTGAAAATGTGTGTTTTTCCTTCTCTTGTATTTATCTATCTTGACAAAAGTTCCTCATTGCTGGCCTTAATGTTCTTTGGAATTTTGTCAGTCCAAGTTTGTAGGCAATTGTAGAATTAACCTTTGATCTCAACTTTGTGTTATCTCTTACTGTATAACATTGTAAAATTACTGTTTTCATGTAGTATGTTTAAAACCTGGCTCAGGGCAATTGCCATTAATTGACATTTGGTCTATCAGCAAATTTTTCTGCTTTAGAAGTCATAATTAATGCTACTTGCTTTGAGTGCTAATCCTCTGGCCTCCTTGAATATTTTATGAGTCTGTTTTTATTTTTAAATTGCTTTTTGTCTGCTCCTGGCCATTGACATGTGCTTATTACAGTGATTTAAAATTACATTCATCCAATTCTTTTAGCAGCAGCATTGTATTGTTGCAGTTATGGTTGCTGTTCCAGAAATCTACTTTCACAGTTTGTTACACCTTAATAAAGAGCTTTTTTGGAGTCTGGCTTTTCAATCAGCAATGCTTGCCAAGAACAGTAGGTTGCTTGATATGCATTATTTTTGAGGTGTAGCTTGTTATAATTCTGTAACTTCTTTTTTTTTGTTTTTTTTTTAATGTTTTTTTACACGTGGCCTATAGCACAACTTCAGTTTAGATGGCCAATGCATTATTTTTAACTTTAGCTTAAGATCTGTTCAGCCCTATCATGAGATAGAATTCCTACAGGCAAAACTTAAAGTGTCTTTAGAATTCCCACCAGAAATCTTCCAGAGAAGAAATGCACTATCATATTTTGAATTATTTTGAAAGATCATGATGATTTTTTCATTTTTTATTTTTCTACTCTCTACTGTCTTGTAATTTTGTTTGTGGTTTACTTCTTAAACTCATGAACTGATCTTCAAAATCAGTGCCCAGTGCAGCTGCACTGCCTTTTCAGCTCCCCAGCCCTGCTGCCCACTAGTTACCTGTATGTTATCTAGCTCAACTGCTCTAACTTTCATGCTGTTATCCACTGAGTAGTGGGGTCATGACTTCTTTGCTTCAGACTTGTCCCATGCATTCTCAGAATTCCCTATTGCTGGAGTTCCAACTACACTGAGAAAAAAAAATTAATTGCAAAAATAAGTAATGGTTCTGGTTTTCTACTGTATTACAGAGAACTGAGGGGATTGAATGCCAGCCTGTATCTGATAGCCTTCATAAGTGACTAGTTAAATGACAAGCATTACAAGTCCATTATTTTTTGTAACCCAGTGAAGAAGTATGCCTGATCGTGGTCATTGAATCACCTGAGCCCACACACCAACTCAAGCATTTCTCTTACCAGTGTCATCTGAGGTGATTATCTCATTTAACATGGAAATACTGTAAAGGTAGGAATTGATAGAAAACTGAAGGCATTCCATATAAATAAGTACTTTAGATACAAGATATCTTGAATTTTCTGCTTTTGGAAAAATAAAATTGTTGTGTTAACTAGTAGTTTGTTTATAGTGAATATTTTAAAGTTGCCTACTATTCCATACTAAATTTCATACTGGAGGCCTGGAAAATTGTTAAACAAATTCTTGCCAAACTGTTCTGCAGAGAGGGTCTATCTTCTGACACAGTTTTATAATAAAGTGGGTGTTAATAATTCTACAATATTTTTCACTGTTGACTAAACTGAATATCTGGATACTCTTTCTGATTAATATTTCTCAACCAGCATATTTAAGAAGGATTAAAAGAACAAATAACTTGTCAAATACAGTGAGATATAAAGACTTCAACTTCCATTCTGGTATAAATTCCACCTCTTCTAGTCCCTAATGATGTCATATTTATGCATTTCTGGAGAAGTTCTATGAGAAAAAAAAAAAGATGAGTGTGTTTAAATGAAATGCAGATGAAAGAAGATCAACAGAAAGGTTTTGAGTAACCAATATGAAATATAATATATGGCGTTTTGTCCAACTTTAATGTCCCATTTTGCCTGCTGGATCTGTATGCTAAACACAGTAACCTAGGACAGGCCTCTCTTTAACATATGAGTTATTCAGATTTATATAATGAGATGCATGTGCCTGCAAGCTCATGTATCTATCACCTGGTCTAGCAGAGTTAACAATCCTTCCGTTAACAATCCTGCTTCTCTACTTCCACACATTGCATTGGGCATCTCAGATAGGTCCTGGATTGAGCTCAAGGAAAAAGGGACCTAAATTGGAAGTGTACATCTTAAATTCATTAATTTAATTGGATTTACCACTTTTTTATGTTTGAGTGGGAACAATGTCATACCCTGACAGTTTGAAAATAATGTAAAATGGGATTTCAATAAAACCTTTTTCCTCTTGGCCAACAGCATTTATAGAAACCCTGCTTCTCAAGTGTTTTCCATTTTGCTTTTTCATGTCTCAGATTAGACAACCCAAAGGTGAAACAGAAATAAAATTGTCAACATTTTAAAAGCCCGAGTCCTTATGAGATACATAGGTTTATATTTTGTGGTGCTAAAGTGTTCAGACCAGCTAGGTAGTTTTATTGCTCTCTTCTTGGGGACAAATAAATCAATAAGGAGAGCACTTATAAAAGCACTTCAAAGTAGGTAAGATCATAAAAAGGTGGATAGCTACTTTTAGCATTTTATTTATTTTACGATAAACTTTTAATGGTTTCTGTTGAAGTTATTTTGAAAAATACCCATTTTACTCATCTCCCTGTTTGTTATTTTAGATTACTGACCAGGTCTATGAAGAATGGAAATAAGAACTATTGGTTTAATATTTTTTAAGAAGAAATATGCATGTGCACACAAACAAAAAGAAATAAGAGAACCTTGTGGGGAAGAGAGCCCTCCATCTATTTTTTAATAAATTCTATCTTTCCTGAAAAACTTTGCAATCTGCAGCAATTAGATGGGTTAATCACTTCTGATCTAGGGGCATCTACTGACATGATTAATTTGACTGTGTCTTAGCAATGCTGGAAAATGCACCATGAATAAAGTATATACATTCTGACTGGTGTTGACTTAGGCTACTTACCATTTTAATCCATTAGTAATTGGTTTTCCTAATTATCTTGTGGGTAGTATTAAATATTGTAATTACTTGCTGAAATAGCTAGCTGCACTTTACTTCATAAAATCTAACATATGCAGTATCTAATATGTGTGACTATCTTGAAGCCTTAGTCGTATATATCTAGAGAAGTAGAAGTGGATATTGTATTTAAATGTGGAAAGAGTAATAATAAGCTGTGTGTGCTCCAAATGTTCTTGCTTATGAAAAGGTAGGACAGTTGTGGTGTGAGGAGCCATAACCTGATGTGTTGCAAGCCTGCTTCTTCTACGTAGGATACTCAAATCTACCCATGCTGTAAGAGTTTTGAAAGGATCCTCTGTGCTCTGTCATGTCTTTCTAATTGTTTCATATTGGATGTCAAGAAGACAAGTCTAATGTTACAGTAGAAGTCTTCATAACAAGGCAAATTAAAAAGACAGCTCTCAACAGAGGTTCTTGTAGAGACCCAAGGTCTCTCATCATTTTATGGGTTTTGAAAACTTTGTTTAAGTAGTAACTGAACTGAATTCTTTTCTCTGTTCAGTAGACTCTTGACACCCTTGAAGAAACAAATTTTAACAACTAACTTGTCAAGATATAGGACAGTAGTCTCTGACAGTTGGATTTCTTGAAGAGTATTCCAATTACCATTAACAAAACTATAGATTCAGTTTGCATAATTGTTTTTTAGGACTAGAAGAAGATATTCATTGCAGGTGAAATGGGAATAGCTCATACAAAAGACCACAATTAACTATTACTTGTAATTAAAGAACTTTAGTATTCACTGACAACAACTGAACAACAAGCCTGTTTGATCTGCAGAACATAGGCCTTCAAAAGATTTTTCCTTTCAAAAATCTGCATTCTTTCTCAAAGACAGATAAGCCTCAAGATACCTGTAAGCATAGCCTACAGACAGAATCAGTTCCTAAAATCTGGCTTGCTCTGAATTTACTGGTTGCTGTATGGTTGAAGAAGCAGATCTTATTTAGCAATATAATATTCAAAGACAAGACTGAGGACTATCAAGATTCACTAAGGACTAATTTGGTCCTGATTATGTAAATATCCTCAGATGGAGTAAATCAGCAAATTCATTGAAATCATTGTTCAGCATCTGATCTTCCTTTTAGCTTTGCCATTATGCTATGACCTAATTATTTCATGGTTTGTGTTCTAGTGGATGGGATGACTTCACGGTACCTTGCTAGGACATAATGTTATTCACACAGAAGTCCAGATTCCTCCTGGTTATTTTGATTAAGTTAACACAAACTGTAAAGAGTAAATCATTGTTGTCAATCTGCAATCATGTTCCATTAAAGGTTAAGGGAATCAGAACCCATGGATTGATTACTATCAAGGTATTTACTCTCATGATGAATATACCTGCAGTGCATAGTTCCACAACAAACCAGAAATAGAAGTGACCTTTTTATTAGTCTTTCCAAGGGTAACATTTCAAAACATTCACAGCAGGAACCTAAATGATCACATATTGCATTACTGGGGAATTAAAATATTATAGTCCAACTCTCTACAACATGGAGATAGTCTTTAATGAATGAATCAGTTTCCTATTTCTTTTTTAAACTCTTTCGTTCCTTTTGCTTAGCAGCCTGCCAAGTTCTGAACACTAAAAAATACTTGATCTTTTGCTGAAAATGCTTTTTTTCCTGCCTTTCCAATACTAATCAGAATGAATAGTTTACCCTATGTTAGCCTTAGTTAGCCTTATTTTCCTATGTTTAATTGGATAACGATCACTGTTTCTTTCCATATTACAGCCTTCAAACCTGCTTTAAACTGTGGTTTAAAAATTCCTTAAGGATGAGTTCTGATGGCATAAAATTCGTGTTGTCCAAATATCTTTGCCCTATACTTTAGATTTGTGTGTCCCAGAAAGAGTGCCAATGTTTGTCAGAGCTGTTCGCCAGGATGTCTTGCCTTGTATTTGAAGTAGACCATGGTTTTTGTGTACCTTATATACAACTATTTTCAAAAATATCAATATACTCACTATTCTAAGATTATACAAGGTTTGTATCTATGGTCTTGCTTCTTGCATTTATAGAATAATGATAAACAAACATGAAGAAACTATAAAAGACAATCTGACTGCCTTCTGGATGGGACTGATCTTTTGAACCTCTTTCCTCCATTAAAAAAGGAGAACATGAATAGGTAAGGAAAGAAGGTACAGGCAATGCTCCCAGAAATGTTGCAAACTGCTCCTACCTGCTTTACATCCCTCCTTTTTTTTAGACTGAGTTGAATGAGATCACAACTGTATTTTTTAAAAGAAATCATGATCAGGGATTTGATTAGCAAAAAAGTTGCATTTCTGAGGTTGGTTTTTTTTTTTTTTTTTTTTTTCCACAGAAAAAGCAAGCCTTTACATGATACATAGAACTTTTCTGGAGAACGGATGTGGGGACTAGAGAGATAACCCAGTACAAAAAAGGTGAATGTGAATAGCTGCCTCAAGATCATGCCTGTGTTGCCTGTAGAGGTGCAAGCCAGCTCTTCTTCTTCCTTAAATCTGGTCTTCCCAGTTTTGGAAGCCTGTTGCCACATTCTGAGATGGAACATAATTTATACTATAGATATATGGTACTGGTGAAATTTGTTTGGGCTTGAGAACTGAGATCCCTTGTGAGTAGTAATCAACTGTACATAGAAGTGTGAGTGCATGGCCTCATCGTTATCATTCCAGTGATCTTTGTGTTTCCTAGTTACGTAGTTGGGAGTGATTTATTTCAAAATAATTGCTGAAAACGTTGTATAGAGTTTGGATAAACACAATCCATCTTATGCTCTACCACAAAATTCTCCATTTCCTTTCAATTTAGCATTTCAAATGGTTTTTGAAGTGCGACAGTTTTTAATATATATATAATCTATGTTTTAATAAAATTGTGTTTTCCAATACTGTAAATATTCTGCTAACTTTTTAAAGCAGGATAGCATATATTAAGTCAAATACTTTGTAAATGTCTATTATGTTCTATAAAACTACATTTATGAACCAACCTTGTAATTGCACCTAAGGATGAAATCAGTTTTGCTTGACAAGTTCTTTCTTCCATAAAAACACACTGACTGGAATTAGAGATATCTTTGTCCTTCAGCAGGATTTAAAATCTGATTTCCATCAAGTTGCTAGGCTGGGCAGAAGAATAACTTGTCCTGTGCTACTTAAGCCATCCTGTTCACCTTCTTGTATTACTAGTTTCTTCATTAACACCACACATTTTATTTTATTGTTTTGGGTTTTTTTAAACTTTCCAAGAGTTCACTGGTTTAATAAACGACAATATTTTTAGTAATTAACACTCACTGTCCAGACATCTCCTTGAACAATTATGAAGGATATTAAGGCAAAGAACACAAACCAGCTGATTAAAAGTGGCTATTCCTGATGTATGTGTTTAACAATCTACTTGCTTAGTATCTGTTGAATCTGAATATTCATTCTATGTTATTATTTACTATTTGATTACCTCCATGGAGAATCATAGAGTCATAGAATAGTTTGGGTTTGGAGGGACCTTGAAGGATCCTCTAGTCCAACCCCCCTGCCTTGGGCAGGGACATCTTTCACTAGATCAGGTTGCTCAAAGTCCAGTCTAACCTGACCTTTAACATTCCCAATGATGGGGCATCCACAGCTTCTCTGGGCAACATGCTGCAGTGTCTCACTGTAATGTTTATGTAAAATGCTTTTAAAACATCTACAACTGTTTATGTCTCATCGTAAAAAAATTTTCCTTGTGTCCAATCTAAATCTATCCTCTTTCAGTTTAAAACATTTTTCTTGTCACTACAGGCCTTGGTAAAAAATCTCTTTTAATTTTTCTTATAAGCTGCCTTATATGTTGAAAGGGCAGAATAAGATATCCTCGGTGCCTTCTCTTCTCTGACCTGAACAACCCCAACTCCCAGCCTTTCATCAAGGCAGAGGTGTGTCCTCCCTCTGATCATTTTTGTGGCCCTCCTCTGGACATGCTCCAACAGGTCTATGTCTTTCTTGTGCTGGGGACCACAGAGCTGGATGCAGTACTCCAGGTGGGCTTTTACCAGAGTGGAGTAGAGGGGGAGAGTCACCTCCCATGACCTGCTGGTCACGTTTCTTTTGATGCAGATCAGGATACAGTTGGTTTTTTGGGCTGCAAGCAGATGTTGCTGGCTCATGTCCAATTTTTCATCCACCAATATCCCCAAATCCTTCTCTACAAGACTGCTCTCAATCAGTTCATCCCCCAGTTTGTATTGATATTGGGGATTGCCTGGACCCTTGTGCAGGACCTTGCACTTGACCTTGTTGAACTTCATGAGGTTTGCACAGGCTCACCTCTTAAGCCTGTCAGGGTCCTCTGGATGGCATATCCCTTCCCTGAAGTGTATCATCAACTGCACCACTCAGCTTGGTGTCATCTGTAGACTTGGTGAGGGTGCACTCAAATGTAATAATGGATATGTTCTACAATTAGAATTTCTCATCACCAATATACTTTAAAAACATTTCTTTTCTCTCAATCCCTATCTTTAGATTCTTTTTCATACTTTATTTTGCTGTAATACATGTTTTCATAATTGGACACACTTTGTGAAACATCTTCAGAAAAACAATAGCTCTATGAATATTTTTCTCAAAGCATTATGGACTGTTAATTTAAACCTATTCAGTAAATGTTTTAACTTCTTGAGTTTAATCCATTTGTCAAGCACATTATAATGACCAACAGTCTTTCCTTACCAGACTTTTTGCACATCAAGTCCAAAGTATAAAATTAAGGTTGCATGAAATCTTGATTGTATTTCCGATCAATCACTCAAGCTGATTACAGATTCATTATTAGATAAGACCAGTCATTTTCTACTCTAGAGTAAAAATGTGAATTTTGTATACGTAAATTCAAGTACGAGTAAATGATATTCTTCATCAGAAAGTCAATACCAGGGAAGTGTAAACCTTCATAGCTTGAAAACATGCCACCTCCTCTTCCCCCTTAAGACTGGGTAATTTATGCCAGCATTATGTGATGGTGTTACTCAGCAGAGAAAATTTAACACCGAATTGTGAATGAAAGACAAAACACCCCTAAAATACTAGAATAAGAAGTTTTTTATCTTGGATTGACTTTTGCTTTATCTAAGTGATTTTATTTTACTTTATGATGAGCTTTAATATAATCTGATGTTTCAGACAATAGTAGAATTACATAAAGTAGCTATTATCACAACAAAAATGCAAACTTGAGAGTGTGATAAGAAACGTATGGTAATTGTTATGGTACAGTAACATAAGCTTGAATTTTAGGATTCATCATTTTTTTAGGTGGTACTCTGATTTAACAGCAAGTGTGAGTGAAATAGCTCCTTTGATTTAATAAATATGAAGTAAGGCCTGTACCAAGTTGACATCTTTTATACTTAGCTGACATTTTGTGTTAGGAAATGAGAGAAAGAACTTTTTAAAATTTCCATAGATAAATGGCAGAGAAAGAGAATGAGAAACTGTAATAATTTCTTTTGCTTTATTCTTAATCTGACAAGTAACATGTTTTGGCATCTTCCTCAAGGATGTACTTGAAGCAAGAAAAGTTTACGTTGTATCAGGGGCTATGAATAAAAAAAAGTTGACCAAATTCCTTTTAACTTTATAGCTATAGGTTTTTTCTTGTAAAGAAAACACACTGATTTTAATTGTGTGCCTTAGCATGTCTCTATTCTTACTATATTTTATATTTCTGAAAGATTGTCATATTTATCACTACATTAAAAGGTTGAGATCATTGCTTAAGATAGAAAGGGAACCCAGATGATTGATTCAGGCATCTAGTGCCAAACAGGCTTCTGCTAGATACAGGTTTTACGGTGTTTGCTTAAATCTATATATAGTAGCTGAGATGGAGCATGCCCAGTTAACATTGTCAAGCTTTTACCGAATCAGAAGAGTATTAAGATATATTCCTCAGTTTTCCTGATGTCATTCTTTTCTTTGGGTATTGGCTGCAGCAGGAATTTATGACAGAAACCCTTTGGAAAGAATGGGATTACATTTTATAAATTGCAAAGGCAGTGGGGACATACTGTATTTTCTCAGAGACAGTGGCTGGTCTTCGGGAGAGACCTTGGATCACTGCTATAAGAAGTCCAGTGTCCTGCACAGACCTTAGGCCTGTGGCACAGGTATTCTGTCTGCAGCCCCGTTTGTTGTATGGACCTTGGCCATATGTCATAGCCTTGTCTCTAGGTCTTTCTCTGGCCTGGTTAGATGCTTTTTCTGGCTGGACTTTCCAAGTGAACCCTGGACCACATTTAGTGCTTGATTGTGTCTGAAGTGCACTGCATTGGTGAAGAAGCCTCTTATTATCACCATGAGGCCCTGTTCAGGTCTTGCAGGACTGTGTCCTCGGTGAGTGCATAGCCCTGACCCTCAGCTCCTGGATTGCTCTCCTTCATGGAACAGCCCCACTCTTGCTTCTGCATGTCACCACCATCCACCAGATCCATATCTGGGGGACAGACATCTGACATCACAACTAGTATTCAAGCAATATAAAGCACTTTAACAGAGCTCTGTTAGTCTACAGTGTTAGTGCGCAGAGCAACATTATAAGGTATAAAAAGAAAATGGATATTCCATGGAAAGGTAGTGTCCTTCATAGTTGAGATTTGAAACAGAAAAGAAATTGGGTAGATATCTTTCATATTTGATTATTGATGTATTTGATTTCTACAGTCAGTTGTGGTTGTCCATGCCACTGTGTTGACTAATAGCAGTTATGTTCTCTCCCCCTATACAAAAGAAACCCACTGAAGAGATCTAGATGTTGGTGTAATTATCATTATTTTCTTATTTCTAGCACAGCAGTGGTGTCTAGAATCCCTCGTTGGGGAACATGAAATTCTGGGCACAGACATGGAAATGCTCCATGTATCAAAGAGTTTATCATCTGTATATAGAAGGTACAAAAGTGTCCAAAGTGTAAAGAAAGCAAGGTGCTTCCTCAAGGTTGCCTCAGATTGAAGTCAGATGAAAAGACTACAGAATTTGTTAAAGTTGCACCTTGTCTGCTGGGCTTCCCTTGGAAATGCATTGGAAGTATAGTACAACAATAGTGTGGGAAACAAGAAAATGAAGTTATTCAGCTAGTGGATACTTTAAAAGCATTTGAAATACATTAGTGACAGAATTGGGTTTAAAAGCATCCATTTCTCTTTTACCTGCAGCATTTGCAGGATCAGTACTTGTCTGCCTGGATAATTAAAGAAGTGTTAATTGTACCAATTAAGAAGTGAGAATGAGATTTAATGCTCTTTGTTACTTTCCAGGTCAGAGGAGATGCAATAGGAAAATACATATCCAGCAATCTAAAGACAGATTAAACTGAAATAGTTCTTTGCAATTTAGGCATTTAATTAAAAGCTTTAAAGTTTAATTAAAAAGTTAAATCATTTGTCTATTTCTGCAAAAAAACCCAGTGCTTTTGTGTTTGGATCAATTATATAACATAAAGCACAGTGAGATAAGTATACTATTTTCTGGTCTGAAGTTATAGCATTTTTCATGCATAACAGCACAACACATAAAAGTGTATTCAGGATACTAGAAACACATAGATATATTGTTCTATTAAGCACAGTGTGAGAGTAAGTTTTAATCTAAAATGATATTTTTTCTTTATTTTTTGGGATGGCATAAAGACAAAAGGCCTTTTTTAACATAGTGAAAATAATGAAGAGTAAAAACTTAGTCTTTTCTATTATACTTTAAACTTTCAAAATAACAACCTTTTGCATTTATATGGTAGTAATAAACACTCAGCCAAACATCAGAGAATACTAAAGAATGAGACATCAGTGGGAATTGTTTAATCAGCCTTTCTGAGGTCATATTTTAAACAATATCAAGTAGCGGGATTTAAAATTCAGAAATATCTGATTTCATCTCATAACTTACACCTTCCTTTTCAAAAGGCCTGGCAAATAGAGCAACAGGCTTGTGAATGTCTCAGGAACTCAGAAATGCTCAGAACAAATACAGTTGGGAGTAAATTGTGGCTAGAAGTAAATAAATGCCTACTCAACATTCACCTTTGAAAACAACAGGAGCTGCTAGATATTAATAAAAATAATTCCATAAAAATAATTCCATTCTTTAGGCATATAAATAAGAACAAAGTTCTTATAAACTTTTTTTCCTGTGCATAGCTCATTCTGTGGAATGCAATTATTAGGCTGTACTTCAAAAGAATGATAGTCCTACACTAATGGAAACAAAGGGTAATCAGTGCCAATGATGACTTTTATATGCAAAAGAATAGAATCTACTCAGATATTGTTGATTATGAAATGCCATGAAATGTATGTCGTAGGTGCTGTGACAATAGTTCTCTTATCTGAAGGTAGTTGTAAAAATCTGAAACAAGTTTTACTATGTGTGAGCTATAAGAATGAGAATGGATTTATATAGCAGTTCAGGAGTGCGTACATTTTATAGATGTTATAACAGAAACATGTATGAGATAAAAATGAATCACCTGCTTAATTTTATCTACTGTCAACATCAAGATTAAAATATTGTTTTAAAATATTCATCTTCCCTGTAAAATCTGTAACTAAATGACCAGAGCTATGTTTTATATGTGCCTAATCCTAATTTCTCTGCTTTATTCAAGCAGGTTAATTACATTCATGGACCTTTGTCACATTATTCATTTGGAAGGCCTTGATCATGCATTACACATAAGCATTGCATAACTAAACATCCAAGATAAGCACTGTACTCAAATGTGAGATGACATTATTAAGTCTTAAAGCTCTAAAAATATATATGAATCATGATATGAGGGTTTTCTTAGTTAGAAACAACTTATCCAGCGTTGAGGTAGACTTTGATCGTGTTCTATTGCATAGTTCAAAAATTGTTTTGCATAAAGAGTGCTCATGGCAGAGCTGATAATAAAAACAATGCTGGGGATACCAATATACAGATTATTTTCCTAGGAGTTAAAATTAATAGACTCCTTCTCAATTTATCACCTAACAATAACCCAGGCTAAATGTGTTTGGACACAATAATGCAGAGCATTCTATAGCTTTCTTTGTTTGCATGACATTCCAAGACTTTGGTATAGACAAATCTAGTCCAGGGAAGTTGAGAGTTCCTTTCTGTTAGATAATAGCTATGTAAAAAATGACCGTGTCTGGATCTCTGTGTAGAAAATAAACTGCCAGTTTTCCCATTCCATATAACAGTTTACAGACTTGTCAGGCTATATGCTAAAGCGCTGGGGGAAAAAAAAATATGGTGTGCAATAAGCAACTCACTGAACTTCTGGCTACCAGGTCGGACACAGTAGTGTTTCTACTGTTATCATCTGTGTGAAATTTTGCTGGTGTTTCATCATCTCTGTTGATCTCATGTCTTTATATTTCTCCAATTTCTCCTCTAAAGAGCAGAAGCCTTGAACTCTGCTGCTGCACTGAAAGAAGACAGAAATGTGTGGATATTGGCACTTTAACCTATTTATTCCAGGGCCCTGGGATAGTTTACCTACTATTCAATATTATATTGATTGCTTCAAAGTTAAAATGTGCACATTTAACTTTAACCATGGAATTCAAGATTAACTTTGTAATGGGTGTCCCTTTATTGGATGTAAATGTCAAGTAGTTAGTGTAAGACTGTTGTACTAGTGCTGTCATATTTCGAGGCTACCTGCTTAGTAGACCAGAGTAAAAGACTTCAAATCCAAGACATATCTCATCTGTCTGTTTAGCATTTTTTTCTTGGTTATTATCTTATGCCAAATCTTTTATCAATTACTTTTAAGGGCTGATTACCCATATGCTAAGTACCTTCAAATTCCAACATGACCTATGTTTTCAATTAACGTCATACATTATGATGAACGTGTAACTGGATGTTTCCATGTCTGCAATACCACAAGTGTCTTGTGTGGACCTTCATTAGTCCTTTGATGGCAAAAGAAGTCCTACTCAGTGGCCTGTTGTTTATCTGCTGTTTATCAAGTTACTCAGGTACATCGTTTCCACTGCACAGTCTCAATAGTTAGGCTGCTTTTCTAGCAGGAACGCTACTGACATTATCTGCAACTGGGACTCAGGCTTTTCACTGATGAAAGAAGTAGATGTTGAACTTGGTCTAGAAGTACATGACAAATAGAGAGGAACACCTAAGTCAGGCAGACTGGATTACCTCCTACTGGCTTTCAGAAAAATCTTTAGATTCTATGCATTATTACTGAAGCTATTTTCAGTAGACTGCATTGCCCCACTGGGGCAAAGCTATTAAAATTTTCATTTAAAAAAGTACCTAAGTTAGAATGAAAGCCATACAAATGCTCTTTTTCTAACCAAATCCAATATGTAAAATCATTATTAGCATGTAGTAGAGTAGCATATCTTCCTATTAAAACAGAAATAACAAATAACTTCCTTTTGGAAAGACAAGCTCCAGGGTTTACACGCATCTTGTGAATTGCTTTTTGTTGTTGGTGGTATTTGCTTTTTTGTGCATTGTGACTCACAGAATAAATATATGTTTTGCATGCTGTGTTCTTGATTGTGCACTCAGCTTCCTAATAATAGACAGTATACCAGGATAATAATGGTAATGTACTAATACTCTGACACATTCTGTGTAGGTGCAATTAACCATCTATGCAGATGGGCTATCAAATTGCTGTTCTGCAGGACTATTGTATAATCAGATATCTTATAGATTAGCATAGCCTTGGCTCAGGTTAACAGTGACAAAGCAATCTTCTTAGCCATTGGGTCCCATAAAAATGTTTGGGCATGTGGAGCAAACACTAAAATGGGTTGTGTTATTAAGGACTGGAACAGTATGAAAGGAAGTATACAGTGGGTTTCAGGGAATCATAGGACAAGTTATGGGAGGTTCTTTTGTGCATGCAATGCTTAGGATGCCTCCAGGAGGTTGCAAGATAGACAAAGAATGGTAGGACAGGTAAGAGCAAAGAAGAGAAACATGCCTTTGTCCTTGCTGATATTAGTGTTCCCAGTAACTGGCATATCTCTTTCATAATTCATAGGATGAATTAGATAATTAAATGACTCCTATCTTGGGTTCAAACAGGCACTGAAATAAAGAAATTGTGACATTTGTATATGGTTCTTGCCTTTATGTTGTTGGTTGTCCAAGTCTCTTTGCTGTATTTTTTCTGACCATTTTTGAAAGCTGATGCATGTAGTAATCATGATCAGTCTGTTAAACTATTTTGAAATAAATAAAAGAAATCATGAAGGGAACAAGTTCAAAAGACTTTTTCTCTTTTTGAATTCTGAATTTATAACTTTTCCTCATAACACTTTGATGACAGGGAAATGAAGGTAATATTCAAGGATTTATTGGCAAACATAAATAAGAACAACAGAGAGCCTGCTAACAAACTGAGTAGAGCATTCAGCGCTAAGCTTAACTTGTAAATTAGTGGCAGTAGCAGCAGAAAGTCACTGCTCTGTGCCACAATGAAATGAAGTATTAGTTACCCTTAATATGTGTACCACTTCTTAAGTACACCTGGTGTGGAGAAAGAAAGTCTATAATGGATAGCTTTCTCAAGAATTCAGTAATTGCTTAATAAAGAAAATTTTGTTACAGATTTTCCTGTGAAATTACCAATACTGTTATGTGCTGGAGTTAGAATATCAGGTTAGATGTATCATTTCTTCAATTCAGCATATTACTGCTTCTGCTCTTTGAGAAGGTCTACACATCTTTGTTACATCTGTAAATCATTTAATAAATCTTAGGGCTTCATTTTTCACACTCAGGAATATGCATGAATTTTTTTTATCAAGTTCAACCTGCAACACTCTATACAGATTGTACATAGTTTCTTCAAGCTGAAATGTGTTTTCATATCCCTGAGGTATAAAGTGAAAAAGTCAGAATCTGCTGTTCTCTTTCTTTCCAAAAGAGAACAACTCACCACCACCTTCCACCCATGAGTAAGGTCAGTTGAAGCTAGAGTGTTAGCAGAAAGCATTTAACAGGAAGTGTCCTGATGGTTTTCATCGTCTTTTCTTATTCAAAAGTTGTGACTCAGTAATGTTCTTGTGACTGTGTCTATAGTAGCTATTTTATCCTCAGTTTTCCTTTTTAATTAAAATAATGAAACAGAACCATAAATAATACTTTAAATAAGAGTTTTAAAATGTATATACATATAAATTATAAAACTTTAATACTAATTCTAATCAAGAATACATTGGGCTTTCAATCCAATGGAAATATATATCACCCTTCAGTATTACTTCTCTGCTTTCTGTAATACCAGATAAAGAGTAACAGCAGGCTTTGTTAGACAGGAGAGAACAGGAATGTAGTAGACCTTAATATTGCTTTAATATTAATGAAATCAAATAACATTGTGAATACTTTTGCTTAGGTATTCCTAGAAAACTTAACGTAGTTAACCCTCACACAGCCACTTGCTCACTCCCCCAGTGAAGTGGGGAGAGAATTGAAAGGGCAAAAGTGAGAAACTTGTGGGATGAGATAAAGACAGTTTGACAGGTAAAGTAAAAGCTACGTGTGCAAGCAAAGCAAAATAAGGAATTAATTCCCTATCTCCCATGAGCAGGCAGGTGTTCAGCCATCTCCAGGAAAGCAGGGCTCCATCATGCATAGCAGTTACTCGTGAAGACAAATGCCATCACTCTAAATGTCCCCCCTTCCTTTTTCTTTCCCCAGCTTTTATTGCTGAGCATGATGTCATATGGTACGGCATATCCCTTTGGTCAGTTGAGGTCAGCTGTCCCAGCTGTGTCTTCTTACAACTCCTTGTGCACCCACAGCCTACTTGCTGGTGCAGTCGTGTGAGAAGCAGAAGAGGCCTTGACTCTGTGTAAGCACTACTTAGCAATAATGCGATCATCCCTGTGTCATCAACATTTGTTTTCATCACAAATCCAAGACATAGCACCTTACGAGTTGCTGTGAACAAAATTAATTCAATTGCATCCAAAACCAGTACAATTCTGTATGTGGAAAATAGCAAAATACCTTTTGCTTGTCTTAGGCCACAGATTGCTGTCTTTCTTTTCTGATTCTATTCTTTGTAACATACACATGATGGATGCCTTCTGCTGTAACATTGCTAAAAAGTCAGGCAGTGCCTCATGGCCTCCTTGAGGGGCCTGGTCAGTCAAGAGTTGATAGTCTTTGATAGATATAGATAAAGTGCTAAGCCTGTAGTATATACTGTGCTTTGTAGTTTTCAAGTTGTACTTTTATGGCACCCTAAGTATGAATATGTCTCTTCCATAGGTTGGCTCTCCGAGGAGAAAAGGTAAAAGGTGTAATTATTAATAGTTTCTTATAGATGACTCCTGAAGTACAGAGGTGATAGCAATGCTGAGATACTGGTCTGTACAGATGGGGAGTAAACCCTGCTCTGGATTGCTGGAACTCTTGGGACAGTTTCTCAGCTAGTATGTTTGGCAATTTCTCCACAGCTCTGATGATGGAGGAAGAGAGACTTTCTTCGTATTGCTGGAGTTGGTGAGCCAATTCATCCACCACTGGTGATTCTTTGTCTTTCCCATCCATTACCGCCAATGTGTTGGCATACAATGATGGTGAGCTCTGTATAAAGCTGTGTTCATCTGGAGTGTATGTGCAACTCTCAGAATAAACAGACATATTACTGTTAGGTTTCTTAACTATGGTATAGGTTGTAATAACTACATATAAATTGGCCCCAAAACTTTTTCTCTTCCTGAAAAAAACATATTTTATGCACCCTGTTCTGGAATGACTTCTTCCTTGCCCTTCCTGATTTCCCTGAAAATATTAAGGATTCCCTTACAAGTTACCTGGAAGGAAAAAAAAAGAATTGTCTATTACAACAGTTAACAGCCTAGTTCCCAGGGAAACCTATGATTGTGTGTCTGACAGGTGCTGAGTTTCTCTTTCCTTGTTGCTAATGCAATGATTGGTGTGGAAAATTGTGTTCATAATGGTTGATTCACTGTTTATACTTGTACAAAATTCATCAGTCATTCTAGGAAAGCATCATTGTTAAAGAAAGTGTTTAAGCACCTGATTAACATTAAATTATACCTTTACCTCTTTAACTTGTTGAAGGAAAAGTTAAAATGTGTCTTGATAGCCTATAAATAAATATGTGGGAAAGAAAGATTTCTGTCAGCGGTAGTCTCTTTAATCTGTAAACTACAAGTGTAACAAAATCCCACAGCTGGAAGCTAGGTACAGACAAATCCTGACTTGAAATGAGTAAGGATGATTAATCATGGAAACACCTAGGGATGAGGGAGTACTCTGTCACTTGTAATCTTCAGATCAATATCAGTATCTTTCTAAAACAAAAGCTTACCTTTAGCTGAAAACTCTGGGCTTGATGCAAGAAATCCAGTAGTGGTCAGGCTATTTTATATTTTCCTTTTTTCCTTAATTTTATGAATTTAAAGGATTTAATCGAAGCTAAATATGTGCTTAAGTATCTTTTTTTGAGGGGAATATAGAAGGAATTAAGCATAAATATTTGAGCAGTTCTGAATAAAGTCTTGTTCTTCTGGTATGGAGAAATAATTGTCTTTATGCTGTTGTACAATTGTCAAGACAACCTTTTGAATCATATATTGATGCTGACACTACTGTCACCAGTACTCTAATGAATTTTCCTTTTGACTTTATTAACTGTGCTGTTTTACTTCTCAGACATGGGGACTGTGGCTGTAGCTAGTTTTATTACAAAAGAACCAAGCTCGCATGTGGTTTCAGTAAAGTTTAGCAGAATAGTCTTTCCACCTTTTACTAAGTTGTTTATTCCTTTCAATATTTTATCATTTGTTTTTGAATTATATATTGAACACAATTTATAAAGAACCATCAGACAGCTAGAAACTCACAATGGCTACTTCCCATTATTTTTTTTTTTTTTTTTATTTCTCAGTACTCTGTACCTTCGATTTGCGTCAGGGCAACTCTTTTGTTTTTCTCCTCCTTTCAACACAGGATTTCTGTGTCCGCATAATGTGTCCACATTGGAATTCTCTGATATTCTTTGCAAGCCGTTAATAGGATTTGCAAAGTTGGACTTTCTTATCTTGTGCCAGTGACACTCGTTTCAAAGTCAGTAATATTTGCTCTTCATTTACTACAAGCACAGACATTTCCTTCATAAGCCAGGTTTGCAAGGAGGGAAGGGACACAGCTACACTGCAGTGGTCTTATGATCAAACTGAGTGGTGGGGGAGGAAAGAAGTTACTGAAGTTACTAAGAAATAGTCATAGAAAGGAGAGAGACTGGAATCTGGGGAAAAAAAAAAGAAAAGACATGAGACACTGACAGCAAAATTGAATCATAAATGAGACACCTGGAAATGGAAAAAACCTGTCAATGCCATATCATTTAATTCCTCTGGTTGTAATGTGATATTTTTCTGAATATATAACCTAATATCCTCTCCAATATAATTTTAAACATAAAATTATGCTTCTATCTTTTACTGAAAATATTTGTCCATTATGCCCTAAACATATGAGTCATTTTTGCAATTTAATGACCTGCATGATGTTTATAAATCATTTCATAACAGGATTCTTAGCAGGAGTGTTTCTTTTTTGCAATCATACTGTAGTAATTCTTCTCACAGCATCTCCATCTTAATGTCAACATGAAGGCAAAGGCAAAACAAGCGATAGCTGTGAAAGCTGCTCTGAACTAAGTATGGTCCAGTAAGTTGTATGTTTTGAACTGAGCTCTACTTTTGTATATATCTGCCTGTTCCTCATCTGTAAAATGAGGTAACAGTATTGTCCGATCTCATAAAGTGAACATGAATACGTGAAAGACTGTTACATGTTCAGATGTATCAATAATGAGAGCCAGGTAAATGGTAGGCTCTGGCTGTATGGGCATGTGTGCTTGTATAGAGTCAGAGGATGCACGGTATGTTAGTGACTGTAATAGGATGCGCCTGAGTGCATGGCTGCCTTTGGACATCAGCTCTGAACCCATCATAGTGACAGTTTGATGACAGAATTCAGGCACAGAAATACTCCAAGGAAGAAACAAGCTGCTTTGGATGATCTCTGTAGACAGTCGACCCGTTGCAGGGCTTTTTCCTTTTTTAGCTATTTACATTTACAGTGAAAGTTACTAAATGTATTAAAAATATGAATTTGAGAGTTTAAAAAAATTGTAACTTTTCTATCATTTTTATATCAGTTTATTGCAAACTTGAATTATTAATTAACAATTTAATTTTATACAAGCTTCTAAACATCTGAATGTTGATGCTTGAGGTATGCCCTCTTTTTTGTGATATTCATAAAGTTACAGTTCTGCAGAAAGTCACACTTTTATTGCTAAACAATATGAAATTATAATTTTAAAGGGTGTTTTAGAAATACAGAGGACACATTTACACAAAAAAATTCCTTATAAAGTGAATTGTTGTAACTCTACTTGAAATAAATTTCTTTGAGGAAAAAAAGCCAGTACTTTGATCATACTGATGGTTTAATGTTACTGTCTCCCATTCTACTTTTCTATAGCAACCAGTTCTGTTCTAAGTGTGTTGCTACCCTGAACATTACTATACAAAAGACAGAACAGAAAGACTTTCCCTTGACATAAAAAGTGATTTCCCCTTGTTGTAAGACATGTTGTTTGAATAGTCCTAGATCAAATTCAGAGACTGTAACAGTATGTATTATTGTGTAAGTAGTTTGGTGGAAGATTCATGATAAATATTCCCAAGTCACTTAAAATTATTTGAGAATACGAAAGTGTGTTATACTTGATTTGCCTATGAACAGTGAAAAGCATATCTTGAAACTGTGAATATTCAGGTTCAGTGTTAGGAATTCATCACTCATAAGTGACCCAAGGAACCTGCCTAATTTTAAGGGAGTGAGCACTAGCATGGCCCATTTATTTCAGATGTAGTAATTCTTAAACTAAGGGCAAAGATCTACTAACATGAATTAGCTTCATTAGGAAGCTACACTCACTATACTTTACTGATGCTCTGATTTTATCTGAATGTCAAAAGTCAGATCTTCACCTCTTTTTCACCTTTAACGTCTTCTTTTGTTATTTAATCACAAATCATTCATTCATTTCCTTGCAGAGGAAATCCTATTATCTTTCACTTGAAATGTAATTTTAACAAATGGTTAGTGAAATCTGAAACTAAGGTATTACTTTGGAGGAAGTCACAGAGTGGGGTTCATACCAGTAAGCTAAACACAGACATTTAGACATCTAAAGTCTAAACAGAATTATCTGAATGTATCTGAATTAGTTGTCCAGACACTTTTTATATTCAAAAGAAAGATATAAGCAACTTTAAAGAGACAAACCACCTGGCTAATTTTACTCATCTATTGCAGCAGGAGATCATCTCCTTTTTTTTCCTCCAGACTGTAAGGGGAGTCTAGAAAATTCTCACAGCTTTAAATGTCTACAGTGTGGAAGTACAAAGTCTGGTGATGAGTTTTGATCGTTGTGCCTGACAAATGCTACTTTCAGATGCATATACATTCTTACAGAAAGGGTTTTAAAATTAGATCTTTATAGATGATAATATTGTTTGGCTGTGTTTTGTAACCAAAGAAAAATATGACTATTCTTCAGTTGCTTGCTATGTTATTAAATATCATGGTATTTTGGATTAAATAGCATCTCCTCACCTAAATGTTGTTCCAGCTCTTAGTTATGTCTTTGCTATTTTTTCTGAGTAATGAGAATTGAGAGCTTAGGAGGGCAAAGTAGGAAAATGCATAAACATTATTTTTAAGAATAAACAGAAAGAAGAGAGAATGGTGTCTCAGCAGGCAGGTTACTAAGCCAGTGACAGTAAGTTAGCTATTAGCTAAACACCTCTATATAGATTCTGGATTTTAAGCTGAAACATAGGAAATGTTGGCTTACACTCTTCAACTAAAATGTAGTAATTTTGAAATGTGATAGATATTTTTGTAACATAATAAACATTTCAAAACAGGTTTTGAGTCATTAGAATCAGGTACACGACTCATTAAGAACAAAAAAAGTTGGTACTCAGTTGCTACATCAAATCATTCTCAGTGTTCCTCAGAATAACCGTACCAGGTGTCCATGGCAAAGTGCTGGCAGCGAGGAGCTGCAGGGGTTTCTGTGAGGAAACCTGTTTCCATTCAGCTCCAACAGCCCCATTGTAGGACACAGCGCACCCCTCAGCCAAGATGGTGGTCCCTCTGGGAAAATTAATCTAAGAAAGGGCAAAACACTGCATAGCAGTATAAGGGGTGAGAAAAAATGAGAGAGAAACAACTGTGCAGACATCAAGGACAGTGAAGAAGGAGGGGAGGAGGTGCTCCAGCTTCCAGAGCAGAGATTCCCCTGAAGCCCGTGGTGAAGACCATGGTGACATAGATATCCATACTGCAGCCCCTGGAGGACCCCACGGCAGAGCAGGGGAAAAGTATAAGGAGGACGTAATGGCAGAGAGGAACTGTTATGGACACACCACAACCCCCATTCCTCACCCCGTGATGCCACTTGGCATAGGGGAAGTTGAGGAGATAGGAGTGAAGAAATAAAGTTAAGCCTGGGAAAAAGGATTGGGGGAAGGTGATGTTTTAACTTTACCTTTGTTTCTCACTACTCAAATCTGTTTTAATTGGCAATAAATAACATTAATTTTTCCCAACTTGAGTCTGTTTTGCCCATGTTGGTAGCTGATAAGCAATCTTCCTGTCTTTATTGTGCCCTCTGAGTTTTTTCATCCCATTTTGTCCCCCTGTCCTTTGAGGAGGGGAAGTGAGTGAGCATCTGGGTGGACATTTGGCTCTCAGCCAAGATTAATCCACCACAGAGAAGATATGACTATATCTTTGAATATGATACAAGAATTAAACAGGAGAGATTCTGTGGATAAGCCAAAGGAAGAAATCTGTTTGCTGCAAGGTTCATGTTGTATTCTGTGTATAGGAGACACAGAACCTGTGTTAAAGTTTGAGCATGTTCAAAATTCTGCAAGACAAAAGAACAATATTGATTGTGACAAAACAGAAGATTACTTCTATTGTTATGTCAAAAATGAGGTACTGGATAGGAAGATGTTGCTAACAAAAAAGGAGGAAAAGATACAACCATGAAAAAGCCAAAGTATAAAATTGCACTGAATTTAACAGAACAGACCCTGATGAAAATAATGCCATGCTGTAAATGAGATTGTTTTCTTAAAACAGCTGAAACAACTTTGTATCACAGGATTTGTTGAGCATGAGCAGCAGTTCTGACCAGTCCTGGCTGTCCTCTAAACTATTGATACCACCTTATTTTTGTCAGTCTATCACAGAAGGTTCATTTCAAATTGTTTCCCCATCCTTCACAATGTCTTTTTTCTCCATTGATTTGAGATCAATTTGGCACTTGGTCTGCTGATTCCTACAAGGCCAAATCTATGGAAAAAAACATTTTAATTATCTCTTTCTAATCAGTGAACTGGCAGGAGGTTGTTCAACTTGTCTTCTCATTTCTGTTAGTCATCCATCTTTACTTTCCAAAGGACTGGTGTAAGTCTCTTGAGACAGCTAGTCTCAAATCAGTCAATACGCTGCATCATTGCTTTCTTAAATCTACCATACACTCTGTACCTTTCAACAAGATTGATAAGGCATGAGCATGATAGTTTTGGACTTTGGCTGTTCTTGAGGGCTATAAATAAAGGAAACAACAACCTATTATGTTCACCTCTCTGTGTAAATACAAAGAGGCAGAAAAAGACAAGTGTCTACAAAGCAAATGCATATGCATATATTTCTATGTGTGGGTGGAAAGCTGGCTATGCAGTGATTTCATCTGTGAGACCTAGATGTTTACCTTGTGGACTGCAACAGACTAGATTGTCTTATATTTAAAGATCAGCACTTGAAAACATGGGTTCACTCTTTGCCCTACTGTGAATTTTCTAGGTGACCTTAGGTAAATAACTTTTGGTCCAAATTCTTGGTCGTAGATAGCTAAATAAAAGGCTTACTTTGAGATGTGTTTGTTGCTCCCAAATTCAGTGGGAGATTTGGTAGTATAAATGAAAAGGCTATTTAAATGTTGCCTATATATGCATATGTGTGTCAGTTTTAAATTATTAGTTTTACATCTCTGTGCTTCACTTTTGTTAGCTGAAAAATGATATAATAATAACAACAATTAACTATAACACCACTACCACCACCACAATATAAACATGAAGTTTGTTTTAAGTAATGTTGCTAAACCTCTTTAAATCATATATAACACATATGTGAAAACAGATAATCAGAGAGCCATATCCTACAAATCATACTGATCCTATTGCCCTAGTACTAGTTACTGCCCTGGTCCCTGTCCCGCTGGCCTGGTCCTGGTTGTCTGACCTACTTGGTCATGGTTACCTTTTCTAGAACAGGCTGTTGAGCAAAATAATGGAGTAGCACTGGAACAGGCCTGATGAAATTTACTGCTCTGAAACATAGCTGTCTATCAATCTAAGAGCAATTTTGTAATTTTAGGTTATTAATCAGTTTACCTGCATTAAAATTTGTAAGAGGACTGTGAACTGTGAAGTGACCCAAAGTGTGTAATACATTCACAAGACAAATCTGGTCATGTATAGAACTGTTCCAATTATTTAAGTGGAACCATAATATGCATCCACATGACCTTCTGATGAAAATAATATTTTAAAGCTTTATTAAAGCAAAATATCTCCTGAAGTTCTTCAGGCCAAATGACAATTTTATTTTAGTAAGCTACTGTCTGGTAACTGGCCTTGTTGACTTAAAAGGCAGTTCACAGTCTTGTCACCACTTGGTTTTTAATGAAATTCTTACTCTGCTTTCTTACACATAGCTGATTGCCCAGGAAAAATTAAGTAATTATTTTACTGTTCTGTGCTATGGTAATTGAAATGCAGTCCAACAAGTATGGATAGATTTGACTTTGAAAATAAGAGCCAGGATATCTCCCTGGGATCATCAAGGTTTCAGACTCTCATTTTTATGACTCAGTATGTTCCCATATATTCCCATACAGTTGCCACTGAACTATAGCAACTCAGGTGCTCCTACTCATATACTCTTTAAAATAGCCTGTGGTCTTTGCCTCCTTGCTCAACAATATCTACTCTCTGTTTTGCAGTCTGTTTTGTAGGTTCCCTATCCAGTAGGAATTGTTCATCAGACTTTCCTTCATATCTCCTTTTTCATTACAAGCCAGAGCTTTTTTATTATTCTGCAGCAGGCTAAGTAAGAGGTGGGGCAGTCCTCTTCAGAGATCCAAAGGCTATGTTGTTTCTAATTCTTTCACCTCAATCCATGCCATTCTCTGAGCAGCTGGTTTTGGTTACTGTGATATACCTGTATAAAAAAGAAAACAATAATTTCTTAAACATACAATGGATACAAAACCAGAGCTATCAGAGAAAGAGCTGCTGCCTCAATGCAAAAATGGAATAATTTATTAAGACATAGTCTTAATTTCTATAAACTCACAGGTCTTGCTTGTATGAACATTGTGAAAACTGTGTCTCAGCAACCTTGTTCCAAGATGGTAATGTGATCTCTGATAATTCATCCTGAGCAGATATAGGTGTGGTGAATTAAGATGTTATCACTACAGTTGTCTAGCTTGCTCTTCTGCCAGAGGAGACTCTCTACACAGCAGGGTAACAAACTGAATGGATTCAGCTTTTCCAGTTCACAGTCTTAGTATCTGAGCACAAACCAGCCTCACCTGCTGAAGTCTTGTTAGAGCTTGCCAGTCAGAGCCTGAGATCCTTGCCTCAAATGCCATGAGAAAAATCACCATCACTTTGGCTTTGTGGAAGAGTAAAAGTGACATGATCAGTGATGATGAACCATTAAGGCCAAATTTATCTGTGAAGAAGTCCTATAGGATTCCTGGCAGGAAGCCATCTCATGCACCGACTTCAGTGGAGATATAGCAGGCATAAATTTGGTACTCCAGGAGCACTTTTGGTTTTGGGATGCTAAAATATTAACGTTTCCAGTATGAGTACTTAAGGTCTACTAAGCACTGTAATTGAACCACCCTAGTTTGACAATTAAACTCATAGTAAAACAATTGTTTATAGATAGTGAAAAAACTAATGGTATCTTAGATTTCATGCAGTAATATAACTATGCTTACAATGAACTCTAGAAACATTGTAAATAATGAGCTACTACACCCTCTTATTTCTAGGCAATGAAACCAAGATAAGTGTATTAATTTTCTTTTGCCAGTGCCTCCAAAATCGAGCATAGACAAATTATCTTTAAATCTCTCTTCAAGTACATTCTCAATACTCTTAATTATTTTCCAGTATGATTGTTCCATAACTTTCAAGCAGCAAAATATAAAATGAACTGGCTTTGTGAAAGAGTTATGTGACAGGCCTAACCGCAGCATATTATGGGCTGGAAGATGTGGGCTTACAGGCAGGTCTACATCAAAGTTATAATATGCTTTCTTTTGTGTCCTCGCTTGATAGCCCGTGTTACCCCTAATTCATCAGGATGATTTACTTAGAACAAAGAGATTGTTCAGAAAGATGATTAACCACATTGACAGGATCAGTACAAAAAGCCCTCTTACTATACAGAGAAATCTCTCTGAGCTATCATAATATGTGGCCAAATTGTGAAATTTGCTTTTTTTTGGTGGTACAGCAGATGTTTACATGACCTGCAGATCAACATACTTTACTGATTTTCTCTCATATATTGCAAAAACCTGTGAAAGTCTTCTGTGCTGGGTTTGTGTGGCAGGGTTTTTGGCAGCAGGGGAGGGGGCTACAGCATTGGCCCCTGTGAGAAGCCTCTTGAAAGCTCCCCTGGCTCCAAGTCGGATCCGCATCTGGCCAAGGCCAAGCCAATTAGTGATGGTGGCCGTGCCTCTGTGATAATGTATTTAAGAAGAGGGACCTGGGAGGGAGTTGGTACTTGTGAGGAGGAGTTACAAGAAGAACACCTATGAGAACACCAAGGTCAGTGGAAGGAAGGAGGAAGAAGTGGGGGAGAGCCTCCTTGTATCCTGTGGTCAGACAGCAGGGCCACCCCCCTGCCACCCATGGAGGTCACCAGAGGAGCAGAGATTTGCCTGCAGCCTGTGGAGGACCCCCGGGACTCTGTGGGAAGAAGAAGCCCCCACAGTTGTGGTTTGGCACTGGGAGAACTGCAACACTTGGAGGTCACCCACAATGGAGAATCTCGAGAAGAATGCGTCCCGTGAGGAGGACTCAAAATGGAGAAAGTTTGTGGAGGACTGTCTCCCATGAGAGGGATGCCACGTGGAGCGGGGGAAGAATACAGAAGCATGTTTCTCTGCCTTTTGCAGGAAGAAGCAGAGAAATGATTGTACCCCCCACCCCCTGCCCCTGTGCTACTGGTAGAGATATCGGGAACTGAGCCCGGGAAGAAGGGAGGGGTCAGGGGAGGTGCTTTTAAGATATGGTAACACTTCTCACTGTCCCATTCTGTCTGTTAAGTGTTGCTGTCCTTAATTAAAGTGATATCCTTTTTATTCCCCTAATGATCCTGTCTTTTGCCCTTAACTATAATGGGTGAGCGACCCCTCTCTGTCTTTATCTCAATTCCCGAGCCTTTTGCTTCACTTTCTCATTCCCAGCTGTGGGAGGAATGGGTGAGTAAATCACTGCATGACACTCAGTTGCCCTCTGGGCTCAAACCATATCTTCATTGACCTATTAGCCATCTCATAGCATCAAACCTGTTGGGTGGGCCTCAGTTCCTTCAGCAAGGCTCTGGATTAGGAAAATGAACTTCTGTTGAAAACACAAAGTTAACTTCAAAAACATGATTAACACACAAACAGATCTGAGGAGCTGCTGATACACTTAAGCATGTCATATATAGCAGTACACTGTCGTAGACATGATGTAATCCTGCTGCCTGAAAGCTATATATTTTTCATAACTTTTTTTCACAACACAATTTCTCACCATGACATCATTTTTTAAGGCAAAGGAAGTGTTATCATATATTTCACATGTACAGCCTGCAAAATTAACAATACAAGGACTTGTCATTCAGCAGCAACATGAGTCTTTATATGCTAAGACATTATAAGGCAAAGTTAATTCTGGGGTCCCCTTATCCATAGCCTCCATTGCCTGTCCTTTTCCAGGTCTCTAATTCTCATTTGCTGTGCACAACTGTCAATTAAGAATTAAGAAGGTGTAATTTTCAGTATATTTATGAACAAAATACGAACATAACTTTTTATTTAATTCTTTGTATTTTTGACTCATAAGAAAGGAAGCCTAATACCATGTGCACATTTAATAAGTCTCTGTTTAAGTAAGTGGCTATAACTTGATAATCTCCAAGTGTGTTACTTAATTATTGTTACTTTGGAGTAATTTATACTTAAAAATTCAGGAATAACAACTCCTATGTCTCATTCTTGCATTTACATGACTTAACCTATCTTTTTAACTCTAGTAGGCAAAGAGAAAATAAAAAAAAATTTTGCCATTTATTCTTTATAAGTCTTGCCATAAAAACTTCAGGTTTTTATAGTGGAAGAGTATTTGTTGTTATTGTTGGATTGTTCAAGTTTGAGGTCTATGATTACTTTTCTGATAGATGTATAGATTGTATTTCAGGTCATGCAATAATATAAATTAATTTAAGTTTATATTCAATATGTATTAAAGCTTTCATTCAATATGTATTAAAGTTTTGACTACTCTACTAGTAAAAATCACAAGTTTAGCTTAAAATCCAATTACTGCTAAGGAATTTCTTCCTTAAGTAACAAGTTTTAATAGCAGTAAACTTATGCTGTGATATTCTATTTTAATAGAAAATTATTTTGAAAAATACCACATTAATAAGTTTTTCCTATTCTGGGATGCTTTCTATCATGTGGCAGATGACTCAATGCAGTTTGTGGAGTCCTACAAGATATACCCAAATACTTATACTTCTCGGGAATGCAATGAACTGACGTAGCAGTGACTGGAATCCTAGTAAACCCAGCTTGTTTGCAAATGTTAAACTAATGTGAATCCTGACCGCATTTTCATATCATGTGGTTTCTTTTCATCTGGAAAAGCCTGTGAGTGATGTGTTCAGTCTAAAAGTTGTTCTCTGGTATACAAAGATTTTATCATGGTCAGGAAGAGAAAATATTACTTTCTCACTTTTAATTCCAACAGCAGGAGAATTTTGTACAAGAGATACAGTGTGTGTAGCTGTAAGGCATACTTCATTATTCCTTCTATACTTACATTTCTCCCTCTACCCCAATAAAAAATGCAGGGCCTGCCAGTGTGCACATTTCTTTGTGAGCACCTGTGTCTTTCACAACATCATGGAAAAGACTCCACGCTCCCTAGAACTTAACAGAAAACAACTATCTCTCTGCTGAAAGCGACCATCTTGCCTCATGATTTCATTATATCATGATGCAACAGGAAAAGAATAAAAATTTTCTTCTTGAGTTTTGACTTTTGCAAAACTAGGTAGTTGGGTAATGCCCACACAGATGGTGATATTTCTTTTCAAAATTCAGTCTGCATATCTGTGAGGTTGTCAGAGTTGTGAGAGCTGAATATTGCATTTTATTTGGAAATCTGTGGGCTGATTCCCCCTATGTTTGTCTATGTGGTTCTTAGAAAATAGCTTCTTCTGTAAAACGATGCTTTTCTGGCAGCGATTTTTCTTCTGAAAAAGTTGTTTTGCAATTGATGCAAATCTATATCAATGCATATTACTGAGACTGAGATGTCTGCCTGGATATATATCTGGATGTGGCACATGAAAGGTTTTATTCGTACTTGCATATTTTTGTGAAGTGGAGAATATGGATGGAGGTCTCACAGAAAAAACTGTTACAATCTTCATACTCAGTGGGGTGGAGAGGTTGTTCCTTTTATGTGTCAGGAGGCAGAGGAGCTTGGAGGCACCAGTGCCTGTGTAGAATACCAGAGATCACTTTTTCCCCTTTTGCAAACAAGTTTGAAGAAAAAGCTTGCTTCCCTGAAATATAATCTCTTCCAGCCCCTGAGGCGATAGAGGTTTGCTGCGCCTTCATAGGGATTGCTGTCTAAAGACTATAGTATTATTTTAAACACGAAGAAGCTGATTTTTTGTTTGTTTAGTTTTCAAAACACTGAAACAAATTCACCTTAGTGTTAACAGACTAAAATAGACAGAGCTTCAGGCATTTTCATCAAGGCTGAATTTAGCTTCGTGGGAAATTCTCAAAATATGTTCAGAGGAACACAGTGGTTGTCATGTGCTTATCTCTCAATGGCTTTCCCTGGTTTTACTCAGAAAGTCTTCTTTCTTGTCTGAAAGTAGCCCTGAGAAATCTTCATACAGTGTGAGTGTGGTATATTGTGAACAAGGTATATTTTTTTCTATTTTTTGAATGCTCATCAGATGTTTTGGGCCATAAAGTGTAACTCTTGTTAGAACTACTTTAAAATTAATTGCAATTATTTTCATCAGACATGTAGGAAATACTAAGACATACATACCAGCAAGGGGGTAAAGAGAGAGCAAAGGTTGTTTAGTAAAGTATTCTAAAGTGACCAGACATGAGTGGGAGCTCACAAACGGAAGCAGGTGAGTATTAGCAAAGCTACAGTGCTACAAAATGTGCTTGGAATTAGGGCATCAGCATCACTGACAACTTCCCGTGATTTACATTTCAAAGGACTTCAGATTTTCAGTTCTCCATTCAGAGGTATGTAACTGTCAGCAGACAGCACTTATTTATGATGTGTAAATGGGCTTTCTATAAAAAACAGGAAAAATGAGGTTTAAAGTCAGGTGCAGAAGAGATTGAGGGAACTACTTTAAATCAGTGCAATAGGTGGGATGGAGCCTAATCTAACCAAATTTAATAAAAAGAAAGTTGAGGTCAAGGGTGTGACAACCCCATCCCTATTTTGGTTTTAAGCACCTCCTGCAGTGCTGTCATCAGTCGTTCCCAACTCCTGTGGGAGTCAGTGCTCAGTGACTATCGCAGTCGCTCACAACATAGCAAAATTGTGATTCCAGTGCTTTTCTTTCAGAAGCAACAAATTAGGTTCTTATTAGCCACGATGCTAATAGTCTTTGGGGAAAAATGATGAAAATTCTGATCCGCATCAGTGAATTTGCTGCATTTAATGAAAAAAAAAAAATCATTCTCTCTCTCCCCCTGGCAATATTCCGGTGTTGAAGCTGCAGAACTCCACTCTCCCATGCAGTTCTGCCCGGGATGTAATGAGTCTTTGTCTCTTCTGCAGAGCTGAGTCCCTCCAATAACACAGATGGGTTCACGGTGTCTACTTTATGTGTTTAGCTGTATATTTTTAACTTTGGAACATCATATTTCTGTACAGGCTCCACCAGAGATTGTTCAGAATAAGAGTTTGTTTCTGTGTCCTGATCAAGCACATGTAAGAAAAATGAGGAAAAACATTAAATCTCAGTGATACTAATGTGTTTTGGAGTGTGTGCCTTGTTAGCAGAATTTTAAAACTTGTAAAATTCTGCAGCTCTAATCATAGAATGTTTATGTAAAAAAAGAAGCTATATCTAACTTCAAATGTTTGATTTTCAATGAGAAACGCCTTTTTTTGTTTGTTTGTTTGTTTTTTTTTTTTTTTCACTTGCATCAATTTTATATTGGTTTAACAGCACTGTGGTGGGTTGACCTCGGCTGGCTGCTAGTTGTCCACCAAGCTGCTCTATCACTCCCTCTCCTCAACAGCACAGGGGAAGAAAATATGATAGAAAATCTCCGGGGTTGAGAGAAGGACAGGGAGATCACTTACCAGTTACAGTCATGGGCAAAACACACTTGACTTTGGGGGAATTAATTTATTGTCAGTCAATAACAGAATAGGATAGTGAGAAATACAACAAAACTAAAAGCACCTTCCCCCACCACCCTAATTTTTCCCAGGCTCAACTTCATTCCTGACTCTTCTACCTCCTCCCCCCAGATACCACAGGGGACTGGAGAATGGGGGTTGTGGTCCATTCGTAACACTTCATCTCTGCTGTTCCTTCCTCCTCATGTTCTTCCCCTGCTCCAGCATGGGGTTTCTCCCACAGGATATAGTCCCTCATGAACTTCTCCAACATAGGTCCTTCCCATGCTCTGGAGTTCTTCAAGAAATGCTCCAGCATGGGTTCTTTCCATGGGGTGAAGTCCTTCAGGACTTGACTGCTCCTGTGTGGGCTCCTCTCCGTGGGCCACAGTTCCTGTCAGAAAACCTGCTCTTGCATGGGCTCTCCATGCAACTTCCTTCAGGTCACAGAATCACAGAATCACAGAATCATCTAGGTTGGAAAGGACCTTGAAGATCATCTAGTCCAACCATTAACCTAACACTGCCAGTTCCCATCTACACCATATCTCTCAGCGCTATGTCGACCCTACCCTTAAACACCTCCAGGGATGGGGACTCCACCACCTCCCTGGACAATCCATTCCACTGCCTAATAACCCGTTCTGTAAAGAAATACTTCCTGACATCTAGTCTAAACCTTCCCTGGCGCAACTTGAGGCCATTCCCTCTTGTCCTATCGCTTGTTACTTGGTTAAAGAGGCTCATCCCCAGCTCTCTGCAACCTCCTTTCAGGTAGTTGTAGGTCATGTCCACCTGCTCCAGTGTGGGGTCCTCCATGGGCTCAGGAACAACCTGCATCACCACGGTCTTCTCTTGCAGGAAAAATCCCTTCTCCGGTGCCTGGAACACCTCTTCTCTGAACTTGGTGTCTGCATAGTTGTTTCTCTCACATTTTCTGACTTCTCTCTCCCACATACTGGTTTTTACCCTTTCTTAAATGTGCTATCACAGAGACACCATCAGTGTCTCTGACGGGCTCAGCTTTGGGCAGTGGCAGGTGCAGCTTGGAGCTGTCTGGAACTGGATCTGTCCAACATGGGGGCAGCTTCTGGTGTCTTTTCACAGAGGCCACCCCTGCAGACCCCCTCCTATGAAAACCTTGCCATGTAAACCCAATACACAGAACTTACTTTCATAAAATTTCATCAGATGAGAAACTAAGATACAGAAGATGAGAATCACATCACAAATATTTTTATGATAAAGCTCCCAATTTTTAACCTACTTGAAAGCCTTGACATTTTATTTTGTGAAATTGTTTTATGATTGTTAATGTCTTTAACGGCTCTTTGCCATTTTTCTTCAGTCTGACTTGTGCAGATTTATTTTTCTGTCCATATTTTTAACTGCTAGTTAAAAATGCAAACACTGTGAAAAATAGAAGGTTATTTTATAGATCCACTGTTCAGTTTGTGAAAGTGATTGGCCTGGTTACGAGTGAGAAGTAGGAAATTCCTCTCCTGATGTAAACTGTTATAAAATGACCATTTACAAGTTGTGGAAATACACATTTTCATTTAATTTTCTAATGATAATAATGACTGTTCAGGAGAAACCTTGATTCATTTCACAAGTGTACAAATGCTAAGTTGGGGAGAAATATTCAGAAAATATGTTTAAGGTACATATATATATTATAAACAAAAGGATTAAAATTACATTGGGGTGATACCACTATGCTTGTTGCTGGGCTTTATTTATTGGATGATTTATTTCTCAGATGTTGCAGTATCTATATGCTTATGCATGAGGAAAAACAGGGAGAGAAGAGGTACTCAGATGAATGAATTACGGGTACTGTATTCATATTCACTGGTGACTCAAATCAATTTGGGAATGCCTATTTGAGATAAATGCTCATGTCACATTATTGTGGGGTTTCTAACCTGCCAGGTGTGTGCATGTGGTTCTGGTGCTAACAGTTAAAACAGACTGCACCCTCTGAAATTCTGGCTACAGAAACAAGCTACTGTAAGATAAGCTATTGAGCAGATACAGCTATTAGATTTTAACTCCCGTTGTGCATGGTTTTATCACATAGAACCTTATGACCTATGGTAACATAAGTCCCTTTTATTTATGCACAAGTTATCTGGCAGCTAATATTAGGCCACAGAGCTCATGTGAGTAATTCTCACTCAGTGGCTGATGTCCTGTAAGTTTCCAGCTTAGCTGGTGTCATGGTAATGTCCTCATGCAACTAGAGTAATTTCTTTGTATAACCAAACCAATGTTTCTTCTCCAGTCTTCTTTAGATTCAATTACTTCTTTCCCTCTTCACAGTAACACTGTTGTCTCCTCCACTTATGTCTTCCATTTATGTCCCACAGCTACACATGTACATGCCCCCATTCTTTCTTTCTGAAAAAAAAGTCTTTCTTATTGCATCATTAATTGTGTTTGCTACGTGGAGCATACAACACTGTGCTTTCCATAAGAGAACACAGAACAATACAGTAAATAACTCAAATCTGAAAGAAACAGGAAAATAATCTTAACTAGCTGTTTTGGGGTTATTCTCCAGTGAACTCCACCCTGCCTGTAACACTCACCCAGGATACAGTATCCATTCATTAGAGAATCTGTCACACTGAGTCCTCATTAAGATAATAGGATTTTCTCTGGAACAGTGTTGCTGAGTATCTGACTTGCAGTGTAGTGTTGTGCTTGCTGCCCTTAGGTTTGCCCTGATGATATGACCAAAAATCAGGCCTCTGTCTGATGTTAAAAGTGAACAAGAAGTTGCTTTTTTTTTTAATCCAAATTATGTGAGAGAGACGGAAAGGATAAAGTCTGTGGTAGACTTCTCTGACAACTTGAGTGTCTAGGGCAGACAGCACATGCTGTGATTAACAAATGGACCGAAACCCAGACTGATGAGTTTACTCATCTTTGCCAGGTGTCTGAAAATTAGAAAAAAAAAATAATTGAGTGTGTGATCGTCTTATTTGCCACAATTACTAAAGGTTTCCTGAGCAAGAACAGAATGGAGTTCTGCGCTCGCACAACACGGGGAGTTGAGCATAAATGTGATGGGTCTAAAGTTTCTCTGTGTTGTATCTCCAGACTCCGGCAGGAGCTTTGACAATATGCTGCAATTATACATAGAATCATGAGTGTAAAATCATTTAATCTCTGCTCAAGTCTATATTTTGTCCCTACCAGGATAACAACAGGAGTTCATGTACTTACAATTCTGTGCAGTAAAATATGCCTTATAAACAGCATGTTTCTTTATTATTTCCTCATATTTGCTTGTTCTGGGCCTGAGATTTACATGAAGTTTTGGGTATGGTGTGGTTGACTGGTAATTCTTAATTCCTGCTTTAAGCATAATTACATTGAGTACTCTGTTAAATGTGTGGCAGAGACTTTTGTTCCGATTTCCACCTCTCCTATAGTTGCCTTTTTTTTTTTTTTTTTTTTTTTTTTTTTTTTGTAATATGTATGTGTGGAGTGTGTTAGAGAATGGGTAATGATTGTGTAAATGCTGTGTTAAAAAATCTTATGAAAAAACATTGCTGCATATAATGGCCTTTGACATCTGAACAATTACTGATTAAATCTGTGATGTAGAACTAAGGTTAAAGATTTAATTATTTTATCCATGAATAGCTGAAGCATTCATGTGATAGTTATTAATTAGAACTGAACCTAGACCTTCAGTTCAAAATGACAGGTTCAGATATTAGAATAAAAGCACCAATTTATCTGTAAAATGGTGGTAACCCATGGGGGTCACACTTTCAAGGGACACACATCAGGACTTCACGAATATCAATCAATGTGTTGTAAGGACATCCTGGCTTTAAATATGAAACAATAGCTTTTTGCTCTTCACTGTGCGCACGTGTGTGTGTGTGTGTGTGTGTGTATGACTCTCTTTTTACTGTCACATATTTACCTTTGTCTAGCTGATCTGCTTCAATTCTTTGGTATTTCAACTGTATAAGGCTGTACCCTGTCTGCATGTCTAGATGGCAGTTGCTTTTTTTGATACTTTCTTCCAGAGCCTGCTAAATCAATGTCTTTCATTTCATACTCCTGTGTGCTAGCTAGCCCCCCTGGACACTTCTGCATGCCCTTTAGACTTTATTTTAGGACTTACTATTTCAGCTCTTGTTTCATCTTTTTCTGCTCCCCAGAGAGGTTTGGTTTCTTTTATCTCTCAGTATCTTTGTACTCATCAGCTCTAGTCCCTGTGGCATTTGCTACATCTGATAAGGCATTATTTCCATGCAGCTATTATATGGGATTTGGAAATGTATCATCGCAAAGCACAATAATGAAGCTGAATGTTTAATGCTCTTTACACTAACAGCCGTTGGCTTCATGTTTTCTATGAACTTAAACAACAAAATATTAACATAGAAAACAGGAAAATACAGCAAAGGATTATCAGAATAACACAGAACCAGATGAATTTTAGATCTGTATTCCTGGTGTTGGAAAGATTAATTGAAAGGTGATTATAGAACATTGTATATGTTGTTCATATGTGTGGGAAATAGATCATCTCCCTTTAATTATGAGTACAATAACAGCCTAGTGACATGGATATCTGTTCTCCCTCTTTTCCCTTACATATCCACTTAAATACTGCTTCAAAACACCAGCTGGTACTTATACAGCATGGACCAACTATTGCCCCTTCAGCCTTGCAAACAAAACACACTATATTTCATCATATTTCTGTATTGACTCTTTTCCAAACCTTTGTACTGTGGAAGAGCTCTAGCCCTTGTTCTTAAATTGTGAGAACAGTCTTACAGTCTACCTGAATCCCATAAAAACTTGAAAAGTGTTAAGAGTGTAGTTGAAAATGATACCAATGGACACTAAGCATGTTTTCTTGGAAAAGGGAAGGGCTTCAGTTTATCCTGTATAGAGAACCTGACTTTAATTCAATGGGATGTAGTAAATAACAGTTCTTTGTGCCTGTTGAAATAGTCACATAACCAGGAGTGAGAGTCCTGGAAGCCTGATGAAAAAGCAGACAAAGGGGAAGTTGATTCTGCTGGATGAGCTCACAGGGCAAAGATTAGTCTGTAGAAAATTAAGTTACATGTTTTTTACTTTGGACTAGCTCTAGGCTGGCCACATGGCCTGTATATGTGCTAGTGGAGAGAACATATTTAGGTCAGTCCTGGAGTGCAAATTCTGATTTAGTTACATCTGAAGGGAGTTCAATTTGTGAGTTTTGAGACTGCTCCAGGGTTAGAACTGAAGAGCATTAAATTAGCATGATCAGAAGATTCACTTCAGAAGTGTAATCCCAATTCAGATTAAAATGTTAATGTAGATATACCCTTAGACTCCTAAATAAGGTGTTCTGAGTTGTCATGCTGGTGGCTAATTTCTATGGGTTATAGTACACACATTATGCATGAAATGTAGACAATGTCGATCTGAAGATATTCCTTTATCTCTGTTTTGATACTATGAAGCAGAATAAAACTCTAATCCCAAAGGAAGCCTCAAAGCCACTGAAATGTCAATTCGAAATTATAACAGTAAACCAATTTTGATATGAATTATTTAAATGACAGTGTTGTAAATAGAACCCAGAGTGTGAAAAATAGAAATGTAATTGGGTCTAGCCAAGCAGACACCAAGATCTGATGCTTATTCATCTGCGTGAAGAATTGGAATTGGTGTTTTCAGTCCTTTAATAGTGGATAAAGATCCACCTCTCAAAGAATATCAATACAAATGGAGCAAGATGGCAGTCACGTCAGAGAGTTTAACACAGAAGTTAATTTCAATAGTAAGGAAATCTCCACTTTCTACTTTAGCTCTGGAAATTGTACAAAACTTCAATTTTAATTCTACTTTAGTGCCACTCATTTGCTCAGTTCATAATTTTTAAGTAGCAGAGAATTAACTTTATGAATGAATTTTTGGATTCAGCATTTTTTATTTGCATGAATGAAAAGAAGAATCTTGGGAACCCACATATACCTAGAAAAGGGGCTCTCAACAGCTTTTTCCATATTGTAAATTGTTGTAAATCATATTTTCATATTTTTTCAATATTTTACATTTTTACAGAGGTCTGTCCTGAAAGATCTGGATTAAGCAAAATTATATTAATTTGAGAATTTAAATGGAACCAGAAGATCAGTGGATTAAATTCTACAGTACAAATGTATGTACAAATACAACACATAATACAGCAAAGCATATGAATGCTACTAACTTGTCTTTTTACAGAATCACTCTCCAGGGACTACATCTCATTGACATCAGAAACATCAGCACTGTAAAAGGCAAGCTCATTGTGCATTTTTATGACCATATTTCACATAATCAGCGCTTAGTTCTGTCTTCTGTGAGAAAGGGTTAGTCTATATTTGTAATTATTTTGGTTTTTTTCTTCCTAGTTTGTTCACTCTTTACTACTGCAGGGGAAATATTTGTCTTGTATGAGTGATTGAAGATGATTAGGCAGGAGACCTAATTATTTTTGTACATGAAGGCCATTTACAGCGTATAGAAAAAGTTGAACACAAGTAGAACACAGGTTATTGTTGAGGACAAGAACAATATATTTCATGAGCCAGGTCTTAATGCTGTGAAACAGAGTTATAATGTATTGGCATTTTCCAATTCTTCCCTTGAATTTTTTTTCTACAGACTCAACTTTTTTTGTTCAGTTCCCTACAGGAAGCCACAGCTGGGGTGTCCATTAAGCAAAATATGAGATTGCAGACTTTTTGGTTTGAATTGAGTAAAAATACTTGTAGTTTAGACAGGAATGATAATGTCATGTAAAAGTGGAATCAGACAAAGTAATGGAAAACTCTCAGTTATAATACTATTACAGAATTTTATTTGATACATGGTGACTCACAATCAACTATTTTATTACAGTTAGCCACAGATAAAGAAACGTTAAGCAAAATGATACCTCACAATTTTAAAATATATATGACTATCTTCCAGATGGAATCTCCTTAATTTGGCTTTATGTAAATTCAAAATTATTTTTCTAGGGCAGAGACTACTTGATCAATAATT
This sequence comes from Strix uralensis, assembly GCF_047716275.1. Classification (NCBI taxonomy): domain Eukaryota; kingdom Metazoa; phylum Chordata; class Aves; order Strigiformes; family Strigidae; genus Strix; species Strix uralensis. Next base: position 124,304,619 of record NC_133973.1, read on the forward strand.
GCTTGGTGACCTTTTTAACCTTAACTCCAGGGACTATTTTGTTGCCTCTATTTTGTAAGGAAACAGATTTTCTATGATAAAGGGTAGAAATGCATAAATTCAAATACATAGGCAGATTTTGTCTCTAATCCTTGAATAAACTCTTTGCTAGAATTTTTCACATCTAAAGATAGGTGCAATAATGCCTCCATAATAAGGACATTTCAATGGTTGTTTAAAATGATCAAATATTTAACATTTTAAATTATCAATAATTAAACATTTAATACCTCTTTGTTAGTACTTATTTTCTGTAGTATTTTAATATTTTCAAGTTATTATTTATGTATATCTGTAGACTGTGTGTAGAAGCAATATGTCTAATCTCTTATCCTCTGTAAGAAGACTACACTAAAAGAAGAATTGCATTTTTATAGGTATAAATACAGGAAATGATGTCAACAGGTAGCAGTTTAGAATATGCGATGTCGCTAATAGGGTTCATATGATTCATTAAAAATGTCATACCTCAAAAGTGACTCCTGGTATGTGATTTCAACTCTACTAAAATTAAAGCCTCTGGCATGACATTCTGCAGCTGTTTAACAATATTTATAAGCCTATAAAAGTTTAAGATTGGAAAGAAAAGAGGATGTTATGCCAATACCTGATTTTTATATTTGTTAACTGAGTAAAAAATATTTTGGGGCCTGTGCAGAATTCATTTTTTACCTTCCTTAATGAAATGAGAGATTGAAGTGTTTTGTTTGATGAAAAAGAATTCCGTTTACTTTTCCCCCAACTTCATAAATACTAACTTTAAAACCAATTTTCAAAATCTTGTGAAGAAAAAGTGATTATATTTAAAAAGTGCTGAAATTAAATATCTTCATTCTTTGTTGTGTATGTCTATTTTGCTGAATCTGTGAAGTTTTTGTAGGTGTTATAGTTTAACCCCAGTAAGGCAGCTGAGCCCCACACAGTTGCTCACTTACTGTCCTCCAGTGGGATGGGGGAGAGAATCAGAAGGGCAAAAGTGAGAAATTCATGGGATGAGATAAAACCAGTTTGATAGGTCAAGCAAAAGCCACATGGGCAAGCAAACCAAAACAAGGAATTCATTCACCACTTCCCATCTGCAGGCAGGTGTTCAGCCATCTCCAGGAAAGCAGGGCTCCATCACATGTAACTTGGGAAGGCAAACACCATCACTCTGAATGTCCCCCCCCCACCTTCTTCTTTCCCCAGCTTTATACGCTGAGCTTGACATCATATGGTATGGGATATCTCTGTAGTCAGCTGGGGTCAGCTGTCCCAGCTGTGTCCCCTCCCAACCCCTTCTGCACCCCAAATCTCCTCACTGATGGGATGGGGTGAGAAGCAGATGAGGTCTTGACTCTGTGTAAGCTCTGCTCAGCAGTAACTAAAACATCCCCATATTGCCAACAGTTTTCAGCACAAAGCCAAAACATAGCACTATACAAGTTGTTATGAAGAAAATTATCCCAGCCGAAACCAGTACAGTAGGCACAACAGTCATTTTTCACTATGCTCAAGTCTTTGTGACTGCCCTCATGTTTGTGCCTTTCTCCAGTCCTGATGTGCAGAGTACATAAAGCACCCAAAACCAGTTTGTATCATTGGATCTGTGGCCCCCTCACTGTGTTCCTAGAAGCTTCAGCAACAGAAGTGTCTGATAGAACAAAATGCAATTCTTCCACTGTTGCACTAGAAGCCAGTCTTAACTTAAAGACAATGTATATACTGTGATGGGCAGGTGCCTGCTGGTCAACCCCTCCCAGCTCTCTCAATGGTACAATTCAAGTGTACAGCATCTTCTGTGGCTGTGACACTCTAGAATTTATCTAGCAATCTGTCTGCTATCACATTCCTTGTCAGTGATAATAAAACCTGTCTTGCCTGTAGAGGATTTCCTAATGAAGCATGGGAGGCAATACAAGCAAAGCCTCTGTGCATTGGTGATCATTCAGTGAATCACAACCATAAAAGGTGAGGAGGTAGCTCGATTTAAACATAGAGAATTCAAGACTTATTCTGCTGTCACTAACGCAGTAATTCCATGTGCATGCAAAGTTCCCATGATGCTTCAAGTTGTTAATTTAATGCTACTATTTAATGAATAATGTAATAGTATTGTACAAAACAGTGCAAATTGCCACAGTGTCAGGGAAATTGCTTCAGGCTGATCTGGTTTACACATGCCAGACTTTATGAAATTCTTTTTTCCCCCATTCTTAAACTTGATATATTTATGCATTCATAGATTATTCCCCATATTGTGCTTTTTGTGATATTTTAGCGTATTTTTTGTGTTGTTTTTCTCACTCCAACCTACTTCACAGAACTATCTCAAAACAAACTGTAAATATGAAGGTCCCTGCATAATACTCCTCCTGATGACTTATGTATGGAGGCAGAGGCCTTAAAATTCCTGGCAGGATTTATAAAACTTAAGCAAACCTATTTCCAATACATCAGCTGAGGACTAGCTATGGCATTCCTATCTTTCAATGAAATTGAAAGTATTTTCCAAAGTCTGGTAGAGTATTATGCACAGTGCAAGCAAAACACAGTGTAGGGATTCTGCAATCATTTTCCCTTCTGTCAGTTCCATAGTCTGCTCTGACAGATGTTCAGGGATTTTTCTTTAGACTTCCATACCCATTAAAAGTGAAGGGGAAGGATTGCTAATTGCAGTGAAATATGATGAAAAGACTTGAAGAACAACAATTTCTTTTTTTTCCTTTTTTTTTTTTTTTTAAAAAAAAAAAAGAGATTGAAGTCCCAAGTGAGTAGAGCAAGATTGGTCCTGACAGGAGATTTTTCCTGGAGAGTACTTCTTATGAGTGCATTTTGGATCCCAAAACTTCCATCCTTACATTTTTCCTGAAAGGCAAGTAATAATGGAGGATTTTTGTATATGCTATGTATTTTCTTTTCCGCTGTTACCCAAACCTGTACAGGACTGCAGCGTAATGTTAGCAGAAAAGGAGAATCTGCACAGTGTGAGTAAAGATCTCAGGATTTGGCCCATGGTCTGAGAGAAACCTTGCAGCTTTGTGTACTTTATGTGAAGAAAATCTTTCTAAGAGCAGAGCTTACTTTCAGGTATATTGGTACCATTTAGCTACTAGGTTGTCTTGGGTTTGCTGCAAAATTGCTTTTTATAGAGCTTAGGAAAGGTCAGAGGGATTTAGACAGCAAATGGGTAGTACAGGCTGCTTTGTATCAGCTTCAGTGCATTTTTATATGCTGTACACTGTGGGAGAAGAGCAATGGATGGAATTTTTGTTTGTGACAACTCTTTCCTGAAATAAAATGACTAGAAGACACCAGTGCATAGTCCTAACACTCACACTGTTGGGTTTAGTTTATCCACATGGTTTGTCTGGGCTCTTTTTCTCCCTGGCAGATGTGAGATTTCACAGATTTCTGTGAGCTTTAGGAACTATGCTTTTACCTAGTTTAGTCTTCAGAACAAGCACTTATAGGAGCTACTTTGAGGGGTAATCCTCACTGCCTATTGCAATGCCAAGTCCCAAGGAAAAGATGTAAAGGATCCAGAGAAGAAATTTCAAATTTTTTAATTTAATTCAAGACTTCCAGCTTGTTAGGAGAGGAAAGAAGAGAACATTGTCTGAACATGCTTTAAAATCTTTTTTCTGTCTTGATGCGTAACTTTTTTTCTGCTTAACAACAGTGGGACATATAGGAGGTTTGACTCTCTCACTGATGTTGGCAAGCTCATCCTTCAAAAGCTTAGCTTTCATGTTAGCCTGGGCTGCCTTTTGAATGTGTGCCACATCATCATCATCACCTGCTGATTTGCGAAACTTGTTTAGTTGAAATGCTTTCTTTAACAAAAAGGAACCTCTATTCCCTAGCAATGGCCTAACATGTAGCTGTCTGCAGTTGATATTTATAGAAAAGAGAACTCTTTGTGATATTCTCATACATACATCTGCAACAGACAGATGAGAAAATTTGGTAGTTAAACAAAACTCAAGCTGTTTAAACTCATTTGAGCTAATGCCACCTATCCCTCACCTCTGAGTTTATGTATGCTCACACATACATATATATTTTGCTCATTTATTTAGATCTAATGTTACTTTTCTTCAGATTTATCTCTTCCAGAACAGTATTCTAGTTCTGATAACACTTGAAATAAATGAAGGCTGTTCCCTTAGCAACTGCCAGCTGAATAACCTTAAAATGCAGTGGGAATAAATAGAGTAACTAATATTTGCTGAACGTCTGGCGTTTGTGAAATATTCCATTTCATAAATCTAGGAAATGGGCTTCTGTTGAATAAAGGGTGGGTTTTAAAATGATGTGTTATTATTTTGATGTGCAGTGTAATTTGTTTACTTGGATTGGGATGTCCTGCCACTTTGCGACTGAGTATACTGAGAAAAATTCTGAAAGCCAATTTAATTTTTTCTCCTATTTACTTGTGATTTATGTTTGGTTTTTAAACAGCTCCTCCTGAAACCATTCACTTTCGAGGTAACTGCTTATATTACACTTATATGCTAGATTCATTCTCTTTTCCCACTTCCTATTAATTTACATGAAAATAGTATTTGCATTACTTGGAGGTCAGATCCAAAAGAAAATACCTCCATCTTTTGAAGCATGGTAATTGGGACTGTGAACTCTTATTTGATTTCCAAGCTCTTTAGACATGTAATGAATCTCACCGTATTCTTTACACAGAGGCCTTGTAAAATGAAACCTTGTTTTTGGTTGTTCTTTAACACTTGTGTAACAAAAATAAATAATTATGAAACAGTTCAGTTTAGAGGAGAGGTTTCCTCTGACTCACAGACTACTGGTCAGCTAGATGTTGCTTGGCTTTCTGCCTCCCAGAAGGGCAAGACAAAGTCCGTCTGTTGCTGTGTTCTAGTTGGCCAAGCTAATGGTTGGCATGTTTATTCCTCTGTCACGAAATCCTGGTATATTCTGAATGGAGGGAAAAAAATGATCAAATCATTATGATGCAATGCAGTAACTGCCATTAATTAATTTTTAATATTAAACAATTTTTACAACATAGGTGTGAGCTATAAAATGCTTGAAAAACCTTACAGATGGAACTTCTTGGAGAATCTTTCTTGGATAGCTGAAAGACTGCTGAAAAGACAACATCAATACTACTATGCTGTAAAACTAATGACAGAAGTTATTACACATCATTATATTACGTTCTCTGGGAATAGAATAAGAAGAAAAATATAGTATACTGATATTTTAAGAGTGATAAAAGTTGGTATATATCAAGCTGCTTTGAGTTATTTTTGTAAAAGCAGGTAAGAAATGTGCAATTAGAACAGAGATGATGAGGCTACCTGTGCTCTAGTTTTTGTAGAATTTCAATCCATGTCTCAGAAAATTCTCAGAGGATGTCTGTCATGTGCAACGAGCTCTGCTTCTCTGCTTTTATGGTAGAAAGGTGTTGGGTTTTGTTTTTTTTTTTTTGTTTGTTTTGTTTTTTGTTTTTTGTTTTTTTTTTTTATTTTTTTTCTCCTGAGAAATACGGCTGTTCACTATTTTTCCTCAGAAGTGTTAGATGACATTTTAAATATAAGTGTATATATATATATATGCACACAGTGCACCCAGGTGGTTAATCATCTTGAAAATAAAGACCAGAAGCATTACAGTGAACCTGAAATTCTGGGGAAACTTAGTATAGAAGTGTAAGAGCAGTTCAGATGTGTTCTCCAAAGGGTTGAGGGTTTCGTGCCTATGTATATTGCTTTATTACAGTCTAGGTGAAATATTACAAAGCTGGGACCAGTATGAGGCAGAGGCTCCCAGCCAGTTTAGAATGGAAATTGCTGTGTGAAAGGCTATCTCCTGGCTTCTCAATTTAGCAGAAAAAGCTAATGCTCTGATGAGTCCAGATTTCCTTAAGTGGTATTAAATTGGGAGTTTCACAACAATAAGTACTGGCATTATGTTGCTGGTGGATCTGAGTTACATGACATGCATGTAAGCAAATCTGCTTTATAGAAACAGATATGACAGTTAATTCATTACACTCTGAAAATTTTTTATCTTAATTAGGCTGAAAAACTCACTCCCAGTTAGGATAATTTTCAGTTATTAAATGAAAATGCTGAAAACATTAATCTATTTGAATGACAAAATTTAAAAGCAGAGTAATACTCTTTAAAGTGTTGCAGCTGAATACCAACAACTGTACTAACTGTGTCCATAACAATCATCTGCACTACTGATCATTAACTTCACAATGAGTAACAGTGCTGATTTATTTAATGAACCTGCAGGTAATTGTTGTTTCCTTTACTAATTACATCAGGGAAATGAGACCTGTTAGCACTGAAATGGCTTGAAATGCTTAAGCAAACCTTTCTGAAGGGTAAAATGCCTGGCTATTTTTCTCTTACATTCTGCCCTGAGATAAGTTTTTTGTTATGCCCCTGCTGTTCTAATTAATATGAAGCATCTTTTTCATCCCTTAAGTGCAAACCTTGTACATATATGCTTTAGTATTCTGGGAAATTCCCCCACATGCCTGTTTTATCTAACATTACAAATTATATTTTTTCTCAGGTCCTCTTGTGTTTAATCTACTAAGTGACAACGAGGATACAACCATTTTTTACCTCATTCTTGTTCAGACGTAGGTTTCTATGAGGACAGGCTCTTCTGTTATAGTGGCTGTACCAAAACTTCTTTAGGTCAAAGAGAAGTGACCTAATTGACAGGGAGCAGGAATGACTGAGTTGGAATGCTTAGATTATCTGGGATATCAGTTTCAGTTCCTGCTATTGCAAGTGTTTGACTTGATTGTTTATTATTGGCAGGGCCTAACGTCATTCTTCCTATCTGAGCTATTAGCATTGAGAGTCATGCAACAATAGGTTAATTCACTTGTAAAAATGTGTCATGTGTAGTACACTTTATGCAGAGGGGCTTTTTCAGCAAATGCCAGCCTGTTCTGCCTAGATGATAAGAAGGGAAAAAAGTCCGTGCAAAATTAGATCTCCTCATAATTTGATTTTGTTAACTTTCCAAAGATGAGGAAATTCACAAGCAAAGGGTGGAAACACAAGAATCAGAACCTGTGTTTGAGGGGAGGGAAAATCAAGAGAATAAAATTCCAGAAGGTCTCTAAATTCAGTTACCATCTCTATCAGGGCAAATGGCAGGATCCTACTTTCTGGGGAAGTGTCTCATGATAAAGTCTATATTCCTTGATATCACTGTGCTATAGCTCCAAAGCCAAACCACAAAAAAATGTCCAAGCACTTATTTTACAACAGTGAAATACCTGATAGCAGAGAAGAGAGTAGAAGTTATCTTCCCAAGGCAGAGTTTAATAACACAGGAAGCTATTCTACCACATAATGAGGGTCACCCCTTGGAAAAAGGAGCACTGACCACAAAGGTCTTACCAACCTGCTGCTGGTATTATAATTGAAACATAACAAATTTTTTTTCCACATTAGTGATAACTTTGCTGTGAAAGGACAGAGTGATCTTGATGTTCTCTTACAATTTATAAAGATTTTAAGTTGAATGAACAGTTCATCTGTTAGTCTTTTCATTTGTCCCCTGTTGTCTCTCCATGCCCTGAAAAAGTAATCATTTTAATTGAGTTGTTAGCTCTCACAGCTCCTTCTGCTAACCCAAGCAAACACTCAGTCACTACTGTCACCTTGCCTTGGTCTAAAACTACTACATTTTGCCAACGATTTTCTTAAGGACTATAATATGTCTTTCCATTTCATTATATCAGGTGGCTGGAATGCAATTTAACTTTTAAACAGGATCATTATTGAATCTAGTTTACCTTGAGCTGTGAATTGACTTAACTGTAAGTTTTAAAGAGTTATGTTTAAAAAAACCTTGTGTTTGCACTAAATTGAACTAAATTTTTTTTAACTCAGAAAGAAAAGTAATAGCAGCAGAAATGAAATAAAAGATTTGAATAAGCATAAAGCTATGGAATAAAAAAATTGAAAAAAAGTCTGATTATACATCTAAATTAAAAAGCATGACACTGGCATGACTCATTTCAAGGCATCTAAGATCTAATGAGTATCAGGTTCTGAGGTGAATATTAACAACTCAGCAATATTTGTGGGAATGAATAAATGTACATTAGACAATCTAAAACTCTCAAACTGCATTGCAAATACATACTTCCTCTTCTGAAAAAGTGATACACAGAACATTTTTAAATAGACCACTATTTAATCAGTCAATATTTTCCCTGGGATTCCTAAGAACAGATTGTGATCCTGATCTTAGATTCTTACCTTAGATTCTTATAAGGTAAACCTTACATTCATAAAATGTAAAATACTGTCTTTTACACAGACTATGCTATAATCACATTTGGCTAGTTCCTGGATAAGATGCTATTTTTCCCCATTTTTATGACAGAGTTCTGGAGGAGTGGTTTTACATTCTGCTGTGTCTACCTGAAAATATTTCCTTCCCCCATCCTCTGCCCTTGTGTATATTCTTGTGGGGAATATTACTATAGCAGTTCTGTCTTATATGAAAACAGCTGAAGGTAAGCTCATCTGACTCTCAACATTGAGCTGGTCACTTCACTCAATGGGAAGAAATAAGTTCTTCTTCCTGTGATACTCATTTAGAAATAGAGAGCTATACCAACGAAGGACATCCCAGCATGTAAATCTTTCATAAACTTACAATCTCATGTGTTTTATACAGTAAATATAATTTCTATACTCCATACCTTCTCCATGTGCCACCATAATTTGATGTTACAGAAAGCTACATGTTCAAAGGAGAGGTGGAAAAGTACAAAAAGAGCAGGAAAGAAATCCCTGTGCAGTGAAGTTCCAAGCTTCTGCCTTAAGCAGAATAATTTTTTTCTTATCATCACAGGTAGCTTCCTTCCCTCTCTTAAATGTCCCAGCAATGAAACAAAGCAGTAAAACTTGAATAATTAGGAAAGAAGAGGAATTATTTTTTTTTTAAATGGAAATTAACTTTGATATCTAAAACCAGAAAATAACCCTTGAACCAATTTTATGTGCTAGTAACCTGTTTGCTATTACCTATGCATTAGAAGTTTTTGCACCCAATTATAGCATATATACTTAGGATCTTTGCAAGGTCAGAGTGAAAGATGCTCTAAGTATAAGACAGATAATTTAAAATTTTCTTCTGTGTGAAAAATCATCTCTGCCTGAAATGGGTTCATTGTTACTTAGAATTGTGCCTCACTTGAAGACTTTACAAAGCTCACTGACATTTCCTTTGAAGAAGAACTATTCTTCAAGTTAATAACACAATGCAGTGATACACAAATCACAGCTTATTTTACATATCTTTTTGAATATTTCACTTTTCCAGAATTGTCTCTCTCTACCTGGAGTGAACTTATAATATTTATAATTATAATTATAGTATTCTTATAAATGATGCTGACTATATTGCCTTATAAATTTTGTCACATTCATTAATATTTTATAAGGATTATACCATTAAAAACATACTTTCATGGAATGAAAAGGTTATGAAAATGAAATGTCACACACTATGATTTTGCCTTAAAGATCGTAGTCATTTACACAGCACTCTAGAATGGTAGTATAAAGAGAACAGTCTTTCTTTTTGATAGGCTTCATTCAGGAGCCAGTATTTCACATTTCATGCAGCATGTTATGTATGGAAATCACTTTGAAAAGGTCACCATCTATCCTAGTCACTTCTTGCTTAATTAGACAGTGTAGTATCATGCATTAAGCAATGCTGTTTTAAAGGAATTCAAGCAAAGATAAGAAACCATAATGACAATGTCAACTGATACTTAGTTAGGTACATCAGACATGTGCACGTGCTTCGTGTGTGCTTGACAATGAATGTAGATTGTATATACAACCACTACATCACAGAAAAAGAAATTTTAAACTCCTATTTCTTTACTGCTGTAATATATGGGGGAACTCTTGGGTTGAAATGCAGACACTGTAAAGCTGAATGGAAAACTCCTTTTAGCTAGAATATGACCAGTTTAACTGAAAAATATGATAGCAAATATGCCCAGTTTGAACTTGAGTGCCAGAGAGAAGCATCAGTCTGAAGGTGTGAGACATGCCCATATTATTACTGAGTACTGGAGCAAAGACATTATTTCAGGTTAATATTTCAGTCAATGAATGTTATAAAAACTACAGGTTCATACAAGCCACAAACATTTAGACTCTATTCTGTAACTTCTCTTTGGAAAATTTTTTTGACCTGAAACATGCCAAATTATTCAGAAAACTGCATACAATATTTTTGGAAAACCTGGAGAGAAGTGGTCTTTTTTTTTTTCAGTGGAAAATCATATTTCTTTGAACTTTGGAGGTTAAGAATTTTTATTCTTTGCTTTGTTTTTATTCTCTTTTCAATCTGTTGGGTTTTATACATAACTGTATGGACATCAGACTGTCAGCTTTATGTGATGTTGCAGTACAGTTTATTTATATTTTAAATTTAACTTCAGATCTTTACTGGTATAGGAAGGCCACTTTGGAAGACTGTTTTGTGACTAAGTGATTTCATTGTCAAAAGAAATATTCTGGTATGTAACCTTTTTCATGACTTTGTCCTTGGTATACTGACTTTTCCCTTTAAGGTAAATGTCTTACTGGTGGACTCTTCCACTCTCCAGGTGTAATTAACTCTTCTCCATGTCTGCTTCTGCTGAGTTCCTTACAAACATTCAAGTCAAAAAGTATCATTCTCCCGGCAGACTGGAAATTGGTCAATATGACACTGATATGAGAAGGGTCAGAAGGATGATCCGGGAAATTACAGGACTGTCAGCTTGACTTCGGTGCCCAGAAAGCTGATGGAGCAGCTCATCCTGAGTACCATCACACAACACATGTGGGACAACCAGATGATCAGGCCCAGTCAGCATGGGTTTATGAAAGGCAGGTCCTGCTTGACAAACCTGATCTCATCCTATGACAGGGCGACCTGCTTGTTGGATGAGGGAAAGGCTGTGGATGTTGTCTACCTTGACTTTAGTAAGGCCTTTGACACCATTTCTCACGACATTCTCCTGGTGAAATTGGCTGCTTGTGGCTTGGATGGGCACACCCTTCACTGGGTAAAAAACTGGCTGGATGGCCGGGCCCAAAGAGTTGTAATGAATGGCGTTAAATCCAGTTGGCGGCCAGTCACGAGTGGTGTCCCCCAGGGCTCGGTTTTGGGGCCACTCTTGTTTAACATCTTTATTGATGATCTAGATGAGGGGATCGAGTGCACCCTCAGTAAGTTTGCAGATGACACCAAGTTGGATGGGAGTGTTGATCTGCTCGGGGGTAGGGAGGATCTACAGAGAGATCTGGACAGGCTGGAGCGATGGGTAAAGGACAGCTGGGGGAGTTTCAATAAGGCCAAATGCCGGGTGCTGCACTTGGGCCACAACAACCCCCAGCAGCGCTACAGGCTTGGGGAGGAGTGGCTGGAGAGCTGCCAGTCAGAGAGGGACCTGGGGGTGTTGATTGACAGCCGGCTGAACATGAGCCAGCAGTGTGCCCAGGTGGCCAAGAAGGCCAAAGGCATCCTGGCTTGTATGAGTAATAATGTGGCCAGAAGGGACAGGGAAGTGATCTTACCCCTGTACTCGGCACTGGTGAGGCCGCACCTCAATTACTGTGTTCAGTTTTGGGCCCCTCACTACAAGAAAGACATTGAGAGGCTGGAGTTTGTCCAGAGAAGGGCAACGAAGCTGGTGAAGGGTCTGGAACACAGGTCTTATGAGGAACGGCTGATGGAACTGGGATTGTTTAGTCTGAAGAAGAGGAGGCTGAGGGGAGACCTCATCGCCCTCTACAACACCCTGAAAGGAGGTTGCAGAGAACTGCGGATGAGTCTCTGTAATGAAGTAACAAGCAATAGGACAAGAGGTAATGGCCTCAAGTTGCACCAGGGAAGGTTTAGACCAGGTATTAGGAAGTATTTTTTTACAGAAGGGGTTGTTAGGCGTTGGAATGGGCTGCCCAGGGAGGTGGTGGAGTCCCCATCCCTGGAGGTGTTTAAGAGTCGGGTTGACATAGCGCTGAGGGATCTGGTGTAGTTGGGAACTGTCAGTGTTAGGTTAATGGTTGGACTAGATGATCTTCAAGATCTTTTCTAACCTAGATGATTCTGTGATTCTGTGATTTAAGTGAATGAGTAAAATTGTAGAATCAATTTTTAGCCTAATTTCTCTGTAGTTTCAGCTCTTTAAAATATGCTAATATTTCAAATGTAATTAATGCCTTTGTGCATACAGAGAGGGTTTTTTTATTCAGTGACAGCTTTTCACTTTTTTGGACACTTCTATAAATGTTAGCTAAATGAGGAGTAATGAAACTCCTCCTCTTTTACATGCCTGCATAATGTAAACATGTATATATTCAGGTTGCACATGGACCATTTGAGATATTCTGAAAGGACAGTCAGGGAAGCTGCTGTTCAACCTGAAGATATTTTCCAGGGTTGTGATGAAGATAAAACCTTGTAAGATATTATGAATTATGAAAACTGAACCCTTCAAAACAGTTTCAATATTCACAAGACTTTGAAGCCCACTTCCACAGTGTGCTTTAGGGTGTGGTGGATATTTTTATTCCCAAAGCAGGTCATGCAAGTCTATGTAGGGTCTATACAGCTAAAATGGAAGCAGCTGCTCCTCAGAAGTTTCTCAGGTTAGTACTGTTATTGAGGGTCAGAATGAAGGTCAGGGTTTTGTCTTCAGTCAGTTCAGAATTACTGGTTGTTGAAGAAGTCTTCAACCTTCAGGCATGGAAGAGGCCATGAACAGAGATACCCTTTTATTGGCATCTCTTCCCTGTGATCAGGTTTAAAGTGAGATGGAGGAGAGCTGGCAGGCAGGATCCCATAGGAATCCTGTGTGTCTTCCATTAATATTTAATAATGGAAGAATGGACAAGAAAGATTTCAAATTCACCAGACAGTTTGGAAATTTAAGTTAATTCCTTCTCTGCTGGAAATTTTTTTCTGAGCTAGTATTATGCAGTTTCTGAGATTTAAAATTATGTGCTTTGGAAGAGTGGGGTTTTTAAAATTTCTTTTCTTATACTTTTCTGTATTCATTTCTGACTCATTTCCACCATATTTGTGATAAGTGAGATCACAATTTCCTGTCTGGGTTCCTTGAATAGACAATTTGCATTTATTTAGGTGCTGCTGTGGAGATAGACAGGTTTTTGAAAACACTGAATGCAATACTTTTATTTATATAGGGTGCTTCCTGGGAATGATAGCTTAGTGCCTGTCTTTAGGAGCTCCATAAACAGTTCAAATGTTTGTTGGTTTTTTTTTTTTTTTTAGCCCCTCTGCATCTATGCCAGCTTGAGAGGTTATTTCCCTCCCTCTGTTTCCACTGTGCCTCTCTGGAAGCTGTGCCTCCTTTAAATTTATAGGGTAAGTTGAATATATGAGTTGTTTGTTTTTCCTAATCAGTCAATTCAAGATTTTCATATTAACTTGCAGAATTTAAATTGAATTTATTTGCAACTCAACTCTTTTGCGCTGAAGTGAACCCATACAGATGGAAGATAGAAAAAACACTTGATGCAGCTCTATTGACCCAGTCTGAGATGCTGACACAAGATCCTGCAGTCGAGAAGGAGCTTTGCCCACAGGTCAGTCAATTCTGCGACAGGCATGGCAGCCTCCTGCAAAGCCTTCCAGATTTGTTTTGTACCTAAAGGGGATTTTGTCTGATACTGAACAAATTAATATGTTAAAAATATGCATCAATGTACTAAAACATACTCCTAATTGGAACTGAAGCTCAGGAACTAAAAAGAGTAATTGAATTTCCCATTTTTCAAATGTAGATATTCTGTGCTCTGTTAGTAGCATTTTAAATTACTTTAATTGTATTCAAAATATGATCTGTTTTTTCAATCTAGGGGATCATTTTATATATTTAAATTCTGGATGTCTCTACAGGCCAGTTAACTGAAGTATACAATGGCTCTAAAAACTTCCCAAATAAAGTACACAACCTCGAAAGTCACTAGGTTGCTTAACTATGAGTCAGCAACAGCTTTACTGAGGCTAGTTGAGCTCAGCTATAATGCTTGGAGCATCTGGGACCACTAAAAATAAATTTGGATTTTTTTAATGGAATGAGTCAAACATACATTTTATGTGAAAACACCCGCAACAGTTTGAAAAATATGATTCATTTTCTTATAAACAGAAATGTAAAATTTTAAAATGAAAATGTCAGTCATCAGATCTAGAAAGATGTCTTCCTATTTAAATAAGCTGCAAGTCCAATGCAAAGCACACCAAGACTTGTATCAATCCCTAAAAAGTGCTAGTGAGAGCTGAATGCCAAATAGCTTCCCAGGAGGCATGTTATGCTAATCACTATGGCAATCAGTTATTCATCATTCTTGCAGACATGTATTTTCCATTTACGCTAACAGGGTGGTTGATTGGATTTTGTTCATTAAATGGGCAGAGTCAAAACTGGTCTTATAAACTGCTGTTCAAGTTAATTAGTGAGTATGTGTGTACTCAGAAGCAGAAAACTAAGTTTTAAAATTATAAACTACATCAATCAGGCATCTTTTCTACATTATACCAAAATCATTCCATTTGGTGTATTCAGCATAAAAAAGAAAGCAAAAATGCTGCATTTTCATTTCCCCGTTCTCTGATGGTCTGGCAATAAATGTGATGTTACTCGTAAAAGAGTAAGAACAGATATTTGCTTTTGCTCTGTTGTCTTACCTAAAACTCTCCCAGGCTCTGCGTCTATCTTGAGAAATAGTGCAAGGATTGGAAGATCCTTAGTAGTGTTTGGTGTTTGTTCTTTTACAGTCTTTAGATGACAGGTAACAAAGATGACCTCCAAGCACTACCAAGAGGTTACAACCTAAACAGTAATAATTAAAACTATGATGATAACAATTTAAAGGCAATTAGTGGTGTTAACACTGGACTTTGATTCTGGATATCCAGTTTCAGCTCCTACATTTTATGTCCATGTGGGAAAGGTGGTTTCATTACCCTGGGTACATTCCCAAGTTTCCCATGCATACTGGTGAGTGTCCCTTTGTAAAACAGAGGCAGACATGTTTTTTCTTCTGTCTACTGCAAATGATTTAAAGATCCATCTGAGGATTTCTCAGATCTCAAACACCTTTCCTTTCTAACTTGTATCACATGTCTGGGAGGAGATTTGATTGTTCTGGCCCTGGGAATAGAGGGTATTCTCAAACAGCATCATTTCGATATTGGAGCTTTCTGTGTGAATAGTTCAATATTCATTGGACAGCAAAAGCAGGATCTTTAACTTTGAATTTAAAGCACTTGGGTTCCACAGTTTCCAAACAGGAAGAGGAGGAGATTTGCGAATCAGTCTTTCACAGAACATTCTAGTGCTTTGTCCACTGTACAGGAGAGAACAATGGGAGAGTAAGTTGGGGTGTGATTGGGGTCTTATCTATTGCTCACTTGTCTCCAGACTGAGAAGTCCTTATCCTTTTAGCCTCTCCCCAGGTGGGAGATTTACAGAATTTCACAGAATCATCTAGGTTGGAAAGGACCTTGAAGATCATCTAGTCCAACCGTTAACCTAACACTGACAGTTCCCAGCTACACCATATCCTTAAGTGCTATGTCAACCTGCTTCTTGAACACCTCCAGAGATGGGGACTCCACCACTGCCCTGGGCAGCCCATTACAATGCCTAACAACCCCTTCTGTAAAGAAATGCTTCCTAATATCTAGTCTAAACCTTCCCTGGTGCAACTTGAGGCCATTACCTCTTGTCCTATTGCTTGTTACTTCATTACAGAGACTCATCCGCAGTTCTCTGCAACCTCCTTTCAGGGTGTTGTAGAGGGCGATGAGGTCTCCCCTCAGCCTCCTCTTCTTCAGACTAAACAATCCCAGTTCCATCAGCCGTTCCTCATAAGACCTGTGTTCCAGACCCTTCACCAGCTTCGTTGCCCTTCTCTGGACAAACTCCAGCCTCTCAATGTCTTTCTTGTAGTGAGGGGCCCAAAACTGAACACAGTAATTGAGGTGCGGCCTCACCAGTGCCGAGTACAGGGGTAAGATCACTTCCCTGTCCCTTCTGGCCACATTATTACTCATACAAGCCAGGATGCCTTTGGCCTTCTTGGCCACCTGGGCACACTGCTGGCTCATGTTCAGCCGGCTGTCAATCAACACCCCCAGGTCCCTCTCTGACTGGCAGCTCTCCAGCCACTCCTCCCCAAGCCTGTAGCGCTGCTGGGGGTTGTGGCCGAAGTGCATCACCCGGCATGTTCTAGATGTTCTAGATGAAGTCAAGTAAGAACACCAGGAGGCCTGCATGGGTAAACAAAGAGCTCCTGGAAAAACTCAAACACAAAAAGGAAGCCTACAAAGGATGGAAGCAAGGACAGGAAGCCTGGGAAGTATACAGAGAAGCTGTCTGAGAGATCAGGTTAGGAAGACCAAAGCCCTGATAGAATTAAATCTGGCCAGGGATGTCAAGGGCAACAAGAAAAGCTTCTAAGGTACATTGGTGGTGAAAGGAAGACTAGGGAAAATGTGAGTCCTCTCCAGAAGGAAACAGGAGACCTGGTTACCAGGTATATGGAGAAGGTGGAGGTAATCAGTGACTTTTTCCCTCAATATTCACTGGCAAGTGCTCCAGCCACACCACCCAAGATGCAGAAGGCAAAGGCAGAGACTGGGAGAATGAAGATCTGCCCACTGTGTGAGATGAAGTTCAAGACCATCTAAGGAATCTGAAGCTGCACAAGTCTGTGAGACCTGATGAGATACATCCACAGGTCCCAAGGGAAGTGGCAGATTAAGTGGCTTAGCCAACATCCATCATATTTGAGAAGTCATGGCAGTCCAGTGAAATTCTCACTGACTGGAATAGTGGAAACATAAACCCCCTTTTTTAAAAAGAGAAAAAAAGGAAGACCCAGAGAACTACAGGCCAGTCAGTCTCGCCTCTGTGTTAGGCAAGATCATGGAGCAGATCCTCCTGGAAACTATGCTAGGGCACATGGAAAATAAGGAGGTGACTGCTGACAGGCAACATGGCTTCACTAAGGGCAAATCATGCCCGAGGAATTTGGTGGCTTTCTATGGCAGCATTACAACGTTGGTGGAGAAGGGAAGAGCAACTGACGTCATCTACCTGGACTTGTGCAAAGGATTTGACACTGTCCCGCATGACATCCTTGTCTCTAAATTAGAGAGACATGGATTTGACTGATGGACCACTCAGTGGATAAGGCATTGGTTGGATGGTCACACTCAAAGAGTTGAGATCAACAGCCTGGTGTCCAAGTGGAGAGCAGTGACGAGTGGCGTTCCTCAGGGATCAGTATTAGGACCGGCGATGTTTAACATCTTTGTTGGTGACATGGACAGTGGGATTGAGTGCACCCTCAGCACGTTTGTGGATGACACCAAGCTGTGTGGTGCAGTCGACACACTGGAGGGAAGGGATGTGCCATCCAGAGGGACCTGGAGAGGGTTGAGATATCTGCCTGTGAAAACCTCACGAAGTTCAACAAAGCCAAGTGCAAGGTCCTGCACATGGATGGAGGCAATCCCAAGCAAAAATATAGGCTGGGTGATGAGTGGGTTGAGAGCAGCCCTGCGGAGAAGGACTCGGAGGCATTAGTGGATGGAAAACTGACTGAGCCAGCACTATGTGTTCATAGCCCAGAAAGTCAACCATATCCTGGGCTGCATCAAGAGAAGTGTTGCCAGCAGGTTGAGGGAGGGGATTCTCCCCCTCTACTTGCTCTCATGAGACCCCACCTGGAGCACTGTGTCCAGCTCTGGGGCCCCCAACATAAGAAGGACATGGATCTGTTGAAGTGAGTCCAGAGGAGGCCACAAAGATGATCGAGGGCCTGTAGCACCTCCCCTGTGAGGACAGGCTGAGAGAGTTGGGGTTGTTCATCCTGGAGAAGAGAAGGTTCTGGGGAGACCTTATAGTGGCCTTCCAGTACTTAAAGGGGGTCTACAGGAAAGATGGGGAAGGATTCTTTATCAGGGAGTGTTGAGATAGGACAAGGGGTAACGGTTTTAAACTGAAACAGGTTAGATTTAAGTTAGCTATAAGGAAAAAGTTCTTTCCTGTGGGAGTGGTGAGACACTGGAACAGGTTGCCCAGAGAAGCTGTGGCTGCCCCCTCCCTGGCAGTGTTCAAGGCCAGGTTGGACGGGGCTTTGAGCAACCTGGTCTAGTGGAAGGTGTCCCTGCCCATGTCAGGGAGGTTGGAATTAGATGGTCTTTAAGGTCGATTCCAAACCAAACCTTTATATGATTCTGTGATTCTATGATACCCTTGATCATTTTAGTAGTTTTTCTATTTGCTAGTTCTATTATTTTTGAGCTGTGGAGACCTCAAGTGCACACAGCACCAGTACTGTGGTAAAACCAAAGTTTTGTCTTGCAGAAAAGTGCTGTTTTATCTTACTCTCAATAATTTTCCTGATGATACCCAAGTTTAACATTCTAGTAGCCATTATATGGTGAGCCATGAGTTTCTGACTCTCATTGAGGTTACTCACTTGTCAGTTCCACACTCAGCATGAGGTTAGCATGTTTTAGATTTTCTTCATCTCACATATTTTGGCATTGAAACATACTTGTTGCCTTTTTTACTCCTTCACTTTGTTTTGTGCAGTCATTCTGGAGTGCTTCAACATTATCTGCCATTTAATTACCTGAAAGGCCTTAGTATCGTCATAATTTTGAGATTTAGGTGTCCAAAGGAGATGTAAGGTAGCCAGACGTCTCTCACCTTAGTCTGAGCTCTGTAAAACTGGCAGCATCAATTACAAAACAGAAAGCTTGTTAGTCCCTTTTCCTGGATGGCATTCCTCCTCTATAGCATCTTGCCAAGAGCCTCATGGAAAATTGTTATGGCACTACAGACCCTACTCTACTGAAATTCAACAAAATAAGGTGGGGCAGGGGAACAGATTTTCACATCCCACATCGTGTGGATGGAGAGGGTTATGTGAGTCCTGTAGTTTCATTTTAGATTTGGCTTGATTTTTGGTCTATATAAGAAGATTTACAGGCTCATGTGGCTTTTTTTCCCATATTTTTCTCACCTTTTTAGATGTTTACAGACCCTTTTGCACTTTGTTGGAAGACAGGGCAGGGAGGGGAAGAAGGGGCTGCCCAGGGACTTGTAGGGCAGGGTGAAGTGCTACTTTTTAATCTCTGTAACGGGAGCAGGAGAGACACTCAGTGTACTGTGGGTGATTTGTTTTTTCCTAGTAAGACTTAAATGTAGTATAACCAGAAAATATATTTGCTTTTGAGTCTTCTCGAATACCAGGATTATGCATTGACTCTACTGATCATCTGACAGCCCATGTAAAATAATCTGGTGGTCACAGCAGAGTGGGAATTCAGTCTTTTCACCTAAAGCACATCTGAAACTTCTTAATTTGAACAAACATACATATAAAATGTTATCATGTAGAATGACTCTTTCCAAAATAATGATAGACTTGGGTGTATATATTACTCAAGAATAAGGGGTTGAGTTATGCAAAACTAAGCAACTGAATTGAGGCTTCTTCTAAATCAGTCAGTCACTCCACATGGTGAAGTTTTAAAGGAATATCAGAAGGACTACCCCGTTTTACTATCCTGTCTTTAAAAGTCCCTTTTGTAGAAGATAAGAGATGGTGTCATTATGAAATGGAAGCGCCTGCTCAGCCAGGCATCAGAGCAATGCATCTTAGAGTAAAATTGTACTTGCTAAAGCTTTGACCCAGATATGCTTCAAATACTTTCAATATCTTTTTATTCATGTGTTTTCTATTACTGGAAGGAAATTGATGCATTTTCCCATTTTATTTTCTGTACAAACATCTAAATATGCTGAATACCTCTATATGTGATTAACACATATAGTGCCTGTCTCTGTTATTCATTTTGATATTATGTCTTTCAAGAAGACTTTCTTATGGTTTTATTCTGTGTTTTTTTAGAATTGATGAGTTTGAACTTAAAAGTGGAAAAAAACCCAAAACCATATCAAAAAGGAGGGTATTTTTCTCTAGCCAGACATGTCTATTTCATCATAGTAAAAGATGAATAAAGAGGCATAACAGATTTCTTTATCAGTTTCTTCTGATGACTAGGTAGATTCTTATACAAGCTGGGGTGCTTCGTTAATAGTCTGACAGCAGAAAAGGAGCACAGGAAGGAAGAATAACTGTGCATCCTTACATCTGTGCCAGCATGCTTAAGCTGCTGACCACTGTCATAAGTAATGTGAATAACTGAAATTGCTAGTATACAATTTTCCACAGATTTGTCTTCTAGGCCTTTAATATATATACACTATTATTATCTTGTTTAAAGTATTAAAAAGATGAACCATAATAAAGGCAAAGTCGGTGCTCAGGTCTGTCTTCACTGGAATTGAGAGAAAAGTCTTAAAGCAAACTCAGGACTTGTATTTTTGGAAGCAGCCTGTGTGTTGTCATGCTTAGGGAGGCTGTCTGCAATAGCCTAAAGCCAACTAACTGGTTGTGATAAAATGCTGTTCATTTTCTCTTATCCCTGACACTGTTTTGCTCAAAAGCATAGGAAGTAATTAAGAAGGAAAATGTCTTTCATCTTCAGATGAACTGTGATGATAGCCATAAAATGGCAAGAGTGGGTTGCAGTTTCGTAGAAGTTCTGATAGGATATGGATTTTCAATATGCACAGTTCTCCACGTCAGCAAACCCAGGTCATTACAGTTTTCTGTGACATTCATAACTAATTTAGTGGAAGTTCTGATATAATATGTTATTTAAGCCATTTTGTAATTGAAGTCTCAGTTCAAATGGTGACTGTGGCAATCTATTTTTGTTTCCAGAATGGGCTTTTTGACTTTGTATTGTGTTGCAAAGTCATTTACCCATATAGATATGCATTTCATTAAAAAGTGATCTGGGATTATTGAAAACTCAAATAAAACTATCAAAAAAGAAAACTATTTGCTATAATTGGGTCATCTGTTATTACATTTTTTCCTCCAAAAGGTTATGTGAATTCTTGAAAGCTTTTTTTGTTGTGATTTATCAGACAAAGTATTTCAAATTTAAAACAAATCAACTAAACCTTTCAAGTGAACATGAAATGGCCATGCTGTGCTTTTGTGCCTGAACAGCTATGGGGTATCAGTGACACTTGAAAGAATGTTATACATGACAGAGAGGTCCCATAAACTATATAACACTTCAGCACATAGGAGATTGTCCTTGGTGGCTTCCTTATAAAGCACTTATTCTCATGACTTTTTTTTTAAATGTTTTTATCTCTGAAGCTAATTTGGAGACTTATTTTGCAGTTTTTTTTAGGTATAGTTTCATGTTGAGAGTTCCAGACTTCTTGCATCTTTCGGTTATTTATTTATAAAAGTAGTAGCTACCCAGGGAAACCAACACATATGTGAAATTAGAATGATGCCAAAAATTATTTGGTTTTAATGGGCGCGTTGTCTACATTCACTATTGAAGATTCATCATTTTCTTCTTGGAAGTCATGTAATTAAAAGGTTGCTACTGCTGGAACCCAAAACATTTGTGTCACCCTGTCCTCAATGAATATAATTCAGGAGCTGACAGGAGATAAGATAAAAGTCAATAAAAAGAGAATTATTTATTAAAAAGATCTAATGTTACAAGAACAGTACACAGGAACTATTATATTACTGTGTCTTCCACATCGTATATACCATTATATATAGCATATATACAGATTGTATACAACATATCTAACATTTTGATATGGGCCATGACAATATCTTTCTTTTGGTCTGCTAAACAAAGTTTCTTTCTCTTTATTTTTTCCAAACAGATCTTGTGGCATTATACAAAAATACAGTCTCCTCAGTGACACTAGACTGCACTATTACAATCTTTTACATGAAAAAGGAAGGAGCTTTCCTTTGCAACTAAAAAATAATATGTCATGATAAGGAAACATCATCTTCTACAAAGTAACAAATAGGTAATACATAGGTACTTAAACATTTTAAACATGTTTATTAATATATTTAAGATGCAAAATACATATTCTGTTCATGTTGAATATAAAACATACCCCTTTTTATCCCTGCAATAGAATTACATTACCTGATGGTATGTTCAGTATTTCTATCTGTATCTTGATACTAGAGATCGAGATATATCTAGATGCAACTCTGTCTCCTTATCAGACTTTAATTCTTATAAAGCATAGCCATTTATTGTATTCAGAAAGTTGCTTAACCGGAAAGCCACCAGCAGTAACTGTAGCCTTTTTGAATACTCTGAAATAAACTGCATTGGCAAGCAACTGTATAAAAAATAGAGAAAATGATGCTTAACTAATTTATAAAATAACCATTTTGCTTTTTTGGTTTGTCACTTTATTCTTGTTTATTTTAACCTTTTAAAAAACAGTGGTTTGGTAATGCAAGTTCTCTGCACAGTAACAACGCTACTGTTTTACAAATGACAGCAGGAAGTTATTTTCTATGAGTTTGCTCTATCAACAAGGTACATTCCACCTCCTTTCTTTGATGTCAAAGGCTCTTCCAGAAGCAGAGATATAGAAGTTCTTCTGTCTGTATCTACAGTCTATGCTCAGCTAGCATTCCTGCCTTTGTTTTCCTAGCAACATGGTGACTAAGTAAATTTAAAACCTATTTTTTAGAAAATTATTTAAAATATCAGTGGGTAATAAAGATTTGAGTTAAAACATCTCTGAAAAATTTTACTGGTAAAATATTCAAAAGAAAAAAAAAGTAGTCATAGTCAGCTTTTTACCTACCAAGCACTTTATCTGTGTTGTGCTTTCTTGGCTACTATTTTAAAACTGCTAAGAAAGGGCACAGTAGCTAAATGCCAAGTATTATTTTGCTAGTGAGCTGGCAAATTAATTGTATTTTAGACCCAGAACACATCAACCAAAATAAGGGTGCATCAAAATTTTTAGAGGGATGGACAGCTAGAAAAACTATGCTATTAGGACTTGCCTGTTAAACTCTTTTGACTTGATTATTCCCAGGCAAGGGAATGTTCATCCTAGGCACGATCTCTAGACACATGGTAGTAAAACACTGTCCCTTGTAACACCATGCACACCATAATTGTACAAACACACATACCATATACCCTGGGGATCATTTTGATTTGGGTGCCAATACGTGGAAAAGCCTTCCAATGTAGATAAATTGTCCAAATGAGTGAAAAATGTGGGGATTAAAACTAATAGCACACAGTCCCTACAAGAATAATTTCTAGTGAGCTATAGCAATAGAGCCAATTAGCTAAATAACTGGAATGATGCTCAGCAGCACTTATCCAAATATTTTTTTTCAGACATAGCATTCTCTAAAATATATCCTACTGGAGTCTGTGTATATGTGAAAGATTACATTCCAAAAAAATGTTAATATTATCTCCATAATATGCTTTCATATATGCTTCAACTCGATTACCAAATATATAAAGCACAGAATGTTACTAAAAAATGGACCCAGAAAAAAAAAAAAAAAATGTTACAACTGAGAAGTGGTTGGAAAAAGTAGGTTTATCTGCTTGCATTGCTTTATTTGTCCACTTAACAGCCTAACATATATCATGTTTAAATGCCCAGTGGAGTTTTCATTGTCATATGTGTTAGGAACTGATTTTTTATTTGCTATTGAAAATAAATATTTGATTCATTTGACATTAAATCATGTGGTATTTGATAAAAAACAAACTTGTTTCCTTTTAAGTTTGTGTTTAATCATTTTCCATTTACCTTGTAATAAAATAAATGGCTTTTCTGCTCCATTTTGACACTTTCTGAGTGTGCTGTCTAGTATTATATTGATAATTCTTTTTGTTAATTAAATACATATTCATACATTTTCAGAACAAATTCTCTGCACTTTTGCAGTGGGCTGTGTATCTAAACTGTGTTTTTCTCTTTTATTAGTAGGAACAGCCAACCATAGGGGATGCAAGAAAAGTATTTGACAAAGCTGTATCAAATTTTGTTCTATATTTTAAAAATGATTTTTTTCCAAACCAAACAGATGTACTATACTAGATACCACCGTTTAAACACCTAATGATACATGACTGGGGTCACCAAAATCAAACATATTAAAAAAGTAAAGTACATTTGACAGAAATTACCTTTGCTTACAAAAGTTTATTACATACAATCTGCATATTTTTGGGCCAAGAAATGTCCTCTCCCCAGAGGACTTTTACAAATAAAGAAGAGAAAAAAACCTGATGAATTATTGACTGTGTCTCCAACACTCCTCTAAGCGCACTACAGGCATTTCTATGGGTCTTTAAGCATTAGCTTGGGTTTCCAGTTTCTCCACGAACATAAAACTCCATCCCTTGATGTCATCAAGCTAAAGCAAACAAATAACAATAACAACAAAGTCTGCAGTCTTCACCATGAGGTTGAAGGAACCATCAGTGCCATAAGCAGTGTTACAGAGGATGAGGAAGTGGACCACACATGTAAGGTGGACTGAGCACTTGTTACTTTCCCTCCTGAAATGAAAATCAAAGTAATTAAGGAACAAACAATGCAAATGGTTTTCAGTACATTTAGGTACTAGATTTTGCCCCAAACCTATATTCTATTACACTCAGCAAAAGCCTAACTTTTAGGCAATGGATTACCTCGTGAGAACTGCAATCACAAAATAGGGTCTCTACACAAACATAAGGAAATTGAGTATTTTATGATGATATTACAGCAATGCATATGCTGAATCCTCATATTCAGTCTGAAAATGAACAGGAAATTCCAAAAGGGTATGTGGTTTTATGCCTTAATCCTCAAAAAGAATTAGGCTGTTGTCATCACAAATATTCTTCCTGGAACGAGGAATGAAAGCTAACCCTTGATCTTGATGTTTGTTCGGAGGAAAAAGCAGTCTTTTGCCCAGTAGCCCAGTGATGTTTTTAGATCACAGCAGTCCCTTAAAAAGGTGTGCTAAGGGGAAATGTGCTATGGGCTGGTGGTGACAACAGATCACAGGATGGGAAGGGAACCACGCTGGGTTTCTTTGGACCACAGTTGTCATAAGTGGAACTGATCTGTTGTGCTTAGTCTAATAAAAATTATCAGGTTAGAGGGAATGAAAGATTTTGTGGTCTAGAGTTATGTCTTAAAAGATGCATGAAACAAATATTACATGGAGTAAGTGTTGGTGTCTTCTACATTCTGCTGATAGCACTGTAGTTTGTGACTAGATTAGAGTTGAAATTTTAGGTCTAGATTGAAGTTTCAGGCTCACGCCTTTTGGAAAATACTCCTTAAAGACTAAAAAGTAATGTTTAGTAGAATTTTAAAGTGTTAGCAGAATGTTAGAATTAAGATTCCTCATGTTTAGGCAAAAAAGCAATGTTATTTTCTGTTTTTTCTTGCCATTAATCCTTCCATTCCTTTCTTACTTGTGCAATATTGATATTTTAAATTCTTTCAACATATTGCAGTAACCGAGGAAATAGAAGCTAGACATCATAATTTACTTAATGATAATACATTAATACTGTAATACATTAATAAATTAATAAAGTAATAACTACTCAAGGGAGCCAATGGAACCTACAGAGAAATTCAGCTTATTCTAAAGCAGGCACATACACAGGGTTCAGCTACCTAAATACATGTCATTTTAGCTGTGTTAGATAGTTCACCTCCTGCTGGTGGTCCAGAATGATGTGCATATCTTGTAAGTAAGTCCCACATCATATCTGCCAGCTCTGTGCAAATGTTTGGGACACCTTAGAACATCTCTGATATCCTTATGTGCCTATGTCTGAATATTTAAATTCAGAAGATCAGCTGATTTGCTGTCCAGACTCCACTGTTGGTCTGTGTGGATTACATCTCAGCTGATTACAATGCTGTTTGAGACACGTAGTGCATGTGTAAAGACATCTACAGCTCAATTAGGTTTCCAGATGTTATCCTAGAAATGGAGACGTTTCCTGTAAATCCTCTGCTTTGTTCATCAGCCCCACAAGGATGCCTCCAATGCTCTTGAGCATCTTAAATGGCACTAGACACCTTTGTTTCAGCATAGAACTGAAGACTGATTAATGATTTTATCTAATAGCTAGAGAATAGTGAGAACATTTTTTTCAGGTAGGAATAATAGAGTTAATGAGCATTGCTATAGTCACCACTCTTCCAAATATAAGTGTAACTTTACCTGAAAAAGATGGAACTCTGATCTGGGGACTTGCAGTTCCATCCCCTCCTTCACTGACTGCACAGACTTCAATGATGTAGACACCAACATCAGGAAGAAGCACCACCGCAGAGGTTTTCTGTGTTTCTATAACTTGACTGTTGCTCTGGCCTTCTTGCCTAAATAATACCTATGGTCAATAAAGTAGACAGTGGTCATAGTGGTCATTCAAGTTATATAACAGACATTTTCTGTAAATAACGCAGTCACTGAAATGCTAACTGCTTCATGCTTTCTGTAAGGATTTCTTGATATTACATTTGAACAGTCATCTGCTTTTACTCTCCCCTCCCTCCAATGGCTTCAAAACATTAATAGCAAAATATATTAACAATTAATGAATGTCAAAGGACATTAATTATGATCCAGAGTGAAGGTATAGCATTTTCCCTCTCCAGTATTGGGTGTTACACAATTTTTTCTCCAAAATTTCTTCAAAATGCATTTTGGGTTCCATTTGATTCAAATTCTTATCCCCAAATTCATGTAGATATTCACATTTTTGGCTCATGAACCCAACTTCAAATGTAAAGAAAATGTCCTAAATAATGTCCTTACTGTGTTTACCTTAGCTGGCTAAGTCAACTGAGAATAGCTCAGATCTGTCCCTGCATCTCCTGTGAAACTCAGTACAAGCTTATGGCGTGTGGGAGGAAAGCAAGTGAGTACATAGCTGTCTTTTTGGTATTTCTGTGTAAGAATTTCTGTTCCCAGACAAAATTGAAAAGGTCAGAGAGGTGTAAAAAACCAAAGTAGTCAAGTCAACTTTTTCATAATCTCAACTACACTGATAAAGGTTAGAGCAGTTTCTGGTTTATTTGAAGCATTTTGCACTTTCTTGGTGATATTTCCTGATGTATCAGAGGGAATATCAGATTGTAGTCTATAGAAATGATCATATATATGCTTCAAACCCCCACTCCACACACTTCTGTAAAAACATTTAAATCATTCTGATTTGATTTAAAAGATTGCAGGGAATTCCACTGCTTTTTATGACTTGTTTTTTAAGAGTTAATCTGTATTTTTCGCTTTAAAACTTCAGAACTTTAAATGTCAGATGTTATCATTACTGGTTCTTAAACATCACCAGTATGATCACAAAACAAACTGAAGTATTTGTATTTCTGCTCCATAAAAAGAGTAATTTTAATGTCATTTTAAGATGTCTTATTCTTCTACATTTCTCTAAATCCTACTGCAAACACAGTTAAATTGAAGTGTTAGTAGGAATTTCGTTGCAGGTTGGTCTTATTAATAGCCACTTCTGAGTCAGATATGATAAACTGATCCCCTCAGATAGAGCTTACTCCGTTTATAATCAGTGGTTGAAAATCACAACACAGAAAATGTTGGGACATTTCTCTCTTTTCAATTTTATTTATTGCATTTCATGGTGAAAACCAATTGCTGACAGTCTGTACAGCATCCTTTACTTACATGGAAAAACAAGAAAGGGAAAAAAGCCAACAAGGAATAGGAGTAGTCATTTGGAAGAAAGTTGAGCAGGGAAGGGGAAGAACTGACCTTGTATCCCATTACATCAGATTCATTAGCAAGAGGTCTGACTGGCTCCCACCCAAGAGACACATGAGAACCATCCTGTATCCACATAATATTACTTGGTGCTTGGCTGGGAGCTGAGAAGAAAAAATAACATGTACATAAATATATTTTATAGGAAGTTCCTTTAAAATCAAAATAAAAGTATTTCAATCTTTCATTAGATTTACAAGTGGTCATGTTAGCAGGCTCCCAATTCTAGCCAGAGTTTTAAAAGATTTTTTTTGCACCAGAATTGTCATTTAATAGATTGTGGCGTATTTACTCAGCCGACCACATAAGCTCCACAGAGCATATGAAGTTGAACTATTTCTCTCCCTTCTTTGTCAAAAATGCCTTGTTTTCTAGGAAGATAACCTTTGTTATGAGTGCAAAATCATATGAATTCATTTCTAAATATCAAGGCAAAGCCATGAAACAAAACTATGCATGATTCCTGATCATTATACAGTCTAATTAAAAGAAAACTCAAGCGGGCAGAGGTTGCTCCCTGACTTCTGCCTTTGAGCAAAGGTACTGCAATCACTTACGGGACTTCTTGGTTGCTGCACGCACAGCAATGCTGGGTGGTCCATACCCTGCAGCATTGTACGCCCTCACCGTTAGGTGATATAATGTGTTTCCTTCTAATCCTGTCAGAAGGATGGATGATTCATTTCCCTCAGTTTTGACCTTTTCTGCTGCTTCTTCCTGCTCCATGTCCTTCCAGTAACCAACCTGCCAACAAGCAACCAAATGAAGGATTAATATAGTCATCTGGGAAGATCATGCTTCCAGATTCTTATATGTGTTATCCTACGGAGTGTCTTTTTGCCATTTCTGCCTTTTGTCTGATCATCAGGCTCTTTTAAACATGTGGGGTTTGTGGTCTAACCTCAGAGCCAAGCAATGCTCACTTCTCCAAAATGGCGAGACTCGGAATCTCATGGCATTATTTGAAGCACATTGAATTGTTGTGTACTGGCACAAGAAGAAGTAACTACAAGATGGAAGAGCAGAGGATGGACATTGGCAGGGAGTCAAAATTATTTCAGAGAGTTCAAAGGGACCTCATCCTCTGGTAGGTCACCAGAACGTCTACCTTCACCCTGCAAAGCTCTGACCACATCAGCTAAGAAATGTTGTGAGCAATATTCCCTTCCTGGCCCTGTGCAATTCAGAGCCATGAGATTTCTTAGTGTAGTGAATAGGAAGTGACAGAACACTGAAGGAAATCTTTCATTCATCTGAAAAATATTATCTGAAGAAGAAGAAAGAAGTGGATTCAGTTTTCATTCTTGGATATAAACAGGTTTCTGGTAAATTAAATTTTCATAGTAAGTTTATGCCCTTCCTTTTCAGACGTAAAAACCCTAAATGATCTTTGGTGGTTCTTAGTCCATATTTCTGGTATCGGCATTGAGTTTATCATAATCTCAAAGAGGTTATAGAGCTGAGCTAGGAATTTGACTAGTCTCCTCAAGGACCAGTATTTTCAGGGCATAACTGGAAAAAAGAAGTTCTCTTTTTAATGTATCTAAGTGACCTACACAAGTAAGGTAATTCTCATGGGGACTTATTTTACCTAACAGGAGATGTCACTAATGTGCCATTCAAAGACCAGTTTACCATTATTCATGCTGAGACCTACTTGCATTTGTTCCACATTTTGACCTTTTCTGTGAAGTCGGTTATTTCATAATAAGTTATTCATATTATATCTGGATAACTTTTCCTCTGAGGAAAAGGTCATGGACAATACAGCACTCTTGTGAATGTATCCCAGAAAATGATGAACCAAAAAACCCAAGGATTTCATAGGAAAATAAGACCAATGAGTACAATGCTGACCTTTTATAATTGCACTAGCACTGGCATTTAAGAAAAAAAAAAATCTAGAAAGACCTGGCTGCAAAAATATGCATTTGAGGTCATATCTTCACTTGAGTAAAGTGACTCTGTTAACTTTGATCCAGGATATATCAGTTTGTGCCAACTCAAAGTCTACTCTTTCAATTGTAAAATTCATGTAAATATTTTTGTGTGTGTGCCTGCGTTATCTCTTGTTAAAATGTTGTTGCTTTAAATCTTAAGTTAATTATGGCTCAGCAAATCTAGCTGTAGTCACCACTTGTTGCTGAAGTAAGCGTGATTCACTGAGGTATTTTTGCTAGCTGAATGTTTGACCAGTCCTGTTGGTACCTGAAGTAACACCTAATCACATCTTTCTTGGAAAGAAAAAAGAATCAAGACCCAGCAATTCACACACTAGGATTGAACATCCAATGCTTATCATCTCTTGGGCAGTCAGATTCCTTTCATTTTACTTGCAATGCATCTTTACAAACTTGACACTACAGTAATGAGAGCCACATAGTATTAGTGACTGTACAAACAGGTAGTGAGAGACAGCACATATCCTGAAGACCCTATCATCCAGTTAGTGAAGTCTGCTGAGGATCCAACAAGGAAATGCTCAGAAAGGAAAAGTGACTTAACCAAGGTTACACAGGTGGACAGTAGCAGAGATGGAAATGCAACTGAAATCCTGGTTCTAGAGAACCAGGAGCAAAATTATAAGTAGGTCTCATTGTTTATTCACAGGACACACACATCTCATATGAATGCAACTTACAAGACAGTAGATAGCCCCCAGCTTTTGCACTGAAACATTTTTTTAGTATAAAGAAGTTGGGAAAACGTGCTTTTCCAAATATTGGTGTTAGGACTACATAGATACTGAAATCTGATGAGTGTGGAAAAATCTAGGAGCATAACTCAGTCCTTTTGATATTTTTCATGTGTTTGGAAATGCTCTCTACCACTGCTTCGCAGTTTGGATACTAATTATATTTTGCACATGTTAAGTCTGCAAAAATAACCATGTCATGTTCTCAACCAGTTCTGCTGCACCACAGGGCAAAGGTGTTCCCCCTTGAAAGGGGGTATCGTTGGGGGAATGAATATGCTGTATGAAACACCAAAAGCATGAAATGCAATTTGCAATACTTCTATTTCAGTTTCTCCTGTACTTCAAAGCCCTTAAGTGTTTGGTCCCTGCTTTTAAAATTCTCCTTAAAGTTTTGCCAGGTGAGTTTGGACTTTGATCTCAAACTATGCTTTTCTCTTTCTTTTCTAAGGCACGCATCCATTTGTTGATGGCCAAATGAACTAAAGGAAAAAGTGATTATAAAAAAAAGTACGCCAGTGATTGTTGACTGAGGTCGATGGTGGGGGAACTTACATCGATTTGAACTGAAATTAAGATACCATTGATGTTTAAAAGTGCTGGACATATCTCTTAAAACAGAGTTTATTTACACTTTTATGTGTTTGGGTTTTTTTTAAATCTTGTTATTTTCTGTAACCTTAATTTGTACTGCTTAGAAGGATTTAGCACACTTAGAGTAGGTTTTCACTAATGATAACTTTAAATCTTGTTATAACATGAAGCATAAATCACAAAAGAGTAGCACATATTTGAAAAATGGAAGAAAAAGGGGAAAATTTGGACTGTTTAATACATTATTGTTTGTGAGGTTATAAATTTTTTCTGGGCTTTCTTTTGGTTTTTGTTTAGCCAAAGAATAGCAAGCTTTGATATCTGATTCCCAGAAACCCATTTCTTTGAGCAGAAGAGAAAGCAATAATGATATTTGAACCACTGAATAGAGGAGATGCAGGAACATGCAACCTACTTTGTCCTGATTGTGGCTTAAGCAGACTTAGCATATGCAAAATAAAAGTAAATCATTAAAAGTAAATCATCATGTTAATAATTTGTTTCCATCTAAAATTTTTCTACCTCTAATACTTACAGACCACTTCCTTGAAGTTTGAGGTTAAAAGGTATCTTAAAAAATATTACTTTTTTCCCAAATTGGTTTCTAGGGTGTGCATACCTTGGTATAAATTAATCTGATCTAATTGCAGGCCCTCTTTAAATTCAGTAAAGTCAGAGTTATGGTCTGAATACTCTTTCTGTTGACCACAGAGAATTAAAGCTACAAATTAGGCAGATCAAGTAAGAGTGTAAATTAGGTAGGATGAATCAAAGTGGGCAAAACACAAAAACTTTCCTGGGCTCTCTGATTATTCACCATCAGCAGTACTGATGTAACTGAAAATGAACTCAAAGAGATCTCAGAGTACAGAAAGTGCTAGTGGAGAAAGAGCTGTGAGCTGAAAGAACTGCTGCTAACCCTGAAAAAAAAACCCAAACCATGACTCAGATTTCATAAACACTATTCTAATTATCATTATCAGAAAACCTATCAGTGCTTTAAACTGGCACATGTTAAGTCGCACAAATATTAGTGCAATGGTAGAACCAAGTACTTTGGACAAGAAAAGAAATGTTTTTTGTATCATCTCAAGACACTGGTGTGACTGTCCTTCACAACAAGATGAGAGGTTTGTGCAAAAAGGTCAATCAACCTCAGTTCCTTCCCTCTCACCAAAACAATTGCTGACTGAAATGAAGAAAGAAAACACTGTTCGGTACTCCTAGGTTCTGGCATCTTCTCTGGAGTAGCTTGCATCCTCCACCTCTTTCCTCAGTTACTCTCTTCTCCCACATAGTCCTGCATACACAAGGGATGAAAACTGATACGTACCTCAACCTTGAGAACTATCGTCAAATATCTAGTTGTATTTTCTTATGAAAAATCAATAATTATCTAGGTTTCTGATTTTAGGTAATAGAAAGCTGGTGGTCTTGTTAAAAAACTATTCATGATAAGGACTTTGCAAAGGGTGTGGCTCTCTTGAGGCCGTCATGAGAGATCTAGGGTATGATCCATACCTTAAGGACTTGAGAAGCACTAGTACTGCTCTGCTATGAACTCCTGTTTATAGTCTTCAGGATTTTAGAGGGGTTTGAATCAGCATATGAGTAGCTTCAAAGGCAAAATTGACTCATATATAAAACTATCCAATTGCTAATTTTGGGGTTGGGAAAATTCATTCATTCAAAAAGTGAAGTCTGGTAAATTTGCATTCATGCTGGTAAAACACCAGTTCCTCTTTTTTTCTGTCTTGCTTTACCAGCCTCTGGTAGAAACATCCATATGCTCTTTCTAAATTACTTCAAGGTATACTTCACTAAATTAAGAAAAATAAAATTCTAGTACCATGGAGACATAATTTTCTGTTCCACTGTAAAAACAGATAAAAAACGTCTAAGAAACAGCAAAAACTTGAATATTTATATTTGAAAAGACAGAATATGATATAAACAAGTTATTATGTCAAGTAAACCCCTCTGAAAATGGCATTTGAGATTTTCTACTTTTTATATTTTTTTTGTTGTAAGTTGATCTTTTGATTAGGTTAGTCAAGATTCTATCCCAGGAGGGAATTCCAGTGAAAAAGACATGAACTTTGTGATGTATACTTAAGTATTAGCCTTGGTTTTCTGGAAAATAAAATGAAAACAAAAATATCTATCTCTAGCCAGTAATTCTCTTTCCCTTCCCTACCAGTAGTGAGTGACAAAGAAAATATTGCCTAGGGCTGAAATAGATTTTATAACCTTCAGGTTATGGATTCTAAACAATAAGTGTGAACCACACACTATATTTTTCTACCATTCTGACAAAGTTTTCAAGCTATTTCTACTTTATCAAAGTGTAGCTGGCATATATTTAGTAAGGTCGGGCAGACAGCTGACAAACCTGTACTGAAGTCAGGAATAATATGTGCTTTGGAGGATGCAAATGAGTACAGCAAACCTTGCATAAAACTCATGTGACATAACAGTTAACACTGCCTTTCAGGGATGACAATGTGAAATTGGACAAGTTACTTTGCCTTTCATTACTCCTTAGTACAAAGTGCAAACAGGGCTGAAGTGAAAGTGGGTCACTGCGAACTTGTCCATATGTAGTAAATATTCTGTCACTTTTGTTGATTAGAACTCAAACATTCAAATGCTAAAAAAAAAGCCCCCCTTTTTATAATGCTGTTTCTAAAAGGCCAGGAAATGTGAAGACCATGTAGGTGGTTGTCACTGCTGTGGTGACCGCAGGCAGAATACAAATTGTGACATGAAAACAGAGTGGCTAGTCAGATTATTTTGCATTCAATCTGAATTGAAGGCAACATTTTACCTGTGGTCCACAATAATTCTGCAATAGGAAATAATTGTAAAAAAAAAAAAAAGATAAATCATTCATCTTTTTATCAAATTCACTGGATTTCTGTACATTATCTATTTGCTATTTGTGGATATTTGTGCTACAGGCTATGTTCTGCACTGTAGTACATATGATAAAACTTTCAGAATCAGTTTTTAAATTAAAATAGTATTCACAGAAGCTGAAGAAAGTTAGTCATATGGAAAGTATAAAGCTGCTCTGCACTTAGGGTTTTTTTAGGGGGGGAGTTTAGCCCTAGTGTTTTGCTATACACAGTCCTTCCTTTTTGCACTGAGAGGATGCTTTAAAGAGGAACCATTAGTATGTTAGTAAAATTGGGCTGATAGTGTGATAGTGTTCCTAAGTGAATACTGTAATGCACTGACTCGCTACACTGATCCTATAAGTCATTATCTCCTTTTTGATTAAATCCTTTCCAAAAATGGAACTGAAAAGATCTAGCAATATCACCCTTGGATTGTGTTCTGTCTTGCTGAATTATGCAGGAGAGCAGCATTTACTTTTCTGTTTATTGAGTAAGGGCTGCTCTAATCATAATTTTTCCTGGGAACGAGGACAGGAAAAGAGCAAACTACTTCCTGAAAGATTCATCTGTCAGAAAGCGGGCAGTGAAATTTTGGCTAAATAAACAGAGTGGAAAGGTGGGGGGAGGGGAGAAAAAAGCACCCTACTCTCCCCAGATAAAACTAGTACCTCAGAAGGCTCCTGTAATTCCCTCATGGGACAAGGCAGAAAGAAGCAGTGAAGTATTTTTATATTTCATTTTTTTGTTCTGTCGACTGCAGGTCCCTGGCTTGAAATATTTATTCTGTAATCTTCACACTAGAATCCTAAAATTGGTGTACAGCACAGTGACGAGCCAAATTGTTAATAAGGTTCAATGTTAATAACCCCTGCTGTATCAATAACAATTTCCAAATTCATTCCTAAAAAGTCCATGAGAGACATAGAGCAGGTGTGTTACTGTTGGGGTCAGAGTATACTGAACTCTGAAGGTCTAAACACTTTCCAAGTCAGGAAGACCACATCTGATACAAAGACAGCCCACTGTCCTACCTGGAACAGCCATCTATTGCTAGGACACATCTGTAGAGCTAAGGAAAGTGTTATGTGACAAGCAGGTAAATGCAAAATACATTCAAGTTATGAAAGAATAAGTTTCTAGGGAAATTTCAATTTCATAAAGAAAAGCTATTTTTTAATTTTAAAATATGTAAAACAAAGTTAATAGAACATTTTGAGAATCAAAGTGATCGGTGGAATGAGGATAAGAGTAAAAAATAGGTGTAATTTAAAAGATATCAAGATATCTGAAAAGGAGTTACAAAAAAGCCACCTTTCTGAAGAGAAGAGACAGGGTGCAGTCAGTAAGTTATTTCAGAGGATAAAAGACTGGCCTGGAAATTGAGGACAAAGCTTAGTAGCAAGTGGAACACTTCAACGTGGAGAGGGATAGTATTTGCAAGGTGAATATCATCTCTATCAGATACAGTTTTGTTCTCTTTATATATAGCAGTCCTAAAGGTAAAATTGTTAGATATCACTTTTGCTGCATGAAGCAAGCCATGTGCAACGGGGTAAAAACATGTTTAATGTAAGGAAGGAGTGGGGGTGATAAAGTACAGTAAGAGAGAACTGACAGAGGGTTTGCCAGTGTCATCATGGAGGCATATATGGGAAAGAGACCTGGACAACTAAGAGACCTGAGGGGACATGTCGTAGTCACAGCCTGCTCAGCCTGCGCTGGATAACAATACAGGAGCATGTCAGTATCAAGAGGCTACAGCAATCAGGTAAAAAAATGCTGTGTCTAAGCTGTGGGGTAAATGTGCTGTCCTGGTCATTGCTGTCCAGCCTGAGGCTGTGCTAGAGAGTGTGGTGGCTCTGGTGCTGCCCCGGCACCTAAAGCCATCAGTGATGGTCACTAATCCCCAGGTCTTGTCCGGACATGGTGCCAGAGAGACAGTCTGTGCTAGTAGGTCACGAGATATCTTTAGACATCCTTATGATTGGTATCTGCCTCAGATCTACATGTTTACCCTCTTTTCATTGTTACTGTAGAGAACCAATAAAGAGTCAGCACTCTCTAAAGGACTAAAGCAGGTCAAATATCCCCAAACCAGTAAATTGAGTCTAAGCGAGCTATTTCATGAGGAGCAGCATAGCCTGAATCACAAGGTCAGGATGGGTCATGGTGACCCCAAAGGATAGGTTTAGTCTCAGATCTGAATCTGTTCCTTGAGGTTTGGATTGTAAACTGGACCCAAAGCTACAACTGGATCCAAAAGTGCGAGAAGATCCGTTGCCAGGGCCAGTTCTCTTTCCCAAGGGCTGCCTCTAAGCAGAGCTTTATTTGCGGACTGTGCGGCTGCGGCTTCCCCTCCTGACATCCGACCTTTTGTGATCTGCCCAGCAGATGTCCCCCGGCCGCTGCGGGATGAGGGTGCATGGATGGCAGAAGCACTTTCCTTTCTCTGTGTTCATTGCTCTCAGTAAATAACAAGTTTGAACCGGTCACTTAGAGCTGAAAACAGTCAATACCTAATCTTCCCCAGACTGTGAAAGAGGTATGCTGGGTCACTTGCAGTTCTTTCAGCTCTTTTTGAAGTGTCAAAGAGATGTTATAAGAACTGGTGTTGAACAGTTTTCAAGCACAAATAAATAAAAGATGTTCCGGTGCTACAGCTGTGACCGTTGTTCTACAGATACGTATGCTAAACTGAGCATAATTTCTATTGAAGCTTCACTACTGCACATGTTAACAGAATGCAATGCTAGAAAAAGCAGCAAGACTTCTCATTATGATATTCTGTGTTCATACCTCAAATCCCTGTGGTCTTCCTAGACTTTCTTTAATATGTTTCCACGCAACAAGAATCTCTGATACAGACAAACTCGTAGCTTTGACATCGATGGGAGCAGCAGTGGGTTCTGTATTAAGAAAAATTGAAACAATAAACCTCCACTGTAACAGCTTGTATTTATCAAAACCATTCCATCTGAAACTGTCATTTACTTCCTTTGTTCTACCTTAATACTCACAAGAAGGTATGACACTTACGGGGAACATGAAAAACTGAATAAAATGAAGAGATTATTATTGTTGTATTTCTTTATTCGTGTCAGGCTACATCAATATTACATCACTGATGATGGGTGCAGCAAACTGTGACAGAATCTCTTGTCTATGATTTAAAAACCCCCACTTTAATATTTGTAAATGTACCCCCCACACCTCTACCCCTTTCATAGCCCTTGATCAACCTAACTTCAGTAGTAAATGGAGCATTCATTCTCTTCCTGGCTTTTTACTGCTATTCTGTCAGCTCAGGATGAGTGATACCTTGCTAGGGTGCTCAGTCAGCCCTGCTTCAGGATTATACCGAGTAAGAGGTGATACTCAAAGCTGTAGTGAAATGCTACGTAAAAGACATTTTTAGAGTGATGTTATTATGTCCTTGAAGTCACAGCCACCAGTGTGTGGGGCATACCGTCTTCTTTCTGCTGTGAAGCATATACTCTTTTAGGCCTGGGATGCACACTTTTCTGAAGAAAACATTAAGACCCAGGATTTGTCCCTCTGATCTTCAAGGTCTTTTCCAACCCAGATGATTCTGTGACTCTGTGATTCTGTGATTACATGTGCTGTTACCATTGGCCCTATGTTCATGTTTCTATCTCCATGCTCTTCATAAGACACTCTGCAGTCCTGACCTGACTATGTGGAGTGGAGGCCCCTCCCTGCACTCCAACCCGGGCAGGTGTCCTACAGTGGAGGCTTAGGGCTGCAGGATGCTTTACATGTCACACCTGCCCAGCAGTGCTGCCACAGGCATGTTTTACTTTGCACTTTCATATCACTGAACACTTTACAGAGGTCTAATGTCTTTCAGTGGTTGGGAAGTTGGGTAAATGTAGAGATATGCCGTGACAGGCCATTGAGCATACCACCGATTTGTATCAGCAGTTAGTGCACTGGGAGTGAAGAGTACCCCAAAATTGTCACATATCAAACTGAGGCATGAGTTAAGGAAATCTTTAGGATCTTTTGCTTTATTACCTAAACATTACTGAAAACTTCCTTAAGACAAGCTGTGGAGACAAGGCTTGAACACAGACAGTGAAGCACACAATAGCAGCATTTCTCCACCATTCTGGTGTAGTTCATTTGCTCAGCAAAAGGGTGAATTCACATTCCCCTGCAATTGCAGACCCTGCGATTTCTTCCTTGGCCTAATGTACCTCATTACATTTCTGATGTGTTGATCTGCTCTTGAAGGACAAGCAGAGGTCTTGGCTTATGTTATAGGGAGACACATCAAAGGGCTTTCTAAAAAAAATTTTTTTTGGGTCTCATTTAACAGGGTTACAGAAAAGGAGTTTCCTTATAGAACAACCTGAGTTAAAATGGTACATTTTTCTCAGTGATCAAACTGCCTTAGTAAGATGCCTAATATCAGTCTTGACTCATTAGTTACCCTCCTTTCTCTGATCATATTGCAGGCATTGTTCTGGCACTGCTGTCCTACGCTTTTTCTCTGACATGGCTTGTACAAATTTTTCATCCTTTTTGATGTCAGATTTTTAATGTTTGCAGATCTTTTTTGATCTTTTTTATTTATTTCTAATCTAAAGAAGATTTTCTGATGTGATGCAAAATGGTGTTCTCCACCAATGAGTATTACTAATAAGTATAATATATGTATGGAACTTTTCAGGTAACAGAGAATAAAAAAAAAATCTCCAGGAATAAGTGTAATGATCTGAATTCAATACTGGAAGAATTGTGCTATGAAAAAATATATTCCTCATAATATGATTTTCTGTTCAATAGTTACACCCTGCTTTCTATTTTATGTGCTACTAAGATTTGTGTGGCAAAAACTATTTTCTAGTTTTTGTATTATTGAAGCAATTACTTTGTTGTCAGAAAAGATTGCAGTGGGATAAATAATTTGAGATGTACACAGAATGTTGGTTGGCAGCCTTTACACTTTCTATAACTGTAAAAATCATTTCCTCTTCATAGCATTCACTAGGAGTAGTTTATATATTGCTCAGAATAGAAACACAGAATATTTTCTGATTTTTTTTAAAGTGTTTTCAACAAATGGAGTAGAAATAGTTTAATTTTTTTTTATGTGAAGAAAATGTATTTCTTACATATCCAGAAATTATTCATTGTACTTTCACTGATATTATACATTGAGAATGCAAGCGTTCAGCAAAAGAACAGAAATTATATATTTAGGAATAAGGTATATTATGACTGTCTGAAAGTTTATGGAGACTAAATAGAATTTTTATTGATTCAAATAAGATGAGGACCATATAATTTCTGGCGATACAATACAGTCCAATGTCATACTTTATTCTGTGTGTCTAAAACTAATGATGTTTGAAGGTTCATTAGGTTCCTCTCTAATGGTCACTGACGTTATAATCATATTCTTTTCGTAATATCTTGGCATTATACTGAAACTATAGGTGTCTGCCTGAGGTCATACTAGAAAAAAAAAGGGCCAACATCTTCAATTCTCCCTTTAGTATTCCCCGATTGAATTAAATGGCAAGTTCTCAAAGGGCTGTGTGCAATATCCACGAAACCTTGTCTTTCCATTTGCTGCAATCACACTTCAAGGAAACGTGTTCAATCTGTAGATCTTTGGGACAGCTATAATAAAGCAGGACAAGGAATTACACTAATTGTATTGATCTAATGTTCAGAGAGGGAATCCTGAATTTTGATATTGGCAAGTAAGAGAAAGAAAGGTTAGTTACTAGCCCTCATTGTGTTCTCCCTATTTATGACTGTAAACTGATCTGTTTTTCTGAAATTTTCATCCTTAAAGATTTCCACATGATCTAACTTAAAAAACAAGTCTAAGGGCCTATTCAAGTTTATGTTGTTTTAACTCTTCTGTGGAACAGAACCTTAGTCAGGACTCCTCATCCAATCACTTAATATCCATTCACTTCTCAATTTGACTCTAGAAGGGATTTTTACACACTTCCCTAATTCATAAATCTGAGTTCTCAGTTGAAACTAAGAACCTCAGCCTGGGTTATTGCATTATGAGTCCAGGCAGTTCCACATAGT
Organism: Strix uralensis; assembly: GCF_047716275.1. NCBI lineage: Eukaryota > Metazoa > Chordata > Aves > Strigiformes > Strigidae > Strix > Strix uralensis. The sequence goes on from NC_133973.1 coordinate 124,344,695, forward strand.
TGAGATTTTGGGACTTCATCCAGGACCCATGACTGTAATAATTACTTTCTGTGGAAAAATCCACAAAAGAAGGAAAATCACAAAGAGTCATCCCACTTGTGTCAACCTGTAGGTAAAGAAAGTGGTAGCATTTGCTCCCTTGCTGTAAATAGCCACAAAGATTACCTTCCAAACTAGGGGACCTGCAGTAAACTGTTTCTATTCCTGAGAAAAGCCAAGACATGTTATGTTCAGTTCCACGTCTCAGCTTGTATGATGTGTGTCCTTGGTTTGGAGACTCCACCAGATCTGTGGTGGCGTGATTCCCTGCAAGATAAGACTTCCTCCAGAATCTTGTGCTAGAAATGGAAAAGATGTCTGATTTCCAAAATACCAAGAATGAAGTGACTGATTGTTTCCTGGACAGGCCCTTGGACTTATCCTCAAGTTCTTCCTATTTTCACCTTCTCTCTGACCAGTGTCTTTGCAGAGGTCTTTAAAACAGAGAAGAATTAGAAGGGTGAGGAAATGAGCTAGCAATGAAGCAGTAATCAGGCCTGCAGTGGTGACCTCTGCCCTGAACCTCTTTTATTTAGTGGTGAAATACACTGACTTGTCAGGTGGAACTTCTGAAGACTGCTCCTGTAATGCTACTCTCCTGCGCTCTTGCTCATAGTATACCTTCTTCTGTGTCTCTCCCTTCTCCACGGCATAACCTGGATTTATTATGCAGTGGAGTGTCACATCAGAATAAGGAGCTGCCTTATTTCATGAAGGCTGTACCAGTTTGTTACTTACACATGGATTGCTTAACTTGGCACGTAAGTAGAAGTTGGACAAGCAGACTGACAAAATTCAGGCTTTGTTAGGTTAAAAGTTTAGGGGAGCATTGTCATCTTCATGAATATAAATGGTTCATTTTCACCAGGTGACGTGGCAGCCAGAGTTATCCTCAGCACATGAGGAGGGGATGTGCCTAATATATTGATTGCACATCTGACTTCCCATGGGAGCTAGTGGCATTAATTAAAGGAATGCTTAATAAACTCTTACATGTCAGGACTGTGATTTTCTTCTTTAAAAAATCAGTGGAGACAGCTCTAGATGAACTTTTACAGGATCTCTCCTGATGGATCAGCTCACAGAAACAGGAAATAATCCACTGTAGTTTACAGCTAATTTGTTGATTTATTAACTTTCAGGTTCACCTAAACTCCAAGTAGCTCAACTTTACCTAAGAAATGAATTACAGGAATTCACTTCAGGAATGTAAGATTTTAATTAAAGACATGGAGGCTGTATTTAAAAGTGTGTAATTGCATATTCTTTCCTCTAAATGAAAAGGAAAGCGTAATTTATTTGAATGTTTAAATAAGAGCTCAGGGTGAAAAGCAAGGGGAGATGGGCCTAACGAGAACAATCCTTCACTCTGCAGTGTCTTGTTCAATATCAGATCATCCACTAGCTGTCCTTAACTTCTTTAAGTTATGAAGGAACAAAATTGTTACATGGTCCTTTGCCTTTCAGATAACTGAGAGCTTTGGTTCCCCATTGGCTCAATGAATTAGTACAAATCCATACGAAGCAAGAACAAAAGCTATGTAGTATCATTACATCTTGTATGTATTACAGGAGTGCATCTGGGGTCCCTCAGGAGTTTTTAAACAGCAAGACTGAGAGTCTTCAGGCTTTACCTTGCACTGTTTAGGGCACTCTATTTCATATCTAGAAGTTTTTAGTAGTAGTCACTACACTGTTTATAAAAATTATAGAACTTTTAAGTTTTGTGAAGATAATTTTGTCAGGTGGCTGAAGGAGAAGATAGATACTGAAATTAACAGAACTGATTCTGTATCACCCATTGTGGCAATCATTAAAAACCTTTATAAAAGACCTAACTCATCTTGAAATCAGTTGGGTTCCCTCTTTCTCCCAGAAGCTTGTTTCTATTTCCTTTTATATTCTCACCTATTTTTATACTACATGTATGCTAATTCATATTTATTCTTGTGCTGATAGGCTGTGTTTATACTTGTAAACTAAACAGGGACAGAGAGACAAGGCACCAGCCTGAGCATGGGCATACAGTTGCCCATAGCATTAAACAGTTAGCATGATCCGTGGTGAAGTATTGACTCTGGCCAATTAACGCTACCCCAAAATATGCCCAGGAATATGCTGGTACCTGGCCAGGGATGGTTCCCAGGAGGTGTGTGGATGCAGCTACAGTCTGGAGAGTGACAGTGTTCAAGTGTGCAGATGTGAAGTCTTTTTGGCCAGTTAGCTTCAAGGATAAAGAATGGCTAGTTTGTTCTATTTGCTAAAAAAACCATGTAGCCTCATTGCCCTTTACCTTTAAAAGCTCTTCACCATCCCTGATAATTTCCCTGATTTGCAGACAGCATCTTATACAAACAGCCTTTTTTTACTCAGACAAAAGAAACGAGCTCTTCCAGTTTCTACTCATTTCCTGATGATCCTGTCAGTCCTTTGAACCTCTATCGTCTTGAGTTCTTTGTTGAGCACAAGGAACTAGAACTGTAGATAAGATTTTAGCAAAGCTTTGTGCCAGTTTTGTCGGAATGATGCCCTGATACAAATTAAAACATTTGAGTCTTTCTTGTGTGTAGGTTCTAGCTATTAGGTTCCCATTTTGTAATGGACTAGCTTGTTACTACAGCTTATGTATGTGATCTAACACTTGTATGTCATTCATGTTCCTTTTCCTCCAGTCCTCTAATTTACATGTTTCCTATGTATTGTAAAGATCCTTCCCTGTATTGACAATGCATCCTGAAGTTGTAATAACAGCAATATCATAACCAGCTCTTCCATTAGCATTATGAATATTAAATATATACAATCTAAGACTGATCATTAAGAAATTCTGCCAGCAGCATTTAAAGCCTTTCGCAAGTCTGGTGGTAAAGGGTTTTTTTTCTTGCACTTCTATAGAAATATTTTTATTTTTTTCTTGATAGATTAACTAAAATTTATTTTGCCAACTGTTCTTTGTTTTAATTATTTTGGGATGGAAAAGATCTTGTTCCAGGTCCTTGTTCATATAAAGGGGAGTAGTTCTCACCATCCATAGCAGTCATGAATAGAAAAACAGACTAAATTTAATTTATGGTACATGTGAACAGCAAGTTCTGCATTGCTTGAATTGGAAAGGGTTGAATTTCTGAGCACTTGACAATACAAGATGTTTTCACTACAGATGTAAAAATTTGCAGACTTTTACATTCTTATTAGCTATCCTTTCTAAATCATCTTATTTATTCAAAAGACATGATAAAATATTTCATTACCATTGGTTCATTCCTTGATTATTTTTATACCTTGTTTACTTCACATTTTTTCATGCTTTATATAATTTTCTAACTTAAAAAAAAATCTTTTTCACCTTAATTTTTGGCAATACTTGTGTTATTTTTATTCTTTTCATTATTTGGACTTTATTATGTAAGCTTTTAACTTATTCTGAATATCTTTTAGTGGGTACATCTCTAGATCCTCACATGTAATGTGTTAGAAATATACCATTTCTTGCAGTGTAAAGTTTAGGTAGATTTTACACCTTTGGCTCAGAGACATTCCAAAACGCTTTCGTTTCTAGTCTCAACTGTTAATTCCAGCTTATTAAAGAATTTCCTGCTATTTAATGATGACTTCTACTGTTATTTGTTATGATCAGCTTTTCTAGTGTCTTAATTATTCATCAAAACAAGACTGTAATACCATTATTTCTTCTCAGTTAGTCAGTACTGGGTAAAGAATATGCTAATTATCACAGCCGGAACACAAGGTCATTAGTTGTATTTACTATCCAAACTACTCTGAGCAGCTAAATTCTCTCATAAATAACAGTGTCCGTAATATTATCTAAAATTAAAAAGGTCTTTCTCAGCATCCAAAATGATCAGGGCAATCAGCAACTGACCTCTAGTTCAATTCCCAGTTTCTTTATTTGCCTTTTTCTGAAATGACATGGAAACCAAGGATATTCTGTTTTATCCAAACACTGGTTTTGTATCTCCTGTTAACACATCATCAGCATGTTATGACATACATCCATTTTTACTTTTATTTTGTGTTTCCTATGTAGCTCATACTGTGTCTAGTCATGCTTGCTAAAGCAAGCCTACCTGGTCATCACTCTGATCAGCACAGCCTTTTCCATCTTATTGCAATTGTACCTTTACATTCTTATATTTCCTTCTCCATTGCTATATTTCTGATCTTCCCAGTTTTCCTCTTCCACTGAGTTAAAACCACACACACACAGTGTATATGATTTCCCTGATACTGAAATCTTGTATTAGTAGTCTTGGCATTCTTAGCCCCTCAGTATTTAAATGGGATGTAGCCATCAAGAAAAAACTCCAAAGAATATATAAATGCTAAAATAAACAGTGCTTAACACTGCTTTTGTTCACTGGTTTATTTTTAATATCTTGTGCCTTTACAATTTTTATTCTCTGTGGATCAAAATCACCTGTTCCTGAAGCTTTGTTTCAGTATGTTCTAGCATGAATCTGATACCATTATTTTCCTGGCAGGAAGTACAGTCAGAAGATCTCTCTGCTCTGTTCATGCTCCTTTTCAGCCTCAGGCCTGCTCATTGCAACCTTTCTTCCAGCAGCCAGACTTGCTGTGCTCTCCCTGTGCTCTGGTGTCTCTTTCTCTTATTAAAGTGTTCCTTTATGGTTCAGGCTTGTCTTCCCCTGGTGCTGGAACACATCAATTGTGTCCTTCTGTTCTGCCTTCTTATTGAAGATAATTGTGCATCTTTTTTTCTATCCTGCATCGTCTGTGTATCAACCCCATTCCCTCTTCAGAGCTGGTCCCTGTCTCTCATAATCTCTTTTACTTTACTAAAACATCTGACCTTTCTTTTTCTTCTTCTCTCCTTGATTGATTGCTTTCTTCCTTTCCTAAGGTCTTCAGGAAAGACTCCTTCAAACTTTTCTACTGCATTAAGCCATCTTTTCCAGAGGGTCACATTTGCTTATTTTCCTCCTGGGTTATCCAGCTAGTTGTGTACAACCCTTTCCTCTGCTTCTCCATTCTATTCTCTATCCTTCCATTACATTCATCTGCATCTTTAGCTCCTGGATAGTCTCTTGCCTGAGCTGTATCCTGGTGATGTTTCCTATGAAGTCAAAAGGCCAATGAAGGAGAAGAAATGTCTTAAAACATCTATAACCAGTGAGGCTTTTTCCCCACTTCATCTTTGGCTTATCACCATCACTGATCCCTCAGTAACCATTAGTATCATATTATCTTCTAAACATCTGACTCAGAGATAGAGATAAAAGGATTAGCCTCTCTCTACTTATGAGAAAGCGCTCAGTGTTTTGCTCACGTTTTCTGAAATTCTTTACTCAGCAGGTCGTTTTTTAAGCTTTTTGCCTCTGTCAGAGAGACATTATGTAATCAGAGGGCAGTCAGTTGTGTTCACAGAGGGGAATATCTTACTCAGTACCACCTGCCAAGCTGCTTGACTGGGCACAACTCAGAGCTACCACAAGTGGGCTCTGAATGCAGATCAGAGAGAACACAATATGCAGTCACAGTCATACAGAAAAGAGAGATACATTAATTCTTAATAAAGGAGAAATTTCTTCCTTCTCCAGAACCTGTCCTATGCAAACTTTTATTTTTTTCCCATGTGCTTCGCAGAGGTTTTAGACTTCCTTAGACAAATTTGTTATGCCAGTAAACAATTGTAGATCCATCTGTAGATGTGGGAAACCTTTTAATATGTGACATAAAGTTTCCTTAAATTTTAGTAATTTTATCCTAGGCCTTTGTTCTAGATGTTTGTAGAGCAGTGAATTGAGTGTGTGATGAAAAGGAAGTAAACTAAGAGTTTGCTGGAACTTAATATATTGTACTGTCAATCTTTATTTAATATCTCCTTTTCAATAGAAATCCCCGAGAAAAGGTGCCTTCAGTTGTTTAGCTCCTTAAGTGTGGAAGTCCATGGCTCTTTCAAAAGCAGTTCCCCCTTTTTTTCATAGCAAGCTAAAATGTCTATTCTCTTCAGTCTCCATATTGCCCGTAACTTATCTGTAATAAACTGGTTTGTTATTCCTTTAACTTTTCAGTATATCACCTAAGGTTATTCTGGAGAAAAGCTTTTTATAAATTAATTTTGCATTCTATTGTCACAGCATCCCATATTTTTTCCTCAAATATAAGTCTTATAAAGTCTTTAGGCCCATAGAATTCCTCTTACCAAAGGAAAGTCTAACGTACAGGCACACACAGAAACTGAATTAGTAAAGCTATGATGGCTAGGTACTTTCAAGTAACTGAATTATAATCAGAAAAATTGGTTTCTAGAGATAGTCTCTGGGAGCACAGAAAGAAAGTTAATTTTAATAATTCTATTAAGATAATTTGTAAAGTTCATATTTTAAAAGAAATGTTAGAAAAATTGATTTATATGTTACTGATTATTCCATTTCCAGTCTTGTCCAAATAACGAGCAAAGGACTACTTATTAAAATTCAGCATTCAGCTTTTGTTGAAATAGCTTTTTCTATTTAAAAAAAAAAAAAATCCATTTTTTGTCTCCCTTCCCTTGCAAAACTCTATTGAACTTTCTGATTAGAGTATGAAATTGTTAAATAATAAAAACATCACCATCAGTCTCACAGTATCATTTTCCATTGAAGAACAAGGAAGTCAGCTGTAAAATCTCCAAGTTGTACTAGGTAATTTTTACATTTCAAAATGTAATTGTTTTTATAATAATATGAATACTTGGTAATGCTGATCCAAACAGTGGAACATAAACAAATTACTGGAACTGCTTTTAGCAAAACCAGCATTTCCAACCTCTGTAATTATTGTGAGAGAATAGTAGTAGATAATCTCTGCTACATCATGGCTCCAAAATTACACATCTATTGTGGGCTAATATGGAATAACATTTAATGTTTTCCTGCTTCACATGAAATACCATTATCTTCACACTACATTTTTGTAGAGATAGTATGAAATTCCTCCCATTTGTACGAGGACTAAACTTACTTTATTCTCTTAGCAGGAGACAGTGGGATAACTCAAAGATAGTATAGGAAAGAAGAACTGAAATATATGATTTCCAGTAAAGGAGCTGCTTAAAATATTCCCGTGGATAACATTATTTACCTTTTGAGTGTATGGAAATTTCCATACACTGGCTCCTGACAATACAGAACAACTTCTTTTACTAGTACAAATTAGTCTTTTTTTTCCTCACAAAATAATGTTGAGAGTTATACCAAGCTGGCGTAGAAATTTTTAAGAAATATTTTTCATTTGTTCTTCTGAAATATTCTTATAATTCGCATTGAATATTTGGACATCAACATAAATTCAGAACTTTTATACTAATTAACTAAAAAAGATAGAAAACAATAGGAAAAAATCAATAAAAATAGGAACAAAATTGTGTTCCATGCACTTTTATCATCCATTAACCAGGAAAAGAACATTCATAAGTGAATTTGTTTAGTCTTTGAGCTATTGTCTGAATAACCCATCAAAAAATGCATCATGAACCTCAGAAATATTAGAAAATATCAGCCTTTCTTTGCTCATTGTTAGAGCAGGCCATCTTAAGTTAAGACTACAGATTTCATTTTTGAGACGAACCTTTATTAAGACTTTTTTTATGATTAGGACTGATGTGGCTTGAAGTTTATTCCTAAACTTTGTCACTTGCTTTCTGGGTAACCTTGGCAAGTTAGTTCACCTCCTTCTCTGCAAAACATGTTTAATGTAACTTAGCACTTCTGCAAAGAACTTTGAAATTTAAGATTGAAAATGCATGGTATAATAGGACATATTATATAAAAATAGCTTAACGTAGTTCATAATATAGAAGTTAACTTCATATTGAACTGACCTCCTTCAGCTGAGCAGATGACCACAATAGGGCTGAAGGGACCATCTCCTTTGTTGTTGTAAACACCAACTTTCACCTCAAAAGGAGTCAGAGGTGGCACACTTTCATCTCTGTAGATGAACTTTGAGGCATCTGAAGATGTCACCATTTTTTCCTTCCAACCACGTGTTCCATTGGGTCTGAAGGCTACAATATACCCAAATCCTTCTCCATTCTGAAATTCTTCTGACACTGGCTAAAAAAATAAAGTTCAAGTAATGATCAGATGTGGTTTTACTATTTTAAAAAGCAGTCACTCAGTAGCTGACCATGATCTGGCAGCTTGTGTGAGGGTGATCCCTTGCAGTTGCATTATAGAATTTTATGTATCATGCCTGGGAACACATATGGACAATTGCTTCTAAAGAGGAACCTTGTAAGAGAGTTTCTTCACCTAATCACCATAGTTAGGTCCCTGTTCTAGGATTGAGTAAGCTCGTGGGCTGAGAAAGATTTCTTCTTCTATATCTCCCACTTTGTGGTTAGTGCTTTAACCAGTGGTCTATTAGTCAAATAGCCCCTTCTAGTGACCTGGTTAAAAATATAGAGCAGTATGTTGTTAAGGGCTCCTAAAATATGATGTGACTGACACTTACTACAGTGGGACTCTCTTGGGTTTAGGCGCCACCCTGTCTATCTTCTGTATCCAAATGGAGTGTCAAGTCTTAGGGATTTAAGTCTAGGCTTAAGTTTGAGACTTAGGATATAATGTAATGAATCTATCTGTTCTAACTCAAACTGAGTCTTGGTGGAAAAAAAAAAAAATCTCATTTGCTTTTCTTTTCTCAGGGGATCTGTGAAATTAACCACTTAAATTGTGACACATCTGCCATAAGCAGACAGTCAGCAGAGGGATTTATCTGTTGAGAGGTTGAGCATTGCAAAAACTAAATCTTATATGTCCAGCTCAAGGAATGGAATTTTTCAAGCTAATTTACTGCCTACATTTCTTACATAGTCAATGGACTAGTTTAGAATTAGGTGATTTTTAACAACTGTTAGCATATTAGACTTATGGGAAATGCCACAACCAGGGTGTCTAAACTCCCTCTCTTGAAGTGCCCATTCTAGATCTGCAGCTAATGAACATGTGAATCACAGCGGGGGCACAGGGGACACTGAATCCTCTGCCCTCCACATTGCAAGTGAATGTCTCATCATCAGGCACCTCACTTGTAGACATCATTTTTCATCCGTCCTTCTGAAGATGTGCACTGCACATCCAAGAAAAAAAATTACTCCGAAGTCAGAGGAGGGAAAAACAAGACAGACTTTGTAATCTAGTGATTTGAGTTGGAAAGGAGGAGCCTTGCGGCTCTTTGCAATACTTACGGAGTTGGCAGTAGACAGTTGTTATAAAAAAAGCCAGAATTACAAGACAAGTATCAGAACACTTGGATTTTACTGCAAGTGCTAACTACAGTCTGTGAATTAAAGTTGTGTGAAAAAAATTTTGTTTTAACCTGCTGAATATAATTCAGAAGCCTAGGTAGGTTAGTCTTCTTGCTGAATGCCCAGATACCATCTCAGTATTTCTTCAGACTTCAAAGTACTTTGTTGAATTTCTATTGCTTATGTAAGTCCAATAAGACTTTTTTGGTTCTGCAAAAGCACAGACTGACTGTGCTGGAGCTATGCTAACTTACACTGTGGTTGTGCCTTATGGAAATGCAGTGGCTACACCAGACAGCACAGTAATCTGTAGTGAGTTGGAGTGTTATTCAACGTGCTAGGATTAGTTCTATAGTAGAAATTTCAACACTTACTTTTAATTGCATATTTTTGTGTGTTTTCTTCTATCTTTTTACTGTTTTTTTGAAGAGGCAGTGGCTTTAATTAGAAATGGTAGCAATCTTTCAAACAACTAAAAAATGTAAGCATATCCACTTCACAATTTATATTCGACACAGATGAAATGCCATGATGTTTTTGTAATCTTTATTTGATTAATGACTTTATGCAGTTTAAGAGGTATGTGAAACAATAGTGTGCTGAACATATTAACACTAGGAAGACCAGCACTAGGTATTGACGGAAACAAGGAGTTAATCAGAAACAAAGGGGATGGATCAACACCTTCTGCCTTATTGGCAGTTTGCACTCCTTAGCTATACGTGAAGAAGCATCAGCTGGCTTTTGTGAAAAAAAAGTCAATGTATACTGAAAGTTATGTTATGGGAATTGCTAATTCTTAACTGTCTGTTGTATATGTATTGCAGGATGGGACATCCATGGGTCTCTGGTTTCTTTTGAAAGAGAACTTCAACCCTTGACAGAGAGGGAGATATAACACACTCCAGTAGTCCCCCACTCCAGTCACCTGGGGAACACTATAAAGACAATATCAATACTACATACTACTATATCATATTAGAGACTAGGATTAGGCCAGTTTACATCAGATACAGTTCTAGCTACCCGATGTTTTTGTCTGGGATCCAGAAAATTCTCTCCCAATAAGAGAGATGTTGCTGTTAATAGTTACAGACTATAAAGCAAACTGAAGTCAGCTCTGTCTCAGCTGTCTCAGGTAGCTGGTGTTGGAGAAGGCAGACGTGCCAACAGAAGACAGGCTCTTCAGCTGTTCTGAAATTTGCCATTTTAAGCAGATAGTCAGAATTCCATGTGTCTTACTGTCTGAATCTCTCCTCAAGTTGGCTAGACTAAAACATTATTTGTTAAAACCCCATGTCTTTAGTTTATGGAATTCTTCTTGGTTTTATATATATATATATTTTTTTCTGAATCTGAAACTCTTCATGATGAATATAGAAGTTTTGAAAACTCCTCAAGAAAAGTCTCCGTTCTACTGTGTTATTTATGATTAGCAGAGAAAGCAACTCCCACTCCTCCAAATGCCCACTGGCATTGTTATACATCTGTGTTGCATCTTACATTATAAATATCTTCTCAAAATAAAAGTCTATTTCAGGTCTTTGGTTTTATATTTTTATGAAATACTTAAAAAAATAATTATTTCTTAATTTAAGTTTTAAAAAAGTTATAAGGCTGTCCTTCTGTTCCTTTAGATATTATTTCTTCTGGTGTAGCATTTACATAAGATCCAAAAAAGACAAATCAACCCAAGCAGTGGATCAGGAAGAAAAGACACATGAATTAGCCCAACTTTGGAGCTGCTGCCATAATGCACTCTACTCAAACCACATGAAAATGCACATTACTTTGAAACTTTAGAAAATATTTAAAGAACGGTATTTTATGTTCACGTCTTGCCAAGATTTGCTGTAAGGAAACCCCAGTGCAGTACTCTTTACTTTGCCCTTAAAGAAGTAAACATGAAACAAAACCTTTAATCAGAAAAGTCCCTTACCTCCCATGCTATTACTAATTCATGTCGCCTTCCACTTCTGCCACTTACATTAGCTGGAGGTGTCTTTGGAACTGTGAGCAAAAAGAAAAAAAACAAAACAAAACAAAACAGAATGTCCAAGTTATTGAAGTTTTCCCTATAGTAATAAGTTGCTGCAGAAGACATGAGATTGTTAAATCAGAACAGAAATAACAAACACTCTGTAGTAAAGAAAATTTACCCAAGTTTCATTTCGGAGAATTCTACAGTCAAGCTGGTAAATTCAAACAAAGCATACGCTGCAAAGAAAAATCATATTGGAATAAAAAGGTGCTCAAGCACAGTATCTTCTGCAGATTAGTCAAAATTTCAATGTACAGATCATCTAAGAGGTAAAACAGGAATTATCTTGTAAACATTTGTATTTTTTGAATAGACAATTCAAAATCGAATGTCAGGGAACCTGATATATTTCATTCAGGTAAAATCTTAGGACATAAATAATATGTCTCTACTATTTCCCAGGCCATTAGTGATTTAGAATGTTTAAGTTTTTGTAAATCTATACTTGTATGCTTTACAAGGAGTCAATTTTCAAAAATTTTAAACCCCTTATACTTTCTTGCAAAATTTTGGAAGCAGTACTACCCACAGTTCTTTAAAAATTATGACCACTATTATGGCTTTAAAAGCTTTAAAAGCACATATGAGAAGCTGATGAAATTATTTAGAAGAAATTATGACTATCATCATCATTGTGAACAAGGTTATCATATTTTATAAAACTTCAGAAATCTTAATTGTTCCATTGGAATTGTATAATTTCTTTTATCTTACTTAATGTCTTTAATGAAGCTCCTAAAATGACTAAGATCTTGAGTTTATTTACTGTGAGCAGGTAACGCTTGCATTATTTGATTAAATATGCCCTAAGATACAAACTCTTCTCCTTACAGCAGTATGTAGATCATTGGTAGAATTGTATGTGAGGCATTAGCTGTTAAGGCCTTATTACATGCTGTTTAGCTTATTTATGGAGTAGCACTGTGCCTTTGAACTATAGAAAGAAAAATACACTTAAATAAATGCACACAGTCCTCTCTATTCCCTGTGTTGATCATTAACAGATTAAGATCAATGAAAGTGCAGTTTTTACTAGATCCTAGAAGTTCACATAAAATTTCAGGATTCATTTGTGTAGTGTCTTTTTGAACTCTGAACTCCCCTTTAAAGAACATAAGACAAATTCTGCTTTTTCTCATAAGTGATGAAAACCCACAAAGCTTATGAATTGCTTCTGATTTACACTATTGGAAACGAGGTAGGAGCCCTTTTATCTGTGATTCTTGTCAGATTTGTACGGGAGATTTCTAATGTGTGAAACACCCCTCTCCAATAAAATTGGGTTCATCTGCTTTTGACTTTTTCCCTTCCTTCCTTCCTTCCTTCCTTCCTTCCTTCCTTCCTTCCTTCCTTCCTTCCTTCCTTCCTTCCTTCCTTCCTTCCTTCCTTCCTTCCTTCCTTCCTTCCTTCCTTCCTTCCTTCCTTCCTTCCTTCCTTCCTTCCTTCCTTCCTTCCTTCCTTCCTTCCTTCCTTCCTCCCTCCCTCCCTCCCTCCCTCCCTCCCTCCCTCCCTCCCTTCCCCCTACACACATGCTAAATGATATCTTTCATTGTTACTCTCTGCTGAAAGCTCTTGACTCCTGTAGAATCAGATGATCGATTTACTCTGCAGTTAACTTTAGCTAGTGGGAAACCAGAGATCCAGGATGAGCTTGTAGTGAGCTGGCTCCTTCTCCAGTGAATGCAAAGCTTTGCAGTGCTCATCCCATCCAAAGATAACTGTCTAAACAATGGGTAGGATTGTTTAGACTCTACTGACTGGAGACATGACCTAAGACCATAAACTAAGACCTAATCTTTACATGGCAAAAAGTTAATAAAATTTTCCTTTCAGAAACAGAATTGCCTTCTGCATTAAAACAAACAAACAGACAAAAAACATTTGGTGTGCAACACTGGGATGAATGTTCTACAGTGAAAAGATACAGATGAAGAATCACCTGCTAATTAATTAATATGCAAAAATTATGAGGCCATCTGTAACGAAGGATTTTTAAGCCCTGTTTAGCACCCATTTTTCTCTTGTCTAAGACATTTCTTGGTTAAATTATAAAGCTAAATGAAGTTCTTATGTAGGTGCCACATTACTGATGAGAGAGTATGCTGTACTCCTTTGAAGCATCCAACATGATGGACTTATTTAACCTGCAGTGTCCTCTTCCTAGAGTTTTCTTGTTAACAGCTTTGCAGACTGAAGCCCTATTTAAATGAATAAACGTTAAAAGAATAAAACTGTCAAAACGATGAATTTCTTTTGCACCAAACTAAAATGTACATTCACACGGTGAAACTCTCTCTAATGAATAACCATTAAAAGAATAAATGTGTCAAAGGAATAAATTTCCTCTGTGCTGCACCAAAGCAGATTATACACAGTTAGAGGGGGACATTTTGAAATGAGTAACTGTTAAGTGAAGAAAACTATTAAAAGAAAACATTTTTTTGCCAGGCACCAAGGTTATATATTAGCAACCCTTTCAGCAGCATTACCTTTATATCAGTGTTATATCTGAATTTACTTACTCATAGCCCAAGTTTATTGCCATGCAATTAGTGACTTCCCAATCTTTAAGCTGTTAATTCTCAGCAGTGACACTCATGGAGATGCACTTGAACCAAATACGCAAGTATGATGACTAAACTTGGCTCCTGGACAGAGGATGCATGTGCCTGGGGGACAAGGACATTAAGATCTCTTTTCTTTAGTGCTTATCAAAGATGAGAAATTCAGTATTGTTTCTTCTGAATAAATACATCCCAAAGAGGTCCTTGTTGTGTTAATATGTCTCATATAACAAGAAGATGAAAGAATATCACCTACTGGAAAGTGAATCACTTCTTGGCTTAAAACTGGTCCTTAGGATCATAAAATCTGACTTTGTTTAGCTTGATTATATGTCTGTAATTCTGACCAAAGCCTTCTCATTCGCACCTTTGCCAGCTACCTATGCTTCCTTGTCTCCTGTTTCATTCTTAGAGTGTAAGCTCTTTGGGATCAGGTCAGCTCTTCTTTTCTTTTGTTTCTTCAGCCACTGGTAAGGTTAGGAGTTAAAAGCCAGATCCCTCTGTCATTCCGGTAATGTGAACAACAATTAGGACTAAAAACTTTGTTCTGAAAGACATGTGACTAGATGTAGTTCACAGTAAACAGTGGGTGTATGCTAGCACACTTGATGTTGAAACCTCCACTTCAGGCAACCAAACAAAAATCTTGAAGTGACTTTGACATGTGTTTGATTTGAACAGAAACAGCAGGAGTTGTTTCTTACCGTTTTCCATTTTCATGGAAGTACTGTGATATGCTGAAAATTAAAGTGAAATTAAACACTATCAAAACTTATCTCCCCTAAACTAAACAAAAAACCTTTTAACATTTTCTCTAGGAGCAGGCATGAAGAATGTAGTCCTCAGCAGTCCTATGAAGCATTTGACAATATGTTTAAAATATAAATGAAGAAAAAGTGATATGGAAAGGTAAAGCTTATACATAAAGGCATGGCCAATTGTTTACTAATTTGTGTGTATCTTATCATTACAAGCTAAATACACATGAAAAGCAGTGGTTTCTGTTTAGGACAAAATCTATACACAGAACCAATGTTGCTGAGGGTTTTGTGTATGGGAGTACTGATTAGGAAGTTCTGAAAAGTGACAACATCGCCACCTATATAGGTTAAATCTGTATTTAAGTGTTAAACTTGCAGAAGCTTTTGGAAGTGCTAGGTAATACCATAGCAATGAAACCATGAATATTTTGGAGTAATGTGAGCTTTCCTTCCAGAGTTCCATTGTGTCCAATATTTTGAAACTGTTCTGTGATTTAGGATGCTTAAATTGGGTTTTTAGTTCAGTTTTTAAAATTCCTCTTCACTTTGTATAGCTGATGGATTTTCTGGTTTTTTTTGTTTGTTTTGTTTTTTTTTTTTAAATGAAAACTGTGGATTCTGGTAGACTGTAAAGATGAGCCCATTCAATGATTTTGAGTACTCACTTTTGGGCAAAATATTGGAAATTATTAAATATTTTATTTTGACTTTCTAACAAATGAAATGTAGCCATTTGTGTTTTAAAAAGAGTTATAATGTGAATTTTACTTCAGTTTTATTTAAAAATAGAAAAATTAAAATGAAAAGACAAATGAGAATATTTTTGAGTTGACAGAGATTTTTAATTTTTAGCCGAAGTTATTATTTTACTTCTAATTTACTAAAGAAAATAAAGAAAATCTACATTTTGTTTAAAATCAGGTTTATTCTCCCCACTTTTACTTCAGTGAGTGAACTGAGAAAAAGCTTTTAAATTGCTCTAGCTCTAGATTCCTTTCCTTATAGAAAGGAAAATAAACTGTCACATTGAAACTGGAAAAACTGAAAGTACTTGAAAAACAGTTCATCCTCTTTTTAATGTTCCAATCTTGTTAAGAAATTAAAAAAATGTTATTGAATGAATAATCAATTATTTCAAAGTGTTTCTGTTTGGTCTTTTTTTTCAAGGAAATGTCGAGTAGCTTATTTCAATTCTGTGTGTTTTACTTATTATGAAGAGAAATGAGAGATTCTTAGTTTTGTAGTGTGTCTTAATTTTTGTGCCAGGCAAAAGTATTATAGCATCCAAGATTATAACTGATGATAGTATTGCTGTAGAAACTTGTAGCTGGATTTAGTCCCTATCCTTCAATTTTGCAATCTGAATAGGTGAGATGATAGAGGGAAGACAAAGAGAAGCAAGTGCCTTACTAATCTTTTATTTTTAAAGAGATGCTAACATGAGCTCCCCAAATTTACAGTTTTCTGAAAGGCAATTAAGTCCAAATTTCCAAAATCCCATTCCATACTTTAATCACAAGTCTTTCTGACTCTGTTTGAATCCTGTATTCGTGAAGAGATTTTACACATGAATAATTTTTGTGCAAATTCTGAAACATCTTGTCAAATGAAACAAAATGTTGATATTGCAACACTTTTTTGGGAGATGAGTTATTAAACTTGGTTTTAGTCCTTAAAGAATATTTGCTCAAGGTACAGTTGCAGTTATTTATTTCTTTTAGAGCTTTTTATATATTTTACGATACAGATGTAGTTTGAAAACCAACTCTTCTTAGCTCTGGAAAAGTATGGGTGGGGGAAAAAGGGTTTGTCACCAGCTTGGCAGAACTTCCTAATGTGAGGACCAGAGCAACAATGCATTCAGCAGTTTTTTTCTTCTCATTTGTCTTCCTTTATATATCTATATATGTATATCTCCTGCAGTACACATCTGGGAAATAGAGGAATGTTAAGTGAAAACCCTTTCACTGGGTGAAAGGCCAGCCCTCAAGTTCTCACCCTCCCAGGAAAACATTTCACATCTCTTCTGGTCAGGAATGAAATGTAAAATGTGCCAGCATCTCAGAAGTGGATGATACACTATATTCAACTATGGGAAAACAAGGATGCCCCAACTGGTTTCAGGGTTTGCATTTCTGTTATTCTCATTTCCTCTGTATTTTTTAATATTTGTAATTTGGTAGGAGATAGAAATTAGTTCTGTTCACTGATAATAGTGTCATGCGTGACTGAGTCTGAATAGCCTCCACATCATAGCACATAGGACTGAAATGTCAAATGACGTGGCATATATGCCAAAGGACCAATTCCTTAGCTTTTCTGTTATGTCTTTTCTAGCACACACATTCGGATTCTTTGTCAATATATACTTATATTAGTTTGAGCCTGCAATATTATGTGTTGGTAGACTATTGGTTCTAAATATAGCCATGCAGTCAATGATTGCTGTCTACTGTCTCTTCTCCTTTTGTTTTTCCCTATGGAAAAGCACATTTTCTACAAGGGCTTTAGTAGCCCACGTAATCATCTCCAAATGTCACAGATACAGCAGGTTATTCACTTTTTCTAGAGCAAAAATATTTATGATAATGGGAAAAGATGAAGCTTCTTTTATACAGATCACAGACAAATAAAACACTGCCCCCAACAACAACAACAAAACCTGAAAGCAAAGCCAGTCTAAAACATGTAACATTTTTCCTGGGACAGAGTTATTTCTTGCTATGCTATGAAGAAACTCCAGCTGAGAATAAGGGCGACTTAATCGAAAATAAGGACTTATTAAAAATAAAAGCCTGTGTACAATCTGCTACTAATAGAGTGCATTACATTGTTACCTCAAAAAATCAAGTTTGCATGCATGATTAGCAGGTTAAACTTTGATTCTACTCAATTTCTCTCTCCCCATGTTTCCCCATGAATAGATAATGTAATTGATGCTTTGCCTCCAGGCTTCAAGTGCCCGACTGCCTTAGTGGAATGCCAGGCATGTTTAAATTCATGTTATTGGCTCTTTTCACCTTGTGGACCTGTAAAATATGTATCAAGGCTAGAACTGACAGAAATGCAGCATCTGGCTATAAGTTAGATGTGCCAGAAAATTGCAGTATTATCCATTCTGATGAAAGTAGCTATGAAAAGCAATCATGTTAACTAAATATGAACTAAGTAACAAGATTAGGGTTTAATTAGAAAATTAAAGCAAGTGGAAACCTGTTTATTATTCTGTTGATTTCCTTACACCATTCTAAGCATTGTTTCCATGGGTATTTTCAGATAATGGACTAATATAAAATGTTGTTACTATCTTGGGGAAGAAGTGATAAAATAAGTGAGGTGTGGGGAGAGAAAAAGACTCTAGTCTCCAGTCAAATTAGCTTGTGACATTAAATTACAGATGCCAATTTCCATTTAAGTATAAAATATTGGAAGCAGAAGCACACATTTACTGCCTCTGTGGGTTGTCTACACAGCTATCATTCAGCCTTGTGGATCTCAGTTTTCATCTGAGCATGAGCCACAGTCACCTTTTCCGCTGGGAGACTGGTATTTCTGGAGTTGTACCCAGTGCAGGGGCAGCCTCCCTGTTTTTACTTGTGGGCCACATCTAACATCACTGCAAATGGCCAAGCTACTCTGCCTGGGTCATGAGTAGAGAGATTGATGCCATATTCTTTCTGAAATATAATGTCCTTTTACATACATGTATTTTAAGAATTGAGATTGATGATATTAGAACTGGAGCCCATGGTAATAGAGATTTTCCCTTGAAGCTTTCAGATAAAAAATTAGTAATAGATTCTGAAAAATTATGGGTACACCAAGACAGATATTACTGTGCTAATTTGGAGAACTGTATGAAACCCAATGAAAACTATCACTACCTTTCCTTTCTCTTTGACTTTAGCATCTGAAAACTATACTAAGGGTGATAATTCACACAGCCACTGAAAGCTGTCTTAGAGGACAGAGCTAAACAGGCTCTGGGCTTCAGGAATATCTGGAGATCAGGAAAAAGTGGCTGCCTGAATTAAGTAGGTCATGAAGTCTCTTGCATTTCAAGAGTGCCATAAAAATTATAAGCAGCATGATATTTTGCAAAGAATTATATGTATAACAGTTTTTTTTTTGTTTGATTGGTTCTTTGTTTAAAGCAGAGTCCATTGTGTTATTGTTCCAACCTTACAGCTCTTTGAAGGTTCTAACAAATTGCAAAGTTATATTTTATTGTAATTCCTGTCTTCTCACTCCCTCTGTAGAATAAAAAAGGGAGACGCATCTATAATTTTATTTAAAAAAAACCCACAAAACCCAAACCCATTCATACCTGAAACAGAAACCAAACCTTTTCTTAAAGAAATGTCTTTTGAAATTGAGGCGATGGCAATAGATTTCTGCTGTACCATGTCGTGTTAAGCAGGCACACCAAATAAATTCAGCTTCAATTTCTCTGAAGGCTCTTAAGTTGTTTTACTGGCACCTGTCTGGATTTCAATGTCATGCTACAAAACACTCACTTCTAACATGACATTTGTGCAGCTGTAACTCTGGTAGAAAAAAGGTATTCCTAACTGGGAAGCTGAAAGTGCAAGTAAACATCTAGTGTGGCATTTTTCCTATTTAAAATAATATGTTGCTGATTTTTTTATTCAAGAAGACCTACCTTATTATCAGCTACAGCACTGTTTATCAGAAGGAGCCCCATGTACTGGAGTACAGGTCATTGCTACTTGAATTGAAGACTCCGTTCCTTCTGATGGCAGCAGTAGTGGAGTATTACCCAGGAATGAATGCCAATCACTGGGTGAAAATACACCGCACACTGCATGCTTTGTCTGTCCCACAATTTCTTTTAATGATCATTATTGTGATTTATCAATTCATTTTTACAGAGGTAAAGTTGCAGTGATTATGCAAAGGAATATTGAAAATGGATGTGTGTGAAGAAGGCTTTCACTAAAGTTGTAGGAATATGTTTTAGTAAATACAGCCTTTGTTTGGCAAACACTGGGAAAGAAGGAGGAACCTAAAAACACAACAGCTAGATAAAATCTAACATTTTCAAATTTCAGTTTGTGAGAAAAACATTTGCTCACAGCTTAAATACATCTGGTCAATTAAAATACTGAACCATCCTTTCAAAAACAGGGTACATATTCATAAATTGGAAAGAACATAATACCAGGGGTGCAATTTATTACAGGATCAACTTTTTCCAGAATGTTTGTGTCCTCTCTGATATGTACCACCTGAATAAATAGAGAAGTCATTCAAACATTTGGATCCAGCAGAATTTTCACTGATAATGAAATATGGTACAAAAATCAAGGAAAGAATAATGGTAGTGAAATAAGATTTCTTTGGAAATCATTTGAGATGAAAGTAGCTTGTGCATTTTATTTCTTTTCCTTTCCTCTTTTTCGTAATGGAAGAAAGTATGTAGCATCTGAAGCTTCTGCTATAGTTATCAAGTTTCACACTGTGGGGAGCTTGCAGAAGATGAGGGGGAGAGTTGGAAAGGATCCACATACGTGAATGGATATAAAATCATTTCAGTGCAGTTCTGTGATTGCACAGTGAAGTTTAATATCAGCTAGCAACTACACAGTTATTTAAAGCAGAAAAAAAAAAAAAAAGTCTCATTACAACTGAAGATAGGTTTGTTAGACTTTATCTGAAATAGTGCATCCAATTTTGGGTGCCACAATGAGAAAGATATTGATCAACTAGAGCAAGTTCTGGGGAGGCCACTGAGATGGGGGCAGGAGAACTTGCCTTGTGAGGAGAGGCTGGGGGAGCTGGGCTTGTTCAGCGTGGACAAGGGATGGTTTTGGGGGACTTAACAGCAGCTCCCAGTGCCTGTGGGAGGTCACTGAGGAGACAGAGATAGGCTCTTCATAGTGGTGCAGGGTGGAAGGGCAAGAGACAGTGATCATAAATTGAAATAGGGGGAGTTCTGGCTGGATATACTGAAAGAAAAATCAGAATGAGATTAGTTAACTGCTGGCACAGGTTGCCCAGAGAGGATGTGCAGTCTCCCTCTTTGGAGTTTTCTGGACAAAACTGGACAAAGCTCTGAACAACCTGCTCTGAAGTCAGTTTACTCAGCTTTGAGCAGGAGGCTGGACTAGACACCTCCCGAGATCTTTTCTAACCCCAATTATTCTGTTGATTCTGTGGTTCTGCCTAAGAAAATCAGCCTGAACATTCTGCTGTGAATGTTTATGGGTGGCATATACACAGACCGGTGAACTATGGAGCTGAGGCACAAAATTAACATATCTTAAAAGATAAGAATTTTATTTCAGACTGAGACAGGTGGACACATTTTGGCATTGACATTTGTAATTCTTATAATCTCCCTTAATGAGAGACAGAGTGCCACACAACTGGTGTATTCACCCAGAATATTTACAACTATGAAATCAGTTATACTTTCAAATTCAACTGGAATCTTTGAATTTGGCACTCTTCTATTCTGTATGATCAATAAACTACTTACAAATTATTCAACTGAAGAAAGATTAAGACAAAATCAAAACTCTCTAGTACTCCTAAGTAACAAAGAAGAATAATCTGAAACTGTTCTGAGATGCAGTTCTCTTCTGAGGCTTTGTTCAAACCCTATCTCTATCTCTATCTATTTCTCTTAAAATGTGTGTCTCTAGCTGCCTAGGGATTTTTCTCAGATTCCCAGTCCTTCTTTATCTCCCATCATTCTGATCAAGCTACTGTCAGTGATTCCAAACTTTGTGAGACCACTGCAATTTTCAAGTGACCAAATAAGATACAAAACACTTTTCCTGGGCTCCCACAGTACCATCCCAGTCAAAAATATGATGACATTTCTCTAAATGCAATAACAGTTCATGGTAGAGTGTGCATGACAAAGAAACACTTAGAGCAAGGGTATTTCAAATTAAGCAGCTTCCCATGGCTTCCCTGTCTTGCTGAAACAAATTCTATGAATCTTAAAGGAGAGAAGTTATGAAGAATAAAGGGGGAAATGCTGCTTGGGAGCAGTTGTTTGAAGAGACTGAGAAGCAGCCTACAATGGAAGAGCAGTGGAAGCCTGCCAGAGGGCAGGCAGCAATGGCTTAAATGTAAGATGAAGAGTAAGGCAGCCCAGATGGAGTAAGACAGCAGGAAATGGGTTTATTTGAAAAAAACAAACCGGCTCCCCATTACAAAGAATATCACCCTGGAACAGTGATGACTGGACACACGGATGTGTACCAGGGAGAAGAGAATAGGTATATTATTATATTAAAATAGTTCTTGTTACTGGTAGTCCTGGAAATTTAACCTTTTTATCCTCTTCTTACCTGCTTCGTTGGTTCTGATCACTCGTGATGGTGCACTTGGGTCTCCGGTCCCAATTTTATTGGTTGCTACAACTCTGAACTCATACTCCACCCAAGGGTTCAGTTCGACAGCCATAGCAGACTCCATGTCACCACTTATCACATCCGGAACTGCAGACAGTAAAGAAATGTGTAGGTCACTCAGAAATCTGAAGCCCACATGCAGTGTCTCAATGGCAAGTGGACTTTATGATACAATATGGCCATTAGAAATGATAGACAACAAAGATATAATATGTCAGAAATCACAGCTAGGTTTTTGGCACTGTGGTATTCCTGAAAAGACACAGATTGAAGGATATAGGGGAGAGCTTTCTGCTTATTCACAGATGCATCATGGCAGGTGTCTTTGTGTTGTCCTTTCAGAGCTGTTGCTAAGTAACGTGAAAGGAATGAAAAAAGGAAAAAAAAATCAGTGCTTTTAATTTAGCATTGTTCTTTTAAGAGTATCTGTTCCTGCAGTTGCCGGTGGTTATTATTGTGATGATCAGGAGTTTTGAACAGTCTGCTTGTGCTGTTTGAAAGTTTTTCTCACCTGTTTTTACGGTCTGCCAGCCAAGAGAAAATGGGCTGCGTGCTTGCAGGTTGTAGAGGGAGATAGGGCTGTGATTGTCTGCCCCAGGACTCCAGGAGAGTGTTGCTGTGGTGTCTGTAATTTCCTCCACTATTACAACCCCTGGGGGACCAGGAGGACCTAGAAATAAAGTGGAATAATCAAACAGACCACACCATCATCACGGATGAGCAGCAATAATACAGGAGATGGATTCTGTAGGGACCCAGTGGAGTTCAATATCCATGAAATACAAGGGTTAAAACGCACACTACTACATCAAGGAGATACCTCATTTCCATGATTTCTGCTGGCAAATTGTGATTGTTTCTACTCTTTAAATGCTTTGTGGGTGAGTATCAATTAACTTGATAGAGTGACAGCGGAAGAACTAGAAATAGAAACAGATTAAGAAAAACCCAACATCGATTATAATTGTTTTGAACCTAAAATTAAAGGAAGAAAAGAGCAGCTTTAAGAAGCATCCAGGCTAGACTGAACAGTCACAATCACATATTCTCTTTGTGTGAGAGCTGTCAGCAGGAAAGATAAATAGAGATCAAAATGTAGCACAGGTGGATGTATTTCCTGAAGAACAATAATATTACTAATAACTGGATCAAGAATGCAGCATTCATCCTTTTTCTCAACTTCACTCATTCAGGGAAACCTCCTGGTTTACTATCCTGCTGGAAGTCCATTAACTGTTTGATTGAAAGCTATTAAAAACAAAACAAACACCAAACACAAATATTTTAAAGGCTGACAATTGCTATGGTCTATTTAAAACAAAAAACCCACAACAGTTTCTCACTTGACAAATGAAAGGATTATTTATTCCACTTAACTGTACCAAATGAGAGCATGCTGATCACCATTTGTATAGACCATATGACTGATCCAATAAGTGAGGTTTCTGGTAACAAACATGACTTTGCAAAGAGAAATGTGGCTATGACCTCCCACCCCCACCCCCAAATTCCTTCTTTAGTTCTTCCTGATATTGATATTACTGGTGTTTAGAAACATTGTCCATTTGCACTTGCCAAACTATATCAGAGACAAGGTTCTCCTGGTTCAGGATCCTCTTCCACAGTTGTAAGCAGATGTTTAGGGGAAAATGTGCATCTCTGTCATGGGTCAATGCAGAATAAACATCTCTCTTGTGGTTTCTTATACTTAAAAACTTATATAAGTCCTGAAGGACAGGACTTAATGCTTCTGTAAAATAATAATATAATTAATAGCTATAATTATTTATGACAAATCTGGATTTTTTTGGCATCCAAGACCCTTCTGATTCTTTTCCATCCTCCTGTTGTTGAAGGCTGAAGTTTCACTTCTACTCCTACACAGATGGAGGACTGTGAAATCAGAAATGTACTACTGGACACTTTCTTACAAAATGAAACTACAGGAAGGGAAACAACTTTATTATTAGAAAGCAATTGCTGCTACACTTTTGCGGGAGCCCAATGTTGTTTGCATGTATCATGAGCTGTAGTGGAACAGGTCCTTTGAATATCCCCATCCTCATGAGCTGTGGTGAGTGGTGTGGTCCCACTTGCTGAGCTGTCAGACCCCAGTACCTGTGGATCAGGGTGACAAACACTCAGGTCTGGTGTCTCCACTTGAAGTGGCAGTTGTAGCCAGGATTTCTGCATTACTGAGCTCAGCATTATTATATTTTAGTGATATTTCATGCAATCAAATCTTTTTCTGGGTAGAATCCTTAGTCCATGAGTAGAAACAAATTTATCTTGATATCAAAGGCTAAAAAAATCCATTAACTGAAATATTTTTAGTTGCTGTAATTTTTTTGTCATTTGCAGCTGCAAACAGCTTTATATTTCCTCTGATATGCCTTCAACAAAAGCACTTTTACATGAACTATGACAACAATATGATCAGAGTTTTGTAATAGTTGGGCTCAATAGCTCTGGAGTGAAAGACACATTGAATCCATTAAATGAGAAAGCAATTTACTTTATTCACTTGCCTCGCTTGGCAATGATCTACAAGCAACTAACTGACATTAAAATGTTGGAAATATATAGCATTTAGAAATAATAGCAACAAAAAAAGACAAATGAATGTTTGAAATTCAAGGGATTAAATTCATTCCATTCCTGGAAGGAATGTTTAGTATTATGGATGTATGATGGAAGAAGATTGTCTCCACAACACACTGCAGCCCTCTTCACAGGAGCCCAGGATACAGCTCTGGGCTATAGGAAGAACAAGGCTTTCCACTTCCATGGGTAGTGAGCAGCTTCAGTGCTGGGAGTCTCTCCTCTTCTCTTGCTCTGCCTGCTCAGCAGGCTTCGCTTCGCTGCTGCCAGTGCCTTTTGTTGAGTCACAAACAGCGCTGGTATAAGATGGTACCACCCCTTGGATACCTTGCAACTCTTGGCCTTCTGGAGCCCCATCTTCATTTGCAGTTGAAAGGTCTTGCTTTTCTTCCTGAGAGAAAACATGACAGAAAGATGTGTCCTCTGCACTCCTGCCTTCCTGCCAAGTGTTTGCTGTTCTTTGATGGGAAGCACCAGGTCAGGCCTTCATCTCAAAATCGCAAGTCCTGGGGCTAATTTAATAAAATAGGGTGATCTTCAATCTCCATCATCTATTGTTTCAGGCTATCTGTTGATGTAGGAAAATGCTAGTGAAATTTTTATTTGTTGCCATGAGGGAAAGTTTAAAGGAAAGCTGGGATCTTGATACAATCATATGCTTTTACTGTGTTGGAGCCCTAGGCCCAGAATTATATCATGGTCCCAAGCACAAACAAAATTAAAGGAAAATATTTTAGTACTTTTCCTCTATGACAATATTTCTCCCATGCAAACTGAATGTTGTTAAAGAGTTTCTAGCCACTGTATTATAGCAAAAGAACAAGCATCTTGCTTATATTAAAGGATGTAAAATATATTTATGCAGACGTCTCTGGCTAAATTCTCAACGTATTTTGTTATTGGAGTTCTCTCATGTTTTTTAAACCTTTTAAATGCATTCCTAGGCATGACAATGTGTCATTATGCTTTCTGAGATGTGTGCTCTTACACAGTCTGCGGGATGACTGCTAAAAAGCATTTCCATTTCCAACAGCAGGCATTCTTGAAAGCGGATTAATAAAGGACAAAAGCCTCAGTGATGACAAATGTATGACAGTTAGCCAGGACCTGAATGCTATGCAGATGTCACTCATTTTTGTAGAAATCTCATTAAATTTTATGCTTGGATGTAATCATTCACGGTGTCAGCCGGATGGCTAATGCAGAGAAGCTTTTCTCCCAAGGGCTGTGTTATTGTTCAGGATCTCTAAAACAATTTTTTAGCCAATTGAGGAAAAAAATGCATGGTCTGCTCAAATGCTTCTCTGGAAACTACACAGAAAATGAATGGTCATAAATGCACTACAGTGCAATCGACCTTCATAGAGAAGACATTTGGGGCTGCGATAGGCTCTTATGCGGCTCTAGGAGCACTGGAAACCCAGTGTCAAGGATATTAGTCACTTATCTTCTTTCAGAGCAATTCCATAGATTGATACTTCATTTCAGGACATGCGTGACTGCATTTTGGCAAACTTGTTTTATGTGTCTTTTTATTGTTGGAATGATCATCCTGAGAGGTCCTTTAGATTACTTGCCATGGTACAATGTTAATGTGAGAGTTCTTGAAAGACTATTACCAATAATAGCCATAGTCATTCAGTGAAGCAGTGTCCTTTCCTGTGCATTCAAGAATGTGCGCTGATTTACTCCACGGCTACCTGACCAGGATAATTCATACTGTTATCAAACAACTAAGAAGCCTGATATGTAGTAGTTCATGAACACAGATTTCTTGACATGAAGATTCTTTCTGAATGACAGCGTGTACTGGCTTGTCATCAGGAAGATTAGAGATCAAGAAAAGGAGGAAAAGAAAGAGGCAGTAACTACAAAATAATGGAAAAGGTGCTTGATGAAACGGGAGCTTGTCTGTTGTAGCATAAATCCCTTTTGCTGTGCCCACCTATGGTAGATGTGTTTGCACATGGTTGGCAACAAGAGGATGGAGAGAAAGTTTGATGTATAGTAAATGTGATAGGCACTATGGCTTTAGTGGATACGCCTGTATCCCCAGTGCTTCCATGTGTGGTGTATCCAAGTGGTTTCTGTAAGGTAGATACATAAGGGCCCTGGGTAGATGGAGAGGTTATTCCCCAACCAGCAGCAGGATAGACAGGGAGATTAGACTCAGGGTTGGAAGGTAAGAAACAGAAGATATTGATGTTCCAGCCTGAATAGTCTTGACACATTCCAGGGAGGAGGGTCAGGAGAAATCTCTGGTGTCCTGCCTGAGAAGGCCTTTGGTGGTATGTATGTAATGTTATGCTCCTTTGTTGCGATGTCTTCTTTGCCTTGTACAAACCTAAAAATAGGGAATTTGGTCAAGGTAACCTTGAGAGCTGCTGAGTGTTGTGAGCTCAGATGCCAGACAGAAGTCAGAACCTCTGAGCTGGATCTTTGTGGAGTGGCAGTTGTGATGACACAAAATGTATGGACAGTGCAGGGAACAAGAACTGAAATTTTACCTTAGGAGGAAAAGCACAAGTAGCCCATGAACTGCATTGTGAATGACATAACTAGCAGGTCCCAAATAGAGTAAGAGACTGAGTTTTAGACATGCCTCTTTCATTGGCATGTCCTGCTGACTACCTTTAGTACTGTAGGGCATCACTTGCCAGCTCTCCCAACCCTGGTCTGTGCTGCCTTCTTCACTCTCTGCAGTCACAGTGTGGGCACCAGCACTCCCAGAACTGCATGGGTCTCTTTCCGACACTGAGTTTGTGAACATCACCACATCTGATTTGTGTTTTCATACTTGTTTCTAGGCATATTTTTTGACTGAAGTTATAGACATAAGTTGATGTTCATAAAAAAGTTTATTGGACAGAAAAAAGGATCTTTTTTAAACTCTTAAAACAAAAGCTTTTTATATGACTTTCTTCCCTTTTCACACCATTGCAGATATTGTAACAAAGGTCCTGTTACAAGATCAGATTGCTGGAAATGTTTTGGCCTGGAGCCGGGTTGATACAGTAATATATTATTTTCTAATCTTGTAAATGTTTCAGCTACACTGATATACTGAGAAGGGCCAAAGAATAGATCTGAACTCTAGCACCAATCCTATGAACTATTATGTTGTCAGCCAGTCCCTATCATAATTTCAACCCTGTGCAATTATGACTTGCCCAGGAAATGCCTTGGCACAATTAATGGATTATTGTGGTCTGTGGCAGATCCCAACAGGAAGTTTGTTGTAACCATCCCGTTTTGAGAGGGGAGGGGAACCAGGAACATAGCTGTGTGGATAGGAACTCTGCTGTACCCTTTGCCCTCTGGGAGCAGTTTACAATTATGGATATATTCTGTGAGTCCAATTAATGGGGTCTTGTGCTTAGGGCATCTTCCTGGCCTTTGCTACGGCTCAAATGTAATTTCAAGGACCAGCAAGAATCTGCTGACCTTGTTTATGTTCCATTTAATAATGTTGTGTTTGATGGCCTTTAAACCCAAGTGCTTGTCTTTAAGTTTTATTGGCAATATCACAACTAAAAGGAGCAGTGTGGTCAACCTAACCAGCAGTTCCTGCATTATATTTGCTCCAGGTCAGTGGAGTTCAGAGGAAACATTACTTCTCCAAAAATATATCATTAGAGTGGATTTCTTGCTTAGATTGGTAGTTTTGCCAGTCTACAAGATGAATGGCTTTAACCTCCTTTTTATTTTTAGACCACAAATTGTGTAGTCTTAAACCACAGTTTGTAGTCAGAAAGGCTTTCATCCCTTCACATTACAGGATTGCTCTCTGCTCCATTTCAAGATCTTACAGCTTCCAGGTAGCTGTTTGATCTTAAAGCTCATTTTACTTACAGTAGGCATGCACAGTGCATTTGGTTAGCTTTCAGTGCACAGTCTTACAATATGTGTTATACATCGTAGAAGAAAGCTGGTTTTCATCTTATTTTAAGGAATATTCCTGCTGTGAATGTTGTACTAATATTTGTATGGTTCAAAGGATTTTAATTAGCTTTGTATATACTAATAAGTTTCCAAGGGTGTACAACATTGATGCAGAGAATTAAAAAGACTGGACATTATTTTTTTCCTCCTCTAGAAAAGCACAATGTCTATTGACTTCCATAACAACAAAAAACACATTTTGAGCAGTAAGAGTGAAAAGGACAAACAAATCAAATGACAGTGAACAAACTATTACTAAAATAGCCAGAGAATATCTGGCATCTAAATCCACTAAAATCCTTAAGTATAGACAAATGAGATAGTACTGGAAACAAAGTTAACTGTATTAATGCTTAGAAAGCACAGGTCTGAGACTAATAAATTATTTATCTCTGAGTTTCTCCTAAACCATATTTTATAATATATATGTAATATATAAAATATTTTTATAGAAATATATAAAATATTAAAAGTACTAGATATGCTGAAACAATCTTTTACGTGATCTTTGATGAATACAAGGTAACACACAGAAATAATTTCTCGGCATTTTATTTATTTGACCACTTTTTGTTACATAAGATGGCACGTTCTGTTAGCTAGCACCTCAAACTTAAAAATTGAACAAACTTGCCTGGCTACTGCATTACTATAGTTCCTTTGCAAAGAGCTAATGGTCCTTTTCCTTGCTATGTTCTCCCAGACTTAGTTGCCTTGTAGCGTCAATCTTTGCTACAGGTTACAGTTTACACTATTTATGTTGCAGAAAGTTGAACACTGAAAAAATTATTTTGGGACTAGTATGCTTTTCTCCTTTGCAAAACCAGAGATCAGGGCTGCACTGTATCTAGAATAAATAAATGGAGCAATCTGAAAGAAAGTTTGGCAATTTGGAGATGAGCTGGCTGCTCCATAGACTGTTGTAAGGCAATGTGTAATGCAGCATCCAGCATCTGTCTGAGCAGTTTGCAATCAACACTACTTACTCTCTTAGGTATAACGTATTGTAAACCAGCTTTGAAGAATAATTTATAAGTAGGACTTATGTGATGGGATTTATCTGACAACTTAATGTTACAGAACCCAGTAATTTATTATGATAAAAACTTTGATTTTTTAAATAAATATTAAAATATTGGAGACTTGATACCATTATTTAGGTACTGAAGCTTTCACAGATGTAAAAAAATCCTTTAACTTCACAACCTTGTATTCCTAAATCAATCATGATGATCCTAAAAAGAAATGTGATGCAAGAAAGGGATAACTGTGAAAAATAACCTGGATAGGTGTTTGTGGTGCCACTATCATTACTAACAATATAGAAGTTCATATAGGAAAAATCACTCAATTGTTAATGTTTGAAACATTGTCCCATCCACATCAGATAATAGTATCATGGTAAATTTTGCAGTGATCCTCTAATCTGCAAGAAACTCCTGCTGCTGCCACACCAGGAGTACTACTCACCTCAGTGCAGGTGAAAGGGATCTCTACTCTTAACAGACTATAGAGACCTTCGTGCTGATTTTTGTGAAAGCATGTTAAACTCCTGTGCAACATTCCAAACTCCCACTCTTTTTCTTTGCTGAAATGTTCAGATGCTTTTTCAAGACAACCCTCCAAACTTGCAGAAGAGCAAGTAATATGCAATAACTGGTTTTGGTAGGAGATTTTTTACTCAAGCTCTTCTTTATTGCAGCCTATGACAAAGCAACACTTTGAATGAGTTCATTAGAAACTGTGTTTCAAGAGCAAAGGGATATTTCTTGACAAAAGTGAATGTAAGAAGTAGCCTTCTGCTCTTAGCTATGAGTTTTGGTGGTCTTCAAAACCTGTCTATGAGTAACATACGTACTGATGAATTAAGTAACCACAAAATGAAAAGCACTGTTGACCTTTTTTAATGTACTTGATTGGACCAACACAAAGTAATAAATATTAGCCCCTTCACTGTGTCAACCTTTTTTATGACAGAAGTATTTTGTGTTTAAAATGTCTCTACAGAGAAACATGGTGGAAGCACAGGATCAAGAAGGTATGCTTTGTAATGCAAATATGAATGCACAGATTGCTTCAAATTTCTACAGCATAAGGGGGAAATAAGAATATAATAAGCCCTTTTTTGAAGACAGGCTTTAAAAACCAAATTAACTTACCAAGCAGGCATTGTCTTGAGAAAACCTGACACATTGCTGGCTACAAGATCACCTGAGACATCTGTGAGATGCAAGTCTGGCTGGTACTTGGGTGTTTGGTAACCATGTTTGTGACCATATCATTAGTGTCAGAACATGACATGCATATTTACCCTGTATTAGAGCCTTCTGCTGTGGTAATCACTTCTTTGTGAAAAATCAGTATAGAGACAGCTCAACTACTGGTGTGCCAATGATAGATGGAAAACCAGCCAAGCTGAAACATTCTGCTATTCTGCTTCTCTGCTACTTAATATTCACTGAAAGTTGAAGATCTAAGTGGATAAATAAAGGCTGGTGGCCAGAAAAAGCACGTGACATAGGAAAATTATTCTTGGACTGATGTCAAGAATGGGATTGACAATCACAAAAATTATAAATCACTTCTGCTTCTTAAATGGCTGATGACTTCATGTGCTTGGAAAAACATTTGTTGACTGAGTAGTGAATATCTATATTCTCCTGTAAACATCCTTGTTTGCATGGCAAACAGCTATTCTTCACATATTATCCTTGGGTGAGCAAACAACAGAAGGCATAAATGAAGTGAAATCAGGCAATGACTTGGGTGTCAGAAATGTAAGTCCATAGCTATGATTTTTGTCGTATTCATTCACTCGGCTAAAAGTATTTCTCTGACCATCAGGCATACATAATTTCTGTTATGGGATTCCTCTGAAGTAGCACATTTGTGCAGGCTTTGTGCCAGAATAGTCATCCCCTTATGTGAAAAGCTGTTTTCTCTTCTGGATATCCTTGAACTGTATCACCCTGCCCTATATGCCTTCTTCTGCTGCTATGGGCTCTGCTGACTTTCTTCCAGAAAATCTTGCAGCAGCATTTAAGGCTTTACCACTATCTGTCTCATTGCCCTGCTGCAGGGTACATCCAGTGCAGAGGGCACATGCCTGTTATTTAGCTTTTCCCTTTCCCAATACACACCTCAGTGTATTGGCTTAAGCTGTTGACAGTGGTTCCCCTGAGGACTATGTTAATTTTTTGGGCAGTAGTCATCTCAATGAAAGAAGTAAATATTTGGGTTGCTGGAGATAACTTAAATTGTGCCCTATGGCTCTCATTCATTTGCCTCCTGACTTCTGTGCTCCTGACTACTCTGACTCAGACAGAGGGTTGAACATATCTTGATCCTACCTAAATCTACTGCCTGCAGATATAGCATGCTCTTGAGAAGAGACAAGTGTGATTTTAAGGCTGGGTATGAGACAGCTAAAAAAGAGTTATTCTACCTCATAGATGAGCATTGCAGTTACTGAGCTAAATTGTAAGTGGTTGGCATCGCCTTTTCTGCCTTAAATCAATCTTGGCCATCGAGCTGAATCCTCTCATCCTCCACATATTCAGAGAGTAAAGGACTTCCACAGAGTCAAGGTGTCTATCTAGAGGGGATGGTGGATCTTAGATGGATGACTAAAAGATCATGACTTATTGTTTTAGGTACCTAATAATAAGAGCAACTTGTGATGATGAATTGCAGAGAATTTTGTAGAACCGTATTTTGGAGAGGAAATGCTTTTGCAAGTTAGGTAGTAGCCTTCCTGAATATAAACCCATGATGGTAGGTATGTCAGGAGAGCAGACCTCTGAAGGTCCCTGTTGACTAGCATAAGACACTGAAATACTTCTCATTCACAACCCATTCCAAGATTAAAATGCAAGACACTTAAACTGGAAAGCTAATGTACTGCCTGAGAGGTCCAGCTGCTAGCAGAACATTTCTTCCTAATGAAATCCGTGTTATTGGTAGCAATAGAAAAATGAAACAGAAAGAGAAAAGAAAATAACTCAGGTTGGAAAAACAACATTTATGAAGCAGAGAAATTACTAGGAACCACTAAAAAGTTTTTTCTTAGTTTAATATACATAATGTAATCATTTTTTTCAAAACACTTAGAAGAGTATTTAGGTTTTGAGTAGTATGAATCTCAGTTTTGTCTAAACATGATCTAGAATATCTTTTCATATAGTTTTGAAGTGTTCCTGAAAGAGATTCACTAGATAAAAATAATTATGGAAATAACATTAGACACGTATTTCACCGCAAGTTACATAAAATCAAGAACTGTAAAGTAGTGAATTTGAAAATGTTTTGAACATGGTTTAAAAAACTCTGTAATCCATTGTAGAAAGTTGCAGAATAGAAACTTGCTGCTATTTTAATTTCTTTTGTTGTTCACACACACACACACACACACACACACACACACACACACACGTACATGTATAGTAAATTCAGAAATCTTCTTGCACCATTAATTACCTTCTTGTAAATAACTAGACTCAAAAGAATTGAGATTTACTTGGCAATATTCATTCTCTCTTCTTCAGATTGTTTTTCACTGGTGATGTTTTGGAATTTAACTTCTATTGTGTAATGCAGAGCAAAGAAGAACAGGGCAAAAACAGTGACACGGTTAGTTCCCTGGCATATATTCAAGGGATCTTCCAATAGAGCAAATAGCGAGAACGGTTTCAAAAAAGATAAATATGGTTTAAGGATACTCCATGCTTTTGCCACAGTAAATGATACTGAGACACTGCAATTGCTTGAAAATGCAGTGGTGAATGTCTGTCTGTTTAAGATCAACATGTTAGTTAGAAGCAATAGGAGTCTGCAAAGAGTTTGTTGCTTTCCTCCATCTGAAGAAGCTGCAGCAAGGTATAGTTTTCTCCCAAGCCACTTGTAATAAAGCTCTAGAAAACTGTCCTTGGACTTAAAAATAAAACACCAGTTGAATAGATAATTCAGTATAAATTTAGTCAGTTTGCTAATAGCAATAATTCTGATATTCATGAATATCTAAAGGAGGGAGAATTAGGTTATTTTAATTTATTCTGTATGTCCAATTTATTTCCTGTAGAAATAAATGTAAGTAGAACAATTTTTTGACTAAAAATTACAATTATATATTAAAAATACCAGATGAACCTTACAATATAAGTAATGATTGAAATGGTGTTGTATGCTGGTATGATATTATCAGCATTCAAGACTGGCATTTTCTGCAGAGGCAAAAGGAGAGAGAGTAAGGTCAGAACAAGGATGTGCTGGAACTTTGCTTGTATCAGTACTTCTAAGAGTTCATAACAAAGCTTCTGCTATCTCAGTTTGGCCATAGGCTGTAACATTTAAAACACAAAGAAGTTTTGTAATATGCATAAAATGAAATTATTTTACCTAAAAACTATACTGGAAATAAAGAATAATATAGCTTTGGATTTCAGACTTTACTGCATAGTGGCAATGGGTTTTCTTCATAGATGATGACTTCCTCTGTCAGGTGAAATTATTCAGAGTTTACTAAAATATTTATTGAAACATCTTTTGCTGCTGGTCTCTTCTCCTAAACAATGTCCAGCATCTCCAAAAGCTAAACCTAAAGTTTGAAAGGTGCTGCAATTTGGAATCATCAGACAGTGTCAAATTGCAGACCACTGAGTGCACTCTATAAACAGAGATAAGGGGAGAAAAAAGAATTAGAGATACTCAAATGAAAATGAAATGCCTGTAACAGTATAAGGAGAGAGAGATTCGATTCTCCTAAACATTTTGGATTTTTGAAATGTTGAAGTCTACAAAGAGTAATCATTACCAACTTTGAATTGAATATGCTTTAAACATTTTCTGCATACAAAACAAAACCATCCTACATTTTGTTGTGAAAGCAATACCGACACTGTAGGATCTTATTGCCCTTATTTGTACAAGTTTTACAGATACCTTAAGGAAATTAACTACTTCAGCAAACCAACCATATCCTATAATTTCATGAAAACTGAATTTTACATCAGAACAAAAGCAGTCACACAGTATAAAGCATTTTGTGAAAGCTATGCAAACATTTCTTACTGTATCCTATAATTATCCAATCATAGAAACAAGCAAAGGAAAACATTGTAAGCACAGTATATTTGAATTTAAATTCCATTATAAAGCAGTCATAGTTTTCATTTCATCATCAAGGTGGCATGGTAACGAGACACTCACATACATACATTCTAATACTGCTTACAACGCCCTTTTTTTTCCGTCTCAAACCTCTTCCTTAGAGAAACATTTATTTTCAACATCAAATTCAATAAAAACATTTATATAACTGGTATTCTTAAAAAAAATTTTGTACGCAGTCTGCAGTGTCCTAGATAATAGTAAACTAAGAGATTTTTGTCACTAATAAGTTCAATGACATTAAAGTGGAGATTGTCTTGCCTATCCATAGACCCTCCAGCTCCTGTCTGAGAGAGGTAAGGTCACACAAACACGTAAGGTCTTTGCATAACCCACAAGGATGAATCAGATTTCATAAGGCAGCTAAAGTGGCATTATATGTCTGTGTTGAGGCAACTGAATACCACCATCCCAATAGAGCCATAGCTCACAGAAATCTGATGGTCCTCAAAGTGACTTTATGGAAATATTTAACAGTTATTTTCATCAAAATGTGAAGAGCCCTGCAGTCAGCGAGACACATACTTTATCATTCAAAGCATATATTTGTCCTAAAAGTGATGGATATGAACATATCAAATCTAAAGATATGGTGGAATGTGGTAGAATAAGTATTTTTGAATGATTATAATCTCTAAATAGTTTTGATTTTTTTTCTTTGGAGTTTTTCAAATGTTAATAAAATATCTACCTTGATTTATTCTTTCAAAAAGCTTATAATCCATAGTAAGGCTACCCAGCGGTGCAGAGATCCATTGATCCTGACATTGCAGGACCCACTAGGTGTAATGCCAGTAAGTGGACTGTAAGTCCTCAAGTCCCATCAGGCACTGAACACACATGTGCGTGCACACACACACACACACACACATAGTGCAGAAATGCAGAAATACTCTGCTGAACGGAACGCACACGTGGTGCTAATGCCCTGCTTTATTGTAACCTAGTTGGTGTCCTAGATATGATCTGGGATCCTGCAGGTCAATGACTCTGTTCCTGTGCATAATCAGGAAGGTTGAATGACAGGTAAAGCAACTCACAGATTACAGGACTGGGTCTAAAGATTTGGTGGTGACAATTCCATGTGTGAAAAAACCCAAATCCCTGTTCATTGTTCATACCTATCATTTTACAAAACTCTACATGGTCCCTCCTCTTAGGAAGTGAATGAATATTGCTAAACCATTAAACCTGAAGAATGGTTTGACCATAAGACGAAATGTAAAGCATCACATAAAAAAGCACAGAACTCATCATACCTACCTTGCACAGGCCTGTGAATGCTAATTGTCTACATTTTTACTAACCTAGTATACCTTTTGTGCTATTATCTCTCTTAAGACTGCATGTCCATTAACCAACTGTCTTTTGTTTCTCATTGCCATGTCTGCAGGTCAGTTTATGGTGAAACTGTTTTCAAAGATGGTAGGTTAATCACAATCATTTTCAACAGGATAAAATCTGAAGAATAATTCATAGCATACATATCCCTGAATCCCACATATTTAAATTCCCTGGTACAATAGTTTCTGGTGACTGTGTTTTCAGGTGGCACTGTGAGCATACTCACCCCTAACAAGCAGCTCCGTCTCATCTGACACGGTGTCCGCCGCAGTCTGGACCCTGCAGCCGTATCTCCCAGCGTGCATCAGAAGGATGTTCCTGATCATTAAATCTGCAGAGGATGCTTGCTGAAACAGGGATGAAGTGTCAGTTTAAAATTTAGTAAATCTGTGTTCAAGGTATTTCATGATGGTGTTTTGTAGAGTGTGAGAAATTCATGATTGCAGCTTTCATCTTACAAGGTGTATGTGCCCTAATACCCTCTTCCGAGGATTGTCAGAACATTGCATTTATACAATTATTAATAGGGATTAAAGAAGAGGATTTCAGTTTTTTAATAACTTTAACTTCGCTTAAAGCACACTGTGCATATTTTCATGCTCAAATAAAATTATTCCAAACTAGCACAAAGAAATTAATTAAGGAGATTAACAGAAATATTTTGGTTATAATCCTTGGTATTAAAAAAGTCCTCTTAGAAATGAAGGGCTCTTTCTTCCTCTTCCCTAAAATGCAGTAACATTTGGAGGATGTCTTGCTACTGTAATGGAATTAAGATAACTTGAAATATAATGTTGACTGATT
This sequence comes from Strix uralensis, assembly GCF_047716275.1. Lineage (NCBI taxonomy): Eukaryota > Metazoa > Chordata > Aves > Strigiformes > Strigidae > Strix > Strix uralensis. The sequence goes on from NC_133973.1 coordinate 124,381,618, forward strand.
TTTATTAACATAGAGGAAATTAATACTAAATATGATTGAGGAAATATGAACAGATTCTCATTTTTTCTGTTGAGATGTGTATATATTTAAATCTGAAACATGCAATCCCTGAATGAGTGTACCCAGAGAATCAGTTCAAATTTTTATTTTTTAGTATTCTAGTCAACCGTAGTTACAGTGTTCCAAAATTATGAACAAAAAAAGAGAAATTTGGAAAGTAGAACAGCCTTTTGGAGGATAAATGGCTTTTTCTAAGAAACTTTGTATTATTTCATAAATTCAAGTAATAATACTAGATTTTGCATGTACAAAATCATTGTTATATCCAAACTTACTGGAGTCAATAAATGTTGCTCCATCAGATTTAGTGAGCGCAAGTCCATACGTATTGTTGACTTAATAGAGTCACTACTCAGAGAAAGAACAGGTAAGTGTGAACAAAAGTCACCCTGACCACATGGTGTAGCAATTGCAGTTTACTTTCTCAATTTTGTGTCCTAAAATACTTCCAACTTTTTGATTTAATGTAAGCACCAACATTTTTAGTAAATTACCATAAGTATTTTTGTTCCTTTCAAAGCATTTTTCTTAATAGCCAAATGGAAATAACTTTAACATGTTAACCAAGGATAGACAAAATGACCTGCAAATATCTCTAAATTTCATTATCACTATTACTTTATATGATATGTGAACCTAACACGTTAAGTTTTCTCAATGTTAGAGTTTGTAAAACATTATAGATTACACAGAATTAATATTTTATTAATATATTATTAATATACTTACACAATATATAATATACAATAATGCACTTATTATATTGTTGTATTATATAAACCACTATTATATTATTCCACTATTCACTATATTATCTAGAGTTTATATGATACTATATATATACGATATATATAAAAATTATATCATGTATAGTACATTTTATACAATAATATATAATATCTTATATATAATATTGTATATTTATTATATTAAGTTATATTTACAATATATTTTATATTGCATATTATATATTTCATTAATAATTGATTACTATATAGCAAATATAATATGTATTACTGTATATTATATATTACACACAAGTGTATATATGCATCTCCTCGATGTTTCACTGTAAGAAACATTTATTGAGTATAGGAATTTTCCTTCTCAGATTTTATTTACTTTGCTAACCAGGCAAAGACTGTCAGTCTTTCCTTGAATGACACTTTACCTGCGTCATAATATTCCTGTGCGCTGGTTCTAATTTGAGTAATTTTGATCCTGAATGAGTAGAATTGTACCCTGCATCCAAAACAAAGTCTTACTAGGGGTGTACATGTTGGTACTTCTCTAGCTGTGCTGGAAATATGTCACTGACTTCACCTAGATTCATATTTGCCTGTTTTTTTTGGCACATACACATTCTGGGCTCAGATAGATACACTCAGATATTTATCCTTCTCAATCACTTGCAAGTTATGAGCTTCCACCCATAACCAGTCATCCATATGTGCATGACCTTGTGCTTTGAAGTATTACATTTCTTGTCTGTTCTCATGTGTTATTTTCATCATCTGCTGTACTGGTAATATGTCCAATTTTGTACCATACAATTGTCATTTGCATGCCAAGGTCATTAAAGACAAGATGAAATAGGATTGGTTCCAAGATCCAATCTTCTACATTTTTTTTTTTTCTTTCTAGTCAGAACAACTCCTTTTCAGCACATCTTGGCACACATTCTTCAGCCAATCTTCTCTTCATTTGCATTTTTAAAACTGAACTTGACATAATATTCCATGTAGCACCAAGGCAAAATCTTTATTGAAGCATATTCAAATGCAAAGAAGGAAAAGAGAGGTGACGCATCAAAGTTGCCACTGAGACCAAAGTGAATGTGGGCATGATCTATAGTTTAATAACCCTGTAGATCTAAGAGTAAGAATGAAATGTCAGTGTTTTGCCTTCTGAAGTGTCCTCGTTAATGATGTTGCTGGAGGGAAGATACTCAGACCAGTCAAACCATAATGCAAGTATTATATTCTTGCTCCGGCATATCAGAAATCCCAGCAGTGCAAAAGAATATCTGAGGACTCTGCAGCACTAAATGCAAAAGATGAACACACACTCCTACCAAGGGTCAACTTCAGGATACAAATTTTTTAAGTTGTCTAGCACAGCAACATTTACTAGCGACTGAAACATGGGTTGCTCAACATAATTAGTGATTCTGGTACAAAGCCTTAGCTGTTAGAAGGATAAGACCAGAATCAGTCCACATTTGTCCTCTCTTGAGGGTAATTTACATTTAATGTGTATTTTGTTGTTAAGTGGGAAGAAAAGCATAATGGATAGCAATTCTCTGGTTTCATTGCTCCGGAGCTGTTAAAAATCTTGGCTGTCACTCTAACTTCCATAGGGTTCATGAGTCTCTGAATCCTAATATTCTTATCAGGAAAATATATGTATTTCATCTGCACACCTGTGTAACTGGACAGACAAGTAACAGTTAAAAGAATCATTGCTGTAAGTGAAGAGCAGTGAAGTACAGTAGATCCCCATGAAGCACATTTATTACAGGATAACAGGATGTGCAGCCAGCATTGTTTGGGATGTGTGAGTGGAAAGAAATTAAGCTCACTGTGTTTAATACAGATGGATATATGCTCAGACATTAGATTCTTGATCGTGTGATATTGAGACATTTTAGCTTCCATTTAGATAAGTAGGAGCTATGTTTGACCATGACTTCTAAAAATACTGTATTATTTGCTGTTCAGTAGTATTTATAAAGTGGTCTTTCTGAATTTTACAGACTCTTCCAAGTCTTGGAAGACAGATTATTTTTGTTGATCAGTTTATCCTGCAATAAGAGGTTTAAGGCCACAACAGGGCTTGGGGGGTGGTGGGAAATTAAGTGCTAGCCTTCCAAATCTTAACAAAATCTCTGCACTACGTCATTGCAGCTGCTGCTTAAATTTGAGAGATTACAATCCAGTTTACAAAATTTGCTAAGCAGGAATGCAGTAGAGACTCCATTAAGAAAAGTATCTAAGGACAGAAACTTCTGATTTTAGTCTTCCCTCAGTGGAAAAAGACATAACGCTTCGGCAAAAACAGAGACATACCCTCTCCTTTGGGGAAGACAAAAACTGGGTGACATGGATGCAAACAGTGTAGAAATATCTCTCATTCAGACTAACATGAGTTAGAACAGCCTGGTGTATCAGCAACCACGTGGTCCCAATATTATTTAAAGCTGAAATTAGTGGTATTTAAATTTCTTTGCCTATATCTAAATTTTGACTTTATTAAGTGTATGTTTTTATGAGCTGCTTTTTATTCCAGTAATGTTATGCTCTTCTATGGCAGGGCATATTTTGCAACAAGTGCACTATTTCAAAGTAGCATTTCATTAGAAAAATCTATATTCCTTGGTGTTCTGAATATCATATATTACCCATTTAGCAGAGTATCTCAAATATTTATATTTGTTCAGTATAAATTTCTACTGCGTGGAATTTGTCTTGTGCTTTACCAAAACTAAGGCTTAAACACACACCCCCCCGCCAACCACAAAACAAAACAGATGATAGGTTTAACAGCCAAGTTCTAATGATTTTAAGGAAAGCTAAATGTAACCTTCAAGGCCAGCATAAGCTATGGACCTGCTGTAACGCTGAACACATTCCTGATCTTCATTAAGCAGCAAATAAATAATAATACAGCTATCAGTGCTATCTGTCATAACTAACGGTTCTCTCTAGGACAATAAATCATTGTATAATTCATATTATGCTCCCAAGTATTCCATTCATCAGGTTCTGGGCAGCTCCAGTGCTCAGTGCTGTGTCAATCTATTTGTCTTTCTGCTCCAGCGTGGCATGTTATCTGAGGTCATGGTTGTGTCCGCAATGTATCTAATTAGCTTTACCTGTAAGGTATTGCTTGAAGTAATTTTTCACAAGAATCTGTGCCACATATAATTTGCTTTTAATGTGGAGATACTTCCCCAAACTCAAAAACGCTCCAAGGAACATGTAATATGCATTCTTTGCTCAATGAAATCACCTTGTTGGATTTGGTTTTTCCACCCATTGTCCTAATGCTGAGGACTTGCAGAGGGAAAAGAAAGACGACAACCTGCAGAGAATTTACTGTTGGTGAATTAATACTTCTTCGGCCATCCCACATCCTCACAGAGAGGAAGTTGTATGTGAATTTTTTCCTTTCCATTTCATAAATCCTAAGAGATTGTGGGCTGGTTTGCAGTAAAGTAACTTTTACACATGGTTCTTCAAGTGGAGAGAATGACACTTATACATCCTGTGAGAGCAAGTTCATTATCGTGAGCTAGTTCCTAGGAAACTTCCCTGTTAATCTGTCCATTCTTTTGCTCAGTTTTTATCTCTAAACCAAGGTGGTTCATTCAGTATTCAAACTTTTCTTTTGAAGGCTTTGTACTAGAACAATCTATAATCTAACTAAATTTGAAATAGAGCTCACAGTTACACCGTAGAGCACTTTTTTAACATCTAGTAAGTCTCTTGTTTACTTGCCCCTAATTCTTCCATGGAAGAATTAAAGGTTGGTTTGATTATTACAGTTTATTACATATGTTCAAACTACAGAATCATATGTGGAAAATATATATGAAACCTAAGAACCTTAAATCACTCTCTTGTCATTATATCAATTCTCCTTTCCATTTAATGTTTTTAATGCTGCTCATTTTCCACCCTGATTGTCATACTTCCCTTCTACATTCCATCTGCAGATTTGTGAATGTACCTCTGATTTATCTTGGAAAGAGGGACAAAAAAGGCAAGGAAGTTCAAAATACTGTGTAGTCAATAGAGACGATGTGGTGACTTGCAGCTCTCAGCTTCTGCACTGCAAAGGCCTGGGGTCTAGAAAGGCTGCCTATTATTGTACTGAGGATTCAAGTTGGGAACTCAATCTGGACAACATGCAGTGAAAATTGTCTCTCTGCTTGGGAAGAATATGTCTAAAAAGGGTACTGAGAGTACTATAAATGATCATGATTCGACAAAAGCTTAAATCAATATGAAAAAAGAGTAGGCAAACACTGACTGTCATTGCAGGAAAACTTTTATGATGAGAGCCTAAGGGGCGTTTGAGTCATTTCTTTAGTATGACTACAGGGGTTTACTGAGGCTTGTTGGCTGTCATCTAAATCTCTTGACAGTGAAAGGTGAAGATGCTTTCCTACAAAGTGGTTTCTATACGGAAGAGAATGCTTGGGAGGTACAACAAGCTTGAAAAGTACCTAAACATTTTGTAAGGTCATATTCTGTATAAACTGAGAACAGTAAAACAATGATCTATAATCAAATTGGACTGAGATTTGATCTTAAATGAGAATGACCTGGATTGTTAATGCTATCTTGTTTGGCTTAAAAGATTATTTAAAATATGTGGGTGTTTTTACAAATAACACACAAGTTAGGTGAATTCCTGACTCATACATTATTTGATTTAGCAAAATACCCTTTATTATTGAAATTCAGTCAGATTAAATTGAAAAAGTTGATTCACAGTTAAATCTTGATTGTTTGACTTATTTGATTAGCAATGGAGTTTATTTTTGGTGAATTTAACTGAAGCAAAATAATGACTTTACAGAATAATCTCATGACAATGTTAGCTTTGTACTGTCAACAATAAGTGAAAAAACAGTACTCCAAACTTCTTTTAAATTATGCTGACAATTTATATCTGCATTATGATGGATTGTTGTCTTCAATCCAACTTCTGTTCATAATACATTTAGGATAATTTAAATGCCATTCCATGCAATTTCTCAGGTTTGTACACATAAACCACTTGCCTGTTTACTGCTTATGATTTTTACCAATTGCAAATATTTAATCTGTTAAAGAACAGATTTCTCTGTTGATATAGTGATAATGGAAAATTATATTCCGAGTTCTGTCTTTTAATCATATAAGCACATTTGGAATAAAGAAGATGAAATTATGGTTACTGGTTTTGTTGTGCTTAATGGTATGTGGTAGTATAATAATCATAGAATCATAGAATGGTTTGTGTTGGAAGGGGCCTTAAAGTTCATATAATTCCAACCCTCCTGCCATGGGCAGGGACATCTTCCACTAGACCAAGTTGCTCAAAGCCCCGTCCAACCTGGCCTTGAACACTTCCAAGGAGGGGGCATCCACAACTTCTCTGGGCAACATGTTCCAGTGTCTCACCACTCTCACAGTGATGAATTTCTTCCTTATAGGTAATCTAAATCTACCCTCTTTCAGTTTAAAGTCATTACCCCTTGTCCTATCACTACATACCCTTGTAAAAAGTCCCTGTAGAGCTTTCTTGTAGGCCCCTTTTAGGTACTGCTATAAGTACCTATAAACTGATATAAGGTCTCCCTGGAGCCTTCTGTTCTCTAGCATGAACAACCCCAACTCTCTCAGCCTGTCCTCATAATGGGGCTGCTCCAGCCCTCTGATCACCTTCATGGCCTTCCTCTGGACTTGCTTGAGCAGGTCTATGTCCTTCTTATACTGGAGGCCCCAGAGTTGAATGCAGTACTGAAGGTGGGGTCTCTTGAGAATGGAGTAGAGGGGGAGAATCATCTCCCTCAACCTGCTGGTCACACTTCTCTTGATGCAATCCAGGATACAGTTGGCTTTCTGGGCTGCAAGTACACACTGCTGGGACATGTTGAGCTTCTCGTCAACCAACACCTTTAAGTCCTCTCCTCAGGGCTGTTCTCAATCCACTCATTGCCCAGCCTGTATTTGTGCTTGGGATTGCCTCGACCCACATGCAGGACCTTGCACTTGGCCTCGTTGAACTTCATAAGGTTTCACGGGCCCACCACTCAAGGTCCCTCTGGATGGCATCTCTTCCCTCCATCATTGTCAACCTCACCACACAGCTTGGTGTCGTCAGCAAACTTGCTGAGAGTGCACTCAATCCCACTGTCCATGTTGCCAAAAAAGGTGTTCTTGGCTAGTCCCAATACTGACCCCTGAGGAACACCACTCATCACTGCTCTCCACTTGAACATAGAGCCATTGAGCAGAACTCTTTGAGTGTGACCATCCAGCCAAGTCTTTATCCACTGAGTGGTCCATCAGTCAAATCCATGTCTCTCCAATTTAGACACAAGGATGTTGTGCGAGACAGTGTCAAAACTTTGCACAAAGTCCAGGTAGATGACATCAGTTGCTCTTCCCTTCACCAACACTGTAACCCTGCCGTAGAAGGCCACTAAATTTGTTAGGCACAATTTGCCCTTAGTGAAGCCATGTTGGCTGTCATCAATCATCTCCTTATTTTCCATGTGCCCTAGCACAGTTTTCAGAAGGATCCTCTCTGTGATCTTGACAGGCACAGAGGTGAGACTGACTGGCCTGTAGTTCCCCAGGTCTTCCTTTTTTCCCTTTTTAAAAATGGGGGTTATGTTTCCCCTTTTCCAGTCAGTGGGAACTTCACCAGACTGCCATGACTTCTCAAATATGATGGATAGGTGCTTAGACACTTCATCTGCTAATTCCCTCAGGACCCACGGAGGCATCTCATCATGTCCCATGGACTTGTGCACCTTCAGGTTCCTTAGATGGTCTCAAACCTGATCTTCTACAGTAGGTGGTTCTTCACACTTCCAGTCCCCGCCTTTTCCCTCTGCATGTTGGGTGGTGTGCCTGCAGCACTTGCTGGTGAAGGCTGAGGTAAAACATCATTGAATACCTCAGCCTTCTCTATATCCCGGGTTAACAGGTCTCCCATTTCCTTCTGGAGAGGGCTCACATTTTCCCTAGTCTTCCTTTTATCACTGACATACAAGCTTTTCTTCTTGCCTTTGACGTCCCTGGCTAGATTTAATTCTATCAGGGCTTTGGCTTTCCTAATCTGCTCAGACAGCTTCTCTGTATCCCACCTAGGCTATCTGTCTCTGCTTCCACCCTCTGTAGGCTTCGTTTTTGTGTTTGAGCTTGTACAACAGCTCCTTTGTTTATCCATGCAGGCCTCCTCATACTTTTGCCTGACTTCCTCTTTGTTGGAATGCATTGCTCCTGAGCTTGCAGGAGGTGATCCTTAAATATTAACCAGCTTTCTTGGGCCCCTCTTCACTCCAGGGCTTTATTCCATGTTACTCTGCCAGGCAGATCCCTGAAGAGGCGAAAGTCAGCTCTTCTGAAATCCAGGGTAGCGAGTTTGCTGTGTGCCCTCCTTGCTGCCCTAAGGATCTTGAACTCCACCATTTAATGGTCACTGCAGCCAAGGCTGCCCTTGAGCTTCACACTCCCCACCAGCCCCTCCTTGTTGGTGAGAACAAGGTCCAGCATAGCACCTCTCCTTGTTGGCTTCTCTATCACTTGGAGAATTAATTCATCATCAGCGCATTTCAGGAACCTCCTGTCTTGCTTATGTCCTGCTGTGTTGTCCCCCCAATAGATATCAGGGTGGTTGAAGTCCTCCATGAGCACCAGGACTTGTGAATGTGGGGCTGATCCTATCTGCCTATAGAGGGTCTCATTTGCTTGGTCTTCCTGGTCAGGCGGTTTGTAGCAGACCCCCACGTGTAGCAGGCCCCTGCTTTCCCTTTAATCCTGACCCATAAGTTCTCGGTCGGCTCCTCATCCATCCCCAGGCAGAGCTCCATGCACTCCAGCTGGTCACTGACATAGAGGGTGACACCCCCTCCTCGTCTCCCCTGCCTGTCTTTCCTAAAGAGACTGTATTCTTCCATTCCAACATTCCAGTCATAGAAGACATCCCACCACATCTCTGTGATGCCAATAAGATTGTAGCACTGCAGGTGTGTATATGTCTCCGCCTCCTCTTGTTTATTCCCCATGCTATGTGCATTTGCATAGTGACATTTAAGTGGGGCCCCCATTGAAACTGACTTACTGTCTGGAGTGGCTGAAATTTCTTGGTGCTGCTCTTCAGGGGCTCTCCTGCTGACCTGTGATCCCTCTCCAGACTCTGGGCATCTATTACTGGCACTGGAAACAAACTGGTAGGAATGGGATGGATTGAGGTTCCCCTCCCCTGTCAACTTCAGTTTAAAGCCCTTTTCACCAGCTGGGCAAGGCAATGACCAAAGATGCTCTTCCCCTTCTCTGACAGATGGACCCCATCAGCCCCCAGTAGACCAGGTTTCTCAAAGCGAGTCCCATGGTCTGAGTAGCCAAACCCCTGGCTGTGGCTCCAGTCCTATAACCAATTGTTGATACAACAGATTGGACTGGTCCTTTCAAACCCCCTCCCTTTGACTTTGAGCATTGATGAAAAAACTACCTGTGCTCCAGAGTCCCTTACTGCTGCTCCCAGGGCTCTGTAATCCTTCTTGATACTCTTCAGGCTCCTCCTGGCTGTATCACTGGTGCCCACGGGAAACAACAGCAGCAGATAATAGTGGAGTGTATGAGGCTCGGTAGTCTTTCAGTGACATCCTTGATATGAGCCCCCAGAAAGCAGTACACCTCTCTAGAGAGTGTGCATGATAGTATAGTAGTATCCAGGCTGATGCAGATTGACCGAGGGATACCTGATAATATACAATTTACATTTTCCCCATCTATAAGAAGTAAAAAATATGATTTTCAAGGTTTGTAGGTCCATAAGAATTATTCAGGGGAGGTGTGGACCCTTTCAGTGGCAGTATTTTTGAGCAGTTTGCATAGAGAAAGCAAGAATAATGAACACAGTTGTTTTAGGTGAACACTGGTGATTGGGAGCAGATGCCAGAGAGCGTTGAGGTGTTGGGAGTGGATAGGGAGGACATGAAATTGCAACTTGAATTGCTGTAAATGAGTTTGATTCATTTTATTGAGAGAAGGCAGAGGAAGAGATGAAGTTAAATGAGTATCAGATGCCAGGTAGTTATGTCATTACTGGAGTAGTTTTGTGAAATCTAAGGATTAAAGAAAACATAGACAAGCATTGAAAATGGGAAGGAATGAGAAAAAAAGATGGGATATGAAATGGTGATCTTCAGGACAGAGAGGCCTACTACACTCATGTTCCTAAATTAATGTTCTATATCTCAGCTGTTATCACCAGGAGGAAAAAGGAAGAAAAGACCAAATAATATGGGGTACCTGTGCTCCTGTTTAAAAAGGCAGAAAGAGGGCAAAAGAGAGCATGGAGTTACACATACGATTTGAGTGGAAGAGTGGTTATAGCGATGAATGAAGGTGACAGAAATGAAAGCAAAACCCATCTGAGACAAGTGTGCCATTTTGAGAAGACATCAAAACATGGAGCATGAAGAGCAGACATGTAATTGGGTTTTCATTAGTGTGCTGCATGAAGAATGTTGTGACAGTCTTATGTGAACAGAGATTTATTAGTAGTGTCCACAGATGATGGCACACATCAACTCTATCAGAGAAAGGTGCGTCAATGAGAAATAAAAAAGCCAATGAGGAGAGAAAGAGAACAGGAAAATGGAAAACTCTTCCTGGTGGCTAGCCAGAAAGAGTATTCTCTTCTTGAGGCTCTCTTTAGTGCAGTAGGTGGCACTGAGGAAGATGATGATGAGGATTACTTTTTGCGTTTTTTTTTTTTTTTACCTAGTGTTGTAACCCTTTCTTTGGGACCTACTCAAACTTCCTATAAGCTAATGTTGATTGGAATATGTTAATTAAGATCAATTGTTGCACAGTGATTGATTTTTAAGCTTCTGAGCACATACATTGTTGGATTGTATTTGTTAAGTATTTACATGACCATTATCTACTTCACTGTACACTGTGGTTTGATGTACAAAACAAGAGACAAAGAAAGGGGGCACGAGGGAGAGGTGATTTTCAGGCCAGTGGGAACTTCTGCCCATGAGATCCCACCATAACAACATGATTTGAGTTTGCAGGTGCAAGGCCATGAGAACAAAACCAGATCAGCAATGTAAGGGAGAAATACTGCCAGGAAGGCTCTGGAAAACAGTGCCACAACAGCTCAGGAGAAAGGTTGTAAAGTTGCAAGTGAAAAACAGACAGCAGAGCTGCAAACTGAAGGCCTTAGTGTTAGGAAGGCTGATATCGATCAGGGGTTCAATCAACTGTGCTCTTATAACCCAGATTAACATTGTGCCAAGTAGTTAAATGATCCACAAGCTGCAAGTAAACAGGGGAATGAATGGATTGTCATGAATTATCTTTTATTTACCCCAAGATTTTTCTCTTTAGAATGTTTCTTGAAAAAAGGGAAGGTACAAAATACTTATTAGAATATGCAGTGTAAAAATTATCTGACTGTATTTCATGACTTTTTTATTACAATCATTTTTTTATAGTAACTGGTATTCAGGAATGTTAAAAGACTCACATATTCCAAAATGCTCAGTTATCTCCCTCATGCAAAGTAAAATTAAATAGAGGAAATGTTACTTACCATCTCTGTCCCTTACTCTCTATTCATAGGCAAAGCCACAAGCACTTGGGTACACCAGTTTACGTATTTGTTTGATTCTACAAAATGTTCGGAGTGTCTCGTTCTAATGCAGCATGCAGGTATGTCTATAAATTCAACCAGTTCACAGGGACTGTTTATATCTTGGAAGCAACACATGGTAAAGTGCATTATTAGACTGTGATCTTCATTGTGTTCAGATTTTTGTTTGTAGTTACTGGTCATAAACCACACATTTCAAATTTTTTTGACCAGAAATCCTTATTCCATTTTGTACCCTCCTTAGTTTACAAGAAAGCTGTGCTACCAAAAGACAAGATACATTTTTTATTTTGAAACTGCTTCTGATCACTCAAGTATTTAACTGCTGTAGCATGACAAATGGGCAAAACCTGGTAATGAGCATAGGGCTGAAATATCTGGAGATTTGAGTTGACAGTAATGGCTGTGTTCAGCCTCTTCCATCAACAGGAAAGTATTGCAACAAACAGTGAAACAAATTGATAGCAATGAGATTGATACGGCAGTATTACCCTGAACAGAAATTCTCTGTGCATTGAGCACGTATCTTCTACCATACTTTTGGCAACTATTGCTGTTTTCCTCAGTATGTGGAGGTGGGAGGGTGTTAAATAAAACCCCTATTTGATTAGTCTTGTTTAGTTTTATGTCCAATAAAGAGGAAAGACATTATTATTAACAGCCTGCTGTTTAAATTGATTCCATGTAGTGTAGAACTTAGTGCTGCCTATTTAGAAAACACTTAGGAAATTTTAATCATAACTTCTGAAATATGATTAAAGTACTAAAACAAACTAAGGGGAGACTTAAAAATGTAAGGAAAGGTGCAAAGTTATGCTCTCTCACAGGTTCTAGGTTATCACAAATTGATGTCTCCAGTGCTAGAGAGTAGTTAATGTATTGTCCAGTCTGTATCTACTTGCCTTTTTTTAAGTGAGACAGTAGATTTCAATTCAATTCCATGTGAACAAATGACCACTATAAAATACAACATGGAAAGTTGTGCTTATTGCTTCCCATGGTGGCAGTTTCAGTTAAGATCAAAAACCAAGAAGATATTGAGACTAAATCACTTTCCTGAGTCTGAAAGGTACTCATGAAGGTCAAGGTGAGGGACACTAAGAGCAATTCTGCTGCTTACCAGTCTGTGGATAACCACAATAAATAATTTTGCTTGGCTGCCATAAAAACAGTATCAGCTTTCAAACAGAATTGGAATGACAATAGCTGGATGAAAATCCACTCACAAAATCAGTTGTCTTCAACTAGAAAAGGGGTACTGCTAGGAGAAAATTAAGGTCAGTGGAGATCTTAGAGAAGAAAATTCTGAATAGAATCTTGAACAGGACTTCTGGGTTTAGCACAAAAGACAGAAAATTAAAGTTACCCTAGTAAAAGCAAGCAGTTCTCTATTTTCTGTGTCCAAGTGATCACTGGTGTTGCTAGAAGGAAATCTTGGCAATTCAGACTTCCTTGTAAAATTGTTTCTATTAATTACAAAGATTACCCCACACAGACCCTAAGATGTTATCGAGTCTTTTGGTAGACAAAGTAAGACCTTTCCAGTGCCAAAGGATTCTGTGTATATGTAATCCTTTGCACTATTGGTCTGCTACCAAGTGTACTGTGGATTTATGCATACACAACATTTGGGATGTTTTCATTTCCTAGAATGCAGTCTGCAGCTCTCACTCCAGTGGCATTCAGTGTCCTTTCCTTAATATTCCCTTCATGCATATCTTTGTTCAACTTGACATCCTTACCACACTTATCCTCTTGGCAGGCAAGCCCCTGAAGTACCTAAATTACTATAGGTACTAAATCCTTTATAGCTTAGTAAATAACAGCAAAAACACCTTACATTTGTATAAAAATTAGTTCTCAGTATGAAAAATGATAACACATTTTTTGTTACAAAAGCTACAGATATAATTTAAAAACAAGCAAAGCAATGTGTTATTAAGAGAAGCTTTTCCTCTTCCTTTTAGTTGTAATTGCTGGGGAGTGTGCAATTCTAGCAAGTGGAAATTTATCTACAGCCCAAATAAATGTTACTTTCGTGATAGCTTTTATAACACTGCATTAAGCATCAGAATGTTCATCATACTTAACACCTGGGTCTGTCACAGTGAAAGTGCAAGCAATTCAACCAGTGGTGAGAGTTTGACAATGGTTTTGTTATTAACAAAACCCATTCAAATAATGCTCAGTTTGTCAGGCTTTCAAACAACTAAACAAAACCCAAACCAACCTGAACATTTTTTTATCTGATGAAGTATCAGTGTGTGCAGAACAAAATGGATGTATGATTCTATAACTTCATGCACACAAAGGATATTATTTTTCTTAAATGTATCGAATTAAAAAGCATTTTGTTCAGGATTCAACTCATACAATTAAAAAAAAAATAATTCAGAAATGCAAAATAATGGATGTAGATGGAATTCTATCAGATTTCAAGTTTTCTTCAAGATCTTATTTTCTGCATACTTAAACCTGTGTCTTTACCACATTGTGTATTACTCCTTTGAAACTGGTTAGGTTAAAGGAGACTACATGATAGGGAAAACAGAAGAGTTTTATTTTATTTTATTGCTTTCCCCTAGTACCTGGTCATGCCTTAGGTTTTAAGGAAGTAAAAAAATAAATTTTTGTCCTTGTGATTAATTTCATATGCTTATGTGGTTAGCAGAAATGATAATAAGATAAAATTGACAACATTCCACAAACAAGTGGCTATGGGAATTACAGAGTTTTTGTGTCAAAACACAAAAAATTGCAGTTGCTACTTTTGAGTTTTGCATCTCTCGATTCATTTTCATTTCAGGACAATGCAAAAATCAAGATATGACTTTTGGTGGAGATTACATATATTTTAACTACTACTTTCAAAGAGGAACAATGATATGTCATGTTTCCAACAGGATTCAGAAAATTCAGTGAGAATTGTCTTAACAGGGTCATGTTTTGGTATCTCTGTTCTGAAAAGGAATGTTCCCGCCCCATCTTGTCTGTAACATGTTAATAGGTATTTTCAGCCCTCTTTCAGCTGATCCAAGCCTACCCTTCCATTCTCTCTTTAGAGTGAAAACCAGAAAAGAAATGACATGACACTTAAATGAGCTAGGAATGCAAATAAATGAAGCATGGACTGACCAGCTCTTGTGTGAGCAATCTTGTAAAGGCAAATGAAGCTATTCAAGTCTAAAAATATCAGGGTCTTGATGCTTCATTTTGGTATTTCTTTGGAGTTGCATAGTATTTCACTATTTCAGTACTGGTTTAACAGTGACAAGGTAGAATCTAATCTTGTAATATTTTGCAAAATATGCAATGCCTTCTTTTCAGCCTCATTTTATTTTCTGATCAGCTGAAGTTTGCTGTTTGTAAAAAAGTATGTTTTAGGAAAAAAAAATTACTTGTGCGCCTCTGAAAACAAAGATGCCAGGTTTTTACTTAATAAACATCTTTTTAAATCCACTTAGTCATTTAGACATTGAGCATTGACTCCATTATGAGTTATTAATACTATTCTCACTTTGTAAAGTAACAGTGACTCTAGCAGCACAGTGAGAAGGAAGTCATAAACTCATACTAAAATAGCTGGCTAAAGTTACTACATTTTGACAAAATTTTAGTCATGTCAGGACAATAAAAGGAATCAGTAATTTCAGTGAGTTTCACATGAATATTTGTCTGAAAATAGTTCCAGTATGTCATCTACTTTGAATGAGCCTTACTCCTATCAATTTTAGGGCCTTCTCTTGTAGAAATGAAATTATTGAAGAATTCTTGTTAAAAGATCTACAAAAAAGATCTACTGTTTTCATAAAATAAACAAAATTACATTAAATTAGCTATTCTTTGATAGGAGAAATTACTTTGGAAATTTCCTAGCCTGAGGATTTTTCTCAGTGATTCAAAATTGCCTTTGGCACAAAAGGTACGGAAACACACTGAAAGAACCATGTAACACATTTTAGATTTCAAATTTTTGGAAATGACTTGAAGTTAAATTATAGTTGGGATGTTTTCTTGAATCAAAGAATGTTTTAACCTTGAAGTTAAAAAAAAAAAAAAAGAGTGTTTTTCCTTCCTATGTATTTAGTGCTGGATTTTGAGTATTGGACTTCCTCAGATGAAGAACCTTCACACTAAGATACACTTTTCTAATGTTTTTCAATTAAAAAGCTTATAGAAGTAAAACCAATTTTTAAAAAAAGCAACCCACACTACAAAGTGGATATAGTATGATTTCCATAAGAGCAAGCAGAAGAATAAATCGATTACAGATGAAAAGATTTTAAATGCAAAGTTAACTTTGCTACATTGTACTCAAATTAGATACATTAACTTTTAAAATTTCCTGACTTTTGTCACCTTCGTTTTTCTCTGTTAAATAGCATAGACATTTGATTTACATGTCATTAGTGGGAAGATTGAGTTAAATGACCGTAGATCCTATTTTCAAACCTGTTCACATTAAGAGATTTCTTTCTACTAAGAAGAGTTAAAACCATTTTACATGGGACCGGTTTGGATTACTTTATCCTACAGTTTGATCATATTAAATTGTTTTTAAATCAAGGGGTAATATTTGAAATTGGTATGCTTATTTTTTCCATAAAATTCTTATTGACTTAAATAACTGTTGCACAGCTAGAAGCTATCTCTTGCAGGGGAGTTAGAAAATAAAGTATACTCCTTGTTCTTCAGACACTAAAACATATGCTAGGCAAGTAAAAACACTGGAAGGTGAGGGCATACCAACAGCCATGCAATCTGTGAGAAAGACAGTTCTATAGAAGCAGCCTTTAGAATCAGCAAAAGAAATTAAGGAGGATTTGATTCAAACTGCTTTCTGTTCCCTCATAAAGATCATCAGATGCCTCACTAATAATAGGATGTACGTTTACATTTAGTATCTTCATGACTAAAGCTACTTGGAGCAATTCTAGTTACCTGCAGTTTGTACCTCCTCTAGCTAATATATCTTTCTAATATTAATAAAACCACTTATCTTTTAATTTGGTCAGAATTTGATAAACAGGACACATGTAAAACCATACAAATGTCTATCAGTTCGCAGCACGCAGAAGGCAAACGCATGGTCACTTACTGCCTTGATGCTTTCGAAGTGTCCACCTTCTTTTTCAAAGTCAATTGGCTGCCCGTTGAGTGTCCAGTAGAAAGTGACATCTAGTGTGCTGTCATGAAGAGCTTTGCAACTGAGGACAATGCTTTCTCCAACCGTTAACTCTATCTTCTTGGGAGTCAGCTCTATTCTTGTAGGTTCTTGAAATATAGAAGGATTAGGAACATTTAGATGGAAGTCTAGTTATAGTGCAATGCCAAAATAGTACGATTGAGTTCTGCTTAGTCTACTCAGAGCTTACATTTATTGTTTGTTTCAAATACGGAAATATATTCATAATACACACTAAGATATGATGATGGTGAACAGAAGGTACAGCCATTTTCATGAAAGTAATAGGGCAGGATCCTAAAGAAGCATCTATAGGACTTCTGAGATGGAATACTTAATTAATTTTATTAGTCTTGGAAAGAGCTTTTTTTTTTTTTTTAAAGGCTGCTGCAACACCTGCAATCTTGTGATTGCATGAAAATCTGTTTTGTCACTGAAAATAAAAAAGGTTGTTTCGAAGCATACTAAGTATAGGAAGCTTGAAAAACAAATCAAAAAAACTTGAACACCTAAAAACAAAAACCATGATCATATAAGAATTCAGCTGAAAAATGACAAAAACGTGGTTTAGAAATTAATTGCAATTTAGTGATTTGATCATTATTGCTCTTCTAAGGAACTATCTTTCCTTAGATTTTATATTGATACAATTATTACTTTAATCCTAAACTGTTCCCAAGCAGAAAGAGGTAGGGATAAGTGAGTTCCCAAAGCTAAAATATGTTAAAAGGTATATTGATTCTTTTACTTATAGAATTATTTATAATCTGAGTGATGTAATTATAATACTAATTCTTCTGACATACATCTATGATATAACACCTGGAGTATGCAATCTGATGCAGAAATACAGTGTTTGACCAGATGGAGTTTAGTCTCCCTAGCTTGTTGGAAATGTTTTTTATTCTGCCTATACGATGCTGTTGTATGGTTGGCTGGGGATTCCAAGCAATAATAAAATATTAATGAAGATATATCATCACTATCTTCAAAGTATTTTTTCATACCTTTAACAGATACTGATGCAATGATTTCTGCAGATCCAAATACATTTACACCTTGGCATAAGTACCGTCCTTCATCGGACTTGGAAGCATTCAGGATTCTCAGGCTCCCATGTGGAAGAATAGTTACCCTGAAAAGGATAAATACATAAATATATAAATATATATCCCATCCTAGCAGCCAAATTCTGTGATGATATCTTTTAGCGCTAATAAATAGGATTAAGGACTACTGCCTCTGTAGCAAGTGATGACGAAGGTGATAATTGAATTTTCTTCTGTTTCAAATAGATTGTAATAAACCCATTTTGCTCATTCTCCTTCCTTAATTCAGAAAGTTTCTGGGAGGCATCAGTAGATTAGTATCCTTTGACACTTATCAGTGGTGAATTTTAATGAACCTTTTGTAAAAAGCAAAAGAGGTGATTCTTCATAATTTGTCTTTAAAGTTCCACTGCTATATTATTGTCAAATCACATTTCAATATCAAGAACCAGCTACTCCATTTAGAAAAAAATGACCTTAAAAATCAAATGTGAGAAGAATGGGAAGTAAAATGTAAAAGAGGACTAGAAAAAACATAAAATTAATTGTAACTGGTCAAAATATGATTTATGGCATCACTACACAGTGTAGCATAGGGACTTAAATAATATCTGCTTTTTTGTAGCTCAGCTTTTATTTTTTTCCTTGAATCTTGTATGATTGCAGCTCCACTACTTCTCTAGGTAAGTAACCCCACTGAAGCATATTAATGAGAAATGTTGTTCAACTATTTACATTTAAGAGTTTCGAAATTTGTCTTTGCTTATACAGTATTAATCATAAAGTCCATGAAGATACATAGAGGTGAAAATTAACACAGTTTTGCTGTTCTAAAATGACAAAGGCCCTGAATTTATTACATGTTAAAGCTGCAGCCCTGGAACAGCAGTAAATAAAGATTGCACCTTTTCTGACAGAGAACTACAAACCTAAATGGAACATGGCAACTCTTACATGGCATTTAAGTCAAGCCCTGCTTGCAGCTGTTATATATTCTTTCCCAGGTTGAGTAGTGGTTATGGCTCTCTCAAAGGACTTGGGAGATATAATTTGGAAGCCCTCCAGTAGTCATGGGCACTGAAAGCAGATAATCCTCACCAAGTTCTTTCAGGTATCATATAGAAGTGGAGGAAGAGATGAAGGAGTGCTTGCTTTTGCCAGGAAATGTTGGACCAGATGAGGTCCCTTCCAACCTGGTATTCTATGATTCCCTCTCCTGTATTTTGAAAGTAAGGTAAGACCTCCCTCTGTTAGAGAAAGAGTCTAACCGAGTAGGTGGGTGGTTCTTCCCCAGTGAAGATTGGATTTTTAGATATACCACTCCAGAGAGGGCTTTCTATCTGCTCTTCGGCTGGGAGGTTCCTTTTGAGGCTATGATAATAAATCATGGAGGGGACAATGTTGTGGTTTACTCTTGAGAAGTACTTAACCAGGAGTAAGGAGCTTTGATCATCTTGATTAACAGGTCTGAGTTGGGGTCTTCAGCAGCTAAAAAAGGGAAGCTTTTCTAGGTTCGATGTGTTAAAATGCAAAGCTGAGTTACCTTTGATTTAAACTAGGAGTGATTTACCAAAGGCTTAAGATTCAATAATGTGCTCAAACTAAATCACTAATATGAGACTGCATATAATTTTTTTTTCTGGGAAAAGAATAATACCCCCTATTCTCTAACTCTGTTTGTGAAAAATGGTGTTTTATTTTCTGAGGTTTATAAACATTGTGGTGGAGAAAACAGAATTTCATCCCAGTGAAAAATGTACTTCGATTCACTTTAGATATGAAACCACTCACTGCTCTCAGCAGAAGAAAATAATAGCTTCAAAAGTGAATGGGGCAGAGGAAGGACATGTCAACTCTCAGATTCCCTAGCGCAACCTGATGATGTATCTCCCATCTTGCTCTAAACAAATATGTATTAATATTTGAGTCACATTATTTGTCTAAAGATAATTTTATAGAAAACATAATTATATTAAGCAAATGCCCCTGTATCAGATTTTTGAAGTTTTGGGTTCTTTTCCAACAAATAAGAAGGCCAGAAATTTTGTTATAATGTCACACCTTTGAAGAAACTATCTGCTTTAGGAACTGAGAGGGATGGAAGCTTCCTTCCTTTCCTCTTGGTGTAAGTTTTGTTTTCCTATCAAGATGCTCTGTGATCAATGCTCTGAGGACATGGTATCATTAGTATGACAATAGCCTTTGCAGAACAGTAATAGTTTTCATCAATATACTGTCAGTATCAGACAAATGAAGGGACACTCCTATAGTGTTTACAAATTATAAAAGCTTATACACGGTGTAAGTCCTGATATAAAACTGTTTTTCATTCTGAGCTCGGAGGAAAAGAAAGTTAGATGCATATGGAAGATTATGTAATGAATCTTATACATATTATCAGCTACGTTTCTATTTAGCTAAAAGCTCTTGCTATCCATGAGGAAAAGAGTAATCACTCAATCAAAGGAACTGCAAACACATTTGTTGGTGAATTATTTGGCTCAAAAATGAATACTTTCCTTAAAATGCCTAGCATTCATCTGTTCTCCCTTTTCTTGTGTTTGGGAAAAAAGCCAGAGGCTGGTTATGATGGAAACCGAAATGCTTTATTTATTCACATAACACTTGCTGCACACAGCAGGAACATAGACTTCTCCTCCTTCCCTGCCAATATCTCTCAGTCACAGAAAGACCACCTGTGTAGTATGTCTACATATTTTAATAAGAAAATACCATAGCAAAAGGTTTTTTAGCTTCATAAATAAAAGAAGAAATGGTGTTGAGGTAGAGTTAAGGATAATTCAGGAAAAAAACCCTAAATTATTAATTCGTTAAAAGCTGAGGGAAAAATTATGATAGATGAACAGATAGAGAAAGAATGGATGAGAGATCAAGGTGATAGTTTGGACATTACTGTATTTAAGGATAAGAAAAACTCACTGTAATTACACAAAGGAGATAGATGTTGTCCATCCAAGGACTCTGAAAAAATTGGCACATGAGCTCAGTGTCTCTTTAGAAAAGAGTTTTAATCTGACTAATAACATGGAGAAAAAGGGATGAGCGTTAATGTCTTGGAGTCAATAAGCATGTTGGCTTAAGATCAATAGCAACAAAGATTTTATCATGAATTATTAGGAAAGAATAATAAAGATATGACCGCAAATGGACATAAGGTAAAATTCAACATGATTTAACTAAAGTACACTGAATGAGACTAAATTGTTATAATATTTAATAAGAAGAAACATTTTCTAGAGAAAATAAATTCATATTTGATATTCCATGGGTTTCAAGCAAGATTCATGCTGAAATTTACATGACTGTTTAAACAGGTTTAATAAAGAAATTTAAGATGGTTAAAAAACTGGTTGAACAGCAGAGAAAAATTATTTTTTTTGAAAGAGAAATGGTTCTTTGTACTATAATCTTATTTTTCATAATGACCAGGATACAAAAGAAGGGTGCTAGAAATGTGATGAAATAAACAGTTCATTGACAGAGCAAGATCAGCATATCAAACAGGAGGGCTTTGATATCTCTGAGAGCCTGACTCATAAAAAAGCAGTGAATGTGGCTCTGAACTATCAGTACCATGCAGCAAAGGCAAATGCAACCCTAGAATATATCAGATACTGACCTGCAGGTCGTTATGGCAGTGGAAACGTAATATGGAATATAGGACAATTTTTGGTCATCAGTATTCAGAAAGATTAATTCCAATTGAGCTGGCACTCAGAAGGATCATCAGGATGACCAGGGAGGAAAGAAAACCTTTTGTTCTAGAGGCTGTTTGTAAAATGAAAGCTGTCTGCGTGTGAGATTATTTTCTATTTTACATGTTAATTCATGGATCTTGTCAGTAGTCACTGGAACCTCTATTAACAGTAAAAAAGTTTATATGTCTAATTTACATTGTAGATATCTACACTCAGATATCTCAACCTGGAACTAAGTCTCACCCCCAAATCTTGATTTAGTTCCCCAGTTGTAAGTGCCTGCTACAACCTGACATCATTTGAGGGACAAAATCCCAGCTGCCTTTCACATCAGGAGCATAACTTTGAAATTAATTTCCCCATTGTCCCCACTTGCTGTGGCTTTGGTTTGTAAAATGAAGCAGCCTGAGCCCATGAACTTCAGCTGATAGCAAACTGGGAGGGATGCTTGAGGAGTGCATTGCTTTTCAGCATCCAGTCTGTGGAATGGGACTAGAACTATTCGAAAGAGAAACCCAGAATTAGGCAGTGTGGACAGCGCCAACTTTTTGCTGCTCCCATTAATCCATACTACATGATCATATAGAAATAACTGTAAGTTATCCAAGACACCTGCACAGGGGTGACAAATATGACACGACCTATGAAAGGACCTAACTGCTTACAGCACAGGAACAGAGTTTTACAGCAGATGTGTCTTTTTGAAGTCTAGATGTGAGCCAGGATGACACGGTAGGACTCTCAAAGGGCAGCAGGAGTTTGTGTGTGGGTAGCTGTCTCATGCCCATAGTGTAATGTTAGAGACAGTCTAAAGAATTAAGGGATATAAAGTCTGCTGATGGTGGTGATGAGCACCAAGTGTGATGCTGGTCTTTGAACTTAAAAACCTGCTCTCTCAGAAATCAGTTAACTACAAGCTTCACTGCATACTGTATGCCTATGAGGCTAAAAACCTCAAACAATTTAATAAGGAAAAGAGCCAAATTGAAACTGAATGTGAATGTCAAAGTATATATGATATCTGTGCATATTATATTTTTGCACTATGACTTCATCTGAAACAGTGCAGCTGTTGAATGCCCAGTTTGCAAAGTCTGTGGTTTTATTGTCTAGAATATCAGTAAGTTTGGAAATACATTATTAGTAGCATTTTTATAATGTTGATTTTGTTAATGACGGTATAACCCAGTAAACTAGGTTGAGAATTTTACAAAACCATAGAAGTATAAATGAGAGTGCAAATTTTCTTCTTTAAGACTTCAGGATTGGTCTTAGATTGACATTGGAAGGCTGCAAAATACTCAGTAATTATAGTTTTCAGGCAATATTTCTAAGTGATTATTCTCACTGTAAAAATATTTGCACTCTATTCAAAGCTATTGTTCAGCAGTAACACTTAAAGACTGGAAACAATCTTAGTACATTTGTTTAAACAAAAATGCATTAGCTCACACAGATCAGTCATTTAATGAATGATATTTTGCCAATAAAGTACATATCAGGCAGAGTAAGATCCCTGATAAAGAATGCACTTTTTTATTTGGAGGGATGAAAGTTCATCCTGTTCCTGAAAATTCATCAACATATGGGATGTTGATGTGAACAGAAAGGTGTTCTCTGAGACCAAGTGTCTGCTCAGAAGCTGATGGATAGAAATTAGGCTCATAGGAAATACTGGATCTTCGCTTACAGATGGTGTTTGGAAGTTCTTTATTTGGCAGTAAGAAATTCTTCTCTTTAATCAGTGTTGACTGACAGAGAGGTAAGGTAAAGTGCTGATCGAGATGAACAGGGTGGAAGGTCCCCACAAATGTGAATGACAAAATTCAGGTTCCTTTAGACTTCATGTGATTTACAGAAGAGGACTAAGAGGAATATGATATTTAAGAGTTGCTCATATGGGGAGTTTGGCAGGATTTTAAAGAAGTATCCTTTATTTTACAGTATTTTGACTAAAAAGTAGCAAGCTTTTTCCTTTCTGCTGTTTCATGCACAGAAAACTTGTGAGACTGACCGTAATCTTTGGCCTTATTTTGGGGGGGAAGGATAAAGAAGTAGGAAATGCATTAATCAATGTTTTGGTATAAAAAGCGAGGTCTATTCTGCCTGCCATATTGTTGTGATTATTTTCCCTTTGATTAATTCTTAAGGATAAGTGAAACTTATTGGTAGTCCAGATATTTTTACTATTCCACTGTCGTGCGGACAAAACATTAATTCATTAATATCTGGTACCACTCACCATGGAAGTCTCAGATATTATTTACAGCTGATAGAGGACAAACAGGTTTAGATGGTGGGAATTCTCAGCTCTATCTCCAGGGACAGTTATACCTTGACCCGTCAGGGCCAGGATGTGCATGTTCTTCCTAAGACATGTAAAATCACTGAGCAGAGACTTCCACCAAGATTAAGATAATGAGAAGGGTAAACTCTAATTTGTTGCATCATTCACAGCAGATTCTCACAAACTGATGTCTTGATGCTGTGGCTAGATATTGTTTAAAAATTCTGCCATGGACCCTGGAGTCTGGATGCTGGAGGAGCTGAGCAGTTGAGGCAGCAAAAGTTACAATTGCTACACAACCTTCAAGATTTTGCTGAGGACTTGTAGCAGAGACAGTGACACAGTGTCTGGATCTTAATAGAAATTAATGTCAGACAGCTTATACTTGGAGGTTTATATTCAATAAATAACAATTACAGAGTAAGAAAAAATAGAAGTCAATTGTGTTGCCATTTCTGATGGGGAGAAAGAATTAGTTTTTTCTAAAGGAACCACAACTACGCTTCTCATTTTGTCCTTGCTGTTTGCTGCACAGTAACATTTGTGCATGAAAATACACAGCTCTCACTGGTGCAAATGGTGTCCACATATGTAAATATAATTTCAAGTGGCTGACACTAAAAGTCAGTTTTTGCCTACAAATGTAGCTTCTGTTCAACACACACAGAATAAGTATGATATATGCAGTGTTCCTGAGCTACTAGTAAAAGCTGGAAACTACTCATATGTCAGCATTAACCTAGTCTCTTGGAGTGCTTTTTATTTGTAGGAGTAGGCTGGTCATTATTGGTTTTAACAGTGCTTCATATTAATGACTTTATTCAGGCCAGTACTTAAGCACATAGTTTGCTTTAAAGACTCTGTTAATAACATTAATGTTGATGATGATATGATGATGATGAAGGTCCTAAAATTTAAACATTAGCTAAGGTATTAAACTGAATCAGAGCATAACTGTAAATGGAACGGAGGTTCAAATCAGTTACCTATTACCTACAGACATTAAACAAACAAGAAGAGTTTTAAATTATTCTATATTTTCACTGGTACACTCAAGAGAGATAAGTTGGTACATTTTGAAAACATAGCATCACTTTGCTAATTGGCATCTTGCCATTCTGCTCAAATATTTTGCCCCAGAATGTGTTTTGTCTTCTGTAAGGAAGAAAAACCGGAAGAATTCCTCAGAAGATAATCTCAGAGTAAGTGTTCCAGAGGATAAGAAAGACCATTTAAGGTCTTTTCTGCTCTGCATTTTAGTCCAAAAGTTCTTATAAAAGCCGTATTAAAATATGTTTGCTTTAGGACAATATATCTCTAAACATGCTGAAATTACTCTAAAATGATTAAAATATTCTTTTATATTTTTTATAATCCATATTGCACTCTTGATCCATTTAAAATTTAAATCTATTTTAATATTTTAATATTTTTTAATAATTAAAATTATTTCTTCTTTTTTACATAGTATTTCAATGTCAGAAATATTCTGCTACTTAGAAAAGGTTCCTGCTTTTCAAGGAAAATACTTTTATTACAATAATTTTTTCCATGTTCCTAAGTGACAGCAATGAATTATTAACTTATTCTATTTTCCTCTGAAGTTTTAGAAATAATAAAGTACTTGTAGGACTTCATAATTCCCCCAGGAAAAGAAGAATACATAGGAAAACTTTAGCTCCTTTAAGATATTTCCATGTTTCACTTGTTAGCTAGGAAAACAACACTGGTACATAAAGGCAGACTTGGTATACAAGAGGTAAAATTCAAATAGACCAGGCGCTCAGGGGGGCAGATCTTTAGCCAGTGTAAAATGACATAATTTCATTCAACTACATGGATCTATTTTGATTTATACTAGATGAAGACACAGCTCAAAACAGCCAAACTATGCTATGCTTGAAGTGTTAACATTAACTTCAGCAATATAATATGAACAGCAGAAACTTTAATTTCATTGAAATGAGATTCTTGTAAATTTAAGACTGTTAATTAGATGTTTACATGGGAAGTTTTCACATGCTCAGGGCAGCAGTCATCTAGCTAAATCATTATTATTGTTAAGCTCTGTAATAACGTCCAGTCAGATGGAAACTGCTTTCCAATGTTAATTCATGTTCTATAGTAACATTACTAGAATATTAACTACAAGTGGTATTTCCATGTAATAAAGCAATGAAATTTACTCTTTCCCACTTCCCTGAAAAATTAGTTTTTTAGAGATACTGTTACTGCTTTCATGTGAATAGAAGAGTTGTTTAGATGAGAACAATTGACCTCTTTTACATTAGACCCCTGCTCTCAGGAAAAAAAAAAAAAAAAAAAAAAAGAAGAAAACGATGTAGTTTGTAATAAATTAATATGCATTGTTTAAGACCACACTGATGGAGCTGTTTTCTACTTTTTAGTGCTCTCTCCGTTGAATACATAGACACATAAGTGTTACTGGGAGCTGAATGCCATAATCCCAAGCAAGATGGCAAGATACCAGCAGCCAAAGTGGCTGCTGACTGCTTGCAAGGGAGGCTGACAGTTGAAAATCAAACCAGCAAGAGGGCTGTGAATCCATCCAAATAAGCCAGCATGGAGGTCTGAAAAGGATTAGGGCTTAAATACATGCTTTCTATATCCCATTGATATAATGCATAAAAAACCCCCTAAAATATGTATCTTCCTGTCTGTCATTTCTAGAAATAGACACTAGACTGAGATGAATCTGCTCACAGTATGTGAGGACTGAGATAATTTTAATGTTCTACTGATACATGCTGTTAATGTATCATTCTGCTAATTTCTTACTTAATGTCTTTGAATTTAGTTGTGTTTTGCAAATTTGTGGTTTCAACCATCTCATATGTGCAATCTCAGTGTAGTACAAAGACAGGACAGATGAAGATGGTAAGAGCTGCCACATCCTCAGATCAAACTGACTCTGTTTTTAACTGGAGAAGCTCTAATTATACTTCTATTATATGGTAGTTAATACTAGATCTTGAAAGAATGAAGACTGATTGCTTTCATCAGTCCCCTGCCCCTAGAAGAGTGTGCAAAACCTGCACTTACTGCATGTTTGCCCAGGTAGAAACTGTTTGTGGGGAAACTTCATTAGCATGATGAACATTTTGCTTGGATCGATAGCTACATGTTCTTCACTAATTGCTTAGAAATTTCTTTAGAAGATGAAATGCTCCACAGAACTGCTGGCCTTCTAACCATTTCTGTTGTGAAATGACCCACATTTTCTCCTAATAACCATAAGGTCTCAGTCAAGAGTACAGCCTAGTTTGACACACTGTTTTCACGGAAGATACAGATCTAGAGGGGATAGAGTACGGAGATAGAGTAAAAGAGTGTTTTAGTGCAAAAATGACTTCTGAAAATGGGAAAGGAATAATTTGATCATGTTAGGTTTAGAGTATTTTAGTTCTTGAAATAAATTTCCTGAGATGTTTGTGGAATTGTCAACACTGAGAAGCTTGGTAGACTGTATGTAACAAAAATGGCATACATTAATATAGTGATAGAAATGATAGAATAGTATAATTAGTCCTGCTTTGTAGTAAGAGGTCCCCTCCAGCTCTCTGGTTATTCAAATCAGAGATCACCACGCTGTGAGCAATCAGGGGCAGTCCTTACTTGTTTGCTTAGTTCTGCAATAATTGTGAGTTTACCCTTGGAAATTCCAGCACTTCTCTCTTCTATCATCTCCATTGACAGATCTAGTGGGAAAGATCTAAATAATCTGTCACTACATGCAGAAAGGAAAAGGATAGAGGCAAAAAACTGTCTCATGGCTCAATTTTTAGTCCAGACCACTTAACACCTTGAGACAGGAGCTTTTAAGTGGAGAAATCTGCATGGTAGAACAGACTTCACAAAAAATGTGAGAAATGAATATACACACCTGACAAGCAACCTTCCTTGTCTAGTCCCATGATGCTGCCTTAATCTATCTCTGTCATATAGTGACATTAGCTATGGATTTCTACATCGTTTGCACCTAACACACTTCCTGACTGCACCCTTGACAAGTGGTGTGTTTAGAAGTCAGTACCTCCTGTGAACATGGGGTTGTTTATTAAGATTTTGATGCAAGCTGAGGATTCAGAAACCTCCATTATGAATAGCAGTGCAGACTAAAGGCTGTACTGTTTCTGCAACACATACAAAAGTATCACAGGAACATTTGATCTGGAAGACAGCTTTTCTAGAATACTACCCTGTTCCTTATCGTTGACAGTTCTCTCTAATCATGTTTCTCTTTTGATAGTAAACCCATGGGTTAATGATCATACTGACAGGGTCTTGCAATGTTTAAACTTTTACGAGGGGTTAGAAAAATATATCTAACTAAACTGTAAAACTGACTGAGCTATATCAGCTTTCTTACGTTTTATTAAAGTACCAGTCTGACCTGTGAATGCAGACATCTTTCAGGAAGGGGAGACAATCAGTTCAGTGGAGATGCAGTTTAAAAGCATTGGCTCAGCACAGAAATATTTCTAGATTGTAGGAACTGTAAATGGGATTTTGACCATAATGGACTAGGATCTTACTGACATCAGTTTTCAGGTCAGTTGAATTCATTTTGCATTCTGGAAGAAGAATCTGGTACTATGTCTGGAAAAATAGGTAAAACAAGATCTATTTTATTCTAGTGTCACAAGGTGAAATACAGCCTTTTAACTTGGAAAAGGCAGTTAAAAAGATACGTGTTCCCTCCAGAGAACTATATTGCCACTAATACTAAGGGTGAAAAGGGTACAAAGTTCTTACTGACAAGCTATCTGTTGATTAGGGTTGTTTGAACCTTAAAAGCTTTAGTTTACTGTGGAATACCTTGCACTTTAGAGACAACTCAAAAGACTTTGATTACAAGTTGTAATAACAATTCAGTAGGAAGTGCTTCTCTTTAAAACTGACATATCTATCTACAGCTGTATCACCGTGCATGAAAGAGAACAGATGGAATTACCCCAGTGACATAAGTTATGTGCAATAGAGCATAAAAGACAATAATAATGGTAAGAGGAAAAAAAAATCAGTGACTGTATCTGTGCTATTCTGACAGGATGATCCCAAATATGGTTTTTGTTTTAGACTGGAGTGCCCCATCATGCACAATGAGAGGGTCATAGACTTCTTTGGGAGAAACACTCTGTGTGAAAAATAGGGTGCCCTCAGGCTCAGCCCATTTTGCTTATACACAAATCATCCATGCACAGCCTCTACCTCCTGTCTCTCAATGTCTGTATTGCTTTTGCAGTGATGGCAAGTTGTGATAGCCACACACTCTGGAGAGGACTAGGGAGCCAGCAAGAACCAGTGAGAAGCATTTGGGGAGAAGATGCAATTGCTAATGTCATAATGCTGGATGCCCACATAATTTCAAGTATTTGTATTGCTCTTGCTGCTGCCAGCCACAAGCTCTCTGATGGATGGGATGTAGTGCCCCTGAGTTCATTATTTATTTATCACGGTAAATCTGGATACACATCATCACATCCCACATACTCCCAGGTGATACAGGTGATCAGTTGTGGATTGCTAATTTCAAGATATAAACTGTCATGGCTGCAGTGCCACACCACCAATTGACAGTGGGCATTGCAGAGGATCCCATACTGGTCTAGAGGCAGCAGTGAATTTTTGTGTGGCATCAGGTGTGTCATCCTACAGTCTGGCGCCGCAGCAGCTGTGCAATCATTCTAAGGTCTCTGCTGCTGTAATTGTAATGGGAAACTCTAAAATACCCTGGCTCTTGTTTGCTATTTGAGAGAGTCAAAGCAACGTTGGGGCATTCATGTCCCACACAACTCCAAGACTTCCTGTCTCTCTTCATGCAACAACCTCAATAAATATTGTCTTCTCTCAACAGCACTGAAACAAGAACATGATACTTCTTCAGTGACATAATCTTCCCTGTTTTCCTAAACTTTATTTACTTTCTTAAACCTTTTTTTCTCCTCAGTCTTTCCTCCCTAAATCTCTTTTCCTGCACAAAACAGCATGCCATGGTCTTCTTAACCGCTGCCCCACCTCTCTTCTTCCCTAACCTTACCTATGAAGTGCACTATCAATGACATTGGCATGGAGCTAGGAACATGAATATAGAAAATAAGATGAGAATGTTACTGTGTCACTGGGGATAACCCACTGCCAGACATGCAGTTGTGGCATAAAATTATACAGATAGTATAATCAGAAAACCCCATTTTATAAGTTTATATAACTGTAGCAAGCTCCCTTCTGAGGATGTCAGAGAGGAGTACTGAATCAACAGAGACCTCTCTGCTCATTATACAGCCACATCTCACTTTTGCACACAGAATTATTTTCTAAAGCCATTCAAAAGTACTTTGATCTCTTTTTAATGACTTTACTTGTATACTCTGAATCTATTAGACCAGGTGACTACTTCCCCGGGACCTGGCAAGGCTAAGCTAAGTATCTAAAGCCGGTAGTGTTAATGTGTCCTTAAAGCAGATAGTGACAGATGGCATCAGTTTTGCCTGTCATTTTGTAGTTCACTGTGTTGGTATCTCTCTTTCCCTCTCTTCTGAGGTCTGGGAACACAGTCAGGCATCAGAGGGAATGAAAAGAAAGATATTTTCCTAGGGATACAGAGAGAACTACATACAGTTTCTTGAAACCTGATGAAAGATTGCTGAACTCAGAGCAAACCTGAAGGGAAGGATGAGCCTTCCAGGGACATAGTGGATGGGGATAATCTGTTTATAGCTTCACTTTTCTGTTGCCAAGTTTGCTTCATTTAAAAAATGTTCCTTGATTTTATTTCACTTCTAAGAAAACATAGCTCCTGTGATTCAAAGATTTTTGGTGCTTTAGGGGTGCTCACTTTGATGAAAAGTTGCAGACAAATCCTCAAAACTCTGGTTGACTCACGCTTCTCTCACACTTATGTATATTCCTGCTGAACTGAGATTATACTTTTAACCTCATCCATAATTTTTTCCCTAATTTTTGAGTGTTTGAACTTGAAACCCTTTCAGTGCTCTTCATGTCCATTTGCTTGGACATGATTATAGCATTATTTATGAACTGCACAAAAGTAGAAGAATGTAAAGAGAAAATGACCTTTCTTTTAATTCAAGATTTTATAGCTTCTTCTAGGGACAATCAGCAAAACCAGACCTTTTTTATAAGATAATTTTGTTTACTACTTTTATTGAAAGTGGAAACCTAAGCTGACATTTAGCAGGAGGGCTGTGGAAGGGAACACAGTAAGATGGAGTCTTTGCTACAAGGATCATGCAAAAAATGTCCCTTTGAGAGTGGGGTGTAGTTTAGAACGTAAAAAAAGGGGGGGTGATTGACCTTTATAACATGTGATACCAGAAATATCCATATATTCTAGGTGCTGCTTGACAGGTTCCAAGATCACATATAGACTTTTATTTATGGACATTTATAAAGCACTCTGACCTCTGGGCTTATCTTTATTGTGGAGGTATTTTGATTTATAACTTCAAATATTGAATCTAAGGAGATTCCTACTCAAATACAAACTGTTAGTATGAATTGGAAGATATCTGAGCTAAAGAAATTGGTTCAATTTAGCATCTTTTTATAATTCAGTAACATCACCTTTTTGAGTCCTCTACCATTGATCTTCCCCAGCTATCCCTCATATTCAGAAAAGCAGCCTTTCAATACTTAAAAGGGTCTTAGAAAGATGGGGACAGATTTTAGTATGTCCTGTAATGATAGGACAAGGGGTAATGGTTTTAAACAAAAAGAGGGTAGATTCAACTAGATTTTTACAATGAGGGTGGTGAAACACTGGAACAGGTTGCCCAGAGAGGTGGTAGATGCCCCAACCCTGGAAACGTTCAAAGTCATGTTGGATGGGATCCGAGCAACCTGATACAGTTAAAGATAGAATCATAGAATCATTTAGGTTGGAAAAGACCTTTAAGATCATTGAGTTTAACCATAAACAACGGTTAGATGATGTCCCTGCTCGCTGCAGGAATGTTGGACTAGATGACCCTTAAAGGTCCATTTCAACCCAAACCATTCTATCACTCTACGATTCTATGAAAATAGGAACAGTGGAAAAGAAGAAAACATACTTAATTTAATAATAATGTAAAGGGCCATGGATTTTTGCCTCATACAAAAGGAGATGCAATGAATGCAGAATCAATGCTCAGCAATTTGAGTGTAGCTACTTTTGTAATCCAAGCAGGGAAGACACATTTTATGCCTGTAGTCTGTAGCAGAACAAATGGACAGCCTGCCTGTTCAGTTGTTCAGCAGTGACACAAGCAGTAGATAAATCAGTTTGCTAATCAGTTGATCCTACTGCCAAACATGAAATAAGTATGG
Organism: Strix uralensis; assembly: GCF_047716275.1. Lineage (NCBI taxonomy): Eukaryota > Metazoa > Chordata > Aves > Strigiformes > Strigidae > Strix > Strix uralensis. The sequence goes on from NC_133973.1 coordinate 124,413,661, forward strand.
ATTTGCAGTAATTATCCTTGCAAAGGGGACATTAATGACCACTATACCTGTGTGAAGAGCTTGGGACCTCTGAGTCATTTATGAACCATGGTCCATTGACTGCTCTTTCACAGACTACTGTTTCTACCTAATCAGGATTTACATCTAAAAGCTTTTCTTGGTCAGGCTGGAGTTAGTTGTATTTATAATTTGTCTCTCCACATTTGGTATTTATTTAATCAGCAAACTAATGATTGGCTAAATTACTAAGCATGTCTTACCTCAAGGCTTGATGACTGTTAAACAAAGGAATTCATTAAGAGAGAGATTATTGCCATCCTTGCAAAGATATGCAAATAACAATGAAGTTGCAAGAAAATTTTGTTATTGCTTTCTAAACAGTTTCTTGCAAGGACCAGACACTTTCATGAGTTTTGCATAGGGAGTACAACAGATATTAGAAAAGAGCGGGGAAGGAAAATTTGGGATGGAGGATGTGTTAGAGGTTCTTTTGCAGTCTGTGCTTCCTCAAGAGGAATTCCAGCTCTTTTTTGAACTACTCTAAAATTTGGGCACTGTGATTCAAAAGTCACAGCCAGGTTGTAAACTAAGAAGAGTATCAATGGCTAAGTAGTGTTGAAATTATCAAAGAATAAAGTACTAGATACTGGAGCCCTTAGGCAATGCTATCATAAAAAAATAAAAACCAAAGGGTGAGATGAAAGATTTGTGTTCACTTTGACTATAAAAGAACCTTGTAGCTGCAAGCTAATATTACATATTCACAGCTATTTTAATCTCAAAATGAGAATGTTTATGTTGTTGATATTTTATATCATTATAAACTCAAAGCCCAAAATTCACCAGAAAGCAAGGGTTTTTGAATCAACATATAGGTTTAATCCCATTAGACATTTTTCTGATCTGGTTTCACATCTGACAGTTTGAAGAGACAGTGTTTTAGATCTTGGTCAGGCTCAGCTATGCTTTAGTTCTTACAGTTGTGTGATCACTCAAGTTTTTTTTTATTTTGTCTTCTTTTTTGGGTTGGCTTTAATCCAATTCTATTTTTTTTCCTTTAAAGATGAAATCATCTAACTCTAAGAATACTTACAGAAGGCTAGTCTTTCCTTGAACACACATTAATGACAAAAACTTCTCTTCTGCTTTGCTTCTGCTTTAACTGTAGAAATCTAACCAGGCCGTAGACAGCACTGAAAACACTGGAGACATTCATTTCCATGTTCACCTTTTGGGGTAGCTACATTACAATGAAAATTTTTGGCTGATGCTCTGCCTGAATTTCAAACTCAATAAGAATTCAGTAGACCACTACTTGCTTGTTCATTATCATGAGAAAAATGTAGACCAATGAGAAATTTTTGGATGCAACATTGGCCTTACACCATATTCTTAGCTGTGATGGTACAAATGTGTGTTTAAAATATATATTATACCAATTTCCTTTCCATGTGTGTGACAATTTTCATGACAGAAAAAGAGACAATATTCTAAGATAATACTCTAGTACTAGATAATGATTGTTTAGATGATATTCAAGTATTATAGAGATAATATTCTGGTAGCTAACTCCATAGAATTAGGCATGGTTATGGAAGGTTCAAATTTGTTACAGGATGTTATTTGTTTTTCACCATATTTCCAGAATTTCATGGGTTTGAAAAAATTTTGTGCATATTTTGAATTGAATATGTCAAAAAACAGTTTTAAAATTTAACCTTCTAGATCACTAGGCATATAAAAATATAAAATATCTGTGTTCTGGAACACTTTAAGATCTAAAATACAGTCTGGGCATTCAATCAAAGTATTCACTATGAGAATGGAATGAATGGAGAATAAAGTTTGTGATCAAAGATAGGGAATTTAAAAATTAATTTGATAGGTTTTATCTGACCAAGCTTTGTAGCAAGTCACAAAATTGACTTCCAAATAAATAATGTCAAGTCTTACCTCCTCCCCTTTATAACATATTTTACAGACCAATATTCCTTTGTATGGAAATTTGTTTAAATAATTCATAGTTGCTTGAACAGAAATGCTGAAGTGCTATTAGAGTACTATTTTCATGTGCAAAATGTTGCCTGTTGGGCAAAAATCACCATCTTCACCTGAAAATATCAAGTATTAGAAATTTTAAAGGATCCCATTTAGATTAAGCCTGTGTTCAATGAGATTTACAGATTGTGTCTTGTTTAATTCAAGGCAAAATGCCTCTCTAATTACTTTATTATAGAATTACCATTTTCATCTTTGTAAATGCCAAATGAATTAATTACCATGTCTAAACAATGAATATCTTGGTAATTAAATAATGACTTGCATTTCACTGTATGTTGTTACACTAGCTCTTGGTCTTCGTGTTGGGACACTAGCCATAAGATTTAATTTCATTTGACTTAATTAACAGGAAACTGTTAAATGAAATTCACAAATGCAGAAATTCAATTTAAAGGTTCATACGCCTGATCGAAGACAGCTAAGACAAAGATAACTGCACTTGAAAACAGATGTGCTTAAAATGGAAACAGGGTGGATTGCTAAAAATATCTCACAAAGCAGGAGTATATTTAATCCAAATTTACTATTTTCAGCTCTGGAACTTATGTAGGAACTGTGTACATATTATTAACAGAGGAAACAACTGTTTCTAATTTCTAGTGTTATTGGATCTTACTCTGTCATTCCACAGTCACCCTGGATCATTTTCCACCATAGATTTGAGCCATGAATGGGCATTTCCATCCAATTAGCCAAAACTCACTATTGAGTCTTATGCTTTTATTGGCTTTCCAGTGGCATGAGAGCACAGACTACTTAATTCATACAGAGTTTGCTGAAACCTTAATTAATTTTTTTTAACAATTCTGAATCAGCGGATTGTTTTTGTGCTGGCTTCAGCATTTTCTTACATGGCTTCAGCATGTTTGGTTTCAGAACAAGCAATCTAAAAGTGGATTTACTTTCTTGTGAGTCACAGCCTTGGAGGAGCTTCTGCAAAGCAACAAAATTTCACCAGTGTAGGACACAGTGCTTCCACATGGTAGACTCTATCACTTTCCCATGCATTTGACAGACTGTCTAATCTTAACAGAATAGATTTGAACTCTGTGCATGTAGGGAATGAAATTACTCATCTATCACAGCACAGGAATTTGGTTGTATACATGTATTATTTAAAATCAATGTTAACATAAAAGAAAAATTATTTAATTTTAGCATACTAATAGAATTTTCCCCTAATGCATACTTCTCAGATTTCATGTAAGATTAAGAGGGAAGTCTTCTCCAGAATAGCTGAAATATCATTCGTGAATGTAATAACCGTTTCCAATTTTTCTTTTATCTATTTGTCTTTGACACAGACACTTCCTCAGTTCCAAACTGGTAAAACAGTGACAGTTAAACCACTGGCATAACATCACTTTTTCATCATTACAGCAACAAGTTCAACATTATAGTTCTGTTATAAAAGAGCTTGATATGCAAAACATCTGCAATATGTACAGTGAAGATGCAGTCAGAATGAAACACAGCTCGTAGCACAGTGCTAATGCATTTAGGCTGTTAATGAATATAAAAATTAATTCTGGGTTGTTGTTATAGAGACTTGATTACTTTTGATATTACAGAAACCTCGTTTTCCAGTCTCCATAGTACTTTTTAAAAAAAAAAAAAATATATATATATATCTAAGAGAATTCATTAATGTTACTTTTAGAAGAAAATATAAAATATTTCCCCTTTGACTCTGCCCATTCTGTCAAAACTGGTAGTATTACATCTGTAGTTCAGTCAGACCACATGCATGGCATCCTGCTTCTATTTAACAGTCTTAATACTAGAGCTTGAATTCAGCACATATGCCCTGGAAAAACTCCTAATGAAAAAACATTATGATTTTCATGTTCTTTACTGTCTTTCTAGCAAATAGAGAATCCTGTGAATGTAGGTCAAATAATTTTTGGAATCCATCATGTGGTAAGCACCTCATTCTATTTAACCATGGCTTCCTGTAATTACTATTAATCTGAAACAATTAAACAGGTGATCAATGTGCAGAGACCCATGAATTTGGAAGACAAAAAAGACAAAACTCTTGCAGTAGCTGGCTGTAGATTTAGAGTTTCTGAAGAAAGTAGTCCCAAAACTTTATCTTATTTTCAGCTATATACTTTCACTAACAAAATGTAGCCCTTTTCCTTTCCCTTGTCTTCTTCTTAGACCTTCATTGTACAGCAACTCTGAACTAAGAATTCAATCATGCAATAACTAAGAATGTCCCATAATTCTTTCATAACTATTTGCTAAAAATGCATTGATTTTTCTTAGTTTTCTTTTAATTAATGTATTATAGGGAACATACAAAGCCATCCATTTCCTCATTTAAACAATCATGCATTTTATCATAAAAAAGAGAAGGAAGATAGAGATGGGTTTACTGTCATTCCTAGTTTTAAATACTTGTGATTAATGCAGATATATGGGGTGTGATCATATAAATATAAATAAATTTCTACACTTACTAAACATATATTTTATCTATATAAAGCACAGAAGCATTTTGATTCCAAAGCAGCTGTCTAGTTCAAGCTCAAAATAAGAGGAAAAAAAAAGTTGTCTCCATAATTCCAATGTCTTCAGTGCACAGATAAGAGCTATACTATTTCATAAGAAATAAAAAAATGCCACTGTAAGAAACTGGTGTAGTGTATGCTGAAACATGAAAACAGAACACACATTTATTATTTTGAATAAAAAAGCAATAACATCCAAAGGCTAAGCAACTTAATTCAAATTCCCAACCGTGGTGTATAGACGATTTTGCTAGATACAGCTGAGTAAACTGAATAAATCGCTTCTATAAAGTTAACTCAGTAACAGAGAAATCTGTGCTTACAGAACAGTGTATTTGTAACTGCACAGATAATGGTGACAAATAAGTCACATACTGAAATCAAATCATGAGCAGTAATGAACAAAGGACTAAATCTTATAGCACATTAAGGAATATATCCCACAAAGTGGATGAGATGCGATTATTTTAGACATAATTGAACAAAATGCAAACAAATGATGATGAACCCAAAAGGTCAAAGCTAATAACAACATGCTGTGAAAACAAAAGGTGCAGAAACATCAAGAAAATGTACCTATTGCTTCTAGATAGGTTCTTTACAAAACATTCATTAGCAAATATGAATTGTTCTCTTTCTCTTCCTCACTTTCTGTAATTTCTAAATCTAAACATGTACTTCAGTATCACAAAGCTCTTAAAAAAGATAATACCTCTAAAATTTGACAATTAATGAAAATTCTATTATCATTCATTACCAAAGACCAAGACTCAAAGCTGGGTGTATGATTACTTATTTATGTCTACAAAATACAAAATTTCACGTATATTATTGTTTATTCTGAAGTCTGAGAAATTAGAACATGTATGTTAGAAAATTGTGTAGTAAGTTAAATTCTTCCTGATATATAAAGTTAAATCCCACCCTGCTGGAGTTGACTGGATTCTTTCTAATAAACATCGTGCAGCCACATAAAAGAAAAAAACCCAAAAACCAAAAAACAAAAAAAGAAAAATAGAAGAAGTAGTTTTCAAGTGCAGATTTCCATACATTTATCTCTGAAAATAAACTGCCCTGGGTGTGGCTAGATTTAGCCAAGACTGGGCAATGTCAGTGACAGCCTTACTTGGAGGTCCAAGCCTGCCTTTGGTCCTTCATCAGTTTTCAACAATTTATCTCCTCTTGAAGTTTTGGGAACTCATGTTCCCATCTCAGTAGTGCAGGTTGCCCATATGTTTTCAACACCACACAGGCAGCAGGGACCCAGAGAAAGCATAAGAATATTATGCACGGCCAGCAACGGCTTGTTTTTCCCTTGCTCCCACCTGCAATCAAAGGAATGTACCCCGCCCTGCCATGTGCTGTCATGCAAATGACAGGTGACCCAAAAATCCCTTGAACCCTTGAATGGGTACACTCATGGAACAGCAAATACCATAATTATCCTATGATACTTTATTTTTTGTTTTATAAGTTCTTTCTATTAGTTTACCTTTTGCATTTCATTTGTGTCCACTAATAAAAAGTGATAGAAGAAATCTAAAACCTGAAGTCCAGGTGTGATTTGTTCTGTACTCAATAGGAGTGACCTGTTAAAACCTGCACACCAGTGCAAGCTGGTGTTGATGTATCATTTGAAAATCACTTCCTTAAAACTAACACTAGTATTATTAAACTTTAAAATAAATAAAAAGAAATAATAAATACATGTTAGCCAGGTTTGAGTGCAGCTTTGTGTTTCGATGCTTTAACACAACAGCAGTACAGCTGGGACAGCAGTGGAGTATATCCTGAAGGTGAAGGAGAGAAGCCTCAGTTATATCTGTGTTTTTCTCCTGACTGCTTTCTTGTTTGCCTTTTTCTTACCCTTTTGAAACTTATTTCATGTTTGACTGCCAAGGGAGGGGTGCAACTCTTTCTCTGAGTTCATGGATACTGGCTTCTTAAACATAAAGGGTAGGTTGATAAACATTTCAGAAGGGAAAGAAATGGACAGTTTGTAGTTCAGGAAGGAGTGGTGAACTGAAATGAAGAACTCTGGAGCAAGACAAAGACTGCTCACAGATAGCTAGACAGACAGATGGGCAGAATGACATTTATACTGTTCTATATGTACCTGCAAATATGAAGAAGGAAAAAAGGATTGGGGCCCTCTATAAGTTTGAGAACAGCTGTCCAAACCTGGTATGGGCTAATGCAACTAATATGACTGCCTCAGTACCGGCATATCTTGAAACTTTCTCTGACTTCTGATACTAAAAAGGATAAGAGAAAACACACTCTCTTATTACCTCCCTCACCAGCCCGTGGTATTTGTATGAATGTTGCACCATGTAGGTGTGAATCCGTTCCTAAAAAAGAATAAAAAATATTTTGTGCTGTTCTAAAACCCTGACTTGGACTTTCTGCCCCTTGTCATGCCCAAAGAAAAGATCACATAAAACTGAATTCAGCTCTTCTTCTTTTCTCAGTGTGCTTACGTAGTACAGAACTCTGTAACTTTGGCAGAGCTATCATTACAATATTGCTAGAAACAGTGCATGCTGTGCAAAGGTAAACTGGGAAGCACTTAATTTCTTAATTTGAGACTTGGGGGAAATACCTTCTTTTGGTGAGTTCCACTGAGTTTATGGAGCCTTTTCCCAATGACAAATCAACAAAACATGAAAAAGAGCATAGCCTCAGGCTCCAGAGAAACATATCAGAATCTCCGCCTGCAAAATTTTGAAGCTAGTTTTGAGCTGTGTACTTAGAATATAACCTAATAGGAAAAAAAAAAAAAGTTTCAACCTATCTTATTTGCAGAAACTTTTAAAAAACTGCCATTTATATTTGGGCTAGGATTACATGTAGAAAATATTTATTTAAGGTAAGATTTTTGAAAAAATTATCTTATGAAATAATTAAACACTCCTCACTGAAAAACCTGAATAATCCACACAATTTGGTACTATCAATAATAACAATGGGAGTATTATAGCCTTAGTACTCATATACCTCTCAGTCCAATTGACAAGGGAAAAATTACTTCTCTTCTAACATGTCTAAATCCTTGATGAACAACAGATTATATCACAAGAAGTTCAATGATCTTTGACTGTAAATAGTTCCTTGTTATTCCAGTCAGAAAGATTGAAGGAGGGGGCCTTGGTACATACAGGACAATGCTGCTGACTCCATTGCTTTAAGAAATTAGAAACTGGTAGATGAGACCACAGGCCTGTCTAGAGCAATAGTTCATCTCTAATGGTAGTGTTCGATAAATACTTTAGAAGCAAAGCAAAGAAATCTATCACAGTCTATTTCTAAAACCCACATTAAAGATTAAGCCCAGAAGCTCTTTTAAAAGTTAATATAATAAGTTCTTATAATTTGGATTATTCAATGAAATGTCTAATCCTTCACTGAATCTTGTTAAAAGTTTTAGTTTTTGTAATATTCTATTGTGATAAACTCTTTGAGGAGAATATCTGGAATGGAACTACCATAATTTACCACACATGACAATGGGCATTGTTATGAACTGCTTCTTCATCATGAAAGATAACGATACCATATTGCATTCTGAACACAGCTGAACAGCTTGGACTGGAACATTTTCACTCCACTTTTGTACATACAACCAGAATTAGAAAAAGAATGTTGACTCTCTAGGAATCTCAAAAATTACATTGCCAGTAAATTAATTTATATCTGTTTATCTGGACACGTTTGTGTGCGTGGGTATATTTTTTATAAAACTACCTTTTGAAGGAAAGAAAAATAAAATCATTCAGTGTTTTTTGATAACAAATCGAAGACAAGGACATTAGCCAGGTGGTCATGCTTATTGTTTCCTTAATCCTTTCTTGAATGGCAATTTAGGGCATATTCATTGTTGGCAAGACATGCAGAGAAATCTACATCCCAACAGTAGTCAGCCAACTGGACAGCTGAAGTGAAAAATGATAGATGTTGAATTAAATGTTTAATGACTTTGACTACCTACTTACTTAATTCAGTGAAGTAGTCTTTGCCCAGCATCTTTTAAATCAAAACCATTGCAGAAGTCTGCCTGAGGTTTTGACTTTGCTACAATATAGTACTGTCCATGTGAGGAAAGTGACTAGATCATACAGGATTTTAAAGAAGAAAGGTGAGAGCTAAAGTGTCTAAAGAGGTGGCTCCAATTTACATGCTGCAAATATATAACCAACTTCAACCCTGATTTTCTGAAATGACAGAGTTAGACATCTAGGCTTCCCACACTACCATATCAATAATTTTTTAGCCAATGTTTTATGTCAATCCATTAAGAACCCAATAATACCTCACTTCATATCATAAAAGGTAGGAAAAGGAATGGGGAAAAAAATCCCACCAAAACCAAAACTTTTTACCTTAGTCTCTCAGACTGATGTTTTGTCTTAGACAGTAAGAAATCCTACCCTATCAAATCAGTGGAGGCAGTTTTGGGTGACAACTGAAAGAGTCTACAAGAAGTACAATGAGCCACAGATAGCCAATAAAAAGTACTAGTCAGGGAATTTTATTAGAAAGTTGTCAAAGCCTTGGCACCTAACTCAAGTCTATGTTATTACTTTTCATATTCAGCAAAATACTAGAATTTCTAAATTCATATGAAAATTCAAGAGCCAAAATATTAGGAACTTTTTTTTTTTTTTTTTTTTTTGAGGTTAGGCACAAAACTGGAAGGTGTCTTTTTAACAACTAAGTTCATAAACTCATCAAAACCCCAAAGTTTTTGGTTCTTATCCTGCTTAACCCTGATGGTACTTATATTTCTGACACCTCTATAGGCACAAGACTCTAAATACAAAAACAAGACTTGGTCTGCTCTGCAGTCTTCCCTGGAAGTCAAGGGACAGAAGAAGTAATACATATTAACGCTGTAGCCTCAATTCTGGCATTCTTAGCTGGTGAAATTTTGTTCTATGTTCTGTGCAAAAGTTGTTCAGGACTGTTGAATCAATATGTCAACAGTCAATGCCTTTTATGTCAAACTCAACATCGTGTTAAGTCTTGAAGAGGACCTCTCAGCTTCTTTGCAGGTTCCAGAGCCTCTACTTCATGTTGAAGTTTTATTTCTAGATCTTCAGTTTAGAAACAGTATCTCCAATTAAATTCTACCCACACACAGAGGGGCCTAATAAGATTTCTCTAGCTCAGTCTAGGCTTTTGAGATTGTTTCCTTGGGCTTGGTTGCCTAAATTCTTAAACTATAGGAACTTATATTCTTATCAGTTAGGTACAAAACCTATCCTTCCAATATGAGCTCATCAGGGCTATCGTAACTCATCTCCATAGTTTCTGAAAGGTGTGGACCACAGGCAGAACACAGCTTCATCTGTCTGTTACGTAGATGAACCCTTGCTTTTGTTTTGTTTGGACCTGTTAAACACAGAATATGAGTGTCAGGTCTTCTGAAACTCTCAACCTTATGTGCTGGCTAACATCTATTTTTTAGTTCTACATGAACCTTTTTTTGAGATCCTTCTACTGAGCTTGGTTCATTTATGACTGTTATTTTCCCTTTATCACCAATATTTTATTCTGAGATGATTTATTACTTGCTTATCTAATTGCTTCCCTCATTTCATTTAACTGTGGATATGATTTAGGCTTTCAAGTATAACCTAATGGATTCGATGAAATAAAACAAAATATATCATTCATTGTTCATTTTGACCCCACTGTCTGCAGTACACTGGTCCATTTTTTAATCTCTAAGATTCATATTCCTCTTAAGTGATGTAGCAAAAATCAGTGAAGAATATAGTAATTATCTTCATTTGAATGCGTACATTAATGACTGACAATTTATTCTCATAGTAGTAGCAAATGAGTATAGCTGACATTAAAACACTGCATTATTGCATTAAATCTGTGATTTTCCCCAGAAATTCATTATATTCATGTGTATTCCACCTAGAAGGTTTAGATTTATTATTTATGAATTTGATTCCTCCTTCAACATAAAATATTAAGAGTAGTTCTATAAGCTACTGAGGGAAAGAATTAATTTTCATCCAAGATGTATACAATACTAAAAAAAAAAAACAACAAAACAGGTAAAATAAAACAGTGGCAAAATCTACTTTTTGCTTTGAGGGCTGAAAACATTCCTTATTTCTTAGCAAGAACTTTAAAAAACCCCATATTTAGTTAGTTTTACCTAGCCACTAAATTATTAAATTGCTAAACCAGACTGACAGCTAAAAGCAGCATTTTTCAAGGCTTCTCTGTTTTCCCACTTCCGTTGTCAAGGTCATGGAGTGGATTTTGCTGCTGTTTGTCATGCTTCAGAAACACAGCGATTGCCTGATGAATAAAATCAGAAGAATGACAGGTGCATGGAGTCGGACCTTCGGAAAAGCGTATGTACTTCATTTAGTAAGGATATCAGCTACTCCCAAAGCTCAGATGACTGCAGTGGAATTTGTCTTTGATCCAAAGTAAAGAATTGAGAGGACTTAAAAGCAGTATGCTTCAGTGCTGTCTTGCTGTCTGAAACTGCCACTCGACTGCAGCTCTTCCACATTCACAATAATTGACAAAGATCATGCAACATTTGACTAGCACTTTCAGTTAAATACCTCCTGGTAAAAAGTAAGGCACATTATGGGAAAAGAAGCTCTGACTCCGTTATAGCCCGTGCTCTGTCTCTAGCGGCTCCATATCTGCTTTATCAAAATTAATTCATCTGCTCACAGAGGTACAAAGGGGCAAACCTTGTAAAAGGATTAACATAATCATATTCAAATGGAACTCAATTATAGACCTTGGCATTTACGACCAAGTAAGTTCAAGGAAAACAAAAATGAGCAGTTAAGACTGGAGATAGCAGCACTAGGTAGTATCTTACACTTCTGTCAGTATTGTTGTATGTTAGCACCACTGGCTGCATCAGCTTAACAGGTAGTGAAGAACCAGTGAACGCTTTGAACATCTGGTTATTCCTTAGACTAATTCTTTAACTAGTCTCAGTGTTAACCTGATGCCCCCTGTCCCCATGCAGTCTGCCTGAGCCCAGTCTGACCCCATGACACCAAGCTCTTGCACTATATGGCAAAATCAGTGTCACACATACTGTTGTGCACTGTCAGTGGGTTCTGCACCGGTTGCTACATTTCTGAAATGGAAACATTTTTGGAAATGATTGTACATCTTTGGGTCTGCATGGGAGGGCTCAAAGTAGAAGAAATTTAGGAGGCTCTACTTGATCTTGCCCTCCTTTTCACATGCCTACAGTTCTGCGGATTTGTAGGGTACCACACCTACATCTCATCTGCACCGTGTCAGAAGACCATCAATCTAAACAGTATCAATTATATGAAAAATAATTATGCACTTATGTAATTATGCAAGGAGACATGCAAGAAAAGAGCTGCAACTACGAATAAGCTTATAATAAATTCAATAGCTATCATTATAACATTTATTACTGTATATTGCTATTATTAGTATACATTTTTCTGTACAGTACTCAAGACCCCACAGTCACAGAAAACAGTGATTTAATTACCCTTGAGGTACTAAGGGCCAGGATTTCACTTTTTACACACATTTGATTGTTGTCTAAAAATTCCTTTCAAGAACATTTAAATAAACTGTTTATAGGACTATAATTTCACATTTAAATAAGGTGTTTATAGGGTTATAATTTCAATTACACTCATAAAATACTGAGACAGGATGGCTCTGAGAAAATATCTAATGCCAAAATCTGTTATGAACTCTCTTTGGAAAAGTAAATTAATAAGAATTTTTATTTTCATTGTATCACCTCTCACAATGCATTTCAAAAAGACAGAAACAAGCTGTTCTATCTAGAGCTCCTCAACTGCCATCAGGTAATTTTGAGAGTGATAAAATATGACATTAATGTGATTAATGCATGCATTTGTAAACAAAACAATTAAAAATAAAGCTGAGTATTAGTTAAAATTCATGGTAATTCCAAACCTTCATTAACACTGTACAGCTGAGGACATTAGATAAAAGTCTTAAGAACTGCTTGCTTTTCAATCAAGCCCCTGCTATGGAATGTTTTGTAAATAGTAATTTATTATCAACTCGCAGAATAGCTCATAATGTCCTTAAATCACTTAAAATTTTAATCTAGGCTGTTTTCCTTTGTTCTTCTGTTAAATTTAAGAACAGCAGAGGTGCTGGCTGTTGAGAAGTGCTATATTTCATCGGTGAAAGAGAAATCTGAAATGGTTATTATTCCTAAGAAAACTGATAACATCAAAACAGAAGCAATCTTGTTGCCACACTGCTTTAGCATAATGAAAACTGGCAGAGCAGCATCTGTTGTGTTTTAGAGCCTGAGTGGAGAGATTTCCCTGCTACCTCTGACTGATACTGGAGATCCATCACTCCGTACAGAGGCTGAGCATGGCTAATGTATTTTATTGGTATCTATTCCATCCTTATTTGACAAGGGGTAAGACAAACACAGCAACATATGAACACAGTACTGCAAGGAACTGAAGGAAGTAATGCCTCAAACATTCATCAACACAGAAAACCTCAAGGACAAGCTGTGGCCTTTGTGATTAGTCTAAGGAACGTCACCCAAGGAAGCGGAACTGTATCAAAGGATGCATACCCCACTCCCTTGCAGTTGCATTGACAAACTCTTTAGATAAGCCTCAAAGGGGGGAAACTGGACTGAGTGAAACCAAATGTTTCCCATCAAGCACAAGGACCACTAATCACTGGCTCCATGGTGTAAGCCTGGTACTTTGTGGCTCTATTGTGTATGCCAGACACCATGCAGGCTTTGCTAATGACTTCGTGCTTTCACCACGGATGACTGCTCAAGAAGCATGAAGTCAGCAAAATTCTGGGGACTTAGAAAAAAACAAAGTATGTTAATCAGCTGATAAGATAAATTTAGAAGGCGACAGAAACTTTGCTGTGTGGTGCACCCACCACCCAAGATTACTGGACCTGAAACAAAGCTGGATCCAGGGATGGTGATTTGGATTTCTTTGACTCTCTTTCTCTCCTTTCTTTTTCTTTCCTTTCCTTTTTTTTTTTTTTTTTCTTTTTTTATAGATTTATAAGAGATCACATCGCCTATTATCCTTTTCCAAGTTTAACTTGTTTTCTACCGCAAGTAAAACATTTTAACCAGTCGTTTGGTGTTGTTTCACCTTAATTTAACCCAAGAGGATCACAGAACTGTTGCAACTCTTGAGGCTTCCAACCTGGGTTCTGACAGGTATAAAACCTGAAAATGTGCTCTGTGGTTTTTAGGAATTTGTGTGTGTCTTTTTTTTTTTTTTTTTTTTTTTTTTTTCCTAAGAGGGCATGATTATTTAAGAAAAATAAAATAGGACAATTAAATCATTTTGAATGGACAGTTTAGGCCTAATCTGTTAATATCACTCACCAGTGCATCATATGACAAGGTACAGCTTCACATGTTCCTTCATTCTCATTTCAACAGCAATCATCTGTGGTGCTATGTTATAATCCTTAAAGAGTAACTAGGAGTTTGCTAGACAAGTTGGAAGTACAGCATTTCCCAGTCTTGAACAAAACAAGTCTGAATTTGGATAGTACTGCTGTTGCAGAATGCAGGTGTCCTCCAAAATGATTGCTAATTCTTTACTTACTTCTGAATTTTGCTAACTCTCTTTAGACTCACAGGACATTTAGGTAGACAAAGAAGAGAGTGGTGCTTTTACTTTGTCACCTTACTTACAAGAATGACACTGCAGTACTGCATAAATTTTATGTTTCTACATTATATTGTAAAAAGACAAGTAATTTTTGGAAATAATTCAGAAAAAAATGTTAAGTGAATCAAGAGCTAGGGAAACCATTATATATTGAAAAACTTGGAGTTCCATCTGCTCAGTTATTTTAAAAGATTTATTTCATAAATCTTTTGGGGGCAAGTGAATGATAGGTCCCAAAGAGCATCATAACCTAGAAAGGAAAGGGATTAAAAGTGGAAATAGCAGAAAGCTAGAGGCAAACAAAATGAGAAGAATACATTTCAAACTGCGAGAGAGATTAGTCGCTGGAAGCAAATCCCAAAAACTACCAAGGGAAGAGACAGTTCTCCATCTTTCATGCATTTGTATTAAATCTAGTTTTCTTTCTAAAATAAGACATGCTATTGTCAAACACTATTTGGCAGGGAAGTAGAAGGATCTGAGGTGTAAAGTAATCCAGACTAGATTATCTGCCTGTCCATTACTCTTCTAACCTCTATAAAATGAAGAAATATTCAGTTATTGTGTTCTTGGCTCTTCTCACTAGCATTGACGAAGGAGCATATGCTGGGCTGCATTAGATGTTACATTGCATCCAGCAACACATGTCAGGACAGAAGAAACTTAAGACCGTTTAGTGTTAAGGGGACTTCATTCCAACTATGTAGATTCTTATTTGAAATGGAAGTGATGTGAAGCATGTGAAAAGACAAGTTTCTTCTTTTCTTTTCCATGAATACAGAAGATCCCTCTTGTCTGTCTATTGCCACTGGATTTATGATACAGAATGCATCGAGCTGTTGTAGAACCTGTCCTGAGGTAGCAGAAACTATAATTCCTTGGATCTGATAGTTGCCATCTACCTGTATAGTAAATAGTTTCTCTGATATATTACAAAGTAGGATACAGCAAGATTTGTTCACTGTTTTGAATTACCAGAAAAGACTGAGCTGATAAAAGCTCTTTGTTCTATTTCTCTTTGCAGTAAATCATGATACAATACTCAAAACAGTAACTATATTTGATGTCAGCATGTTTTGCCTTCTTTCATAAATGTATAGCATGCTAAAATTTGCTTGATATGCTAATTTGGTCTATCTAACATTTGGTTATCTAGAAAAATATACATCTAATAAAAAATATGAAAACAAAATTGCATTTGATAACTAACACAGCCATTTCACTACAACAACGACATCAACAACAAATCATAAGGCTAAACTCAGCCTTACCCTAGTTTGGAGTGAGGTAACTGAAGAATTGGTTCTGTATTCATACCAGGCCTGGACATGGATATTAATGTCTGATACTACTTGATGAGGCATTTGCAGATTTTCTGACTTATAGAAGGAGAATGTAGTTGTGCCTTCTCTTGTTTCTTATAGACATTGAGGAAGGTTCTTATATTTAGGTAGTGAGAACATACACAACATTTAAAGGAAAGGCAAGATACATTCAGGTATTCATGGAACATATTTCATTCTCATCAGTGGAATCAACTGTTTATCTTCTGACTGAAATAAAAATGTGTATAGGCAGATGTAGTACTAAAAAGCTATTTAACTGAATGTGGCCTTGTTACATACGCTTTCTTTGTCTTTCAAAAGGACTTTTAATAGTTTATAAGGAAAATGGATAAAAAGGAAAGACCCTAACCTTGTTGACAATCCAAGCCAACAAGAAGTTAATATATGCTATTGTAAGTTACTGATATTTTAAAAAAATCCCAAACACCTTTAAAAAGTGCTATATTTCCTTGACAAGAAGGATTCCATTGATAAAAACCAGTTGGCAGCATTTCTGTTTTGTTCAACAAGGAACCCTAAGTTATTGAGAAATTGATATTTTTCAGGATACACATGTCCTCTTTTCCAGTTTTCTCTATTTATTATATGTAGTTTGATTGCATCCATTGTCTGGTAGTATCCATCATGTGCTATATATACCTTTTCTAAGAGTATATATCACTGCTATCTTGGGCACAAACCATCACTGATAAAAGAGAAAAGCAGGAAGAAAAAAGTGTGAAGGGAAAGCTAGAATGTATAACATAGACTGTGTTCTCATCTGTTGACTTGAAAAAAACTTTAGACAACAAGGAAGATACTAGCAACACTACAAGGAAGAAGACTCTAAGAAATTCTGTTCTTTTAAGAAAACAATCTTATAATAAAAATGAAATGTCATTTATACACAGAACTTTAGATAAACTTTTTTTTAAGTAAAATTAACCTATGTATTAAAATACTATTTTAATTTAATTGCAGGCAACATGAACATAGGAGAAAGTTGGTATATCATTGTGGTATTATCTTTTTTGAGGTATGACTTCTATTGGTGAATGCAGTATGACCGGTATTCATATGACATGATTTTTTATTTTTTTTTAAACATAGAAACAATGAAAGTTTCCAACATTTATGGTACAGTTTCCATTTAGCATAATGTTTATCAGAACATCAGCTTGAATCATATTTTATCTATAACTCTGATCAGATTTGTTTGTCGATGATACCAAACTGAGTAGGGAAGTGAACACTCTGAAAGGGAGAGCGACTCTGCAGGAAGACCTCTATAGGCTGGAAGAGTGGGCTAACAAGAACCTCATGAAGTTCAACAAGGACAAGTGTAAGGTTTTGCACCTGGGAAGACATAATCCAGGAGTGCAGCACAGACTGAGATCCACCTGGCTGGGGAGCAGCTCTGTGGAAAGGGACCTGGGGGTCCAGGTGGATGACCAGCTCAATGTGAGTGAACAGTGTGCTGCAGGAGCGAAGAAAGCCAACAGGATGCTGGGCTGCATCAACAAGGGCATCATCAGCAGAGAGAAATAAGTCATTATCCCACTCAGTGCTTGTCAGGCCACACCTGCAATACTGTGTTCAGTTTTGGTCCCCGCTATACAAAAAAGATGCAGGGAGGTTGGAGAGGGTCCAGAGGAGGGCCACGAAGATGATCAAGGGGCTGGGAAGCCTGTCATATGAGGAAAGGCTGAGAGAATTGGGTTTGTTCAGCCTTGAGAAAAGAAGGTGTAGGGGAGACCTTATCACCATGTTGCAGTATTTAAAGGGCGGCTACAAAGAAGATGGAGACTCCCTGTTTACAAGAAGTCCCGTGGAAAAGACAAGGGGTAATGGGTACAAGTTACTCCTGAGGAGATTCCAACTGGACACAAGATGAAAATTTTTCACAATGAGAACAATCCATGATTGGAATAATCTTCCCAGGGAAGTGGTGGATTCCCCAACTTTGGACACTTTTAAGATTCAGCAGGACAGGGTGCTGGGCCATCTTGTCCAGACTGTGTTTTCGCCAAGAAAGTTTGGACCAGATGATCCTTGAGGTCCCTTCCAACCTCGTATTTTATGATTATATGATATATTTTATCTTATATTTAATTGGGATCAATACCCCTTTAAAACAGTCAGTGCATACTGTCACTTCTTTGCCTGCACTGAGACCTATTGAAGGATCTATTGCCTTTATGCATATTTGCATCAATGCCATTTGTGACAATACAGGTCACAAATGTAAAATTTTCTCTTGATCATACACAATGGGCCATGATGGGTTCAACTGACACTGTGTACTCCACCTCCTCTATCACAGAACTTTGGCATTCAGGAGCAAGTATTTTTCTTGACACTTAAAAGAATATTTTTGCAGAGATTATTAAGATATCTGTACACTGTGAGAAAGGAAGAGGTAAGGTTCACAGACATATTTGTCTTCTCTCAGTATAAGATGAAGTGAAGCATCAAATGCATGAAGATCAGTGCAGTTTTCCATGTTTGTAAGAGTAAGAACTGCCTACAGGCTCACCACACACGGGAAATGCCCCGTCAGTCAAAGACACCAGGGGAGATAATGAACCATGAGAAAATCATCCAGCCAAAACTTAAGACTTAACTTGCTCACTTGCCCTGAGAAATGTGCTGAAGGGGCACAAGTGTGCTGCTCTGGAACATGCTGTGCAGTGGCCTTTTACAAGGAGGTCAGAGGACAAACAAGAAATTTTGATCATGTTATTTGCAGGATAGGAAATACAGGAAAAGATAACCAGGGGAAAAAAAGCATCAACTTTTAACCATATAATAAAATTGTTCTTGGATGGCAATTGTAGTGGTTTGCCAACAATAAAAGAAACAGAGAATGTAAGGATTATTACCTCAAGAATGGTGTTATTTAGAATGCCAAATTTTGTTTTCTAATAAGCTTGTTGTAATAATTTATTAAAGTCTAGGGTCCACAAGCTACAGAAAGTGATCTTGTTCTTTTTAGAAGATAAATGTGTGGACAGATTTTGGGCTAATATGTTACCCAATTCTAAGTTTATTTACTGCATTTACAGTTCCTATTGTAGCTTTGAACATAGATAAAATCAGGCAGGAACAATCCCAGCATATTAACTCACAAAAGAGGGCCAATGACACAGTCAGTGAACTATCAGAACAAAGCTTTCCATTTCCTTAGTATTCCACATGATTTCAAGATAGTCATATTTTAAATCTGATCAGATATAATTTGTTTTCTGCAACAGTTTAAAAAAATAATTAGACCTGTCTAATAGTTCAGGAAAGTAGGAAATTTCTGCCGCATATCCTGGTATAAGGTTGCACTAGAAACACTTGAATCACTTGAAAATAAATACCTTTAAGTTGCAAATAAATACTTATAAAACTTTTTTTAAAAAATTAATGAAAAATATAAAGTTTCTATAGCTTTTATCTGGCTTAAAATAATAATGCCATAGTCTTTTTCATCATATTTCATCCACTACAAAATTAAACTAATCTGTCTTGTGCTAGGTAGCTGTAACTTCTTATGTGCGCTACAGGTAGGACCATCAGCCAAAATCTAAAAATATGATCTCAAGACTGATTTTTATTTTGATGACACTCTCTCCCAAACTCAGTTTATTTCACTGTGGCAATATGAAGCTATACTTTTTTTTCCCAAAATGTTTGCTATTAATTTTATTATTTATTGAAATGTAATTTTCCAAGTCCATCAAAGTACTGTGACAGTCTAGTCTGATTCAGTGTTTACTCTGCTTTGCTCAGGAGTGACTAGGACTAGTGACCTTCCAGGGTCCCTTCCAACCTGAATGATTCTATGAGTGATTAATCCTGAAAGCCTCTGCAGAATAAATTAGAAACATTATTCCCATCCCACTAGTCAAGATGAGGAATCCAAGGAGTTAAGTGACTTAGAGTAATAGCATTCTTTGTCAAAGTTGGGTTTTAGTCCCCAAAGTTCCTCTCTATTTATTTAGAGAGACAATAACTCACACTGACACTTTAAGAATGTTTTATGTAAAACTTGAAGAAATTAAGACTGTTTCAGATGATTACCCAGAAGTTTTGACCTCTACGGAACTGAAACTTTGGAATGTGATATGTATTGAAAAAAAAGCAATGCTAAAAGACTCTTGCAAGGTCAAGGTTCCAAAAAAATAACTGAAAATATTCAGAGAGACATGGAAACATAGTGAGTTGACATCTTTTCTTTGCTGGAGTTCTGTCCCTAAATTTAGGTTGACTTTCTGTGGTAGAATCCCTGATAGTAGTGGAAAGGTACATACTTCCTCCCTTCCCTTATAAGATTATCAAACAATCATCTGATTGATTTTTGCCATCGGAATATGTTTTCTGACTGGCACAGGGCATTTCAGCAATGTCTAATCTAGTGTATACCTGTTTTATTAACCCTTTGTTGTTGTTTCAGTTTAGGAGCTGTTCTCTATGATCAGTGTAAAATAAATCATGAAGACAAGTAAAGGGGCATGGAATTGCCTGAAATAGGTAGTTATTATGTATCTGCTGTGTATTGCTCATGCAAGTGCACAGAAAAAAAAGAATAAAGAAATCTTGATGGTATTTACCAAAAATAGTACATGCATCTCCTCTATTATAGTAGCAAGAAATAAAACCACATGATTAGATTCATGTAATAACTTATGTATATATAAAAATAAATATGTATAAATACACATTTATTATACATAATTGTTATATAAATGTTATAGTTTATAAATATATATATATAGTACATATATGAATAATATATACACCATAATAAATACACCAGTATTTGCCCCAGAGCATACAGAAAATATTCTTTGTGATTAACATACATTTATAGCAAGTATTTCATGTTTTAGTACAGGTAGATGAGGATTTCTTACCTCTTAATTTTTTTTATGCAAATTACTGTTTTGCTTCCTGTACTTCTGTACATACCATGTAAGAGGAGATTCTCTGTAGTTTGAGGGTTAAGCTCGTTAGAAGACAGCTTTGTGGCACTTCTAATTAGTTCTGTATTTTTTCGTCATTCTCCTGAATGCGGTTGACAAAGGTACCAGATGATTTGTGCTATGTACTCCTTCAGTAATTGTTGAAGTCAATGATCCTACAGAGACCTTATCCTCATTACTCTAAATGGGGGTCACATTACTGTTTTTCTGCACTAAAGATCAGTACTGTACAGCTCAACATTTTAGAAATACTTCTATCTTATTCTAATTAGAAAATTGAAGAAATTAAGCATATTGAGCCCAAATCTGGTAACGTAAGAGGGAACCTGAAGATAATTGGAAGGTAGCTGTGCCACAAAAATATTCTTATTTTAACAAATGCCAATTAAAATCAAAGATATTATAAGCTGAAAGATACTTTTTCTTTAAAATCCAGCAGCCTGTGATTCCTTGTTGATGAACTTGGCGCAGTCCTTAGAAGAAAAACAATCTCCAAATTAGAATAAAAGTATTCTGAACTCTTAAATAAACATATTTACACTCTGTTTCAGTCTATACATATTCAATCCCCACTTAACTAGGATAATGGTTGTGCAAATTTTCAGCACAATTTTATCTTCTGGTTATATGTAGTTCCTAGCTTTAACAGATTTAACAAAATCCATTAATTCCACACTAAAGCATGTCTCCATATCCAAAGAAGTTGAATATGATTGAAAGCAGTGCAATAGCTGGACTGGTGTCAGGAAATTTATATCAGTGCCAAATCAATTACAGGTTGCAGGTGTCTAGAATTAATTAAAATAAATTGCTATAAATCAGGCATATCTGCCATGAGTGGAGAAAAGTAGAAAACAAAGTAAAAATTAAAAAGTATTTTGTTTATAGTGAAATGTTGAAAAACATCAGAAAACAAATGTCAGAAAAGTTTTTACATCATTTGGCAGAGTTTTCATTCTAAAATCTGAAATCTGTTTGACAGTCTCTTCTCAAAATACATTAAAGTTTTTAGAAAAGGATTTATACTAAATTACTTTGTTGTATCTGATGTTTATACTTTCTGTGTTTAAGATTAGAGATAATACAGTCAACAGACATTAAAATAAGCTGAATTCTATATTGTACAGACAGAAGTTTCATTGTAGGTAAATAAATATTGATGTATACTTGCAAGTACATCGAGAGAAAAATGTATATGAACAAATATTTAAGGATCCTAAATGTTAGAAACTGTATATATAAAAGTGATAATATGTAAATATGTATGAACATTTTTTAATATTATCTTTCTTTGTCATTAAAAATTGTTAATTTGTGAAATCATATCAGAGAGTTCAAAGGTCAGAAAAATTGCTGTCCTATAAAAAACCCTGCAAAACTATGGAAATTTAAGAATGAAGACAATGAGGTGTGTTTTCCTAAATCTTAGAAAAAGATTTGGGCAAAGTCAACTTCTACATCCACAAAGATCCAAGGACAATGAAGTTGAAATAGACATGACAGAAGCCACAGCAATGTTGTTTTCACTGGAATGGGAGACTTTCCAAACTAAAAATGTTGGTGAAATACATCAATTTCCAGCAGTTCAAAGGTCTATCTGAACATCCAGTACATCAGACCTTGCTCTTCCTTTCTATGAAGGTAAATTAAAAAACAGCAACTATAAAAAGATAAAAGAAGAGCAGATAAAATTCCAGGAAGATGGAAGAGAGAAGGAGAGAAAAAGCAGATCTCCAGACAAGTGTACACATTCTGCTATAAATACAGTGAGATTAAGAACATAGTATTAGGGAGTGAATAAATCTGATTCTATAAGCTTGAAGTCATGAAAGTGAAGGTCCATTTGAGTAATTGGGGAACGAAAGTCACTACAATTTTGAATGCTCTTCAGATAGAAAGATCTTAGGTCTGTGCCCAAGATTTCATGTGAATTATTCTCACAGAAAACTGTATTTGGTGGTGAGGTTTTGAAGATTGGATTTGTCTTATCTCAGCTGCTTAAAAGTGTTGGGTCTTGTCTGAACTATGTGACTGGTTCTATCTCCCTGTACGGAGCAGACAGAAATAAGCATATGTGAGAGAGTGAAATGACAAATGATTGTCTCAAAACTTGCTTGTGTGTGTGCTTTGAGTCACAGGGTGGTGTCAGTAACGCCTCCACTATTCATCAAGGACCAGCTGTGGTCTTTGTAATTAATCTAAGGAATGTCATCCAAGGAAGCAGGAATGTATAGAAGGATGCACCCTCAAACTCCTTAGATAAGCCTCAGAGAGGTGGACTGAGAGAAACCAGGTGTTTCTCATCAAGGACCGCTGATCACCTGCCATTGTATAAACCGGATACTTTGTGGCTCTATTTTGTATGCCAGACACCGTGCATGCATTGCTAATGACTTCGCACCTTTGCCATTGAACTGATAAGAGGTAAGTGTTTCTGCCTGAGAAACCAGTGGTTTTCTCAAGAAGCATGAAGTCAGCAAAAACCTGTGGGAACAGAGGAAAAACTAAAGGTGGGCAGATATGCTAATCGTCTGATAAGACGAATTTAAAAGGTGACAGAGAACTTTAGTGTGTGTGCACCCACAACCAAAGAACTGAAGACAGAGGGCCAACTGCTGCTGGATCCATGGTGCTGACTATTCTTGTGACTATATTCTGGATGCTTGCTTGATTTCTATCTTTTTCTTCCGTTCTATGCTATCGCTGCCACTCTTCACTTTTAATAATAAAAACTGGTTTGGGTGTATGGTATTTGACCTTGTTTATGTCTTAACCTCAGTCTTGGGATCATATTGAAACCTCTCCTGACATTGAATTGGGACAGCATATCAGGGGACAATTCATGTCACTGTCTTGGATGGGTATTTTGGTCTGAGTATAGTACTCTGACCAGCTCTTGCTTTGCTGTTTACCAAAAGACTAGATGACTGGCTTAGAAAAAGAATCCATCTTCTGGCTAAAGCCTGGTGTGACTCAAACCCTCAGTCTCTGCTGAAAAAAGGAAAATAAAACTTGTTTTGCCCAAAGTGGAGTGTGAGACAACGCAATAGTCAGAGACATGGCAGTTCCTGTGCTGACAAAGTCACACCTGCAGGAGTCATGATGATCATTAAGCTCATGAGATTCCTGCTCAATATGTTCCTCCATGGACACCCTCCTGCAGTCTGGGCATAGACTGAGGTAGATGCAGTCAAGAAGCTATTGCTGCTGAATACCTGTGTAAAACACATGAAGATGCTCAAATTTTTATAACAGGGCCACATAATGTCTGAATGAAAAGCTGGGCTGACAGTGGATATCAAAATTAATCCAGTGCACTTTCTGGTTTTCATAGGCTTTTGGTTCTGATCCTTACTAATATTTAAATCAGAAAATGGGAAAAAGTCTCTCCACACACACATTTTTATATGCATCAGATCTTTTGGTTCTGATCCTTAATAGGATTTAAATCAGGAAATGGAAAAAGGTATGTCTATATATATAAGCATATAATATGTGTAAGAGTGTGTGTATATATATATAATGTGCCTAGCATTTTTGATTAAAACAAATGTGCTGTATTTTAGTCTTTATTGTACATTACAGATGGGTATTCTATCAATAAAAACTATCGGGTTTTTTTACATCCTGTGATATTTGGCAACATGTGTTGTTTTAGTGTTTGATAGCGTTTACGAATGCAAAAAGGCCTTTAGTCCAAGACAACAGAAATGGAGAAACACAACAAAATCATTTGATGGAGAGGGAAGGAGGGAAATTTGTGTTGTGCACAGGAGCAGAGGGTGAGAAAAAGACACCAGAGTCAAGAAAAATGAGGTAGCACTACCTACAACACCACCAACACTCACAAAAAGTATCTCAAAACACAGTGTGGAAACTTGATGTGTTTCTGAATTGCATGCAGGGATAGTACAGGTCTGTAAAATCCCTCTGGCTTTTCCTGTGTGATACATTACACATGGAGTCCTTTCTGCCTGACAGAAGTGTCAATAAATTTAGTTACCTATGTTATCTTGAAGAGGAGGAGGGGTGAGAATAAAGCATTGTAAAAGAGAACTACTGAAAGCAGTAAGTCCAGTCTTTAGTTACCTGGGCTACAAATCAAGAGCCCAACTTTTGAACTGTCTTTTCAAGTAACTTAACTAAAACCATGTACACTTGTAAAACAAGGGGATGGCAGCTGAGAGCATCAGAAATCTGTAAAAGAGATGAGGAAGGGAAGACTAACAACACTATAAAACACCAGCTAGTAGACAGTCTCACTGAGTCGGTTTAGTGGAGACACAAAATATTAGAAACCTTGTGACTGGGGACGTGACTGGCCAATTTGGGGGTTTGTGTACTGTAAAACATATATGAGTCTCATTTGCTTCTAGGTTTCTGGTTTGAAAGAGGAAACTTATGACTCAATCCTGGGTACCACACAGTCTGAGTTACAGCCTCATTTTTCTGCTAGCTTGTTTCACGCAGCTCCCATTCACACACCGTCTGTTTCTCAGGGCATAATTTGGCCTTAGATCTCGTCTACCAAGTCAAAGCTTCTTATTGTTTTTTAGAGGCAACACACACAGAGGCAGATAGATGATAAACCTGCATCGTAGTTACAACCTGCGCCTGAAGATTTTTAATAAAATCTTGCAGACTAAAATGACTGTTCTCATATATCACCATTAATGTGGTAAATGGCTCCCGTGACCCTTTGCCTGTCTATAAATCACAAACTATGAAGATACACCAGGGCAATCATATTAGTCAGTAGACATTTAATTAAGTGCACAGTTTTTCAAGATGCTATTTATAAACAAGCAGAAGTAATTTTCCTCCTGCAGTAGAAAATTACAGTCTAGATGAAGATTTACAAATTAGATTAAGATATGCTTTTTCTGGATTATACATTTAACCAAGAAATGCCTTTACATTATCTCACTGAAAAAGTGCATATCAGATCCTACATTCTTTTATGGACAGTCTTTAGTATTTGAAGAGGGTCCAAGGAGAGTTTCAGCATGTGTCAGAGAAAAGATTTTTATTGTTTTCATGTGTCATATTGAATATCAGTCTCACTAATACCACTAATACCACTTCAAAGTCTTCTATTATGTTGTGTTTTTCTCTCATGACAAGCAACATGTCCTGGGACAAACCACCAGTGCCAACTTTTCTACACAGAAAACAGAAGCTTTTCATCTTCACTTCTGGAATTTAAATAATGAATTGCATTTTTCCCACAAAGAATAAAACCTGCTTACATAAGCATCATTTGTTGTACCAACTTGCATCCTCATCTGGGAACTGTGTGTGGTTGAGCAATGCTTAGCACAATGGATGCTAAGATAACATTCATATCAATTGTGTTATTTGCACATTTCTGGTAGCTGAATTGTTATAACAAAAACATTTTATTGGGAAATAACAAGTGCAATTTTGTTTGTTCCTTTCCATTCAATTTTCTGCCTCAGTTTGGATTATGAAATAGCCTTCTATGAAGTTGTTGATCTCAATTCAGATGTTAGTAGATGAAGTTAAAGGACTATATATAGATCAGTCATATTATGCTGTGATACCTTTTGGCTAAAAATTAATGAACCCATGAAATGACAAGGAAGGTAGCTGTTCAATATTTGCAATCCTCTGGTTTTGCCTGAATTGAGTTCTTCACCTTCTTTGAGCTTTCTCTCTTGACTTTGAATAATTTGTATTCATTGAAATATAACATTTTTTCTATATACAGATTTGGGATAGAAATCCCCTGGGATAGTTTTAAATGCTAAAAATAATCAGCTTGGATAATATTCAGTCAGACATTTCAGTTTCTTCACCAAGTTTGAGCTCAGCCTATGGAACTTTTAATGGAAACTGATATTTCCTACAAAATGAAAAAGGTGCCAGTCTGCAGTGCTTTAACTGTTTCTCATTTTGGCCTTCTCTGATGGCAGTTCTTTGCTCATGGTCAGTTTACTGCTAGAAGTGTAACAAGAGCAGCAGCTTGTAATTTGTCTAGACTCCTTGAGACTTCTTTTAGTCGCTTCAGTAAGTTTAATGCCTATCCACAGAGTCCCTTGTGTAGAATCTTTCCTATTGATCAAAGTCCTCCACTTGTTAAGTGCAGAATCTAACAGTACATGGAAAATAATGCTGCAGAGCAATCTACCGCAGAGCTCTATGGAGTGCTGTTAAGAACCTGGGGCATCAATACTCGCTTTTTTAGTCACCCTGTTATAAGTACGAACGTAGTTGCAGAGAAATTCTGAAGCTTCCAGAATGTGTAATAAAAGCATGGCAGGTGTTTATTTTTTCCTAGCAAGTTTTCAACATCATACTAAAGAACATTAAGCCACAATCTAGAATAAGAAGTTCCTGTCCTCCACATTTAAGGAGAAAGAAAACTGTTTCTGAAGCCCAGAATCAAGAGCTTTAAAGGAGAATACATTTTCCTGCACTTTGTGTTCACTGAAGAGCCACTCCTTTGTTGGATGAGCTATTCTTGATCAATCTCAACATTCTTTTACCTTTTGCTCCATTTTTTGCTTGAAATATGTATTGTGGAAAAGTGAATGCAAACTGCCATTTGCAAAATTACCAGTGAAATGGTTCTGTTGTTTCTGTAATTAAAGTCTTCATTTTGTAGTACAGTGAAGGCTCAGCTAGTTCAATAGATGATAGCAATTTTGTCATCAAATATTTCCTTTTTTCAGACGCTTTTAAGGCACAATAAATTACATAGTTTTGATACTTTCTTCTATCTTAGGAAAGCATCTGCCTGATTTACTTTTGGCTTCCATATAAAAGTTAAGCAGAATTTTAATATAACTGTGTCCAGAGTATCCTTCTCTTCAAATCCTTTTACAGTCTACCCTCTAGCCATTCTCTTACCCAAGCACTTCACAGATGGGGCTGATGGGGCAGTCTCTCCGTCTGCAGCCTCCTTGCTGTAATAAGGTCTGACCTTCTGTTACTGTGCTCACAACATAGTGCAAACCAGTACTTTAAGAACTACTGGGAAGCCCCAAACAGAGAGAAATTTAATTGTCAATGTTATGTTCTGATAATGCTTAAGTACTGAAAATATTAGACATGATATTTTAAAATAATAAACTTCTCAGAGCTCATTTCTTTCAGTTTGATCAATTAAGGAAGTCTGTAAGCCTGAAACAGTTGAAGGAAGAATCAGATTTACTTCTGGGCAGACATCTTCAAAATATTAACAAATAAGCAAATGCCTCCTAAAATCACATCACAGTTGGAATCTATAGTGTGGAGTGAATAATAAATACTATTCATGGTTAACGGAGTTATTCCTAAACATCATAGACAACTGACTCATTTCTCAACATTTTTTTCCACTGTCTTGACCATTCTGGATTACAGGCCCTGGGAGCACAG
The DNA here is from genome assembly GCF_047716275.1 of Strix uralensis. Taxonomy (NCBI): domain Eukaryota; kingdom Metazoa; phylum Chordata; class Aves; order Strigiformes; family Strigidae; genus Strix; species Strix uralensis. The sequence goes on from NC_133973.1 coordinate 124,441,611, forward strand.
TAAGCTTGGTGACTTGATTACAGATGAAATCTTGGGAAGCTACTCACTGGACAAAGGACCTGAATGTAGACAAAACTGATTTTTATTCAAAGGACAAAAATTATAAGGAATTTATATCTCAAGCAAAGGGAAAAACTTACTTGTGGGAAAGGGCTTCAGAACTAAACTGCATAAATAAACACTTTGAAAATTATCACAGAAATTGGAAAAGAGGTTATGATGGAGGGAAAAGGGAATATACAGAAAGGTAAACTACATTTTGCTACACACAGAAAACAAAATGATGTATTGCATAGGGAACTAAAGCAGAGAGAAAGAACAGCTGTTTGGGTCATTTGAAAGGAATACAAAATTAAGTCTCTAAACTACAGTACTTTCTCAATGTCCTTAAATTCATGTTGAATAGAATGAATCAAAGTTTAATAATGAGTGTTACTCTGAATAAAAGAGCCCTCAGAGTATAGCAGTTAATACTCAAAAGTTATCCTTCAGCTTTTCTCAGCTGACCTTACATCACTAAGAAGTTAACGATATGTACTACTACAGAACATGCCTGGCTCCGAAAAGAAACATATTGTCCATGGAAAGAAAAGCAACTGAAGACTGGTCCTCTGAAAACAACATCAGATGATGCATCAAGGTAAATAGAAAGATCTTTTTTGTGTATTTACAAAGTTGATGAACTGAAAAGGGAAATAAGACTTCCTCTCTGCAGTAACCTGGAGAGGAGCTACCAGCAAGGTAGCTATTGCTAGGCCATTTGTGCAATCAAGCATTTTGAGACCAACCAGATGACAGGGTAAGAATATGGTGCCACAAGCTCAAGACTTTTCAATATAGGCAATATGCTTTTTATGTGTTCAGAAAGCTGTGTGAATGGTAGTACAATAAATACCACATAACTGTCATTAAAAAAGAAGGGCCACAATTCCCATGTGTGAGTTTAATTCCAATGACTTTGTAGAAGTCTTTTTTTTTTTTTTTTAATTTTATGTCTTATTTTCTAAAATGATACATCATTCCTGAAAGCAAATTATCTACATTTAAAAAAACCCACAAAAATCAACACACACTCACAAGCAAAAAGTAAAAGACATATAGCAGTTAAATTAAAATGGTTTAATTACAGAATTAAAAGTTAAAAAAATTGAGGGTATGATCTGCAAATGAAGAGAGTTCACAGTTTTATTATCTGACCTATGTACAGTCAGTTTTATTACACAGTTCTCTACACTCTGGGATCCTGTTGGAAGTGTCTGAATTAGTTCATTTCAATATTATGTTTATGCAGTGACAATTTTTTCATTAATATTATAGTAATATTATGGGGCAAATTACATTCAACAGACCAGGAAAGCCCTTGATAAGGAATAAATGAATTTTAATAAATAAGGATTCATTTACTGCTGTAGTTGCAAGTATTTCTTTTTATAGGAGTTTATATTAGACATAAGGGATTCTCTTCAATACAAAATCTGGATTATAATTTCTGGTATGTGCTTTTATCTGAGCGTCACATGAAAGCGCAGTTGAGCCATAATGCAGAAGCCAAACATCAAGCTGGAATAATTTCTTAAAGGAAAAAACACATGTGGTTAAATTCAACAGTCTGAATCGCATGAGTCTTTTAAGATGACATTAGAGTTTAGAAACCACTGTGCATTAATGGAATATCAAAGAGGATGTACGATATCCCTGAGTGGGTTTTCAGTGGACAACAAAGAGCTATTGTATTGGCCTTGATCCTGAAAAGTTGCACAAAATGAAAACCCCAAACAAAACACAACACAACTACAATTATACTCTGTGTCTTTCACTAAAGTGAGGAAGTGTTGAAAAACTGATTCAAGACAAAATCACCACTAAGGGGAATATGATGATAAAACTTCAACTGATATACCTTTATGAATGCTGCACTTAGCTCTTGAAGTACTAGGAATTTTAAGTTCCCACAAATACTGCTTTTCATCTGAAGGATATTCAGTACAGAGATAAAGTATATAGTGCTGTTTACGGTTAACTGTCATAAAACCAAGAGCTCACAGTGAAAAACAGCATCTCTGTTACATATAACTCAAGCAATGTAAACACAGAGGGTCTTTTACTTCCCTAGTTTTTACCTAGAAAAAAAGTATAATAAGTATTATAATTCCCATTACCACTTTGTCAGAGCAAAATTAGTGCATGGTATGCTCCAAGACATGGATTGTTCAGAGTTTACTAATGCATGAACTCAGAATGAGGAGAAATGCTAGAACAAGGAGATAGGCTGAGAAAGAGTTGTCTGCAGCTGCAGAGATATCAGTCATAAAGTCTGAACTGTTTAGCATAATTTCTTCTGAATCCACCTAAGGTCTAAGGTAAATTAAAGGTACAGTAACAATTTTTAAAGTTTTATTTATTGGAAGTTTTGCTTACAATATAAACTATTTCAGCTGTTGAGTTGTAAAAGGTTCTGTATGTCTGTATTAAATAACATGCTATTTTCAATACACCTGTTAGCAGCTTATGAACACATCATTTTGGCACCTTGGTTTACTTTTCTATGAGAACATAGACTGCCTTGCTTTTGTAAAGAAAATTCCTTCTAAAGGAAGATTTTTAACATTTAAATTATGTATATTATTTAGATTGTTAAAACAAGTACAGTAGGGTTTGTGCTGCAGAGAAAATGAAGAGTCCTTCAAAGAAATTTCTGTCTTCTTCAGTTCAATGCCTTTAAAATCAAAAAATGATATTCATGAAAATATAAACTTTATGCAGAAAAGAAAATTTTGGGATGGAGAATAACTGGACCACACCTCAACCACAAGTGAGTCATTGATTATTAAACCATACATGAAGAGAGAAATCCAGGGTGATGCAGATCATTGCTGTTGCAGTGCAGGGTTTTGAGTCTTCATGTCCTACAATGTTGTTTGGCTCTTCTATCAGCCTGCTGCAGAGCAGCCACTGTTCTGCACAAACCTCAGTCCAAGTCCATACACTGCCTGATGCAGATTCAAGCTTCAGGTAAAACATTTACCAAAGGTGGTAAACCCTCTCCAGCACTGAGCTATTGCTTGCTTTACAGTAAAGAGATTTCTTTCTTCTCTTTCCTGATGAAAGAATTGCAAAGTCTTAGTTTAGCTTGGATTTGTAACGGTATAATCATAAAAGATTTTTTTTTTCTTAGTTTTTCTTTACTTTAGGAATATGAGGTGGTCATGAAATGAGGTGATCAGGAAAGTATTGAGAAAAAAGTAAGTTGAGAGTATGTTCCCATCCCAGATGAAAAAAGTACAAACGGACAATGAAAAAATCAGCTATAGAACAAACACAGTTCCCAAAGAACAGCAATCAAGAACTAGCTGTTATTGCTACATTTCCCACCTTTTTTGAGAGCTCTTTCTAGCACCTTCTGGTGACTTGCCATTGCTGGTGAGGGTTGTTTTCTGGAGATTTTACTTCTATCAGCTAACAGGTTAGCTGTTTTCTGTTTAGGGGCAGTCTGTGCTTTCTGTCTTCAGCTGACTGCTGTCAAGAAGTGACCTGAGCAACTCTTCAGCTGGTGCTTGAGGGGCAGCCATGTAATTGTCAGGCTGGAGTGCCACTAACAGAGACCTGGCAGTTGTTAGTACTGCAAGTGCATGCAGACTGTGAGACACCAGGGAAGACAGGGTATTCTTAGAGACTCTGAAGAAACAAAAGCTCAAGCTATGTGAAATCAGAAATGAGGGTCAAATAGAGACTACACTCAGAGGAACAGCAGATGAAAACTCTCAAGCTGGAGGAGACTGGAAAAGCATGACTTCGGGCAACAGCAGTCTTCCTAGATTTTGATCTGTAGATCATTTACACCTGTAACTTCAGGACAGGCATAGTGCCCTGGGAGCAGCAGAAGAGGAGGAGTACTCATCAGAGAAAGCATCAAAGGCAGCTGACCCTGCACAAAGCATCTGTGCAAAGAGGAAAAGGTGGGCGATCATCACTAGGGTCCCAAGTGTGTGAGGAATGAATTGGTTGCACTGTTTCAAAATTCTGTAATCAATGGTATAAAAGTGGTGGCTGGCTGCTAGCTGGCATCTCTCATGGACTTATAGAGTGGCCACAGATGTTTACCAGTCTTATAAATGGCCTGTACAACAGCAAGGAGTGCACTCAGCAGATGATACTAAATTGAGAGGCTGATAGATATGCTCTAGAGCAGGGTTGTTATTCAGATGGACCTCAACAGGTAGAGAAATGGGGACAAACCTCAGGATCTTTAATAAAGTTCTAAATCTGTGAAGAATTGCTCTGTGCACAAATACAGACTCAACATGACTAGATAAAAGTAGATCTGCAGAGAAGGACCTGTGGTCCTGGTTGATACTAAAATGAATATGACTTGGCAATGTGTCCTTGCAGTCAAGAAGGTCAACCACCTTCTGAGCTTCTGTATTAGTAAAAATGCAGCTGACAGGTTGAGAGAGTCAATCCTTCTCTTCTATTTGGCACTTTTGGGATTGTATCTGAGGCACCGAGTACAAAAAAGGCATTGACATACTGGAGTGAGTCCAGAAGAGAGCCACAGATATGGTCATGGGGTGGAAGCACATGACATGTGAGTAGAGGCTGAGAAATGTCTTTTTGTTTCATCCTGGAGAAAAGAAGGCTAAGGGTAGGTCTTTTTTTTTTGTCTATTGGAAAGTATCGGGAAGACAGAACTGGACTTGAAGATGCACAGATTAAGAGGTAACAGACACAAATTAGAATACCTGACCAAATATAAGGAAAAAAATATACTGTGATGGTGTCCAAACACTGGAACAAGTTGACCAGAGAGGTTGTAGAATCTCCATCCACAGAAATATTAAAGACTGGACTGGACAAAGTCCTGAGAAACCTGATGAAGTTGGTCCTGTTTTGAAAAGAGTGTTGGACTAGATGGTCTCTAGAAATCCTGTCCGATCTCAGTTATTCTATAGCAGTAATGCTTTCCAGGAGCACCGCAATGTAACAGCACAAATAGAGAAAGAAAAGGAAAATAAAGAAAAGATCAAGGAAAAAAAATGATATTTTGTTTATAATAAGTCTTTACTAACCAGCTTCTTATGGATACATATTTTGCATTGGACCGATGACTGCCAAAGTCTTGTATTTGGCACTGTTAGTAAAGGATATGAGGATCCATTAACAGCACAGAGGTAACCAGAGATGAAGAAAGGAAACTTTAAAAAAATTGCTGATAAAAAAAGGTGTTTCAAAGTTATGTGATACTATATCAGGAAAACAAAAGTTGATGAGTAAAAGAAATTTGTGGATGTTCATTTCTGTAGATAGAGCGATAAGGAATTATCAAGATAGGCTGAGATTGTTTGTAGATTTGTCTTTCTCTAGTCTGGAAGTTATTTTTTTGATTGGAGGAGCGCTGTCTTTTGATTTTTACTAGACAAGAATCTTTGAGGAAAGATTCATTAGGTTTTGGGTTATGATAACTTTCCAGCCAACATACAGAAAACCTTTCCAGTTCTAAACTCAGAAACAAGAAGAGTTAATGTTCCATGGGTGAAATGGTTTCTTTAAAAAAACAAATATATATTATCACTAAGTATATGTCACTTGGCCTAGTAGTGACAAATGAACTACACCAGAGGATGTTCTTGGGGTTATGTAGCTGCTGTACACATTGAACAGTAAAGAAATTTTTCAAGAAGAAAGGGAAGATGATATGAAATTGCAAAAATACAATGGTAGAAATATAAGATTAATAAACAGTCACTAAACAGTGAAAAGTCTAAAAGACGTTCCTTTGAATAGTGGTAGCTGTTCTTGTCAGGGAATCAGTAATCCATAGATTCGAGAATGTTGAAAGAGATCGTTTCTACAGAAATGACAAAACAGGAAATGAAAGGTCTTTCTGCTCTATGGTTTGAGAACTTTGCAAAACTGAAAGGCTTATGGAAGCTGCATCAAACACTTAGCAGGTTCAGAAGGTGCAATTTCTGATTCCTACATAATCATACTTCTATCATACCATATCACCTTATTATATTGTTACAACACCATATCATCAGTTTCCAACAATATTAAACTGTCTAATGAGGGGATTTTATGCATTGTGACCTTAAGTCACACATATGAAAATAACACACTTTTCTCACAGGTCTTCTTGAGTTTTCAGCTAGAAACTGTAAATTTTTAATCCTTTAAGGATGTTTCAATGGCTTTAGCACAGTTAATTTGATGACACTGTGGTAAAATTTAAATTATACATTTCCCAGCTTTAGGCTGATTATGTCTGCTGTGAACATAGGCAAGGAGATAAGAGCCAATGAGCATAATACAAAAAGCATATTAGTGACTGTGTACAGAGATGACACACTGTGGTGGCAGGGGAAGAAAAAAAACATATTATTATATTAGGTCCAGTGAAGTGCTACAGATATTAATGTAGGTGCTAGTTTTACTAAATATTTTCAAATAATCTTATAAAAAATTATATTAATTAACTTGGAAGATACTACTTGTTAATGGTTAGAAACAGAAACTACAGAAATAATTTTTAAAAAGGATTTAGCATGACAAAATTGGAAAGGCAAGGGCAAATTTGAAGAATGCTTGTTAAAAGTCTTCACAAATATCAAACACCTTGATTGCTTGCTCTTACTAGAATGTTTTCTTTTTTTCAAGGCTTGTCTACTAAATAGAAGTCTTGGTACATTTTTATCCTTCTTGTGTCCATTTCACTTATGTTTCTTTTCCCTCTGACTTTTCATTTATTTGCTGTAGTGACAGTAGTTGTACACAGACACAGAATAGAAAATGGGAAATACAGGAATTTCAGATATGTATGTAGAAAATCTACTTCAATGGAAGTCATTAACATCAGAGTAATCTGATTTTCATTGATGCTAGTAATTTTCCAAGGCAAAATTGCTGTTATACACAACTAGATCATATTAAAAATAGTTTATTTCACAGTGGTAAATGGGTTTACAATTTACAAGCAGTGATGTATCATTCATGCTTTTGTTTTTCATAAATATTTTTAAATTCTTGCCTCCTCTCTATCATATATTAAGGAAAATCATTTAATTTAAAGTTGTTTTAAATTAACCCCTTGCCCAAAGGAGAACATAAGATTGATAGTGTTAAAGACAAGGAATGTAACTCATAATCAATAACAGCATGATACTGATTTGTGATACTAATTGACGTATTACTTAAATAAAGGAATACCTTGCCTTTCCTTATAAATAAATTGGTATAAAATTTTCATGAGGAAATATGATGTCTATTTTTTTCACAGTGAAGTCAGTCTGAACCTTGACAACCGCAAAGACTGATGTTCTACAGTACTTGAAAATCTGCAAAAGTGCAAACATGACAGATATGCCTTGTTCTGACCTAAAGTGTCTTTTTTTTATTCTGGATAAGATGCAGTCTCATTGCAATATAATGCTTAGAAATATGCCATTGAGACTGTTGATTGGATAGGAAGTTTATGGTCATTGATATATTGAAAACTGTTCATAGAGTTAGAGGCCTGAAAATCATTGATCTTGAGAGTAATTATTTTTTTATCATGACTGTGTGGATTAATTGTAGCTTTTGTTTTCTAGACTATTGTCATTCTTTTTTGTCACTAATTCCATTAGAAAACCAGTTTCCATCATACTTTTTCCCTACATATCAAATCACTTGTTTTTGTATACAATTTAATTTTCTGCAAAGCATACCTAACTTGTTAAAAATATGCATAGACTTATTCTTCTTCTCTAGGAGTAATTAGCATATAAATAGTGACAGTCCATGGATTTTCAAGATTGACAGACTGGAGAATGTCAGAATAAAATGTGAAAGAAGATGCCAAATACATCACAAATTCCCTTTAAATTTTGAAATTTAATAATAGTTTCATAATATAGCTACAAAGATCACTAAATCCTGATGTCATAGGTGATAATTTGCTGAAAAGCCACCCTAACTAATTTAGATTTATGACAGATAAGGAAGAATATTCCCTGGGAAAGTGGCTTTCTAGTGCAAAATGAGTTGCAGCAGCCGATGTGTATATCTTTAGTAGTTTCCTCACAGATCATGCATGTTGACTAGTAGATCTAACAAAATATTGACCATCACTTAAAATGTAGTTTAACCCTTTATGGTGGTATAAATTGAAAGATACTTTTGAAGTATATGCTCATATTTTGGAGTCTGACAAGATTTCTCAATCCAAATAATCTGGGTTCATTTCATAAATTCCCGACAATGTCTTGGGAATTTCTTCTTTAACATTCATAAATTATCTCCTAATTTAAAAATAGACTTGGTGCCTACAGATTTCAAACATTTTATTGTTATATGGTAACACGTCACTGGGCAATAGTAATTATTATTTATCTTGTCACTATTTCAGTGTGACTAATTGAGTGATAATGCCCAGATATTCTGACTGAGGTACGGCTCTCATGTGCTGCACAATTTAAACAGTGATTTTTTCTATATCAGGAAAATAAGTAGGCATACTCCTTTCATATATTGAAACCAGCTATCACAGAACTGTTTCCACCCTATTAAATGCTGTTAACCTTTAAAACATGGTGGCAGCACACCGACAGCTTTGCTGGCACGCACAAACTCCTAAAATGCCTAAGGACTACTTGGGGACAGCTACTTGATGCAGGCTAAAACCCAGCCAGGGACTAGCTGCTTAATAGCGTAGCTGATTGTATCCCAGTGCAATCCCAGGCAACATTACACAGCAGCTTTTAATTTACTTGTGTAGGTAAATCATCTGCCCTAACTGGTGTACTGGTGTACTGCATATATAGTCAGGAATATGTGAGACTTGTGTGCTGCCCTGGACACTCGCTATTTTGCTGTGAGCACCTGTCTTGGTCCATGACCAGTCACTCCAATCCTTCCTGGGATGCTTTGGCACAAGCATGTCTGCATCTGTGTGACCAGCTGACAAGGGAAAAGATTTAGCAAAAAAATAGCCTAGGTGAAATAAAGGGGCTATTTTTCACCTGAATCAGATCCCTAAATCTTTCCACTGTAAAGCAAGAGGCCTGAGATGAGGGAAGGAAATTTCAGCAGTTTAACTTTGTCTCTGAAACCAGATGTCACTGCACCCATAGATACAGAAAACCAAATCTCTTGCCTAAGTTATACAGAGGAGGAAACATTTCAGTCATGATGCATACTGGACTGTTTCTTTAAAGAGTAAGAGTTGTTTAGGAGCGTGGCCGAATTCATTATGTTGTCAAAACTCATGTTGTGTAATATGATAAATTAGTAAAACAGTGCTGCTTTTGTACAAAGATGCTTTTTGTGAAGAGATGATCTTGCCATTTGTTTTTACTATTTAGTCAAGGTTATAATTGTTTCCCTTTTCTACTTTATAACCAGATCTCTAATTCCCATTATGAGCCTGCCACAGCTAAATTAGACCATGATTTATGCAAAAATTGAAAAGAAGTGACTTGTGGAACTCTCTCAGGAAGACAAGAGTTTCTGTCATGAAGTTTCCCTTTCTTAATGTCTTCAACATTTTCTCTCTTCACTACTTTTTGATCATTAAAGTGCCACTTGGGAATCTGGGGATCAGCCGGTGGCATGAAGTTAAGTGTTTAAATTCCCAAGAATTTTAGATGAAGTTTCTATTAAGGACAAATTATGCTGAAAGTCACAGTCTGACGAGCCTTAAGGAAAGAAAAACCTTTAGGTGACTGATGACTTGTCATATTCTGCCTGTGTGGTGCACAAACAGGCAGCCATTTATAACAACAGCGGAGAAATGAATCATAGTTAAAATCAGAATTCATGAGTTTTCAACTGATAATTGAGTTGTGTAAGCAGATATTCAAGGCATATACAGCAGATTAAGTATCTTGTGGTTGTTAGCAACTTAAAAAGGTTGAGCTCTTCAACTTTGTCTTTTCAGTAGGGCTATGTGATATGTATATGTATATGGGATACTTACAGTTCAGTAACTGAGAAAATAAATCAAGAAATGCAATTGTATGGAAATACCATAAAGCAAGGTCATACAAAGTGGGACTCAGCTCCCTAAGTATTAGTGCCTAGTCTGTAGGTGCCTGAAGAGGTCCAAAACATCCACATGCGCTTGATGGATACTACAGAGTAATTATGTGAGACTTGTACTCTGCTGGCAAAGCAGCTGGAGGCCAGGGAGGGTATTGTAGAGAACTGCATATCTGTTTTTACACTGTTAAATCCTATTTGAATTGGAAATTGGTAGGATATGGTGAAACGTCTTCAAACATCAACCCAATGAGAGAAGAAGAGAATGTTTTTCTAAAATAATGTATACTTCAATGCACTGTTACCTAAACATACACTTCTGTATTAGAATTGAGCATTATTTCCCTAAAAAGAGTCAGCAAGTACCTAAATAGCTGTATAGCAGTATATGAAGTGCTGTATTAAGGAGAAATAATAGAAAGTATTGTCCTGAATACGGTTCCTGGGAAGAAAGACTGGGATGTTTCAGTTCAGAGAAGTCACTTAGGATCTTGTAGATATCAATTTCCTTGAATATAATGACAGAATTAATTTGGTAGCCTGTGGGAAATGTTATTTGTTAACCTAATTGAAACTCATGAGTGGCCATTTTCTTTCAATATTTACCTGGGAACAAAAAGTAAAATCTTCAAACTGCTTAATAGTCTGCTCCTATAGTTGGACTAAGTTTGAAAATCTTCCTTTACTACCAGGAAAAAAATTTGTGGTGTTTTCAGCAATAAGTAGAAAGGTAGTAGAGTGAGCTACTATGCTGTCTGTGTGGTTGATCACAGAGATTAATAAAAGTTTGTGGCAGATGCAAGTTGAGCCTGGTGCAACTTAGGGACCAACAGACAAACTGAAAATTACAGTACAGTTTACATATATACTTTCTTTTGCCTTCACAGTGTACAGTTTTCAGCTTAAACAAATGTTACATACCACAGTTAGATGGAATTGAAATTCTTTTAGAAAGCTACCACCATGATTATGAAGAAAACATATAATATATACCTCTGTTATGCACAAATACATGTTCATATTTAAAAACATAACATAACATGCGCTAACTAAAGCGCTTTATAAAATCGAACAAAAATTTCACCTGCAAACTCAAATATCTTTTTTCTTGTTTCTGCTCTGAAACACACTTTGTTTTCTTTTCTCCTTTGATTTTTTTCATAGCAATGGAGCTATAGAGCCATTAAAATAGGAACTTACAATGGAAACACTGACAGATCCTTAAATATAGTAGAGTGAGGAGTAAAACTATAATAAGAACCTGTCAAAACTGAAAATGAAGGAGTCTGAGAGACCAGAAGAATATAAAAACATGCCCATTTCTAAGTTTTTGAATGAAGATATTTTTAGATTTAAGTGCTCTATGTGTTTCCACTAATTGCATAGCAAAGTGTGACGGATGGAATATCTAGGCATACAGGACAACTACTTCTGTAGTTCAAAGATTTCCTCATTAACTTGAAGGTAAGTAAAAGGCAGTAGTCTCAGGCTTCCTTGTGTCTCTGTCTAGCAATCCTCTATTAGTATTTGGAATTTAATGTCCCCGTATGAGATCTCTTTCTTTTCTCTGACTTCTTTCACAACTGCTGAATGTTAGAGAAACATAACTAAAAAACCACGAAATTATGCAAACTTAGGTAAAGGCAAAACTTTAGCAGCCTCAGTTCACTCCCTCATGTATTATGTTACACACAACTTGAACACTTTGTCCCCTCCAGTGGATTCATTCTTAATTTAGTACCAATAGGCAATGATTCTCACTTAATGAGCACTGTTTAGTGTTTTCCTGTTCTTGTTGTGTGTGGCTAGAAATTTTATATCTACATGACTATGAAGACAGAATTTCCTCATCGTGCTGGGTTTGTGTGGTGGTGCTTTTTGGTAGCAGGGGAGGAGGCTACAGTGGTGGCCCCTGTGAGAAGCTTCTCGAAGCTCCCCCAGCTCCAAGTCAGACTCATCTCTGGCCAAGGCTGAGCCAGTTAGTGATGGTGGCCGCATCTCTGTGATAATGTATTTAAGATATGCTTTATTTTCTCCTTCCTATTCCTGAAGGGGTAGGAGTGAGTGAGTAGTTGCATGGTGCTCGGTTGCCCTCTGGGCTCAAACCATGACATTCATTAATATTTAGCTATGTATTTAGTGCCTGATAGCTTCACAAACGTTCATGTTTCCCTATTTTCAGTATCCACTAATTTTATTTGTGATATTTAAAGACTGATTGTCAGAGCACTTGCTATTAATATCCAATACTTAAATTGTTTAATGCACAGCTTTTACAGGCTTCTCTATGGCTGCAAATCAGCCCCAATGACCTCAGGTGAGGTCATTAAGAAAATTAAGTAAATTAAGAAAATATCAAACAGACTGTAACTTTGCTACATGGCAATACACAGTGGGCAGGTTTTGCATGAGTAAATGACATGTCCATTTTATGAGTTTTGACCAAGCAGGTTTGGGGCAAATATGAATAGAGAATTTCATGTGTCATGGAAGAAGAGTTGATATTAATTCGTTATATGGCCATATTTGTTATAGATCAGAGCCTCCCAGTTGATTGACACACCGAGCAACTGATATGCACACTGATGGGAGGGAGTAAGCAGACAGAGTCAGACTCTTCTGAGTGGTGCCCAGTGATGGGCACAAACTGAAATACATGCAATTCCATTTAAACATAAGAATATTTTTGGCCACAACAACCCCCAGCAGTGCTACAGGCTTGGGGAGGAGTGGCTGGAGAGCTGCCAGTCAGAGAGGGACCTGGGGGTGTTGATTGACAGCCGGCTGAACATGAGCCAGCAGTGTGCCCAGGTGGCCAAGAAGGCCAATCCTGGCTTGTATCAGCAATAGCGTGGCCAGCAGGGACAGGGAAGGGATCTTACCCCTGTACTCGGCACTGGTGAGGCCACACATTTGCTGTGTTCAGTTTTGGGCCCCTCACTACAAAAAGGACATTGAATTACTCGAGCGTGTCCAGAGAAGGGTAACGAAGCTGGTGAAGGGTCTGGAGCACATGTCGTACGAGGAGCAGCTGAGGGAACTGGGGTTGTTTAGTCTGGAGAAGAGGAGGCTGAGGGGAGACCTCATCGCCCTCTACAACCACCTGAAAGGAGGTTGCAGAGAGCTGGGGATGAGCCTCTTTAACCAAGTAATAAGCAATAGGACAAGAGGGAATGGCCTCAAGTTGCACTAGGGAAGGTTTAGACTAGATATTAGGAAGTATTTCTTTACAGAACGGGTTGTTAAGCGTTGGAATGGGCTGCCCAGGGAGGTGGTGGAGTCCCCATCCCTGAAGGTGTTAGAGTTGGGTCGACATAGCACTTAGGGATATGGTGTAGTTGGGAACTGTCAGTGCTAGGTTGACGGTTGGACTAGATGATCTTCAAGGTCCTTTTCAACCTAGATGATTCTGTGATTCTGTAATATCTTTCTTTTTTACTGCAGGTGTGATTAACTGGAATAGAGGAACAAGTTTCCCAGATAGGCTGCATTGTCTCCATCCTTTAAACCTGATTGGACATTATCTTGAGCAACCTGTTCTAGCTTACCCTGCTCTGATCAGGGCAGTTGGACCATGTGATATTCAGAGGCTTCTGCCACTCTCAGCTGTTCTATGATTCCTTGATATCATTCAGAGAAAATGGAATAAAAAGGTTTTACCCACTTACAGTCAATAAAAACACCACCATGATGCCTACTACAGGAACAGGGATGTTGGTTTGTGTCCTGGTCCTGGTCAAACCGAGGCTGCTTAACCTGCCAAAAGTTCTCTTCACCTTATCTCCAGAACTCCTTCAAACAGAGGTGGAATGCAGGAAACTAATTGCTCCATAGGAAATGTGGCTGAATTGAAGTGGCAGGTGGACTATTGTTACCATTTATTTCCTCACAGAAATGCTTAATATGTTTTGGTCCTCAGGCAAAGTTAACCTTGGACCTAGGTGGATGAATATGAACAATTATACAATGGCCACTGAGAGACTGGCACTATTGTCCTGCTCATGGTGATCTATTGTGAATCTGACCTTCAGAGACTGTTAATGTTTTTCTGCAAAGCTTGTTCTGTTATGTGAAGGAGAAAGCTTACACTGTGCCATATGGAAAGAGAGCAGTCAACAAATGCAGAACTATATTATCAATGCATACACATATGTTTAGACATCACTGTATTTAGATTTTTCTTAGATTAAATATTAATCTGCCCACAAATTAGGATACACAAGAAACATTGATAAAATAAGCATTGTTATTTGAGAAGCTTCAAAAGGAAAAGGAGCAAAAGCAAAATAAAGCAGCACAAAATTGGCACTATAAAAGTCCTGCTTCCTCAGTTACCCATTTGTTGGTTAAATTGTGCTATTTTCTTTAAATTCTTGGTGTTCTGAATAGAGGAAAAAAAATAGGGACTGAATAGAACCCTTTGCACTGCCAGAGTGATTTTGCATTATTTTATATTAACTGTAATTAATGGATATGTAATAGAAATGAGCTAGAGTGAAAATTCAATAGAAGTTTAATTACAAGAATATTTTAGATGTAGGAGAAAGAACAAAAACAGATGAACAAAGACTTATAATGCTTTTTAATACCTATGACTCCTCAAGCATATCTGTTTAAACCAGCTCTAGTCACTACTACAGGGACATCTAGACAAGAAAGGTAGGTGACACTAAGAAAGTGATGAAAGAGAGATTACACCTTATGGAGTAATGGCTCACAAAAATTCGTGCAGTAGTAAATTATTACAAAATACCTGCAATTTACAGAAACCTGAACACAGGAAGGATTTATAAAAAATGTTTGCCCATAGTTTAATCATTGACTTTATTAACATTACTCCTGATTTATATTGATGTAACTGATAACAGATTCCAGTCTATTCTACTGTGTATTATAAAGTTTACTGTTTACATAAAATAATTTTATTAAATATCACTTTTGTTGCCTTCTTTTGGCATGATACATAAGTTTAAAAAAAAATGTTTAATTAGAAAAAAGCTCCCGACTGACTTTCTGGTCTGAATGGTCTGGGTCTGAGTCTTGTTTAGAAACTGATGCTAAAATAGTAAATGAGGGTCTGGTTACAGATTAGGAAGTATCTGACTGGAATATTTCAGAAACTTCACCAAAATGTTTGTTGATCACTGTACTCTTGCCCAAGAGCCCAATTCTTCCTATTTAGGACATAAATCAAAGTTCCAATCAAACATTTTATTATAAATCAAAGTATAAACTCATTTTTTTTTAGATTTCTATCCTGATAAAATCCACTTTATAAAAAACCAAATCTTCTTATGAACTAAAAGATTCAAAAGTTCTTTACAAAATTCTTATGAACTGAAAATCTCAATGTTCAAATCAATAAGCAGAATACACATTATCACATGTTGCCATAAATGACAGTCATCTATCAGCCTGTGAGACAATAAAGTCCAGAGACAAGTGGTTAGTAAAGATAGTTAACAACTTTAATTATTGTGAGATGATTCATGAAAATATGCATCTTAAGTGTGTTCCTTTACCTACACAACTCCCATCACTGTCGTTCTCAGGTGTGTTATAATTCCAAAATAGAAGTATATCAATAGCTTTTTTTGCCCTCCTCTTAACTTTTAGGTGAAAATGCTGATGAACTTATGTTTGTTTGAATGTATGAACAACTCACTGAGATAATGATATATAAAAGAGATTTGAATTTTACATGCAGTTCCTTTCCAATGCTGATAGTGATCATTAAATGTCCTGTATCAGTAAGCTTCACAGACTATACCTTGTTCTTTGGAAGTTTTAATCTTGTGCATAGTAGATCTCCAATACAATATATTTTATTTCATTAAAATGTGGCTTTTGCAGCAGGTCTTACATCTGGTTAATAGAATGAATCGTGAATACTTTGGATCTTTATTAAATAAGTATGTTTCTATTCTACTCAGAATGATACTTTTTGTTGGCAAATATTTGTGAATGTCCTACTTACTTTGCTCTATCTTATAGACTTGCCACTCATTCAGAACGCTGTTCAAAAGAGCTGTTAGAATATATAGATGCTTTCCAAGTGGAATCAAGTGACCTGACTGCTCAGAGTAATGATTGCTCACCAGGGAGAGCAAACCTAGCAGATAGACTGTGAATATGAAGACCTTGGGCTGGATGATTAGTTCAAAGGTAAAAACAGACCAAGAGATGGACCTCATGAAGACTCCCCGCAGTTATGTTGCCAGGTGAGTGGCTTTAGCCTTTTGAATGGATCTGAAACATTTGAGACTTTCAGACTGCATTAAATTTCAGGAGCTAGAGTCAAGGTCTGACTGCAGTGAGAAATGTACCCAGCCACAAGTCCCACAGGAACAGCCTTCTGTTCAAACAGAAATGTTGCTGGAGGTAGTCCAGTCAACTAGATTTTGGTTGTATGGAGGCACGCCTAAGGAGGCAACACAGCTTGGAAAAGGTGGTCTAGATGATAGCAGACCCACTAGTCAAGTGGAATTTCTTCTTCTCCACAGAGGGAAGGTCTCTTCTGTATTGAGACTTTTCTAACAGATGTGGCTAAATGGAGTGAATCCCTTTTCTGGCTGGCAGAAATGAAACACAACATGCACTTGGTACAAGCACTCTAGAAGAGGAATAATCTGTGGCAGAAAAGAAAGAAATATATTCTGCTCTTCCATCCTCGCCCTTCCTAATTATTTAATTAGAATGTTTTTTAAAAATTTCTTTGATGGTTTAACATTCTTTGCAAACTCATCACGTAACAGTTCCTAATTGTTTTTTTTTTTTTTTCTGGGATTTTTATCAGCAGTCTATGAAGAGAGCCCATTTTTAAAGTATATAGATGTGCTCAATCATGTCAGATTATTCCTTTTTTAAGAAGTTTTACACAGTCCTCTTCCAATGGTTCAGTGTCCAAAACATGGAAACATACTACCTCCACTGAGTTACACTTTCTTTCCCAAAACCATGATAGGCTTCCTCATTTCCTCTTCAAACAGACTCTATTACTGTTGTTTATGTATGTAGAGGCAGAACTAAGTTCCCTTGAAACCAACGCTCACCTCCACCCTCTATAAACAGTAGATGAAGGGGAGCTGCTCTGAATGACACAAGATTCTCCCTGAACAGCTGACTAAAAATTAAGTTGAACACAACCTAAGTCTTTCAAAGATTTGAAATAATTCAACAATCTTTTTATCTTCCATGTTTCATCATTTCCCATTCCAGCCTCTGTCAAAATAAGCAAGTATCAAGAGCTGTAAATACCAAAAATGTAGCTCAAGATCTTATTTTTATGAGATTTTAACTTCAGAGTTAGGCTATGTTTGGATAGACATCAAGGGATTACCAAAATGCTTTACTGGTCTTGGATTAAAATATGATTTACATATGGTGATCAGAGAAACCACAGTGAGTTTTGTGGAGATGAGAGGAAAACGTCATGTAGTGAAAACAGTTATCTGTGTGGCTACAGCGTAGAGGCATCAGTCTCAGAATATTTGATACTATTGACATTTTTGTAATATCATTCTGACAGATCTTGTCAATATGTACTATTCAACTCATACCTGTTAGTAAAATGTTGTATATAATGCTGTTTTGCTCTGCCCTCCCAAGCAGCCAATATGGCATAAAAAGTTACTGATTTTTCCTTCTCAAAACAAAACAAATGGTATGAGATGAAAATAAAACTCACCTGAATGAAATGGCTTTTGCAGTTAACAAGGACAGATGCACTCTACTGTTTTCGTCAGTATTGCAGAAATGAACAAAAAGGCCTTGCTTTTATCTTTTTGACTAATGCCGTACAAGTCAGTTTATGTGGTTCTTTCACATACATTACCAGATGGAAGATAAGATTGCTCTGTGTACTTAAAGACCATGTGGATGGTGGCAAAACTATTCTAGTGTACAGACATGCAATCTTGTAAAATGCAATTACAACTGGCATTTAACCTGCAGCGCTTAAACCGTATTTAAAGTACAGAGCTGGACGGGACTTATTTAATCAAACATATTCTGTTCAACAGCTGTGCTGCTGAGTGCAGAAATTACTTGTATAATTAAATGCTATAATGGAATCGTATTTTTCTTCTCTGAATCATTTTAAAGCTATTCTTAGACAGACTTCCATTGTGATCAAGCTGCAAATCTGCCTTTTAAAATTATTTCAAATGAATAAGCACATTTGATATTTAATGTGGTCCTGTCTGCTTCAGCTTCTATGCTTTTAATACTCTCATACACTAAATTTGTAGTGTCTCTACAGTGTAACTGAAACATTTTTGAAATGAGTAACAGAAAATAGAGAAAAAAGCAAAATAAGAACTTCTTTTCATCTGTTTGCATCTCTGAGAAATTTTAAGATTTTTCATTTCAATATTGTGGAAACAATAAAGTTACTACTGTCAGACAAATCAGCTTGACAAAATAATTATGCCATACCCATGCTAACATATGCATGTTCTTGTCACTTGCTGTATTTTCATATCATATCACAGAATCAAACATGAAAACATAATATTTAGTTTACCAAACAGGCTTCTGACCTCTTACTCTCCCTTAATGCTTTGTCTCCTTTCTTCCACGTGATAGTTGGCTTTGGAGAGGCTTGTGGCTTGCACTCAATCACAACTTCTTGGCCCTTGGTAATAACTATTGTTTTCCTCATTTGACTTAGTGGGAAAGTGGGAGCTGAAGCTGTTAAAAAGAAGTATGTTAACTCTACAGAGAACAATCACAGCTTCCTGTTTCATTACTTACTAATAGAAGATTAGAATAATAGATTTGATTTTGTGGATAGAATCTCCATTTTTGGCCTGGAAATTATTACACTGCAGAATAGATGGAATTTTAAAAAATATTTGAAATCAGCAGCCAAGACTAAATGACAGGTCTATAACTTAATCTAGTTATGAATTAGTGACTGTCCTTCACATCAGCATGCTAAAGTAAGATTGCTTGTGAAATCCAACAGCTTTAGAAATTACTATAGTTGATTTAGGTACATCTTTTCCAAAATTTTTGGATTTCATAGATGTTAGAAGTAACTAGTTCAAAATGAAAAGAAGTTTAAATTCCACAGCTATCCAAAGTATCTTACAAAATATTACTGTCAGAGAAATTTTATTGCTTTCCCTTTTTATATTTGTCTGAAAACTGGGAACTGAAAAGTGACAACTTCTTAATAGAAGATATTTAACCGTTTCTTGTTATTAGTATTTCACTTTTCAAGATGTCCTATTGATTACAATACATCAGCTAAGGTAATAAATGTATTTGTTTAATTTTACACCAAAAAAGGACAGTTGTTCTTAAGTAATCTCATTTGTTTGTGTTTTTCTTAAACTAGCTTTGCAAAACCAAAGCCCCCTCTGCAACTATCTCAGCTACACATATAGGAACATATTACACTCCATTGTTTCAAATACGTATGAATTTCCTACCATTATTTTGGGTAATTTTCATACCAGAGCTATTTATATGGACAATTTATTCTGTTCTTTTCCCTTTAATAATCCAGAAAAATTAAACACAACTGCTTGTTTAATGCAACATTATGGTTAAAATTTAACTGGGGTACAATTTCACAAGTGACAAAATGAAAGGCTGATTTTACTGCAGCAACATATAATGTCCATTTCTGTTATTAGAGAACATCAAAGAAAGTGTACAACTATCTGATATAATAGGTATACTTATTTTATAATCAATATAAAAAACAGATCAAGAGAATGTTGTAACCAACAGGATCTCTTTGCTGACTGAATCACAACTGACAAAGTAAAGTGATGGAAAGAGAGCAACCACTGACTGTGGGTTTTAATTTATGTCTAGACAGAATAATTTTGGAGAGTTATCAGTGAAATTCTAATGTTGATAGCTAGGAAACAGTGGAAATGTGCTAGATAGGCTATTCTTCAGAAGAACCAAATCTTAGGTCAAATGTAGTATATTATTTCAGTAACTTCAGCTTTATTATTCACCTGACTGGGAGTTTACAAGAATGACTCCCAGGTGCAGGTTTTGAAACCTGCGAGGTCTGAGCAGTTCAGAGACTTCTCATCTCTGACATGGTTGTGGAATTTGACAGACACCGGTTTTTCAGCTATACCATACTCTAATATAAAGATCGTGAGATTCTTACAAGTCTGTCTCACTTAATCCCATGGAAGTTCTCTTATCACAATTGTTCCATTGTGTGTTACCACAGCTTGCTTTAAGGAAAACTAGTGTGTTGGAAAGACATGCTTCAAGTTTTGCCTCATTAACTCTCCACTTCAACTTTTGAATAATGAAATTTTTATTGCATTTCCAGGTAACACTATCTAGTGTATTTGCTTTACTATGGATGATATTAGCTCAAGTATGTAATTTCCAGTATTCAATCAGTTCTGGTGACTTCATAGGAAATTTTTACACCTTTAAAACTGAGATCATGCTTAATTACCTTTGAATAATGGCCTTGGTAGAAATAATAGTTTAACTTTTGCAGAGACTGAAATATATTTACTTTCTCTCATATTCTTCTCCCACACTTTTTTTTGAGGGAATAATTTTTTTTTTTTTTTCATTTACTTGAACTGAAATAGCCTTATATGAGAAACAGTCACAAAATGTATCTAAGTCAGTAATTTATGAAAGAAAATTTTCAGTTAACAGAAGGATTTGTGCTCTCTTCGGCAGCAAAGGACCCAGCCACACACCCACTTTTATCTGCTTTGCTAAGTTTGGACTGGCAGAGGCTGTTCTTTATCATAATGGACCAAGAACAAATGTAATTATCAAAGGGAAGAAAAGGAACAGTCTGTTCTTTTTCAGTAATACTCACCTAAAATCTTCAGCTCGGCACTGGCATAAATGGTGCCGTACTTATTCTCTGCTAAGCACTGATACATTCCAGCATCTGAGACATTCACACTGTGGATCATCAGAACACCATTAACCATCTCAATCCTGGTCTGTAATGGAATTTAAAAAAAATAAATATGTAAAAGCAAACAGACAGTGGAAATTTGCTGTACGATTACCTTAAGGCAAAGGGACAAAAGACATTATTAAGCTAAAACAAAACTGAGCAACAAATTTCCTTGGGCTTACTTTTTCTTGTGATATAAGGAATGACAAGAATAAAGCAGATGGGGGGGAGGGCAGAAAATACTCCAAAAAATATTTAAAGCTAAATATTTTTAGTGCAAGTTCACTGTCTCCAAGGCTTGCTTTTGTCTGTTTCCTTGTTTGTCTGCTATATGATTTTTGGAAGCAGTTCATCTTGGGAACTTTAATGAGGCAAGAAGTCAGTTGTGGGTGTAACATATCTGATGATCTTCACATCTCTAGAAAATGTTTGGTTTTAGTCATGGTACTATTTTCATAAATATAAAAGGTTGTTTGCATGAGTAAGAGTAAAAGGGTCTAATCGCCTTCATCATTAGTGCACATTTCTTATTTGAAAGGTCCACTAGTAGAAAATAATTACCACAACTGGAAGAGAAGGGGCATTAATAGCTGTTTATGGAAATGTGCACTTCATGGAACTGTATAATGAACAATTTGAACTGCTATAAAACATCTCTAGATTTCATTATTACAGTTGTTGTAGGTTTAATTAAAAATTGATAAAGGATAAAGTGTTTGGGAATGCAGAGGAAACTGAAAAAAGTTCTCTCTGTTGTAAACCCCCATTTTAAACTCAAATTTAATTTGAAATTTCAGAGCCTGGTGCAACTAATGATTTGGAAAATCAGAAAACCAAAAAGTACAGATATTTAAATTGCTTCAATTTCAGGACCAATAGCTCCATTTAGAAAGACAGAAATGGATAAAGTAAAGGCATATAACCTTATTTTCAATGCCTCACAGCTTCAAAAGTAAACTGTGTTTATGTTTTCTTTCTCATTGTTTGCATAATTGGTTGATGTTCACAGAGAGAAGCGACATTCACTGAAAAGAAAGACATTAAATCTTTTATATTCATAAATCCATTCTGTGAATTCATTTACAAATGGAGACATTTTCTCCCAGAATTGAACAGCTTTATTTTAATCTGGAAAAATGCATGAAATAGATTTAAAAAACTTTTCTTTAAATAATTTGAGACTATAGAAATGGAAAGATGCTAGGCAAAAACCCACATGATGTGGGCTGCCATGATGATTCGGTGAGAGAAACTGAACAAAGTGAAATAAAAGGCAGGCCATGCCATGAATGGTCTTTTAAAAGGAAAAGGGAATTTTATCTAGGTCTAATTCTAAAATATATCAGGTGACTGTAGTTAAAGTCTTTACATTCTAGGAGTCTTACATGGAACATTTTAATGGTCTTGATGGTGATTTCTGTTACTTGCAGGGAATTAACGGAGTTAAAAGCTGATGAAAATGTAATAATAGTCATTGCATCTCTTACATTAGCTTGCTAGTGGTTTGTAGAGTATGATTATGTACAACCAAAATGTGGTAAACAACATAACCTTGGGGGAAATATGAAGGAATCTGACTCAGCAAATATAGCACTTCTCTGAGTTGTTACTTTTTATACAGAAAAAAAAAAAGATACAAATGGCATAATGCTACCATCTAAAAGAAAACACAAACATACTGGAGATTTCTTAGAAGTGCGTTATAGTACAATGGCAGATGCTGTTGCAGACACAGCTCAGGTGGTCCTGTCTCTCAAATATTTCTGAACTACAGAGAATTACTGATGAATGCAATTTTACATTTCTTGAAATGATTCAGAGGGGACATGCATAGTCTGTATACTAACACTTAAGAAACTAACACAGAAAGCAGTCATTTCTGAAGTACTCTTTAGTACTTTCTTTAACTGACTTTATCTGAATGAAAGGAGAAACATGCAACATAGTGGTGACTCTTCATCTAATGTACCTGTGGCCAGAGAGGAACTCCGTTTTTCAGCCAGCGATATGTGGGCCTTGGCTTTCCAGTGGCTTTACATTCCCATCGGAGCTGATCTCCACTGTCTAACTGAGTATCATTAAGTTTCTCCACCCAATGTGGGTAGGCTGCAAGGAAAAAATACTGTGCTATATACAAAGTCTCTAGCTGATATGCAAAAACCTAATCAATTAAAGATCTTAAATTATGACCTTTACAAGGCTTAGCTTACTCTCAGAAAGAAGCACAATTAAACAAGCAACCAAAACCAAATGAGAAAGTAAGAAAAATACCAAAACTCCATCTATAACTTTAAAAGGAATGCTGTAATGGCACCAGGCAGTGAGCAGTATCATGACCAGGAATAGAAACCTGCATGACTGAATAAAATCCAATGGATTAAATTACAGTACTATATATTAATGCCTTAATTATTACTGAATTTAAGGGCATTTACATGGTAGTCACAATAGAACATTCAGTAACTTTTCAAGACTTAAACTATTTAAATTTTGGTAAGGAGGGCAGTCATCATAGACTCTGTTTCATGTAGTTTTCTCAGTTTACTAGGAAATCATGATTTATTCAGCTAGGATTGAATGGGCATTTGGTTAGCTATTTGCACATATTTTTGTTAAAGTGTCCTGAGTTTAATTCATATTTCAAGGGAGAAGATGCTTTTAATGTTTTTAAGCACAGAACCCATGAGATTTCCAGCATTCATCAGGAACATAGTAAGTCAATGTTAAAACAGTCTTTTTTTTAAAGGTAGAGAGTTGTTAGGTGTATATGTGATCATTAGTACCTAAATTTCATGTAATAATCTGTTAAAAAGCAGGGAATATTTTTTGCAGAGAAGCAGATCTTTAATGCGGCAGTCAATCACATACCTGAATGTAGGATCTTATAATTTGGAATACTTTGTGTGACTCAGTGAGGAACTGAACATTCATATGCAGAAATAAAAATGTATGCTTAAAAGCCAGCTTCTGTGTTTTCATACTGTAGCCATATTAATTTGTATAGAAAAGAGGATGATAGGTGAAAATAATTAATTTAATGATATTAAATGTCAGCTTTTTTTTTTTTTTTTTTTTTTCATAGTAGAGAAAGTAACTAAAAGGTCTTCATTGCTAAAGGAATGTAAAATTCTTCTGCTTGGTATGAATAGAAGTCCAGATCTGTCACAACAAAGTCTCTGCTTCAAGTGTCAGGTAATTGATAACGTACTTAAACATGGGGAACCAAGTTTAAAAATAAATCTTTGAATCTAGCTGGCGTTTGACAGGTCACCAATCAAAGACATGAGAAGATATGAAAAGGCATGACAGGTGACTAACTGCTTCTAGCTTACATCTTGTGCATGGATGATAAAGAAAGTAAATGAGGTGTCTATCATTCCTAAGCAGAGAATAGCCTGCTTCAGTCCCTGACCAGACAGTTGTCAGAAGCTGGAAACATACCAGAAAAAGAATCACTCATTTCCCTTTTAGTAGAGGAAAACAGAGGTAAGATTGACCCAACCTCACTCCCAAACCCAAGACCAAAAACATCTGCTCCCTTATTCTTCTTATTTCAGTGAAGACAATGCATACATGTTTCATATCTACTCTGCTGCACTGAATCACTTGATTCTTAAGTTATATCAAAGGGTCCCAAGAAATCCTCAGAAGCAGCTTGTGGGAGTCCCCACTCACTTGTCTACTAATTGTTCTAAAAATATAATTCATTGCATTTTACAGTTGATGCTGTTTTCTTTTTGACTGTTTCGGTACACACAAAGGAAGCATGCTGAGAATCAATTGTTTCCTTCGAAAGTGAGTATGCTAATATGATTTTGGAAAATGTGACAGTTAAATGTGTAACTAAAAATTCATAAAAGTTAGCCAGTGGTGCCATAAAATCATGTAGTTTTAAAGAAGCACTAAACTGTTCCTATTTATATTTCATTCTTTTCATTACTTTTCTGAAAATTCTACTGTAAGACCCAAAGCATGTCTAGTCTCATTTTTCTATGTTGAATTTGATCTAATCATGAATCAGACCATTCAGAATTAGAGTGCGCACCTGTTTATACTGAAATGAAATTATTTCCCTGTGCCTGGCTGTAGCGGTGTTCTCCTCAGTGCACAACTGCCATTCCCTATCCTCTGTCTGTGGCTGTCTTGACAGCATAGTCCTGGCAGGGGTTTTCCTCTGTAACCACAAACTTGCAAATCACAGTGGTATGACCCATTGGAATTAACAACCTTTTTTCATTAGTTGGGGTATTTCTACCCTGAATTTTCTCCTCATAGCCTAAATGGGCTTTGGATTCATAATTTTCAAGCTGTTGAACTTGCCATCAGGCAAAGGCATTGACCCAGATTCCCTCCCCTTTAAGAACAAACCATGTTGCAGGAATAGAGCTAAATGCATGATTGAGAGAAAGATTTTAATCACTTTTTGGCTTCCTTTCCTCTCTCTATGTACTCCTTCCTTTGCCACAAACAGTTCCCCTCTGCTCATTAGCAAGGGTCACTCTCCATAATATCACTTGTTCTTAAACCCTGTCAATAATTTAAAAAGTGAAACATTTAACTGGATGTATAATCTTTGACTCAATATATTAAGTCTCTTTTTTTTTTTTTTAACGAAAATGTGTTAACATCATCCTGACATACATGCAGGCAAAGAAAATGTAATTTCATAATTGCACTTAATTTTCATTAGAAAATATAAATTCTAAGAAACATTTAAACAGATTTCAAAAGTTACAAGCTCTTTTTTCTTTTTATAAATGCAACATTCATCTCGGGGAAAAATGGGTGTTTGCCTGCTTTCTATCTGCCCAGTGAAGAATTTTGGGGTGAATATAAAAATAGAAG
Source organism: Strix uralensis (assembly GCF_047716275.1). Lineage (NCBI taxonomy): Eukaryota > Metazoa > Chordata > Aves > Strigiformes > Strigidae > Strix > Strix uralensis. Next base: position 124,467,379 of record NC_133973.1, read on the forward strand.
GATGTGTTTTGATATTCAGTAGTCTTTATGGATATTGTGCCATAGCTTTATACAGTGCTCCTGAGATTTTAAAATCACCATCCAATCCCTGATTTATTTTATGCTGCATTTCTGCACCTGTTTATTCAAGGATGTCAAAATGTTTTACAAACACAAATTGGCAATAAATCTGCAAGCTCACAGGCCAATTTTTACATCCTCTGTGCAAAATTAAATTCAGATGCAGAAAACTCAGCCTACTTTCTCAAAGTATTAAGCAACTTTTTGAGTGAAAGAAAATTAAGGACAAAATTTTGCATAGACAAATGACTTTGGATAGTTCCTAAAATGTGAATCAGTACAGAGTTTGGGGTGAAAAAAAAAGTTTTCTGGACACGAGGCCAATTGAGTAGTATACAGTAGGATAAGAATAGGTAGCTATCACAGTGAGAAAGACAAGATAGCAAATTTAAACTGAAAGTGCAATTCTAACCACAAAAACCTCTTCCTCTCTAGCCAGTTTACTGCATGGTGCTAACCTGTAGTGGCAGGAGTGGATTTTCTTCTACACAGTTTTTATAAGGAAGTGATTAAAATGGTTTTTAATATCAGGATGGTCTGTTACACTGCATTATAGAATATTCCTGCCCTCAGATGCTTGTTCCTCTCCTGTGTTATAGCAAACCACCCCTCCTGCTGTGACAGCAGTGTTGCTCATGGGGCACTGCTGTAAGAAGGATCAGGAAACTGATCCAGTCAAAATAAAAATGGCCAAAAAAGTGGTTTTGTGGTCTGCTTCACATCACCACCCCCTGCTGAACTGGCACTAGTGAATAGGTAATACAGAAGAAAACCCAAGAGTTTCAGAGTGAGAGAGGAACAGGAATTGCACAAAGCAGTGCTTACCATTGGGAAAATGCTGCTAGCCAGGATATGCGGAGGAACTGTGATTACAAAAGGTTAATGGCCAATTTCACCACCCTTTTTTTTTTTTTTTTTTTTTTTTTTAATCTCTTCTATTAATCAATTTGAGCTTGAATAAAATTAATGGAAACTTACAGGATGATCAGATCACTTGGGGAAGAATCATACCTCTCAAAATAGGTTGAAGTGCATATGAGGATGTCTTGCATTACCAAAATTATGGTTTTAATGCTTTTGGCATTTCTACAGCTGAATTTCCAGCTAAGTTCTGAAACTACAACAATCCGAGATTGTCAGCATTCAAAATACCACTTTCTGAACAACATCCGAAGTGTGAGCTGCATCAGGAAGTCATGGTATATCTGGATTGCAGCATCAGGTAAGAAATGAAAAATCACTATTTTGTGATTAATATGACCAGACAGGCAGACTGGGCGTCCTGGGCTTTCTCCAATATACTCAGTGGTGACCCAGATCAGATGCAACTGACAAAATGAAGAAGATTCAAACAGACATTGAGTGAGTTCCTACAGAGACATGCAAATTGTGAGACCGCAGTATGACACAGCTGGTCCTACAGCCTGCTCTGAAATTTTACAAGAAACCTCTGGTAAGGAATGATGGCCTACATCTGAATTTCTGAGCCAAAATAATCATTGTCTCCTAGAGGAATAAGATGTCAGTGAAAAGACAATGAGCTTAAAGGTAAATAATTCATGTTGACTCTTGTTATGAATAAGAAGTACAGCAGGAAATGCTGTTACAAGTAATGCCCCCAAATCCTGGCATAGCAGCTGTCAGCAAAGGAATCTGACAGTTTTGTAAAGTAACATTTGGCTAAACTTTGCACTGCTAAAAACCTTCTTACCCAAACCTTCTTACACCCCTGGAAAGGGCTGTCAAGGTTTTTAGGCCAGTGAGACACTCATGCTGTCTTCAGGAGCACTGAAGGCTGTGAGAAGCTCGCTGGGGAATATTTCATCTCAAGGCCAAGAAAAGGCACTTGTAGGGGGCTAGTAACAGTTTGTGCTTCTTGTTCTGCTGTTCTGGAGGCCACCGCCAGTCTCTTCCATCTGGAAGCCCTCTGTTACCTGCTCTGACTTCACTCCCTGATAATGAGGTCGGTGAAACTCTGACTCAGATCTGTTTTTGACTTATTTGTAAGATGGTCTAAACTAAAATAATAGACTTAAGAGAAACTTAGTAACATACTAGTCTCAAATATCTATTAATCAGAGGAATGAAACAATCTAAAGTGGGCCCTTTCTATAATGTTAAAGAAGTCATTCGAATATTATTTCAAAAAATGACAATTAGCAGAAATTGTGCTTCATCCATAAAGGCAGTGTCTGTAAAAAAATATAATTTTGAGAATAGTGGAGAACTAAAAATTCATATTTCTGTCTGGACAGAGTAGAAGAAAACTGATCTAGAAAATGTTTTGCAGGGACCCCTAGATTTGAGTACCATCATTTCTGCTCAAAATGTGTCCAGGCTAGTGAGAGAGGCAGAGTTGTGCAGAACACTACATTGTGTTTGCCATGAATTTATGCCACAGGTCTGCAGGGTGCTCTTGAGGTAATAATTTCATTTTCCATCATCTTAGTCTCTCTCTTGAAGAGCACATTTTATATTTCTTCAACTCTGAAAGACGGAGGCAGAGATAACTGTAACACCTTTATAAGGTGCTTTACCATCTAATAGTTTCACAGCTCTAGAAAACAGCTATGTATGAGCTGGGTTATACCTTATAACTCAAATTAAATTTTTTGAATTTCAGACATTTTAAGAAATGTTGTCAAAAAAGACTGGGCATGCTGCTAAATGCCCCTGGCCCCTAGGTTCCTAGCAGGAGCTGCTATATTTTCATGGAAGTAACTGACAGTAAGAATTTTTAATACTGAAGTATCTCTGGGGTATTGGCATAGTAGGAGGCATCAAGTAGTTCCTGGGATTCAACTGCTGTTTTCAATAAAAGACTTATAAAACCTCTGCTGCAAGTGCAGTATGGATAGCATGTCCAAAATGAAAGGTGCAAACCTCCACCTTTGCCACCATATATTTTTTCCAGCATATACCAAAAAAATTTGAGACAGAATCCTGACCTTGGATCTAGATGGATGAGAACCAAAAACAAGGAAAGAAGCATCATCCAGAGATATGCTGATACACACTAAAAACAAGGGAGCTAAGATAAAGACATTGGAAACCTGGAGGAGACAGGAAAATTGATTATGGACCTGGAAATATTGACATATGTGGAAAATAAACTAAATATATGATGCCAGTCTATGGTTATTTGATGAAAGTGTGTAACAAAGACAGAGAACTGCGTACAGTTAGTAATGGGGAGAAAGCACTAGGAGTCATGGGCTGAAATTAAGAAAAGAAAAATAAAATTGATTAACAGGAGAGACTCCTTCTTAAAGGTATCTATTAGCCTGAGGACCTGTCTAAACTGCAGCAGTTGGAATTCCACTGACTGCAATAACTGAAGACAGAAAACACTTCAGAGTCTGAAAGATTCATTGCATGATCTCCTGCAGTAGACCTTTTCTGCTAAGTATTTAAGGCTGTAGGATTCATGGAATGATAGCAAGTGATGTACCTTTAATTGATAAGAAGTGGGACTCAAGCATACATTCAACATAAGGAAAACTTTGACATGTAATTATTCAGGGCATGTCTTATATAAGCTTTTGTTTCTAGCCTCTAGGATGCAGCAATATTATTATATAAAATTAATAATTTTTACTTGTGCTGGTTTTGGCTGGAGTAGAGTTAATTTTCTTCATAGTAGCTAGTATGGGGCTAAGTTTTGGAGTTGTGCTGGAAACAGTGTTGATAATTCAGGAATATTTTATTTATTGCTGAGCAGTGTTTATACAGAGTTAAGGCCTTTTCTGCTTCTCACACCACCCCACCAGTGAGTAGGCTGTGGGTGCACAAGGAGTTGTAAGAGGACACAGCTGGGACAGCTGACCCCAACTGATCAAAGGGATATCCCATACTGTATGACATCATGCTCAGCATATAAAGCTGGGGGAAGAAAGAAAAAGGGGGATGTTCAGAGTTATGCCATTTGTTTTCCCAAGTGACCATTACGTGTGAAGGAGCCCTGCTTTCCTGGAGATGGCTGAACACCTGCCCTTCAATAGGACGTGGTGAATGAATTCCTTATTTTGCTTTGCTTGTGCACACAGCCTTTGTTTTACCTATTAAATTGTCATTATCTCAGCCCATGAGTTTTCTCACTTTTACTCTTCCAATTCTCTCCCTTATCCCAACATGGGGGGGAGCAAGTGATTGACTGCATGGGGCTTAGTTTCCAGCTGGGGCTAAACCACAACAGTGTTTTGGCACCCAACGTAGGACTCACAGGGTTCAAGATAACGACAGATTTGATTGGAATGTGCTAGATAAAATTTATAGCTGTTATTGCTGTTAGCTGTTAATTGGCAGGCTCCTGCACTTGCCATGGGGCTTGCTTGCCTTGCTGTATATTAGACTCTAGCGGTCGTTAGTGGCTGCTTTTTGCTTTCGCTGCTTCGCTGTGCTGCTGTGCTGCTTATCATCTGACTCTGCTGTGCCTGGGAACAGTTTGATAACAGCCATGGCGATGTGCCTGGGCTGGCAGATGGCCAGGGCATCGCTGCTGTCTGTGCTGCTGCACTGGACAGCCTGGAACTGCAGCGTGAACTCGAGTTGAGGGGACTGTGGCCTGTGGGAGTCCATGCGGGAGCAGGACACCCCAAAGCGTCTGCTGCTGTGAATGAGTCCACAGCAGAGCAGGTACACCTCGAAGCATCTGTGGCCGTGGTTATGTCTGTGCTGCAGCACATATGCCTCTGAAGGGATTGTGGTCCAAGGATAAGTCCACACTGGAGAAGGTATGTCTCCAAGCATCTGTGGCTGTGCATGAGGTCATACTGGAGCACCTCAAAGCATGTCGCCGTGGATAAGCCCATGATAGAGCAGTTACACCCCTGGAGGGACTGCAGCCATGGGTAAGGTCATGCTGGAGCAGGTTTACTTCTGAAGGGACTGTGGCTGTGTGTAAGGCCATGTTGGATCAGGTATATGTCTGAAGGCAATGTGGCCCATGGGCAAGGCCATGTTGGAAAAGGTCCACCTCAAAGCAACTGTGGGTGTGGGTAAGTCTATGCCGCAGCAGGTATACTCCTAAAGAGACTGTGACTCATAAATAAGGATCCCCTTGGAGCAGGTACACTCCTAAGGGACTCCGGTGTGGATAAGTCCAAGCCAGAGCAGGGGTAAAGGGAGGAGTTCATTGTAATGTTAAACCCTATGGTCTGGTCCAAAGAGACCAGGGGTGGAGATTGTAATAGAAATACCTTTAAATTGTTGTAACCTGGGATTTGAGTTGCATGTTATGGGACTTAATATAGCAGGAACCCCTTTGCTGCTAACCAGGCTAGGAGCAAGGGGAGTTATTCATTGTAATATTAAACCCTATAACCTGGCCCAAAGGAACCAGGGATGGAGACTGTAATGGATCTACCTTTAAATTGTTGTAATTCATTATTTGAGTTGCATATTATAAGATTTACTATGGCAGGAATGAGCCAAAAAGAGTGGATGACAAGCCTTACAAGAAGCAGTGCAAGTGCAGCAGTGACCTGACCTGAGCTGGCTTTGGTGCCCAAGAACTCCATGCAACGAACCACCTCTCTTGTCCTGAGTAACCACCATAACAGATGGACCCCAAAACCATGGACTACATGAACTCAGTGTACATTTTGTGGACATTTGTGGACATTTATGGACATTTTACAGACATTTCACAAGGGTGGTCCATAGACTAAGGGAATGATACCTGTATATTGTATTAAAGCATGGAAAGGGGGGTGGTGGTTAATGAGGATGTATTGGATAGTATGGGACCTGAGCATGATGTAAATGATATCAGACAAGTAGGGGGGAATATGCTGGTTTTGGATGTGGTAGAGTTAATTTTCTTCACAGCAACTATAGTTTTCTCACTTTTACTCTTCCAGTTGTCTCCTCCATACCACCAGGGGGGCATGAGCAAGTGGCTGTGTGTTGCTTAGTTGACAGCTGGAGTTAAACCACATTACTAAATATTTTTAATTTCATGTTCTGTTTTTTCTTTTCAATGTGATACTTGATTCATTTTTTTTTTTTACGCTGACTCAAAAAACATTTAGAAAGACCAATCTTGTAAAGAAAATATTCAGCACTTTCTGAAATTCAGAACCTTCAGAAATTGTACATGCCTAGATTAAGAATTTTCTACAAAAACAGAAGGACTTCTCCAGCTCTCATTCTTGTACAATGAATTTGACAAAACTCAGCACCCAGGTATGGCAAAGGGAAACATTAATAAAACTGTGATAAAAATCCTAAGGTATTTCTAATATTATTTTCTGACAGATATATCATGCTGAAGTTGCATGTCATTGTTATATATCATATCAGGAGAAAAAAAATAGACTTTTAAAATTATAGTACTACACTTTAAAATAAATCCCCAAAACTCATAAACAACAAACATGAAACTATATTTAAGCCAGCTCCTTGAGGGAGTCAACATTTCAGACTTTAATGCATTACTAAGGAATAAAAATATTTAGCTTAATTCCATACAAATTTTATTTCAGAAGAAAGATATTTTGCTTCTACTGGACCTTAGCATCCTTTGTATGTAGTTAAAGCCTTAAGTGTGGACAAAGCATTGCTGGATAATACTGTGTGCAATTACACTTACTGTACACTTGCAGTTGTCCTCTGAAGACATTTCTTCCACGAGAGTTTTCAGCCTTGCATTCGTACATTCCCGCATCCTCCAGCTGCACATTAGGTATTTCAAGCACAGCTTGGGATTTTCTCAGGCGGGCTTTACTTGGATTATGACCATTAACTTTCCTCCAAGAGATTGTTGGAACAGGGCTGAAATATTTAGTAAAATTACTGTTAGCACTCTTCTGCTGTGGAGAATATAGATTCTGTTATCTGGTAGTTTAAACACTTAATAATCTAAGTAGCAATAAAATATAACCACAATTAAGTTTCATATAATGCTTGATATACCTCACTTCCTGTAGGGAATCCTTAATAAAGGGTTTGCTACATGGAATGTGTCTCTCTCACCCATAAGAGAGGCCAAGTTTTTATTGAAATCAAGTAAATCACTTGAAATACTCTCTCTAGAGCTTCTGTAGCACTCTATGCTTTACTCCTGAACACTTCCACGCAATAAGCAAAAGAAAATAACAACTTCAAAACCTGGATGAATATATAGCAATTTCCAACACATCCCAAATTTCCTGCAGTGAAACTGCAGTTCAGGAGATCAGGAAGTGATAATGTCCATCTAGGTGGGGGATTTTAGTACCACTCTATCTGGTCTCCATAAATTAAGGTGACCAAAGGTTTGGAGAACTTTTCTGTCACAATCTTCTTTGAGTTACAAAACTGATCGTGTAAGAAGTATGTATTAATGGCACTACTGTTTCTGACTCACAGCTTTACATGGCTGCTCGTGGAAGTGGAAGGACTTTTACTGTAGCTTGGTATTCCACACAGGTCTATGTGGAAACTATGTCATTTACATCCATACTAAGGGAAGAAATGGATTAGATAGTGTTTGCACTCATTCAGTTTGTTTTTTTTAGCCCAAACACTCATCAGTCATTGTGCATCCATTGGGCTTTTTGATACAGACATACATTTGTCTCATTATGGCAGATACTTAAGGGGGAAGAAAAGAAAAAAGAAAAAAAAAGAATCATAGTTATAAAATATTTGATTGCGAGCTGAAAATTAGACTGCTTCAGGTATTCCAAAAGAAGCTTGAAGGACATCATAAAAGAAAATGTAACTGTTACATGCTGATACTTAAAAAAAAAATATTTTGTGTTTATTTGAATTGCTTTCAAGCCTAAGCTTAGATATAAACACAGCTGGATCTTGTGGTGTTTTAGATGGGGAAAAGTACTTCATAGCATAGATTCAAATTCAAAGCTTCTATTAATTTCTGCTATCATTTGCCAACTTCCACTTGCTGTAAGTATATGAAGTTGCATTTAAAAATCGCCTTTCCCTCAGTATTTCAGGGTGTCCAATTTAAGACACAACAAATAAAGACATGGCAACCAACCATGGGTAAAGCTCTAGCTATTCTTCAGCCAGTTAAAATCAGACTGTGAGTTACTGCAGTTGTACTCAAGATGCTTCAAATTCTAGTACTTTATAGAGATTCAGAAAAATTCCCAGACTTGTAGTTGGAGGTCAGAAGGTTTCTCTAATCTTATCTCCTGATTGTCACATCACTGCATTTCATTGAGCCTATTAACATAATTAACTTCACAAACCCAACATATAGTCCCATATGGAATGGTATTCACTATTTATTTGAATATATCACAAAGAGATAATCATTATTTCTCTTATCAGTTTGCTGCATTGATTACTTAACCTGACAAAAGATACTTTGAATGTGTTTAGATTCGTCTCTAGGCATAGTCCCTACAATACCTCTCTATTCTTGCAAAATGGTCCTTTATCACTGCCCCCCATGGAAAAAAATACATGTATGGAAATCAAATCACCTTTTTTTTTTTTTTCCTTAGTAAACAAAACAGATTGATCTCTTTTTCTTCAGCACTCCAATCATCTATCTTTTTCTTTTTATAGATGGTTGTGGATCATATGATGGGTGTGGTTCATATGAGCATTTTTTTCCCTACTGTATCACCATAGAAGCTTGATAGCTTGCTCATTCCTAATCTTAAATTACTTTTTTGATGACTGATTTGAAATTTTAGTGTCATGTGGGTTTGGCTTGAGGACACTTCTGTGCAGCTTGTATTGGTCTAATTTACTAGAAGATTAAAAGAACTTCCCATTCTTATCTGACAGAACTACTTCAACCTGTTCAATTCTAAATATGAAGAATAAATAGGATATTTTTGTCTCTGATGCACTAAACTTACTGTCTTTAGCCTTACCCTTACGATATTCCTTTCACATCTTTACCTACATATTTTGATTTGCTATACTTTGATAGCTATTTGTGTATATTAGAAGTAGTACAAATAACAGTATTTCTTTTTTTCTTCCAATTTATTAGTTCTCATATTTTATTTGTAATTGCACTCTTCACTTTGATAGTCAAATTTATACACTTTCGAGTGACTTTCTGGAGATTTTATAAGTCTTTTATTGTTTGGCTTTCAGCTTTAAATGTAAACTCCTTATATGCTTGTCCTCTTTCTATATGGAATATAATTATGTTATGATTGCCACCATGGCCAGGTAAGTATTTCATTAATCATTTCATTAATCAACACATGTTTATAATAGGAATACTTTATACTGGTACAGTGCAATACTACACATCAACTGTTGTTTTATGAATGAGATAAGGTATGCAGGTACAGTTTATTTGGCACCATAAGTGTGCCATGCTTGTTGCCCATTATTTATTATTTGACATTTGGCCCTACTTCCAGCAAAATCAGTGACAAAAATGCTTTTTCTCTATTGTTATGGAATAAAACTGGTTCTGCTGAATAGATCTGATAAGTGGAATTTTTTCATAGTGTATGTTTCTGAGAAACAATGAAGACATTATAAACCATGGAAGTTGTCTCATTTAGCTGTCTTAAGATTATTCTGAAATTCATGTATTTAGAAAATTTCCTTTAAATTGCATTTAGCTAATTTTTTTTTTTTTTTAATTTGCCTTTTTTTGTCTGCCATAGAAAGTAAATGTGTATAACATGGCAAATACAGAGGAAATTTGCTCTCTGAGTCATTAGGAAACATATTTTAAAAAGTCTCACTTTTTTCTTCCTCAGTATGAGGTAGTAAGCAGAGTTTTTCAAGGAGATAAAGTTACTTTAGCTGTGTAGATTTAATGATTTCAAAGAAAAGTACTCCCAAAGTGCAAATCACTATTTGCAGACAACTTGTAGTTCTGTTTAATGAAGCTTATTCTCCTTGCATAACTTACAAGTGAGGTATGGATTTTACATCTGAAATAAAAATATACCTATTTCTCCTCTGTGACTTGTGTAAAAATGAAATGAAATATATCTGACTGAGGATGTGAACGAATAAAATTGCGTTACTGTTCTAGAAAACTCATAACATCCACCACAAAAGCTAACTAACATATGCACATAATTTCTTTTCAAATGATCCACAGCTTTACAAAAAACAGAACTACTGCAGAAGTACCTCTAACGTTAACATGAGTTTAACGTAATATGCATAATTGTTAAATCTTATAATCATTGTAATCTGGTTTTATTCTCGTCTCAGCAGACACCTATGGGAATATAGTTTCTTGTTTATCATAACCCTGTCCACATTCAGGTCCTATGAGTAACTTTATTCAAATTTCAATTGAGATCAAAGATAGGATTTCTCCTCACTTTTGGAAATAATCTACTGAATACTCCTGGTAAATCTTAGCAGCAATAAGAAAAAAAAATCCTCCTTGATTTCAAAAATACCATCATTAAGTTTCATCTGAGCTGAAATAAAAGTTCTAAGAGGTCACTGGTGACTGTGATAGACATTATTGTGGTTTTTCTCGTTTTGAATTTGAAGAAAATATGAGTTATAGTTTTATATATACATCTAGAAGAGATTATAAGAGTCAATATTCAGCAGTACAGTATTTGGGACAAGTGCTATTGAATTTGTTGGGAATTCTTCACAAGTTTCATTGGAAATAAAAATGTTTTGAAAAAATGGAAGCAATTTTTTTTTTTTTTTTTTTCAATTTCATCTGAAGGAGAATTTAATTAGATCTATAAAGCATGTGTTTATTTCAGGAAAGGGGTGAGGTGGAAATAAGAGTAATGTCTGAATTTTAAATTACCTTTTCTATGGGTCTGAGCTCCTTGTTTTTCAGCAATATCTTAAATAAGAATGCATAGGTTATTTTTCTGTATTTGATCGGTACAAATTGATGTGCTCTTTTGAAATATTTTACCTTCTACTGTAATTTCAATTCCTTTCCATGCTATTTCTCTTTACCACGCATCACTGTTCTGAGCTGTGCCTTCAAACACACAGGTTCACATCATAATATATCTTGAAAACCTCTGCATGCCTGTGCATTTGAGACTATAAAAAACCCTTTATCCTTCTGTCCTCCATCCTTGCAATTGTGTTAAATATCTTCTAATTATTACAGGATAATTATGCAGGATTGAAATGTTGAGGAGTATCATGAAATTCTCTCCATCAGATACTTTCCAGAACTGCCCATCAACCATTCACACATTTCTACCTTTAGAATGTCCTATATAAATCTGTTCTGGTCAGATGCAGAGATTTAGGAGACAAGATAATAACTTTTCCTTTCATTTGGTTATTAAAAGATAGTACTCCTGAAATATAGCAGCAGTAAGTACTGGTGATTTAAAAATAGAAATAGAAGAAAATGGTGATGAGTTTGAAACCTGTGTGTAGGAACATGTGCAGGTCTGCAAGTCATGTCAACACACATTCATGACTGGACTAAAAAGGTCTGATGCATGTATCAGTGCCATATACTAATGTGGATGTGCTTTCCCACCACTGCTGCTTGTTCTTTATGGCACAGAGCAAGGACAGCGTGCCTGCTTACCTGCATGTCCAGCTAACACATTAGAGAATCTCTAACATTGAAAATAGTGCTATGGATAATGATTCATTATCTATAATCATTCATTATTCATAGTGAATTATACTGCAGAGGCTTTTCTCTACTGATTGATGAGAGCCTAAAGTGTTACCTCAAACTTGATCCTTAACTGTTTGATAGCTAAAGATAGATAACATAACTGTCACTTCTGGTGTTTTCAAAACTTTTTCCAAATTCTTAAATTCATGTTAATCATGAACACAAGAGTCATCTGATTAAGGTGTAATCAAGCAAGAGAACAGAAGATCCACAATAGGCGAGGTATTGGTTTCACAAGTAGTGAGTAAAGGGGAAAAGCTATTCCACAAACTTATTTGTCCATTTAAGTTAAATAATGGTATTTACTTTTAATGAAATTACGAAAAATTTAATAGAAAAGAGCTGAACAGTTCACCCTGTGAATTCAGTGTTGGTCACGTTGCAAAATTCCATATTACATTTTTGTCCTCGTAATGTAGCAGACGCTATATGTGGGATGGAGGAGGTTTTGAGCTATAACAACTGTTAAATAAGGACAGAAGTAAGCTTTGTTTTTTCCTCAGCCATCTAGTGACCCTTTTTTTCTAGTCTTGTATCACAGCCTACCTCAGCTTACTGGCTGGGGGCACTCTGAAATAAATGGACATTCTTCTAAAAAGTGCTAAAGACATAGTGACAGGTAAATTGTCACCAGCCTGTGACTTGATCAAGGCTGTTGAGAAGAGAATCTGAAGCAACTTGAAAAGCAAAAGACATGTATGCAATCTGCTGTGTTAGTGGGGGATAATACATGAAGAATCCACAAATTTAAGTTAGAGGAGACAAATGCTTTGAAGCAGAAAATTTGCCTGAAAAGATGGCATGGTTTTGACAAGTGTTCATATAGATATTCAGGGCCACAGTACTACAGTACCCCTGTGTTTACTTGCTCTGTGTAAAACTTTTATAATTGGACTTTCTCTCATGTCATTTTGCTCTGTTCCAAACTTTGTCCAGGCAGAATTTCTGTAGCTGGCACATTAAACTAGGATTTCCTAACTCTGCTGTACAGGTATGGCCAGTTTATGTGTACAGATCAATTCCAGAGAACTAGTTGCAATGACTCCAGGACTTCCAGAAAAAACAGGTCTACTGCCAATTGTGATGCAAATGTAAATATAAATCCAGTGTGTCTGGGGTGCACAAGGTGGCTTTGAACCTGCTGATCAGCTACAGAGTTTGAAGACTGAGCATGACAATTTCCGAAGTGCTGGATTTAAGGCTCTTGTACCACACAGTATTACATGCATTCATTTCTTTGTGGGAAATCCTGAAGAGAAATACAACAGTGGTAACTCTGGGGACCTACTACTGACAATTGCCAGAATTTGTTCCCTTCTGATCCTCTCAATCTCTGACACAGAGAGAAAGCCTACATATGTGCTTCTGGATATTAAGTTTGGAATGCAAAAAAATGCTCCTCCATCTTTACACCTAAAGTGAGGCTGTGAAAATTACTGAACATTTTTAGTAGAATTTAAAAATTTTCTTTGATGGTCATGAGAGAGAAAAGGAAGGGATTGGTAATATTGCTTCTTCAAGAATGACGTTCTACTGATGGGGACTTGCATTTTTGTGGGTTTTTTTCCCCACTTTCTCTATGCCATATAGTAAAAGCAATTGACTCTAAATTTTTAGATGTAAGTATGAAGCATTTAGTCAGAGTGAGGAAGAATAGGGCCTGGGAATCCTACTTGAGATTTACCAAAGAATGCTTGTTACATTATTATGAATGATCGCAATATTTGTAACAGCATTATAAAGTCTATGCAAGAACAAGTCCACTTAAAGGAAGGCAGAAATCAATCCAGCCTGAAAAATAGGAACAAAATCCAATCCTGGTCTAACAATTTATGACATAAATTCTTGTTCAGTATGAGCTAAAAATGAACTTTATATTGATGAAAGTATTTGAAAGATTTATTTGACATAAACAATATGTGTTATCAAAGGAAAAAAAATCCTGGATCTATTCCTGTCTTATATAAACAAACTCAGCTTGAAGATGCCATGTTCACGTTCCTCTCATCACAAGTTTATCTGCAGGGTAAAGGACATCCCTACTTATAGCACTGACAAATGCAGTTCTACTGAGAGTGTTCATTTCCCTCTTGGGATTGTTTTGTTATCAGTAAACTTTAAGAGTAGCTTCCACAGCTTCCATGTTTGGCATCTGATAGAATTAACAAAATCTTTTTCCTGAAGTGAGAAGTGGTGTGAAGGGGCATGGAGGAACATGATTTTTTTGTTCTATGGGACTTAGAAATATATATTTCTACACCAGTTTTTGCCTCTTTCCTGCAGTTTGATTTTGAGCAAATCATTCTATTTTAATACCATACACCACTTAAAACAGGTTTCCCTGTTTTAAAAAGAAAAAACTGCCATTTTATGTCTCTGTGACCTGTTGATGAAAAACAAAACATCATGATAAGAATTGGTTTTGAGGGTGAAGGTAAATTACTACCTGTGGGCTTCTCAGCTGTGAATTTACTTAATACTCAACGATGCTAGGATGCTAGCACTCCTTGTTCCCCTGGTAATTCTATATGTAGGAAAAACACTGAGTATTTGAATCCCTAGTTCCAACAAGGAATTGGATATATAGCATCTAGAATGATTTGCTCCATTTAATGCAAGCCAGGGATCTTGGCACATCATTAAATTGTGAGTACCATAATACATTTAAAAGACAAGTCAAAATTAGCTTCCTCTTTGCCTGCAAATTGCATATTAAATCTGGTTAGAATTCTTCAAACCTCCAACCTTCATTTATCAATGCAGTGATTCATCATGTCCTTTCATACTTTGTTTTGACCAGCAGTTTCCGTGTAGGGGATAACAATGTATGTGCTATTGTCACAGGATCCAGTGGACATGAGGGCTGTTAATATGCTCTAAATGTCAGTATAGATCAGGTTATCTGTAATATCAAAGGTGTTTCTCCCTGTCACCATTATTGCGTGAAGAGGCAAGAACTCTTCTGTGTTCATGGAAAAGTACAAGGAGGCTTGTGATGGTTTAGCCCCTGCTGGGGTCTGAGACCACATGGCTGCTGCCCCTCGCCCACAAAGGGAGTGAAATACAAAGCCCCGAGACTGAGATAAGGAGAGGTTTAATACAACAGTGCAACAGCAACACAACAAACAATAACAGTAAGAATAACAGTGATAACAATGAACAGAGCAAAGTATATACTGATACAGCAAAGAGAGAACCGGCTGCATCAACCCACGCGATCACCGATTCTTCCGGTGCTCACGCCAGGATGTGACGTCAGCATGATATATGAATAACCCAGCTAGAGCTTCCCCGCCACTGCTGGGGAAACTTAACCCTGTCCTGGCTAAACAGGACAAGGCTTAATCATTTCTGAAAGACAGTACCTAGAAAGGAGCAGGTACTGGGGCTGAATGGCCATTTCATGAGCTATGTGTATCCTTAGCAAAGAGCCACTCACTCCTCGAGGAGTTTCAGGATAGGACAGTTTATACTCAGGGAGAAAGCTGTGCTTGTTCCAATCACTGAATTCAAGCAAATGTCAATCACAATATGTGATGTATGGAGGGGAAATGCTTTCAGATAGAGTACTTGCCTTAAAATGGACTGAATTAAAATAATAGTTTTTTCTCTTTGTTCTTCAAATCCTGCATCACACCCAGGATGAAAACCTTTAATAAAATATTCTATGATTCTATGATTTTATGATTCTATGTCTCTTGAGTGCCACCACACTGCAAAGATCTGCTGACATGTCCCAAAGAAATGGCCAACAGGACTGTTCTACCTGGACCTAAGAACAGTGAATCCCGTTTTATATCATAGATGTTAGTACTCGTGTTATATTCCCATGTTTATACCCAATAATACTCAGCTGCTGCTTGTAACATTGACTACTTATCTTGATGCCCCTGAGATGCAGCATAGTGCAGTTAACAGAGGTTAACTTTAAGTTTGTTCTAAAATGTGGTCAGTGTATTAAGTCTGCTACTCTTTAGGATAATAGCAGGGCTGGAGCGAGAGGTGGATTCATGGATTTATATTAAGAAGATTTATGTCAGAAAATAATTTGATCTCAGAATAGAAATCCTCATGAGACCTTTTTTGACACTGGATTAGAGGGAAGAGGTAGGTTATGGGAAGGTCTTGTCTGCTTCTCTTGACAGTTTATAGCACGAGATGCCTCCGGTCAGGTCTGAAGCCAAAAAGAATCTTGCTATCTACAGACAACACACAAATACCAGTTCTGAAACATTCTGGACCAGTATATAATAAGTAATACTGGATTTGCCAAGATCAGCCAACAAAAGGATAAAAGTCAGGGATAAAGATATGGAAGACTTGGGGCATAGTTTTAACTGCTGGACTGAAAGAAAAAGAGTGGAGAGGATTAAGTTTTGTCCTTTGCAGTTAAGAAACAGTATGGTGCAATGTTGGAAACTTCTGCTCACCTACGTTGAGGGACAAGATGTATGACTTCATGTGTTAGTTGGAGAAGTGTGCAACCTGGATCTGTGACTCATGATAGGATTATTGTTTGTGAATTTTGTGTTCCTGGCAAAAATCACACATAACTGAAGTTCAGAGGAAAAAAAGAAAGGAAACAGATACTATAAAACCTTTGACTAAAGATGCACTTCTTGGGTGTTTTTAACCTTTCTTTTTTTCTGAAATTACTCTCTTCCTCATTACATTGTTTGCCAAACACTGACCAGACCTCACAGAAATATCCTTTTAACACATGGACTTGCAATGTCTATCTTTTTACACCTGCAAAAAGGTTTGCAATGTCTAGAAGCCTTCTTTATATCCAGTACTTATGTTATTGTCTTAATGAGTGACACCAGCTAAAATAAGTTCTTCAGATAATTCATGCAGTTCTCCACAGTCAAATGCCCTTCACCGGATCATAAAGGTTTTTTTATATCTCCACCCTGATCTTTGCTTAGATATCACATTCACTTATCCAAACACTTTTTGCTTTTATTTCTGTATATTGAAAAATCTTCAGTAAGAGCTCTCTACATGTACATAATCTGCAATGAAGATATTGATAGTAACATAAAATGAATAATAGCATTTTTAATAAAAGCTTGAAGAACAACTTTAAAAGTCTGTTAAAAGAGAATCAGGTCAAGGAGATAAAATCCTATATTTAAATCCTATATTCCATGGATTTAAAACTTTGAGATATTCATTAATCAGAATTGATTCATTGTTTCAAGAGAACATTTTAGAATATTTCCTAGATTGCAAGTCACTAAATTTCATTCACTTGCATGACTTAAATATATGTAATTTCACCTTATTTTTATTTTATTTTATGTCATTTAGAAAGCAAGATTTAAAGATGGACTATCAGCTGAGTTCTTGAGAGCCATATTACAGATGGGATGAATGTTTACAAGTGAGCTATAAATCTCTTTAAAACAAAGTTTACAATGGAATTATTAAAGCAACATTAAATATAACAGCATGAACAATGCTTCTATCATAAGTCTCATCATAATTCAGTAATAAAAGGAAGTCAATACCTCTATTTTATTCTCATCTTAAACTAAGAGTTTTTTGCAATAAAAACATAGTCTTGACATTACCAAATTGAAATAAACTAACATTTAGAAAGACTATTGATATACTATGTAGATGTTACTATCATACAGAAATATCACAAGCATAAAAGTCCCTCAAACATACAGAAAAACAAGCATATGTGTTGTAAGAAAAATTTTGTCAACACTGTTCGCTATTGGTTGTTTTGCTTAAAAATCTCTATGTGTTGATATATGCAGTTAAAAAATAACCATAGTGAAAAAAAGGATGTCTAAAACTTAATTTTTTTTAAGCAAAACAATCCTTTAGACAGTCTACATGACCCAGGGATCCTATTTTAAAACCAAAGTTTGGTAACCTACAAGTACAGTAATAGCCCACATCCTCTAATTTTTTGTAATGAGAAATAAGATATGATTACTCACTCAAAATTGGCTGTTAGCACTATCATAATACAAACTGTATTTTTTTTTTTTTTTTATGGCTGAGGCCAGAAAGCAATGAAGTATGAGGTTTATATAGAGAATAAAATAGAAGCTGCTGTATGGTGTGATGCATGACCGAAAATGCAGTGAGGAAAAGGCTAAAGTGTGAGGGTCAGGTAGTGTGTGTGCATTATACACAATTTGACATTAAAAACTCTGTGTGAAAGAGTGGGTGTAGAAGAACTATTTGAAAGGGAAATAAGAAGTCAGACTAGATGTATATG
Source organism: Strix uralensis (assembly GCF_047716275.1). Taxonomy (NCBI): domain Eukaryota; kingdom Metazoa; phylum Chordata; class Aves; order Strigiformes; family Strigidae; genus Strix; species Strix uralensis. Next base: position 124,485,246 of record NC_133973.1, read on the forward strand.
CCGGCGGAAAAAAGAAAAAAAGAGTGCTAAGTTTCTGACACTTCCTTTTTCTTTTTTTCCTCGGAGAGCAAGGGTCTGTGCTCATTGAGGAGCATTGTAACTTACAGCTTTTCAGCTAATTGGACAAACCAATACTATATCATTATTTGAACTATGAAAACTTGTTCATTTTAAGGCTCTTGAAAAAACCCATATATTTTCATCTACACCTGCCTTTAAGTCCCATGTTAAAATAATAGTATTAAAATCACTTATGAGATAACTACACTCCACAGTCAGAAAGTGTAAAGAATGCTTGGATGGCCGTTACTGGAAGTGCTTCACTAATGAATATGTCATGTGGTAGGGACAGAACATAAAGGCTTTTACCTATCAGCACCATTACTTTCATATCTTTTTAATGGGAAGCTAAATGAAGACATCAGAATTCTTCCTTTTAAAAAAATACATGAAAAAAGAAATGAAAGAATCAATTGTTTCCAGATGTTCTTGGAAGCAAAGTCAGTAATATTTGAGAGAAAATGAAAATGGCAACCTGCTGTCACAGAAGGCAGTGCCTGAGAAATTGCATTTCTGGAGCAGGAAAGGCCGGGAGTATCTGTGATCTATTCAAGAGTGTCAGCCAGGAAAATGATGGTGTCTTCACCAGAATTTACCCAAAGAACAAGGTCATGATCTGTCTTCCTGATTTACATAATAAACTTAAGTTCTGACATTGAACTTGTTACAAACCAGGATTATCTGGATTACAGACAACAACCTCATAACCAATAAGCTAATTTATTTGTTTTACAAAAAACCCCTTGTCTTTTTAAATAACACAAGACACAAGCAGTGAAAATTTTGTTACTCAAAAGCAAATATTAATTACTGCTGGTTAGATTTTTTTTTTTTAAATGAAGATATTTTGAATTCTTCCATTCAGTAAGTTTTAAAGATATTTTTTCTTTTTTTAATTATTATTTTATTATTTTAACAATTCTTAATATAAATCTTAATCAGGATTTAGCAATTATATAAATTAAAAAGATGTATTTCTGTTCTTATGAAAAGTTCAAAAAATAGAAGATGTTAATACTTAGTTATTGCCAGTGGTGGCTTTTTAATTATTCTTTTTTTAAAAAAATGATAAATATCCTGTCATGTTAGGAAAACAAAAAATCAAGTGTTCCTAATAAAAATGACATAATTAAGTGGGTGGCAGAAAACATATCTGTGTGCTATATATACAGATGTATATGAAACATAGATGTAATTGAACCACAAGTTGTTATGAAGATGTGACAATGAATATAGCTACAAAAACAACTTTTCAACAGAAGTGGGCCAGCATAATTATCCAGCACAAATCACAAAACATCACTAATTGCAAAATACACACTCTGATTTACAATATAATAAAATTTGACTCCTCTGTCTGTCATGTCTTCTGTTATACCTGAACAGTAAATCATGGATATATGCAGCCAATGACCGATGCTCATTATAAGCATCATTACCTAATACAAATAGCATCATTTTGAGGTATTTCACTACTATATTACTTTGAATTCTTTAGCAACAACAAAGTTTATTTATAAGTGGCAACAGTAACATAATATTTTCACTTGTAACTGGACTAGCTACATATTGGTTGGGTCAGAATAAAATCCTTCTCAGAGAACTTCTGTCTCTCAAGCAATTAAGACGTTTGATTTTAGTTTGGACACAAAAGCTGCACAGCTCCAATTTATTTAATTCCTACAGCCATAGTGACTGGCAGTTCTAAATAAACACAATTAATAAATCATTAATCTGTAACTAAAGACTAGGCTCTTTCTGGAATATTTGCCAAATGCCTACTTCAGGAAAACTCACTGGAATGTCTGTCTGTCTCACAATTACAGTGGATAGAGAAGAGCAAGTGTTTCAGACAGCTAAAGTAAAGGATGAGAAAACTAGCAGCACATTGGTTTTGAGACTGTGATATCTTCTGAGTTATTTACAATAAAAATTCAAAACACCAAATCTCAAAATGCTAGGTAAAGAAGGAACAAATCAGATTGGTAACGGGGACCAATGGCAGTGTACAAGAAAAGACCCTTACAAGCTATCAGGACTACGAGATGGGAACAAAAAATGAAAATGATGAAAATGAATACGAAATCTGATGCATTTCTACCTTCCACCTCCCTCTCCAGGTTTCAAACAAGGCCTGAAATGTCATTCATGTCATTATTACCGTATCAGGTTGAAAGCAATTTCAACTCAGCTGATTTGATTGTGCATTAATGGCTGCGAAAAGAAGATAAGGAATGTACATGGTAAAAATAGCTGCCCATTACAATAGCAGCAAATGGGGTCAACTTATTAGATAACCTTAAATTCCTTGATCATTCAGGTGTTTTTGTTTTTTCTTTATTAAAGGTTAATGCTAAATATGAACATGGAAATAAGCTAATTCAAGCCTTTCCTGTCAACCTTCACCTTCCTTATGTGGCTGTTTGAATAGCAACTGACACTTTTTGAGAGAGTTTACTAAATCTCAGATTGCCTATGATAGAAGGTAGCATCAGTAGCTGCGTTTCTTGCCTGTGAGTTGTGGTTGAGAAGGACACCATGTGGCATACCTCCTCTTCACTGGAAAGTGACAGTTGACTTGTAATCTGTTGGCAACTGCAATTTCATTCCAGCAAAATGAAGAAAACAAGAACACGTTGGTTACTGCTTCAGCCATAGCCAAGAGTCTAATAGGACCTTGTTGTCAATTATTGACCTCGGAGAAAATTGGTTAGTGTTGCTGACAGGAGAGAGCCTGGAGCCACCAGCCTCTACAGAACAGCCCTCTTCCTCATATATTTCAGCATTTCAAGGAATGTCTCCACTTATTGCTTTTCTGTCCTCTCTCATATACCTCTTTCCTTACATTTACTATAAAAAAAATAAGACTTGTGTTTTACCCTACAGAAGTTCTCCCCTCACATTTGCTTTCTAAACCACTGCTTACATTTATGTTGGGAATAATTTGCAGAAGCCGCTGTCACTGTCTGATGGCTCCCTGTATGTGGGCTATGGTCTCCCATATTTTGTTTGGACTGATTTGGTTATGTCCTGTCTCTCCTTCAACTTCAGTGGGCCTGAATAGATACAATTAAAATACTTTGTCAGAATTTCTCTCTAATTATTTATGAATATTTTCTGTTAACTTGTTCACTGAGACTGTCTAGATGTTGGTCAAACAGGAAGAACAGGAAAGAAGGGAAGCAAAGTTCAAGGCATATCTCACCCAGCCAGTGAATAGGAACTGTTAAGAGAAAAATCTGAACAAAAAATTCCAGTGACCAGTGACACTTGAATGTCAAAATTACTATAAGATCATTTTTAAAGTGTTCTTAGGTAGTAGAGATGGGCTTTGAAATGTTGCTCTGAAAAAACAGACCTGCTGAGCAAGGTGATCTTCAGGAAAATAAACTACTGTCTTAAAACTCCTTTCCTCTTATGTTTAGTTCCTACATAGAGTAAGAACTGGTATGGAAGATATGGTACTCCTCAGACTAATTCATTTGTGAAGTTCCTCCACAGGAATTGCAAAGACAAAGCTTTCCACTATTTCTTAATCAAAACCAGGCTCTAAGAAACCTGTATGTGTCTTGATAAGCTATGAATTAGAAAACCAAGCAGGATATATGATATTGAGCAGTATGACTTCGAGGGGTGGGGGGGAAATGTCCAAAAGGTATTCCACTGTAAAAAGGAACTGAAAATAATTCAATGCAGTGAGATTTCTCACACACACACACAAATTTGATGGGGTATTATTGAGAAAAACCTACCCTTTATATTTGTTTATATCTCTCTAGTGAAACATCACTGATGGAACACTTGTTTTTAGCTACATACATGTACAGAAGAAAGAATAATTTCTTTCAATCACTAGAATTGCTCTTTAGTTCTGCTTGACTGTATACTACCTTTGCCACCCTTATTGTTGGTAACAATATTAATAACTGCCACAATAAAATTGAAATGTTATCAATTTCATCTTATATATTCTAATCTGAATAATGTATAGAAGTAATTTCACTTCTTATTTAATTTGTATGAAATAGCAAAGAGGCATTTCTAAAACCTTTCTCTCCCTAAACTAATCTATCAACAAACATAAAAACCCCCTTGACATGAATACTAAACACCTGTTCTCTAGTAGTGCTATTAGGTCAGATAGAAACTAGAGAATTGGGACTGCCACAAAATGTGTTAGGACATGTTTAAAACATTGTGCTCTTACCATCTGGGGGGGAAAAAAGGTACTAATCTTGTTTATTTTCCAACTATGATATTTTGGCAGAATAAACTCTAATTTACTGACTTATAGTATCACAGTGAATAAATGGGTGATTATGGTAAAATTCTCAATAAAAGACTCTCCTGTTTTTGCTTACAAGAATGTAACTTTTCATTTTGACAGAGAGTCTGTTAACTTGAATGAATTACCATCCACAGAAATGTCTGGGCAGGGAATTCATAATTGGCTACTTAGTCAGTTGGTTACTTTGAGTGTGCAGTAAGGACTGTCTCTGAAAATGAAATCCAGCAAAATAATGAGACCACAAATTAGGCATGTCACATCTTAATAAACAATGATGTCTAATTATGAAAGAATCTGTACTTACTTGCCAAGTGCAAAACACTCCATTTTAACAGTTGTTCCCTTTGCAGCTGTAACTGTGTAAGGAAAATGGACTTCAATTTTTGGTTCATATTCCCCCATTACACCTGGAAAATAAGGAATGTTTAAAATATGAAATATTATCAGTTTTCCATTTGTTGAGATTATCCTAGAAAAACCCTATAACTTCGTTTTTGAACCTGCCCAGCAGTAAAGCTAGTAATTGATTGAGATGGCCTTGTTTGATCTGATATGCTCTGCTCAGGTCCAGTAATATTCTAAAATGCTCTTCAGGGTTACCAGCAACACAACAGTGAGCTTAAGAAAAACGATTTATTTTCTCAAACACAGGTTAATATTTATATTATGAAAGATTAAAACAGGAAATCAATTTTAAAAGGGTGAGAATTTTCATAGACCAAAGTTTTGTTTACCAGTGCAGTGACAATAGTGACAAATCAGCATATCATGTTTGACTGAGGACCTTCTAAGCTCAGCAAGAAAAATTCAAATTATGCAAGAGCATTTGTGTACGCAGATACAAACAGATGTGCAGACACATACAAAGTGCAATTATTTAATTTTCAGTGACCCTTTTAATTTGGGAGATGATTAATTTTATCAGGACAACACACTTATTACTGTAAGATACAGCTAGGAAAACATTCAGGAATGTGAAAAATACAAACATTGAAATCAACAGTTATTTGGAATTTGCTGTGGAGTGACTGACAGCCTTGGAGAATGACAAGAGTTTAGGAAATGAGAAATAAGCAGGGAATGGAGACAGGTTTTATAAGATGGGGTGAGAGGTTTGTATTTGATGTGACTTAGAGGAAATGTCATCATCAGCATGGCAGGAGAAGAATATGACTAACAGCTGTGTTCGGTTAGACAGAAGATGGGCTACTGGGGTAAGTGATACTCAAGAACTAAAAGCTATGTTAAACAAACTAAGAATTGTTCAGAGTTTTAGATGAGGAAAACTGAATATGTGTACCTTCTGTTGTCCCACAAGCTCCTGCAGCTTGGTTCTGGGAGGAAGTCTAAACATATATGCATTTAAACATGTATTTGGGGGCTTAAGGTTAGTTAGAAAATATAAATGTGTCTGATATTTGAATCAAATAACAGAAGTAGAAAGCATAAAATGCTTTTAATTCAAACAATGTAATTCCATAAATAATGTGGTTTTATAAGCAGTATATATGTATAGCAGTAGATATATAGTATATAGCAGTAGATTTCTTTAAAAAAAATAAATGATGCAAGTATTATATGTACTAGCAATAGTGACCCATTTTTTCCTCAAAAACGTGACTAAATCAATGTTTTGACATTTCTTTATGAACTTGTGGAGAAATACTGCCCCTTGTATAAAAATGCAAATTCTGAAGCACTTCTGTCTTTAAAGCTTAAAAGGTATTTTTTAATATAAAAAAGGAAATGAACCTTTGCGTCCTGGGTATTAGAATAAAGCCAGGGCATGAACCAAACTGTAGTCAATTAAAATTTCCCCTACCTAGATTGAAATCACCCCTAGCCTAATCTGTCATAAAAATATATTCCCACTGGTTTGTACTGTGTCAGTACATTTCATAATTTAATTACACTCCCTGTGACTTCCTTTACTGTTTTCTGGGGGTTTTTTTGTGAGTATGAATACCAGTTTCAGATTCATTCATGATTTTATGAGATATCTGTCATATTCCTTTTTAGCTGTGTTTTTTACAGACTGAAAAATCCCAGACTATGAATCCTTACAGTGAGTCTTTAATAAACTTGCCATCATTCCTAGTGTCCATGTTGCACTTTTTCAGATTCTATTCTATCATTTTGAGGTGGGAAGATGAGTACTGCACAGCAATATTGAAGCTGTAGGTCCTTCTATCACAGTTTGTTTTTATTTTTTTTTCTTTTGTTTGTTCCTTATTGCTTTCCTCATGATTCAGTTCTATTTGTCTTTTTGCACTAGAGCTGATGTTCATCCACAATGGCACCCTAATCTCTTTAGTGGTAATATCTAATAAATGTATAATAGTTTTAGGTTTAGGTATATATAAATTTGTACTGGCTGACATTACTTATCACCTATCAACTCTGTTATCACAATATCTTTATGCAGCTCTTCACAGTTAGTTTTAATTTTAACTGTCCTTGATAATTTTATATCAACAAGTTTTTCTACCTCTGTGCTAATTTCCTTTCCAGATCATTTATTTGTTGGATGGTGAAGTCCCAGAAAAGTATTCTGTGGCTTCACCGACAATCTCCCACTTCTCCAAACTGATCAGATACTCCTAAAACAGGTGGATTTTTTTTTATCTGTTGTTAATTCAAAACGGAGCTGTCCTTCAATCCCTCTGAGAATTTCATTTCTTTGACAGCCTTTGATGAGTGACCCTGTCAAGAGCTATTTGAAATGAAAGTACACAGTGTTACCTTGACCATTCTTATTCATATTCTCTCAGACTCTTCAGGAAAGTTGTACACAGACTGAAGCAAGTCTTCCCTCTTCAAAAGCTGCATTCATGGTATATGACTGTATGGTAAAATTACTGTATGGTAATGTGATAAATATAATCCTACTAATTGTACTTTTCTATGTATTTTCTACCAAAACACTTGACACAGAAGTCAGACTTCTACTGGTCTGTAGTTGCTCAGATGTTCCTAGGAGTCCCATTTTTTAAAAAAGCACCTTTTCTACATATACTCCTAGGGCTGAGGCCTGGTGAAGGAAAATGCTACATCAAGCTTCCCTCTGTTTATCACTTTGGCCTCGGGGATTTGTTAGCATTTTTAATGTCAAAATTTCTTCTAAAATTTCTTCAATCTTGTTCAGGGAACCTCCCTAAGTTCCCTTGTAGTGAACACTACTGAAAATAGTTCATTTAGTTTTTATGATGCAACCTTATACTCCTGAGGTGTTCCTTTTAAATCTCTGGCATCTGTTGACTGTGCATACTCCCTGACAGGTTTTGTGATTCAATGAATTTAAAACAATTTTTTTTTACTTTTGTGTAAGATTTTGTTCCTGAAAATCATTGTGTTGAATTGTCATATACTATTAGACATTTGCTTTTCTTAGTCCGGAAGAAAATGCAGCTTAAAGTAGGATTAAATTATTCTTGCCTTTAAAATAATTACTTACTAACGCATCTGAGGGACAATATTATCTTTCAGATTCTATATTTTTAACTTATATTAACTCTCTTTAGTAGGTGCAATCTGTACAAGTATTGAATGCTCTTTGCAAGTCATGCCATCATTTCATATTCCTAATAAAATGCTGATATACCAATGCTTTGTACCACATCCTGTTCTTCTGGTTATTGTTACACGAACAAGAGACATGCCTGCAGCAACGGGCAGAAAAATGTAGAAAAATTACTGAGTAATCGCTTGGTGTCCCTATGAAAATTAGGAAACAAAAGTCTATTATTGCAAAAGGATATTTTTCACCCTTATTATTTATGATCTTTGAGACCAAGGAGGCCATTACACTTGCATAGACATCAACGGAATTATCAAGGCCTTACCTTCCCATGTTACACTATAAATGCTTTGTTGTGGCTGTTGTACCTCCAGGCTCTTTATCTTTCTCAGTTTCTGTTTTGGTTACTATGAGTCAGTAATGGTAAAACAACCACCATCTGCATTTTCATTATAATTTTTGTTCATTTGTATTGGGTGCTAAAAGGAAACAGAACTTTTAAGAAATATCGAGGCCTTGAGTTATGTGCATTAGAATCAATTCTCTCAGACTTATATATATGACTCTCTTTCAGTGGTTTGGCTAAGATCATAAAAAGTTCTCCCAGTCATTTTTTATTTCCAGTTGTCAAACATGAAATATAACAATAAATAAAATTGATCAGTACAGAATGAAAACATAATATATGATTTTCAAGCAGCTAACAAATCACAGAGCTCACGTGGTCTGAGCACTGTAGAAGAATAGGGAACCATTCTCAGTGCTCCTGTGCTCTGCCTTCCCATGCAAATACCTCCTTTCAGAGAATCTTTACCTTCCCGGAGATGACCCCCATGATTCAGTCTTCCTTAGACTAATTAATTAGTTTACTACACTCCCTACTTCACAAGCTGTACCTTTCAGCCGAGTTCAGATCTGGGTATGAAAGTGCTGAATTTGTGATTGGTATGAAACGCACTGCTTCAAAATAAATCTAATTTACCAGATCTTGAAATTTTGTCTGGGATTTAAAAGGGGTTAAAGGCCAAACTTTCCTGTGTAAGTAAATTTTACCCCTGGGCTTTATTCTGAAACAAGTCATCCCACCTTACATTTCCCAGTCTCTGGGTCTCTGGCCTTTCAGTGTGTATGAGAAGAAGAGCTCTCCACATTTCTGTCCAGCCAGGGTCTTCCCTGGCTGGGTAAAGTTGAACTGAGATGAAACACTAATAACCTTTCTGTTATATCTCTGATTACTGAAAAAGGCAGTGATTCAAATGACTGCACATATCCCAGGACTAAGCACAACTTGACCTTGTTAAAATTAATGGCTTATTAGTCACACAGGCAGAAATGGAGCTCAATATTTATAGAAGAGATGATTTCCCTATTTCCTCCTTCAGATTTTTTTTTACAACAATGCAATTATCACAGACCAATTATTACATATTCTCCATCCCAGGTAAGGAAAACTCATAAAATCAATTTTAATTTTAATAAGTGATTTCATTTAACAAGTTGTTGCTCTGACTTGGCTGCAACTCTAATTTGAGTACAAATCTCCACTACCCAAAGTGTCCTATGAACTCTCAGCTACACTGTTGTCTGCATTTTAGTTTTCCATCAAAAAAAAGAGATGACACAATTCATTAAATCACAAAAATGTGATAAACAATGATTGTGAGGTGCTCACATACCTCAGGAATAGATGTAATAAAATGTCAAACATTTACAGATATTGCTACAGCTAATACTGTTTACATTATGCTCTGTGGGCCATTTAATGGAAATGGAAAATGGAATAAAGTAACAAGATCTCTTTCTGATTGCCAGTTCTTTCAACTAAGACAAGCAGAAGAACTACAGACAGGATATCAGTCATTATCACCTTGAAAAGGACTACTCTGCCTCTTCATTTAGCCTGGCACTCCATGACTTTTACAACGTCAAATGAATAGTGTAGAAAAATTGTGAGTTGATGACTATTCACACAAGAAGACTTTTTCCCTTCACAGGGTAAGAAAAATCAGACTGCTGAGAAATCATGACACATCATCTTACTCCAACTGTGTAGAGCCTAACGCTTCTGTTCTATTAGTCTCCTAGATTTTAACCACCCTATTGAATCTCCCAGAACATAAGCTTCCATGATGGCTCCTTAAACCCTTTCGGATAAAATGATCTGGGTTTCTTTCAAACTTTTAAAGTAATAGCTCTTTAACTTAGTTTGGAAACTAATTTTACATCGAACATGTTACGGGACACACTTGAATAAGTGGCTGATAAGATTTTAAGACAGTAGATACAAAAGAATATAAAATTCCTTGCTAAACATCACCAGAGTGCTAGGGAGAAAATGAAAGCCAAGGATTTCCTATACTCAGGAGAAAGATTAGGCACAGATTTATACTTGCCATTGTTTTATTAGCAAAAGTTACAAACCCCATAGTTCAATGAATAAGAGTGTTTGCCTGAGGACTTTGGGTAAAGTCGCTGACTGGTGTAGGAATGTTAATCTGGTTCTCTTACAACCTGGATAGTACTCTAATCACAAAATTATTGGGGATTCTTATTGGTTTGGACGTTCCTCTCAATTTCTGGGAAAACTCTTGGGGAGTGATGAACTTGTTCCGCTGCATAAGAATTTTCTAATAATTTTACAGATCAGAAATTGAGTTTCCTACCACATTGTAATTATGATCTGTTGTGTGAATATGTATTCAAACCCAAGAAAATTTTGACCAAGAAACTACGGCAGGAATGTGCATGTATAATTTCCTCTCATATCAATAATCTGTAATGCAAACTAGGGTTGCCTATCATGTAGGTCTTTTTGTGACAAAAGAACATTTAGCATTTTCCCTGAACCATTATATTTATTTATTTGGAATATTTGTTTGGAAGAGAGAGCCCTGAATACACGCATTTACAATGACAGTAAATTCACAACATAAACCAAATTAATTCAAAAATAAAGATGATACCCACCATTACATCCTGGCTGAATTTTCAATACATTGGGAATAATTTATTGACTAACCTGCATTAATCTTATTGTAAATGGAAGGATGAGTGCCTGCTGTAAGTCTAAAAGTTTAGTGTGGGATTGGTTGTTTTATGATAACTGTCCATAATATTTCTTACACTTAGAGATCTCTTAACCACATTTTTCTTTTGAGAAGCCCTAAAAACATTCACGTGAAACTGCATTCTGCAATGCACTGAACACTAAAGTACTAACAATGTTTTCATATGTTACTCAGAACAAATCCTATCACATATCACTGGATGGAAAGAAGTCTTTGCTAGAATCTATCCTAATATCAAATTCAGGAATTCTGTTTCTGGGAAAAATATTTTAATGAATACAGCACAAGAAGGGAAAAAACTTTTCTTTAGTTTACAACTAGGGGATAAGATGTTCATGTATTTCTAATTATTGAGGTATAAATGTGGAAGAAGGTCACATTTATTCAAAACAAGATGTTTAACTACAGCTTAAACAAAACTTTCCTCTTCCCACTTTAAAATCCATCTTTATATTATACTCAATGTCACTAGTCCAGCAGCTAATTTCTGAACTCTGTCTAGAAAGCGCTTTCTGGAAATAACATTCCTATCTTGAAATATTTAAAAAATTAGTTATTTATAACTCATAAATATTGTGTATGTATGTCATACATAGACGAGAGCTTTCTACCTCTCTTAAAGAGCGAATACAACTAAAAGCACTTCATTTTCAATTGTAAGTGGGTGTGCTATGACTGAACTCAAGGGAACTAGGGCCAAACCCTAAGGACACAAAAGCAATGAGGTAAACTCAGAATAAGTAATGAAGGGAGCGGTGGTATTTTCTCTAGCTCTTCAAATGAGAGGCCAAAATTTCTCGTCTAGTCTGGTCTGCAGAGATTTCTCTTTACCTGTGTTTGAAAACATCAAGCAGAAACTATAACCAAGACTGCCGTCTCTCTCTATGTAGAGAAGTCTTTACTGAGTCATAACCTAGACTTCAATCCACCAAATTTATCACATTTATGCAATTTGGCATCTAAGCTCTTCTACTAAACCCAGCATATCTGGCGTTGGATGAAACCAGACTTCACTCTTTGGACACTCAGAGATGAGTAAGGGCATCTGAATGGCTTGTATACAACATTCCAGTATGAAGATTTGTGCATATATAGTTGTATGGAAATATGATAACCTGAACATTTTTATTGACTATGTTTATAGACATTTTTTCTGAGCAGTCATACACATCAAGAAAAATCAGGACTCCATTACACTAGGCAATGTGCCATCTTGCTTGAGAGGCCTAAGAATACGAGTCAACAAAAAGCCAAAAGAATTGTCATTGCTTTTCTTGTTCCATTTTGTTTTTACAGAGGAGGACATCATGCTGAACTTGGCACAAGAAATCTGTGGATGATTTCTTTTAGGCATCACTGGCCAATATTTATTGTTCCTCCTTTCCAATTATGTACTTTCATCCAGGTCAGGCTTACAAAAGCTATCAAGAAATCTGGAAAATATTGTTTAATTTAAATGATCAGGAGGAGAATCTAATTTTCACGGGGTTTCTAATTGTATTCCTGATGGCATGTTCACAGTCTTTGAAGAACCTCATTTATCCTATAGTAAATTACATATGTGTTTGTACTTCAAATATGACCTAAGGCACCATTTTTCTTGCAACCTGCACTGTTCTTTTACAAGATGAAAACAAAATATCCCCTTTCCAGTTAGGTACCAAAAGTGTCAAAATTGATGCAGTGTCCAGAGAGGATTTTTTCATGTGGTTCTGATCAATTAGGACACAAACTAATGTTGCTCTAATATTCATTGTTATCTAATTAACTAGAAAGAGCTTCCTAAATGCGACATGTTTTTCAGTTGAGTCTCCTCATATAACCATGCAAATACAAGTACCTATTATTCCTCAATAAGAAAGATCAAACTAACACTAACATTTCTCCTCCATTAGCAGCAGCTATTGAAGTACCCATTGTTTTAGACCCAACAGCAACAAATCATCCTTGTTATGAACTTACTTCAGTCCTAACCTCAAACAAAATTCCTGCTGTTCACAATCAAATTATTTCACCATGTTGACAAGAACACCAAACTGACAAGTCATTCTTATTTGAACATTATGCCATACCCCATGACTGTAAAGCAATCAGTCGCTTGTGAATTTGTAGCTAAGATCCTGAGACAGTAAGATACATAACATTAGGTATGATCATTCTCAATAATCTGAAAACATTTGAAAATATAAAGGTTATTTTTGTTATCAACTTGCACAAATTTCAATTTAGTCACCATTAATTGTAATATTATCAACACACTTATGTCTGAAATCTTAATAGTTACAGTTCAATGCAACATCATTCCTAATCCTGAGTTGAATTTGGAGGAACATTTTTTTTCTCCAGTTCATTTATTTTATACTTTGTATACTCTGTGTATGGATCAGTTAACTCTTTCCTTTGTGTAATAGTTTCGTAAATCATCAGGAGGAGAAGCAAAACAAGAAAACATGAATGCAGAAGATGTGTGAGATGATATATGTCTAGAATCTTAAATTACTATAGCTAATTTAAAAAAGCAACAACTTCATTTCCAGCAGATAATGTTTCTATAAACTAGTGGGAAAACTGAGCAAATAAAACTCCTTGAAAGAGGTTATCTTAACAGAATTCAGAGTAAACTAAACTCAAAGCAAACTGTTTCATAGTGTAAGAGTTCTTGTTCTACACTGAATGTTGGAACCTAGTCCTTTCCAAACCTTTCCCAATTTTCCTTCTGAAATACTCCCCTGGTTTCAGCCCTTTTATATTGTCAAAAGACCATCCCACGTTGTACATATGTATGTCCTTGTTTTAATTTTTTTAATTAAAATAAGATTAAATTGGGTTTTATTAATTCTGATTGTCATTTTGACAACCTTGCAGTGGGTTCTAGGCACAAGATCCAGAACAAAACAGAAAAAAAGTGTTTCTTCAAAATACCTGTAATCCATGAAGGATGTCTTTTTATTGGAGAAAAGCTGAGATTATTGGAATTGGTCTTTTATTTTCAGTTTCATAGTGACCCATCATTAAAACATCTCACTACAACTTTAGCAGAGAAACAACATGTTTATTACAAGAGTAATGGCTGTCCAGGGACATTGCCATTTTACAGCCTACCCCTGGAAGAGATCTCGTGTACTTTGATGTCTGTCAGTGCTATCAATCTTTGTATATGTTAGAGATCAAACCTGACTTTGCCCAGACAGTTTGGCTCTGCTTGAAAAAATATCAAAGTAGGATTATTTCAGATTTGAATCCTGTCCTGGAGCACTAGGAGGAGTTCCCACAGTTTCCAGCCAGTCTTGCACAGACTTTATGGACTTACACAATTTAAGTATGAGATGTGACTGGACACTTAAAAATGTAAGTTAATGATCTTGCAATACAACCCACATGAAAGAGGCAGCCTGCAAGGTCAGAAACTCCAGAAAACCTGGCAGGATTAAGTCACAGCTGGTTAAGTATTTTCAACTCTCATTACAATCCAGGTATACTTTCTGTCTGCTAGAATTCATCTCCATATGAATAAACACATTAGAAGACAAAACTAGTAATGCAAGCAGGAAAAAAAATAAAACTGTGTATTTCTGGAAGGGGAAAACTGACAGATCATAAACATTAGGGTTAATCTTCAGAGATGGAAATAGTCTATGTCTGTGAAACTGTTGATTTTGTTCTATATTTTTATGTATTATGTATTACCTTACTATCCTATTCTGGATATTTTTATTGCTTAATTTCCCCCATTGGGGAAATTATTATGACTTCTTCCAAAATTTCGTTAATGTTGGGAAAGAGATCTTTAGATAACCAAGCGATGTTCAAACAACATATCCCAGAGTTCAACCTGAATAAGCACATGCAGAACACATTTCATCATGGAAAAGTAGAAATGAACATCCTTAATACCTTGATAATTATATGTTCTGCCATTATGTGAGATTATTAATCACATAGAATTAATCAATAGAATTAGGACAGACAAGATCCAGCTCACAGAACTATGATGACATGGAAAAAATTTCGAAGGTCAAGGTCTGCATTCAGTTACATGAGAATATATCGACCTCAGCTGAGGTATAAACTAATTTGCTCTAATTCAATACAGTGAATGTATCCTCTGATGTCTGAAATTGTACAGGTTCTCTTTTTATTTTTTTTGGAAATTTCACAATACAAAGCCACTAGACAGCATCTACACAGAGATAAAATGAATAATTAATTCTCTCCTCTACAGTAATAATGTTAAATTTAACATATTTTCAAGAGAAATAAAAAAGATAATAAAAGGAAGAAAATCTGGAATGAAAGTGTGTGAACTTGAAATGCCTTATGCTATCTAGCATCAAGTGTTTTATACTCCCTAGGTTTCTATTTCCTAAATTTTAAGAGGCTTTCTGTTGTTTTTACTAGTCAAGATAATTTACTGCTCTCAATCAGCATCCAAGCCTGCAAAGATCCATTTTAACAGCCCTGTTTATTATTTGTAAACAGTTATTAAATAATTCCTCAAAGTTTCTAATGCATTATAAAGGCAGTTAATGAAATTATGTATATTTTTTTTTCCTGCTAAAACTTTTTATCTTCTCAGATTGAATTTTAGAATGTTTTTATAACCCAGCTTGAAATGAAATTGAATTGTATGAAATGACTGATTGTCAAGGACATCTGAACAAATGAGGTATTCATTTTATTCAGAATCCATTGAAGGATTTCTCAATGTTTTTATTTAATTTGCTTCATATCAAGGAGCTAAGTTCCCCTTTGAGACACATCACAAAGAAATAAAAGATTAATAAAAGCCCAGGAAGTTCCTACATTCTTGCAGAGTTTGACAGAAAGACTTAATATTATTCCATTCCTTCCTCATAGATAAATAGAAACCAGTGTTGTCATAGGAGTATTTTTTGTCACAAGCTGTCCAGTCCCCTAGTACAGGTACAGTTTATATATCAAAATCCAAGAATGATGATAAATATATCAAGTAGAATACTTTTGCGTTAATGATACATATGTCCAGAGAATACAGACTATATAAATTGTTTTATTTATATAGTGTCATTTGTAAAAGCTGTTTAAAACCACAAGCTCTTCCTGTGGTTTCTGACAAATGTGCTGACTGCATAGGATGACAGTTGTGATGCCAACTATTAGAACTCAAAAAGCTGTATGATTTTTAAACTTAAGTGAATATTTGTAAAGGTTAAAATGATTCAATTAATTTTATAACCAAAAAGCTTAAAAAAATACAAACTATATTAAAATTCATAGAACTCAGTGACATAGTGTCAAGTAAATTTCAGGTAGTCGGTTGTTTGTTTTAATGACGTTCTTAATTTCTCACGTCCTTATTAGAGTCTGTACTCATCTGTTTCTTTCTCCACAAATTACTCTAATTTTCTTTAACTCTAATGAGCACCTCTTTTCAGCAGCTATATTATCCATATTTTAAAATCCTGTAATCGCCTTTTAATATTTGTCAATGGACATGGCAATACAACCTAAAGCAATTTCTATCAAAAAGAAAAAGTACAGTATCATTAATGGAATATTTTAATTGTGATCCCAGATAGTTTTTAAGAGGCCCATATTATTGCATTCTGTGGTAGAACAGGGCAGATGTCCTAAATAATAAATATGATTTAGCAACCAGATTTTTCCTGAATATTTTTTCAAGGTGTGTTTACGGAGACTGCAAGATTAGGTAGAAAGTCTGGGTCTCTTCACTGAGAAACTTGTTCAGTCATACAGCAAAGCAAACAATTTCTTAAGAAATACTGAAGAACTCTAACGGGACTTTTCAGAAATCCCAACAGATAAAAATTAAGGCATGGAAGCCTGGTAGAAATTCATGTGTGTAAAGAAATGAATCAGGAAATCATTGAGGAGCAGTTCATCTATGTGCAAATGCCTCCCCAACACTCCAGCACAGTTCAGAAGGTTGGATTATCACAGTTGTATGACAGCCAGCCATGAAACAAGAATTTCCTTGAGGCTGGTATATACTACCACTTGACATTTAAGAAAATCTGCACAGTATTCCTTCACAGATTTTGTTTCTTAGCTCACTGATGTAGACTGCTGCCTTTATCTTTATTTACTCTCTCAATTTCTTACACTGTATTTTGTGTCTACGTACTGTTAGTACGATATGGATAACTAATATGTTGAATTTCTGCACAAAACTGGAACCCAATAAAAACATGAAGAAATGACATAAAGAAACAATAGAGCAAGATATGAACAATAAATGTGACAATAAAATTCTATCTTTTTTTGTCAGTTCAAACAGACTAAAAAGACAATCAATGTTTAAGTTTTTTAATTTTCAAAGGTTGATATAGAAAAGATCAGGTCTACTATGTTAGTTCAGTAAAACTAAACACCTGAAACTCAATAATTAGCATAGATACTAAACCATCAAAAGAAAATAGAAAATTATACTAAAACACACAGCTTTTTGCTGCAGAGGCTGCATGCTGTACATGCACAAATTTCAAATTGTTACAATGAATAAACATTAACTTCATTCCATTCTAATCTGTGAACACATTTTTGCTTACCTTGTTAAACTAAGTCATCTGTGTTTAAGTCCAGATTTTGTAATGCTTCTACAACACAGGACTAGTCTTATTTCTAGAAAAAGCTACAAGCAAGAAAAAAGCCTCAGAGTCTCTTTCCCTCTCTTTCTCTCTGATTTATGTAAGTATGGATTCACTATGATGAATTGCTGAAATGTATTTCTGAAGAACTAGAAAACATCATTAGATGTGGAACATATTGACAAAAAGGAAACTGTAGGCACTTACGGTATTATTAATTATTATTCTCAAAAATAAAATTATTTTGACAGAAAACAAAACCAAAAAGCAATTATAATGTAATAAATATGATTTTTTTTGCTGTAAAAGCAAATAACAGAGTTGCTCTATAGGCAAATATTCTAACAGAATTGGAGTTACATATAATATATATTGAAATGTCATACTGCTCCATAAGAAATATTATTGGAAGCTGTTTTCTTTTGATTTTTGGGAAAAAATCCTAAGCCACTTTTTGATAATAGGATTTAGGTACTTATTTACAGAAAAAATACTGCAGTTATATGTCTTGATGAAATTCAAAACTACCTGGGTAACTAACTATCATTGTAATCAAAGCTGTTGTAGTGTTCTTGGTGGTACTTAATCAGTGCATTGAATTGGAGCCTGGAAGTGTAACAGGTCTTTAGTACAGCAACAGATAATGATTTAAGCAATACAACCTCTTTTCATTTGTCTAACCATGTGCCATATGAGAGATATAAATGTGGCATCCTGGCATCCTACTGCTGGTCTTTATGCCCAACGTGGTATTGGCCAGTCCCCTGTGGATGTCTCAGGTGCCTGAGGGTATCTCAGTGACCACTTTGGTTGAGTAAACTGAACTGAGCCCTAAAGAAATGGACATTACTGAGAAAGGAGATTTGTTTCTTTCTGGCAGTGACAGAGGACCAGAATAGAAAGAAGGAGTAACTGTTCTAAACAAAATATATCAGGAGGTGTCAGAGTGCACCTCAGCATTTAGAGTTTTAAATATGCTCACAAGTGTCAGACATTTTAAAAGAAAATGTCTCCATGAACACCTTTCCTTTGCTGATTGCTGCAGTAAATGCATGCATATTGTTAAAAACCAATAACATCATGGTTCTTAAATTAACTAAAGTATATTTGGTTTATTATTTTTGCTTCCATGTGGTACCCAGAAATAATGCTTTTCTTACCATCGTTTCTCAGTGTCAGAGGTGTAGGAGGACTCAAAACTCTGGCATTTGTCACTGTGTTTTTTACCAGGCATATATAGCTGCCAACATCAGATGTTTGCACCTTGGAGATGTAGAGATTGCCTGTCTCCTGAGAGATGAAGCGTCTGCTATCTTCTGCCACAAAAGACGGGAATTCATTAAATACCCAGCTATAGATGATCTCTAAAAGAACACAGAAAAAAAAAAGAAATTATGGAAACAATATTGTATCATGTTAATGGATACACTCAATAAGTGTTCATTAACTATTTAAATAATCTAGAAAAAAAAAGTTAAAGGCTTTTAAAACTTTTTATTTGTTTGGTTTAGAATTGAGAAGAATTTTTTTCTCTCCTTGGAATTCTGAATATAGCATAAGTGTTGAGCCCACAAGTTCCCTGGGAAGATAGATTTAGTTCAGGAAAAATAATTAAATTATTCAATGGACTCAGAAAACACCCATAAAATATTAGATAATTCCTTTTTCTAAACTTTCAGGTGAAGCCAAATATAACATACAAAACATTTTCTCTACTTGTTCAAATTTGCAGTGAAATATATCAAGATGCTTCCTATACAGCTAGGGATGACTTCTGCAACTGTGTGTATAAACAGTTTTTATTCTGATCATTCATTTTTAAAATCAGCAGATTCTAATAACTGTTCGACCTACTTTGCAAGTAGTATTACTGCACTATACTTCTATCTTCTTCTACAACGCTTCACTGAAGAATCTCAGAACCCTTCCCACATGCAGCTTAAATCCCTACAATCAATGAAAAATTCCTTAAACCAAAGCTACCAACTGCTTGGCCTCATAATCCGATGGATCAAAGAATAATCAAAGTTATTTTTAAAAAAGATAATTAAAGCCAATTCCTTGGTTATTATTTTTATCCCATGAATCATTCTGTTCACCTGAAAAGTATATACTTTTCCCTTTATACTCATAATAATTGGTTGAGAAAAAAGATTATTTTCTATTATTGTGTATGAGATTATATCATGATTTATTAAAACCCTAGATGCATTAATGTCTTGGCTTTAGAAGTATCAGTAAAGTTAATGAGATTCTGATTTAGCAGGGTATTCCTTGCAGGGAATTATTCATGTGGAGTTCCACCAATTCAGACTTTAAAGTCTTAACTTTATGTATACTTTTTACATGTTGCTCTCCTTTCAATTTTATCTTCCACTGTTCCATTTTGTCTCCACACTTAAAAAAAAAATCTTCACTACTTAAACTGGCACATTAGCTATAAGACAATTTCTTCTGTAATCTCCTCCTGTGATAGTCTTTAAAGAGCTGACTCCAAAATCAGAAAAGCCAAAGCTAGTTCAGGTATATAAAGTCCTTACTGCTTCTCCAAGATGCAAACTGCCCCATTGATATAACAAGCTTCAAAGTTTTTAGACTCAAATTTCTTAGGTGACTACTCTCAGCTTCAGCAGCAATATGAAGACAGTAATTGCAGTCTGGCACTACAGGCAGACTGTTTTATCCCCATTACAAGCAAAATGTTTTCTTGACATAAAGTTAGTTGGAAAATGAAAGGGTCAAATGGATGATAGGAAAGGCCTCAAAATTAAAATTTTTCTGTGTGCTTTTCTGCTAATGATAGGAGAGGAACTGCTATAGCTGTTTATGGTACGAGAATGAAACACATTAACATCCTAGTTAAATATATGCCATGGCCAGGTGTGCAGTTTGACAATAACAGCATAGGAAGCATTAGAAATTCCAACTGATCTGTCCTTTCTATCCTTATGTTATTCCGTTCCCTGACATGGTGGTCAGAAAGGAATAGAAAAGCACAATGACTGCTTTTTCAACCAATTTAAGCCAACAGTGCAAGCAGTGATGTTGAGATGCAGGATGTTCTGGACTAATGTTGAAGAAGTTCAGTCTAGTTTTGAAATTACATGAAAATCTTCTCATGAAAAATTGATGGTATTCATACAAAATTGCTATGGTAAAGGACTAAACATATTTATCGGACAGTAGGGGAAGACTCCAAAATGGGGAATTAAGTTGCACACATTGACGTTTTGCTTAAAAACTTTTTCAGATCTAATTGTAATTCTGAGTGGTTACATAGGACCCTGAGGAATTCGGGGCTCACAGAGAGCTCTCCACTTGTTAAAAATATCCTTTCTTTTCTGTTATGTTTCAGAGAAAATACTAATTACCCCAAAATATTTCTCTCTCAAAATTTCACTGCCATGTTTTGCCATGATGTCTTATCTGGCAGAAAGGATTCATGGCAGCATAAAACTTTACAAAGTGATGATGAAGGTACAAGTTCAAGGAAAATGCATAGGCTTTAATTGAAGACACCTGTTACCAATTCAAATGGAAGCAATCAGTCTCACTAATTGCTGTGGCTTAAAGTAGTTCAAACCAAATGTAAAACAGTCATCATTGTGAGTTCATTGGTAGTTCCTGTAGAATAGAATTTTCTCCATTTGTAGCCTAAAACCACATGCAATTAATCATTAATTTATTAATTAGAACTACTCTTAAGGAACGGATTTGAGGCAATATACTCTTGTGCCTCTAAGGAAATAGAATACTTAGTCTTTGCTGGTTTTGAATCTGGGGGGGATACTGTAATTTTGTCACCTTCTAAATGATTTTTGCTGTTAAAAATGGTGTGATGGGTGAATGAGTACTGGGAAACAGCACTGAGAAAAAAGTAATGGAACTTCTGCCAAATCTAAAACTCAAATCATTTATGCTATTAAGCTGCAGTTAATATTTTTATTTGTTCATACCTACAGTATCTGTATTCTAGACAGGAGCTTAAACTCCAAAGCACAGATGAAAGTGCTTACAATTTGCTTCTTGATTATTGTTAGCCCATTGATATTGAAGGAATTACTCCTATTTTTCATTTCTAAAAAGCAAAACCCTGGGAACATACTTTCAAATACCTGAAGACTTTGCATCTGAATGCTCAGATCGGGAATTGATCTGGAATTCCAGGTGAAAAACCTGTTACACACTTTTTAAAGTTACCCTCCTGGTTAATGAGTTCAGCAAATTCTTAATCTTGAGGGTTATGTCCTTACAGTATGCATAGGGTTCAGTAGAAATATCTCAGGAAAACTCTGCAATTTCCAATGCATGCTATGCAGAACAGTCATAAACAACCGCAGCTGGCTTGGGATCTGGAGACCCAACAGTTTTTAGCTGACAGAAATAGATGAATGATCTTGCAGAAGTGATTTTGCAAAAGGGTGTTAAGAGAATGACTGCAATTACGGGAAAATGAGTGTACCCTGACATTGATCCATTGTACAAATGTCTCACACTTCTAAATTTGCAACCAGAGAAGAGGATGAAACATGCATTGGTGTTCATATTCTGGGGCTCTGACTGTTCCCAGTTTGTATGCCAGCAAAATTAAAATTTAGTGTTCTTAAATCAAAGAATTGCTAATGAAGGCTATCCAAGTACAAAATCCGTTTTTTTGTTTTGATTTGGTTTGTGTTCTAATTCTGGCAGTATCATGCATAAGAAAATACCCAAATGACAGCAACAACATAAAAATAAGGAAGTGAGAATGATGGAGAATCAACATTTAAAACACTGCTGTCTATCTATAGAGAAGTCTGTCTTCTATAGCACATGCACAGTAAAATATTCTGAAACAAGAGTGAATATAGTTACATGCCAAAAGTCCCACAGCAGTTCAGCACAGAAGCACAACTATAAGAAGAGAGGCTTGTATTTAAATATTATCTGAAATCCCGCTCTTACAAAATGGTAAGCTGCTGTGTGAACTTTTTGAATACCAGAACAAGAAGCCTAAGACCAAACAGATGACACTAGGCCTATTAGTACACAGCTCACTGCAGTTGTCAGTGAACTTGGAAGCCTCTATTTTCCTATAATGGTTTATGTGAAAAGATTTTAGAACCTGTGTCATTTGGCTAAGCACAAAGCACAACTGTCATTGTATTAACTTCTTAACAGGAGACTAAACTCCAGAGATGCATCTCAAGCCTGACAGGTAAATAACAATGACCTTCAAGAGATTTTGAAGTTAAAAGTCAGTGCTACCAATATCTAAATAAACCAAACTACAGCTGTAAAATCAGAAAGTAATTACTCTAGATATGAACCTTCTGAAGTCATCTCTTTTTGAGAAAAGACTGAGTAAATGGTTTCTCCATGCTGTACTCATTTTGCTTTCAATAGGGAAAAAAAGTTTAAGTGAAAATAGGAAACTGTGAATACTGTAGTTCAGAGTATTTTTACAGAATATATGCTGAGCTTATTTTTTATTTCTATGCACATCTATTTTATTTTTAATGTGACACCTATGCCAAAACCACAAAGATGATGCAGAGCCCTTTGTGGAAATTACCGTTGACTGCCAACACAAAAGAAACATTTACACAGATACTATTCATCAACACAAATAGAAACAGAGAGTAAAAGACAGAGAAATTATGAATTATAGAAGCAGTTGTAAATTGGCATTCTCCTGTGGCTTGGACTGAAGGACTCTTCTGCTGGTAAGTTCTGTTATACACAAAGTCTTGGTGTGAAAATGATTTAAATAATTTTGGTAACCGTAAAACTGGTATTTCCTTTTATGAACGACCAGCCTTGTTTATGGAAGAATGTCTCCAAGGAGCTTTGTATCTGTTGTCTGAAGGTCATTTGGAAAGCCTTCCAAATGTCCAATCTGTTTCCATGTTTTACAAAGTACTTTTTAGTGGGCTATGTAGGTGAAAATCTAGGTCACTTGGTGATAAAGTAGTAAGAAGAGAGCATCTATCTCCTACGAAATGAATTTATAGTGTGAAATTTTGTTTACTATAATTTCTTAAATAATTTTTGTAGATCTATTTTATCTGTTTAACAACACTAATTCCTAAACTGTCACAATATGAGGTACTTCCCATAAGAGATGAAGCTGGAATGCTGACATATCAGCATTTTTGTTAGTGCTGTGTTGTGCTTTTGGAGATATCATTCTGATGCAGAAAATGTCAGTGCTATGGTAATGCAAGAGTCTGTCATTGTGGGTCAGTAAGAAATAAACCCTTAAGTACTGTAATGAGAGCTGTGCTGGAAGCATTCAGATAGCACCAAATATTTACTCCTGTGTTTGTTAGTCCCTGAATGTTTCCCAGATTTGCTTCAAGGCTTTTCTCCTGAAAAATTGCTTGTTTTGTCCTTTTGACATGAGGTTTATAGACAGCCTTTTCATCAGCCCCGTGAACTAAGTGTTATTTTGGGTGGCAAGTGAAGACATAACAAGAAAGTTGTCATACAAATTCCTTTAAGGCCACCTAAAACCTAAATGTACAGTCCGTAAGTTGCTTAAATATTTCATCTTCAAGGTCAAAACATGCAAACACACATCCCACAATTGCAATTCTGTGGAGTTATAGTGCTGTACAAGAAATGTCTCTTCTGTGTCTTCTTTTTGCTATGCAGTGGGAGATATAGTATTCCATGTCCTCCAGTACCATGTTGAGAAAATATGTTTTTCCTCTGTTTAGAATTTCCTCTGATTACTGCAATTCCACAAGATGGCAGTACTTGATGAATAAATGGTACTGATGCCAGCCAAAATCTGAGATAATCTGGGAGTTTTAGCAACTGTGAGGAAGTTGATTCTTCTCTTTCTTTTATTGATAAGAAAAGAGCGAAAAGCGGACTCAAGATTACGGACTGAATTTAGTATACATAACTATAACCATGAAATTTGTATGATGGCTTTGCTTTACCATTGAGGAATATTCTGTTTAAGCAAAATAAAGTATTGTGAAAAATATATGCCTAAATCTCCTCTGCTGAAAACACAAAACCTTATTTTATCTCAAGTCCAGTTTTCACCTTTATCATCACACCTGCTGTTTGGATATTCTATGTACCAGCCACAGAATAAGGGTGCAATATGTGGCACTCTCGAATGATGGAGAAGACTTCACATTCAGAGGAGGGAAGGTTTCTTTTTAGCTAAGATGAATGATAACAATGGGTTGTTCCTCTGGCTTCCCACCTCAACCAGATAAATAATTTTGGTGCATTTATTTGTGCTGCTGTGGTTTATTATTAGTGCTCATTAATCCTCCAAGAAAATATTTAATGAAGGTAATTTATTTGTTGCATTGTAATGCACCCACATAAAGCAAACATATTGTTGATTTATCAGCTAGCAATGAAATTGCTTCTCTTCTGCTCTGGGAGTTCTGTATCTACTGCTCACTTACCTGGAGCACAATATTACCTATCACATATTTGTCTTTGTTCAGATTTAATTACAGTGATAAATCTTCAAATATTTTCTTTCTTATAACATTCACAGAGCCAATAACTAAAAATATGGCAGAAAAGGATACAAATATTATACTGTCATTACCAGTGTACACAGCCAATATAGTCTCATTATCACAATTGACATGTATGAAATGTAGTCAGTCATTGAAACATGTAAAGACCAATGAAATCTTTCTCATACATATGCTCTTTAAAGAGACCACATAGCATACAACAAAAGTATGCCTTCTGGGAAAGGGTGCTAGATTATTATGTATATTTGATTGTCACTGGCATGATTTTCATATTAAAAAAATATCCATTCCAGAAAGAATCAAAATATTGTGATCAAAAGGGCCTGTTCTTCAGGTCCTTCTGACCTCAGACAAGATAGAATATTCTCAGCCCAGTTTTTAAAAATGTCTAATGAGTTATATACCTAAATTTAGATCTTCAGAATAACCTATGTCATCACTCAGTTAAAATTAGTTTTCCTGAATATTTGTGTATAATTCCTTTTTTCAATACTTTTTATTACTTATTCAATTTACCATATTGAAAGTATTGAAAACACTTTATTGATGACCTCTATTAAAATTTTACAGTTACAACAGAAGACCATTATCCTTGTGTGTATCAGGCATTTGTTTTAGAGCTTAGATCAGCCAAATCTCTTCAACTTTTCCTTAGAAGTCATGGTTTCAAATGCCCCACTTAGTTTTATTGTCATCTCTACTGCTTTTCTACATCTTATAAAGTAGGACCCAAAGCTGGACATAGTATTCTATTTGAGACATTAACACTATTGATAATTGGAATAACAGTCTCATGTCCTCTATAGGTAGCAGTCTTCCTAGTATGTCCTAGAATTGAAGTATGCAATTTGCCATTCTACTAAGTATTCCATTTTCTGTAGTAGCAGTATTTTTCTAAGGAAGAACGCTGTTTAATCACCTATTTCCCTTTATTCTATCTGTAAATTTGATCTTTGGTAAGTATAGTAATCTACATTTTGCTGAATTTTGTGTTACTTATTACAAGCAATTTCTCCAGTGTACTGATCCTTTTGGATTCTCATGCTGTGCTCTGCAGTGATTGTAAGCTCTTGCAGCTAGGAGTCATTCACAAATGCTAAATATGCCTTTCTTTCCACTAGGCCACTCACACTTTCAAGGAAAAAAAAATTAAATTTGATATGATTTGTTCTTGACAAATCCATATTGGCTTTTTCTTAATACCTCATTATCCTTTTACTGCCTAAACATTCAGTGTCTAATATTACGTCACAGTAACTTTGCAGAATTTAAACTCAGCTTGACTGTTGTCTGTCCTTTATTTAAAAAAACTAAGCAAACCAAATCAAAACATTTGCTTTTCTTGACATATTTCAAAATAATTTTTCAGACACCATTATCTCTAACCTTATCAAGTAAAAAAAAGAATGTTTAGACCTGCTATAATTTCAAAATGTAAGGCCATTTTGTCAAAGTGTATTGTTGTCTTATGTTAGTAAAGAAATGTGAAAATTATGTAAATTTATGGGAAAAAAAAGCTGATTGTGGAAACATATTTGTGATTAGCATTGAAAGAAGATTTTTAAGAAAGAAAAACACTTGGAAGAGAAAACAAAGCAGATGAACTACAAATAGGAAGTTTTAGAAGTCTTTTGAAAGCATAAGAATTCTAACAACAGCTCTACTATTGATACTCATCTGTTATTAGGTAGGAATTGAAATCAATACTTATGTAGAATAATCCTGAATTCCCATATAAATTGATGCTCTATGTTTTATAACAGGTAATGCTGATGTCACTGTATAATGCTATAAGAAAAGCAGAAAAAAATTGGATGATAAAAACCAATAAACTTAGTCTAAATAAATAATACTAGAGAACTTAATTCAGAATTTAAGCAATAGTATTGCAGCTCTTTTAATCAATACTACTGAGTTAATAGAACTATTGAAACATCTATGGCCAGCAGGACTAGTGGATGATCATCCCTCTGTACTCGGCACTGGTGAGGCCGCACTTCAAATACTGTGTTCAATTTTGGGCCCCTCACTACAAGAAAGATATTGAGATGCTGGAGTGTGTCTGAAGAAGGGCAATGAAGCTGGTGAAGGGTCCAGAGCACAAGTCTTATGAGGAGCAGCTGAGGGAACTGGGGTTGTTTAGCCTGGAGTAAAGGAGGCTGAGGGTAACTTTTACGGTAACAAGGGGAGACCTTATCACTCTCTACAACTACCTGAAAGGAGGTTGTGGCAATGTGGGTGTTGGTCTCTTTTTCCAAGTTACAAGCCATAGGAGGAGAGGAAAAAGCCTCAAGTTGCACCAGGGGAGATTTAGACTGGATATTAGGAAAAATTTCTTCACCAAAAGCATTGTCAAACATTGGAACAGGCTGCCCATGGAAGTGGTTGAGTCACCATCTCTGAAAGTATTTAAAAGATGTACAGATGTGACATTTAGGGACATAGGACTTGATGATCTTAATGGTCTTTTCTAACCTAAACCATCTGATGATTCTATGATAGTAATTTCCAAAGACAAGAACTAGAGATAATTTTTTCCAGCATTAGAAAGGCTAATCAGGGAGACCCACATCATTATTAAGTTCATCAGCTTAAATCTTAGATGAAATAATTCAATGACTGATATGAGACTTGATTAATAGCCAGTTTC
Organism: Strix uralensis; assembly: GCF_047716275.1. Taxonomy (NCBI): domain Eukaryota; kingdom Metazoa; phylum Chordata; class Aves; order Strigiformes; family Strigidae; genus Strix; species Strix uralensis. Next base: position 124,512,912 of record NC_133973.1, read on the forward strand.
AAAAGTGAGATATAATTAACAATATTGGAAGAAATCTAGTCAAACTAACTCAGTATATTTTTATTGTTCTTTTTATTGACAAAGATGGTAAAATTTCTGTAATGTACCTAGAATTCATATTTTATAAAAGACTATGTTGATTAAAAAGAATTGGAATAACCTCAAGATTAATTTATTGTGCATTGAAAGGATTAAAAACTGACTACAAAGCATGATAAAAGGATCAGTTTTGGAATTCTTTGTCCTCTACTGCTGAACATTTTAACAGTTAAAAACAAACATATGCATTTGTAATCACTGATCTACAAGAGATATAAAACTTGGCAATGACAAGTGTGCAGGACAAGTCACTGGTAAACTCTGATTTGGATAACTTATTATTATTAGAAACTTTTTTTATGATGAAAATGTGTTGAATGTACAGTAAAACAAGTTGATTATTTCTTAATTTGAATTAACAAGAATTCTGTACTCATATGAAAAGTGTGACATTGAAAATAATGAGGATATTGTTTAATGCTCAGGAAAACACATCACTGTATAGAATATTTATATGCATAAATTATTTTCTCTGGCAAAACATTCAACAGAATTTAAAGTAATTTTTTTTCACATTTTTTTCTTTCACACTTTGTATCTGTTGTTCTCTGATCATGCTATGAAATTTGATTTTCTCTAAATTTTAATGGCACTGGTGTGATAGTTATTCTGTCATGATCTACTTTTTACCTAAGTCTGCTGCAGGGGTGAACACAATGAAAATTCATACTCCAGAGCAGTGTTACCAGCAGTGAACCTCAGAATTCTGCACCCAAATGGGCTGCTGCATTACATGGAAACTTCATTTTATGACTACTGCAACAATACCAATAGATTAATGCATTTCAAAGCCACAACTAGGACATTCATCAAAACAAAAAACGCCAAATTAATAGGATGTTGATCAGCCAAATGTGTGGAGTATCGCCCTGTCAAGTGCAAGAGTGACATCTCTTTTTCAGCTGAGAGACACAAAATCTCTGCATCCCTATCTTTCCTCTACTCATCATTTAGCAACAGAAACTCTGTTAAGTAAATTCTGTAATTTGGTTGAAAATACTCAATAGTACTCCAGTTATCAGAGTATTAGTCTCTCAACGAGTTTATATGTATGTTTCAGTTTGGCTATTTGTACTTCTAAGACAGCAAGTAACTTGAATTTGTCACTTTATCCCTCATTCACCTTGATTCCTAAAGCCAGGAAGGATTAATAGTAGCAGAAAGATTTATTTAACAAGATGTAATTTCAGGCTTCTGGGTGTAGAAATGAAAATAAAAGGCTACTGCAGATCTAGTTTATATTTCAAAACACAATCTTTTCTAACAGCCTTCACCACTCTACATGCAATTGTTGTCACAGGAATTGTATTGGCAGAAACTGAGTACTCGGAGTTCATAGAGTTGCCTTTGTATGCCTGCACATATTGAACTTAAGATACACCCCATTGCCTCTCTTTGTATTCTGTTGGTGCTAGGTGCTTTAATGTAAATTTAAAGGCTTTTGCTGGATCTATCTGAAGGACAGTATTTGGTGAATTCCATCATGACCAGGGCATGATATGACTGATGGATCTTCCTTGGGCCTGTTTCTTTGCTCCTATGGTATTTATTATCCTAAGATCTCAAATCAACATCAGTACCATTATCATTTTTATATGGGAAAACTAAAGAAGATGGAAGGAAGTGACTTCCCAGCAGTCATGAATCAGGCCACAGTCAAAGTGAAATCTTCACAAACACATAATTCTTTTAATTTCTAATATTCCTTTCTCTCCTCATCAGCTCTTTGTACATCTTCAAGAAATGCCAAAACACACAGAGAAAAAGTTATAGTCAGTGAATCCTTAGGAGCTCTGTAGATGAACATCAGAGACAGGTAGCTACCCCCTCATCCTCCCTCTGAATTTGATTTTCAAATGTTCAAAAAAACATTAGCAGCATAAATCACATAATTCCCCCAGATGCTCAAGGTCTAGTGCCCAGCAACTTCTTGGTATAGAATATTTTCTAGGCTTAAATGTACCAAAGAATGAATCCTCCATTACATCTTTCTGAACACAATGGAACATGTGAACATATGCTTCAGAGAATAACATAGAATCAAATTCATAGTCCTCAAAAGACAATTTTTAAGTATTAAGAATGACAACGACAGATGATATTTTCACCTTAATTAAAAAAGAACTCAAAGTGCAGATGAAGAAGATACATGTCACATTAGCAAATTGCCCTAGAATGCTGAAAATGTTGTTCAACAATGTTGTATAAATAAATCACTGCAAATAACCTCAGCAACAATCAATCATTTAAAATTTAACATGTAGAGAGTCTAACTCTTACCTGTTTCTACATACAGACAATATACTGTTGAGTCCCTGTGCACATTGTTCTGCACTACTGGAAACCTGGTGAACTGCTTCCATCCATCTTCCACTTGTCACATAATTGTTATTTAGAGATAATATATAGCCTTCTGTTGTCTTACTTTCAGCCTAGGGCAGTGTCCCATGATTATAATTTCTCCTCCTCAGCCCCTTAGCAATAGCAGTCAAAGTGACACCTGATGTGTCACATTATATATAAATATCACATGGAAAAATTAGATATTTGTCCAACTCCCTGATTTTTTTTTTTTTCTAAAAGAAATATCATTATTAAAGTAATGCAAACAACAGGCAATTCTGCTGAGTATGTGCATAGTTTTCAGAAGACATTATGTTTTTCAAAGCTCTTTTTTTTACAGGTATGAAGCATGAAGTTGTAAAGTCACAAGATCTGGGCTGTTGATCAGTGCAATTCTACTATTTTCTTGAAATTTTCTTTGTAGATCATCCTCATCCTCTGTCAAATGTGTAGTGCTCCTTCCCTCCATCTTGTATTTGGCAGAGCTGAAAATAGACTCTTCAGGATTGAAATTACATACATACAAATTACATTACAAAAGACCTTGTGGTTCTGCAGGAAAAGTCAAACTGAGACAAACCTTCATCAATATTATGTATATCCTTCTTTCCATTCTCCCTTCTTCCTGAAATGTATCCCTGCAGTCTCCAAAGGAAGACTTTCTTAACTATTGAAAGTGGAAAATATCCTGAAAATTAATGTTTCAATACACCAGTAAATGAAGTTAAATTTTCCAGTTACAGATTCTCTGCTCTAGGGTAAGAGCATCAAGGCAACAGGAATTGTTTTAGCTGGCTAAGGAAGTCATCAGCAATAATTTGAACAATATTGGAACATTGCATGAGAACACAGGAGAAAGAAGTAAGCAATCAAATTATCAGAATTAAGTGTTTTATTAATTATTACGTTGTTAAAAAGATGGCATTGTGATAAAAAAGAAGTAACTTTTCCACTGTTATTGTTCTGGAAAACATCTTTTGTTTTCAGAAGATAAATGATGTACATGCGTTGGTGCATAGGGGTTTGGATTTGGCTGTAATCATTCAGGTTTTTGTCTGAACACTATAATATTATGCTCATATCTTTTCAGTTTTTTTCTCCTTGAAAAATCCAAGCAATTGCCTTTAACATATTTACTGTTAAGTTATAACTACCTTCATGCCAGTTACAATTGTAATGGGTAGGAAAAAAGAACAAATCCACCCAGATATGTATTTCTAAACAATTTCTAGTATCCCCTTTGAAAAAGACAAATGAAGAGTAGATACTCCAACTAGGACTGCTTTCATACCGCTTCATTTATTTAGAACAATCTTCCTGAACTTATTAAATAAAACTATACAAAAATCTATGTCTCCATAAGCATTGTATTACCTCAAATGGTTGTAAATTCACTTTCATACTGTACTTACAAAATAAGGAATAACTGACTTTATATAAGGAAACTTGTTAATGTCATTTTATAGAATTCAGATCAGTTCAGTCTAAAGTTTTCTTTTTCTGAATCAAGACTGACACTCTAACATTTTCAGTAGTCATCTCTACTACTGTTGAATTCAGTTAATCATGCCTAGTCTGGGAAATTTCATTTTCTGAAAACTCCACTGTTTTCATCCTTTTTAAAATCCTTTAAGATTTCCCTACAATGGTAATGGAGAGAAAAAGCTAGACTCCAGACCCTTAGAAATGAATCATTTCTCATCTCTTCCTACTTCTTATGTTTCCTCTTCTTTCAGCTGTCTGATCAGCATTGTATTTCTGGCTTCTTCTTAGTTACATTGATTAATATATGCACTCTCTCTCTATTCTTTTCCGTGGTATGAAGTGGAGAGGTAATTGGGATTAATTAGGAATTTTCTATCTTAAACAAAATGGGCTTTTTGACATTTAACTTACTGACGTGTTTGTAAAACAGTATTGTTCTGGCCACCAGCTTAGTAAAACATCAGAATTAAATAGCAAATGGATTCTAATAGGAAGGTTATTATGAGACAGTCAGTTTTGTGAGAGCCCGGTGTCTCTGTGACTGTAACTGCTGTATGCTACTCTAATCTTAAACCTATCAATGTTGGGTTCCTGCTATTTTAGAAGTTATATAGCCTGTGCCACAGAAAAACTTATTGCAACTTCGTTACCTACTTTAATTGGTACCTTTACAATACTAGTTGCAGAAATATGGTTGTGATACCATGAACATACATTTCTGTTAAACCTGGCAGGACAATGCCATCTTGTTCAACCACTAGACTGAGGGGTTCCTGATAGTTATGTCTAATTTGTTGGGACATCTCAGTAACAGTCTAGTAACTTGTCTCTAGGGAAGAGGAACTTTCCCACTACAGAAACTTTTCATCATTATTGTCCCATTTGTCAACCTGTAGACAAATAGCCACATATGGCTGGCATCTGAAAGGTAGTAGAGCATGAGCCTGAGGGCCAACATACTCAGTGCATTTTTAAAATTAATTAATCTCCCATGCTTCCTCCCTCTTCTCTTGGTATCTCACTTTGATTTTCCTGAACTGGCAGCTGGGGTAATATTTGTTGACAATAGTGTGGCTGTGAAATTACAGCACATATCCCTTAAGCAGAGCCCTGTCAGTGCTGCCCCTTCATCCAACATTGTGCACTGCCTTAATTGGCCAAGGTCAACCAGCTTTCTCTCACTACTTTTTCATAGTCCCTGAGGGGAAGAACAGCTCCAGTAAGTGATCCAGTGGGTGCAAGGACATTAAACTTTCAGTTTCTAGTGTAGCTTAGTATATTTTCTGAAAGAATTATTAGTGTTCTTAAGGGGCTGGGGATCATTAATTAACAGTGATAATATTTGGAAAAGTTTTTTTAAAAAAAATACTAAATTACAAGTTCCTTGGGAAAATTTACTACTGTTGGACAAAAATAAAAAAATAATAAAAAAAAAAAAGAAAATCCAGACTTCTATATTGACAAATTTTAAATCCATAATTATTTATACATATGCCTACTATACAGACATTGCCTAGAATTTGGGGCACATGCAGATAATTAAAATGTAATTAAAATCTAATAACAACACATTGCCAACAGACTGGGAGTAACTCCTCATTGACAAACAAAGCTTGTTACAAAGGTACTCTACAGAAAATTCCATCATTCCCAAACTCTTAAATTTCATATCCTCAAATGCATGCCTTCAACAAGATTGAGGAAGGAAACCCTATAAAGTGCTCCAGGGAAGTCAGCAACAAAATTGCTGGTCATGTATTGAGTAATGAAAAGACCATAGGAGAAAAAAAAGAAGTTAATTGTGTTTGTTCATTCCATAATGAAAACTACAGGCATAGTCATCAATCAGTTGCACAGATAAAGAATACAGATTCCTATACTGAGTCGTGTCAGGGGCTATGGACATTCACTTTAATGATAACACACATGGGAATTAGCATTACTAGACAATAAGTTTCAAAAGCAGTCTACTAAAAGTGATAAAATAGGGGATGCAAGATGGAAACATCTTTATGATTCTTCCAGAGAAAAATGTGGGTGAAGAGATGAGATGACCCTATGCAATTAACCCAGAATTAGGACATGAATATAGAGATATCTAACACTTTTTTTTTTTTTCTCACATTATTGAAAAGCAAAGTTCAAGCTTCATTAGCATACAGTTAAAGTCAAATAAACACAAAAATATAGTAAAGCCTAAGGGGGAAGTGCAAGAACCCTTAAACTCATGATAGCTAATTCATTCAGCTGGTACGTGTGGCTCTCGAAACAGTGTTTTTAAAACTTTTATTATGTACATTATGATCATTTATGTGTTATGGACATGTAAAAAAGTGATGAAGACGTCGTGGCATCTTCTCTTCTATGTATAACATTAAGGTTTTATTAAAGAAACTTTCCTGTCCTGTACAGTTAGCAACCATTTTCTAATAGCCTTACTTAAGTGGCCTGTTTCTGTCACACAGCATCATGCTCCCACAATGAATTAAAATGAGTGAAGAACAAACTATGGTATGCAATTATGAAAGAAAATAGAGTTAAGATGGTTGTCTTGTATGTCTTCATATAGACCCCTTACTACAATTTGGCTTCCATTTTGACATTAATAGAAGTCTTAAAAACCCACAAACCCCAAACTTCAACATTCCTCTAGTTTTGTTAGTAGAAGGAGAAGCATCAGAGTATTGGACGGTTCTACCTTCTCAACAAGGCTAGCACTTAGGAGGAGATGATTGTTATGTCCAATGAATGGGAAATAGTCTATTTGCCATCACCAGTTTCATACATATTCACTTCTACAAACTACTAATAGAAGGTGACTGATGAATAAGTTCTGCTTAGCTTAAGGGAGAGTAATGTTTGGAGGCATGACCCGTCCAACTGTTGTTCTGGAAATACTGTGAGTGGCTAGTGCTTTGATAGGAAACAGCAAAACAATCCTCCCTGTTCTCAAGGTGAGAAGTGTGACTTTTACCTCCACATTGGTCTCTCCTGGAAGCAAATTATATAGCTTTCTATGACAAAGTTGATTTGAAAAGTCAGATTTGAAAAAATATATCATAGAAAAAAACCTGGATGTTACTTTACTGTTTAATATATACAGAACTATACTGATATCACAAATCATGGTGAGGAAGAAATCTTACCTGTAGTGACAGGTTAACATGATAAAGTAGCATCCAGTCATGTCTAGAGAGAGATGGAGATTCAGAGATCTAAGTTCATGCAGGCTTCCTATTATTTTAAAGAAACCGGAAATGGCTAGATCCACATCAATATGGAAGTTCTCTAAGGCTGTGCACTGAAACACCACTGTTAGGTGTCTGGATCCTGGGACTGAATTCACAGCCTTAAGATAACGTTGTGACCTTCATATACATCTATGAATTGCATTCACAAAAGTCAGCTTAGTAAATTGAGAGCCAGAGGGTGTATAGATGTCTTCAAAACAGAATTTTCTGTGTCCTGCATGCAGATACCTGAGCCAATTGGCTGTAAACAAGCTAATGAGCACACTGAGGGCAGTCCAGCCCAAATATAACAATCTTATTATCATAACTAATTTGCCTGGAGAAGTTGTCTCCTAACAATTCTGTACCTGAATGAGGTAATTTAGAGCCTGCCTCATTATTTCTATGTATAATTTGTGCAAAATGGGCCTAACAAGGGGAGTTCTAACTAGAGAGCTACTGCACTTCACTTGGAATTGGTTTTCTACTTGTGGTGGAGTTGCAGTCCAAAGCTGCAGTTCTAATGCAAACACAGCTTTCAGATTCCTTTTGCAGACCCTGAGCAGTGGGAAGTTATTTGTTTGTGTTTACTTCCAAAGTGGCTTTCTGTGTATGTCCAAAGTACACACAAACAGGAGCTCAGAACAACTTAAAAAAACATTATATGATGTGACTTTCTCCAATTAATATGAGGACAGGGCAGCTGTGTAAGAAAGAGAACAGGACAAAAGCTCCTGGACCTTAGTAAAAAGAGCTATTTTAGCAGCTTGCCAGTTTAGCAACACACTATGCAGACGTCCAGAAGATGCATGGGAAGGACTGTGATACCCATAGCACTAGCATTAATCATCATTGGGGAAACATTTCTCCTGAAGACTGCAGTATTATAAAGGGAAGGCATAAAAGATGCAGCCTATAACACAGTTTCCAAACTTGGTAAGATCAGCTTTGTCCTTTAGAAAGAGATTAAAAAGAAGTTATAGTTTAACATCTGTACAGATGTTGCATGCTGTGGAAAGATTATGTGGCACTGCTCCCTCCAGACGGCAGCATGCCTTTGAGGCGGGAGGGAGCAAGCATCTGCCTTCCCCACCACGCATCAGCACTGTTCTCATTCTAACAATGGGAATCGTCATTCTCTATTAAGCTCATACTGAAGGCTTTGAATAAAAGCCTTAAAAAGCTCTGCTGAAAGTATTAATTCCGAGGGAAACATGTAAATCTGGATGAAATATTCCATTCATTTTTAATCTCGCTATGGTAAACCTTGTAATTAAGATGATTAAATGACTGAATAAAACCCTATATTTACATCCTTTAGAATACCACAATGGAAAGCCATAATCCTGTTTATGGAAAAAAAGCAATAGAGGCCTTTTAAAATGGAGACATCAAACAAAACTTGTTATTTAAGCAGTTGATAATTAATGAACCTCTCGCTTAACAAGGGTACCTAAGAGTTGACTGTCTAGGAAACCCATCTTGGAGAAAAAAATAATGGGGGTGAGGAAGAATCAAATGTTATGTTTATGGAAAAAAAAAAAATAAAGATAAAATGTTATGTTTATGGATGATCAAGTTATCCACGATCACTTTCACAAGGGACAATTTAAGGATTCACATCAAAAAAAGTATTAGTGTAAAAGCTTCTGGAGTAGAACCATCAAAATGATACAGGACTCCCAATGAAGTCAGAGGTAGCATTTTTTTGGAGTGATGATCCAGGAAAAGCAGAAGGTGAGAACCTGCTGGTGGCTGTTTGTCATAAAGAATCTGCACAAAATCCTTTCTGTTGAACGTATTTTCCTTCAACATTCTGAAAGAGGAGATAGTGTCCCTCCCAAAAAACTCCCTCATTTTGCTACTTATCTATTTCTCAGCAAGGATGACAATAATTTAACAACCTCATTTATTAAAACCAAGAAACAATTCTCTCATCTGAATCTGCACTGCAAATACTCTGAATATATTTCAAGTGCGCTTTTTTTAAAATTTATTTCCACTGTAAAATATTTGGACAACAATCTAATGAAAACCTACATGAATAATCTATATATCTCAAAAGTTTGTGTTTGTTTGTTTATTACATTACCTCTTGGTAATATATCACAGCATTAATAAACAGAAATCAAGTCTGTATACATATGAAACTTGTTTTCTGACTAAATTCTTGTCAAAAGAAATTAGTGTAGAATTTTTTTCAGTCAGTAGTACTTTGTAAAGACTTTTGGATTTTTCTAGAATTGTGTTCTATAAGAATGGTATGTAGGTATTATTCACTCAAAAGTATTTACTTTCTCTTCTATTTGAAAATATGTTAATAAACCTATAGCTCTTTTAATATAGCATTCTTTCACTGTCATCTTTCTTTTTCCACAGTGATATTGTCATTTTCTAAAAGGGCTTAATCCTGCAAATCTTAGTCAAGTTTATAAGTAGTTATTGACTTCAGAGACTGAGGAATGGGGTTCTGTTGAAGGAGAAATTGCTTACGAGATTGTGGAGAATGATTAGGTTTGATATTGTATCATGGATTTATCTCCTGGGATAAGTAAGTGAAAATTATTTCTAAAGGTGCTGATCAATGTGCATAAATCAATATAGAGAAGCCTGTGGTGTTCATCCACAAAAAATTCTCTATCATCAAAACCACCCCTATAACTCATGGTCTTGTTAATGTTAGATGTTCACACATTTCAAACATGTTTTAAATAGTTTTTAGCTTAGATATATCCACTACAATAGCTTAATATCCTCTTGAAAGTTTATCTACCAAGTGATTTAAGAGTCAAATTTTCTTAGGACTATTTAGAAGACAATACCATCTTTGCAAATCAGATACAGAAACTAAAATTAAGTACCCAGAAACTGAATGCTTTAAAAAAAAATATTTAAAAATGTATTTCAGATATTCCTGCACACAAATCCTTGAAGTTCCTCTGCTCTGCAAAAGAGTTTGTAGCTGGAAGAAAAGTTTCATATTTGCTGCTTAATTTCAGAATTGAATTCACACACTTCTCCCTTAAAGTTCTGCTTTTGTCCAAAATTATTTTTCACAAACTGACTCTGATCTGGCAGTCACCTTTCATTAATGTCTTGTACCTTATTGCCAGAGTTTCATGGAAGGATTTATTGAAACATCACCAGGTGTGGAATTTTTTGGAAGGTCCATGGAGGTAGCTCTCCCCTTTCCTAGGAGGCTCCAGCCACTGTACTAATACCATTTGAAGTCCCATTGCAGTACCACAAGGAGTTACAGCCCCTCCATAGTTTGCAAGTAGGGAGATGGAGGAAAATAGCATGTGATTCTGCATTACATGACAAACAAGAGAAAGGGACACCAAGTCTCCCTCCCATTCACATGAGACTGTGTTTACATCTGTGTTTCAGTGCAATTTTTCAGTGATTACTCCACAGCAGAACCTTTCCTGGCATAGCTATTGAAACAAAATTATGTCAACAGGGGCTCAAAATATTTTTCTGGAAGTAATTTTCCTTCTGGCATAGAATACCAGTGCTCAAACAATGTAAAATAAACAAACTGAACACTGTGAGCACAGTAGTTTCCACAGCAGGGTTTTTGCTGGCCCACTGATGAAAATGAAAGATACTTGTTTTTCACCATCAAAGGCAATGTGTGTGTTACAGCAGAACATTTCATTGGAATCTGTCTAAATATAAGTTTAAAAGTGTAATTTTAGGGAAAAATTTATAAAGAGTTTGATGACATATAAGGTGCATTTTGTGGAATGACAGCTCTTAAAAGGCGTATGACTACTTCAGTAGTGATGCCCATCTATCCTTACACTCTCAGTTTGTTTGGGGAAATCAAATTCAGCTGTGGTGTTGAAACCATCTCAGTTTTTCTGCCTACGTCTTTTGCGTCTCAGTTTACTTATCATAATCAAGCCTTAACATCATGCGCTAAATTTCATCACATAGAGACTGTAATGTCAAACTCAGAAATAGATTATAAAGGCAACCATAAAAAGAGAATGCAACAGAAGAGAGGAGATGTCCAGAAGACAAAAAGCATTAATTACACTGCTAATTGTAGTACAATAATACAATAATTCCAGAATAAATAGAAACTGAACACAGTTCTCTACAGAAACTCAGAGGGGGTTTTCTTTTCTGCAGCTCTTCCATCTGCAATGTGACTTTTTTTCCAGGGCTCAAATTTGGAGGAAGAAAAGATCCTCTCGATACAGACCTCATTTCCCAAAGAGGGAAAGGATAGGCTATACTGCATCTTTTGAAAAACAAGATATTCTGTCTAGCATTGTGTCTCCAGGTGTTATATGATATGCAAATAAAAAGATGGATTTAGCTATATGCAGGCATTGCAGGAGTGACAATTTGAAAAGCAAAAATCTAACCTCTCTGGAATATCTACACTTTTGTTTGGGAATCCACAGGCATTTCATGGGAATTATGATATCTCTGACTTCTACAGTGATGCAGCTGTACTTGAAACTAAGCTATATAGTAAGACGAAGCAACCAAAATCATGGCTGTACTACTGGAAACAAAAGACATTTTGTATTCCACAACAGTATCTTGACACTGACATTTGGAACAATTTCTGAAGGCTTCTAAACTCTAAAAGAAATCTGTGACCTCAAGGCAGCATATTCACCACTGGTGGTACAGAGACTATTGTTACATTCAAGTTTTATACTGGGAATAAGACAGTCTTGTAACAGCAATTCTGCTGCTATTCAGTGGCATTTGCAGTATACAAGCTTTAATTACTCCTTCGGTATTCCAAAAACTGTCAGCAGAACGGTGGATATTTCATTTTTGAAGTTCTGCAATCAAATACACATTGTATCTGAAATACGGAGCAACCAGTAATGAGCAAGCTGTAAAAGGCCAGTGTGTATACAAGATGCAGCCTACTGTACCTGGCGAATGAAGTGGAGGGGAGCACATCAGAACAACTCCTTGACCTTCACGTACAGAGACAGCACTTCTTGTCCGACCACTAAAATTCCCCAGATCTATCAAAAGAACAGAGCATTTTAGTTATATACCAAAGATTTTAAATTTTCTGGCTACTGTGACTTACATATTATTTCCTCTTGTAAAGCTGACAGTTCTTTTTTTCATACCTTAATCTATAATAGGAGGGCCTTTAAAAATAAATCTATTTCCATTACAAAAAATTCCATGTTGCATCAGCACTTTATTATTTTTTTTAGTGCATTTGGATACAGTATCAAAGGAAAAGCAGCAGACAATATATATGCCATTTGCAAAAACATTTAATAGTGCTTTTATTTCTTTTTGCCATATCCTGTTTCTTTTTTTTCACCAGTAGGAGTGATTCATACGCAGTGAAAAAAAAAGAAATAAAACTGGAGAGAACACCTTGGCTAACACACAGATTGATGATGTTAATGGCATCTGGACAGTGCATGGCACATTGTGGTGAGAAGGGAAAATCAGCTGCATTTGTTCTAAAACCAAATCTGGTCTATAGTACATTTACTCTTTTGAAATAATTTCCTTCTGATTTCTCCAGTGTTATGGGTAAATATATTTTCCCTCTAAAAGTTTCCCTCCAGCAGGGGAATGAGGAACATTTCATTTTTTGTACAAAAACTTTTGAAGGAGGCTGTGGGGTACTGCTATGACCACTTCATTGTGTTTATTTAAAGCCTTTCAACCAGAAGATCCGATTACTCCATTTACCACAGGGAACACTGGACCTGGATTCACATTTGAGGTGGATAACTATGCTGTACCATGCGTATCTGTGGCAGACGGGATATGACAGCTCATTTCTGCCATCAGATTCGTGCCTTTGTCCATTCCTCTGTGCCAGCAATGCCATTTAAAGCCTCTATTCACTCAGGGTTTTTCTAGAGACATTTCTCTCTGATGTGGATCAAGACGAAGAGAGCTGCAATAAGGGTACCCAAAGATATCTTTGAAAAGGACACAGAAGCTTCAGCAAGCACTAAATGAGGATCCAAAATATGAATAGATGAGGCCAGTGGGAGCATCTTTCATTGACATTCAATGACCTACAGTTGTGCCTGTTCATTTCTGCATACAGATTACAGTGCTGGTATGAGCCAGCACCAAACAGTTTGAATAGGTTGACTAGAATTATTACTTCCTTAACTGCACTCAGCTGACAGTTGTCTGTCAGATATTGAAGCTCCACGTCTTTCTCCATGACTAGTAGTGCATAAAACTGAAGTTCAATGATTTTCAAAAATAATATGAGTTGATCTTTGATGGATTTCATAATGGGTTTAGGTGCACTTTTTTAAGTAGAAAGAGACTCTTAATTTTTCCAAATGCTTTTCACATTTCTAAAAGATGTCTTGGGCATAGGCAGAAGCCAAAAATTTAAATTTATCTAAATTTGTACTGTCTTTGGCCAAAATAAGTGCTCTCATTTCAACAACAGATATCATGTTTCAATAGAGAAAAGGTGGATGTCCTTCAGTAGAACCTTAAATAATGGGGCAATATTCCCAAATTATACAAAATTTTGCTAGGCAATAGTTAATGAAATATTATATTGCATTTTAAAATAAGCCCACCACAGGTTATAATAGAGTCTGGTGTAACTTCACTTAAAAGTGTCACCTAATGAATGTTACCTGATAGTACATTCTGCAACAATATAATTATTATTATTTTATGTCTAGAAAGTAGCAGGATGATATAGACCTCCATAATCCATTGTTTTGGAGGGAAGAACAGCTTTCAATGAGAAGTTTTCTTAGTTAAGAGTGTCTGGATTTTACTTGTATGCAACTTTATGTATGTTCGTGTTAAGTCCTGAATTTTTCTAAAAGTAAGCTGATATATCAACCAATATTGTCTGTAGTCTATTAAGAAACCAATGTTTAGTTTTCATTTTAATGCACAATTTAGGATTACAAAAATCTTTTTTAGTGCATTATTGCTGAGTCCTTGTAAAAACAGTGTATGTCCTTAAGGATTTTTTTCAAGGTCAATTTTTCAGGCAAGAATGACACTGAATTTCCATAAAATTGTTCTTGTAGCCTTCCTTCTCAAGAAAATATGATGAATCCTCTCTGTATGGGTGTCCTAAAACGTGGAGTTTGATTTACTCCTCAAATGCCTTCAAAGGTCCAGACTGTATTCACGAACAAACCTCAGTGAATCTAAAATGTAGACAGAACTTGAACAGATGTGCCATGGCTTCAAGATGCTTTGAGATGTTCTGAAACCAAATAGCCGCTCTGTGAGAAACACATTGGCCATTTCTCTCTTTATTGGAATAGATATTATCATAGCAGTACTCCCTTCCTCAGCATCTGGAGGAAAAAAGTAAACCTTTGTTGCAGACATCAGAAAAAGAGTTTTAATACCACTGACTACCTGAAACCCATCCTGCAAGTCTGGTATATGCACTATAAAAGGAGATTTTTTAAATTTTTGTTTTAAGAAAACATTTGGATCAGGGAATCAAATAGCTGAGTAAACAAAAATATTGTGAGTTCAGTAGTAAAAATTCATGCCAGTGTGAGAAGAGATTCTCTGCAATTTATATAGAGTGGGACAAGGAAGCAATCTTTTCAACTTCCAAAAAGACTCTCTGAGATTTGTTTTCATGGACTGTTTCTGCAATTTCTTGTAAGCCTGAAAATAAGTAATCAGAAATTTCAGAAATGTTTTTATTTAAAAAAAAAAGAACTTTAGTCTTTTGATTTCAATTCCAAACTCAATTTAAAATATTAAATTATTTTAAAAAATCTATAAATTATAAATTTTCATCCTTGAGATTGTTTTTACTATCTATGATGGACTACCTGGAAGCCAGTCAACACAAAATAAGGGAAATTTGTGACATATAAATTGTAAACTCTATAGGCGGATGTAAAAGTTTTATAGTTTTTGCTATTTTTTTTCCTCAAGTGAATAAATGCTATTTTCCAACTAGCTATAGCAGCCCTCAGAATTTTTTTTCTAATTTCCTGGTTTTGCATGTTCAGTGATGGACAAATATTCTTTTTTTTTTTCTCAAAATGAAAACCAAAGATCTTCTTTTATAGTTAAAAATAAAGGTATTATGTGTGACTTAACTTTCTGTTTGTTCAAACCAATTAATTTCCAACTAAAGAAGGGAGGTAACAAAGAGCTTTGAATTTCAGTCTTTTTTTGCTATCTGTTCGTTCTGAATTGGATTTCTTGTTAGCATACAGTGAAAAAAGGGATTAACAGGTACAGAAGCAGGGCTTTAGCTGTAAAACAAATAAATGTAGGAAAGCTTAAAAGGAAGGAAAGGTGAAGGATCATGCTTGCAGCTTCCCCACATTAAAATAATAGGTCCAGTATGGAAGAATCGAATCAAAGGGAAATTTAACAAATTTCCTGCAAATCTCAGGTATTTCATATCTAGCCATATTGAAAAACGAAGACAGCTACTAAAAAAGTATTCAAATGCCTATCATTTTAAAAACTCTAAAAAAATAGATAATAAGAGAAAGGGTGGTCAGAGGCGGGGACTGTAACCTCTCACACAACAGTTCAAGCCATCGGTTCAGTATTCTTGCTGCAGTATAAACTTGCAACATGTGTGACATGTCAGATAGTCCCACACAGAATGAGTCTATTCTTGATATTATGATTATGTATATGACTGGTTCATAAGAAAATGCCTTTCTGTGCTCCATAGGTGTTCAACTTATGCCCTGAAAGATTGGATTTATTTACCCTTATCTCAGTGCTAGCGCAAAGATGATAACACCCATTGCATTGTTTTCAGAGTAGTTCCTAGGGTATTAGCTACATGACTTCCATATTCTTTAATATGAGGCACAACCCTGACCCCTTTGAAAATATATAGTTAAGTGTCAGTCACCATTCCTAATGTAAATGTAGCATTAGCAATATATTTGCAAAACTTGCAAAAAACATTTAGGATGGAGCCTGTGTGGCAAGAGTAGCACAAATGTTATGCAGTGTTATTAGAGAACAACCTGTAACAGGAATGATCTCCACTGCAAAAGGGAAACAACAGAGAATTTGCAAAGCTAGTGAAGACACAAGACATTGAAACCAATGGCGTCAGTGCAACACGTTCTGGATATTCTACTTATACTTCAAGTATAATTAGCTCAGTGCAGTACTCAATCTTTGACAGAAGTTATAAGCTTGGGAAAAGCATTCAGATCTCTGATCCAAAGCAGCTGCCAGGTGGTATGGTTGTCTCTGAAGTGGCCATTCCTATTCTTCTGAAAGGAGCTGAAGTATGGGTTTCTCTCAGCATATATACACATGTATTGATGTGCACTGTGGAAGAATGACACTCGCCACCACAAGAGTATCAGTTTAAATAACACCCAACAGAAAACAAAACACTTCTGCAGAAGGTGAAAAGAGCAATGGACAATAAATGACAAAAATCTCAAGGCAGTCAAAGCAACAGAAAATCTTTGCAGGACTAGCAATAAGATAAACAATTAAATAAAGGGTTAAATATTTTGCCATTAACAGAAGGACTTGTACAAAAGTTGGAGCAGTGTTTACTACCACTTAATAGCCTCCCAATTTGCCTTCACTGTAGTTTGCCTTTTAGGCATGCATAGGAGGGATCACTCATTCTCTGTGTTCATCAGTTGGCTGCAGCTGATGAGAGCAACAGTGAAGGGGCAGGTTTTTATTACCCAGACAATGGTCCACTGATGTTTACTATGAAATTAAAACCAGATCTTGTTTTTATTTGAGGCAATTACTACTTGGTAACCTAGCATGGAAGATGTGGAAGGTTCTGTAGTACATTATCAGTGACTTAAACCAGTTGATTCACTTTTAAAGTAGAAATTAGATTGGTGCAGAACAATGTCCTCTGCCATCCCACTTCAGTGAGCTTGAATTATTTTATGTGCAAATTTATTATGGAGTTTAAAATGGACATTGTATGATAGGTATTAAAATGTTTAAAGACATATGCTGAAGATATCTAAAGACAAGTATAGAGCAGGCAGTATTCTTTCCAATAAGGTAAAAATAGCTCTACACAAGGTAAAATTCTTCTGTCAGGCCAAGGACAAACTTATTCATTGCATTGTCACTACAGAGAGGGTAGCCTTCCTCTCCTTGCATTTGAAAGACAGCACTAAGAAATAGACCTTGAGCTGGAATTTTAGCTCTTTAAAAAAGGTAAGATTTACAGAGAAAAAGATTCCATTAAAAACATGTTTTTCAAAATTCCATTACAATCTAAATCCAAAACATGGTTTGACTGTACACTCTGAACAATGGGAAATATAAATGTTGTGCTTAATAGCCCATAAACACAGGCTATAGAAGAATGAAAGGTAGGTATTAAAAAGAAATGACATGTGTGATTGTATAGGGAACTTTTAAATTGGATGAATTAAATACAATACTCACAGGATATCAAGATGTCCAAAGAAATTTATAGATCATTTTGTACTGACATACACCTATTTTCTAGGAATACCAGATTAAACAGGTGGAGCTGTATTATTAGTCACTTATTGGACCTAAGACTAACTTTTAATATTGAAGACATTAACTAGAAAAGGTGTGAAAGGAAGCTCAAACAAAAAGATTTCTGCCATGACAGAAACATCATCTCACCATGGTTAATGGGAAAAGCATACATCTTGAACTTTTAAAAATCACATTACCATATGACTTTTAGGTGACAAAATAAGGGCAACATTCAAGCACTTCAGAATGTATCATGCTTATTATCATTGCTGCTGTTATTATTTATTACCAGCAAGCTTTTGAATCCTTCATGGATCATCAGTCTGACATGACCTGAAAAAGGTCATTTTTTTTCCTCAAAGAAGTCACTATGCAAGCATATAACAAGACACAACAGAAACAGAATACAGAGAAGCAATGATGTGTTTTGAGCCTGTATGCCTGCCACCCCATGTCTCTGTATACCTCCAGACCCATTGAAGAGTTCTAAGGAAAGGTGGTAGTTATATAGATGTTTGCAAGGAGTGCCAACAAAAGATGACAAGGAAAGAAAGAAAACTTAATGACTCCTGTCTGAAAATGTAAAAGGTGAAGAAAAGAAGACCCAAGATACTGGATTTTCTTGTATTTAGATCAGCATCTTCCAGAATCTTTTTAGATACTACAACAAATTTTTTTTCTCAAAAAGAACCCAGAAGTCATTAAGGGATCTTTGAACAATGGTGGTCCTTGAGCACGTTATTGTAAAAGTAAAGAATTTTCTTTCTACCATGCTGTCAGCATGAAGTATAATATCTATACACTATTGATTCATCAGCTCTGAACTAAATTTTCACTAGGAAATACAGAGGAGTAGTCAACTAAAGGAACATTTTTTTTTCTGTCCTTAATGACATTTATACATGCATAGTTTATATATATATATATTATAACAATTCAAAAATATCTTGTCTATTGCAGTCAGTAATATTATCTTGTTTATTGTCTATCTTCATCTAGCTATCTATGCCTAGCTGTTTTATCTTATAAGTAGAGAACAGCTTTTTGTACTTTCTACATTTCCTATCACAGAGAAGTCATGAATCCAGAAATGTGGCTAATGCATGCTACCATAATACAATTTATTATAGTAATATTCTAGTGAAGATAAGAAATATATAGAACTATTTCTTAAAATGATTTATTGATTCATGTATGAAAGATAGCATAATAATTTATTCCCTTTTAATTTCCTTCACAAATGAATTACTATTTATAATTAATTAATATTAATTAGAACATTTCAACTTTTTACAAAAGGCAAAAAATAGCATTTGCCCCTATTCACTATGCCATACCTGTTAAAAAGTAACACTGCTTTTCAATTAAGATATTCACTACCTGTGATCCTACATAGATTTTAAATATAAATTGATACACTTCCACAGTTTTCTCTTGACCAGCTACTCACTTTTTGATATAATCTAGTCATTCATGGAAGGGTACCTCAGGAGTCTATTGGGAGCTTTGAAGAATTTTTTATTTTGCTACACCTAGTTTCAATACCATCAATGAATACTATCAGTATCATCAATAAAGCTTAATTCTTCCCAGAGCCTTGAAGAAGAAAGGGAATTTGTAGGTACCAAAAACTCCCTGAACTTCAGTAGGATTTTTGAACTCATAAATCCTGAAGTACTGGATCAAAGTGAATTAGAAGAATTATTTACATGCAGAATAAAATAACAAGATTATGTTGAAAATTATAGAGCTGCTATATGATTCAACTTGATATGTTAATTTCACAGTATCTGGGATGTTTGTGGTTACAGTTGTTGATGGTTATGATTAATTAACTACAATCATTCTGTGTCTGTCAGGTTTCATCTATTTTCACAAGAATTATTTCAGTATGCTTCTAAGCTGTCTTTCATATCTGCATACTGCAATATCAAGGCAAAACACAGAACCAAGTGGAAATATTATAACTAAGACTTTTTCATCCTTTTATTCCATTCATGATCTGTCATTTAGGAGGAACAGTTAAAACCAAACAAAAAAACCCAACCTTAAGTCACAAATGAAAAGAAAGATTTTCAAATACAGTTGCCAACATTTAATCACCAAAATAAAGTGGGTCAATAAATGGTACTATTTCCAGAGCTTCTGAGTAAATAGATTTTCACTTGAGTAATATATGAATGTATTTTTTTGTAAACACATTGTTTTACATGATGTTATCTGCTTCTTGAGAAACACACATTTCTACGTGCATCCTCTTTAATATACATTCCTGGCACTGAGTGGTCTACTAACCTGTATAAACTCTGTATACATGATATTGATAATTCTACTTTTTTACTTTTTTCCTTTGTACTTATGAGTGCTTCTTCCCTTTTTCTTATTTGCTCTTTTAGTCACTTTTTTCAATTAAATTAATTCCAAAGATTCAAGGATATATTGCAAACACCATTTAATTTGTTGTAACGTCCTTCAACTAGATGTGACTTTTTGTTCCTTTAATTAGTGACTAAAGATACAATGCCAGTTAGAATTTTGCATGATTAAACATGGAGTGACTAGAACAGTAGAGTTTCTTATCATATGATGTCATATAGAATTGACAGTGACTAATCTCCTCCATATAGTTTATTGGAAAATCACTATGAAGGTGTTGTGGTTCACAGGAGGCTGATCTGTAACACTGTTAGTAATACAGAGAAAACAAACTTTTCAGACCTCTCTGTGTGAACAAGTCATTAAGGATAAGATATTCTATATTTCACTGAGGTAATTCATATTAGGGAGTAAAACATTGTTTATATATGTATTTAATACTTTCAGTTCACTGGTCTGGTCCCAAAGATAACATAATGGCTTCACTTCCATATGTACAAGACAATGTTGCAAACTCTTAGCCTCAAGGATCCTTTCTTCTACATCTCTTAAGTTCCAAATCTGGGTTTGCCAAACCTGGAATTTATCAGGAGAAAGGGTATAACAGAGTGAAGAAATTAAACTGTTCTCAGTAGAGAAAGGTGGCAAAGGAATAAGATTTCCCAGGTTCAGAAGAGATGCCTCTGAGCTCACTTAAATTAAGTTTTTTACAACTTCCACAGCTTCTGCATTTGAAGCTATCTTGCTTCTTTAATACTGCACTGACAGAATACCACTGTGTTTCCATGACTTGTTTCATCTGACCTAGTTTAGATCTCTAATTTAAGAAGAGATTAATCCTACCCAGGAATTGACTATTTCTCTTTACTGACTACAAAGAGGACCTAGAGTTACAAATTCAGGAAAAAGCTTTTTTAACTTTGTAGATATTTTTATTCAGTGGTGTAAATCCAGCAAAGGTGATACTGACAGACTATGCAGAAAATAAAAGAAAAGCCTGCCCTACCAGGGTCCCTTTTCTGAAGGCAACGATGTAGAGATGCTTGATAACGTTTTGGTTGTTATTCTTTTTTTTTCTGACTAAATTATATTTTGTGTAAATGGAGAATTGCAAGATATGTGTGCATGAACTAGGACAAATATAATATCTCAGAACCGCTGTTCATATCTAAGGCTTGGAGAATGGCATGGCTGTCCGGATTCCAGTAACAGCTGGGGGCTTGCAGACACCATTTCCATGAGGTATGACATATCCAATTCTGACTACACTCTAGACAAGTCACTTCACAGTGCTGAATTTTCACTAGACTAATGTGTATAAATACATCTATACTTCACTTCTGGTCTGTCATAAAGAAAAGAAGAAGGTCATCATCTCCCAGAAATTATTTATTTGCTCTTCTCTAAGAGTTGTGATGCCCAATATGACCTACAAGTCAGTTGTGACAAGGTAACTAAGTGCTTGGACACATCCAGGAAGTAAATCTGGAAGACCTTGGTCTTAGCTGAATAGCTCAACTGGAAATGAAGGCCTTACAAACACAGAGTGTTTCCTAAGTAGCAGCTGA
Organism: Strix uralensis; assembly: GCF_047716275.1. NCBI lineage: Eukaryota > Metazoa > Chordata > Aves > Strigiformes > Strigidae > Strix > Strix uralensis. The sequence goes on from NC_133973.1 coordinate 124,534,462, forward strand.
TTTGTTACATATGATGCCAGGTAATGTTTTCGATAAGGCAGTTTGTATCAGAGCATGTTATTCTGCTTAATATCAAGGTGATATGAGTCACTGCAAACCACAGTTTAGGATATGAGCATGTAATTGAACAAGAGTCATCGAAGATAAATAAATTGTCACCAGTCAGCTGAGCTACTATAAATTATGTCTATGTACTTTAATCTTTTCAATCTGTAAACTAGAACACACTGATTAAAAGCCCTGTGAAGGTGGTTTGACCATTCATTTAATGATCTAATACGTGGCTAATTAATTGCACACTATTTATTTATTTGTCGTACCAGTAAAGTTAAACCTTCATAGAAGGTTTCATAATTTCATGACATCTTGGCTAAAGCTGTTTCATATGTTCTCTAAAAGGTATATACTTCTCCAACCTCTCTCTTAATATTCTGTCACTCTTCTATGACACTTACTTTCTTTTTCTGCCACATGCTAGTGTCAGAGAGCTTGTTGAGCATGCAGTATCTCCTTTCTCCTCTCCTCTCCTCTCCTCTCCTCTCCTCTCCTCTCCTCTCCTCTCCTCTCCTCTCCTCTCCTCTCCTCTCCTCTCCTCTCCTCTCCTCTCCTCTCCTCTCCTCTCCTCTCCTCTCCTCTCCTCTCCTCTCCTCTCCTCTCCTCTCCTCTCCTCTCTCTCTGTCCCTCCCCTCCCCTCCCCTCCCCTTTTCTGTTTTCTTGAGACTCTTATGCTTCTTATCAAAATGACATCTTACCTAAGATATCTATATAAGAAACAGAATTAAGACACAGATACATCAGTAGTACTATGCAGGCTGCCATGTAGTGACAAGGTTGCACAAAGAAGTAATCACAGGCTTTGCTTTAGGAATGTACCTTAGGCAACAATCCCTCAGTAGTTCATCTGATCATTTAAACTCCTTTATCATTTGTCACAATTATATATTATTGCCCTTTGATCAATAGAAACAAAAATAAAATATGTTTCCTGAACTAAGTTAGTTAGATGCTCCACAATATGGATTGATTTCTTTAAGCAATCTAATAATTGCTTCTCTTTTTAACTGACCTTCTTAGGGCAAAAGAAATTACCACCAAGCTGATACTGAAACTACAAACAATCAAACCTGTGAAAGCTGTTAGTTTGGAAGTTATGGGTAATTGGGTAGTATTACTAGTGCAGCAGGGAAGAAGAGCAGGACAGCTTCTCTTCTCATATGGACTGCTGACTGTATAACATATGAGAGAGAATCAGATGTTAGACCATGTTATCTAAGCCTTCAGACATACTAACTATAGTAGTATGCAATCCTTTTAAAAAAAAAAAAAATCCTGAAAGGCAGATATTTCCATTTAAGTCAACTGAACTTTCTCACAGGACAGGTTTGGGTGTCCTACCAAGGAACCATACTTCCTCCTACATTACTACTAATGAATTACACAGTATTTGTAAACCTTAAAGCCGTGATTGACCATAATCACAGGCTTACTTTTAGACAAAAAAAAATTGCCACAAGAAAACACTAGGCTCTGTGATAAAGATATTGAGTAGTGTGGGCAAAATCAACCCTGGAGAGGTTAAAAAAAAAATTCTGTCTGGAGGAGTTTTGAGCACTGAATACAGGAATTCTCCATGTAATAGGAAAACTTGTGTTAGAAGAAACAGACTTGTTAGGAACTGCCCTTGTGGTAAGTTACCATAAAGCAGTTGCAACAGTTACTCAAAGACAGTCAGACATAAAAGAAGACATGGGGCAAAAATGTTAGAAAGAAGTAATTTCAAGCTCATGGTCTGCATTTGGTGGAGCAGACTAAACACATAATATGTTTTTACCAGCAAGGAGAGAATCCAAGCTTCTGTAGAATATATGCTGTATGAAAAATAATGTCTGGATTTCATACTGAAGTTGACCAACTAATTAGAGACTGTGAAATGAAAACTATGAAGACGGCTGGTCAGATTTTAATATTATGAAATTTATATTATAAAATGATGTAAAGAATGATTTGGATATCAAAGGGAAAATCTGAAAAAAAATCCACAGATGATGTACTTATAGAAAAACAGTTTCTGCAGCGATATTGACAGATGACCAACAAATGGCTTAGAACAAGAAGATCAGTAACCTCAGAGGTGCTGAAAGGATTGTTACTGAATATAAGGTATTAATTTACAAAGGAACTGACACAGCCAAAGAACCTTACTACAAAAAAATATTGGGTCAAATTCTGCATATGTGAGTCTGCAGTATTTCAGGAGGAATATCTTATTCATACTTGTTGGGTTCTAGATGGTTAGCATTATATATTATAAAAGTAGCTTGTTTTCCCCCACTTCAGTGAGAGTTATAGTTGCTTTTACCAAAAAGAGCTGAGTTTTTTCTGTCTGAAAATCAAATCCTATGAAAATTTCTCTGTCACATAAGTATGATATGTTGTTCTGATGCCATACTTGTAAAAAGAGGTTGACAAATCTGAAAGGTTTTAGAGAAGATTTATGAGATTAATTTGCATTACAGAAATCATTTTACAGTGATAAACGCCTAAATCTAAGAAAAAAAATTCTGATGAAGTTAAAGGTGAGAAAAGGAAAAAGACTTTTCCATCATTTCCGTTTCTTAAAAGAAAATATCTGAGCTTCTGAATTAATCTCCTAGTGAGTCTAGCTGACCCTGCGAATAAACATTATGTGATTGTTTAAGTTCATTCCTATAAATGGTCTCCTTGAAGTCAGTGGGTATATTCAACTGATTTAAATATGTGCATAAATATTTTTATACATTGGAAAATGATTTTTAATGGATTTCATGCATAGATTGTTTACACAAAAAATAATAGCAAACTAAGAGATAGTCTTAGAAAAGATAAAGAAGAAAAAAATAGTGAAGGCTTTTCGGTTATGTGTGGGAAAGAATAGGAAAATTATACTAGATTATTGCAGTGTTATCACTTTAATAATGATTGAAGAAATCTCATTTGAAGGACTGACATTTCAGGAGAGGGTATGTAAATACCTGAGAATTGCATCCATGTTATCAATATAATTTAATATAAACTATTTTGTTTAATTCACTGTTACCCATTTCACATGTTTCGCACTCTAAGGAGATGAAATGGGATTTTTATCAGTGTAATTGCAAATTATTGACAAGAACAACTACAGTGGTAGCACACATTCATTTTGTCCAAGTCAATTACTACTAAATATTACATGGTTCCAGTTAACAATACAAGCATGTATTGTAGGTTAAAATTAACTGTGATTAAGCTAATTCCAAAAATATCATGTTAGAATATTTACACTTAATGATTCAGATAGAGTGATATCATAAATATGTATGGCCTACCAAATATGAATCAAAGGTAAGCAAACCTAAAATGAATGGTAGTGTGACTAAGTAATGGTAACTAGTCATTGAGGAGATTCGTGTGTGGTACTTTAAAGTAACAGTATAATGTTAATGCTGAGAAAGCCTTTTTTTAATTGTTTTTTATGCAAATGATTCTGAATGTAATAGAAAAACATTTCAAATTTTTATCCCTATTCAGGATTATTTTTTTCTTGGAATATAGGTGAGTTATTTCCTTCTAACACAACACCACAAAAGCAATATTTATGAGTGCTAAATTTTATTCTCAGTGTGGTGATCAGCTGCCTGATATCTCCTTCTGAGCTAGTCATCCTAATCTTCCTTTAAAGACAATGCAAACAAAGAGACACATCAAAGGCCTGGTTCATTCAACATATTTTAGATGTCAACTTGACGTGAATGAATTGCATCCTAGTAGTGCAATAGATTAAGTAGGAAATCTAAACAATTAGATCGGTTGCAGCTGCCTATAGTGTAGATATCTGACATGAAACAAGAACGAATAAAGTGCATTTAGAGGTACTTTACTATTTCCTTGATCTTCAGACTGTTTTCTCAATATCATTATTTAGTCTACATGTCAAGATAAAATGGAGTAGAAGATGTCAAACGATTCCTCTGTTACATGAAGGAAAAGTAATAAAAGGCAAGTATAAAATCCCTTAACCGTGTTGGCCCTTTATTAGTAAAAGGTGAAGCAACAGTTTTTTACTCTTATCAGTACAGCAGGGAACTAACTAATTTTTTAAAAGGTACACAAGAGATTAGTATATGAGTGTAATACTTTTTCCAAATAATTTCCAAATAAAGGCAAATTCAATATTTAATTTCACAGACTTTCTTATTGTGGCACTAATTGTATTGTAAGACACTATTCCAGAAGGAGAAATATGACAGCTTTAAATTTAAAACAACTTGGATAAACGCATTTAATTTTACATCTAATGTGTTTCTTATTGTTCTGCAGTACAGAAAATCTAAGTTAAATGTAGTAAAGAATTTTACATTTACTTTTAAAAGAGCTTTACAATGTGGTGAACTCCCTCTTTTGCCTACCTGTTTAGTGATAACGTATATATGCAGGAAAACCTTCAGCTCAGTCTACTGATCCTGAGTGATAGACAAACTAATCTTCTGCATCTTGGGAAGACACTTATTGGAGAAAAGAGGGTGGCAGAAGTGCAACCATCATAATGCTGCATTGAATGTTCAGCTTCAGATGACTAGCAGACTGAATCCACCATGCATGAAAGAAGCCAGCTTTTCATATTTATTGCTTGTAACTTCAGTCGAAGTAAAAGGCTTTCAAAATAATGAGAAAAGAATGGAAGTGCCTTTGTTAAGCATTTACTTTACTGTATTGACTTTATAAAGAGTGTGGGAAACTATTTTCCTCTCTAGAAACACCTGTAATGTCAGAGAAGCAATGCCTTTGGGTAGGTATTGATTTTAAGCAGACAACACAAAAGGTGATTGCTATCATTAAACTTTCTCCTCAGCCTCACAAATGAAGCTTGAGCATCCTTTCTTTTAAACAACACCATTACTTAAACAATCCCGTTATTTGAGTGCTTCTTAGCTCTCTTAGTCACAGTTGTAAAGGAATTTAATAGATGCACATGATGGGATATATGTACAAAGTCTAGAATAGCTTCCTAATTAAAGGTGGAAAGAGGATTGATTTTTTTTTCTCATAACACTAATTTCTAGTGTACAAATAGTGAGAGTGATGGAAGAAACAAGCAAGTCCTAAACTCTCAAAATAATTTTTTGTAGTCATGCTCTATTAAATTGCAATTCTATCAGTAATTTTTTGGACATACCCTAGAAAATTTAAATACACTCATATATTTTAGTGTTTATAATCAAACAACACAAATAGCAGCTGTTGATTTACATACCTATCATAAAAAAATAACGTGAAATCTATTGCATGTGAAAGGATCTCATTTGTGTCTCATCACTTCACTTAACCCAACTATCTCATTGTTTCATACATGAGGTTGTACTGCAGTACTGTTTAAGTTCCTGATGTCTTGTTAGGCACTATTAAATCTCTACTCTTTTGAACACACTCCTATTGCTAGTCTGTTAGAAAGAAATGGTTTTGCCCCCCTATCTGCATTTGTCGTCATTTAAAATACTACGTGAATGGCACTATGACATAATCAATATGATAAAGAAAATCCAAACTGTTGAACAAATTCTCATTTGGCAAGTAAAGCAGTAAAACAGTGATTTCTGACCAACAGTCCTGGAATCCTCAGTGAGTCATGAAGAGATGTTACAGAAATATGTACCTGGTCAATAGAAGGCTATTGCTTTGACAAGGATTTCAATTAAATGCTTGAGTCTGAAGATGCTGGCTGGGTGTAAACCATGACAGTCATCTATAACAACCTCTGAGAGATGGCAGAAATTAATGCTCTGATGTTTGGAAATAACTATTATAGAAAAACACCCAAACACCTTGCTGATTCAAGAAGCCAAAGGCAAAGGAAGTCAATACAATTTAAAATAATGTGACAATGAAAAATAATGTAATACAGTGACCTCTCATCAGAGAACAGAAATCGGTTCTTTCAAAAAGTTTAGTTTGAAAATTATTAATCTTTGAAATGATTAATACAACATAAATAAGGTTAAGTCCATCAGCAGAGCAAACAGAACACATTTACTGAAAATAAAACTACACCCATTTATGCCAAAAATGTATTTTTTGATCATTAGTTTGACATTACTTTTGTTTATCCCAGCCTTGATTTAGGTCCATTGTTTTCTAGTGAACTTAAGGGTTGTGTTCTTGGTCACTGGGGTCACTGGGAAAATAAATTAAATTCCAGATTTACTGTCTCTACAGTGTTTCTTAAGTGTGATTTTGTCTTCTTACATTACTGCAGTGAAATTCTAAAGAATACTTGTGAACCTTTCCTGAAACATTTTGTAGGCAAAGACAATGACTGGTCAGTCTTGTTAGATCTTATAGACACTGCATTTCAGTAGAGCTGGCATGGACGCTTATGGGACAGTGCCTGGAGAGAAGGCATGTCTAATACATCAGCTATGAAGGAGATGCTAACTCTGCTTGCCTCCAGCAGACTGCTCAATAGGTCTTTGGTAAAATAGCTGTTGTCCTGCCTTTTTCTTATATAATGTGAAATGTAATCTCCAGAATCATTAACTTTATGTAATCTTCGTAGGAAAAAAAAAAAAAAAAAAAAAGAAAAGAGAGAGAGAATGAAAGTGAAAGAAAGTGTTTAAATGTTTAAATAGATTTTGGTTAAAGCCAAGTGTCTATTGCTCAGCTAGCCTCATCTTAAGCATCTACCTTAATGTATCTCAGGTATGAAAAGTCTCAGTGAAGGTTCAGATATCTTATTGTGCCCTTGTTTTTTATCTTCATGTGTAAATAAGAAAAAACAAAGAAGTGATGTGTTTGAGGATATACATATGTATGTATTTGAGAATATATTCCAAGGTTGTTTTACAGAGTGTCTACACTAGTCAATTATATCAATGACGAGAAAATGCACTGAGTATTTTTAAGCATTCTGAGAAGAGCTCTGGTACACTTGCAGTGTGTAAGTGGTTGGCATCACCTTTACTATGGAATGATGGCTTGTCATTCAGAAAGCACAGAGCCAAACAACCTGAAATTGGGTTCTTTCTCATTTGCTTATGCAATATGAATATTTTCATGTGGCAGCTGGTTCCAGCAAGCTTTCACAGGAGTCTTAAAAATGTAAGTTTTCTACAGATGAATTCTAGCCCGTATATGGCCTCAAATTGCTTAGCTAGATGTGGAGGTCAAGCTTAGTATGTCTTCAGATCTGAGAGGAAGGTTTCAAGTATGGCTCACAACAGCAAAAACTGGCAGAACAATGTAGGACATTCCTCTTCAGAGTGAAGAGCAGGACAAACTCTGTAAGCGCAACTCGCAATTTTAGGGTTAACATATAAATGCAAATTTGAAATTCAGTTTAAGTACAGTGGACTAAAATAATTTCCATTTTCTCCATACTCTATCTTATAGCAAAGAAATTTGCCCACACTATCTGTATAATGTGTGATTTTTCCACAAGGTATGCCTATTCTTACTGGTTGAATCACAGAAACAGTATCAAAAGGAGGACATTTACAATTCCTTTACAAATCTTAATGTAAGTAACTTCTGAAAGAACAAATGCAATAGACAAATAATATTTATTAGGTTCCCATGCATGTTATCTATCCCCCAAAACTTGTCTGTGGTATTAATTTGTTCTTTCATAAATGAAGTATGGCATGTGCAAGAGGAGATAGATCTGAACCTTATGATCCAGATGATCCATAGCAATGATGGTCAGGTGGTGAGCAGGGGAGAACATGCTCTTCCTAGATGCTAGACATCAAGGTTTAGAAGGGGAGAATAAGGAGGAATCTGCTTTTTGTTTGAGCCTGGATGACCTTCAATATCTCCACTGGTAAGCAGTGTTTGTGCCAGATCCATGGATGGACTGGCAGAGCTGCTTTCATCTTTTGTCCTCCTACAAAGAATGGTGGCTGATGGAGCCAGAGCTTTCACTGCAATTTGACCTTCAAATGCCACAGTGTCATGCAATGAGATGATGTAAGGCCCAGTTTGTAGCTGTTTCCTTCCACTTGCATCATACAAGCTTATAAATCTGTCTTTCATCTATTCAGAGCCCATGTGAAACCACTATTTTAAAACTAAAGCTGATATTTCTTGAGGATACATTATGTTTTATACCCATTAACTATACATTCAGCCAAATTCTGTGAACCTGAAGAGACAGCTTGTCATTTAGATACTCTGTCATATCAACAAGCTCACAGTACTGGGGGAAAAGTCCCTTACTGTTCTCATGCTTTACTTTTACTTTTTCCCCTAAAGAAATATCAGCTGCTGAATTTCTTAAAGTAACAGTAAACGCCCCTTAGTAATAAGTTCAAAAATCTAAAGCTAGATGTTTAATGTTCTATTTTTTGTTCTTCCTACAGTGAAGGACTCAAGTCATCCTTAAATGAATTTTCTATATTTAAATCAATACAAAGAGGTATTTTTTTTCTTCCAGTTTCTCTGTGTAATCTATACTGGTGTCAAAGGGCTTTCTGTGAGTCCTATCTCTCAGAACATGGAAATACATGTCTTTGCTTGCCTTCTGAATAAACTGAAAATACGGCAATTCACAGCCCTACCCTGCAGTAAATTTCACTTAAGTGCAACAATATAAGCACATGGTGCTTATTGTAATACCAAAGTCAAAGTTATTTAACAGATGGAGGGACATATAGAAGCAGGAAGTCAAAAGGAGCATAGGATCAGAGGATAACTCACAGTGGAGGAGACCTCAGGAAGTTGCTGGTCCAATAACTTGTTTAAGCAAGGTCATCCTAAGGGTTAGACCCAGTTGGTTGGAGCTTCATCTAGTTGGTCTTGAAAACCTCCAAGGATAGACACTGCACAAGCTCTCTGGGGAATCTCTGCTACTGCTTAGCTGTCCTCATGGGGAAAATGTTTCTCCTTACAATTCTCACTCCAGTTTGTGCCTGTTTTCTCTTTTCATCCTGGTAATCCCTACTTTAAAGAGTCTGGATCCATCACCATGTTAACCTCCCTATAGGCACTGGGGAGATGCTGTTAGGTCCCATGAAGCTGTTGCTGCTGCAGGATGAACAACTCCAGCTCCCCCAGACTCTCCTCACAGGGCAAGTGCTCTAGTCCCCACAATCTTGGTGGATCCTCCCTCTAGTCAATCAATGGTTTTTCTTTACTGGCGGGTCTGAAACTGGACACAGTATCAATTCCTTATCTCATGGAACAAATGGATCTCATCAGGAGGGACTGTTTTCTGCTAAGTGTCTGAGTCCTGAATTTTAATGTATTAAACTTTACCCTATTACTGCTATAATTACTTAAAGAACCTTTAAAATAATTTGAAATTGTTATTAAAATAATTGAAATAGAAGTACATCCTTGCCTCAATATTTATAAATAGACTGTAATTTAGGTACTGTAACAGAGTCAGTCAGAATCTCTTAGTGCTAAAACCATGAGCCTCTACAACTTGAGTAAATGGGCACCCTTTAATGTTGACAAATACAAGGATCTCCAGGGACAGTTGTGACATTCAACACTCTGGCAACAAGTTTCATTTCTATCAGACAAATTACCTAATACAGTCACTGTGTGGTCCCTGTTAGAGACAGGAAGACGCTATTTATCTCTGTAAGTTTAGGTTTTTCTCTCATTTACATCAGTGAGGATTTTATCAATACTATCTCCTCAGAAATCATGCTTTGAGTAGTCCATTTATTTTGTTGTCATGTTTTTGTCTGAATCCTTCCTGGGCATTCAACTGTTTCTACTGAATTAGTACCAAGAAATGTAAAACCCCAGGTATACTAATACCAGAACAACATAGGCCTCCCAGAGGGACTGTCTTTCTAAAAAGGATCTGAGAGTTCAATAGGTAATTACATTAAGCCCTTTATGGACCAGGTCTCTATGAGCTGATTCTCCTGTATACTTTGTGTCACTGAAATAAATGGTTACGCAGATATAACCCCACATGTAGATCATTTTCCTCATGCCTTTGTTATCTAAATAGGCAAAACCCAGAGGCACAGGTTAACGTGGGATATAAATATTTACCAACAACCTAATGTTGTGTAAAGCACAGTGTATAAGATAGAGAAAAATGTATTTAATGAAAAGTGTTGGTGATAAAATAAACTACAATTATTAATCCATTGAAACTGTAGATGAAAAGGATCAAATTAATCCCTTATATCACTCCATTAACTTCACAGAGTATCACAAAGGGTAAATTTAACAACTGTATATTCAGCTGAGAACTGAATGATATCTTATTTATCACTTTGTGACTCTACTTTTGTGTCAGAATCAGTATTACTGCAGAGCAGCAAGAGAGTACAAAACAGCCATTTGTGAATGATGCATATATATGAAATACTTATACTGGGAAAAATATTGTCAGAGGATAATAATTCACAAAAAAATACTTTCTGGGTTTCAGATTACAGTGCCAGCCAGAAAAGTTATTTTGAAGATATTTAATTGATCACTAGCATCTGAAGTCTGTCCAAAGTCAGTCACTGTTCTTAAACCCATGTAAAGTGAACCTTGCTTTTTACAGTATGCAATGTACAGAAGAAGCAGGGCTTCAACATACACGGGTTTTGTGCAGAGGGTTTAAAAGGGTTTCTATGGACATCCTGACTGGAGAGCAGTTCTGCATTTTCCATTGGGTAGAAGTACACCAACAAGAAGATCATAAGTCATTTTTTGAAATAACTGTGTATTCACAGTGTATATAATTATCAGAGGGAGCTCAAGCCACCTTTTCCATCTTTTATGTTTTATCCTCATAGAAAAAAATAAAAAAGGCATCTTATGCTGCAGCCAGATTTTTTGTACTCTTTTTCTGTTTGGAGTGCAGTAGGTGTGGACAGCCAAATTTGAGTCACAGGTATCCAGCCTGCTATTCGCAGCAAATTAACTTGAATTCAGACTTGGAACTGGAGTCTGACTTTGGCCAATAAATTTATTTTCCTTTCTCCTCCATAAAACTGTCATAGAAAAATTTAAGTTTGAAGGAACCTCTGGAGATCATTTATAACCCCCTGCTAAAGGCAGGACCAGCTTTGATCACACTGCCCTGTCTGATGAAGTTTTCAATGTTGCCAGGGAACCTCTCTGCCAGAAGAGCAGAGTTAGCAAACTGTCTCTTGGGGCCACACAATTTAGGACTAAAATATAGGGAAGATAAAAATATATTACTAATAATTTTGGTTATGTTAATGGCCACTTACTTCATGTCTAAATGTCTAAATTTGCTTTATATGGTTAGACATGGCAAGGTTAGTACAATGATTGTCACAGAGAATAAATCAGGTATCTCATATGTAGTTGACTGGAGAAGAGAAAATGCATGAAAGTAAATTTCAGAGATCCAGTGAGTAAAAAGATGGTATGTCAAAGTCAAGCAGCTAATCAGACTATATACCCTAAGGTATACCAATAAATCAAGTTGTCAGGAGCACTCCTAATGAAGGACCCTTTGTGGAAGTTTTACCTTTACTGTCTTCAGCTAGTATTTGGCAAGTGAACAACTGCCATGTTGCTCCCAACTGTAAATGCAAAAGAGTCAAAAATATAGAATGCAATCTCTAGGTACATTAAGAAGTGATAAATGCAGAAATGACCATTGCAATCATCTACTGTAACTCCTGTGTAGCATGAACTATAGGATTTCTCTAAATTAACCGGTGTTTAAAATAGACATCTCTTCCAGAAAAAAAAAAAAAAAAAAAAGGAAAAAAAAGAAAAATTTGCACTACTTTCCTAGCCATGTTCTTCCAGTGGTTATTTTTTCTCCCTGTGAAGTTGCAGCTTATTCCCAATTTTCAAAATTACCTTTAGGTTTAAAATGCTGAATTTTGTTACTGCTTCACCTTCTACATTGCATTTTTATTGCCTATGTATCAGTAACCTTCCTTCACAGAGTTAAAAAAAAATAATAATTTTTTTTAGAACAAATTCTAGTTTTCCACTTGATCTTCCAAATACTCTTCCATTCATCAACATCCTTTTTAACTTTTTTTAACTTTATAATCCCAGAAGTGATAGGGTGGAGAGGAAGATCAGGAATCTTCACACTGTAAGTTTGGAAAGAATAATCTTGATTTTTGATTAAGAGTTCCCATAAAATGGAAGCTGAAATAACTCAAAATAGTCATTTCCTTCAATGAAAAATGCCACAGCCAGAGACACACTGCCACCAGGGGCTTATCCATAGCATAATGTGAGCCATGAAGGAGCAACAAAGAACATCACCCAAGGAAACATTGTACCACATCTTAAAGCTAATGAATGCCAATAATACAAGATTCTTTTCATCATATTAGACAGAGGAGTTCAAAAATCCTGACCCTGCTAAGTCTCAGATGGGAAATCCTACAGTTTGACAGAGAAAAGAAAGTAAACTGCTGCTGAAAACTTACAATCAATTTTTTTCTCATGAACATTTTATTATTTTAAATCCAACGGAGCTCTATGTGAGCAGTTGAACTCCATGGGAAGATCTGTGTTCTGGTCACAGAATATCTGTCTGTTTTATGTAAGTTAGAAGAAGCTGTGTGTCAGTCCAGTTCCTTGGTAATTTCTATCGTTTTTCAGCAGACTTAAGAAAAACAGTTGTGATGACAGGCATAGACTAAACAGATTGCTGTGTAGCAGGAATAGGTGGATTTTTCTTGATATTCCTCTCACAGGAATAGAAAGAAAAACTTATATCCACTAACCCTTGGGACATTTTAAATATTATTCTCATTAAAATCTTCATAAGAATTGCAGCTTTTTAACTCATCTAGCTGAACCTAGCAGGAGACAGTCCACTAAATTCAACATTTTACATCTGTTCTTTAGGTTCTAAAAGAATCAAGGATTCATTTTCTGACAGTAAATAAATTTGTGGTCAAATTTTTGAGGAGAAACCAGTCCCTTGAAAGTTCTGAATAACCTCAAGATGCAATAGCAAAGAATTTCTTATGAGTTTCACTTGTGAATTTCTTGAGGAGGACAGATTATTTAAGATTTAAGCTCACAAAAGCAAATTTGGAGGCTAAGAGTAGACAATTACTATTACAAGACTTTGCACGTTCTGTGGTTCAAATCTCCCTCACCTTACACATTCTTCTACCAAAAGATCTTGATGTGTTTCTCAGCCTTGGAATCTGCCCCTATTATCTGGTTCTGCTTCCTTTATAAAACCTTGGGCAAACATGGTCCAAGAGACAGAGTAGAGACAGTCAATAGCATAAAGACATGGCAAATAAACCAGTCCTATACAGAGTGGCATTAAGTACAAAAGTCTGGGAATAATGATTGACTCAGAAGTTTAAAATATATATATATATGTAGATGTTTATATATATATATGTGTATCTGTGTGTGTCTATATTCATATTGATCAGCTAGAAAAATATAAAGCGTATAATTGTATTTTAAATACACACATATGCATATATATGGCTTTTGTGACATTTAATTAGTGGATTGGCAACAATTTCAACAGGGACACCGCTCACACTAATCTGAGTTTACATTCTGAGATCCAGACCTAGGTGTATACAATATGATGTAGAAAAAAAAAAAAAAAAAGGCAGTAAACTGCCAGTTTTAGGCTATCATAAATTATAGCAGAGCTGAAAAAGTGGTGTTACACCATTGCACAAATATCTTTTACAGGTAGGCTGAAAAATCTGCGTTCAAACTCTAAGGAGCTTCAGGGAAGAGAATAAAATGATACATGTGCTATGGTTACTACAGAGATGTGAATTATCAGCTGCTTCTGTTCTTTTAAGGATGAGATTGTGAGATATGGACCTCAAGATCAGGAGGAAAAAAATCCATTGGTATAAACCCAGGAAACATTAAGTTGTGCAAATTCATGCAAATGGAATGAGGGTTCACAGTCCTTATGATTAGTAGAGCTTTCTTCCTCATGATAGTTATGACAACAACTCATAGCAGTTCAGGATGAAAGAAAAATTATTGCAAAATACATTAAGAGACTTCCTAGTGTTACTTTAATGCTCCCAATACAGCTATATTTATTTAACACTTGGGGAAAAGTGCAGTATGAACTGACATTGCTTGAAAGAATGAACATCTGAAAAGTATATAAGAATAGTGTTTCTGTTGTTAATTGGGGTTATTAGAAACATTTTTGCCTCAAGCTTTCTTTAACGTTTTCTGGTGTTTCTGAATATGAATGGAAAGAGTGATAGAAGAGGTGGGAAAGAATCATAATGTGGTGAAGAAATTATGCCACTTTTTCTCTCCAGTCATATTTGTAAAGGTATGTGGAAGGAGACCGTCTACTTCTTTAAATATCAAGAGTTAAGGGTCAAGGACCTTTCTCAACGTAAAAAGGGATAATAAGAAAAGGAGTAAGCCATAAACAATACATATGGGTCAGTGATAAGACCCGAATCAGGTCAATCACACTAATTGATGAGGGCAAGTGAGATTGTGAGAACATTTATTCCAGCAAGGCTGTTTGACGGGGGACCTTGTCAACTGGGAAACTAAAGGGGGAAACCAGAAACAACATCTTCAGAGACACAGACCTGACCAAACAAATGTGGAGGCAATGACAGGAAACAAACCTCATGAGTTACACTAACGTGATGGGCTATCAAGAAACCACAGACATCACTTCCAGAAAGATCAACCTTGACTTTGCAACACATGATTGTAAACTATGGCAGGCAGGGCGTCCGTCCTGATTTTCTCAGGGGGATGTGTGAATGTGCAGTGCCTGAGGAATGAGTGCGTGAGTGATGCCTGTTTGACAGGGAGCATAAAGTTGGACCAGATAGCTAATGTGGGACCTGTGTAGTGGGAAAGGGGATTCAGGATATGGGCAGGGGTGGCAGGTGGACAGAGGCTGTGCTGGTATTTAAGGGATCTGAAAATGTGAATGTGCTTGTGAACTTGGAGGATGTCGTGTGTGTGCCTGCACTAGTGAACTTCTACCTCTACCAGCTGAAAAGCAGGAGGACACTTGCCTGTCTGCGTTTTATGTGAGTCCTGTGTGTTGGTAGTGTTGAAGGTAGTGCCTTGTCTGTGGCAATCTGTGTGACCAGCTGTGTCTGTGTCCTGGGTGTGTCTAGGCACCAGGCTGGGCTCCAGCAGCCAGTCAGGAAGGTCCTGAGCTGGAGTGGCTGGAGGAGGCAGCTAGGTTCATAACATCCCTTAACAATATTCATTTCTCTATTCCTACTTTTGATGCCAAAAATAGGAATAGGATTGCATTTTGCATAAAAATATTTAAGCTTTTAACTCTTGGGAATGAGAGTTTAGGTAATGATTTGAGCAGAAGTCATGTAGATTAAATGTTGGGACAGCACTAATATGAGCACAATGCTCTTTTAAATGTGCCTTAGCTTTGCAAATATAGAAAAGAATCCAGAATAATCAAGTAAGAAGACACTTCTCTTACTTGTGTTTGCTATGACTACAAAGCAGAATGCTGGTTTCATGTCACTAGCAGGCTAGTTCAAACACCTCAGAGTTCACACTCATTGCAAATCATGTTCAAGATGATGGATAAATATTGGTCAGTACTTTCTACTGAGCTGTTTGTTCCCACAGTCTAGAGCATAGAAGCCCTTGGATGTGAGACACTTTGTACATACTCTGCATATGTAAACCAAGGCATGTGACATACTATTTAGAAGCCTCTGCCAACTGCAGATCTTTTCTGCTTGCTAGGTCAATTCAATCATTTTTCTGTATTCTCTCATACAATCTTTAAGCATTAGAAAAGCCCACACAAATTCCACTCCCCATTACATTGCCTATCTTCACAATTTGACTTAATGGCCATTTCTGTTGAGTTTTTTTCAAAACATTCCATAGTACTCCAGTGATTAAGAATACCTATCACTTAAAGCACTAATTCTAAACTTTGCGTGCAGTCTTCCTGAGATTTTTATTTCCCTATTTCTTAGCTTTAATTTGTTTTGTTAATCTTTCAGTTAACCACGTTTTCGTAGAATCATAGAATCACAAAATCATAGAATGGTTTTGGTTGGAAGGGACTTTAAAGATCATCTAGTGTAACCCCCCTGCCATAGGAAGGGACTAGAACAGGTTGCTTAAAGACCCATCCAATACGACCTTGAACACTTCCAGTGATGGGGCATCCACAACTTCTCTGGACAACCTGTTCCAATCTCATCACCCTCATGGTAAAAATTTCTTCCTTATATCTAATCTAAATCTACCCTCTTTCCATTTCCCCTTGTCCTATCACTATGGGCCCTGGTAAAAGGTGTCTCTCCATCTTTATTCTGATATACTGGAAGGCTGCAATAAGGTCTCTTCAGAGCCTTCTCTTCTCCAGGGTGAACAGCCCCAGCTCTCTCAGCCTTTCTTCATAGGAAAGGTGTTACAGCCCTTTGATCACTTTCATGGTCTTCCTTCTGGCACTGATCTAACAGGTCCATGTCTTTCTTGTGCTGGGGGCCCCAGAGCTGGATGTAGTACTTCAGAGGGCGTCTCACAAGAGCAGAGTAGAGAAGGAGAATCACTTCCTTCAACCTGTTCACCACACTTCTTTTTTATGCAGTTTAGGACACAACTGGCTTTCCAGGCTGCAAGTGCACATTGCCAGCTCATGTCCAATTTTTCATCCACCAGTCAAGTTTGCTGATGATACCAAACTGGGAGGTGCTGTTGATTCTGTTACAGGACAAGAGGCCTTACAGAGGGATATGGATAGATTGGAGCATTGGGCAATCATCAGTGGTGTAAAATTTAACAAGATGAAATACTGGATTCTGCACCTGTGACAAAGTAATGCCAGGCACAAGTATAAATTGGGAAAGGAGTGGCTGAAGAGCAACCCTACGTAAAGGGATCTGGGGTGCTGATTGACAGCAGAGTCAATATGAGTCAGCAGAGTGCTCTGGCAACCAAGACGGCAAACTGCATCCTGGGGTGCATCAAACATGGTATAACCAGACAGTCAAAAGAGGTGATTATCCTGATGTATTCAGCATTGGTGAGGCGTCACCTTGAATACTGTGTGCAGTTCTGGTCCCCGCAGTTTAAGAAGGATGTGAAGGTCCTTGAATGCATCCAGAGGATGGCAGCATGTCCTCTGAGGAGAAGCTAAAGACTTTGTTTTTTTCTAGTCTGGAGAGAAGGAGGCTGAGGGGTGACCTCATTGTTCTCTACAGCTTCCTGAGGAGGGGAAGTGGAGATGGAGGTTCTGATATCCTCTAGCTGGTATCCAGTGACAGGAAGCGGGGGAATGGCTCAAAGCTGCACCAGGGAAAGTTCAGACTGGACATTAGGAAGCATTTCTTTACTGAGAGGATTGTTAAACACTGGAACAGGCTTCCTAGAGAGGTGATTGATGCTCCAAACCTGTCAGTGCTACACAGTGACCTTAATAACATGCTTTAACTTGATCAGCCCTGAAGTGGTCAGGCAGTTGGACTAGATGATCATAGGTCTTTTTCAGCTGAACTTTTCTTTTCTTTCTATTCTATTCTATTCTATTCTATTCTATTCTATTCTATTCTATTCTATTCTATTCTATTCTATTCTATTCTATTCTATTCTATTCTATTCTATTCTATTCTATTCTATTCTATTCTATTCTATTCTATTCCATTCCATTCCACTCTATTCTCCTGTGATGGGTGGGACTTCATTCCCTCAGTCCCTGCCTTGAGATTCAGGGACTCAGGAGATGTGAGAAGAGCAATTGCCAGTGTAAAACCAAGGCAAAAAAGGTCTTGAGTACCTCAGCTTTCTCCATGTCAGTTGTTGCCAGATCCCCTGTCTCATTTATGATGCTTATACAGTATTGCAAACAATTGGCCCTCAGTTTGCTATGTTTGGCCTCTTCATTATTACAGAAAAGGTAGTTGTGTAAAATAATATTCTTCTGTGTCCCCCAAATCTAGAACATGTTAGAGTTTGGGAGCACTTACATAAGTGGTAATCAGTTTTCTGCTTATATTTCAGTTATAAATGCTACAGACCTTTGGTATCTTACTCAAAGTTCTTGTGGGTAACAATCATTTGAAAACTAGATGACAGCTAAGAAGCTGTCCTAGGTAGTACTTTAGCATTATTTTGTTTAACAGTATATATACAGAAGATAGAAAAATCACCTAGCAAGAAGTTCAGTGTGAATATCCTGGAAGTGCCAGATCAGACCAAACACACTGTTTCAAAAAGGAACCAGGTTTTTTTGACAGTCTTACATTCTTCCAGGCAATTCTAGCTTCTGCACTTCATTGTAAAGTGTTTCCACTATTTTTCTTTAAATAAAATATATTGCAGTGCAATCTACTTATTGAGTCTGAGATTACCACAGTTCTTTCACACCTTCAACCCCTTTTTGTCTTAATGTGCATTTTTGAGATGAGAATGATGAGGTAGCATCTGCAAGAGTTTCCATGAAAAAGGAAAAGAAAAATACAATTTATGTAAACTAAAAGTGTTCTACTTTTACCAAATAAGCTATGCAAAGAACTGCATAAAAGTAAATAGAAGTTTTATAAATCAAACCTTAAGTGCCTAAATGCATTCCCATTTCAAGCAGTAATTTAAAGACTTGAAGCAGAAACATCGTCTTTGCAGCCATTATAATTCAAACACTGAAACTTGTAAACTTTTTATTATAGCCCTTTTTCAAAATGCTTATGCTTAATGTAAGAAAAAGTATTTTTACTTCTGGTAATCTGTGCTATCAGAGAAGTACCAACAGTGAATGTAATGTTGCTCCCTGTAGGTATGTTACTTGTAGGCTATGTCTATAAAATATAGAAAAATTACAATTTTTGTAATTACTTCAAACTTAATTTCAGGTATCATAACATGTAAATCTTTCCCAGCCTGAGTGTTTATTCACAAACTGATGTGCACCTCAGATAACTTATATGAAGTCAGTAAATGAGACCCTTCTAATGGCAAAACAACCCATGGATACAAATTCCAGATTGCATGTCCCATAGATGTGATAACACAGATCACATTGAGATGTGAGATGCTCACTAATGATTTAGTTTGGAAACAAATTCTGAAGATGTTGCCTGCTGGATTCTATCTCTGAAAATCAATGTCAATGCTTTCGTCTCTCTCCTTCACACAGAGACAATAATTATTATCGCTGAAGAGAGTGAAATGTCTTTAACATACAAATTACCTGTATTTAAATCTCTGCCTATTTATTTATTTTTACCAGAGTATTCCTAGGAATTTATGTTAGCAAATGACTCAAATGAAAAAAAAAAAAATCAAGTTTAGAGAATATGGATGCACAGGTAACCACAGTGAGAAGATATTTGGAAAAGCTTTTTCAAAAAGCCACCTTACTCATGTAAAACAACTTCTCTGATATATGTTTTCCCCTTTTTGAGTTGTACAGCAATTTTTTTTTTTTTTTTCAGTTCAGGATCAAAGTGTGATACTATTGTTTTACCCTCATTGTTTTATGAGAATGTGCTTTTCAGCTACTTTAAGATGTTGTTATAGCATTGGTTTATGTGTGCCAATATCGTGGTGCTCACAATGATCAGTATTTCAAAACCTCACAGGAGTTTGCAGCTCACAAACTGTTAATTCCCCGAAAGGTGACCCATTTTGTCAAACAAAATGACTGCCTGATTGAACTAACTCCAGTATAAATATTTCATCTCAGTATTAAGGTAGATTTGAGCAAAACCAGAATCAGAATCCTCTGGAATCTAAAACATTTACAAAATGAAGACTTATCTTCCAGCATATTGCAGCACTGACCTAGTTTGCATGTATTTTCATAGCAACTACAGATATATCAGTCTTTGCTTCAAAGATATCGATTGTAATTGCAATCTGGAAACAGGATCTGCTAAAATGGGTGAAAGCATTTTAAGACCATTAATAGAATCATAGAATCACAGAATCATAGAACTGTTTAGGTTGGAAAAGACCTTTATGATCATAAGAGTACAACATAGCACTGTCAAGTCCACCACTAAGCCATGTCCCTAAGTGGCACATCTACACTTCTTAAACACCTCCAGGGATGGTGACTCAACCACTTCCCTGGGCAGCCTGTTCCAATGATTGACAACACTTTCAGTGAAGAAATTTTTCCTAATCTCCAATCTAAACTTTCCCTGGCACAACTTGAGACCGTTTCCTCTTGTCCTATTGCTAGTTACTTGGGAGAAGAGACCAACTCCCACCTCGCTACAACCTTCTTTCAAGTAGTTGTGGAGTGATAAGGTCTCCCCTGAGCCTCCTTTTCTCCTGGTTAAACCACCCCGGCTCCCTCAGCTGCTCCTCATAAGACTTGTTAGTGAAATATAGTGAAAGAATTAGTGACAAATAGTGAAAGCATGAAGCTATATGACAGACATAATTTACAGATTTTTCAGCTGCTAAATCAGAAACAGTATTTCTTGCTTTTAGAAATCGTTTTGTTTGTGGTTTTTTACATCAGTGACTGATTCACTTGCCTTGACTGTTTTTCATTAACTGAGATAAGAATAAACAAGAACATATATGCAATGTCCTAGAAAATCCATCATATTTCAGGATACTCAATAACATTAAAATAAAAAAAGGAATAATACTTGGCAGCCTTGACTAACTGATGTAGACTGCTGAACACTGCCTTCATTACAATACACTGTCACAGGATGCTAGGCTCTAAATTAATAAAGACTGAAGACAAGAATTCTTTGTAACTACTGTGGAAAGATTGGCTATTTAAAAATAGAAACCATCTTGTATTTTACTGATCTCCATACATTTTTGTAGGAAGTAAAAGGACTGCAAAGCAAGCTTGTTAGATAGGGTTGTGAACAAATTATTGAATGTACAAAACAACTGATGTGAGGATTCATTATTATTTTCAAATAGAATGTCTCCTAGAAGATAAGATGAGCAATTTTAGGCACTGGTATATGTCTAAATATATTACCCAGAAAAACACATGTACTCTCAAAAAAATAATCTGTCTAGTAGGGATCTCTCCATCTTTCTCTGCATACCATGTAATCTTTTTACACAAACAATATGTTACTTTAGAAAATAACATATGACTGCCTTGAAAGTGAATGATAGGAGATCTACAGGAAAGATGGGGATGAACTCATCAGGGAGTGTAGTGATAAGATGAGGGGTAATGGTTTTAAACTGAAAGAGAGTAGGTTTAGATTAGATATAAGGAAGAAATTATTTCCCATGAGGGTGGTGAGACACTGGCACAGGTTGTCCAGAGAAGTTGTGGATGCCCCCTCCTGGAAAGTGTTCAAGACCAGGTTGGACGGGGCTTTGAGCAACCTGATCTAGTGGAAGGTGTCCCTGCCCATGGCAGGGGGGTTGGAACTAGATTATCTTTAAGGTCCCTTCATACTCAAACCATTCTATGATTCTATGATATGACTGTATCAAGTCTTTAAAATAAGCAATTTTCATTATTCTTATTACCTCAATTCAAAGAATCACAGAATATCTCGAGTTGGAAGGCACCCATAAGGATTACTGAGTCCAACACTCAGGATTTGTTTTATTTAAATTTATTTCAGTAAATATTTTATTTAAATAAAATAAGGTACTTGTGATGCTATGAAAGTAAACATTTGAATTTCATTCCCTTTCCTTCAGGTTTGAACAAATTTTATACATGCTTTAGATCTATGTCACTTAGGAATACTCAGCTGAGTTTGCTCCCAAATAATATGGGAATAATTTTATATGATAATTTACTGTCTTTCTTAAAAGGTCTTTGTAAAGCATGTTTCTTTTCACATTATTGGTCTGATACAAAGTTCATTTAAAACAGTCAGAGAATCCACAAATTTTGGGTCTGAATAGTTTTTCCATTGCCTCTTCCATTTCTAGTCTCCTTTACTCTACTCTCTTTTATGTAAATATTTTCCCTGGGGAAAATATATGTGCTATGGTCATCAGGTCAATACACTGAACAAGGATGATTTATTGGCTGTGGATCGGCTAGTTTAAGGAGAAGCTGTATGGAGAGCTTGGGATTGAAGAAAGGGAGGTAGTTTAGACAAAATAGCACTGCAACAGTGGCTGTTTCACTACAACTTCATCTGTGGCCTTACCTTCCTCATCAGATTATTTTCTTATAACTCCACTTCAACAGCTGTATAACTATAACAGGATATTAAAGACTTAGTGACATAGCTTTCAGAAAAAAAAAAAAAAAAAAAAAAAAGATCATTATAATGGTGTGTCGGTATTGTGTTTTGTAATTTTGCAAATTTATCAGTACAGGAACTTTTTGTAAGAACAGTCTTATGCACAAAAATAGTAACTTACGCTTTTTGTTTTGGCAATGCTGAGTCGAATTTTACCATATCTACATACATATTACATATATATGAGAATTGCATATATTTTTAGTATAATACGAAGCCAAATGTGAAGTATTCAAAATGCGGTCATAGAAATTATTTTACTTCACTATAATAGGATTTTCTTAATCAAGGTATACAAAACAATTTGACATTATTAAAAAAACATATTGTGAAAGATATAATTAAAATGATCAAATTTGTATTAAAAAAATATGAAGTGCTTAAACCTCCTGTGGAACTAGTATCTCAGTTTTTAAACATACTTTGGTCACATAGTACACAACTCTATACATTTCAGAGAACTTTGACCAAAATATGCAGCAAATATTTTAATCCTGAATGCAATCCCAGTACTTAGAATGAACTACTGGTGATTGTGTTTTGTAGGATAAAGTACTTAAAAGGATTGGCTCCTCTGTTGAGATTGGCACAAAGCAATCTCACATTGAGAATACTTAGTGTCTTTTGTACAGCTAGCTATGATTTTCTTACCAATATTCCAGTTCAACTTTTACATTGACAGATTGAATCTATGATGTTTCCCTTTTTTTTTTTTTTTTTTTTTTTTTAACAGATATGGTTTTAATGAGGTAACAACAGTTTTAAGAGTTAATTAAAAATTAAAAGAGGTGTCACTTCCCAATATCACATTAGTACACATTACCAGACCTTATATAACCAGCAGTGAAACAAACAAAGAAAAATCTTAAAAGAGTTCTTATCCATATTTGTGGTTTGTCATGGCTAATGATGATCATAAATCAGGATTTTCTATATTTCTTATGTGCCAGTTTAGATGGAGCAATAGCCTTTTATTTATAAACTGTAAAGAAACATAGTAGACAAGGACAGGAAATGGAGAAGACAGTAGCACAGTAAAATGGCAGTGGAATTCAGAGGATGTGACTCAGTAAAGGTTGTCTTAAATTCTCAAAATCTTGCAGTCACCAACCAAAACATGGGTTACAGTTAATCACTGTTACATTAATGCTGAATGAAGGAGATGGTTGAGACCTCATAGTAAAGAAAATGTTGATAAATGGCGAGTATTTAAGTAGAAATGCCTTTCCAGGCAGAAATTTATCCAAGGAGCACCAGTTTCATTATAGAGTGTTCTGCAGTAATGATTTAATAATTTAAAAGAGAAAGTACCAGCTGCTGAATTATCAGTAGAACTTCCTACTCAACCTACTCTAACTGTTTGCAATTCAAAACCTTGACCCACTTTGTTTATGAGAACTAATGGAGTATCAATTTAAGTTATTTAGCCTGAAGATATATAGAATTTTTCTAATTTAAAAAAAAAAAAAATAAATCCGTTCAGCCAATGGATATTTGTACTGTCAAGAAATCCATCCATTATTCTAAACACAACAGGTAGCAAATACTGTGATTAAGATGGCCAACACCTTCCATTAGAAGATCCTGTTTTAGTTACTCTCAGTTTTAGATAAAAAATAACTAAATATTCATTTACTCTCTTAAGGATGGAGAAGATTCTGGATGGAAAAAGCATGCTATAGGAGATATCAATTAAGGACAGGGAAGGAAACTGAGTTTAGGAGCCTGAAAGTTGGAAATGTGTGGTAGAGGAACTACAAGCAATGAAACAAAATGACCACATGGAGACTAAAAGAGAGCTAGAAAGATGTTACTATCCTTTTTAGTCAAATAGATGCTTTCAGTAAGGAAAATCCAAATGGGATCAGTAGCTAAATCAATAGTAGGAGAGAGATGAGAAACTAGATGCAGGGTTGAGATATGACTGATACAAAGGCTGAGAAAAAGACTGGTCAGAGTGATGAATAGGAAAGTGATCAGTTCTGGCTCTGCTAAGCACTTGGGAAAAGCAGCTCCTTATGAGCTCACGTACAGCTCCCCAAATTACTGGATATTTTACATTAATCTCTCATGTCTTAGTTTTTCATTTATAAAAAGGAGATAGTAATAACTATTCACTTCACAGAGACTTTGTAAAAATAAATGTATTAATGTTCATGAAGCACTTGGATGTTGTAGTGATGAGCACCATAAAAAGCTTTTGAGGAAATTAATTTTGTCTTCAGAGTAGTTTTGAATTAATGAAGGTGGGGGGCT
This sequence comes from Strix uralensis, assembly GCF_047716275.1. Lineage (NCBI taxonomy): Eukaryota > Metazoa > Chordata > Aves > Strigiformes > Strigidae > Strix > Strix uralensis. The sequence goes on from NC_133973.1 coordinate 124,558,851, forward strand.
GTGCACTGAACAATAGAAAATAGAACACTGTTCCGTAAGAGAGCAGTAATTTTTCTGTGACCTGAAAGAGTCTAGGGGGTCTAACGTGAAAAAAAAGAAGTGGTTGTGTGACAAATCTGTATTGTAGGACTCTTGCATGCAAGGCAAAATTCAGATTGCAAAGACAACGATAAATCCCTCATCCTGTAGCTTGGATATTTGACCTTGTAACTCTAATAAAATTCAGTGTAATATTTAATGTGTAGTTAGACACACAGTATATAAGTTTCTGACTTAGTGCATTGTCTTTTAATTAGTATGGTGTATGGAGTGGATAAGTGGGTGGGCTCAGGATTTACATATTTATAGAATCCTGAGGGCATTTTTACATATTTCCTTGCTTGATGAGATATAGGGTTGAAACCTAATTAAAGGGTTTGGTTTGGGTTTTTTATTGTTTAGTTGTGTGTGTGTTTGCATATGGAGACAGGTTACAATATGTTTTATAAAGAGGATTTGCTCCTTTTTATACATGTAACGTGATCTATGAAACCAGCTTCTGATATCTGACTTTTATAACCAGGACAGAAGAAATGACGAACTTCTGAGTCCTGGTATGCAGATGTAACATATCTACCAATCTCACTGAATTTAAGACTATCATGTTTGGGAACTTGACATTATCATCACATGGCAGTCATCAAAGGATGGTTTTAATGTTATCATTGTCACTGGTGAGAAATTATTCTTGGAGACTGTTTTGATTTTATCCTCAAAATAATTACAAGAAATGGTATGCAAAATGACAGTGATATTACTATGTTTATGACTTTGAGTGCAAAATATTACAAATAAAGTGTATAATTATTACAGTTGAGAATACAAATTCTATGTTGACAATACTTCCCATCTTTGTAGCATTAGATAATGTAATTAGTTTTATCATTGTTCTCCGAACACTAGTGAAAATATCAAGAACAAAGAACAACTTGGCCCTAGAACTGCACACTGTTCTGAAGTTATATCACTGAAGTACTACATTTTATTAATAGAAATCATGGATGTTGTAGAAGCCTCAGCTTTTATCAACTAGCATGTTTTAAGTGTGGATTTACTTTTACCATTCTTGTCTTCTTCCATCCCCAAACTGAATGCATATCTTTCTGTTTCTGGTATCTCTTACTTCATATAGAATCAGCTCTATAAGCTATTCTGTCCTTATGGAAAACCAAAAAAAAGGCAACCATTGAATTTGGGGTCATATGCAGATTTAACTTTGATTCTATCCCATTATCTTTTCTTATTAATTTTTATTAAGCTAACTAAAAATCTTAACTGTATTTCTTTTAATTTCCTTTGTCAGTCTAACTCAGCTTGCCTTCTGATAATTCTCACTTTATCCATATGTTTCACAACCTTCCAGATGTTGCTTTCTTTGATGATCCATCTCCCTCATTCATTCTAGGCTTTTCTTAAACTTAATACCTCTTCTGCAGTGTTATTAACTCAGCTAGAACTCAACTCTTTCCTATAAGTTTCCCCCCTGTGAGTTCCAAAAGTATTATCAAAAGTGACTCCACTGCTTTTATATTCAGTGCTGTACCTGAGTAGATCAGCTTAAATGCCCTGTCCACTTCTCTCTTTTTCCCTCCCAACCTTGTGTTGCTCTCTCCCTTGTGCTATCACAATCACAGAATCACAGAATCATTCAGGTTGGAAAGGACCCTTGGGATCATCGAGTCCAACCATCAGACCTACTCTACAAAGATGTGTGCACCTGTGTTTAGGGACAGAAGAATAACCTGTCAGACAAGTTTATTTCTCAACCAGATCAGGAGCCTGAGCTAGTTCTCAGGAAAGTCACAGTACAACTGTGTCAGGATAATGGAGGGAGCATAGTGAGGGCAGAAATGCCATGGTAGCACTGCAAATACCACGCAAGAAACTTCAAGTAAAACTACACCTTTAATTTGAAAGAAGGTAGAGTACTGCTCACCACAATCTGCAACACGTAAGGCTCTAAGTAGAGAGATGACATGATAATTGCAAAAAGTCAATCTGAGTTAGAACTTTCAAAGGAAATTTAGAAATTGTTATCTGGTCTTGGCACAAAATTCTCCTTCAGCCTATGAAAATTTTTCCTATTTAGTAATGCTACTCTTAATTATTGTCATCTATATTTAAATGCCAAGACTAATGGTTCATTAGCATGATAGATTAGAATGTGAAAGATAGGTAAGTAGGTTATAGGCAGGTTAAACACCAACCTTCCAGTCCTGCAGAGAAATGCACAATGTTAAAATGAGAACTCAGTAGATGTACTATGCAGCTTTAAATGACTGCTGTAATTACATTTCAAACTGTGTCTCCCTACATGGCTGATTTATATTAATGCTTCCACAGAACACAAAATAGAAAATGTATTGTGTAAAGTACGTTTTCAGAGTTAAAGACTGAGCAAAACTTAAACCTCAGAATACTTTTTTGGCACCAAAACTTACGCAGCAATAAATGAACTTGACAAGATTAATAAATCTCATTTCCATTTGAATACTTTGAAATAATCATAACTTTTTCAGTGTTTGATGGATATGAGGATCAATGAGGTTGAAGTTATGCCTATGTGCAATTCAAACGTGATGAGATAATAAATGTTGCTCAGTGGAGTAAACCAGAATTGATACCCTTTTCTGAAGCTAGTAACTTATAATGAGAATCAAATTTGCACTGTATCGATGTATAATCCCTAATTAGGGATCTGACCTCAACTTTTCCAGTTGCCTTCATTCTAATGCTACCATGCAAAAGAATAAGTTCTTCTGAGTTTCTGCTTTAGAGCTTCTTGAGTTTTGGCTCTCAACTTTGTCAAAATGCCCCTCTCAGGCTGAGGTAATGTGTGATTTCACCACAGAAGAGTCACATGGATGAAGTGAAGGAATGAGTTAGTTGTTTGTGAGGACACACAGAAAGTAATCAGCTTCTTTCAGGCGAACAAGGGAAATCTAATATTTTTGCCTTACAGAATATCTCTGGAACACAGTGCTGGTTAGTATGGTGTTCTCATGTCCTGAGTGTCACCCTACAGAAAGACTTCATGTGTAGCTGGGATTCTTCAGACATAGTCTTCTATATTAAGACGTCTGTCCCAAGTAATTTATAACTGAAACATCAAGATGCAGACTGAGAATTAAGGAAGGATGGATACAGAATACACTAAAATTTGAGTAGCTTTGTTTAGTGTTTTTTAGCATTAAAATTTTTCATCATTTTCTTCACATAGTAAAAGTAATAAAATTACATTATTTCATACAACTGTGGCGTGTCTGTTTTATATATTAAAGATGCAGTGTATGCATTTCCCCTAGTATGCTGAAGACTCTCAATTCAGGATACTCAGACTTTGTCTATAATTAAAAATATCGAGAAATACCCTCCTGTACTGGACTTTCATCACAGGCACTGTCACAGTGTTAGAAGTGCCCACGGGATGCTTTGGTGGGACCACAGCCTTCTCCAAGACAATGCTTGTCACATTTTGGGTGTTAACAGGAGTGACTAGGGGCCATTCCCAAAAAAATGGCTTAGAAGTAGTCTGTGTCTTGGAAGATAAAAGTGTTTAAAAGTATGGATGTGGACCTTTCCATATGATTTGTTCTCAGTGCTAAGGAATTTTAATTTACTAGCATAGACACAGAACCCCTTTTGGAGCTGACAAGATACTGATTCAAGGCAGCAGAGAGTAGATAAAAGAACTTCCCCACCCTCCTCTTGTCTTCAAGGAAAGAAAGCATTTGCTTTTGTAGATAGGAAAGAATTGGTTTTATCTCTCTTTAAGTGATCTAATACAGGGGCAAGGCAGTTGGTCTTTAAACGCTGATGTAGCAGTGGAAAAATAGAAACTGCAATTCTCAGACAGCTTCAAAAGCAGAAATAAAGGGACAGAAATACACATTGCAAGTCTACCAGAGCTCTTAGCTGCTTTTATGCTATTACAGACAAGTCACTGTAGATAGGATCAGCAGACCATTTTTGAAGACATGCTGCATGCTTTGTGCAGAAGGGGAGTTCCAGGAGACAAGGTGTGCATTTTTTTTCCTGAAGCTTTCTGTAGGTATCACTCCTAAATACAGTTGAACTCCCATAAGGTTTACTGTCTGGCAATACTCATTAATGGTCTGTTGGGAAATTTGAACAACCAATAAATATTCATTCATTTTGCCATTCTTGTCAGAAAGAGTGGATGATGTCTTCACAGTTTTAGGTCACCTCTCAAGTGTTGATTTCATTTATTTCCCCAGACTTTCTTTCAGACTTGGATGAAAGATTCATCTATGTAAGGCAAGGTTGAAGGCAGATTTTCATCAAAGATTCACCATAGCCACAATGATGAACCCAGATCTATCTTTCCAAGAGGAAAGATTCTTTGACAACCGCTGGATAAAAGGAGTTCTGCTATTTTTAAGGCATGAAATTTATTATTCTAAGTTATTTATTCACTTTAAAAAAGAAAGGATCAAGAAATGGATGGCAGAAGGCTTAATTAAACCTATTATGTGTCTGTTATGATGACATTATGGTAACAGATCCATGCAGACTGTTTCAACACTTACTTTAGAAATTGTCATCTTTAACGACAACAAAGAGTTCAAGCATATGCTTAATTTTAAGCATATACATCATCCCATCAACTTCAAAAAGATTATGCAAATATTTTAAGATGAAGTATTTCATTAGACTAGGGCCGAACTTCTTATCATCTTGCACCATTGAACTTAGTTGTATAAGCTGAATGTTTCTATAAACAAGAAAGTATCACTCCATCTAAAATTTAAATAACTTGGTTTTTCAAAGTTGAAATGAAACAAAAAGTTCTAATTTGACTCAAAGCTTTTTTTTTTTCACTATTTTTGTATGAAAAAAATACATATCTTTCAGTTTAAAATTCTGATTCTCTTAACAAAAGAAAGGGAAAAAAAAAAAAAAAGATTTGCAGAATTGTAAAATAGTTATGTGCAAGTGGTTTGAACATTTATGTGGGAAAATGGCCTGGGGGGTTGATCCAAGTCCTACAGTCACTGAAGACCTTAGCCTTGAAATCTTGTTTTTGTAAGAAAGATGTCACAATCTTTCCTTGTGGAATTGTCCCACCTTGCACAAATACATAATGGAAGAGATACGAAGCTGAGTCTCCACATCCGAACTAGAAGTCAAATCCCTTCCTTCAGTAAGATAATACAATTTCCTTGGTCTTCATTTAGCTGAAACTCTTTGTGCAGTGTGACATAAATTCATATTCAACTCAGGCTCACTGAATTATATTCTTCAATTAATAAATTATTTGTGAATAAAATGCAACAAGTCTTATATAAAATTAACTTTTCTTGTCATGTGCAGCTAGTTTGCAGATGTATCTTAAGCAGCAACTTGAATTTATGCAGAAAAAATATGAAAGTTTTATAGTGAAAATCACTATTGTAGCTGTAGATATTCTTGACCAACATAGTAATGTTCCTCACATTGCTGTGACGGTTTCAGAGCAATGCAATGCACAACTTCGGTTGTATTACAGGATGATCAGGGATATCTTTAAAAATGAAAGTATGACTAGTTGCATTCTGATTTCCTTTACCACTTCAGCTTGTTCTCATCTTTCTTTTATAGTATTTAATACTGTTTAGTTTTGTATGGTTTAGAAGAAAATGTTGATACTGTAATGTGATCAAACATTTTGCATATTCTGGAATTAACACGAGAAATAAAGTTTTTTCTCATATCCAGAGGGTTGTATTTAATCAACTCTTTACAAATTAATACTAGGATATTATGGAGCAAATCCAACAAGATATCCAGGAAGCATGATGTCAAGAAAGAAAACGTGGATCATTGAGCTCATTTATTAGGAGGTGAATTCACTAACAGGCTGTCAGGACTGTGCCATGATGGAGTGGGCAGTGCATAGGCTGTCTCCCCAGAAAACTATTGGTTTATATGTCTTCATCATGGCTGGCTTCTTATTTTGTACATCACTACACAGTCATGGTAGTTTATCAGTTGGAAAAAACATTTAAATTATATCTAATCAATAGCCCTCTCTGTAGATTAAATGATAAAATAGGCTTATTTTTTTTAAAAAAGGAAAATTATACAAATAAACCAGTAACAATCAGATTAATAAAATTCCAGTGAGGAGTTACATAAATAACATGTGAGAATTTATTTCCCTCTATCACTTCTCTGTTTTTTTTAGCCCAGGCTGCAAACATCACAGAGATGGTAGGCTTATGAAAGGTTGAATAATCCACAGGTAGAGAAAAGCTATTTTGTTTTATGACATAATGGAATGCAGAGATTCTACATGTGGCAAAGTTAAGCATAAAATACATTCACTGCTGCAGCCAAAGTTGTAGCCCACTGTTCCAAAGAGAGGCTATAGAAACCAGCACAGAATTATGCAGCTGTTGTGCAGGAAGGCAGGTAGATTTAGTCAATTTGGAATCTGTATTTTTTTCAATTTCCCCATCAGGTTCAAGTCACTTATTTTCATGTACAGATGCCAAAATGTAGCCAACATTGAGAAATTAATATTAAAGTTTAATTTTTAAATCCTCCCTTTAGGTTACACAAATTTCTAACAACAGAAATGAGAGGATATAAGAGACCAAAATAATACCATCTAACAATGTATGTGTGCTTAGTGCGTAAGTTACTTCATAAAACTTTTACATTTTGTTATTAAGTTTCATATCCTCAAAACACTTTTGATGTTATGCACTTCTTTAAAATTACTAGGTGTTCAACAAAGTTGGGTTTCTGCTTGCAGCAACTATAAGTTTGCTACAGTTTCTTTATTTGACTGATGCGCTTGCCTTTTTATACACATACATTTTTTCTTAATGCAGTAAAAACTTAATCTAGAATAACTATCTTTCCCTTTTCTATTTTCATTTACTGCAGAGTCTTTGAAGATGGGTTTGGGATTTGAATAACTCTTCCACAGAGCTAGCCAGAACAACAAAATTCATTAACGTTAAGATGGGCTAAAGGAATTCAGTAATTATTCCTCTAATGCTCTTATATATTAATGAGCTGATTACAATCCTGTTAAGAAAACAATATACTTTGTATATGAACTATTCCTTGTGATTGTGAAGTAGAAATGACACTTGAAGCTATAGGAGACTGATAGCGTTTTATCTTTTTAACAACCTGCCATGAGCGAACTTCTGAAATGTGACTTTAAACATGATTTTTGTGATCAAGAATTTGGATTGTCTTGACATTTTGTTGGTGTTATCTTTGGGCTTTTTTTCCCCCCAGTTTTTCTTCATAAAATTCTATTGAAGACAAAAGAAATTCCTGGCAAATATTTACTTTTATTGAAAAATATATTTTTCTTTATTTTCTGTTACAGCGTGGGGTTTTTTTATCTTTTTTTTTTTTCTTACTTTCTTAACATAAAACAGCATAAACCTTGGGCATGAGAGATCATAAGAATTGCAAAGAAGAAAAAAGAGGAGAATTTTTTTCTGTATTTAAATCTTCATAAGTATTTGCTGTAATAGTTTAAAATTTTGAGCAGACCATTAACGGCACATAACTGGTCTTTTCACTTTGCTCCATAAAAATAACCAGTGATACAGGAGGCTATTTCAAAAGTTATATCTGTAAACATGTATAAAATAATGTTCATTTTATATCTCTTTCAAATCCAAAGGCATAAATATTTCAAAGTCTTATTTTAATTATGCACACATATGCAAATGATATAGTACATAAACATTTATATTTGTAATGCATCACCAGTGCTGAACTACATGATAATAACCATAGTAACTGGGCTTTTGGCCACCCGGTTGTGAGAAAATGAAGAGCCAATGCAATAAACATGCTCTTCTTTTTCAAGTTTCATGATATTTTGCTAAAGCACATTACAGCACATGCTTTTTCCTGTAAGACAGTGTCAAAGGCCTTGTTTAATAGACCTTGTTTAATAGAATTGAGCTGTATGCCATTTTCCTCTTTAATTAGAACAACAACTCTTCAAGCTGTACAAACCATGCATTCACAGCAGTACAAACCATGCATTCAAGCAAGTCCATGAACTTAATTTTTAAATTTTTTCTGTGAAAGTGGTAAGTTTTTAAGCTTCGGGAATCCATGGCTTTCAGTGAAAAAAGGGAATTTGCATGCCATAATGTGTAGCTTTGTATCTCATAATCAGAAATGCCTTGGTTTATCCTTGGGATTATAAATTACCCTTCAAGACATTAGAGCTCAGTAAAATTGCAAGGCACCAATTACTTTAATTACTTTTAAGGTTAGGACCTTTCCTTACAAAAATCTTTTACAATGCTTTACTTTCTGTGTTACTGAAAATAATTGGAGACATGCAAGACAGCTGTTAACAAGCAATACTTTAAAATGTCTTACTTCAACTACACTGAAATTTTATCTTACAGTATTTCATCCAAGAATGACATTTTAAAAATTCCTATATTTATTTCGGGGAAATGTAAGCTAATCTTTGTCTAGTCCATCTCTACCTATAATGCTTTAGAGCTCAATGATAATTACTGAATGAACATAGTATAATCTAAAGACCTTTTAAATGTATACTACATCACCCAAGGTTGTTCTTAGGTAATTAATGAAGTTAAATGCAAGAAAAAGTTATTAATAAATGAGATGTTATATATTACTTGGCTAAAATATCTTAATGTGGAAAATTTCCTAATTTATTTCAGAAAGATTGTGATTACACTTCAGAAGTTTTTCCAGATATGAAGGGTTCTCCAAAATACGTTTTAAATCATAGAACCATCCTTCATGCTGTAAAGTAAAGATCTTCCCATTAAACATCTGAAAAACACATCACTTTCCTAAAGGAAATAAAGAGTATTAGCAATCTGGGGACCAGTGTAAACTTCATATCACCCAAGATATCAGGATGAAAATATTCCATTTGTTGTTTCAAGAAAATTTATCTGAACTTCCTGGTCAAATTCAGGACAGTGTCTTAGATATTTTAAAGCTCAAATCACAATGAAAAATCTTTATTTTAAATTTACTTTGGATCTGACTTCCTAAAACATTTCTGTGATATCAGGTTCTGATAGCTTGCTATCAATTTACAGTATGGTGACACCAATTTATACTGTGAGTTGCTGCATGATGCAAATATTGTTTCAACAGGAAAACATCAGCCATTTAAGATCAGGGATTTGAAGCACTAAATGAAGAGTGGAAGAGAGTGTCATGCTACACAGAAGTTAAACTACAAATACACATTGAACTTGAAATTGCTCTTGTGAAGGGGTTGCTCTCAAACTTCTAAAAGAACTTCAACCCGTTATGACTCTTTACCCTTTTTAAAGGTTTCTGTGTGCTTATAACAGCCTCTTCTCTCTCACAAGCTCTGCAGCATTGTTTCCTACACCTCAGTGCTTCCAGCTAGCACTCCTCCATTAACCTTGCCTGAGAAACTTTCATCACAATTCCCAAATAAAATACTTCAATGAACAGAAATCACATTCAAGCCATTGTAGTATAACAACTTTGATACCCGCAAAAGCAGGTGTGCAAGCTAATAATAATTTCAAAATCCAATAAAAATAAACCCACCAAACCCAACCTCTTCTTTCTTAGTCTTTTGTTTCACAACCTTATCTAAATTTATTTGACTAGAGGAGATAATATTGTAACTAGAAGTACATGGGGTCCTGAATGAACTGTGGATGTAGCTACTGAAATTTATAAGCCTTCCGTTGTTTGAACTCCAGCTCTCACTTTCTCTGTATTTTTTTCCAGCTGGAGGTTAAATGGCCAGCCATGTTCCTGAAATGAGAATAGAATTCTGAGGTTCAGAGCCCTGGAACTATCTACATTTACCAGCTGTCAGGTTCCCTAACCAAGTGATTTGTTTTATGATAATTTTCTTGTCTAAAAGATAAAATGTAACAATTTTCTGAGCTACTTTTAAGACTGCTGTGCAATAACACTACGATGTTTAGAGTCAAACATCAGTATTGCTCCCAGCTCAGAAGTAGGAGAATACTGCCATGATCTTGCTAAAGAATACTTTGACATGATCTGTAGCAGATAAGACTAGAGCTATAGATTTGAGAGGTCTGACTTTACCAGGGAGGGGTGGATTAAGGGAGAATCTCAGACCCCACACTATCTCTGCTGAGTTCTGCACACCACCAGATGTGTTATTAGACACATATGTACGCAACTTGTTCTTAACCCCACTGTTTTCCAGTAGTGGCTACATGAAGATCTGCCTCATGTTTCATGGTAATGTCCTATTTTCAGCAGGATCTGAGAAATTAGGATGGAGTTCTTTTTACATCCCTGCCTCTTAAAAACCCTTCATGGTAGGATTTACCTAGATAAAGCACTAAAATGGTTGTTTTCCTGTAAAGTGCTGAATGGAAGTCAGAGTTGGAGGTAGAATATCTGAAATTCTGGGCCTGTTTTTCCTGATAGTATGTTTGAAAAAGAGCAGGCTATAGATAGACCATAGCTACTCAGGATCATGAATTGTTGATAGCTTCTGGAAAGTATATTGTAGTGAATGATTTCAAAAGCTATGACATTTTCAGTTTCCATTAACAACTACAAAAAAAAAAAATCTCAGTCTCATAATGCATGAATGTATGCATGATATGTATGCATAAACATGGACGTAAAACATATATTTATATACATATATACATACAAAACTATGCTCACACACACATAGTTATAGGTGCAGACTATCCTACAGATATAGGCAGTTTATCCCACTCTATTCCTAAGTTTACAGTTCTTTCTCTCCTGCCCAGGTAGTGTGGCACAATGATACGTTTCAGGAAACTAGCAATGAGTGAAATGTATCATTGCAGAGTATTCAAGTACATCATTAAAGGATAGCATTTGGGATTATGTAGTAGAGTTATTTTCCCTGATAGTTGGTTCTATCTTAACAGTAAAAACACAGAAACCCACTCTTTCCTACTAAGTATTTAATTTCTAATTTTGAGATCCTAGCCCAAAAAGTCAGTGGACAATGCAATTTGTATAATGTATTCCAATTATAATTTAGAGCCTTATCAAGCATTGTAAAGATCTGATTTATCTATGTTAAAAAAATTGTTACTCACATGCAAACTGAAGAACAGCCTCTCTGCTTAAAATACTGCCAAACATGTTGGTGGTTAAACACTGATACTGTCCAGAATCCTTCATTTCACTGGGGTTGTTGATAAGCAAACTTCCTTCTATTAAACTGAAGCGATAATCACTTTCAATGTCGATTTCAGTTCCATTTCGAAGCCATCTTAGGAAGAGAAAAAGAAACTACTTGAGCATTTTACGGCCAAAGGAAGGCATGAAGCTTAGTATACAGAACCTGACAGCCTCAGTTGTAAGGATGACAGACACTCAAAGATATCCTGTGCATTAACCCATTACTTTGGCAAAGCTTTGAATGGAGACATTCCACAACACATGCCTGACAAAAGCTAAGTTTCTCTGAAAAAAACCACAAAAAACCAGATCTTCAGCCCCTGAAAAAAAAGCATATTCTTTGTTTTGCATATGCTGAATCAAATTAGGTACCATCTTTTTTTTCCTTTTTTTTCCCCCTGAAAAGTTGTTGTCCACAAAGACTCCAGACTTGAAACCATTATAGTAGATGCATCCTTTATGTCAAAAATAGGACTTTTACTGTGCTTATAAAGTTTTAATTCATCACCTATAATTAAAACCCTAGGCCCAGATGAGCTTAGAGTTAGCAGAGCTGAGTTTGCACTGCATGAGAGCAAGGAACCTTTCTTTTCTATTCTTTCTGCATTTGATCTTCTGGGCTCAAGAAATAGAGAAACCTGATTTAAATACAGAAATCATGTATGAATGTGCAGAGCAGGGAGGTAGATTGACTTATGTAGGCTGTTGTGAAAAAAAGGATATTGGCAATGGACATAGGCAAAATAATACCAGCTGGATCCATATACACAAAATTCAGAGAAGACTGGGACAGGAGAACCTGGAATTAGCTGGTAGCTGGTCAAGGGTAATGCCTGGCATCTACCAGGTAAATGGAAACTAAGATCAGATGGGGAGTTGGCAGAGGGAATGCTAAGTTTGAGAGGTGTTTGGGAGTGAAATGAGAAGTCCGAACATTAAACACAGGGATGGGAGTGAAGAAAATGTGGAAAAAGCCAGGGTGTAGAAAACGTATTAGAAAGTATCACATCTGAGCCAAAACATTGAATAATTCCTGAATGAACACTTCTTTTTCTGAGGTTTCAGAAGTAACTTAAGAGTCTCATAATTATTCTGCTGTGTAAGTGGGTTGTGGGGTTGGGTTTTTTTTCCCTTTGATATTCTTTGCCAAAAAGCCTCACCCCTCTCACTCATCTCCAAGGACTGGAACAACAAACCCTGCAATAGTCCACTGGCTGCAAGAGAAAAGATTTTGTGTGGTAGACTAATAGACTCCAGCACTCTGGAATAACCTCTGAGGGGATGCAATATCTCAAACAATAATAGTTCACATAGGAAGACTTTTTAGATTTGTTTTTGTGTCAAACTGTATAGAACATGAAATTGTTAAAAGAATGCAAAGAAGAGATAAGCAGTGTAAACAGGTATGGCACAGCTATTATGATGCACAGATATTTCCTTCATTGCTAGTCCGCAGTCATTCTGCAATTTCAAAGTTGCCTCAGGAAATTGCCAGGCATTTCCCAGTTTTGCCAGAGTTCATCAAAGACTGGAAGAACTTGGCAACATCCAGACTCCAGAGGCAATTTTAATGAAGCAAAATGATTATCATTTCACTCTATCTTGTTAACATTCATGGTGAATGAGGTACAGACAGCAGAATTCAGCTGAAGTAACTCTGAATTTTCCTTAATCTAAAGGTCAGAATTGCCAGAATTAAGATGAACTGTGAAACTATTATTTGCCCGTTTTTCATGACTGGACTTTTGATAGCAGAGGACTGTTGCTTCGTTTAATGTAAGGAATGAAACACTGTTGACAACAGCTTTATATTACAAAGGATATTAGGGAAATGTCTGCAGGATCCACTACATTTTAAAGAAATTCATATATAGTAGAGCTAAAAAGAAGAGGAACTTTTCATTTGGAAAAATTTATTAAAGATTAAATATTTTGAAGGAAATAATAATGAAAATTAACTTTTACATATATATATATTCATATATATATATAAAAAATCAGAATTAATTGACCCAGAAATGATAGAAGATCTATATAAGGAAAAAGTCAAAATTACATATTTAGGCATTTTCAAATAAGAACTGACACAAAATTAAATTAGCTTTAATTAGCTTTCTTCACTTAGTTTCATTTTCAGTTAAATTCAATGCAAAAATATGTTTTTGTAATGCTGCCCCAAAATTTTGGATCTTGATGGCTGCCTGCCTATATATCTTGGGGTCTATCCTGAATGACTGTATTCCTCTAATATAATCCAAGCACATTAGAGGAAAAGCAACACTGAATTGTGTGATAAACTTTCTTCTAGGTACCCTGACTGATTTAGGAGGACAGAAACTCAAATATAATAAGTAAAAGTAACGAGCTGATTGGGGAAAATCAGCTACATTTTTTTCTTGAAGGCAACTGACAGATAATATTTCAAAACATTCTAACTTGGCTTAAGCAGACAGAAAGTAATTTTAAAAACTTTTTTCAACTGCCTTTTCTATCAGGAAATTATAATGACAAAAAGTTTCTAACCAGCGTATATGTGTCCTAAGTAAAATAAGAAACTTTACTGTGTCACAAGTAGTGAAAGTGTAGTGAAGTGGCATCTCAGGAAATTCTGCACCTGCCTTTAACTCAGTAACACTGGTGACCTGTGAGATCCTTCAGGAAGCTTGTGAATGTCTGCATTCCTCATCAAAACTGTCTCAGTTACGTTCTTCATTGTACAGGGCCTGTCTTGTGATACTGAAGTATGATTTCTAGAAATGCTGACCAAATTGAATCAGTTTATCTCAGGGAGTTATTCCCTAAATCAAGGCATCTAGATACCTTAATGACTGGAACTCCAGAAATTAAAAAATTTCTTTCAGGTAGAGCTTGAACAAGGGGAAAAAAGCTCTTTTCAAGGAAGAAGAAAATCTGAAATGGTGTGCACAGTCTCGATTCTGCTAAATGAAGTAATGTCCTAGCAAAAAAAAAAAGAATTTGTGAACAGGTTATGAATACTGTGTCATAAGTTATAAAGAATAAGGAAATTAATTAAAATGTCAGAGACAACTTAATTTTGGAATTTTTGAGTGCTTGAAATGTTCTTTTAATGTAGCTTAAAAAAAAATAAGAAAAAGTTGTACTGTGCTTTGGTTTTGGCTGAAAATAATTCTGAGCAGCATGGGCCTCACAGCCCACGTAAATAAAAATTTCTATTGTCCAGTGCTTGTATATTATAGGACAGGGTCTTTGGTGATATGGAAATATCCCTTCTTACTATTTCATATGCCAAAGATTGGGCAGTGACATACAACAAACCTCTGCTTATCTATGGCTTTTTTTGAGGCTAAATTCCCTCTGCACCTGCCCTGGAGAACAGTATATTCATCACAGAGTAATTTATATCTCTTTTCCCTTCCCCTGAATGGTAGTGTGTATTGCTCATACGCTGTACAGAGAAGTGGCAGCAACAGAAGAAGTTAAACTAAAGAATTAGGCCTTTTGGGTCTAAGCTTTCATTGCATGAACAGTAGTGAGGAAAATTTGTTTATGAGTCTGATGACACCAATTAATCTCTGGAGAACTGAAGGAATGGATATCACAAAATCATAAAACAGCCCAGGTTGGAAAGGACCATGAAAGATCATTTGGTCCAAACTTTTGTGGGAAAGGGAGACAAATGAGATTATCTAGCACCTTGTTTAACTGCATCTTGAAAACCTCCAGTGATGGAGAGTCTGCCACGTCCCTGAGAAGGTTGTCCCAGTGAATGATCTTTCTCACAGTAAAAAATTTCTTTCTTATATTGAGATGAAACCTCTCTTGTATGAAACCTCTCTTGTATGAAACCTCTCTTGTATCTGTTGCCCCTTGTCTTCTCCACGTGGCTCCTTGTGAACAGAGAGCCTCTATCCTCTTTGTAGTTGCCCACAGCACACTGACTCTCAGAGTGGGACTGCAGTGGTTAATATTCTTAAAACTAAAAAAAAAAATTCTAAAGCAGGTACCTGTATGTGGGAGTAGGATTTCCACGTGCTTGACAATTCAGAGATATTTTCTTCTCCTCTGAATCAGTTGGAAAAATCACATCATCTGGCTCTTGTACAAACACTGGCCCATAATCGACACTTTCTGTGAAAATAGAAGTGCTATAGATTAGGCATAAATGTAAATGTATTATAACTTTTATAAAGTGAGGTTAAAGTTTACAAAATTATGTTTGTTTTCCAGAGGATCATATCACATTACTTCAGATGTTATATTAAAAAGCAATATTAAAAAAAAAAAAGTTAAGATAGAAATATTACTAAGTTAACAATAAAATACATAATATGATTTAAGTGTTCATCATGCCTTAAGATGGCTTTCTCATCAGACATATTTTGGCCTGCAGTCTAATGAGCATCTTGAGAGAATAAAGCCAGCAAGAGGAGTTAACTCTGCTTATAGAGAGCAAGGTAAACAAAAATTTTCCTGCTGCTTGAAGCAGGTTATCTCACAAAGAACTAAAACATAGTTTTCCCCTTTATGTCAAGGCGTTGCTATGAAAAATCACTTTTAAAATTAATGGCAGCAACTGGTGGCTACTATTAAATAATATATAGCAAAGTCTGACATTTCATTTTCCTTCACTGTCTTCTCTAATTTTGGTGTGTATCTATATCTTCACATGAATTTACATTTCTGAACAAGAAAAACTGAATAGACCTATAGAATACATCTATGATTCCAATTCATTCATATTGTGAAGATGGAAATGTAACCTTCAGAAAAGTAAAAGGTTGAAAGTATAGCATCTCTGATCACGTAGGTCTGAACAACTAAAATATCCACTGTGCACTACAAGACTGTAGAATTTTAATCAACTTAGACTTGCTCCAAACTCTTTGATGATTTAGTCCCATAATGCTCTTCAAATTTAGAGCACTAGCCTAATGATTTGGGTGAGGGGAGATAGTTACATTATCCTACTACTTGCAATGAAACATGGGAGCAGGGTTTTCTCTGTCAGTTTTATGGTCTCACATACTCACATCATAAAAGTCCTCCAACTGGTACTGAGGACAGCATGACACATTAAGCAGTTTATAACCTCCTGTTATGTTTGCCCTACCAATACCAGCATGAAGTAAGAAAGGTGCACCTGAAGTCTTTGTGGTTTGGTCACTGACTTTAAAAAATTATTTACTGCATTATTCTACCAACTCCACACAACTTCAACTACATGTTATGTGTTCACAGTTTTGGGAACTGTGACCTTTTTCATACTGCTAATAGTTTCAGAAAGTTTGAGTGGGCAGGAAAAGGTGCATGTGACTACAAGTCTTGGTACAGAGAAGCCTTGGAATCTGAAAAAGGATGAGAAACACAGGAGTCATCGGTCATAGTATGCTAGTTCTGAGATGCAAATTTCTGTCCTTAAATTCTGTGACATTTTGGGTTTCTCACTTCTATTATTATCATACAGTGAAAAGACCACATGAAAACCCATTATGCTATTCAACCTTCCTTTTCAGTGACTATACACTTATTACTTACTTAGGTTTTCGTCTTTTTACACTTATTCAAATGCAGATTTTGAAAATACCTTTATTTTCGGGTATGCTTCTCTGAAACAGATTCAAATAAGTAGCCTGTCAATTTGTAAAGAGAGCAAATAAGAGCAGCAGCAATTAGTAGTTTCCGTTTTCCATAATTTTCAAGTTTATTAGACCTTTTTGTAGGACTGTGTAAAGGAGCATGGATTGCTGTTCTGCATATTTACATTATTTCCATGTTTAGGTATATTACTTCAGTTCTGTGTATTGGCAGAAATGTATTTTCTGGGACAGATATCTCCATTATTTAAAAAAACCCAACCACAAAAAATGATTTCTGATATGTGCTTATATTATTGAAGTTAAAATAGGAGAACGCATTACTTCTGAATGCAGTGGTCACAGAAGACAAAGGTGGGGACTGGGAGAATGGAGAATGTAGGAGAAGATCAGGTTTGAGATCGTCTAAGGAACCTGAAGGTGCACAAGTCCATGGGACCTGAGGACACACATCCATGGGTGCTGAGGGAACTGGGAAATGAAGTTTCTAAGCCACTATCCATCATATTTGAGAAGTCGTGACACTCTGGTGAAGTTCCCACTGACTGGACAAGCAGAAACATAACACCCACTTCTAAAAAGCAAAAAAAGGAAGACCCAGGGAACTACAGGTCAGTCTCACCTCCATGGCCAGCAAGATCATGGAGTGGATCCTTCTGGATGTGCTAGGGCACATGGAAAATAAGGAGATGATTGGTGACAGCCAGCATGGCTTCACTAAGGGCAAATCATGCCTGAGGAATTTGATGGCTTTCTACAACAGGGTTACAGTGTTGGTGGATAAGGGAAGAGCAACTCACGTCGTCTACCTGGACTTTGTGCAAAGCATTTGACACTGTCCCGCATGACATCTTTGCTTCTAAATTGGAGAGATATGTATTTGATGGATGGACCATGGTTGGACGATGGATGCATGGACCAGTGTTATGGTCAACGGCTTGATGTCCAAGTGGAGAGCAGTGATGAGTGGCATTCCTCAAGGGCTGGTATTAGGACTGGCACTGTCTAACATCTTTGTTGGTGACATGGAGAGCAGGATTGAGTGCACCCTCAGCGAGTCTGCTGATGACACCAAGCTGTGTGGTGCAGTCAACACACTGGAGGGAAGGGATGCGACCCAGAGGGACCTTGATAGGCTTGAGAGGTGGACCTGTGCAATCTGCTCAACAAGGCCAAGTGCAAGGTCTTTCTTGCACAGGGGTCGAGGCAATCCCAAGCACAAACACAGGCTGGGTGATGAATGGATGGAGAGCAGCCCTGTGGAGAAGGACTTGGTGGTATTAGTGAATGGAAAACTGACTATGAGACAGCAATGTGCACTCGCAGCCCAGAAAGCCAACCACATCCTCAGCTGCATCAAGGGAAGTGTGGCCAGCAGGTCAAGGGAGGGGATTCTCCCCCTCTCTGCTCTTGTGAGAGCCCACCTGCAGTACTGTGTTCAGCTCTTTGGCCCCCAACAAGAAGGTCATAGAACTGTTGGAGGAAGTCCAGAGGAGGGCCACGAAGATGATCAGGGGGCTGGAACATGTGCCCTGTGAGGACAGGCTGAGAGAGTTGGGGTTGTTCAGCCTGGAGAAGAGAAGGTTCTGGGGAGACCTTATAGCAGCCTTCCAGTACTTAAAGGGGGCCTACAGGAAAAATGGGGAGGGAGTCTATCAGGGAGTGTAGCGATAGGATGAGGGGTAATGGTTTAAAATTTAAAGAGGGTAGATTTAAATTAGATACCAGGAAGAAATTGCTTCCTGTGAGGGTGCTGAGACACTGGAACAGGCTGTCCAGAGAAGCTGTGGCTGCCCCCTCCCTGGAAGTGTTCAAGGCCATGTTGGGCGGGGTTTTAAGCAACCTAATCTAGTGAGTGTCCCTGACTGTGGCAGGGGGGTGGAACTAGGTCCCTTCCAAACCAAACAATTCTATGAGTCTATGATTCTGTGAAAATAACTCCAGTACTAAGTTTTGAGCGCTACAGCTGAGACTGCCACAGGGGCAATGCAATCAGCTGGCAAAACTTATTTTAGGAAAGGAAAACGTGGGTACAAAAACATTGTATGTATTGTGTCTTATACTTTGGTTACCTGCTTCTTACATTCCACAAGAGAAAATATTAATGAATGTAGGCATAAATAATCAGAGCTCTCATCAAGCTAGTCTAGCAAAACCAAGAATTAATTAATGAATAAAAACCTAAATTCTAGGTTTAGATTTAGGTGTTGTACCATGCAGATTAGTAGGTGTATGGATAGGGAGTATATTCATGAAAAGTAATGATTTTATCTTCTCCCTAGGAGTGACTCTGTAGATAAAATATATCACAATCTAGGATTGCTGGAAAGAAAAGAAAAATGTGAAATGCTAGGTAGGTGCTGATGTCACTAGCTGCACAGGCATTCTTTCTACCTGTACTATTAGCAACAGTAATACTGCAATTCTGTGTTGCACATTCCTTTTGGAAAAATAACCTGAACTCTTTAGGTGGATGCTGGTGTTCTTAATGGTGGTGGCCAAATGGATATTTGTGCTATATAGAATGAGAAGAACAGGTTGTCTGTCTGCAGTGAAGATAATAGAGAAAGTTCAGTGCATGCAAGTCATGCTCCTAAAAGATGAAAAGATGTAGTTAGCTGCTTATCTGCATTTCAGATGGAGTGTGGAGTACTGGCAGAGATTATTTGGAGACTCAGAAGCAACATAATAATGGATGAGATGTTCATCAGTTTGTAGCTAAGTTGAATAAATGAATTCTTAGTTAGATCATCTGGACTGCAACAGAATAATTGAAGAAAAGGGTCTATTCTGAAGAGACCAAAGCACTTGATGAAAAGACAAGACTATATGTTTATAAATTATTAGGCTTAATAAAGGGGTGATTAGATAAAATGCAGTGGGGTGTGATATGTGATATGCAAGAAAACATAACACATCACCTAATGATACCATCTTCATTTAAACTCCAGTGACAGACTTGAAACTGAAAATCTTAAGTATTCTATGCCTCCTCTCTTAATTTCAAAGCAATGAAGGAAACACAATGAAGATGAAAATATTTCATTTAAATAGTTTAAAAAGTATTTTTAAACTCTTTTTTTTCAGATTAAAACACAGCCTGGCTTATAACGAAAGAGAAAACTTTTCATTTTGTTATACATAATGCTAATAAAATCTCAAATAAAATGTAACCGTATCAATGATGGGCATATAGCTTAACTAGCACTTAATATCCCATTAAAGGTAACGGAGAGTCCTGGAAATTGACCTGGAGCACCACTGGAAGTTCACTGTGTTCTCTTTTCTATGTAGGGAATTTAAAGCTATGTTGAAACGGTGGGACTTGAGAACATTTCCCAGAAGCCAGTGCACACTCTGCTAATATAGCTGTTTCATGGTGGAATGAGACTCAGGGATGCAGACCTCTTTTACCTTTCCCTAATACAGATAATGGAGGTAAAGCCAGGTTGTGAGGCAAGCAGAGAGTTATAGTGAGGCAGCAGATCTGCAAGACTAGTCAGTCATGGAACCAGGACTGAGGAGCGAATTGGGCTGAATGGTGACCCCACAGCCTGAAATCTTTGAAACTGAGTGATGTGAATAGTCACCTTAAATTGAATTAATCCATTTTCCTAGAACAAATTAAAAAACCAAATGTGTATGTGCATGGCACCACTCATAATACCGAGATTTCTAACACTGCAGGATCAGCTGTTATTTTAAGTAACAATTACTTATTAGCAGTTTTCAACATTTTCATATCAAGGAAGACACTTACAGAACCATAAACTTAATTTATAATGTTAAAAGTTTGGTTCAGTGGTAAATGAATTGATATTCAGCATTCAGATAAATGGCTTTAAATTTCTCCTAAAAATTCTGTAATCACCATACTGCTTCACAATTTTCAATTTGTCAATACTGTTTAATTTTGATTCTTGAACAACACCATGTCTTCTTCACCCTTTATACTGCCTATATTATTTCTGAGGCAGACATGCCCCCTGAGAGAATAACATGCAGAATAAAACCTGAAGTGCTTGGAGAAAACATATATCTAATGACTAGTATGGGAGTTAATCAGCCTTCTGAGGAATAGGTGATTCTCATCTGTCACTGCTTTTAGGGACAATTGAATTAAATCTGCGGTGCAACAGATGGTGGCTGCTCCTCCTTTGTCTTCCAGAGCTGGAGGCTCACAGAACGACAGGACCAGACTGTGGCACCTGGCACAAAGATAGGACCAGAACATGACCTCAGCCACACACCCAGAGAGATTTGCTAACTTCTACAAGGATGCTGAGACAAAGTTAAGGAATCAAGACTCTGGCAGAGCCCTGGGCAGGGGTTGCCCATGGTGAGCCAGGGTGACTGTTTCCTTAGTTTGTTGATATTATCCTGCCTTTTGCAGCCACAGGCCCAGACAGGGACAGGACCAGACCATGACTCACTCCCATTCTCTCCCTCCACAGCCACTCAGCCAGATTTGTGCAGCTTTCGACAAAGCCATTGACCTAAGGACAAGGAAGCACACACAGCCCCAGTCTGCATCATGCCATGGTCCCACAGGCAGCTGGAGGCTCCCCACAGCCATGGACAAGGGGAGCTCTGGGCCACCCGCCCTCTCTGTCTGAAACTCACCTTGAAATAAAATGTTCTGATTCATGAGCCATTGGCTGGTTCTTCTGTTTTGTGTGGTCTTTTTGGTGAAAGCTTCTAGGCCTTTTCTTTATTGTCCTTATTTTGTTATTATATTTAATTTATATATCTTTACATATGTGCATATATATGTTATACACACACACACACACACACACACATTTTTATACACATGTATATTTTCTGATCCCTTCAGGGATCCAAAAGCATCAGGTTTGTTTGTACCCATGTTTTAACTAACAGTGACCCATGCTCTTAAACAGGACAGTCCTATGTGAGTGTGCATTGGAGGATCTGAACTCCACACCTTATTTTTTCTTTCTAACTTGAGCAAGAGCATAAAAAGACATGAAGCATATGTATATTTCAATTTGCTAAATTAATTTCTCAAGAGAAATATTTCTGTTCCTCACACAAGGTTTTTATTAAAACAATCAGTTTTCTGTATCTTACTTAAGTGCTATGAAACCAGTGATTTATTATAGAGTGGCATGTATGTCTTGGATTACAGGTATGCATTGCAACCAAGCAATGTAACAGCTAGTTTATGGTACCTTTATAAATTTTAAGTAGTGATTTTCGATCCAGGCAATTAAAAGCACTAAGCACTCTAATTAGGATTTACTATTTAAACTGGTAATACCCAGAAAGGCAAAGATATGGAAAACATTCCAAATATTAGTAAAATTCCTCTTTTTAAATTATTGTATACTCTTGAGAGCAGTACTCAAATATTCTTTTAATTCCAAGGTTCTCCTTGCAGCACATTTGCAGTTACAAAATACTGGAGCATTTGTCTTAGTAAGAAGTATTTAAATCCTTACGGGAATGGAAACTGGAATCTGTATATCCTACACCTCAGACAGTAGCCAAAATGTGGTTTCTCTCTCTTACATACACACTTTCATTCTCTCCCTCAATTCCTGATGAAAAAAAATTCAGATGTTCTTTAGTTTTTCTTGCTGAGCAATGCAAATACCATGAGAACAAACTGCAGATGAGACTAAAGTTTCCTGTACTTTCAATTCTGTAGTAACTGAAATAGTGTCATTTCTCAACACTCAGCTTTCTTGCCACCATCCTTCATACAATTCCAGGTCAATAAATACACTGTGAAAAAGAACGAATTTCTGGAACCCTGGGAACACAGAGGTGGGCAGGAAGGAAGACCTGCACTGAAGCTGCATTA
Organism: Strix uralensis; assembly: GCF_047716275.1. Lineage (NCBI taxonomy): Eukaryota > Metazoa > Chordata > Aves > Strigiformes > Strigidae > Strix > Strix uralensis. The sequence goes on from NC_133973.1 coordinate 124,581,465, forward strand.
GCAATACTGTTTTTAGCATCTGATAATCCTGTGTGCTGTACTTTTAAAGAATAAAAGAAATAAGGTTCTTCTATATGTCTTCTTAAATATTTTTAAAAACAGAATTGTCTGCAGAAGGAAAAGGTGTAGCAAATTCTACACTTCACTGGTCACTTGCATTAAATGTCATTAGTGTAGTTTGACCCTGTCTGCAATGTTACAGTACCATTCAAGCTATATGACTGGCATAAATAGTCTTGGTGCTATCTTCTCAGTCTGAGGTACTGGTAGGAGGAAACAGTTCTGAGGTAGGAGGAAACAGGTATCTGAGGCAATATGCTCAGGTAGCATGTGAATATGGGGGAAGGAGATATTTCTTCAGGTCTTCTCCCCTTCATCTGCTCATGTCCCTTTAGAAGCACTTTTTTACTGCAGGTGATACTGGTGAATGGCTTTGTTAATCCTTCTGAGGGTGTACTAGAGAGATCTTCAGACAAACCATTTGTTTTCAGCTGTTATTCTGACATGCAAAATTTGTCCAAATTTCAGTTAGAAAAAGGGTGATGGCAGTTCTTTGAAAGTAGAGTAACTCAGCAAAATTTAAAAAACGCAAATTTTTACAGAACTGGGAAATCAATGTTTTCTTATCTCTCCACTTTATTTTTTTTTTTTCCATTTTACAAAGGCTTGTTGAACCCATGTGGAGATGGAAGAATTTTCTAAAGAAAAGCTACAAGATACTGTAAAATGATAGAACTTCTAAAGCAGCCTAAAAGGAGGAGTCACTAACAGATCTTCCATTCTAAAATATACATTGGACTCTGCATACAGACCCTACCCAGAAAAGTATCTACTTGACATATCATGGGCCAAACCATATCGCAATGATCTGTTCAGGATACATTAAGAAAGTTGCAGGAACTGCTGATAAGGCTATATATGTTGCTGAAATGTGCATATCATCAGAATTTATTAATATAAAACAAAGGTGTTTCGTTTCAAATTGGTCCTACAAAGTGAAAGACACTTTTTGGTAAAAGTGGATCAGGTTTTAGTGCTACTTATTGTCAAACTTGCTTTTGAATTTCTCTTTCTTGGTTTGTTTTCAGTTTGTGCTTGTTGTATGCAATTGAGGTGATGAGTCTAAAGGATCTTCTGATTAACCTTTGTTACCATGGAAACAAACAGTTTAACCTGTTCAGTATGTTCAGAAAATACTTATAAATAATCACCCTTCTTTCAAAGAAAACATGTTGCTTTCTTCAATTAAAAGATAGAAACCCTCTTTTTTTCAGCTTAAACACTGAAAAAGTGTATTAACTTCAGTGCTATTATTGATCTTACAACTAGGTTCTATAATATAAACTTTCACTTAACACCTGAAAATAAAAAATGACTATACATTTTAATATCCCTATAATCTGTCAAAATATAAAATTTCCTTTAATATAATGAAAAAGAAAAAGCCTACTAATTCATCATAGCAAAATAAGTTCCAATAAATAAATCTGTGCGTAACGGATTTAAACATTAACAAAGGTGGCTGCAACTTACAATAATTAGTTTCACAGAATCACAGAATCACACAGAATCGTCTAGGTTGGAAAAGACCTTGAAGATCATCTAGTCCAACCATTAACCTAACATTGACAGTTCCCAACTACACCATATCCCTAAGCACTATGTCAACCCTACTCTTGAACATCTCCAGGGATGGGGACTCCACCACCTCCCCGGGCAGCCCATTCTAGCAACCCGTTCTGTAAAGAAATACTTCCTAATATCTAGTCTGAACCTTCCCTGGCGCAACTTGAGGCCATTCCCTCTTGTCCTATCGCTCATTACTTGGTTAAAGAGACTCATTCCCAGTTCTCTGCAACCTCCTTTCAGGTAGTTGTAGAGGGCGATGAGGTCTCCCCTCAGCCTCCTCTTCTCAAAACTAAACAACCCCAGTTCCCTCAGCCGCTCCTCGTACGACATGTGCTCCAGACGCTTCACCAGCTTTGTTGCCCTTCTCTGGACACGCTCGAGTAATTCAATTTGCATCTATAGAAGCAGACACACACATATATATGTATGCATATTTATAACACATGCACTTGTAAAATCCATTTAACCTAAAAACTATGTTTCATTTAACTTAAAAGTCAAGAAAGTTTGAAGACGCTTTCCTTTTGACATGTAAGTTCAGGCAGATATACATGCCCCAAGGTACGTACATTGATTTTAGTATGCTGCATGCTCGAATAGTGTACGGTACATGCATGACTGAGTTTATATTGCAAAGGAGATAAATTTTTTTTTCTCAGATTTTCAGATTTATCTTTTCTGAAGCACATATGTTTATTTGCTTATTAGGCAAGATAAGACAAGTTTTTTCTGTTGCTTGAAAATGCTCTCTCTGTTCTGAGGCCTGAAATAAACATATCCATTCTAAACTCAGTTTATGCTATCTAAACAGCATGCCACATTAATCAATATTGCCCAATATTTTTTAGCAATGAAAAAAATTTTAGTAATTGGTGTCTTTAATTCAGACTGGTAAATGCTGAATCTAGCAGAAGGTGCAGAATCAGGAATTCCCATTCAGTAAAAATTAGATTCCTATCTTGCACATCTTAAGGTTCACTAATTCACTTTTAGTTGTGAACTGGACTCTGTTCTTTATTCTAAAACATATCAAACTAAAGATGGAAAGACAAAAAAGAGTTTTTATTCAAGGTTAAGTTCAATTATCTTTATTGCAGCATTTCCAAAAGTTTTTGGAATGGTAAGAAAGTATAAGAGCTTGCAGTTTTATGATTCTTCAAGAGTATTTAATGAATAATTAACACTCTCTATGCACAGTTTTTAGTCGTGACTTTACACATTGATACATATCCTGAAGGACTGTATTGCTTTAACTGCATGTTTACCCTAAGTAATTCCATATAGTTTAAATTCAACAGTTCTTTTAATTTGAGATATCAGGAAACACATGCTGAATTGAGAGTGCAAATTAAATGGCATAAAGTCAGTATTAAAGGACCTTTATTAGAAGCCACGTCAGGACTCTGAGCGTGTCTGCTGGGAAATCAGTTGAGAAGTCTCTTGAGAACCCGTATACTTAGGCAGCTAATAAAAGTATTTTGGTTTTTTCTTATGGCAAACCTGGCTCCTGAGTATATGCCATATATTAGATGTTTGAATTATGCAAGTTCTCAATCTTAACAACATAAAATATGTTTCCCCCCCTCTTATTAATGTCCTCTCACTTATAGCAGTGGTCACTTATGACCACACATGAGCACAGGGTGCTGTAGCATTTCCTTATTTAGGAGGCCCTGGCTAACAAACATGACCACTTAACTCTATAACTTATCACATACCAGTTGTAAGAAGATAACTAGAATACTTTTCCTTCTCAAGAGCTCTAAAAACTGAAAAAAAGCCTTGATACCAAATCAAATCAAGAAATTTACTAATTTAAGTAAATGGAATGACAGATGATTGAGACAGTAAACTTATTTCTGATTTCTAAATATCAAAGATATAATCTCAAACATAACGTTATTAACAGAACTGAGAAAGATTTAGAAAATAATTTGTATTCAGCTGCCACATATTCTTGCCCTCTTGGATAATGCAGATTATCCTACCTGGTGTCCTGCTACGGAGTCCTCAATCCTGCCATGCCAGAAGTATGCTGGTCTTTTCTAAATCCTGTTTCATACCCGTTCTTGTATCATGCAGGTGCTTCACATTTACCTGTTTCTACAACTGTCTACACAGCTGGATATACAAAGACCTGTTAAGTGGTGGAGTAACTCTCCTAGAATTGTTTTATGCAGTCCTTGGAAGAAAGAGTTGAAGTCCCTCTCTTCTGAGTTAAGTGCTCTGTTCATTGGGGCCTATGAGTTATGGCCGATTTAAAATTTTGTCTCCAGTCAGTGGTTCTTCACTTCCTGATGCAAACTAGAAGAAACTCAACTCTAGAGTTGTGGCCCCTATATTTTGAGAAGACTCGTGATTGCTGACCTATACAGATATGATTCAGCATACCTTCTGGAAGGGCCAAGGGTTTAGGTGGTGGAATTTTTACTCTGAAGATCCCCATCCCATATCCCATTTTCTTAGAATGAGATGGGCATAAAATTTTCTGAGCCCTCTCAAAGTAAGGATTTAAGCATAACAGTCAAATTTCACATGAAATTTAAACTCAGGTTTTTTGCCAGCCATTTTTTTGCCAGCCATTTTTTTCCCCAAGAAAACATGATAGAAAAATCAGGGTCAACCAGGGAAAAGATGTTTTATAGTTCCAGCTTGTTTTAATAATAATTATTATTAATTATAATTTATTAATAAATTCCCTATTCTTTTGCCTTGTGGCTATCAATTCCTTCTTCTTCAGCTTCTAGACATTCATGCTGTTGAAGACCAGGATAATACACTCTGGTTCTAATCCTGAACTTTGATTTTCACTTGCACCTATCAGGTTGGTTGGGAGGAGTTATCAGTGCCTGGTGCATGGGCAACAACTGAGTTTAGTCTAGTCACTGCTTACAAAGAATATTGCAGAGCAAGGACAAATGGAGAAACCTGCCCCAGTTCCAGAACTTTTATCAAACAGATCAACTTGCATGATTCAAATTGTTAGTTTTCTAGACCTACCTTAACTCAGGGAACATATTTATGCTTGTATATATACCATTTCTGATCACAAAAATGCATGCATACACCATTAGCTTTACAACACATGCAATGTACTTTCCAGGGGAAAAAAAAAAAAAAAAAAATACTTTACTGAAAGAAGCAGTAATCATGTAATCACAGTCATTATATTGCATGAATGTTGAACTGTGAGGTATTACTCACAATTCTTTCCTCTGTTACTTCATTAGACTATTATGTTTAAATATCCTCTAACCTCTCCCTCAGTCCTTCTCCTTCCTTCCTTCCTCATTTCTGTTTTTCTTTCTAGCTTTTTTTGAACGTAATTCCGATAAATATTATCACTAAAGAAATGGTATCAGAAATGTGACTTTTTAAATGTAACCACATATGAGAAAATATTACTGTGAATTATTGCATTTAAAGGTAAATGACACCATATCACACTGGTATGTCTAGCCATGCATATACATGTGTGCATGCACAACAGAGTTGAATACACAGAGTAGGTAATGTAGAGAAAAAGTAGTTTTATAATATTTACTACTCATGTTTAATTTACATTACTACCATTCATGATTAAATTAGAAAAATTCCAAAAAGAAAAAATATATATAAAAGACAGACTGCCATTTTACTACTAGATTAAATTGTGCTGTAATGGAATTTCAAATCACTAGTTTGCTATTTTCATGTAGCAAAAACTGTATAAAACTATTCTGCATAGGAGTCTTTAAGAAAGAATGTTTTAACTGGTGACTTTAAGGCTAATCTGAAGAATCTAAAGGTAAAGAGGCCTATTCCTACTTTGTGATGTTTAATAAAATTCAAAATTGTATTTGAGAAATACTGAAGTAAACTGATAAAAAAGTACTGCTTTTGAAAAAAGTTTCAAAGATTCAGAGAGGAAAACTAAACTTACCATCATGTTTGAAGGCCTCTGAAAAATGGTAGAGGTTTGTTGGGGAGTGGTAATGTTGTGCAGCTCCTCTCCAGCCTGGTGAAGATACACTTCCTAATGAAGGACTGCTTAATCGTGGTCTGTTCTTTGAATTAAATGAGGTTAAAGATGAACTACCAGATTTGATTCTTAGGATAGCAGCATATGAAGTGGGGAGACCAGGAACAGCTTCTGAATATTCTGAAAAAAATGTAAGAAGTGAACACTGAATAAAGATAAAATCTATCACTTTTTAAAAAAAATATTTAGTTATCAGTAGAGAAGAAGAAAAGTTTTATCTGGATAGCAGCATAGAGCTCTAAAACAGAAAGTTCCCCTGCACAGAAAGTTTTAACACAGTACAAAAACCAGGTGGTATTACATTTCTTACTTATGGCAACATGAGTTTTCAATATCTTTATTTCTATTTCTATGACTCTAGGTAACTAGTAGAAAAGTGTGTGCCAAGCCACCATCTTTCCTTCACAGCCTTACATTACCTTCTATATGCAGTGCAGAAACACTGGCTGAAGCCAAATATGCTCCTCATTTCAACACTACTCTGCAAGTCAAGTGGGTTAGCTAAAAATCCCAAGAGCTCATATATGCACAAATATTTCTCCCAAAAACATGTACATGCCAAAGACACCTCCTTTTCAGCCTCTGTAACTTCCCTTTTTTTTTTCCTTTTCTGCCTGTACTTAAAATTTTCCATATCTACAAATAAAGAATAGTGCCCAAATTTTTGGTACATGTATAATGCCAAATATAAGAGAAATAAATAAATTATATTATTATAATAGATTAAAAATATCACTCAGGAGCTGCAGGAACAAAGCAGACACAACTATTGAAATCAATAGTCCTTAACATGCAACAGTCTTAAGGAGGTGAGGACATTTAAAAATACGTTTATATAGGTGAACTCAGACTGCATATCAAGTGCCTATGAAAGAAATTATTTTTGGGGGGACAGTGGAAGTGACTGGCAGAACACAGATCATTGCTCTGTCATCTCCATTGATGATAAATATTTATAAATTGGACATTCTTCACATTGACATAACATGAACAATGAAAAACTAGGAGTGTTCAAAAGCTTTGAAGAGCAGCACACTCAACTGAATTAAAATCTCTTCAAAATACTAGGTCATGGCATTGATGGAGGGCTTTTGGAAAAATATTCTAAACATAAATATAGTTTGGACTATTTTATAGTTCAAATGGTTTAAAATTAGAGAAATATGCATTTTGCTTTATGAAGATTGTGACAGAGAAAGCTTAAAGTCTTTCAGGTTTTGGAAAATATCATTTCAGTACAGTATTTATTGTCCCTGGTCAGATGCTTAAAAACCTCTTCTACCTTTTAGAAGAAGCTGGAATTCAGCTAAAGCAGATGGCCAGTATTTTAAAATTATCATTTTCATCTATGCAAACTCTAAATATACAGATTATTTGATGATGCTCTATCTCATTTAAAATTTGGATTTAAATAGAAGTTTTGGCAATCAGATGGGAAGGGCACAAATAAGGAGAACTCTGCTTTAATTTGTTTTTCAACTTGGTCTCACAAATGATCTATTGAGTACATTCTAAGCCTAAGGGGAGACCTCATCACTCTCTACAACTACCTGAAAGGACATTGTAGAGAGGTTGGTGCTGGTGTCTTCTCACAGGTGATTAGTGACAGAACAAGGGGGAACGGCTTTAAACTCCAACATGGGAGGTTCAGACTGGACATTAGGAAAAAAAATTTCACAGAAAGAGTGGTCAGACAGTGGAATAGGCTGCCCAGGGAGGTGGTGGAGTCACCATCCCTGGATGTGTTTAAGGGTCGTTTAGATGAGATGCTGGGGGATATGGTGTAGGGGAGAACTTTGTAGAGTAGAGCTGATGGTTGGACTTGATGATCCCAAGGGTCTTTTCCAACCTGAATGATTCTATGATTCTATGATAATGTGCATCATGCTGTTTTGTATATCGTATACATAATATCATTTTTCCTGGCCCACAAAGGGAGGGAAAATAGAACATCATCATGATAAATTAAAATTTAGTATGAAAATATATCTTATGGGACCTCTTGAAACATTATCATCGGAATATAAACATGATTTCACAAAAATATCTTTGTTTGTCTTTCAACATATTCCTTCAACATTTTTCAATATTTATATATTTTAGTTCTTTAAAGTAAAAGTTTTTCATAGGGGGAAAGTAAAGTAAAATCTTTCAAATTCCAGGGGAATATTGAAAAAAATCTTTAAAAATTCATATTAAAATCTATCCCAATTAAAATAACTTATTTTCATTCTGATTCCCCTGAGGTCAAAATCTCAAAGTCATAGAGGTTTCTTGAAGAAATTTTTATATTTTTGACTTATTTTGGTCTCAACAAATGCTAATTTATCTTATGAATAAAAATATTTTTGGCCTTAGAGATATAAACTATTTCAGATAAATGAGCTCCAGTAGAAATGTCCATGGTTAAACTTATCACATTAACTGCTTAATGCAGAATGGACATCTTCCTTGTGAGCAGAGAAGGAAGACATTCCCTGGGGAATATGGATAGAGGAAAGGGATAAGTCTCTGTAACACAGTCTACATTAGAGGATGGAAAAGTTTGGTGGTGAACATAGCAGTTCTGGTGACAGAAGAACTAATTAGTTGGGCACTGTGGAGCTCCTCAGATCCTCACAGCTCAGATCCTCTGATATCCTCAGGGTTGCTGATACCCTCCATGGAAATGCTGCAGGAAATCTGGAAATGGGCAGGTTGGGACACAGTCCTGTGTTTCTCAGATGGTGCTGGGATGTGGACAGATTGTATCTGGTAATAAGGACGCAAGGCACCATGCAAAGGACTTTTGAAAAGACACCACATCTCTCTGTCTTTTAAATACACACACATCCTTCTGCTTCTAACCCAAGGTGAAGAAATGATCTGTAACCTACATGAGATGGACAAGGAAGCAGAAAGAAAATGCTGAACTAAAAAGTGTGATGTCACAAACACCTATTCCAGTGTATATTTTTATACATAAGTAAACTATTATATAATTCTAACAGTGATATATATTGTTTTACAGGATCCATTTCTACAGCTTTTTTTTTTAAAAAAAAAAAGGTGGAAACAGTGGTGATTGCTGTTGGGAAGACATTCCTCCAGTGTGCGCACATAGAATAAATACACACTAGAAGGAATTTCACTTTATAATAAAAAAAATGCAGACCTGCCCTTGGTCCAAACTTTACAACACAGCATAATAAACCTTAATAAGATTTACAAAGGAAACATGATTGCAATCATATATATAATGAATGTACTGTTCCTTGAGCATTTTCTGCAGATACAGGCACTTTTCTATTTTCAGCATGGTATTTTAGCTCTGTGCTATTTGCCCTATGGCAAGTGACATGCATTTGGGAAAACTTCATGTCAGTACTTTTTCAGCAAATGATAAATACTTGATGTGACTGAAATATGGTATTATTAGGCTGTTAAATGTACTATATGTCGTACTTATATCAGTAGTAAAACTCTGTCTGAAGACCTTTAAAACTATGCAGTCCATTTATTGACAACAGACGATAGTTCCTTAGATGATGTTCCTGAGTATATCAGTTATTCTAGCCTGAGAAGATTCAAATAATTATTTTTATGTCATTTCATTGCAAAAATTATGAAACAGTGTTCCTTGATGGGTAGACAGAAAGGCTTCCTGTGCAAGCTAGAGAGTCTGAGCTGTGTATTGCTTCTTTTGCAAAGAAATGGAGAGTAGCAATCAGACATTAAATACTACTACTAATAATCCCAATTCTTAGATTTTTTGATATAGCTTCTATGTTCCTATTCCCTATATTGTCAACTTTGAAAGTGGGTGGAGCAAGCACACAACTCCGCATGTTTCTGCATCAACATACTGTTGTTATAATTCTTCCTTTTGTTTTCAATATTAAATTTTTCAGCTCAGTGACACACTGAGAACAATATGCAGCCAGGCCCTGCTCCTCTAGCACGTCTGTCACTTAGCTCTCCTCCTTGCTGTTCCTCTCATTTTCTGCCATGTCCTTCTGCTCCTGTAAAAGTTTCTCAGATGATCTTACTCACAGAAGAGGAACATCCTTCTATGAGGTTCTGCCAGATCCATCACCCAGCAAACAAGACAAAGCAACCTTTCTCCCTGCTGCCCATGCACACAAAAGAAACAAAAAGTAGTATGCATATATAAAGTTATAAACAAACAATCAAAAATTGTATCCTCCATTACACTTAATTCATTTACCACCAGGCCAAATTGCACCACTAATCCTTTCAAAATTGTACTATGTAATACTTTTTACTCTTTTTAATTGGAAGGACGTGCCAACTTCTGAGACAAGTCCTTCAACAATTTCTAGTAAGCTTGAGCTAACCAATACTCCTGACCTAATTAGTCTGGGATTAGATTTTATGTCATTAGGTGAGTGCCTGGAACAGTTTCCAGGCAGAGGAATGCATCTGGAGGGGAAGGAAGTCTGTGGAGGTGCATAAACCAGCCAAACGTGGAGGGCTAAGTAGTAAGTGAGACTGGAAAAAGAAGAAAGTACAATAGTGAGACTCGCTCCAGGCTGCCAAAGTTTTGCCAATTTATCATGTTGCTAGACAAAAGTAAATAGAGGCCATACTGAAATCTCCAGTGGTATGCAGCCTCCCTGTCTTCAGAAGTTTGAATCGAAGTGCAGTTTTTGCTAATGTAATATTTCACATTTTTAGGCTATGACTCTCATTTCTTTGCATACATAATGAAATAAACAACTCCATTAAATAGGATTCAACAACCTAAAATACTTTTGACAACTTCTTTTTGCTGAAATAGTATGTGTAGGCAGCTTGGTGCAATGAACTTGTTCTGTGCCGCCTCATCAAGTTAAGAAGACTGTAATTCTTTTCCCACTTGAAAAAAAAATTAGAATTCTTTGTTATCTAGTTGAATGGGGAATACTTGTTCTGCAGTAGTAAATCCAGGGTTTGAAAGAGCAAAAGAATCAGCATGATCTCAGATGGCATGAATGTAAAGTATACTGGGAAGAAAGAGAAGGAAAGGATACAAAAGTTACCCTACATGATTAAAAGGTCCTGCAGTAATGTCAGTATTACGCAAGCTGGTTTCTGACCTTTCATGGTATAATTGTTTTGTTTGGCTGGGATTAGTGATCAATGTGAGATTTCACCCTGACTCTGGTTGTTCTCTCATGCTCATGGGGATGCTGTATCTGAGTAAAGTTTTTCTTGTAAGACATAACTGGAAATGATTAATAAATTATACATGAGCAAATATTTCTTGTTTTGTTTACTGAAAGCCTGTAGACTGTGATCATTATTTACAACTAACGCAGAAATCATGCTTACCTGAAAACAAAACCTACTTCCTAATCTGAACATTTGCCTCCAGAGATTTAGACTCTGAACTGCCTGGTTGCAGTGGCTTAACTAAAATAGATTTTTATTGGAGTATTATTTACAATAAAATTATTCCTTTAATTTGGTTTGGATTAGACTTCTGAGACTTGGGAGAATAAATTTATTTTCCATTATTTAAGTACACAGTTAAAGTGCTGGAGAGTAGATGTTACTCTCTAATGTGTTTTTTAGCTTTATTAGTATACCCTTACAATCCTTGAGAAATTCCATCAAAGACCTATCGGTAGCTCTCAAAACTCTGTTGCACTTGATCTTCACAATGAAATTATATATTTCCTAACCTCATTCTTAGAAATATTTAGGATGAAATATCTAAAGGTTTTTCAGATGCAAGCAGACACAGCTGAGGAATATATAGACCCAAATAGTAAAGATATTAAGCAACTAGAAATCAGACACAATAAAATCAGTGACTTGGATTGGTCTTCATAGTTCTTTGCACTAGAAGTAATGGATTTATAGTAATTTTAACAACAGTATGGCAGTTTTAAGATAGCCTATATTTTTTTATTCCAAGTGCACATTTTCTTAAATGTGATTTCTAACAGCAAACTATGATTTGAATTAGTTTTCGTAACTTTTTAATGAATCTGTGTCAACTCATTAAATTATTCATGCATCTTTTGTTATTCCCAGCACATGCTGCTCTTCAGCCTTTCTTTGGTCAGATCCAACACAACGAGGAAAAAGAGCACCACAGGTAAGAGAGAAACTGTCTTCTACTGATTATTGAGGGTTTTTTTTCTTTTAGAAAAAGCAGAAATACTAATTTCAAGATCATTCAAAAGAAGTTTACTCCTATAATCTGTAATAGCTATGTCAGGTTAAATTCAACTTCCTGTCATGTGTGTTGTGGGTGAACTAAGCTGACATTGAGAGAAAGGGAATCTTTTCCCACAGGATGGCATACACTTATACATGTTCCTTAGGTACAGTCCATGGTACAAATATAAACCACAAATACTGTCCTTTATATTTTACCTGACAGATTTGTTTCAAAAGGCACAACATATGTCAACATAGCTCCAACAATGTTACTAGGTAATTTGACAAAAATACATTCTTTCTTAAAACAGAAAAAGATGACAAGTCAAATTCACTGAATCCATCCCCAAAGCTTCTTTGAAAACTGTCTTTGCAGTGTTTGAAATCTATGGAGAGTAAAGGATTCTGACTCCTGGAGTGATGTTTTGCTTTCCTTCATTCTTTTTTTTTTTTTTTAAGTCACTCCTGGTCAATTACTAACTCATTGACATTTCTCAGCTATCTAATTAAAATGTAGTCTATCTTATAATACTTGCAAATGTGACCTTCATTTGTATATTTTTGCTAGCTAGCATGTTTAATCAAATGTCACTAAGAATGCTAACCCATTTTTTTAATTGTAACTTTTAATTACATTGTTTCAGTGGAAGTGTTCATTCTTCTACACTTATGAAAATATGTGCCTTCATTCTGCAAACTGGATTATGTCACTGTTCCTCCTCTATTTTTTAAACAGAAATATATTTTCTGTCCTGTGCATACACATCAGTTTCCTTTTAGACTGCTCGATGACATATAGTTTGGCAATAACCTGAGAGAGAGATGCAAGAATAGTAGGAAACTGTGTTGATAAGGTATCCATCCAGGGCATGTCCTTATGAGAACTACGATTGCCACTAACACAGCAAAATGTCAATAAATTATGTTTGCTTGATGAAATGAGATAAACTGTAACAAAAAACCCCAATAGAACAAAATAAATAAAAGAGTGGAAGTCAGCAGATTTTCTTAATGCATCTGATCCTCTTTTCCACATTTCTCACTGTGTGTGGTTGTCAGAGATTTCATTCTAGAGATGTTATTATATCCCAATTATTACTCAAAACAACAGGCAATGCACCATAAGCAGATGATCATCAAAACCAAACCAAACAAAAAGACTGAAACCTTCACCTGGAACTTTATTTTAAACATCTGGGATCTGGATGTCTACATCTGAGCTAGGCATGCTGGGTTCATTCTACAGGTAGTGAAGATGAAGACAAACGTGGCATGTGATGTGATGAACATGCTCAGTAAATGGCTACTTTTTGCCACAGGCTTTAAAAGGAGAGTAAGGTGAGTAGCTAAGATGTCAACATTTCAACTTGTTCAGATGTCCATTGTCTTAGTCCTCACATCATAAATTAGTCATGCTTCATTTGTGTCTTTTCTGCTCAAAATGTCCAGTTGTTCTCAGAAGGAGTGAAGATCAGGAGGTTTGAATTGTTTTCCAAAGCAGCAGTGGAGGATGATTTAGAAGCTGGAAGTTGTCAAGGAAAATATGCTGGTGGTCTTCATCAACCTTTTTCACCACAGATTTGATAGGATGGGAAAGCAAGAAAATTCATCTATTTAAGATAATCTTTCCTTGGGGAAAAAAATTATTTTTGCCAGGACTTTGGCCAAAGTAAGTAAACCATCAATTCAAAAATTGTTCAGTAGTCCAGTGTTTGAGGAAGATACATAAACATTCAATTTGAAAATCCCAAATAGCATCTCACTTTATAGAATTTGCTTTTCTCTTAGAAATCTGGTCATACAAGGAAGCAAATTTGAGAACACAGAATACTATGGGCAGATATGGAAAAAAAAATAGGGATATATTTTGTTTTTCTTTAAAGTAACAAAGGGAAAGTGCTTTGAAGACTTAAAGCATTGACTGAAAAATAGTAAAGAATATTTCCAGCGGCTATTAGCAAATGAATCAGTATCTTTGGAATATTATACTGTTAAAGCCAATTTAAATATAATGAATTTTTATGAGGAATTATTTTGAATAATATAAAGATGCTTTTGTAGAGTTAGTCATTGTTTCCCTTCCTACTGAAAAAAACAATCTATTTTCCATCTTACTTCCACTTCATACTCATAATGCAGCAAATAGAAGACTCAATATATGTCCAACTATTCCCATTTCACATCCAACATATAACATCCACCAGATCAAGCAAAATATACTTTAAAACAGAACACTTTCAGCTACAGAATGCTTACGGCTGCAGTAACAAAAATAATAAAAGTAATAATATATTCTAATTATGGAAAAACATTCGTCCCAAGTAAAGTAATTTTAAATTGAGAAAAGTGTTTTGAGATTATTGTCATGTTTTTTCTAACAAAACACTTAATATTTTCTCTTTCAAAACATGCTAATATAATATACAGATTACAACTAGTTAGAGTATGTTTCTACCATATCATAGGCTTCAAACGCGGTGATTATGTTCAGTGAATGCTTTGCACCTTTTTCAAATTCACTGAAGTCATGCAATGAAAAGTGCTTTTTAGTTGTAAAAAATATAAAACTCTTCTTTGAAAACTCTTCTCATGAACTTATTGAAGGAAAATTTAACTCCAAATACTACTGACAATACTTTATAATTTAGCATATTTCATCTAGCTCAGTAGTTACTACTTCTGTTTTGTGTACTCTTTAAGACCACAGATGTGTCTCACACTTTACCAATGTATGGAATTTTTCTACCAGTTTGTCTAATAAAAAGAGGGTTTAGGCCAGCTTTGTCTGAAAAAATAACACTTAAAGAAGACAGTGTATATAGCTGAGGGTATCATTACTCTCATGCCACCCAAGAAAGAGAATGTAGAAATTTGTTTCTACATATCTTGTGATCTTTGGCCTGAAGGAGTAGTGTTACTTACTAGGTGTAATTTGTAGGCATATACGAAGAAGTGCCCTAAGACTCCTAAGTGATTTTTGTTTGTCAATTTTTAGATATACTTCATTGTCTTACCTCTTCAGGTACTTTTCATGTAATATTTTTCAGCTCAAGTGTGATATGTATTCTCTAGCGGGAAAGTATGAAGCGTTACTAATGCGAGATCCATAGATTACCTTATACTGCATGCTTTTTACTGAAATCTTAACTTATTTTCCCTGTGGCTGATGATCATCAGAGTGAGCTGTCAATTCTGATTGTGAAGGGAGAACCAAGTACCAAAGGTCAACTATTTCAGCACAAATCAATTAAAGTAATTAGATGGATAGAAATCCTTATTTATAACCCTTCCTTCCTACAATGATATGCATATCAATTTTAGGTGGACAAGAACAGATCAATGCACAGCAAAGGATAAATTTGTAATTGACACTGTTAATATAAAATGCTTGATTAAATTATTAATGCCATCATCAAAACTGAAACAGTCAAAATATTAATAATCAGTGTGCAAAGAAAAATACCTGCTGATTTTCTTGGCAATGGAAATGTGTTTACATTTGTAAAAAACATGTTCTTTTAGCTACTTGGTCAGAAAAGTATAATATAGGATGCTGTTCACTTTTCAGACAGGTTTTGAAACACATCCTGAACTAACTTGAAAATACCTGCTTGTCTGCTCCTGCTCAAACAGAAGCTCTGGTACTGCCTTAAAACTACCGGATGTTGCTTTCAAAGGCCACATTTGTGCTTTCTGCTATGTCCTTCAAACAAGGAATTAGCTTCACATAGACACCTTTATTGCTAACTTATCACATTCCCCCCAAACTACACCTGAAATCTTGGTTTTTTTTGGTGATGTCAGTGCATCCAGGCCAGGTGGATAGTTGGTGTGAGAGTTGCTATTGCTTCGTATTTTCTTGTGTGCTCATCAGATGACTTCTTTGATCTGTTTTAAATAGTAACCTTGCTAGCAAAGACTATGTGTCTTTGCTTGCACTTCTACCCATCAGTAAAACAGGACCCCCTTCAACCATGGATCATATCCCAGCAGCAGCAGTGCTGACTCCAGACTGGTGTCCTATGGTGTCACTGGGCTGAAATGGGGCCCTGGGCCATAGGTGGGGTGGGGAGAAGCCCTGGAGAGGCCAAGTAGGATCATTCAAGCTTAGCAGGGCCCTCATGGCCCTGACAGCAATCTCCCTTCCCAGCAAGGTGTGCCTCACACCCTGCAGAGACCTGCCATGGAATAGTTTAGTTGTTGTGGGACAGCACAGGGTTATTTTAAGTGCCAGAAAGCCAGGGCAGAGACAGGACTGATACAGGGACATGGCATGGGAGGCTTGGGGCTGGGGTGGTGGGATTCAGGCCACCCATGAGGAGGCCTGGCAGGCTGTGGGGGAGGATTGGAGAGCTGGGTTCAAGTCTGACCAACTCCTGTGGTTTACATGTTATAATTAGAAGCACAATTCAGACTATGATCTTAGAATCACAGAATCATTTAGGTTGGAAAAGACTAAGATCATCAAGTCCAACCATTAACCATTGTCCAACCATTGGATGTGTTAACTGACAAGTCCGCCACAGAACCATGTCCCTAAACACCACATCTACACATCTTTTAAATAACTCCAGGGATGGTCACTCAACCACTTCCCTGGGCAACCTGTTTCAATGCTTGACAACCCTTTTGGTGAATAAATTCTTCCTAATACCCAATCTAACCTCCCCCGGCACAACTTGTGGCCATTTCCTCTTGTCCTATCACTTGTTACTTGGGAAAAGAGACTGATACCCACCTCACTACAACCTCCTTTCAGGTAGTTGTAGAGAGCAATAAGGCCTCCCCTCAGCCTCCTTTTCTCCAGACTAACCCCAGTTCCCTCAGCCACTCCTCATAAGACTTGTGCTCTGGACCCTTCACCAGCTTCGTTGCCCTTCTTTGGACAAGCTCCAGACCCTCAATGTCTTTCTTCTAGTGAGGGGCCCAAAGCTGAACACAGTATTTGAGGTGTGGCCTCACCAGTGCCGAGTACAGGGGTAAGATCAGCCCTAGTCCTGCTGGTCACACTATTTCTCATACAAACCAGGATCCTATTGGCCTTCTTGGCCACATGGGGCACACTGCTGGCTCATATTTAGCCGGCTGTTGACTAACACCCCCAGGTTCTTTTCTGCCAGGCAACTTTCCAGCCAGTCTTCCCCAACCTTGTGTTGTGTGGAGTTGTTGTAATAAGATCTTTGCCATTAAAATGCAGATTTAGTAGCAAAATACTGAAAACAAAAAAAGTTATTAGAGTATATGTATAGGAATGAAAATTGTGTTCATTTGAAAAGAAAGGAGGCTACTGCTTCAGGCTCACATCACCAGGCAGAGTTTTCATCAAGGCATAAGCACACTTCACTAATCAAACAGCCTCTCTGTCTTCAAACCTACATGGACAGAAAGAACTGAAAGTTAAGCAAAATTAGCCACTTATTTAAGGGAAACTGCTGGAAAAACTTTTAAGAGCATATTATTACTTTATATACATCATAACAAGTGTAGACATCTTTTTATCTTTGGATGAAAGAATCTGTGGCATTTTTCATCAAAGTATGGAAGTACCATGAACAATAAAGTCATAAGGGCTTCCTGAATAATGAAAGACTAATATAGATTTCTGAGAGATCATGTATTAGTAAGACAGAAAAACTAGAATTTGACAAGTTTATGTAATTACAAATTAATATTAGTTTGGAGAGGTGACAGCTGTATAGTGTATGACTTGTTTAAACTATTGTGCAAAATTTTCTTTTATTATAAAAGAATGTCCACAATTTGGAAGCTGTGCAAGTAAACAGAGATCAAATTAACATTCAATGAAATGAGTACAACAGCAACAAATTCTAACAGTGAATAATTAAAATAATAAAATAATCCACTAAAAGTTTGTCAATTAACATTTAGTTTTTGAGAATGATCTATTTTACTCTGACAGAAATTTGTAGAGAAGGTTTTGATTAGCACAGAGACATTTATATTTATGATTCACAGCTAAAGTAAAGTTTTCTTTATATTGCAAAGTTAATTAAAGGTTACGGTAGAATAATGTAAGATTTTCTGTTCCCTGTGATACACATTCTTACATACTATCTGTGTGTTTATGTGTCCAGTGGAAGCAGACAGTCTTTCATCCCCCTTAAAATATCTATCTCCTGGTTCAAAGCTTTTTTTTGGGAGGGGGCAGTTAATGTATTCTTCCCTTCCCTTGGGTCCTTCTCTAGTTCTCTGTGGTTTGCTTTAGTGTTCACTAAATATTTTACAGTGCATTTTCCACCTTGGCTTGCATCTTTGAGACCTTTATGTGGCTTAGTCTTCCCTTAGGAATCCTATGAATTAATCACTGGATGTATTGTTGGTGTAAACAGCTATTGCTAGCAATTAAATAATCCTTACACACACAGAGTGAAATTCACTATTGTGCTCTGGACAAATATCTGGCAAAGCACTTCTTAAGCATTTCAGAGTATTTAAAATGTCACATAGGTATCCAGACTTTTAAGGGGGGTAAGATTTTATGTTGCTTCTGAAGTGTTTTCAAAAATAGTAAAGCAAATTAAAATATTCCACTTTGTTATGATGGATGTTATTCCACTGTCCTCCTGCATGGAAACCACAATTCCATGAAAAGGTACATGCTGAAGCTCGTCTCTTGTTCTTTTTGTCTGAGATGTGCTAATAGAGGTGAAAACACAAACCTTTCAAAACATCCAAAATTCTTCCAGTCTTTGCAATGAAACAAATTAGAGTGCACTGTGCAGGGACTGGTATTCACATAGGGTAAATCCACAAAACAAACATATCTGCATGCTATTTTCCTAAACTGGAAGTAACTTTGTTGTACTAAACCCTTAATATTCCACAGTCTCTTCAGGTGGTTCTTAGTTGTTCTCCTTTGTGTTCATAGTTGTTGTTTTTAACCACAGGATTTGGTGCCCGCTTATGTGCATTTCCAACTATAAGCTTATTCTGGTGGTGAGCCTGGTACCCTCAATGAAGTATTTGCAAATTCAAAGGAAAGTCATCAAAGGACTTGAGCTGTTCATACAGTCCTTTATAATGGAAAAAAGAGAGGCTGTACAGCTGATTTCCAACAAAGTGTGATTTATTTAGAAATAATAATAGGAGTACTGAGACAATTCCCTAACACAACTGTTTTGTTACCCAGATAAAGCAAAAAGTGCAGTTTAACAAGGAGCTACATAGTGGTTTACTAAACATCAGAAACATGATGATTTTAATTTACAAGTTCAGCAATAGATTTTATGGATTTGGGGCAAAAAATCAATTTATCAAATTTTAACTCACTCAGAACTTCATCAAAATAGTCCTAAATAGTACTTCCATCAAATACTTTAAGAAGTTACAGTCAGAAAAGACCTAACTTTGGCAAAATGATGCCATGTAAAGGTGAAAAAAAGGACTTTAAGTTATGACAGGATGAAATATTAAGGCAATATTTATAGTTCTGTTTGTATGCAGAGAGATAACTTTCAAAGTTTGATTAATTACTACAGGTAAGAAAGAGCAGAAAATTGACTATAAACTCAAAATAAAACTTTAAAATATTTGATAAGATTTTTAAAGGAATATAGATTTAGACCCATTTTCAAAAAATTATTTAAGTATACAGAGTCTCATCTTAAAGTGCTGGTGCATATACTGGGTTTGGGACTGAGGAGATTTCTCTGTCCCAGTCCCCTGAAGCCAGGCTGGTGTGGTCCTGTGACACCAGGTTCAGGCACTAGCAAGGCCTAGTTTTATCCCTAGTACAGACACACATACACATGCAAACTCTGCAGTCAACGCCGCGCATCAGTGGATCACACAAACAGGTCAGTGCCTTTACGGGCAGCACCTACACACCAGCAGAACAGATGTTAACCTCACCTAGGAAAACAGTTCAGAATAGGTATTAACGGGAAGGCAATACAGAATGAGACAAGCAGGGGGATGACATGGCAAGATGTGTGTACTAACCAGCAGTTTATCTGTACCCAGCTGCCCCTTTTATCACAGAATCACAGAAGAGTTGAGGTTGGAAGGGACCTCTGAAGGTCATCAGGTCCAACTCGCCAGCTACAGCAGGGGCACCTAAAGCCCAGGACCATGTCCAGACGGCTTTTCAATGTCTCCAAGGAGGGAGACACTGGGGACCCTGTCCTTGGTCATCCTCACAGTAAAAAGCT
Organism: Strix uralensis; assembly: GCF_047716275.1. Lineage (NCBI taxonomy): Eukaryota > Metazoa > Chordata > Aves > Strigiformes > Strigidae > Strix > Strix uralensis. Next base: position 124,601,436 of record NC_133973.1, read on the forward strand.
GTTTCCTGATGTTCAGAGGGAACCTCCTGTGTTTCAGTTGATGCCCATTGCCTCTGGACCTGGCACTGGGCACCACTGAAGAGAGCCTGGCTCCGTTCTCTTTGCACCCTCCCTTCAGGTATTTGTATACATTGATAAGATCCCCCTGAGCCTTCCCTTCTCCAGGATGAACAGTCCCAGCTCTCTCAGCCTCTCCTCATAGGAGAGATCCCCCAGACCCTTCATCATCTTTGTGGCACTTTGTAGAACTCTTTCCAGTATGTCCATGTCTCTTGTACTGGGGATCCCAGAACTAGACACAGTCCTTCAGCTGTGACCTCACCAGTGCTAAGTAGAGGGGAAGGATCACCTCCCTCCACGTGCTGGCAATGCTTTGCCTAGTGCAAGCCAGGATACCACTGGTCTTCGCAGCAAGGGCCCATTGCTGGCTCATGTTCAATCTGGTGTCCACCAGGACCTGCAGGTCCTTCTCTGCAAGGCTGCTTTCCACCTGCGTGCCCCCCAGCATACGGGACAATAGTACCTTAATTGCAAGACTACATTTCTCAGGTCTTCTGAGACTTCAGTAAGAACATGCAGATAGATATTAAAACTTAATCCTAGAATAAACACATGTATACAGAATACTTTGCTGTCAAAGATCAAAAGCATCAGCATTTTGTGTAATGGGATTTAACATAGGGCAGAAAGGAGTTTTTCAATGTGGGAGTAATATTAATTAATGTTAGAAACTTAATTAGCTGCTTAATTAATATTAGCTGCTTTCCAGATAGGTGATCTCCAACATACACTGACTGGTGTCTGGGGTTGTTTCTCACCAAGTGCTTCCCCTTGCTGAGGTTTCTGTCAGCCCATTTCTTCAGCCTGTTGAGGTCCCTCTGGATGGTGGCATGACCCTATGGCATTATCAGCCACTCATGGTTTTCTGTCATCTGCAAACTTGCTGAGGGTACACTCTGCCCCACCATCCAGATCATTAAAGATATAAAATTGGACTGGAACCAGTATTGATCCCTGGGGTACACCACTAGTTACTGGCCTCCAATTAGACTTTGCACAGCTGATCACCACCCTCTGGGCCTGGCCATTCAGCCAGTTTTCAACCCACCTCACTGCCTGATCATCCAGCCCATACATCAACAGCTTCTCTAGGAGGATCTTATGGGACACAGTGTCAAAGGTTTCCTGAAGTCCAGACAGACAATAGTCACTGCTCTCTGCTCATCTACCAGCCATGATCCATGGAATTATCTCCTGTCCTCTCAGTTTTCCCAGATTTGTTCCTCCTTGACCTACCTTCATCTCTTCCTTTCTCTGCATTTGGTTATTCTCAGAAATGTCTTCTAACAGCTATATCTCTGATTCCCCTTAAATATCCCATAGGTTTGCTCTTTCCTATGAGACCCATGATGATCTTGATTTGCTCCTTAGCAGTTACAGTGTTCTGACTGAGCCCTTCCATGGATGCACCTGAGAGGTTCCTTCAGTGGCCCATCAGTCAGTGACTTAAGACATTGCTTCTGTTATCTTCTCTTCAATAACGTTTGTGTATATAGGTGTTTAATTTTATACTTTCCCCATGTCATGTACTAGTGTTTTAAGGATAGACCAGACAGCCTTGCATTCCACATAGCATTACAGCTCATGTAAGTGCAGTTTATTTCCCTGGAAAGCATCTGAGAGTAATAGCCCAACCAATGTTACTCTGATTTCTTTTTCAGATGCGTTTGTCTTCTTCATTCACTATAGTGGGGCCTAGGGAGACTAGGCTTCCTGAATGTAGCCTTTGGGAATATTATCTTTATTCTCAGTGAAAGTCAATGGCACCTATGTACCTCAATCAGGTTTAGAAGTTAGACTTAGATAGTTAGACTCAGGCTATTTATAATCATTCTACCTTTTCAATATCTTTCAGAAAACTGAAGGATCATTTTAAAGGCGTTATAAATGTCAGTAGCATATAGGTGCCATATATATTTATGGCAATTCATCATTATTATTGTTATTAAATATATATATACAGTATAAAGAAGTTAGTATCTCTGAGAAAACCAGACAAAGTATTGTATAGATTTCCAGTGACTGAGAATAGTTAACACATGAGAAGGCAAATAAGTTACACAAAAAAATTGGCATATTATAACTGCTTTACATATTTTACATACAACTAAAAGATCTCAACATTAAAAACAGACCTCACAATTTTATCCTACACAGTGTTTGAAGGAGGATGGAGGTTTGAAGTCTCAATTGAAGATTCACAGTCAAAATGATTTAACAATTAGTATAATGCAGTCCAACAAAATGCCCTGTAACATCATCCCATCCAGCAGTGGGCAGTCACACACCTCTTTGTAGACTAGTCAATGATTTATGACAGCCCCAAGGAAATTATCCTGACTGCTTTGTCTAGTCTTTTCATAAAGTCATCAGGAAGAATTCCTATAAGGAATTAGCAAGAAGAAATACATGATATAATTATAAAGCTAGAACCAAAGCATATTTTCCTATTATTAACAGCAACAAGTCTAAAGAGAAAATTACATCAGCAAGCAACAGTATTGTAAATTTGCACGCAGGATTGTAATAAAATGTATAAATGCATTAGAGCCATCTATGCGGGAAACAAATAATCTGCAAGCATTGGCACTGTAACAGATGTAATGGGATTACAGTTGGAACCAGCACTGAAACACCATGACAGACAAATTTAGTCCCCATATGTACATCAAGTGAATAAGCAATGAAAATGTAAAATACAGCAGAGAAAAATCAGCACAATTGATTTTAGAAGTCACCACAAAGGACTTTTCTAAGGCAATCAGAAACATCTATTACATTTCAAAGTAGCATTAGTTTGCCAAGCACTTAGGGGAGTACACATGGGCAACAACAAGAAAAGACTTGTCATGTCTTGAATTGTTTTGGCTTTATTGCTGATTTCCATTTCAAAAAGTAGTTGCCATTTTATAGACATGGAATACAGCAGGAATTTTTAAGTAAGGAAGATTTTGAAATCAATCAAGGCTGTCTAAAATGTAGATAACTTTCCAGGAGAATTTATAATAGTTCTTTTTGCTACAATGTAAATTAGTGCTGTCATATAAGTAAATTTTTAAGTATGAATAGCACAGAACAGAAAGTTTTATTCTAAATCATCTACTTGGTGTATAGATCTTTACTGTAAACACAGTTAGTGTGACTCTTTTGAAGCCTGAGGTTACAGCTTTTATTTCAAAAGCCTCTCTATAAAGAAAAGATATTGAATCAATAAGCCTTGTCATTTCAAGGGAATTTGCATTTCGAGGGTTTTATGTTCCTATCTATGGTTTTGCATTACTAAATGATAATGAATGTCAATCATTACAATAGAGAAAATATCCTTGCTTACAGAAATTTCCCTTACTTTGACATAATAAAGTCCATAGAACTGTTATTCTGGGAGGTTTCAGCCAGTGTAGCACAGAGTCAGACAAGACCTATCAGTCACCAGTAGGAAGGGCAAATTTTGGGATACACTTCCAGGTGCATGGCTTCCAGAGCCAAAATATTTCTACCCAGTTTTGATGGAAAAGGCTACAATATCTACTAATGAAGCAAAAGGGGAATCCAACTTTGCAATAACATACCAAAATATTTTTTTCTCAGTGCCCATCTCTATTTGTCTCCAAAGCAGGTTGTATTTGTGGACCTCATTTGTCAAGAAAGTCAACTTCAGGTAATTCTTTTTTATTTGCCTTCAGACTGGAGTCCACAAATCTATGGCAATGGAGCCTCTACTGTACTGCATACACAGGTTACGTAGGGCACTATTCTGACACTTTGTCCTCCTAATTTTAGAATGAAAACCTTACATTTCTATTACATACTTATTGTGTGTGTAATTTGCAATCAGTGCTGTCTTCTAAACAGACTGATGTTTCTGTTCTGAGACCACTGAACATTTATACAGCCCACAGGTAAATTTTAGAATTGTCACCATCGCTCTGTGTATTCAGATTTCAAAATTTTGTAAACTCTTCTAGAACAAGGTTTTCACTGAAAGGTCAGGAAATATTTTAAATGACTAAGTGGGCTTGTGTCAGGCATACAGACACTTCCTAGGCATAAACTTTATAATATGATATAAATTTTACTCTTGTCTAAAGAAAGTTTACATTTTTGACAGTTACTATTTTAATATTTGATTCTTAAACTCTATTTGAGCTGCTGGCCCTCCTGTCCTACAGGGAAATACCATAAAGGCACATCTGGAAGGATCAGAGTATATTTTTGCCCTGGTCTTTTTTGTATTAATTTCACATCCCTTCCATATAAATGAGTATATCTAGGTCCTGAGGATTATCTCCCTACAGCCTTCCATAAGAATGAACAACAAAAACATTGAAATCTTATTATTCATTTGTTTACATTTTTATAATCTCCTCCAGAGGGAGCAAACTTGAGCAGAGAAATGGCTCTAAAAATATTTTAGAGCCTGCGGCCCTCTCATTGTTCCCAAGGCTGAACTTTTTTGTCTCCCTTCTTCCAATTTAGCACCAACAGGCTCTCTCAAAGGAGGAAGGGGCTTCTCAAAAGCTCTGATCCTTGTTGCTGTATGGTATCTGTGTGGATCATATATTTCTATGCTTATGCTTTTAGCTGCCAGTATGGAATACAAATTGAGTTTCTGAAAGCTATAGCAAATGACACCAGGGAAGGGCTGTTTCTTCCAAAAGTCTTTTGAAAACAACTGATGCTGGATTTCTCCATTCTCCATTCTTTCTCTTTTGTCAGTTACATTCTGGGAAGCAGAAATTTAGTGAGAATAAACTTTGCAGGCTGGTGGTGTGGGCAGCAGAATCAAGGAGGTTCATCTATTTCATGTACTGTTTAATGAGATTTACATTTACACAACTTTTTCAATTCCCATTACTTCTTCAAATGAAAAAGTAAGAAGGCTCTCTGAAATTGAAAATTGTTCTTGACTCTGCCTAAGCTCTGAGGTTTGAAAATTCAACTTTTTAAAATGGGGGAGTTTCTTACATTTATACTTATTATTAGCCAGTGGAAACACATTTGAAGGCAGATCCTCTGCAGAAAGTGTAGAATTTTAAACTGCAATAATACTTTCATTTTTTTTAACCACATCCCCATAGATGACTGACACTGAACAGCATTGGAACCAGGAAAAGAGAGAGAATAAATAAACACAGGAGAGAAACTGTCAAATTTCAGGTTATGGAAGATACATAGACTTAAGTAGAAAAGTGTCTCAGTTGTGTCTCTTCCCTCTGCTCTTCATGATCACTTTATTTCTGGCAATGGGCTAGAGCAGAGGTAATATTAAAGGTGAAAAGAGAATCAGAAAGTATGATATAGTGAAACCAGAGAAGTTAAAAGAATCACAGTACATTGCTGATAGTAGCAATAAGGATTAAAATCTGTCTGGTTCCATTTCTAATTTTGCTATCACTGATAACAATAGGAAAAAAATACAGTCACCAGCATAATATTCCTGGGGCTAGTAAAGGGTAATATAGACAAGATTGCACCCAAACCAAAAATAGAGGTGAGATCAAGAATTCTAAAAAGGATCAAAATTCTACACCAGCAGGTACACTGCATCGTACTTGGCCAAAACACCTGATTTTTTGTAGAATAAGAACTGCTTATTACATTATTGATGAGCATTCACTAACACAGCAAAAACAAATATCAGCTGCTGCTATTACTTTAACCTCTAAAAAGAGGTGGTTCAGACTAAAAAAATAGCACCGACTCTCTTGTGCTTAGTCATTTAAAACATTCCTTGACCTTTCAGTGAAAACCTTGGTCTAGGAGAGTTTGTAAAATTTTGAAATCTGAATACACAGAGTGATGGTGACAATTCTGAAATTTACCTATGGGCTGTGTAAATGTTCAAAGGTCTCAAAACAGAAATCTCTGTCTGTTTAGAAGACAACACCAATTATTCAGTATAGAGATTGCAGAGGAAAAGAAAGGTCTCTTACTTATGTACTCTGCTATGTTTGTAGTAGGATTTTCCATCACTTTCTTAGTCAATTCTCTTTGCACCAGGTTACTTATACAGTTACACTGAGATAGCTGTGATTATGGCTACCACGGTGATACTGAGTTGCTTGAGAGTACAAATGACCAATGATGACTTCTACTATCTCTGGGAACTTACTTCTGTAGAGCCTATAGAATAAAACTGTTCATCTCCTCACTTCTTCCCCAGATATCTCCTTTCTCCATACCTAATCACTATCTGTAAAATCACATGGCAGGGTGGGTTGGAACTAGATGATCTTTAAAGGTCCCTGCCAACTCAAACCATTCTATGATTCCAGAAGTAGAAGATGGTCAAAGAAGACTCAAGGATTTCTGATCAGTGGGGCAGATCCCAAAGAATCACGCATGACACTACTGACACTCTCAGATTTTCAGAAGAACTAATAATCAGTGTTAATTTTGCTGCAGGATTTGGCATATATACTAGTGTCTCCTAGAGACTACACTGATCCCAGACAAAAACTGAGGGCCAGGATGACATGGAGGGAGTTTATAGAAAGCCATTCCATTTTTAACAGAAGTTATTTGAAGGCATTATTAATTGCTCTGAAATAACAAGCTTTTGAGTTCATTTATACCAGTAGATATCTATTCAAGTTCTCACAGAGTATGGGAAAAACTTTCTGCTAAAAGGGCAGCATAACTAAAATGTTTACACTGGTAGTGTCAGCTTCATTTTCCATAGATATAAGAAAATTTTCTTTTTAATGCAATCAGAGATTATCTTCTACAATTATGTTCCAGGTCTTCAATTCTATCTGTAGTAATCCAGATTGCTCATGGTTTAATAAGTTATGTGTTTGTCAGTAGTACCAACGTTTGTGAAGAGTAACAGCCCAATAGATCAGAGGACATGGTTTTTCATTTCCTCTGGACTGTTCCTGCAAATCAGGTTTCAGATGCTGTAAAGAGAATGTTAAGAACTTCCTGTGGCAATAAAGTTCAAGCTTGAAAAGATAAAATAAAAAAAAAACCCAACCTATTTTGAAGTAAATAAATCTTAAAACTTTCCCTTTCAGGATATGAATTCTAGCAGGTAGGGCTGTCATCATGTAAGGAACTGTTCATAAAAAATTGAGGTCAACTTTTCTGTGGAAAATGGTCCTAAGAAAGGATATAACAGATTCCATCTAGAAGAAAAAGGTTTCATTTTGTATCATACTATTCAGCCTTCCGCTAAAAGTTCACCTGTTTTTACTGGGATTTTTTGTTTTCTTTAAAAGTATTGTTCTATCAGAAATTATCTATTTATCAAAGTGAAAAAAATTTGGAAGAACATATCAATTTGGACAGATATTTTACTGAAATAACTTTTTAAATGCTGATATAATCAGAGACTGAAAAGCATCCTAGAATACCCAGAAGCTTAGCTATATCTGGCATTCACATAAGATGTGGGATACACATATTCATGCCCCTGTTCTTTTCAATTTTCAGATAAATATTTACTAAGCATAAAAAAAAGACTGATTCTAGAAGTCAACAGTGAGAGCATTCCTTTGCGCCATAAAAGTCACAGGTTAAAGGCCCTGTTCCAATTTGTATCTAGTTATTTACAGAGGTGGAAGAGATAATGAGAACATGGTGCTGGAACAAGTGCAGAGGAGGGCGACAAAGCTGGTGAAGAGCCTGGAGAACAGATCCTATGAGGAGCGATTGAAGGAGCTGGGACTGTTTAGTCTGAGGAAGAGAAGGCTGAGGGGAGACATCATCACTCTACAACTACCTGAAAGGGCATTGTAGAGAGGTTGGTGCTGGTCTCTTCTCACAGGTAATTAGTGACAGAACAAAAGGGAACGGCTTTAAACTCCAACAGGGGAGGTTCACACTGGGCATTAGGAAAAACTTTTTCTCAGAAAGAGTGGTCAGACAGTGGAATAGGCTGCCCAGGGAGGTGGTGGAGTCACCATCCCTGGATGTGTTTAAGGGTTGCTTAGATGAGATGCTGGGGGATATGGTGTAGGGGAGAACTTTGTAGAGTAAGGCTGATGGTTGGACTCGATGATCCCAAGGGTCTTTTCCAACCTGAATGATTCTGTGATTCTTTGACATCAAAACTACTGAAAGTCCACTTATAAACTACCCTGGTGTTTAGAAAACTCATCCATGGTTGGGATATTGTGTAGCTGAGAATGGTCAGTGTTAGGTTAATGGTTGGACTAGATGATCTTCAAACCCTTTTCCAACCTAGATGATTCTGTGATTCTGAAAATACTAAAATAAAGAGTATGTTTGTGTATTTTTGAACACAAGTTTTTTACTGTCCTTGGAAAAAAGAAAGGAAGCAATTTACTTCTCTTAGCTTCCAAAATCAGAACCAGAGGCACCTTATGACTCATTCACTTCCACAGTGTAAAGTCAAACAAATTCTACTGAAGTCATTGCAGGCTATTTTAACTGTCATAGGTGGACAAACTACACAGGAAGGACTTTCTGAGAGATTTATTGCATAGCAGGCCTGTTTCACTAGTGCAGTTATGAGAGCTTGATGTCACATACAGAATTAATAGAAACTACTTTTCTTTTTCTGGATGCATAAGAGTTTTGAGGTTTTAATGTGTCATTTGTTTGATAAAATATTAGATGTTATAATATTATTGAAACAATTAAATACATCCACCTTTTCCAAATGGGTTTTGTTTCAGTTGGAAAGAAATTGACCTTTCACTAGCCAGCAGTAATCCCAATGTGTGAACTGAAAATAGGCTTTACAATTAGAAGGCCAAGTAATAGTGTTTGCTGATACAAATCTTTTTTAAAGTCAGTGAAATAAAGCCTCGTTGTCCCTGAACAATCCCTGCTAATGGCTCTTAGGGGTGAGTCTACACTTCGTTATGCAAAGGGACTGGGGTCTTCATTCAGATTAGTACCTTATGATCTTGTGGCACCTTTGAGTCTGTTGCAGAGATCTTCCAGTGAAGGTCCTTTTCCGCCTTACCTGGGATCTTCCTACACTGAAATGGTCCTTCTAACATTAGCTGAATTAGCACTATAACAAATTGCTTCTCCTAACTCTAATCGTATGTTAGGCACTCCAGAGCTGGTCCAGAATAAAATTTGGTAATATGCTTTGTTTTAAAGAAACACTCATAATTAAAGTTTAATAGAAAATAATATCATAGACCAGAGGGCTTACTACTTTATAGACACAAATCATAAGGCACTACATTAAATAACAAATGGATTCTAGGTTGAACTTTTTAAGAACATAAGATAGTAATTCCTTGCACTCAACAGCATTTATTTACACCAAGGGAAAATATATTACTTCTAGCTTTTGTCATTTTCAATTATTTAATTTTGTACACTTTTTCTCTGTTTTAGCAGTAGTACTAGTACTATACATTAAAAAGACCTATAACCCAGGTTTAGCTCCAGCCTAGACCATACACTCCAGTCTGCTTATATAAATACTTAATGAGGAAATTCACCAAAACGTCAGGTAAAAACTCTGTGAATTACTTTTTGCCTCCTCACAGAAGATCAGTAAAACTTGGGAAGATTGATGGCTATTTATAAGTAGACAAAGGAAAATAAATGAAAGAGTGAATAGAAAATTGAGCTGACTGTTCAAACTCTGGTGTTTTACTTGTAAATGTTTTCTTCTGTGGGTACTACAATAAAAAGTACAATACAAATACCCTGGGGCAGAAGATAGATCACATATCTAGATTAACCAAGAAAGTAGATCTGGGGTAATAGGCTTCGTGGAAGTACAGTGGTTGCATGTATAATAATGCGTTGTTAAAATGCAATTCCTTCTTCTGATAACCTTTACACTGCAAATTTCGTGCTTGCAGCTGGGCAAGCTGCTGAAGACCACACCTGTGCTGCCTGCTGGTGAGTGCCTTATGAAAGATGTTTGTGTCTGATTCCATATTCAATATTTTGAAGCTAATAACCTGGATTAAATCTGTCAGGGATTTTTAAAGGCTTGTAGGACATGACATACTACTTCTCTTTACACATTTGCACACCCCCCAATCCCATATATCCTCAAAATATCTGCATATGATTTAACATAGTACACATCTTATAAATGTTAAGACCAAAGGAAATCTTGATCACTCTCTGGTCTGACTTTCTCTATAATTTCCACCAAAGAACTTCACTGAACGAGTCCTACTTGAGCTCCTGCACATCATACAAAATAAATCCAAAACATATACAAAAGTTTTCTTTTTTTTTATCTTACTGTTCAACTTTTACATATTTCTACAGTTTCAGCTCCAAAAAAGTAATCCTCATTATGGATATATCTAGTAAACTAAAGTGACCATCGACTGCTGGAAAATGTTCCAGTGTACCTGTATATAGATAATATTCAAGCATTTTTTATACTTCACTTTAGAACAAAGATTTATTTTTTTTTATTTATTCTTAAATAAGAATGTTATGCAGATAAGAGGTTTTTTTATAAACATTTTCTTTGATAACACAAACTTCCTTGAAAGATTTTCTTCATATTCACATTTCAAAAGTATTTTTAATTGTAAAAATATTGGAAGAATGCATAGTGTACTAATTTAAAAGTACTACATGGGTATCTATAATTGTGAGAAAGTAGGACAGATCTGTAATCTCTTCCAATTTGGATTTTGCTATGAGTTTGCAATTGTGCCCAAGGCAGAAAGGCTCACATACTAATTTATTCACTGTCAAAGAGCCCAAAGCAGATTTTTGTTGCACTTCTGAAATAACTGGTGAAATTAGGATTGCTGAAAGTGATGTTTATTTGAGAATATACACTCCATGAATATTGGGTCCTGAAGGGAGTGCTTCAGCCTGAGGAAGAGGTAGAGGTAGAGCAAGGTTCTAAAACTAAGCCAGTGAAACTTTAGAAAAGAGTTTGGTACAACTGCTGCCTTTTTGCAGTATTAAGATAATAATGGTCTGAACAAGACTTTCAAGTAGAAAGATTGTTTGGATTGTTTTGTGTTTTTTTAAGAAAATATATTCTTTGACTCAGAGAGGATATCAGAATGTATTTACAGTGTTCTTAACGTAAATGGAAGTCATTCCTATCTATGTTTATAGTATAGAAGACAGTGCAGAATTAACTGAAGACAATGCTAGAGGCAAGAATCTGAAGGACTGGCTAAGGTTTTGTCTTTGGTTAAGCAGGAAGAGGTATTGCATCTGTGTTTTGTACATCAAAAGGATATGCTTTATGTATAGAGACAACAGTCAACAGCAGAGAATGGCATCACCAGAGAGAACATTGAAAGGCAAACTAGAATAAGAAAAACATGCATTTCCCTTGCCTCCATCTTCCTCTTAGTTCCCTTCTGCACCTGTCATGATGAACTGGCCTAACAGTCATTCACATTCATTGGTGCAGGTAATGGGCTGCAAGCTCCCCAAAACTCTCCCAAAATGCCTGAACTCTGCTGATTTACACAGGCAAAGTTTTTTTAAAATTATTATTGTTTTCATGTCACCCTAGTCATTAAGCTAGGAGCTTCATGACTCATGGATGTCAAATTTTTACAACAACAAAACTGATGAAAAATGAAGCAACAGGAAAAAGTTATTACAGACAATCGCTTTTAAAACATGGAAGCCTCATTTCTTGCCACTTTTCTTTCCCCAGGTGATGGACCACACACACACACACACAGACACCTCCTCTACACAGTTCTCCCACACAAATCGGCCACTATCAAAAAATCCCTTCTCTCTGCAGACTGGAAAGTCTATTATTGTTCTTTCTATTTTTGACTATTTCATAAGTGTCGACATAATGTGCATACAGAAAGTTTCTGAAAGAACCTAGAATGCCACAAAAAAAAAAAGTTTTAGTATAGTTTAAAATACTGGCATATTACCTATTCTGTTTCTGTGTCTCAGAAGTTGTGCTTATACAATGATTTGTGTTTTTTTCTGGACACAGAATTATACACTACACTCAGCATGTGCATTCTAACTCTCCGAGGAGGGAGTATACTTCCAACAGTAAAGGCTCTCATGTTGATACACTGTCATGATATAAACTAAGGGAAGGCCAAATGCAGTGAACCAGGGTGAACGCTAGTTCATCTGAACCAGCTCTTCTATCCATGCTAAAATGTGCATTTCTGTGTTGTAATTCTTCCTGAAGGAGGAAGGGAAGGAGGGAACATAACTCCCGACAATGTGTGCCAGCTTGTAATACACAGCAGTTGTTTATCTGTGGGTTTATGTCATGCTTGATTTTCAGGTCATGATTCAGGTGGTATGTCTCCATGTTAGAAATTAATTCTCTTTTATAACCATTTTCTTCATATTAGAAGATCCTATAACATTTCTGACAAATGCAATGAAAAATCTTGTTTCAAAAGTGCTGAAGAGATTGTGTCTGAAGTGGAATGTGACAACAGCTGAGAGGCATAAACCAGGAATAATGTCAAAATGTTAGGGCAGCAAGAAAAGATGTATTGGTTCTTTGCCTAAGCATAGTCTTCTGTATTGGAAACATTACAGAAAGATGGGCAACCTCCCAGAGACTGGCTTCTTATCCCCAAAAGAAAATTCCTCATGTAAATTTCACAAAAGGCTGGCATTTCAGAGGAGCTCTCCATAAAAAAAAAAAAATCTTTCATAACTATTTTCAGAGTACTTGATTATGCCAAAAAGAATATTTTGGCTAGACAGGCAAGTAAAGAGGTATGGAAGTTTAAAATATGATGATTTTAAAATTATTACAGCTGTTCATCAGGTGATAGTTTGCTTAATAACATTTAATATTGATCAGCAGTTATTTTAAAAAGAAAAATAAATCTGCTAAGAATCTATCAAGAAAACATTCTGAGCACCTGAATTTTGCCTGCAAGTCTACTCTATGTGAAAATGTTTTCATAAATTTTACAGTGAATAAAAAGCAAAACCAGATAAATTTAACATACAGGAACTACTTGAAACCCACTCTCAAGTCTAACACTGATCTCTTTTTGTGACACTGGGTACGTCCCTTGACATATTTCTGCCAGAATCTGCAAAACAAAACAATAATTTTTTAGGATCTTTTCCTATGTGCTTACACTGAAAATATCAAAAGAGGTTTAGTCAGAGGATTAAGTAAATAAATCTTACTAATTTCCAAGGACAACTGGCAACTACAGTTCTTTGGATGCCAATAAACGTACTCCATACTATTTCTGTTTCACAAACTTGATAAATTGCATGCAAGCAGACTGGATATTCAACACTGCAGAGCTTTGTTTTTCTTTCAAGGCAAATTCTGGTATTTTATGCAGACAAAGGTCCAAAAATATAATTTACTTCAAAGAAAGATGTGTTATCCTTTAATAACTCCTGTAGACTAGTGTCTTCTTATTGTGTGACGAGCTTGTGTTCAAATTCTTACTGTACCTTTTCACTAAGAGTCTGTAAAATAAATGTTTCATAAGTGTGAAATGTTGCATAAAATTGTGGGCTCTTCATGGGTCACTACTGCTGCTCTAGGTTTACAAGATTTTCCAGCAGGTAGAATAGAGAAAGTTAGATTGTTCTTCATGAAATCTGGCTGCACTTGATGTCATATTTAACATCTAATATTGTAGGTAGGTATAGAAATTTATCCCAGGTCACTGCTAAACTTAATTTAGTGAAATCAGAGAAATTCCAGTTGAAGATCCGATAACAGATATAGGACATTACCAGCAGGAGAAACAAAACTTGACCTGTTCAGGTCAATCCTAAAGTGCATGGGCTAACGGAAAAAAGGTTTGAGTTTTTTTTTTTTGTCTGGACTCTGATGTGCTGTAAAGGGCATTAGCAATGTGCCATACTGTATGCATTAAAAATAGACAATTAAAATGAGATGTTATCTTTCTTCAGACTTCTATTTTTAATTGTTTTATCTTTTAGAATATATTATTTTTAAAACAGATTTTATGAACTTTTAAATCTTTTTCATAGAAACCTGCATTGAGGTCATTATGAGTAAGCATTTTCTAATCAGAAATCACTGAAAACAGTAGACATGTCAGAAAATCCTGGCTATTAAATGAAGGAGCGGCATACTGTACATCAACTTCAGTTAGTGCTCAGCACAACGCAACTTCTCTTATTGGCTTGGAAAACCTCTGCAAGCAAATATTGATTTCTTTATTTTTCAGGTTTTGTATTCTGTGGATACGATTAAGAGAATGCTATTGATTACATTCAATCTTGGGGTTTGGAAAGTTCAGTGAGATACTTCAGCTGGGCCTGATCAGATGAGTCATGCACACCTTTCTTTCCCCTGGCTAGACTCAGAAATAGAGTATTGCATTTGACAGTACAGCAGTCAAGAATTAGTCCAGAATTCTGCTTTCTGGTCTATTCAGCATATAACATTTTGAATCTTCCTAGGGACAAATTTGTAGGCTAGTAACAGTCAGACATGACTATTCACCAGATGGGCACAGCAAAAGATAGTGTTACTGCAGCTTGTAAATCTCCACCTTTTGGAAATTACACTAGTAGGTTTTCACCACACAAAGTTCTTCTTTTCATTAAGAACATATTTAATAATAAGCCAGTGGACAAACAGAAATTTATATAATTCTTTCTCATGTTCTGATTGTATTATCTGCCAAAAGTTATGACAAAAGCACAGAGGAGAAAATAGCAGCTTTATGAGAACTAATTAATTCTCATTTCCTATAGACTTGTATCTTATGTTTGATTGGTTCTGACACAAACTCTGAGTGCCTGTTTGTGCAGGTGTGTCTTCCCTCATAAGTATGATGATCTCAAATCCCAAACTTTTTTTCTGTTGGTACATGTTTGCAGCCCTTCTTGAACTTCTACCTGGACATCTACTGACACAGAGCTTGGAGGAACTCAGTGGACTTTGAGACTTCCCTTTCTCTGTCCAACCTGGCAGAAATCAGTCAATTAGTGAATGTACTATTATGGAAAGAGGTAAAAGGATGATAAAATAAATAATAAAGAATAAATCCACACACCATTTTACTTCCATCAGGGATACACTGGAGTTTCACAACACCTGTCTCTAGAAGAGATAACTATACTTTTTAAAAAAAGGAAAAAAGACTATGATTATGAACTTGCTAAAGCTGGTTTTTTTAATTTTTAAAATCTGCTTTAAAGGGACTCTTTCCCCTGCTTACATCGCTTAAAGTTTTTGTATTACTTCATCATGACATCTATGAAGTGAATGAAAAGCTTACCATTAGACAGTCTGAATAACCCAAGTACAAACAAATTTGCATAAATTGAACATTTTCAAAATTGACAGCAAGAAGATAAAATGAGAAATGATATATTCTTGTGAAGGTCATATGTTGAGTAATAACACACAGAAATTTAGGCATCTTTATTAAATTGCCTACTATAAATTATAGAAACAAGACAGAATAAAGATCAAAGAGAGGCCTCAAGAGACCTTATCATCCAATCATATGCTTCATATGTTTGTATTACCTACCACTTACATAACAATGAGCTACAATACAATATTTTTTAAGGTAAAGTGAGCAATTTGGAATAAAAGCTTTAACCTTACAGCTATTTAAATAAAACAATACAAGCATAACATCTGTCTTGCCTTTCCACTCTGTAAAATTATGCCAGAAATACAGCAAATTTTCAATGTTAATTTCCAGAGTTCACCTCTCCAATCATCCTCCTGAAGAAGAGGTGCCCCATGTGTCTAACAAAGTGACACGTCTTTCATCACACTGATATACCCGTTTTTCAGTTGGGTTTTTGTGGTTTTGGTTTTTGGTTTTGGTTTTGGGTTTGGGGGTTTTTTTGTGGGAAAGCTAGATGACTGGACTAGATGATCTTCAAGGTCTTTTCCAACCTACATGAATCTGTGAAAAGCTAATTACAATTCTATTTATTAAACATGATCCTTGTCTTGGAAGAAACTTGTAGTACAATGAAAGGTTCATACCTCAATATGGGAAGATCTGTGGAAAGAAGTACAGAGGGGTAGAAAGGATTTCTGTGATATTATATAGCTTGGACTTCAGAAAATGAGGATTACTGATACATCAGTAGGGGTAAAGATAAATTCTAATATAACCCATGAGCCCCCATAGAAATGAGTAAAAACACATACATCTCCTTTTAAAAAGGAGTAAATTTCCCTAGTTTGGGACATTTGAATGAAGGCATCTTTCAGAAGACAAAAGAACTTCACATGGAAGAGAAAGAAGACATCAATAGCAGAGATGTCTCACCTGTGAAAACATGAAAATTGTACCTACTAGTATTCACAAGCTCCCTGAACCTCCTATGTTTGGGAAAAATTTCACATAGACTTCAATTTCAGGAAGAAAAGGGCAATGAATCTACTTTCCTTCAGTGATGGCAGTGAGAGTTTGTGGTAGGCAGAGGAAAGGAGGAGAGCATTGTCATCCTCACTGCTCAAATACAGACCTCAAGACTATGTGAATGTTTAGGCTGTACATTTTATAGAGTAGAGAAGTAATAATTTCAAGTCAAATATATATTCTTTCCTGTGTGTAGAACAGGTGAAATGAAGAGTGCAAGAATGAATTTCTCAAGACTACTTAGAGCAGAGTGTTCAGGAATCCAGAATGACACTTCAGTATTTCATTTAGATAGTAAGTTAAAGTTTCGCTAAGTTTAAATATTACACATTGAATATTGTCACATTTTATACAACAAAAAGGTCTTTTGAAATAAACACAGAAGTCATTATCGTTATAATTGCACTGAAAAGTTCGAGTAGATTCTATATTACGTATTATGCAAACTACGCACCCTGTTTAGATGCATTCATAAAAAAGCTATTGTTTCCTATTATTTTATTATGATTGGAACCTGGAGATCCATGACCATTCTCAGGAATTCAGTGTTTTATAAGAAGTTCACTGCTTACTTTCACTTGCATTGTATAATATGTAGGGAAAATCTGTCCCTAAAAGTCTAGAACATCTCATTAAATCTCTTAACTGTAGAATAAGTGTGTTTGCTGCTCCTAGGTGTGATTCACTGATGAAGAGTGTAGAAATTTCTGGAGGAATGCAGTTCAGAAAGTGCATTCCCCCTGATCCCTGTGATCTTCAAAAGACCCCTTTGTAACCAACCTATCTGGGTTTTTAGTGTAAATAAAAGAAACTGGACAAGAGACGTGAGAATGTCATTAAACCTGAGCTCATACAGTATATGAGATCCAAGTTTATTACTTCATGTATTTTTTTCAACTACTGCCATTGCAAAACAAAAGCAGTAATTCTGTACTATAGAGGAAGTAACAGCAGGAACTACATTTTTAAGTGATGTAATTTTTTTCAAGGTTTTTTATTTGAAATCAATTTATTTTTTCAAAAGTAGACTTACCATGAAAAAGCCTTTTTTTATCAGGCTAATGTCATCCTAATTATTTGACATGTTACACTGACTACAACTATGATTAAATATTTATTCAGAAGCCTATTACCAGTATATGGGTATCAATAACCTATCATCTAAAATTTTATTCAGTCAACAAATATTCTTCTATGTTTAAAGCTAGCAATTTTCAGTATGTGTGTATAGAACGTGTTGATTCTTTGAAATTACCCTTATAGCTGGCCTTCAATTTTTCAATATCATTTTTTATTGAATAATGAAGTATTTTATTGAATAATTCAAGTTTCTATGTCATATAAAATTAGCATCACTATGTGTTGCAGTGTCTTAACTTTATGCATGAAATAACATTTCTGATTTACAAAACCACAGTAATATGGACTGCTTAATAACAAAGAAAAGAAGCTTAACTCCAAACATACCTCTTTCTTACCTAAGCATGCACACCTTTTTCCTCAATCTCTACAGATTTGGCAAGATGGATAAACTTTACTAGACTTACTTTAGAATCGAGGCTGCATAAATGGTCTTTGAAATAGTCACGCACTTCTCCATATTCAGTGATTTGAATATCCAGGCACCTCAAGGAGACAAGAGGCCACTGCTAGTGCCAAATAGCCATACTTTTAGTGGCTCCAAACAGCCATACTTTTAGTAGCTATTGAATGAAAAGCTTGAGAAATACTAATCCAATAACAAGCAAGAAATAACAGAGGTAAGAAACAAAACTTGTTTCAATGTTTCTAATATTAGTCACACTACATTAAAGTCTTCCTTCTTTAGTTTTACTTTTGAGGGGAAAGATGCTAGCTGAATATTACTAAACTATATGAGTATAGAGAAGAAACAGCATAAAAGACTGTAACCTCACTTACTGGAGCAACTAAAAAGAAGTACAATAAGCTTCAGAATGGTATTGCACTTTTTCTTAAGAATTGCCCACTGCTACTATAAAAATATTGTCCTTAGTGTCCTAGCTTTGCCTTGTAGAAATTTTCCTTGCTTTTTTTTTTTCCAATTTTCAGCACCAATAGTTTCTTTAAATGCACTCTATGATCAGCACTGAATACTGACATAATGGCTAGGTTTTATGGCTAATTCTAGAGACAGGAAAATCCATTAGTCCCCCTCTGCTTCAGCTTCATCATTTGTAATATTGGGATGATCTTCAAATTTTTCACAAGAAAATGTGTTAACCTCCACTAGTCTCCAAGGAAAAACAAATAAAATATGTCTTCCACAGTGAGAGTAAATGTATGCTTAATTGTCGTACCAAATATCACAAACAGACCAACATAGCTTAGTCTGTTTTGGGCTCTGCTGAGACCAGTGTAAACACTGAGTGAAATACAATCTTTTGTTTTCAACCACAATACAGCAGTTCTATCTATTTCTCCATTTTTAGCTTCACAAATCTTTGCAGTGAACTGACACAAAACACTAAATGAGGTGCTAAGGATGACATCTATATCACAGGTGGGGTTTTTTTAATGGTTTTGACCCACTGTGTATATTCCATAGATATCAAAGAGATGGAGTGGAGTTTGTTGTGGAAGTATGCTTACTTTCATTGCATCAGCTTTAAAGACCTGATCAGAAAAATTATTATAAGCATTAGAATAATTTACAGCCTATGGGAAGAATCTGGCCTCATCCCACAGTGGTATTTTTTCTTCTCACAAAGAAACTCTAGAACTATGCTCCGGTAAAGTATAGTTGTGCTCAGCCATCTGTCCCTGTGGTGCTGAGTTTGGGGGTCCAAATAAGAAAATTAAAATTAAAATCCTAGGAGTTCATGGGATAATGATTTACACCCTTAGACCTCCTGAAGCAGGTGTTCAGCCTGCTGTTGAAGTTAATTACCCACCATTATCAGTGAAGCTGGCATATTGCCAGTTTTCTAAAAGTAATTTTTTCTCCTAGTGTAGGCTGAAAATACTCTTCATTTCAGTCTTCCTCCCATTTATGTAAGTATGTCCTAGATTTCACCTTCAAATTAATCACCTTCAAATAATAATAAACTCTAGATAATTACCAGTTCAGAAAGCATTTAGAAACACCAAATGGGGCAAAAATCCCCAGTACCCTACAGCTTAATTCATTTACTTTCTCTAGTAGCTATGATGAACTGAATGGGTAACTAAAACATTCCATTCAAGTACTGTTATTTGTAAAGTCTGTTAACAGCTTTGCATACATGTGTATAAATATAATGATAGCAATAACATTTAGAAATCAAAATATAGTCTTATTTTGTCTTTTGTTCCAGGCCTTGTTACTGTGACAGTGTAACTAGCTGGCACACCATAGTTTTAACAGAAATATGATATTTCTGGATCAGAAATGTGCTATCATACAATGCACAGTGGACAGATTTTGGATTTCTTATGGTATTATGGCAGATCTGGTACTGCTAAATCTTGTCCCACTTATACATATAACAGAGAAATGTACAAAATTCTCAAATCTCACCTTGAAAGTTTTGGGAAGGAAGAAACAAAAAAAAAGTCACTGAAACATAGTTATGCCATAAGGCTTTCTTACAGTTATGGTCAGAAAGTAGGTAGTTAAACTTAGCTGATCAACTGAAAAATCTAAGAGCTAATTAGCTATTGTAATATTAAAGCCATTAAAGAACTCCAAAAGGGGAAGTGACAAACTCTTCTGCATTACCATTTTCTTTGATCAAAATTCTACCCTCAAATGCATCTTCATATCTCTGTTTACTTTTAAGGGAACTGTAAATTCTACCTGCAATGTGGGAATTAAAGATAACTGTGGAATTCAGAAAACTACATTTCATGATAAACAGTGCATCCCCTGTAATATTAAAAACCCTTGAACTGACAACACATCACTCCTACAGTAAAAAAGTAATAGGATGAAGTTCACACAACCAAATGCAAGTGCCTACATTATGGAAGTCAATTCAGAGACATTTTATAGTGAGTGAAGGAAAACAAATATATCTTGGGTGAAGAGCATAATTAATCTCCCACCAAAAAGTGGATTAGTTCTATTCTTAAAATGCCTTTCTTTCCCAAGATGATGAGCAGAACTGAAGGCAACTAGTCCAGAAGTAGAAACCTAAAGATGGGCAAAATAAATCTCACATAATATACTTAGTTCTGAAATCAGAAGCAAAACATGAGTTTTGTCCTTTTTTCAAAAAACATGAATTGTGCTTAAAAATGGTATATAAGATTGTGTTTATGATCTGATTTTTAAAAATATTTTGAGTTATAACCTAGCATCAAATTATGTTTAATTTAATAAAGGGATTCTTGCCAGTGACAAATTTATGGAGTTCTGATTATACGCTTTTAGACATGATAATAACAGAAAGTAGTTCTAAAGTTGCCTCTCCATCAGATTCAAAAATGCTTTAGTAGTATCCATCAGACCAGACCATTTTAGAGAAATATATGTTCTCACTTTTTTGATGTTTCCAGAGAATATAGCATTAGGATGGTAATATAAACCAGTGAGAACCAATATAATGCATATAACAATAGAAAAAATTAAAAATAGTGTTGGGATAACTTGTTAAAATACTCTTTGTAAACTTTGTGTTCTTTTTAAAAAGAAAAGGAGAGCTTAGTGTGTAATATGAATTTTATTAAACCAAATGGAACAGCAAGGCTAATATAATACTACATCATTTTGACAGGTCCTGAAAGACCAAGAAAAACCTAAATAGAAAAATATTTAAAGATGGTCTTTGAGGGTTCAGAAATGTCTATAGTATAACACTTCCAAAATGTAGTTCCTTGAAGAACACAGCAGATCTTATTTCTTCATCTGTACCGAATACATATGCCATGTTATTTCATACTACTTTGATTAATGTATATGCAATATACATAAAGCCAAATGTATTTAATGTTCATAGCAAAATACAAAGTGTGAGGCTACATGGAAGGTGAGAACATCTGCTTCATTAAGGTTATCCAGTCAAGTACTTTTGCAGTGCAGAAGGGGATAATATCTAAAGTGGGAAGCAATGAACAAGAGCAGTCAGAGACACAAACCTGATAGACACAGGATAACAGAGATGATGCCAAAGACCAAAGTCTCCAGTCAGTAACTGGTGAGCCATTAAGAAGCTACAGGCACAGCTCTGGAGAGGGTCACCTAGACTTTGCAGCTGTTAAGAAGGAGTAAACAGGAGGAACATGAGGACTTGTTTGCTAACAAGTCCCAGGCTAGACAGGTGAGGAAGAGACCCAACCAATGTGGCAGATAAGAGGGCTCTGGGTATGGGCAGAGGTATTGGACAGACAGAAGGGCCATGCCAGTACTTGGGGATCTGCAAATGTGTGTGTACTTGTGAATCTATAGTGTCGTGTGTGTGCTTTCACCAGCGAACTTCAATCCTGACCAGCTGAAGAGGAGGAAGGGTGCTTGGCTGGTTGTGCTTACATCTCCTGTGCATCCAGGTAGTGTTGCACGAGGGTGCAGTTCAAGGCAGCGCCTGCTGCATGGCAGCCTGTGTCACCATCATGTCAGCATCTTCCGTGTGCCCTCTGTGTTTGTGTGTTGTGTGTCTCTCTGATACACATTCAGCCTTGCTACTGGTTGAACCTACAATAGGGGAAGCAGCAGCTGTGTCCATTGGCTTGGGACAGAGACCCCCAAGTCCCTGGGCTCACCAGGCTGAACTTCAGTGGCCAGGCAGGGGGAATCCCCCCAGGCTCCAGAGCTGCCAGATACCACAACCACATGTAACACCCCTTAACATGTGTCCTGGTTTAACCAGGATAGGGTTAAGTTTCCCCAGCAGTGGGGGGGAGCTCTAGCCGGGTTATTCAGATACCATGCGGACGTCACATCCTGGCAGGTCACATTTTCCTGGCGCAGAGCGCGGTGCACTCGTGGTTTTGTACATCGTGCTTCAAACTGCTGTATTTGGTAGCTATTTTGCTCTGTTCATTGCTATCACTATTACTGTTATTGTTATTGTTGTTGTTTGTTGTGTTGCTATTGCATTATTGTATTAAACCTTTCCTTATTTCAGTCTTGGGGCTTTGTATTTCACTCCCTTTGTGGGGGAGGGGCAGCGGCCGCATGGTCTCAGACCCCGGCAGGGGCTAAACCACCACAACATGGAGCACCACAGTACTGTATGATCAAAAGTTTTTAGCAATCTGTCTCAAAAAAAAGTACCTTAAAAAAAAAATGCCAGAAAAATACGTGAATCTATTTTTAAAATAAATAATGCTGTCAGTGAAGACAACAGCTCTCCTTTAGTTCTCCTTAGTACAGCCTTTGACAAAACAGCTATTGTACACTTAGACAGAAGTTTTTAGTGTCCTGGGAGGTTTCATTGAATCACAGGTCACTTGTATCCTATTGATGTAGCCTTCTGGAGTGGCTTATTTTTCAAATGTACAAAATTCAAAGACCAATTTAGAGAACAATATTGTTCTGCGTGGCAATGGTAACACAGAGAAAGAAAAGATGCTGACTTTGTTTCACTTAGCAGTAATGATAAAAGCCTATGAACCTGGAGTGCAGCAATGATTACATAGGGTGGCATGGAAATGGATGACATCTCTGTGCATATAGTTCTATTAAAGCTTGCTAAATTTAATTTATTATTCCTGCATAACTGTCTAAAACATTTAGGTCATATTGGGCTAAATACACACACACTTTTACATGCCTTAACAATCATGCATTAAATTGAGTCATGTAATTTTGTGTCTGCAGGCTCTCTTCTTCTGTTAGTGTGCATAATTGCAAGACTAACATTTAAGTTTAATGGCATTAGAAGAGTGGTCTGAGGTTAGAGCTGCTTCAGAAACAGCAAGATCATATATTTTATCACAATTGTTAGAAAAATGGGTTGCATTTTTTTTCTTTTTTAATTAGTACTGTCCTATTAGTCTATTATTTGAACTTGTTTGCCTTTAACTCTTCAAAGTGAAGACAAAAAATAGTCATGGTTTGGGTGTTTTCTTTAATTCTCCACTGATACATTTTGGTTACAAAAGCTGCTGCTGTAGACCCACAGGCTGGGGGGCAGCTCTGCAGTAAAAGCCCTCAAGTAACCATAAGCCCTGTCTATGCCCTGGCAGTAAAGAGGCCAAAAGCACCATGGGCTGCAGAAAAAGGGGCAGAGCCAGAAGACATGGGGAAGTGGTTATCTGCCTCTACTTGGCACTGGTAAGAACTCATCTAGATACTGTGTCCAGTTTTGGACCCTCCACTACAAGAAAGACAATGACCAACTGGAGTGATATCAGTGGCCAAGATGGTGGTGGCTGGAGCACTTGCCCTGTGAGGAGATGCTAGAGGAGCTGGGCTTGTTCATCCTAGAGCAGAGAAAGCTTTGGGGGGACCTAACAGCAGCATCAGTGCCTACAGGAGGTCCTTGAGGAGGTGGAACCAGGCTTTTCATAGTGTTGCTGGGTGGGAGGGCGAGAGACAGTGGATATAAATTGGTAAGACAGAAGTTCAGACTAGATATAGGAGAAACTTATTCCCAATGAAGAAGGTCCAGCAATGACACAGGTTGCCCAAAAATGCTGTGAAGTCTCTGTCCCTGGAAGTTGTCAAGACCTGACTGGATAAAATGTCCTGAGTAACTTGGTTTGTCCCTATAGCTGACCCTGCTGTGAGCAGGAGGTTGGACTGGAGACCTCCTGAGATCCTTTCCAGCCTGAATGATTCTGTGATTCTGTGATGATATTGAATTCTCTATTGTTTGCAGCATCAGTCATGCTCTTAACCAGATAAGTACCATAGCTGCTTACATTCTTTTATAGCCATTGATGAAATTACACATGGACATTCCTTAAACCATTATTCCAACCTTTTTTTAAATTATCAAGTTGATTATGAGTGTTGGAGAAAATAATTATTCTACTTTGTACGGGGCAGGGAGTTGGGGTTTTGGTTTTGTTTTTTCAAACAATTTTTTAAAAAAATATAGTCTGTTATTTCTGCTGGCACATGCAAAGTTGACCCTCACTGAGATCAGTAGCTAATCCTTTCATGATCTGAAAGAGGAGGATCAAGTAGAAAATTGTTTATGATACAAAAATAACTTGCAAAACCAGCTCTCTGGATCCACTGTCTTTGAATATTCATTTTTTTTTCTCCTCGACTAAAGCATAAGATTTAAAGCTGTATGTAGCAGACAGTACTTTCACTAATGGTTGTCACACGGGTTTTGCTGTTGCAGTGAGAAAAGACAGCAGAGTACCAGGACAAGCAGGTGGAGTGAACAAAAAATACAGGTGCATGCTTTGTCACCTCAGCTTTTATTAAAATAACATAGCATTGGATATTTTAATCCCAGGACTGGAGAACAACTGGCACAGCAGATCAACAGTGGGAATGATGCAGGTGTGTGTTTTGTGGACTCAGCCTTTTGAACAGCATTAGTGGTTAGCAGGCTGACATGGAGAGGACAACAGATAACATGATTACAGAAAATATTGTATTACCTTCTATTATGTGGTGATGTAAAGAAAAACTCAGAGCTGGTGGCATGCTTTAACAAAAATTTTTAGGCAAGCAGTATTTTGGGGTTGAAGAGAAGCCAAAGTTACCTGTGAATATGATGAATGCTTTCAAATTTCCTAGTTTTCTGATTCAGATTCAAGTCCGGAAATCAATCCTTCTATTTGGTGAGACAGCCTAAACATGAGGCCTGTATTGTTCTCTGGACTGGTTCCCTGAGGTTTTCTGGTCAAGTCTTCTCTAGCTAATTAATTGAGAATTCTTCAGGCAGAGGAGAGAATACCAGAGAGCTTCACGATAATGGCATTAATGTGGAAATACAGGAGTCTAGATTCTTTTCAATACCTGGTTAAATACAAAGATTTTGTTGTGTAGCTTGGTTTCTCACTTATTTGAGGACATCTGAAATTATTTGTGTTTTCTCACATTCACATAATGCTCTCCATAGAAATTAACAGTCAAGAGCAAAATTTAGCACTCCTTTATTCTCTCTGCAAGCTCCCTGATGGTAGACAGTCTACAGGCTACTTTTCCATACAGATCTTGAGCGGTAGTTTCTAAGCATGCTGTAGGTGGTTTTGGCATCTACAATTCTTTCTGCTTGCTTGTTCAGGATACTTTAGCACACCAAATCCTCTTTCTTCTATGTCCAGTTAAAGCCAAATGATCTATATTCTGGAAGTCCAAGGTAAAACTGTCAGATGAAAGTAGTTTATAAGGCATTCAGAAGATAGTGTGGGTAAAAACATTTTGCTGCTGAAGAAACAGTATTTGAATTGATCCCTTTCATTCCAAAGATTTTCCACAGGCAACAGTATCCCCTCTTATGTGTGACTCTGCTTGCATGACAATTAAATAGTATATATTTAGAATTATAATTGTTCTGCAGATTGCTTAGTTTGGTTAAACTGCCTTATATGTAATTTGAAGCAAATGAATGCAATAAATTGAAGCAAGTGCTAGAAGTCTTCACATTTTTCATGCAAATTAAGGCAGTCAACGTATGAAAAGACCTTTAATAATTAAAATTCTTAAAATTTAAAACTTAAACCCTCTTTTTTTACCCTGCTTCCAACAGTGGTTAACACTGATTTGATACTAATAACATAATTTATCATGCTCTGCAGGTAGAGTGATGTCAAACCAGAGGAAGGATTTCCATGGTCAGCTCTCAGTAACCAAAGAGCCAAAAGATATTAGAGAAGAAAACAAAATCACTTTTATGTGCAATTAAACACTGTCGTTAAAGACAGTTAAGATTAAGAAGGTGTTTAGTCACAATATTAGTCTATCTCTTTATGCAAATATCGCCACATGCATCTAACTAGTCAGTTAGGTCAGTTACTTTGCTGGGATCAATTCAATCTGAAATCCAACATGGATCAGAGTCCTGACAGCTCTTAGCTTCACCATGGATTATTTCAGTTTTTAAATAATGAAAAGTAATCAAATAATAATTTGATGGATATAGTAGGAGGGCTGGCTAGCTGGCTAGGAGGGACATAAAATCTATATTTCATAGTAGTTTGTATAAAAATTATAAAGTTGTTGTTTCACTTACCTATGACCAGATCTGAAGACCTTGTGCAGTTACCATTCTCTATTATACTAGGCAGTTGGTCTGCTCTTCTGCTGACTACAGATGCTTGGGTGATAAATCCCTTGCAGGAGTTATTTGTTCTGAATTTGTAAAATGCCCAGCACAACAGGCTCCTAGGCATTGCTATATTATTGACAAATAAACACAATATTATACCCTCCATGGTATTTTATGTCAGTGAATGCACACGGTTGGTTGGCTTTTGCTGGTTTTTTTCCTTGTTTCTGTTGCTTAAGAGAAATTAAACTCGCAAAGCAGCACTTCTCTAGGGGATTAATGTACTTCTTAGGTAAAGCATTTGACCTCAGGACTTACAACATATTTCTTATTCTTCTTTGTGTGTCTCTGGAGGGTGTTCAGCAGTTACCCAGCTGTATGGTGTCTGATTTGTCTTGATGCATTTTGCCTCTTTCTGTGATATACTTTGAACAGCAATTTGTGACTGATAATGGGATATATTTCACATGAAGGTTTGCAAAAGATAAGCAATAATAAATCCAAGCAACTTCCTCAGATTGTGATGGACTTGTAATGTAAAAATAAAATAGTGTTTAGGAAAACTTAAAAATGGACTACTGCTGATATGCAGAATCCAGTGTACCAGGGAGTTCACATTACAAAATACAACTTCAAAATTGTATCAGTCACATTTGCAATGTATGGCACAATCAGCTGTTTTTTTTGACTAGGGCATATGTAATGCATAAGCAAGTGTCATTTCCCAATAGATTTTTCTTTATGTCCAACATTTCTGTATATTTAAACTGTACCCTTGAGATTATGTTGCTGAATATATACGTAATCATCAACTGGCATTAAACTTTTAAACATGCACTTATTTTTTTTCTTTCTTGTAATAATTTCATTATTATCCCTATAATTTTAAACGCTTAAACCAAATTTATTTAAACATAAATATTGAGTAACTGATAGACCTGAAGGACAACTGGAAGCTCTCTACATTTTCTGTCAGTCTGCATATACATTTGAATGAGAGAAAGATTCTTAAAGAAAAATTGTGTGTAAATATGATGGCTTGAAGAGTATTTATACAGCCTATATTTCCTACATAAATTTACGAATTCACCATATGGTCCTTAACAAAACTCTAGATTATGCTTGGAGCATCTAGCCCCTCTCCTCCACTGCCTCCCTAGCTCGTCTGGACACCAAAATTCCAAGAAGCACACACCAACCGTAAAAGGTTTGCAAAGATGCCACTGAAATGTAGCTGCTCTAAAACACAGGTTTTGCTCATTAGAAAGGATTGGCCAATCAGGCTGTAAATCACCAGAACAGCAGTTTCATCTGTCAAAAATCTGTGAACACCAAAAAGGGGCTTTTCAGGCATTCACCCAACAGAAAGCCTGGGAAGTAGTGAAAGGGCAGGGACTGTGCCCATCAGTCCCACCAGTCAGCTGGAGCTGCCTTTCCCAGACGGCTATGAGACAAATGCTGCTTCTCTGAATGCAGATAGACCTTGATGCACTCCCTTGGGAATGAGGAGCTAGATTAAGAAGCACTGCATTAGGAAAATAATAAACGTGTTAATCTCTTGTACTTCCTTCAAGTAAAGCATCATCATATTTAGCAATTCTGTGCAAAGCCTATTTGCTTGCAGCTGTATACTTCTAACTCTTCTGATGGCTTGTTAAACCAGACATCTTTTAAGTGAGTTTCTGAGAAAAAAGTTTGCTTTGTCTTTGCTGCAAATCCCAGGCAGTACAGGGAGTTAAACAGAAATTCTGCCTTTTAAAAGTATGGGGCATGAAGTGTAGCATCAGTTGCCTTTACAGGCTCAAGAGACTTGAAGCTCTGAGATTCAGTGTCTGGATGTTCTGCTAATAGTCTACTGATCGGATTGAAAGTGTTTTATCCCAGGATGTAATTAGTAAAATGACAATGCTAAGGCAATTTCTAGGCCAACTGAATTTACCGGAGTTACTCCAGATTTAAAAAGTTTCACTGTAAAATGGAATTTAGTCCTTAACGTATGACTAATGGTATGAACCTAAATTAATGCAGGTTTTCTCACTTAAGCTTTTACTTGAAATGATAAAAAATGAATAAAGTTAATATAATTATATTCTTCTATCAATCCTTCCAGAATATATCATTTACCAAGTTCTGTCTTCATTACATTCTGTGCTCTATAGATTTTCAGGTATATCAGAACAAAGAAAAGGACCCAAGAAAAAATCACTTGCCCATAAAAAAGAAATGTAAACTAGTTTTGAATGCACATCATGCTTTTTCATCTTTGAC
The DNA here is from genome assembly GCF_047716275.1 of Strix uralensis. Classification (NCBI taxonomy): domain Eukaryota; kingdom Metazoa; phylum Chordata; class Aves; order Strigiformes; family Strigidae; genus Strix; species Strix uralensis. Next base: position 124,630,141 of record NC_133973.1, read on the forward strand.
AGCAGCAGTATTTCAGAAGATACCAGATATGAGGTATTTATGGCAGGTGCATTACTACTTAGAAACTAATCTCACACACATGGCTGTTAACGTGAAATATGGATTTTAATAATCCAGCTTGGTGAGATATGTGAGCCTGCCTAGTGGGGATGTGATTAGCCACAGTCTGCAAGATTAATTGAGATACACAGCACAAGATTACATTTAGTGAACTCCAAGCCAGTCTGATTATGCAAGAGACCACTTAGTTAAGGCTGTATCTTTATGGATATAAAAACAGATAAATCACAAACTCTGCTGTGACAAGAGAGTCGGAATGGAGTCTGTTTAAGTCTGTGAGTCCAATGAACAGATCATCAAAGTAAAATATCCAGCTATTTCGTAAGCAGGAAAAATAAACCACCAAGAACAAAAACATATCCCATGTAGTTCAAACAGAGCAAAAAATATATAAGGAACAAGATTTAAAATGTCTGCCATCATCATTCTTTTAAATTGATGGTATGAAATCTGCTTTTTGTTTAAACATGGCGATACTCATTCAGGAGAGTACTGTTTTTAAATGGCAATTTTCTTTTTAGTTTACAGCAGAGTCTGAAATTGCATCAAGATCAGCACTACAGGAGATACCAGCTTGAAGGATTAGATATCTTCAGACTGGCACTATCAGAAAAACTTTGAGTAGTTTTAATCCAGTACCATTATTTTTCCATAAAGAGTGTATCTTCCAACCCACCACATGGCTGAAAATACCAATTTGTAATACAGAAGAAAAAGTACACAAGAAAAAGTTACTTGCAGAAACCAGTGCAGCTTGGGCTCAATGCCCTTCTACACAGGCTATCTACAATTTGCATATTTTACCTACTCACTCCTTGCCTCAGTTTTCCTGTCTATGAACTCATTAGTAGCTGACAGAGATACTGAAGGGTATTCAGATACAATTGTCTTGCTTTTAAAGCCATATGAGTACCAAATGTTGAGAGCATTTTCAGAGAAAATTTATTGTTACACCTGGTAATAAATTTAGATGACCAAACTCCTGAAAAAACACTTACAATCGTTCATGTAAAAGTGTAGATTTTCTTTACATGTCATTAATTTTTCTAATTGGTACATGGGCTGCTAGCTGAAAAGCTGGTAACTTCTGGAGTCATCTAACAGACATTTTTGTTCATTCTCTCAAATCACAACACAGCACAGATTAGTCAGCCTTCTGAATTAGAGCTGAAATAAACACACACAATAATAATGTCAGAATAAGGCATTGTGAATTGTACTTCATTAGTTTACTTTGATAGGTATGGTTTAGCTTAAATTATTCATGGGAATACTTCGCACTTAGTAGTAAATGTCGTATCTTATATGTAAAAATACTCATCTTTTAGTCATGTGAACATCAGTCAGTAACTTTGCTACTAAAGGATTTTCTGAATAAGAAAAAACTGTATGTGTGTATGTACATGTCCCAGGGAAACACTACAGCAGTAACATGCAGAGTAAATGGACACTGAACTCACTTTTACTCCAGTTCACCAACCACGTCATTCTGACCTTAAATTTATCAATCCTCTACAGTGCCACAGTCTGATAATCAGTGCTACAGCACACGTTCCAGTACCTCTTTATTGTTTTTGCCTTCCTCAAGCTTTGTCTCCTGAACCTTTTCAGGACACTTTGTCCTCACTTAAGGTCACTAAATAAGCTGATATAAGCAAAACAGAAGAAGCAATAGCCACAGATAACACTGGGGAAAGGATGAAGGAAAATGATCACATTTCAGACCTTGTCACTTGATTTCCAGCGGATGACTGGCCACCAGGAGGAAAAAGCAGAACCTTGAAACATCCAGAGACAGTTCTACACCAACACATAGTGCAGAAGGGCATCGCAGTAAAATGGGACTAGACTATGCCAGTTTTGGTAAGGTTTTAATGTTCACAATATATTAAGTCATAGAATCATAGAATTTATCAGGTTGAAAGGGACCCATAAGGATTATCGAGTCCAACTCCAGGTCCTTCAGGGATTCTGTTACTGACATAGATTTTCCAACAAAAACAGTTATTAATGTTCAGACAAAAAGAAGTTTGACAATCTATTAGCAATGGATATTATCTTTGCTTTGTGATGCAACCAAGAAAAAAAAAATTCATGTAGTAGAATCAGGGTAGAGACTTTAATATTACTCCCACAGTGAAAAACTCCTTTCTGCCCTATGTTAAATCCCATTACACAAAAAGCTGCAATTAAGGTACTATTGTCCCATACGCTGCGGGGGCACGCAGGTGGAAAGCAGCCTTTCAGAAAAGGACCTGCCGGTCCTGGTGGACACCAGACTGAACATGAGCCAGCAATGGGCCCCTGCTGCGAAGACCAGTGGTATCCTGGCTTGCACTAGGCAAAGCATTGCCAGCACGTGGAGGGAGGTGATCCTTCCCCTCTACTTAGCACTGGTGAGGTCACAGCTGAAGGACTGTGTCTAGTTCTGGGATCCCCAGTACAAGAGACATGGACATACTGGAAAGAGTTCTACAAAGTGCCACAAAGATGATGAAGGGTCTGGGGGATCTCTCCTATGAGGAGAGGCTGAGAGAGCTGGGACTGTTCAGCCTGGAGAAGGGAAGGCTCAGGGGAATCTTATCAATGTATACAAATACCTGAAGGGAGGGTGCAAAGAGGACGGAGACAGGCTCTCTTCAGTGGTGCCCAGTGCCAGGTCCAGAGGCAATGGGCATCAACTGAAACACAGGAGGTTCCCTCTGAACATCAGGAAACACTTTTTCACTGTGAGAGTGACAGAGCACTAGCACAGGTTGCCCAGAGACATTGTGGACTCTCCATAATTGGAGATATTCAGAAGCCTCCTGGATGTGGTCCTGGGCAACCAGCTCTAGATGGCCCTGCTGTAGCTGGCGAGTTGGACCTGATGACCTTCAGAGGTCCCTTCCAACCTCAACTCTTCTGTGATTCTGTGAAGGACTTACTATTACTTGAAGAATGTGACAGTATGAGTATGAATCCTTTAATCAATGTAATAGCTGCTGTACTGATAAGGTAGATTCTAACATTACATGCAAGTGTTTGCTTTTGGCTTCCATTAAAAAGGTCAGCCAAAGTAATTTTGTCAAATACATCTTTGCTTTATATTAAAGGATGGGATTCTCAGAAACATCTCAGTAACTTAGGAGTAAATATTTCATGGACAGATAATGAATACTTTCTTTTTCTTTTCATAGATCACCACAATTCTTTAAAGCTGGATGTTTAAAATTAAAACAAAATAGTTCACCTGTCAGCAAATCATATACAGTTAAAATGTCTTTTAATTTTACTGAAGTTTTGCTGACTACTTTGAAAAATCAGTCAAGGTTGAAAAATTTATGTGAGAAATAAGAAAAATGTAGGCTGTAATATTACGGTGCCATAAAATTTCAGTCAATGGAAGAGCTCTTACAGTTCACAAACATTCCATTCACATTACTACCTTTAAACAAAGAAAAATGATTTGGTTTGCATTTCATTCCTTAAAAGTATTGTTCGAATATCTGACCAATGTTAATATAAGCTTTAGGTCTGCAAGACTAAATGAGTTATCCTTCACTTCCATTTATACTTCCTCTTATTACTAGAAAGTCTGTAGAACATCATTATACAATACTCAGTGTTTTACACTTGAGTCAAACCGAACATAAATTGTGCCTGGGTTTTGCAGTTATTTGTTGTAGAAGAATGAGGTTATATCAGAAATTAATTTACATATGTAGAAATGTGTAATTAATGAAATAAATTACATGTTCTGGATAGCCTAGTTTAGTATCTTATTTTCCATTAATATAGACACTAAACTAAAGAAACAGTAGAAACTTCTTGGCAGTACCTCCGTAGTTCTTCAGTGCTTATTATTAGAAATAATGCCAGGCATCTTCCATAATAAGAGATAAACTTCTTAACAATAAATATTAAAATACCTTTTCCCTTAATAATGGTTTGGGGTTTTTTTTTGGGGTTTTTTTTTTTGAGATTTCTTCTTTCTATGCAGATAAAACAGATGCAAATCTCTGCACAAATTTTCAAAGGAAATTCAGAAATATTCTGAAGTATGACAGCTTTCCCATGAGTCTTTTACGTATTTGTATTTTCCCATGTATATCAAATCTAAATCTTGTGCTCTTAGTGATGCCTATAACAAAACCACTATTTTTGAAAATAAAAATAAGCCTATGCAAATACAACCACTGTGTGATTTGAATAATGAAGGTGATGTGTTGCCCATGAAGTAACATCCTTGGGAGTATGATGGGAGTACCTTCCCAATTATGGCTTTTGATACTGTTGACAGAAGAACTTTGCATAAAATAATGCAAAAATAATGATGAAACAGTGGCAAAGAAAAGTGTCTGGTTTATTTCTCATGTCCAAATCAGATATTTTCTCCTATCCATTCCTTTCAAAGTGGTATAAGAGTACAAGTTCTAGTCTCTCTTTTCATTAGGATAAAAGTGATATTTAATGATAAGAAAAAAAATTCCTTTCGACCATATAAAAGTGTATGTTCACAAGAACATACATGTAAACACACAGATTTATTTTGAATTTTAGAGAAGGCATACTGCAAATAATTAAGACAATTATTTAAAGTAAAGATGATATTTCAGGTTTTAATATGCTGTGAAAAACCTGTGCTTCATTTATTGAATGCTTCAAGATATCTTTATTTTGATATCCTAAGTATTGTTTATAGTACTTTGACAGTAACTGAACAAGTACACAGAGTTCACAATGCAAATACACCTAAGTTATTCTTTCTCTTATGTGTAATTACAATTTAATTCATATAGCCAAATGCTTAATTACATGACGAAGATGAATTACAACATTATTAAATATAATAGGTATGTTCTCTGAACAATAAACTGTGAAGTTAGAAAAGGAAGACATTCATTCTATTAATAATGAAAGGGGAAGAACAAGTAAGACTTGCTCTTTATTAACTTTGTTTTGTTTTATTGCTAAAATGGGTTTGATTTGACTTGTTCTTGTATGGAGAAGCTTTCTGTTTCTGCTTGACCATTTGATTTTTTACGGTATGCTTAAAAATACCACTGAAAAAGAATATAATTTCTTTCTCTTTCATTTAGCAAAAGTGAAAAGTCACATCCATTTGACCCACCCCTCTAGATTTGATTTAATTTGGTTTTTGGACTTGAGCACTAACTACATTCAGTTTTTTGATAAATCACATAATTCTGTTTTCTTCTTTAGCAGTTTATTAGAAGGTAGCGTTTTTTCCCTCAGAAGACATAAAAGTTAGAACCCGAATGGTATTGTTAATAACAGAAGAATAACATTTCTACTAAGCACTTTTTAATGTCTCTGTACATATTCTAGCAAAACATTAAATCCATATCAAATGATATTAAAATACACCACATGTGGAGTGGAGTCACTCTTAAAGATTTTTCGGAACAGCCGTGTGTCTTGTACCTTTTATTAGAAGTAGGTACACTGAAACTATAAAACAGTTATGACACTTCAGATGTTATTTAGACAGCTATGTAAAGAATTAATGCATAACTGGTCAGGGCTAGATTTCTGTCAGTGATGACATATATAATAACAGTAATAGATTGTATTGTAACTTCATTTGATCTAAGCAGTTTTTTGCTTGTATTTTTCTTGTCAGAGAATTACATAAAAAGAACTGATAATATCTGTATGTAATTTCTGTAGTAAGGGCTTTTCAGCATGCATATGCTGCACTTCTTTATGCTAAAAAGTACAACTTTTGTAGAGCTCCCTTTGCATTGTCAACAACATATGGAATTACATCAAAGAAGATGTCTATAAAATCAGAAAAAAAAAAGGATAGAAGGGACCATGATCAATCTAGGCTAGTCCCCCATCCCTGCTGCAAGTTCAACTGCTTCTAACCATTCCTGACAGTGTTTGGCATCAATATATATTCTACAATGTAGAATATAGCAATTGAAATGTAGAATACAGCAATTTTTCCAACGTTTAAGTATTCATATAAAATAAAATAAAAAAATCCTTAATGTCTATCCTAAATCTCTGTTGCAATTTATTCCTCCTAGTTTTTACACTGTTCTCAGTTGATATTTTTATCCGATTTCTTTGCAATTACCTTTTACTTACTTACAGAGAAAAAACAGACAAACCAAACTGCTCTATCCTTCCTTCTTAAAGTTTTATCTGCTTCAGAATAAGCAATCCAAATGAGCAATCTATCTACCGTTCTCCATATACTTGCTTGCTTGGTTTGTTTTGCTGTTGTGGTTTTCTGATCCCTTTTCAGCTGAGCATGTCACGATACTGCAGGCTGAGCCCTTACATTAGAAGCAAAGGTTTAGTTCCCACCTAGCAAACAGTGTTAGTGTTCTCACATGGCAGTGTAAGGTCTATCTGCTTCTGCATGTATGACAGCAGTTAACTCTGTTTGGCTTTTGACCCTTCTAGTTCTTTCTGAAGGACTACTGCACCAACATGTGCATCTACTTTACCAGAGAAATGGCCAGACAGGACAAAGGTCCATTTAACCCAGTAACTCCAACAGTGGCCATAAATGGATGCCTAGGGATGAGTAAAATTGAGACAAGCATACATGCTGCTTCCTACTCTGATTATTCCCACTCCCAACGTCATTATTTTCAGATTGCGTTAGTTAGTTACCATCTCCTGAAGCCTTTTTTCATTTGAATGAAAAAAGATATTAAATATTTAGGATTTTACAGAGCAATTTGTTGTTTCCTTTTCTGTCTGCCTAATTGCAAACTACCATTTTCTTTGTTCCTTCTCTTAATACTTATATACATATGGAATTACTTCTTTTTACACTTGATATTCCTTGCTAGTTGTTTCTAATTTTATGCTGTATTCTTACTGATTCTGCCCACGTATACATTTTTGTACTTATTCTAATATACTATGCCAATTTCCTCATTCTGCACACTTTCTTTTTGTGTTTGAGATCAATGAAGAAAAGCTCATGGATGAGCAAGTTGGTTTTTACTGCACATCCTATTATCTCTCTGCATAAGAATAATTTTGGTTTTGTGGATTTTCTTCACTACTTTAGTCCTTCAGACTTTCTTCTGGATTTATTGAAGTTTTCCATAGTCAAGTTCCATGTCATTACTTTGTTGTTCTTCCCCACATTTTCCATAATAATAATGAATTTACCCAATTCCTGATTACCTTACCCAAGCTGCCTTCTACCCTCACACTGTCCACAAATTCTTCTCTGTGATTACAAAATCTAGAAGTACCTTCCCTCTGACTGCTTTCTTCACAACAAAATTCAGGAAGTTGTAGTAAAGATTTCACAGGTTTAAAAGAATTTAATTTCTATAACACAGATTTCTCATCAGATGTTCCCCATTGCCACTAAGTCTCTTGCTTCTAACAGCCCTACTGACTAGTCACAAAATCCCCTCATTAAGCTTCCTAGTAGGTATCCCTAGTAAAAATCCATCATGATTAAATGTTTGCTTGTATCTATTTTACTATTGATAGAGTCTTTCAACAGATATATTTTCCTGTGCACTTTTTAAACCTGAAAACATCAACATGTGTCTTTCACATGCAGTTCCTCTCTGTTCTTTCTGCGTGTGTCTACTGAAAAAAAAAAAAAAAACCTGCATCAATATTATGCCATGAGAATTATCACAAATCTCTGTCATGTCTATCAAGTCATAAGTTAAGCTTATAACATTACTATAACTCTCAGATTCTGTTTATTCTCCATATTTACAGCAGATACACATGTACACACATGTGCACACAGACGACTTCTTCTAAAACTGCTGCTGTCTTGTCATGTGTTTGTGTCCACTGGATGAAATTTCCTTGAAACGATAGGATTTTTTTGAACTTTCTGGATTAGGTCAAAAGAGGGGAAAGGATTTGAATTAAAGTAACAAGCTATAGAAAATTATGACAATGCAGGTATTTCACTTGAAATAGGTATGGCTCCTGAGGATTCAATGAATCTATAATGTTTGCTTCAGGTGCTTCTTTATAGCACAAAATAAAAAGGGAGGAAAGGAAGTGTGGTCTTACATACCAGGGAAAATTTAAAGATTTATAAAAAAACCCTACACAGATGCAATGCAGTTTTGGATGAAAAACAGAAAGAGATTAATAAGGATGTTCTGCACACAACTGGAACAGACAAGACAGAAATTAAATAGATTTAACTCACGTGCTTATGTTAAGTTTGTGAAACAAATCTACAAAAGTTACTGCACATACCATATTTAGTCTGGCTAATGCAACTTTTATAAGGAAGCTAAATTAAATTTAAAAGAGAAAGAAGAATATACTGGTCACCTCACTAGAGTTTGATTTCCTGATGGTTACTGATAATGTCAGTAATCAAAGCAGATGTCACTGTACTGTCAGAACCACCACAATTCTTTATGAAAATGCAATGGAACATAGAGAGAGAAAAAAAAAAAAAGGTGGGATGAGCTTTTGGTTTAAATGTCCCAGGTGTGCTGTGGTCCTGCAAGCATCATCTCAGCCTGCTGTGGCTCCAGCCCAGCAGTAATGCCTGCTTAATACAGCTGTACCCACTTGGTGTTGACTCCCGCTAAAGAGAGAGGCACATACTGCTGTGATGAAGTCGTTTCATTCTGCTGGGTATTGCTTATCTAAACTTGAGGATTAATGACCCAATGGACCATCATGCAACAGAAAGGACAGAAAGATTTTGTACATGCTGGGCTAACAGTGTTCTCAGGGACATACACTACTGGGAGTCATGGCTGCCTTTACATTCAGTAGACCTCAGTTCAGTCTCAGAGAAATTGATACATCAGGCTGGGACTAAAGAAGAAAAGGACAACTGATTTTCTCTCGAAAGAAATTTTTGTGACTCCACAAATGATGGACTTGAGGTACCATAGAGGAGATACAAGAGAGGACATATGCAAGCCTCCATTTAGGGGACAGGTTTGGGGATTTCTATAGATGTTCCTACTTCCTCAAAGAGAGGAGCTTCATAGAAAACTAAAGTGTTAAAGGGATTGATCTGTATTATAATATTGAGTCTACTTTATATGATTTTTAAATAGGCTACATTAACTCCATTTAAAGAAAGACTAATGCACAGTTAAGAGGTATCCTACTTATTATAAAAGAAATAATTTGGGAGATAATTATTTGCCTGTGCTGCTTGACAGAAACCTGCTGAAATGGTTTCATGATGGTAGTACTTTTCATTAAATATGTCTATTTCCTATGGATAACTTTCACACTAAAAAAAGGTGAGGTTTTTAGTTTTGTTTTTTTTGGGTTTAGGTTTTGGGGTTTTTTTTGGTAGGGAGGAAAAAATAGGAAAGAACAAGGTTCAATCAAAAAATACTTTTCATTAACCACTGAATAAATGAGTTTATGAAAAGTATGCATGTTTATGCACAAAGCAAGGTGATCCTCTTGTGATCTAATTATAAATAAGGTTTATAAATAACTGCAGTACCTACTGTTGATGTTTTGAGCATTGTACAATGTATGCTACTATTATCTGTAATGCAACCATTTTTTCATTTACAGTTTGAGTGAACATGTGGATTTTATCAGGATATTGGAAATTCATGTGCTGTAAGAAAATTTGTTATAAATGTAGGTGGTGACATGAGAAACTACACAGGTAAAAGTCACACAGGCTAAAACACACTGCTTCTGTTACAAAGTACAGAGAAATCTGAATTGAAGGGGGGAAAAAAAAAGTGGCCTTCAGTTTTGAGAAACAAAACTGGTAAAAGTGCCTGAAAATCCAGGGCAACAAACCATCAGCAATATGACTATGACAGAGGCCCAGGTGGGACAAGGGGTGAGGGTTTTAAACTAAAAGAGAGTAGATTCAGACAATGAGTGTGGTGAGACACTGAACAGGTTGCCCAGCGAAGCTGTGGCTGCCCCCTCCCTGGAACTGTTCAAGGCCAGGTTGGACGGGGCTTTGAGCAACCTGGTCTAGTAGAAGGTGTCCCTGCCCATGGCAGGGGGGTTGGAACTAGGGGATCTTTAAGGTCACTTCCAACCCAAACCATTCTGTGATTCTACATTCTCAGATAAATTCTCCAAATATTTACATGTGTGAAAACAGATATTTAGAAGCCTTTCAGTAATGTCACAGTTACATGGCTCTAGTAATTATATACCTTATTAGTTAATTGAAAGTACCACTAGGCAAGTTTGAAAATGTGTTTTATGTGTTACATTTTAAATCATTCACCAACTATTTGATAACTCGGTATTCCTTTTAAAAAATAAGACAATTATTTAGCTATTTCTTACATTGGTGAAAGAGATTTAGACACATGGAACCTAACATTTTGTAAGGTAAATTTTTCAGTCATCCAATTTCTTAGATAATTTCAGTACGTACATAGATGAAGAGAGACAGTGTGCAGTTGTGTACATGTACTGTGAACAATCACTTACTTTATGGCCCCTAACCCAGATGGCAGATCATATAAACAGTGTGGTCTCTCCTAACAGAAATTCCTGCAGCATCAAAGGCTAATATGAAACTATTTTATAATTTAAACAAATAGAACTCATTGCCAGCTTGTATAATATGATTTATGAACTTTATTTTTGGTACAGAAACTGTAAGTCCATTTTCTTTCTATTTTGCTTTGAAAAAGGAAAAAAAAATAGCTGTCTCTGAAGAAGGACAATGTTGCAGACATGAAGTATAGTTTTAAGTAAAAATGTAACATGAAGAAATTTGTGAAGATCATCTGATGAATGTAGATCACAGTTACTTTCCAAGGACTGTGAACTTGTCAGGTTTTGTCTGAACTTGTCTTGGCCTGGCTAAATCTTTGTTTTAGTCGACTGAACTACAACGGCTAACGGAAGGAGGACTTATAAATTTTTTTGCTTTTATCTTTAATGAAGTGTGTGGTATAACCATAATTTTTATATAGATAGCAAAAAACTAGTTGCCCTGTGTAGAATTAAGTATTTATGACCCTAGGATAATGTTGTAGTACAGAGGAATACAGTCATTGAATGGCAGCAGAGGCCTCAAAAGTGGGGATGCAGTTCAGTGCAGAAGAATGCTAGCATGAAGTGATAAGAAAAGGGACAAAGGATGGATGACGTTGGAGACCCCAGAACCGTAAACAATTGATCTATACTCAGTTAAAGAAACGTAGACCTGAGAAACAGGCAAACTCAGTTTTAGGTGTACCAAAGACAGCAAACAGCAAGTATCCAGCATAGTGAGACATTCCATATTTAAAAATGTGGATGTAACGTGCAGATGAAGATCAACAAAGACCAAGGTATAAAAGCAGGGTAGAAAACATGAAAGATTAGCCTCAAGTGGACCTCAGAGCTGGAGAAACAGACAATCAGCATCTCACTCCTGGGCAAGCGACTGGTGACTCACTGTAAGCACTGCTCAGGATGACACCAGGAACTGTAGGACCCTGAGGGGCCAGGGAAGGCTGAGCACAGCAGCAGAGAATGGGATAAATAAGTAGGAAGTGTTGTGTAAAAATTTCCACTGTGTCACTATTGAGACCTTTTCTGCAACAACATTCTTTATTGTATTTTTGCTGCTCTGTTTTTCCACAACCATGAGACCTGGACTAATACTTTTTCTTTTTTTCTTTTTTTTTTTTAATTAGATTGTTCAAATTTCAGTTATATTAACAATAAATTCTTGATTTTATATATAAGCTGTGTTTCCTTTTGCCTTCCAGATTTTGAGCGCTACACTAGATTTTAATAGATGAAGTGTTGTAGTGGGATATTAGTAAGGTGTTTAGAATAATGTGATTACCCATGACAGGGTGTCCTGGCTAAAATATTCTGTATGCTTTAGTAATAGATATATTGTTTATGATAACTTGTATTTAAGAATTTCCAGTAGGTACTCAGCTGGGCAATATTTCAGAGCAGTGTGGACATGAACAACCCACATTTCTTTAAACAATTCTTTCTTGGCGGTGTTGTACAATAAGTTTAAAATAGTATCTGCTTTCATAAAATAATAATAATTTGTAAAGGAACAATGTAATATTACCAAAAAGAAACACGTATTTAAAGCCTTCATTCTATGACATTTTATAGAGGCTTTTGTAATGCAATTATACACCATGTAAGTACACTGACTGTGGAGGCACAGAAAGATCTGTCACAGAGATGTGTGATTCTTCTTAGGCAAATGGTAGAGTCTGAATATAGCTGGAGAATGTAACTGCATCCATACTGTTTATTTTCCATATGAGTACAAATTCACCCATTTTATCTAGCATCTAATCTTGTTTAGTGTCTTCAAGCTTTTTATCTTACTGTTATTTTCAATTTTATTTCCCTTGCATATCAACTTTCTCCCTACAGGCAGTATTCTTCTCTGTTACTTCAGTATATTGGACCGTTGCTTTAGCCTTTACATACATTACCTTATTTGCTTCAACCATGAAAATTAAAAGAGAATATTTGTCTTAAACCCCAAATTTTGAGTCCTTTTGGACAAAGTTCAGGAAACCATATAGTACTGTGGAAAAGGTGGGAAAAAGGTGCATCCTTCATTTATCAAACATTGTTTTTTACTGAAAATATAATGGAAATGTTGATAATACTGAGACAGAGAGAGAGAGAGAATAATTCACAGAATGAAAACTGAGATATATATATACAAGCAGAGATTTCTTAATGTAGAGGGCTGGCTATGCAAATAAGATATATGTGCAAACATTAATTAATGGGTTATACGTCCTTAGTGAACACTTTCTGCAAAACAACTGAAAACTTAGTGCTGTCAATTAATTCTAGTTTAGATTGATGAGAAATTTAAGTATTAAATGCTCATTCAATGCTACATATGAAAGAATCAAAAAGCATTTAATAGGCCTAATGACACATGATTTCGGAGGGGTTTTTTATTACCATTTTCAGTTAATTACTTACAGCAATTACAGTCTACAGCTTTATTACAAAAATATGGACATCCTTAACCACTTTCATTTTAGGTTTAATATTTTCCATATCACTAAAACATTCTTTTGGATATTAGGCATACTGTATTTAGCTAGATTTTTCAGAAGTGATAGAAATAGCACCACCTGAAGAATAAGAGGAATATATACCATAATTATATACTGTAATTATATATCTAGAAATAGCCTTAAGAAGTAATGGATCAACTCAGAAATGAGTTCATTGTCAAGCAACACATTTTTTCAGTAACTGCCATGAGCACCAATCCATTGCTTTCTCACTCTCCACTTTTTACAAGCTTTATGAAATGGATTTCCCAGTGAGATTCATATCTATGTGAGTGCTATTCATACTGTTATTCATTGTAAATATCTTCAGCAGCCCTATTAACTTTAATGCATTAGCTCTTCTTCTATTTATTGCAACTTAATGAATGCATAATAATTTTAGTTTAGGACACCATTAGCAGGATAGATTTTCCAAGCTCCTGTAGCTCAGCAGATGTACTATCATAAATTACCACAAAGCTACGTGCTTTTTTATGATGGTCATAAGACAAAATTATTATAAAACCATTTTTCTATTCTCCTACAGACTTGGCATTCAGAAAGGCTACAGGTTTAGTAAAAGCATCATGTCTGTGTGGTATAATCAGCATATGTTCCACAACTAAACAGGATTTACGCAGAAATAAGGGTATAAAACCAGGCCCCACAGCATGCTTTGAGGTAGGGCAAGAAGACAAGAATCCAGAGGCTATACCATCAAATACCAGAGAGCTGCTCATGTCTGAAAATTGGGACTATTAATTTACATTCTATTCATAACAGGAGTTCTTTCCCTTCCCTATTATTCAGAACAACACTCATGTGAACCTTATTTTTGAGGGCCTACATGAGCAAATGAAATGATATTTGTGTCATTCAGTTCACATCTACAAAGATAAAGCAATGAAAAAGAGATGGCTGAGTGGATTTCAGGGAAATTCTGATGTATAAAATGTTTTCTGAATCCCTCCCACACTTGAAAGCAATGCTTGAACCCCTGGAGAGCAGTTTAAGTAGCTGTAATATGCACTTTGGTAATTCACGGGAATCCTATATATAAAGTGTTAGTATGACAAACAAATCAGCTTGCTTTGATCTAATATAAGATTATTAAAAATACTAACCCAACTGCTAAATCCAGATTCTATATCCTACAGACATCAAAATAAGTTAAAAGAAATAGAAATACCCAAGAAAAACCATCACTTCCTAGTGTGAAATGTATGGTGAGCATTGGATGACTATTTATGGCTTAAAAATTTATGCTATATTTGGAAGTACAAATATAAATTAAATGAAAAAATAGTATTAGTTTTGCATATTTATTAAAGTAAAACCAGCTATATCTGGAGCTGAAGCTCAGTTACACCCAAGAAAGGTTTCTGGAGTTGAATACTGACCTGCTGAAGAAGATACCCTTATAGAGAGAAAAATGCAACATTTTCCACAATAAATTTGAATTCTGTCAGTAAAATGACCAATCTTCTTTAATCTTTCAGAATGTTTTACTACTTTCATTGACCTGTTTGAAATACATTGCAAGATAGAACCAAATCTAAAGTCTTCAAGTTTTCAAATTTTTCAGTGTTTCCTTTTCCTCTGTGTGATCAGTAAGAAATGTTTCTTAGAATTCCCTGCTATAGCTCAATGTATCCACATAATGTTTGTGATCTGGAATGCTTGCCTTAAGCATGGTTCTTGAATCATGTTATTTTATATCTATGTAAAACCTCATAATGTCTGAAATAAACTCAATTATTTACAGATTTTGGTAGGTATCATTATATCAAAATATCCTGAAAATGTTCATTTGTGCCCTTTTTTTTTCAAAACAGCTGGTGCAGGACTGAAATATGCAAACTTCTCTGAAAATTCTGGGACACATCAGCTGGATGTGCTATAGGTGACAGAGCAGACAGCCTACTCACCATCAAACAGATGTTTCCTTCGCATTACTGTTTCTTGTAATAAACTGTGATTGACAGAACAAGCATACAACTATGAGGAATCTCCCATTTGCTTAAGATTATTATATTTTGTCATAGTATAAATGTATACATTTAATATACTCTTACACCCTGCTCCAAAAAGCATCCTTCATAATCAAGGAGAAGTTAAACTTCCTTCCTGTTAGCTGGATGAAACTTTTCTGGTTCAGGAATTCCTCACCTTCATGGGACCATGAACTAACAGTTCAATACCACATGTATTTCTCTAGAAATCACAGGGAGAGACACAAGGACATAGCATATCTTCTGTTCTCAAACAGAAATCAGAAAACCTATGGAAATCACTACATTCAGTTTTGACTAAGACTTCACATGTGTGAGTGGTTATTTTAAGTATCTTTGACTTGCATTTCATATTGCATACAGTGTGTTAGCAGCTGGATACTCTTGCACATGAGTCATAGAAATGAGACATACATATTCCATGCTACATTCAGTGAGATATGCAGAGCTGCATGGAGTAAATTTCCAAGAACCACCTTTCAGGGCAGATAGCTTTGTACTGCATGTCATCATCTCTTCTTTGTACAGCATACAATGATGGTAATGACATCATCACAGCTGTGCTAAATCAGAGATGAAGCATCTTGGAAGTGTTTTTCTTGAAAAACATTTTCTCAAGGGAACAGTACCTTCCAAACAGGACATGCACTGTTTGTACTGTTGTATCTGCCTGAATAACAGTTACACACAAGCTAAATCATCCGTCCTGAATTCACACCCTGACCTAATTCAGTTAATGTTAAAAAGTTCATTCCAGATTTAGAATTACTTCAGTTTTCCTGGGTTTAGTCTTAGTGTATATGTAGGTTAGTATGCAACCTTAGTTAGATGTGCATATACTCTGGATCTGGAAGGACCACTAGCACAACTAGTGTTGAGTCACTGCTGAATGACCTTGAGCATTTGCAGAGTCCAGGTCTCAAAATGGTAAGCTGACATCCTGTGCTTCCCGGCATCACACCATAACTGAGAAGATTGGAGGAGGAGCAAGAAAGGAAAGAGGTTGTGGTGATGGCCAAACTCTTGTTTGGATAAGTAAACCTGAGTGTGGGAAAGGGCTAAGGGAGAAGATATCTGTAACTGTAATTCAGATGAATACAATATTTTTGCATCATGGAAAACACAGTTTCTGAAGCTGGTCAAATAATAATAATAAACAAAACCAAAACCCAACAGAGAGTGAGAGACTTAACCCTTTTCCTGTCAGTTCTTCTGTCAGCTTTATTTTATTCAACAAATGCTGAAAATATAAGTTGTTCTATAATTAGTTATGGTTTTTGAAACAGGAACAATCAGCATGAATAATAAGAAAAAATAATGCAAATATTAGAGTTAGGGGATTAGTGTTTTCTTGATAGGAAATTAAGGAGTACACATAAACTCTTTTCTACAAAGAGTGGGATTAGTATGGCAGAGCTAATAAGGGTGATTTTATTGAACAGCACTTGACTTGGACTCCAAATATCTGGATGAGTTCCCAGGTGTTATTCATGATACTATCACAGAGATAATACTAGATTTAGCATGTCTTCTCTCATTACTCTTGGTTTCCTTTGTAGACAACAGGGAGAGGCAGACATCCTAGTGTTATCATTGTACTTCATAATATTCCATCTGAAGTTTCCTTTAGGATTGTAGGTGTGGCAACTACAAAGATTCACCAGAATCCACTGTCTTTGTATACTAAATACATATTATCCTGCACAAATGAAGCACTAGGCTATGACTGCATAAGAGAACATCAGAGTTTGCAAATGAACTTAAGTCCACAAGTTAAATCCATTTCCTGAAGAACCCTCTGTTACTAAACAGAGTGAATTGAATATTCTTTTCTCTAAAGGTACTTATGACTGTTGTCCCACTTGTTGGTGACCTAGCAAACTGCACATGACTGCTTCCCTCCAGGGAAGCTGTTCTGCTGAAAGAGGCAGAATAACTCAGGCAACAGAAGTGCAGAAGAACAATGTGCTTACGAACAAATGCTGCATTGGGGCCCAAAGTTGCCTGACATAAGCCTTGACTAATGATTTCATTCAGCCCTTCGGCATGCAGGTGTATCTGTTCTATCATCTAAAGGACATGCAAATCACTAACACATGCAAAGAAGGAGCTGATGTTACAAGATAATGGTAATGTGCATCTGTGATTTAGATGGCAAATCAAGGCCTTAGAACAGTAGGCTACATAAATTATTATAAAACCCATTTGAATCTAGAAATCAGAAGGCTGGCTACATATAACACAGTAGTTTAGCATATATAATTTGATATTTTACCAAAGATTTAAATCTACAAACAAAAATCCCCACACTAAGGATTATAAACAATCCCAGATACTCATAATTTATGACTGGTTTATGCACAGTTGTCAAGATAATTTTGCTGGAGCAGAGAAATGGGGTGATGTCAACAGACAGTGGCTAACTACTTGCCTTCTCTTTACTGATAGTATTTCATGTTTCCATCTTTTCACTCTAAGATTAATTACTTTGCAGCCACTTTACAGAACTTTGGTTATGTTTTTCTTTGTATGAGAATGTATTCACATATAAAGAGGAATGAGGGATTGAGACTAGGTAATTGCTTTCATTTTCCTCCTACCACTAAATAACCTCTCTTCTCAAAATCAGGCTAAAAGGTCAGTATCTAGTTTAGGATCCTGTTTCTATAATCCATGAGGTGAGCAACTCCTGACTTCAGGTGAGATGGCCTTGTGATTTAATACTTTTTTAACGTGAGAAAAAACTGAGGAATTTGGCCCATGCTTAAAAGCAGTCACTGAAAAATGCATGGTGTAGATCTTTTCTTTTCTTTTCTTTTCTTTTCTTTTCTTTTCTTTTCTTTTCTTTTCTTTTCTTTTCTTTTCTTTTCTTTTCTTTTCTTTTCTTTTCTTTTCTTTTCTTTTCTTTTCTTTTCTTTTCTTTTCTTTTCTTTTCTTTTCTTTTCTTTTCTTTTCTTTTCTTTTCTTTTCTTTTCTTTTCTTTTCTTTTCTTTTCTTTTCTTTTCTTTTCTTTTCTTTTTCTTTTTCCTGAACATTTATTTGCTGCAAATTCTTGCAAAACTCTTAGAGCAGTTGCCACAGCTTTGACAAAGCTCTCTGAGCTAGTACTTTTCAATTGACTGTTTGGGTATATCAGCCGTCCAAAAAAAGGGGATTAAAGAATGAGTTTGATCATTCTGATTTATCCTCACTGCTTAACTGCCCACACTTTCAATGCTCTCAGCACACAACTTTTAACTTCATACCCTACCTCTGTTTTGGGCAACCCAACTCTTTCTCAACAAATCTGTTGGTGGAAGAGCTGGTCCTACCCTTTTTTCCCTTTGGCCAAATGACAATTTGTTGCCATTTGTCCTCCCAGCCTGCCACTGATCTCTGATACACTTTTATTTAACATTTGAGACACAGTTTTTGAGCCCACTTCTCTGGAATAGGACCTGCAGCTTATTAAACCTCAGATTTTCCTTTGTCTGACTAGGTTACATTACATATCACAGAAAAGCCATAATCTATCTGTCCTTTCGTCCTTTCACAGGTGTGAGAACTACCAGGTTCCCACAGTTTCAGTGCTGTGGGCACACAAGTTTTAAATTCATTCACGTAAAATATACATTTATCTTTGTACAATAGAGAAAATAGTTTATTCTTTCTTTAGCACAAGATAGGCATCCAAAGAAAACAGTAAAACAATCTGTATATATCTGTATTTTCCCCTCAGTTTCTTCTTTACCACCTTGATAATTTGGGGGGGGGGGGGGGGGGCGGGGGGGGGGGGCGGGGAGTAGGTCAGACCATTCGTTTGAATTTCAGGGTATTCTGTTGCATATGTCTTTTTTTCAAATCATGGTATACTCAACTCATTCCTGCAATCAAGTTTGTTTCTTCCTTAAGTGGCACTTCTGTTCAGATAAACCTCTTTTTAACAAACAGAAACCTTCCATTGTTTTTCTTTGCTATTTTTTCTCCATTTCAGTGAATGCAGGTGAAATTTTTTATATATATATATATATAAAATATAGGTATAACTGAGGACCAGCAATTTGAAAACCATGCTATTTCTGAGCGATTTTCTACCCTGGACCTCTCTCTTTTTTCACTCAGAAAGTTCTTCCCAGTTCATGTTGCCTTCTTAGCTTAACTGTTGTTTCGCCACAGTCCAGTCCATTAGGTTAATGGCTGATACTGTTTGTTCTGCAGCTTCTTCTAGACAAGCAGATTGATTTCTGTTAGAGAATTTGTCAGTTTGTGATGGATTTACTTAATACTTGTTGAGGCATTCAGTAATATAGTGATTTTAGGAGTTAGCTAACATTCTTCAGTGATGCACAGATGCCCCAAATTGTTCCAGCAGTTATATTAAAATATAAATTTCCCTGATTGTAGGAATGGGATGTGAAGCATTTGCTACAGTATCATACATGTTTGTTACTTAAAAGAGTCTGCCTACATATGTATTTTAAGTTCACAAATTCCCCTTTACAGTCTTCATTTATTTCCTCCTTATGGTTAACAAGTTACGCATTCTCTCACAACACTACAAATACGTACTGAACAAATATTTAAAGACTTTCAAACTTATTCTAACTGCTGTACAAAAGGCTAATTTATTATAGCTAATATACAGAAAGTTACTATTTCCATCTTAATACACAAATCTGAACTAAAAAGGAGGATGAAAACTATAGCAAGAGACTGCTCAATGACATTTTAATGGATACAGGCATGCAGCGATCTGAACTGCAGCAGAAAAGCAGTGTTTGCTGGGCACTCCTATGCCTTTGGTCTTTATGAAAGAAGGATGTCTTTTGATCTCTTTCTATCTCTGTCTCTGACTTTGTGTGACCTTTGGCACATTAGTTGGGTGTGCAGCATCAATAAAAATTAGTAAACTATTGCTTTACTTGTTCTCTTGAGGTTTGTGAGGCTTAATTAGTGAATTTTATAAATCTTTACTAGACTCACAAATGAAAAGTGCTATAAGGACAAAGTTTTATTGTCACTATTCCTTTGGGAAATGAGTTCCTTCAAGCTGTTTCTTAGAGCTGTGGGAGATAATTAGTCACATTGCGCAGGCTGTGCTGCAGCTAAAACCACCATTAAAGTAATCTCTTACATAATATGAACAATACTTATATCACAAGTTTGGCAAAATCAGATGTGAGCTCTGGGTTTCTGACTTGGCCTTTTCCTGCCCTTCCACAATTTGAAAACTCTTAGGATGCCTGGGAGAGTTACGAAACAAATCCTCCTGGGGGTTATCACAAGTCAAATGAAGCATGTGGTTGGGAAAAGCCAGAACAGATTCACCAAGGGCAAATCGTGCTTGACAAATCTGATTGCTTCTACAACAAAGTAAACTGCCTGGTTGATGTGGGGCAAGTGGTGGACATTGTCTACCTGGATTTCTCCAAGGGTTTCAATACGGTTCCCCACAGCCTCCTCCTAGAGAAACTGATGTGTTACGGTCTAGACAAGTGGTCTGTGTGTTGGTGGGGGAACTGTCTGACAGGCCGTATCCAGAGGGTGGTGGTAAATAGCTCTTTTTCAAACTGGCAACCTGTCACAAGTGGGATCTCCCAGGAATGGATATTGGGCCCAACGTTGTTTAATATCTTCATAAGTGATCTGGGTGATGGGATCAAGTGTACCCTGATGATGTTTGCTGACAATACCAAACTGAGTGGGGAAGTGGACAATTCAGAAGGGAAGGACACCCTGAAGGAAGACCTGGATAGGCTGGGAGAGTGGGATAACAAGAACCTTAAGCAGTTCAACAAGGACAAGTGTAAGGTCTTGCACCTGGGAAGACATAATCCAGGAGTGCAGCACAGACTGGGATCTAGCCAGCTGGGGAGCAGCTCTGTGGAAAGGGACCTGGGAGTCCTGGTGGATGACCAGCTCAATATGAGTGAACAGTGTGCTGCAGCAGCAAAGAAAGCCAACAGGATGCTGGGCTGCATCAACAAGGGCATCACCAGCAGAGAGAAAGAAGTCATTATCCCACTCTACTCAGTGCTTGTCAGGTCACACCTGGCTTGTGTTCAGTTTTGGTCCCTGCTATACCAAAAAGATGTGGACAGGTGGGAGAGGGTCCAGAGCAGGGCCACAAAGATGATCAAGGGACTGGGAAGCCTGTCATATGAGGAAAGGGTGAGAGAATTGGATTTGTTCAACCTTGAGAAGAGAAGGCTTAGGGGAGACCTTATAACCATGTTGAAGTATTTAAAGGGTGGCTACAAAGCAGATGGGAGATTCCCTTTTTGCAAGGAGTCACATGGAAAAGATGAGGGGGAATGGGTGCAAGTTACTCTGGGGAGATTCTGATTGGACACCAGAGGAAAACTTTTCAAAATGAGAAAAATCAGCCACTGGAATAATGTCCCCATGGAAGTGGCAGATTCCCCAACACTGGACATTTTTAAGATTCAGTTGGACAGGGTGCTGGGCCATCTTGTCTGGACATGCTTTTGCCAAGAAATGTTGGACCAGGTGATCCTTGAGGTCCCTTCCAACCCGGTATTCTATAATTCTATGATTTGTTCTATTTCCTTTTGTTTTTAAATGGTGATAGATTTTTATCCCATTTCTAGAAAATTGCTCACATGGAATGTTTAGGAAATATGTTTTCCCCAGTTCCTTGCAATTGTTCACAATTGTAGCCATAGAAACTATAATCATCCTCAAAATGCATGGAATAGCCAGAAACTACTTTTGCTAAGAAAACTTGTAATTTAAATAAAATAATTGCTGTGGGTTTTCTTGTACAAGCTGCCGATGGCATTAAGCCTACCTCAGCTGGCCATTTGCAAGTGGACTGATTCTTTTTTTGAACAGCAAATGTCACCTTTCTTCATTATTTGGAGGAAGAGCACATCAACCATCTGAGAGTCAGCCTCATTTAGTGGAATTACAGTAGCCTGACTCCCTTTTTGCATTAGTAAAGGCATTAAGACGCTTCCGAAGAGTTTATCTTATGGGCCAGATTTTTTAAAGTAGATGGATGAAGGTACACATACTCCTGTCTCATCTTTTTATTCTCCTGATGTCTCCTAGCTCCTTTATTAAACTATGTGAATTTTCTTTCTTAAGTTTATCTGAATTGAATGAAGAATTCTTTTTCTTAGACAGATCTACTTAGTCAGAGAAAACCATCGGGTTATAGACAAAACTAGGTATACCTTCCCTCCACTTATTTTGTCCTTTAACTGTTTAAAAAAAATATGACCAGCATATTCTAAAACTTGCTTGTCAATATGAATTCTACTGTGTTTCCTTCTGAATGATTGGCCAGGTAGTTTACATGTTTCCCTGCATCTAAGATCTGTGCTTTGGGGAGCTTCACTAATTGCTCACAGAAAGTCATCACCCATGTGAACATTCTCATTTATAAGTGACCTCAGTCACAGCACCCACGTTCTCCCATTTCATTATCATGCGCAGACTTTCAGCAGGTACATTTTCTTAGGTAACTCAGAGAAAGTTCTTATATCACACATAAATGGTGGCATGCCTCCTTTTTCACTAGCCAATTCTTCCTAGGTAAGGATTACTATTAATGTTGTTGTTCCAGTCATGTGACTTCACCAAATTTTTGTTATGCCAACTAAGTCATATATGTGATCATAATCATAATATAGGATGCTGCTGTTTTCAATTCTTGCATTAATAAATATTCATATAAGATGTTAATCAATTTGATTTACTACTCGCTTTCTTCTCCCTCCTTTCATTATATGAGTAATCCTCTCACCTTTGGTTCACAGACTTTCTGCTGGGTTGAATAAAAAGGTAATAATTAAGCTATGATCTAATTTAGAGTTCTCAGTTATCAAGTCAGTATGGAAAGGCTGTTTTTATTCTTCTTCATGAGGCAGCTATCACTCAGCAAGCTCGTGGAACTTCGTCCTGTGGTGCAGGAAGCCACTCTCTGGAAATATCACCAACACAGCTAGGCCTTAACCTCCAGGACATCCCTGTCCTTTCCAGAGCCTTGACATTCACCTAGGAAAATTGACAATAATGCTATCTATGCCTTGAGGAGCCAACTCTACCAATATTTGTAGTACCTCTGTAAATTACAATCCTGGAGTACTGTCCTGTGTGAAAGATGGGCCACAGCATACTTTCAGTAACAGCTTGAACTTGGTCTCCCTATACCTTCTGTGCCTTACAGACTAGCAACCAGAGCAACTTGGCATCCCTGGATTTCACCGCTATCACTTGTCAAAAGATCTGGGCATCCTGAAGAGTCTGGCCATGAGATAAAGAGCCTATGTCTAGGGCCTTACTGATTTGGGAAAGTGTGCCATGGACTTACAAAAGTATATTCCTGACAAAAGAAATAGTGACATTAAGAAATTCCTCTTAACATCTTTTGGTAGTCCAAATCATAATCAAGAGACATATCTTAGAAATTTTATTAAATCTTTAACACTCCCAAGAAAGTTCATAAAAAAGAAGGGCAAGTGAAAGACTATCTAAATGGTGCTAGTATGATAAGCCCCAAAAGAAGCCAAACATATGCTGGTGGCATGAAGCATTTCAGCAGTTCTGATATATTGAAGAGAGTTTGCTTCCCTCCTGATATTTTAGAGAGTTGCACAAGAAACCTCCAGAGCCTACAAAAGGCCAACAGGGCTCAATCCTCTCTCTAGTCCATTCAACATTTACGTGCAATCACATACCGAATATTCAGGAGGTGTCCTCTCAAGTGAAGCAATACTCACTAGATGTAATCACAAGACCAGTACCATGGCAGAAAGGCTGTGGAAATTTATTTTGACTTGTAGAGAACATCCACTACAGAGATTCATGTATTGCAACATGTTCTCTCTCAAAAATAAATATGCTTCAAATTTTACATTAATAATAATAAACAGCCATTTGTGCAGTGGGTGAAAACATTATTCTAATCAGCCAGTGGAAACCAAAGTGTAACATGCGTTGTGCTTCATCCCTGCAGTCTTATTTGATCATTGCCAGGAAGGAACCCTACAGTGAATCATAGTTGTAGATTATATACAATCTTTTGTTTTTCTTCCAGTAACATGGTTCTTTGAATATTAAAGTGTTGAAAATCTATCACATGATGCTAGCAAAAAGCTTGCCAAACATTAACATCAAAAATATTTTTGAAGATAGAACAAAAATAATGAACTATGCAATCTAATTTATATACTGAGTTTATATTTTTCAAAGTAGAATAGTGTTTATTGAATCTAGCTGTTTTACGTATGTAACCACAGGAGGAATGGTCTCAACCCACTGCACAGAACAAAGTGACTATTATAGAGAGAAATACTGTGGACCTATGTGAAAAAGTGTGTTCCTATCATTTTGCTTTCCTCTTCTACTAAATATTCATTCATGCATCTCATCCTGATGAGAAAGAACAAGAGGGAAGCAATTTGAAATACACTCATCCATCTCCTGCATAATCTTCTTGTCCTTGTTCTTCGCATGCAAACAGTATTAAAATCCACCTAAACAAGTATCCACAGAGAAACAACTTAAGATATATATATATAACATAGTGCTCATCTGTGTTTAGAAATGCCTCAGTCAGAAAGTGACAGCATAGTTGTTTGCACATTTTGTGCTGATAGATGATATGTTACTGGCGTCCTAAAGAGTGGCATTTTGATAAGGCTGAACTAGACAGCTGTTTATATGGATAACTTTCTAAAGGGGAAGCGACATAGTACGTCCTTTCTCCCCATTTGCTTTATAATTGTAATCAACTCCTGACAATTCCAGTCTACCTTTCAGCATTTTAAGACAAAAGTTTTCTATACTTTTTTTTTTTTTTTTTTTCCCCCCCCAAATCTGATTTTTTTCAGCACAACATTTGTATGAAACAGCACTCCATAACACAGTAAGTCTCAGAAGTGGACAGATTTTATTGTTTCCTTTTTCTTCTTCTTCATCATGGTGTTTCTCTTAATTTGATAATGTTAAACGTCAGCAACATTGCTGCTGACAGTGTTGTTTGAATCAGTGCTGGACAGTTTGACTAATGTTTTACAATTTAGGCATGGCTTTTGAAAATATTGCTGAATACTGTTTGCCTGTCTAAACTAATGAATGACATGGTTATTTCCTATCATCACCAATATATTTAATGTTAAGAATTAATAAGACAGTTTATAAGTTTCCAATCACTCTTCTTATGGGGGAAAACTCCAACCCAAATAGTGCTGAAAACTTTGTGGCAAGCCTGCTACACAGCACCTGTCTCAGCGTTGCCCTCACTGTTGTAAGTGATGAGCAATATTTATTCCCAAAGAATTCTTAATATACTCAAAAGCTAGTAGCTACAAGAGACTCTACGTTGCCTCCATGCACTACTGCTCGTCATGATGACTGTCATTGGTTAGGCTTTCATTGTAGCACCTGACTAAAACCATCAACAAATCAGTACTGAAATGGTGCACAGCAACTTAACAATTTTTAAAAACACACTCCTGGGGGGGTCTTTCAAATAAATTTTTTAAAAATTTTTATTTTATTTTTTTACTCTAGGATGAAACAGACAGACATGGTCATTGCTACTTGTAGGGTATGTAGGTAGACAAGGCAGACATGGTTTCACTTCTCTGATCCATTTCATTCAAAGAAAGATCATGAACAAAAGTACCTCATCTTCAGGTAAGCATCACAGCTGCTAGACTATAGGATAAATAACTTAGGGTTGATATCCTACAGTTTCTTCTGATGAAGGCTTTATGTTTTGGCTAAACCTGATTACACTGGTCCATGAGATGGAGATATTTCAGAATGAATACTACCAAGTAGATTACTTGCCAAACTTGTGAAACTTGAAATCAAAGGTATTAAATTTGTCTCCCACAGATCACTTCAATGCTGTAACAGTATTTCAATTCTTATTTTGTTATTTTCTGGCTTGTACATTTTAAATTTAATTTTCATTCTGATCTATATTTTTCATCGCAAAACCTTGTAATTGTTTATGAACTGAAATTGTCGTTTCCTCTCTCAATAAATCTGGTTGCTAAGAGGGAAGACTTAATCTCTTTGGAATAGGTTTTTCTGCTGTCAAGCACAATAGAATAGTAAAATATAGTTGCAATCATTTATTTAGATTAAAAGACACTAAAGATTTTCCAGAAATTTCTGTACAAACTACAAGGAAACTAGCTTTTAAGCTGATGCCCTGAACTTTTTATGAAAAGAATGGAGAGATACTTGTCTAAAACAAGGAGCTATAAAAGCCAACTGACAGAGCACAAAATCTTTTAACATAAATGACGTGATTTCAGCTCAGAGAGCAACTGAGTACCACACAGCTGCTCAGTCGCCCCTTCCCCACCAGCGCTGAGAATGGTATAATAAAGAAGAGGTGCCCCTCACTCACCTCTTCCCCTCCAGTGTTGGGAAGGAGGAATTAAAGAAAAATGCCCAGGACATTGAGATAAGGACAGGGAGGGATGATCTCATCCATTATGGCACAGGCAAAAACCAGACTCGTTAGGGGAAGAAAAAAGGAACATAAAATTTAATACAGACACTAACAACATGTAACAGACAGAGTAGGACCGTGAGAAGCATTACCACATCTTGACAACACCTTCTACCATCCCTCCCTTCTCCCTGGGCTCAGCTTTGCTCCCAATATCTCTACCTCCTTCCCCACAGCAGCACAGGGGGCAGGGAATTAGGGATGCAGTCAGTCCTGCTGCTTCTTCCACCTCGGGGTGGGGGAACTTCTGGCATTCCTCCCCTGTTCCAGCACGGTTCCCCTCTCACAAGAGACAGTCTTCCATAAACTCTCTTCACCATGAGTGACTCCCGTGGGCATGAAGGTCACCCCTGCATGTTGCAACCCTCCCAGCACCGAACTACAACAGTGGAGCCTTCTTCCCTTGGGGTCCCGGCCTCCTTTGGGTGCAGTCACCTGTCCCGCCATGGGGCCCCCCACAGGTCTCAGATCAGCATCTGCTCCACCACAGACCCTCATGGGTGGCAGGGGTGGGGGTGGCCCTGCCGTTTCACCACGGGGTACAAGGGAGTCTCTTTGGTGCACCTCACCCCCTTCTCCTTTCTTCCATTGACCTCGGTGTTTGCACAGATGTTCTCCTCAAAACTCTTCCTCACAACTCCCACCCTTCCTACCGGATTCCCCTTCTCAAAATACATTATCACAGAGGCACAGCTAATTGGCCTGACCTTGGTGCAAAGATAGGTCTGTCTTGAAGCCGGTGGAGCTTCAAGAAGCTTCTCACAGGGGGCCACCACCATAGCCTCCTCCCTTGCTACCAAAAATCCCCACCACTCACTCAAACCAGCACATTAAGAAATTCCAGACAGGGGAATGGGTCCTTATTCTCAGTGTAAGAGATTCACTGGTGCATCTGGGCATAGGTGTCTGGTTCTGGCTTGGGATGGAGCTATAAACTGTCCTCTGCAGAGCAGTGCTGAATCAGCTCTCTCTTGTGAAATGAGACAATAAGCAAGAAATAGATTCCTGTCTTTTATTCATTAGGAAAGATTCAAACTGCTTTTTGTACTTTGGGGGCACAAGAGCTCCTATTTATCACCTCTGTCAGGTCTGCTTAAACAGTGTGGCAAAAACATTCAGGATTAAGCTCTCTCAAACCCTGCTTCTAAAGATGCTCCAACTACCATGGGATATTTCATTATTCCAGGAAGGATAGGGAAAGACTTCCTTGCTTAGTCACTGGGGATCACTCTGGGAAGGAAGAAGACCAGGGAAAATTTCCATTCTAGTCTATCTGATAACAACTTTAATTACTATAGCTTTAATTTTTCTGCTTCATGTCAGACTGGCATTGTATCTATCTGGGAATCAAGTCTTGAAATCTTCCAGCTCAGGCTCCATAGGAAAGGGAATACCTCACTGGGGAATCCTTATGGGCTGTGATGTGAGCGAGTAATTTTACTGGTCTGTTTCACAATGTGGATCATTGAGTGCACATGTACTGGCACAAATTTAGGCACTAGGGGAGAATCTAACATAAAGTATATGCATCCAGACTCTAAGTACTCAGAAGTTTAGGCAAAGACTGATCTGGGATTTTGAGGTTTATTTTTTTATATTGGGTACCCACAAACTATTACGAAATGAACCCTGAAGTACTTCACATTACTTCCTGTTTTAAAAAACCTCACAAATTTTAACTGCATGAAGATATGCACTGTCCATACTGGAATAAACAAACAAAAAGAAAAGCAAAGCAACTGCTTTTAGCTGCAAAAATTCCAGCTCCTTGCAATGTGTTACCCAGATCAAAAAACAATACTGAAAAATGGACTCAGAAAAAACTAACTGTGCAAGTGACTTGGACTTGCTCTGAAGACTTTTCTTCTGAAGTTTTTAACCCTTTAAGATATCAGATGACTGCTACATAAGGGAAGAGGTGCAGTTTCGTGATTTGTTTGTTGATGACGTTTTAGCACAGTTTGCTAGCACAGCTTCCAAGGTGAATCTCAACATAATGTTTTCCAAGTACATTCCAATTACTATGATAAAAGATGCTTTCTATTCAAAGATGGATTAAAGAATATATGGCACTTGTAGGACTTGTTTCAAATATCAAAGGGAAATCACATTTGATCACTCAGGCATGACTTTATATTCCTTACTGGTATATAGATATGAAATTTACATTTTGGGGGCATTTTATGTACTCTTTCTTCTTTTTTTTTTTTTTTTTTTTTCCCCTGAAGTAATTTAGGTGCTTTTGTTCTGCAGTTTACTAAATGATGGCTGCATTCCAAACAGACTTAAGAAAGTGATCACACCAATATATCATAATACAATTTTCTAAGACTGACTGATTCAAATAGGCTGCTGACTAAGACTGCCAGAAAGCAATGAATGTTCAAGATTATTCAGAATGTTAATGTGAATTTTGCCTTTTGTCCCCTTAGCATTAATTAATTTCATCCTCTTTATCATTACAGCCTAAACATCCTCTTTATCATTACAGCCTAAACAGCTTCTGACTGACATCTCAGCTGACTTATTTTCCTTCCTAACTTTTACATATATGCCAGCCTGGTCACAAATCTAGACAGTAATTTTTCTTCACTTTATTTGCAAGTCTAAAGAGTGTTGATGTATAGAAGGAACTGAGAATTCCCTCTACTTCCAAGGACAACTTTTTCCTTCATTCCTTATGCACTGGAAAACTTAGACCTTTGTGAAAAGTAGAGTAGATGTATATATCACCTAAATGGTTATAGAAGTAATGACAATGAAGATAAAAACAGAAGTACTACTTTTGATGCTAAAAGCATATGGTTAATTGATAATACCATTAACTAGGTAGCATTAAGTGCTCTCTGTTACATCAGGATATATTTAAAAGTATACAAACATTATATTCTATGATGTCTTTCCTTTCCAAAATCTGGTCCTCAGCAGAATCACGTCATGTACCTGTTATCACTTCTATGATGAAATTCAGTCAATATGTAACATGCTAGAAGGATTCCATACA
This sequence comes from Strix uralensis, assembly GCF_047716275.1. Taxonomy (NCBI): domain Eukaryota; kingdom Metazoa; phylum Chordata; class Aves; order Strigiformes; family Strigidae; genus Strix; species Strix uralensis. Next base: position 124,659,664 of record NC_133973.1, read on the forward strand.
CCATTTAATTCCCAATTAATCTCTAGAAATACAGCTGAGAGACAGGTTACACATTAGGCATTTGCCTTTGATTCTGAGAACTTTTCTAGACCAGTACCAGTGCAGATTGCAGTTTCCAGGACTTTTTTAATGCTGTGAACTACAACCTTTGTAGTGATTCCTGTCATAGACTTTCATAGTGCAATACACTATGAAAACATGCCATCTAATTCCAAATATTGTGTTAGGGTCTTCTCTTTCCTTGAGAGAACAGGCCAAGAGTTGTAAGAATGTGTCTTCAGATTTTACGTTCCCTCTCTCTTTCCTGTCTGCTCTCTTGTACCATCTCTCCAGATGCCAGGACAACTCATAAAATGAAAACAGTAAATTGCCTGTTCTTTGATACAGCTTTGTAACAAAAACTAAGGCCTTAATACTTTTGGAAACATAGTAAAACCTGTACTTAGGACAAGCCATTCATTCTTTTTGCACTGGCCACTGGAAAATAAAAAATCATTTGCTGATTAGATGAGTTGGGAACAAAGCAATTGTCACAGTGTGAATTAGCACATGCTGAGGTATACGGCTCCAGAAAAGCTCATTTATATCACAAGAATAACATGGAGATATCTTCATAGATCCTCCTCTCTTTCTTTTGTGATGCAGGATGATTAATGGATTAGGTATGTTGGTGTTTGTGTTCCCCCATGTCTGGGATTCCCAACATAGACAAATGCCTCCCTGCTTCAGTATCACATTTATTCATTTTCTGAAAGTAGAAACAAGTAGAAAGAGGAAAAATAATTTTTATTTGAAATTCTTCATCCTTTCTTAAGGATATTTATCCCCTTTCACATTGTCTAGTAAAACAAAAGTTCTTTCTGAAAAATAAAAAAGACAAAAAAAGAGAAAAATTGTTTCGTGTTTTCATTTGAGATATTTTTTAACCTGTAGCTTTTGTGCTTCTAAGGCCTTAGTACAAACGACTGCAGTTAAGTGAAATGTTCAAGCTCCTAAGTAACAGCTTGAGAGAAACAGCAAAACAGCATTCGCTGAAGTTATGCACATGTTCCTTCAATTAGCAGTGAGATACTTATCCTTATCAGGGACATTGTCATTTGTAGAGCTTCCCTGCCTCCTCATCTGTTTTCACAGCTACACTGAATGCATTTGAAATTGAATAATGATCAAAATCACAACAGCTGTCAGTTTGCAGAGTCTCCAGCCTCTGCATATGTGCTGCCACTCTGCCAAGGCCATGCCTAAATGCCACTTAAAACAAGGAGGACATGCATATTGTGTTATATTAGTTGCTACTAATTTTCCCAATTATTGTGGCTAGCACTATTGATTCTTCCATCAAAATTAACAAATTGGACAGGACAAAGCACTGGAAAAATCTCTGTCTAATTATAAACACCCTCTAACCATCTAAACAACACCTCTATCAGGAATAATCATGCCCTTATCATCATTGCTACATATTCAAAATGCGAACTGAGGAGAAAACCTGTCTTTTCCTTACAATTAGTACCTTATTGTCTACTTGCTCACACCAATTTTAAGATCTGCAAAGTCTGGGATTTTTTTTGTCTCTCAGTGTTCAGAACCTGAGCTGGAAATTGGCAGTCTCTGTATGTACAAATGCCTCCCAGAAATTTTCAAGAAATTAACCAGCTATGGCCCAAAATCACAGGAAAAAATCCAGAAAATACGTATTCATGTTATTCCTATGACTGTGGTACCCAGCATACTTAAGAGTTGTCTTCTCAATCATTTCTGTTTGTAATGTACCACCCTAGACTGCAAGATACTTCTATTAAAAAAACCCACTCCCTTGCGTACCTACCTCTAGAATTGCAACTTTACAGTTCAGACATGGCAGCTGCATCTTTCTTGATCATATTTGCCTTTTCTCCCCATTTTTTTCTAGACATTTTGATCATCTGCCAATGTCTTCCAAACTGATAGCATTTTAATAATAGCTTGGTTTTAAAAATGAACGCAACAGAAATGAAGGTTGTACAGCTAAAAGTAAGGAACAACAGATCCAGGGATAGAATGAATATAGAATAGAATATGTTATATTAAGGTGAAGAAAACTCACTGAGAAGAAAATGGTGAAAAATTAAGGTGAAAACCATGTAGTTCTCAGGTCTATTTGTATTATAAAATGATTCCTAATTTTTGAAGTGAAAAGCCCCAATAATCATGACATGGATGAGAATTAAAACACTGATTATATAAATAGATTAAAAGGGAAATTGGGCATCTAGTGTGACCAGAACAGTTTCAGGGATATATTTTGCTAGTTTGTAGGTATATCACCATGCACTGAGATTAAACTCCTGATAGTTCTTAACTGTTAAAGAGACAAAGATAAACATAGACACTTCATTTCAAGTATTTTATTGCATGTATAAATCTATGTTACCAGTAGTTTTGATTAAATGTAATTCGTCTCTCTGTCTACATCACTTTCAGAACTGAAACTCAGGAGCAAATTGTTGTCACTTTTCATACAAATACAGATACTATAATTTGTTTCTTGAAACAAACAAAATGGCCTGTGTGTATTTACTTTCTGCCTATACCTCCCAAACAGTTTCAAGTAGTGATATTCAATGCTGTTGCAATTGCTATTTGTCCACACTGGTCTTTACATGTGGCCTACAGGACTTTAGCCTACCTTCTGGTAGGAGGCTGTTACCAATTAACGTCTATGGAAATTATTGCCTGGAGAACGAGAGAAACCTGACCAGGCAGATTTTGACTCTTCTCTTTTTACAATTTTTTGTCTCAAAACAGATTTTCAAACAGTGTAGCTCGGAACCTTAAACTAGCTTGTTAAATGAGCTATGATAACAAGTAGAATTCCACTCTTGTAATATAGTTTCATAGATTTTTGTGGAGGATGCTGTGATCCAAAGATAGGAGCATTAGAAATACTTAGATAGATACTGGAATTTGATGTACATGTGAAGAGCTGCTACATTTCAACCGTGAATTTAGTTACCTCTGAGTATGTTTCATACAGGTATGTTGAGTGTCTAAGCACATTTAGGACTCTGTATCATGAAATGCCCTATATAAATGTAAATTTATCTAGACAGTATCAAAGTTATTGCATAAACTGAAAAGTGGCATGTGAAGTAGAGTAAGAAATGAATCATTGTGTATCACAGACAAAGCTACTTGCATACAAGTAGTTTATGATAAATAATTTACATTAATACGCTTCATCCAAGAAAGAAAGAGTTATTTGTATACATAAACACGACACAGATTTGCACATACTGCAAAAAAGTGACACTGAAACACAGGTATATTGGAAATAACTGACTAAAGAAGTAAACTATCTACCAGCCCCATTTCATTCATAGATTAAATGTCTTATTAATTAAAAACAAGGTAAGAAGCACAATACTATGGAATAGCCTAGTCTTGTTTTGTAAGTGTCCAGCTGATTTTCAAGCACTTAATTTTGGGGGTGGTAGAGGCAAGCAAAAACAACAGAAACACTATTTTTTTTTTATTTGTGAACACAGAGAGAATTTTTCAAATGGACTTTCTGGAACCAGTCTTACTTTGCTCTCAAGTCTGGTCCTACCATCCAGATTCACCCCACCTGACTTCAGCCACTTGACACACTTTAGAAATATTATAACTACAGTTCCTCTTTCAAGTCAGGGGCAAGAAGAAAATACTGTAGAGAGCAGCATTACTTGCTGAAGCCTAATCCAAGGCAACCAAACCTGATCCTTCATATCAAAATCTTCATATGGCTACACTCGCAGGATTTGTACTTCATTTTTCAGGGGGAGGCAGGAAAGGGAAGTGCCCCATTGATGCCCAGTTGTAAAAGTGCAATGACAGCTCACCACCTCTTTTCAGCAGGGAACTGGATTGGGCATGTCAAGACAAGACCGATGACATGGTCAAGAGCTTTCCCAGTTGGTTTCCTCCCACATCTGTGGATTTAGCTGAGACAGAAGCCCTTCTCCTCTGTGGCACAATACAAGTCCCATGTGTTAGAACTAGCAGAGGACATAAAGTTGTGTTGCCCATTAGCCACAAGCAGCCCAACAGTCAGTTTTGTCCAGCTGTGACCTGGCTTTCAGAGAGACAAATAAGTCTATAAATGCTAAACAATCTAACAAATTTTAATAGTTCACCTCATCTTTTATCTATAGGCTTTAGAAAAATGTATTGCAGTATTAAAATGTCAAGATGTTTGTTAATATTAACAAGGCCAAAAATAGATCTTTTAAGAATGTGAAAAATGAGAGCAGCAGAATTTAATAGGATCTCTGATGACCTGAAAAAAGCCCATTTACAGTTCTTTTGCTGTGTATTAGAACAAGCCAAAATAAAGCTAATTTATCTCCAAAATAGCGAATTGCTTTTTAGTAAATGGCCCACGAGGGGGCAATAAAAACATTAGAGAATCTTTGACATGGTAAATAATTAAGAGACCAGTCAAAATCTTGATAGAAAGTCCCCATTCCCTGCAAATTACAAGACCTCAAGGGTACTCCTGCAGAAAAGGAAATGTACAGTAGCACAGGAAATGACTCAAGTGCCAAGTCCAACACAATAACATTAAATATTAAATATTAAGTAACAGCAATCCCCAAAGGAAGAGAACTTTACATCATGATCTAATTTATGCCCTGTATCATGAGGACTTATACATGTTAATGGTTCAAGTGATAAAATCAAATAAAAAAACCAAGAGTGCAATAATCTAAAAAAGGAAGGATATTCATAGGTCATGTATATGGTAATAACCTCTTAAATTGACCAATTAAGTCATAAAAGACAAAATTAGGTATCATAATTAAGTGTTCTATAAACCATTGTCTAACAAATACTCAATTTTCCCTTCATTTGATGAAATTTTAAAGACACTAGACCCATACTGAAATATTTTTATTTCACTGAGGATCCCCTGAACAAGAGTGATTTAGATTCTCAAAGCACTATGATGATTTTCACCAAAACCACCATTGCTTTTAATAATCCAAGACCTGTGCTGCTCTACCTCAGTCAAATAATATCTCCCTCCCAACTGCAACAGCAAAGTCACTAAGTACCCAGTCCTCCATATAAAATGCCAATATTGTTCCCCTGAACTCTGCTTATTTTTATTGGGGATTAGCTAGATTTGAAATCAATCATAAACACAAAATCAATGAAAATCATGTAATAAAAGATGAGGTAACATACACTAGGCAAGAACAGAAACAAATTTTCAGAATGTCAGTTACCCTACACTGTAAATGCAAAACAATATTTTGAGTTATTATAAAAATCAAATAAATACAACAGAGTATAATTAGCTCTACTAGGTTAGCCTAAATCAAAATTGAACCTCAAAATAACCTTATTACTGCACCCATTCCAGCCAATGATACTTTTCCTTTTTTACTTCTTTCCTGAACCATTACACTTATGTTACAGCTCTTCACACCTACAAGCAGCTTAAATGTAAATTATGAATAAAGCCATTAATTAACAGACATTACACTAACCTTATATCTTGAGACAGCACAACATATTTACACCTACACAAGGCAGACAAGGGCTGAAAAGTATTCATACATTTATGTCTGCTGGTACATTGAAGCCCAGCTAATATTTAAGGTTTGAGCGGCTGATAACCTCCACTTTATAGCAAAGTGCATGGCGATCTTTTTGTGTGAACAAGTATTGCTCTGTGACTAATTAAAGCTAGAGACTCTTTGACCACTTGTAACCAAGCCATGCTTGAACACTGGTCACAAATTGTGAAAAACTATTATTCTCAGCAGGCCCTGGCTTATTAAAGACATAGCAATGAGCATACTTGTGTGCTGTCCTAGTTATTTTCAGATGGTGACAGTGTGGCACTGTATAAAACTTCGAGCTCAAAAGAACCCTGTTAAGAGGTATATAAAATCCAGGTGTGGAAGGACATCCCTTACACGTGCTGGTGAATCTTATCACAAATTCAGGGTGAATTTTGATGAACAAACATGATTTTAGGGAATAGCAAGGTGCTATGTTAGAGAAATCAATAATACAGCAATGCCCCTTTGGCTAATTGGAATTGATGGACTTGACAGAAACATTTAGCAGGAGCACTTTGAAACAGGAACCAAAGCATCAGAACAGGAAAACAGTTTGATGCCCAGGAATAATAGTGATGAGTATAAAATCAGAATGAAGAGAAAGCAGTGATACAGAGTGTTATACACATTGCCTGAAGAAAGTAAACCAGGAGCTTCATTTTTCCTAAGTCCAAAAATATCAAAATGACCTGAAAACCTTGTAAGGGACTAGAAGGAATTAATGCCTCAAACATTTGTCAACACAGAAAACCTGAAGGATAAATTGTGGCCTTTGTGATTAGTCTAAAGAATTAATCATCTGCCCAGGGAAGCACAGGGTGTATCGAAGGCTGCATGGCTCTGCTCCCTTGCAGTTGTATAGCCAAATTCCTCAGATAAGCCTTGAAGGGAGGAGACATAGACTGAGAAACACCATATGTTTGGGTTAAGGCCTACACTTCAATTTCCGACTATAGCCTCAAAGAAGAGCTAAAAGATTGATAAGAAAGATAAACAACCAACACCAGATGGAGCTAATGTCTGGATAATTGCCCAAGGAACAAAAACTAAGGAAAAGGTAAAGGTGGTAGGGGGAGATCACAACCACCAACTCAATTGGACAAAAGGGATAATGTACCCCATTCCCCCCCCAAGGCATGCACAAAACCCATGCTCCACCTTTTGCCTGTCTCTCATGGAAATGAGTTCATGGAGTACCTGCCTCTCTTTGTCTAGTATGCTAATCAGCTGATAAAATGAACTTAAAAGGCGACAGAAATCTTTGCTGTGTGTGCACCCACCACCCAGGATTACTGGACCTGAGACAACCTTGGATCCTTGGGTGGTGCTCTGGAGTTCTTTGACTCTCTTTCTCTCCTTCCTTTTTCTTTTCTTTCCTTTCTATTCTTTCTTATAGATTTATAAGATACCACATTGCTTATTATCCTTTTCCAAGTTTAAGTTGTTTCTACCACAACTAAACCATTGTAACCAGTTTGGTGTCGTTTCACCTTAATTTAATTTGAGGGGATCACAGAAATGTTATGACTCTCTGAACTCCCAGCCCAGGTCGTAGCAAACCTAAACCACATTTTCAAACTAATTTAGGCCAATAATCTCAAATGACTTTTAGAGAAAAAAAGGATTTATAAGGAAGTACAAGAATATCACACTGACACTCTAAATCTCCCTGCCTTTGCAGGACTTTCTAATTAAAACTTTATACAGTGCTCACAGAGCAACATCATTTACAGACTGTAAACAAACTCGAATCTAATTGTGCAAGGGAGATGAGATCTATCTGTATGTGTTTGCACATCTGTATGTGACACACAGTGGCTTCTAAATTACCTATATGCCATGTAGTCTTGCACCTAATATAGAATATTGCTAGGCAACAGGACAGGCTGTGGTCAGCTGGTTGGAAAGAAACCGGGAAGAAAAGGATCTTGAAGTCCTAGTGGGTTACAAATTGACCATCAGCTAGCAATGTGCCCTTGTGGCAAAGAAGGCCACCAGCCTCCTGGGCTGCATCAGGCAGAGCATTGCCAGCAAGTCAAGGGAGGTGATCGTCCCCCTCTGCTCAGCACTGGTGAGACACATCTGGAGTGCTGTGTCCAGTGCTGGACTCCCCAGTACAAGAGAGATTTGAACAAACAGAAGCAAGTCCAGATAAGGGCCACAGAGGCGATTAAGGGCTTCAAGCATCTCACAGAATCACAGAATCACAATCTAGGTTGGAAGGGACCTTGAAGATCATCTAGTCCAACCGTTAACCTAGCACTGACAGATCCCAACTACACCATATCCTTAAGTGCTATGTCAACCCGCCTCTTGAAGACCTCCAGGGATGGGGACTCCACCACCTCCCTGGGCAGTCCATTCCAATGCCTAACAACCCGTTGATGAGAAGAGGCTGAGAGAGCTGGGATTGCTCAGTTTGGAGAAGAGAATTTGAAAAAGAAACCTTATTGCTAACCACAACCACCTGATCAGAAAAGATGAAGCCAGAATTCTCAAAAGTGCATAGTGATGAGAGGTGGTAACAAACACAAGTTGAAACATACGAAATTTGTGCTGGATATAAAGAAAGAAAAATTACCATGAGAATGGTCAAGTACTGGAACATGTTTCCTAGAGAGGCTGGGGGATATTTATTTTTTGAAGTCTTCAAGACTCTAATGGACATAGCCCTGACTGAGCATCTTAGTATAATTATCCCTGCTTTGAGCAGACGAGTGGACTACATTACCTCCAATGGTCCCTTCCAATCTCTATTGTTCTATGATTCTACTGTTTTCTTTTGTCTCTGCATTTTCACTGGCAAGGCTTTTTAAAAATTTAAAAGAAACCAACTAACCAGAAAGCAACATATGCTGTAATATGAGAAAATACTTTATGGCAAAATAACTAAACATCTTTGACACATTTAGTATTGTTACTTGGGCTAATTCTTCAAATAATTAAAGCACAGGAAAATACATAGCACATAGGGGTCATACTTTGAAAACAACCCTTCTCTGTACTGGTGGTTTTCTGGATGCTCACAGCTCTATGTACACAGACACATGTTTAGTAGCCACCCATGACAATCACCTAATGAAGGGAACTCATTTCTGCAAAACGGTGTTTTGGAGATGATGAAAAACAGAAGAGGAAACCTGGTTAGAATAGATCTGAATTTTGACTCCACAGCCCTCTCTTCACATTTTTCTAAGAAATCGGGCAACCTCAAGGAGATAATACAGACTTTTTTCAGTTGGTGTCATTTACTGTTGACCCTGATTTGATAACAAAAGCTTCTGTGTGCTGTCTGATTACGTTCAGTGGGTTTACACTGAGACAAACAATTTTATCTTCTCATCCTTGGGAAATTCCTTTGGCAATAGATCTAGAAACTGCCAGGGTCTGTAGGATGAAACTTCACATGGTCTTCTGCTACTGTGTCAAATTATGGGAAAACTTCAAATATTTATTACAAATCAGTACAGCACTGATACAGATGATAGCACTGAACTAGATGATCTTTAAGGTTCCTTACAACCCAAACCATTCTATGATTCTATGATTCTGCAACAATTAGGATGGTGATTTAAGTAGTTTCTAGCATACTCTAAGAGAAAAGATTACTTATAGCAGAAGTGGAACTCAAAGCAAACTTATTATTTATTTATCTAAGTTCCTGAGAAAAAAATATTTGCACTATCAAGCACGTTCATTTTAGCAGTACTTTTACAGTCTATTGAGGGCATTACACTCCATCATCTGACTAAAATCCAGAAAATATTATTCTTTTTGTATAAGTACTGTCAAAGAAAGCTTTTAAACCTAATGTTGTGGGATTTTTTAAAGGACAAGGAGGAATTATGAATTAGAGAGGGTCTGAATTAAAAATCCAAGCTGTCCTTAAGACTAGGAATAATGTATTAATTGAAAGACAAATCATCTGTATTTCTTTGGCAGCAAGACATTATGTCAAGGTGTTATGATACTCCATAACAATGTCACCATATTGATATTTTCATTTTTTTTGATGGGTGATCATGTCATTACAAAAGATGTGAAACACAACATCACATTAAATCAGCCATATAAATCTATGTAAGTCCTGATAACTCTGTGACACCCTTTGTGCTGCAAAAGCTGTCTTGTTCAAGGTACAATTGGTCCATTACAAGGGAGACAGCTCAATTCTTATTTTCATGTATTACTGGAAGCCCTTGCATGTCTGTGAAACACAGAGGTAAAATATTCTATTTAAAACTCACCAAAATTAGAAAACACACACAAAATATACCACAAAACTCCCAAGAAAAACTAAATCATATGCACACAAACACAGACACATATATACACATACAAATTCTAGCTAAAAATGATCAGTGGAAAGTATACCTAAAAGATACAGAGGAGATGGAAATGCACTTTTTTTTTCTTGTAAAATAGGCTGCAGAAAAAAAGTAGGTACATTATAAACATTTGTATTCTGTGATTAATACTGTTAATCTATAGATACAGAACTTATTTCCCTTCCTGTTCCTCTTGCCAGAAAAGGTCCAAAGCATGACCATGTATTTTTACCATCTCTTTCGGAAAAATTCAATAACAATGTTGATACCTGTGTAAACTGAAATTTTTTCTTTTTTTTTTAGAAAATAAATGTAAATGAGGAAGAAAAGCAGCCAGAGTTCCTCTGGGTTCCACTGGGAATGTAAAGAATATGCTGTTGGTGATATTTGTGCTGTTGCATTTAGTGCCAACAAATCCCTAAATAATTTTTGTTTCACAACAGCAAACTGTCGCAAACCTCAGTTAATGCACTCCACATAAGAGTACCTCTAAATTCATACAAGGTTCCTTTATGCTTTCTCAAGCTAAGCACCTAGAGATCCCAAAGCAAGACAGGGAAAAATAACTGCTGCATACATTAGAAAATACATAACTACAAAGCCTTAGTCTGTGGAATTACTAAGATTTTTAGTATTCTAGTTTACTGTCAGTAAAAGGTATTTTACAAGCATTGAAGCCAACAAGTCAAATGGGTAGACCGATGTAATGGCTAATACAGCGCTATTAAGAAGCATGTTTTGTCAAATAAAGAGATGATAAGAAAATGTATGAAAAAAGAATAGAGAAGAAGTGAGAAAGAGAGAAGAAAAATATAAAAAGTTGCTACACCTAATCTATCACATATGTAAAGGTCAACTAACAAAAATAACAAAGGTTTTCTCACTTTCCTTGGCAGAAGTAATGCCTCTCTAACTAGAAAACTTAATGCCCAACATCTGCCAACTCCTCCAAGAGCAGAGAAAGGCCCAGAGAAAGAAATTAATATCCACAGAAGAAGAAGAACTGAGGCATAAGGAAGATTAAACCATAGGAAAATGGGTCTATGGCATGCACCCTTCTGTTAAGGAAAACAACTTTAGCATATGATTGCTGCTTCTTGTCAAACTCATTGGGGCCTAAACTGATTTTTTGAAGTATTTGACTGTTTTAACATGCTCCAATACTGTTTCTTTTCTTCTTTTCTTTTTTTTTTTTTTTTTTTGATAATACAGGGGGTCAAGGAAGACTATGCCCTTCCTTCTAAGATCTTCAGTTAATTCCTATAATCTGGTTGAAGGACTCTATTCCTATAAATATAACCCATTTAACAGCTTTTGCTTACTCTGTCATTGTCACAGTTATTCTGCTCACTTTGAGAGGTCACACTCACAGAGATGATGTGAAAAGGAATGCAAAAATTAACGGAATGACAAGAGATAAACCTGGGAAACAAGGTGAAACAGCAGTTGGAAACTATACACCTACTAACAACTCCTACTTCTGTTTTCCCTAAATATTCTCAATAACTGTGAAGTAATAGTGGGAGCGGCAACGTGCATTATAATACACTGATAGATGATTTGATTTACTGACTTATCAAAGCATAGTGAATTGCACACTTGATCTAACTAGACAGTCCCGTGAAACTTTGGTATGCAGGAATTTGTGATGATGCTATTGCCTTATTTCCTGAAACACTGTAGATGCTGTCATTATTCTTGAATAAAGCAAGGTGGTTACAATATCTGAAAAAAAAAAAAAAAAAAGTACCAAGAGGAGAAATGGAGAAATACTCATTAGCAGGTGCCTATCCAACATGTTAATACTAATTATACTTTTGTTAACCATCATCTATATTCTGTCTGACTGAGATATGCTGAATTCTATTTTGATTTCTTTTTTTTTTTAAATCCAAATGAAACAAGTTAAATATTCCCATTGTTTTGTCTGGAAAATAAATAACAGCTGAGGAGAAGCCTTGACAATGAAATAAAATAAAAAGTATCAGCACACTAAATATGTATTGTTAGGCAATTGCAGGTACATAAAGTTTTGCTAATATAAGTATTATGAGACTTTATTATTGGAATAGGTGGGAAAACCTAGAAAAGTGTTCTCAGGGTTTTAACACTTCCATCACATCAGAAAGTTCATATTTCATAACTAAGAATTGTCTGATTTTGAGTAACTTTCTGAATGTCTCATTTTATGTAGAACAAGACTGAGAGCCCCACGAAAAGGAGAAGTATGTAAAAAAGTATACACTGTAAGAACTACACTGCACTGTAAGAGCACTAGTGAGAAAGATTAATAAGGGTTTGGGGCCAGGAAACACACAAATGTGCACTCACTAGATGAAATCATGAAATCAGCAAATAGATTGTCCTCTATTAATTTAAACTGAAGTGGAAGTAAGAAATACTTATAGCCAGCTTGGCAGTTGCTAGCTCTACCTACCAGGCATGGATATAAAAAAGGGAAGGAGTTTTGGTATGCACATATGCCTTAAACTTATAAGACCTTTTTATTTAGAAAGGTTGTTTTCACAACAGGCAAGTGGTTGGAATATAGGAAATTTAGTATCCTATATATGAGATCAAGTTATGGTTACCTTGTAGATTAGTGACACAGCTAGGAAATAATCAATTGGTCAAAATAGGCAGCAATTAGGCTTTCAGCCTGGATCCTAAAATAATCTCTCAGGAGTGTTATTTTTGTCTTTCTTGATGATACACAGAGGATAGACTCCTAATTTAATGTGTCTGAATTGAATGTCTAGTATAGGTAGTAAAAATATGTCCACTTATTTCCAAAACTTTTAAATAGAAGGATGATATGCAAAGCAAATATATGCATACCTGTCTTATGAAGCAATAAATATTTTAGCTGATCTACATCCTTTTTTAGATAAAATAACGCTTTTAGAAATTAAATCTCAAAACCCTAAATATTTTTCCTCTTAATCAGAAAACAAAACCAAATCCTATAGACCTCAGGATAATTTCTTAATAAGGCTTCTGTTTGGAACATAGTTTGATTTTGTTTGGTAGTCTACAGTTAAACATAGTAGAGGTACAGTTTTACAAGGTATCTGCAAAACATCTTTTAGAAATGAAATCTCTATATCTCCACAGATGATGTAATTAAAATTTTGCAGCTGGATGGTTAACTGAGAATATATTACTCTAAATCTTTCCTTAGTGTCTTCAAAAACCTACATTTCCACATGATCTATTTGGATTTTTACACTTGTATCTGTTATGAACTCAAGCAAGTACCAAAGGACTTACTCTTCAGTCATACTCTATGGCTTTAATTTCATTAAAGCTAATTCATTGCAAGCTAGTTTACTGTTAAGACAGCAGGGTGTTGTAAATTTTATTTTAACTGTTTGGAATGTATGACCCAACAAAATTAACAGGAAAAAACACCCTCCTGCTGTTGTGAATATGCTGCTATTAGGTTTACTTGCTGAATCTCACTTGCCATTGGGAGGAAAAAAAGTAAATTAAAGTTTTAAAAAGGAAACAGAAAGGAAATTAGATTTGAGCAGTGATTGGGCACAAATCTATCTTACAGAAATCTGCACTAATGCATTTGTATAATATAGATGGATTTGTTTTAATCTTGCAAAAAAAGAACACTGTAACTAACATGTTTGAATTATGAGACTCAGCTCTATCACCAATAGAAAGAGATCAAGACATTTTCACGAGGCTACTCAGCTCATCCAAGGTCTGATGCAGACTCCATTGAAGGACCCATATCTATTTAACAATTGTTTGGCTTTTGTTTTGTGTTCTTTCTTTTTAAGAAGCAAGAGAGCTTCCTGAAACTCATATTTCCCCAAAATAAAGATCAAAGAAGTTGGTAGTACAAGCTGGTACAAGGATGCTGTTGCTTCTACATCACCTAAGAGGAAAATATTGCTGGCTGGACCCACTTGTGAATTACAGGGATGCTGTTTGGGCCTGGTTGAGGGAATATGGAGATTAGAACAGTTGATTTGACTAACACTTTTTGCAGTTGCAGGAGCTACAGCTCAAAATTCTTTAGCTTCTTTTAAAAGTCCAGATAAAACCATTTTTGATTATTTCATCTTACATTTATTAATCTGCGATGTTGGAATGTTTCCTAAGAAGCTCATTGAGATGTCTTGAAATAAGCTATATCAACATCTCTAAGTAAGACAACGTCTAATTTTCAGTACATAATACTTCAACATAGTCCCTGAAATTTATTTTTTCTAACTTAGTTTGAAGCGAGGATGAAGGCAATATAGACTTGCTGCTAGGATAGTGAGGTGTAGCATATGAGGGACATGCAGAAACAGCTCTACAGCAAATCCTAAAAGTTGCATGATGGAAAAATTTTTTTAAACAACAAATAATTTCCTAATATGACAAGGGGGTCCCTGCATTTTCTTTATGAACTAAAATATAGAGTAATTGTGTAGGTCAAGCACAAAAATGATTAAATAGCATATGCAGATAAATCAATAAATCCCATTAAAAGCAATCCCTATTTGCATTTTGGCCTGTTTGACACCATTAAGATGAAGATGCTAATCTATTAATTCCATCAATATCTAATACTCTGAGATTAGAAATAAGAGGCACTAATTGTGAACTAATTGACAGAAATCTTTGCCTGCTGGCATAATAATATGTTGTTGGTCTAAAATTTGACTTACAATCTTGCTATATTATTACATCAAGAATACAGAGGCTTGTTTATCCTAGCTAACATATAGCCTTGAGTATTAATCATCTCTAAGTGTGTGATTCTTGGAATTTATAATAAAAGCTTAAAAGCAAAGTTAGGTATTTATCATTTGCAATTTAAATTGCCACTATTATCACTGCGAGCTGTGGTCATGTCCCACCTGACACAAGAACAAAACAGCTTCCACCCTAACAAAAACATCTCTGAAGGAATAAAACACATTCTCTGGGTTCAACTGCAAGGACTTTTAAATTTATGTCCAACCAGTTTCCAGAATACAGACTCTTAAAGAGATGACAATCCTTTTACAGCTTTGTAGTAACATGAACAGACAACACAACATGCTGCAGATATGCTTTCACGATCAGAGCAAAGACAAGTTTCAAGGTTCCCAAACAGAAATGAACTCACAAATTGCTACTTTTGGCACTTTTTTTTTTTTTTTTTTTTTTGTGTGTTGGTTACTCTTAGATAAATTTAGCAAATGCTAGACAAATTTACTTCAAAATGAATTATGAGAATACTGTGATCAGAGCCCTGGAAAGCAGTTTTGATGAATTTCTCTGCAGATACATTAAAATTCTTTGTGGATTTAGAAACAGGATATGGATCTATTTTTAATCCTTTACTTTTATTTCATGCCACAAAATCTTCATTAATAGCATACTGGGACTAGAACTAGTTTTTTTATTTTACAATTTCTCATTTCTTAATCATCAAGAAAATACCAGAAACACTGTGATTAATTTTGTCTTTAGTAAGACTTATCTCCCTTGAGCCAGTCTGATAAATTAGTTACATCTTTATATACTTCACACAGATGAATAATATCTCTATTTGATACCTCCAAATATTGTAGGAATTATGACTTTTTTTTAATATTCTGCAGCACTGCTTACATGACTGAATGAAATAATATGGGGCTTCCCCTAATCAGCTGTTGTAGAAGGAAAACCAATGGATGTGTGTAAGTAAAAGAGAGAAGGGAGAAGTTTATTTAACAGTTCACGAGAACAGGTATAATAAAAATGTTCTAGGAAAACTCAGGTTGGAAATGAGAAGCCTTTGTAGAAAGGCATATGCTTTCTCTCTAGTTGGAAGATTAATTAGTATTTAAAAATGAACTTTTTCACTGACATGAGTAATGTAAAAATAAGGATAATTAAGAAAAGTTCATTACAGAACTCTATAATTTATAACAAAATATACTTTATCAGTGGAAACTTGATAATTTCTTTTTTAAAGTATTGCTAAGAATTAGAAATATTTTTAATCATAACTTTCTTAATTCTTAAGTCAGAAAATGTTTCATTTAATCATTGTTAAAGTATTTTGCTTGTTATAAAAATTCTTATCACAAGTATTTTAAAACCTTAGTGGCAAATATAAGAACAGCTGACCAGAAGAAACCTAAAAATAAAAAGGACCTTGTGGGTTACTTGCAAAGGCTATTGAACTGAATATTTTCTTCATATATCACACACAGTTAAAAGGCTAAATTTTTTCTTTAGATCTCCTACTTAATTTTTCTTTGATTTTTTTTTTTTTTTTTAAATTTTAAAGGAATTTATCCTCCCTAATTGCTATGGGATATCTTCTAAAAATCCAAGCAGTCGTAATAGTTGAGAGGCATAGTAAAAGTTACAACAAAAATGCTATTATTACTTTCAATTATTATATCCTGTGTTAAGCTCTGTGGATTTCTTTCACTGTCTGGAGAACTGAAGTTGTGGCAGGTGTAGCAAAACTTCACAAACCTTAAAAATGCTGCTAAGAAAAGGTAGTCTGGCATGTCCACTATACTGTCAGATTGCACTACAGTACACAGTAACCTGCTGTGCAAGTTGGGAGACATGCAAATTTATGGCCTACTACCACAGATTACAGTATAAGTTATAGCCATTATTTAAGACTATGATGAACAGAAGACAGAAGACTGAGAGAGAATTTTAGAGAAAATTTCTTTTCTGTTTTTTTTTCAGTTGTTCATAGAAGTATGTTTTTTCAGCCCTAAATCTACTCTAACAGAGGAAATTCTGAAATGCAATGGAGCACACATAGGATATCTTGCTAAACCAAGTATCTGCAATTTCTTTTGACATCCTTAAAGATGCAGTTTAATATTTCTTAAATCTTGAACAAAGATACAACCTTAAAACTAAAGAACACAATAGAATTCTAGAGGTACAAACTGGCCAGCTTTTAGATCTTTCTGTCTGTCTTGCACTCTATTTTGTTAGACATGATACACAGAAATTATTACTTGCTTTGCAACTTATTTACGTATAGCAACACTTATAGCAACTGCTTTGCAAATTATTTACTTATAGCAACTTATGTTTTTGAATATTGCTAATATTAATAATCCTGCTTGCCCAGACTGTTCTGTGGAATTTTACCAGACTACTGTGTTCATCAAAACAAAGCAGTTTTCTGTGAAAACTTACCAAGAACTACAATGTTCAGCAAAAATAAGAAACATGTCCTTGGAAAGCAGATGTGTTCTAACAAGTTGAGTCTTTTAGTGGAGAGATAGCC
This sequence comes from Strix uralensis, assembly GCF_047716275.1. NCBI lineage: Eukaryota > Metazoa > Chordata > Aves > Strigiformes > Strigidae > Strix > Strix uralensis. The sequence continues at coordinate 124,676,826 of NC_133973.1, forward strand.
ATATATGGATGGTAGAAACCAATATACTGGTGTTTTTAGATAAGAGAGGGGATAAACCAGCTGGAACCACTCTTGTTGTTCAAGAAATTGGCTAAGAGAATCTGTGCATGCTCCGAGGAAAAGTACAAGGTGAAAAAGACTATAAACCTTCCTCCAAAAGACCCCTGAAGACAACCACCAGGAGGCAATGCGCAGGCGCAAAGAGAACATAAACTGCTGAAACCAGCCTTTTGAACTAACCCAGCCTTACTTATGCACATGTGTATTTGTATTATGTAATCCAACGAATATGTACATCCACACTCTATAAGTTTCTGGTAAAATGTGCTGTTGGGGTGCAAGCTGTGCGGAGAAATCCCCTTGCATGCTCGTGCTGGAATAAACATACCTACTTTATAAACCTCCCCGAGTTTTAGAGTTTGTTTCTGTGCATCAGACATCTAATTGTAGACAAACTATACCACAAGTTAGACAAACTAAATCAGATGTTATGTTAAGTCTAGCACTAGGCCCCATTTCACCCAATGAGGTAAGCAATGTCCAAATTAATGATGAAAGTAATTTAAGGAAGGATCTATCATAGTTTTTTGTTCGTTTCACTATGGCCATTCCTGCTTGAGTTCCCTAATTTGTTCACTATTTAAGTCCATTACTACTTGTTGATGAAGTTTACACATTCACACTGCATCTTGCATGCTCTAATAAATTGTTGTAACTCAATTATTTTTTTCTCTGTCCCTTGGAACTCACATTTATTGTCATTCTTCCTTAGATTTTCCAGTTGGTCCACATATATATATATTTATGTGTGGTGCGCAGGTATTCCAGATTATACTGTGTCAGTGCTCAATAGAATGGAAGAATTAATTCATATATATGTATTTAGAATGTCCAAGAGCAAATGTTATAACATTTAGAAGAATGTTCTTGTATATCTAAATAACTGAGCTCATATGTAACAGAAGTGAATTTGTCTTTCATATATCAGTACCCAACATCTTGTCACAAAGCTTCAAAAACATTTACATGTGAAGTTTTGAAATACAAAGAGCAAAAGGAACTAATCAAGAAAATATGTACTGATACCATTAATGGCCAAGACAGTTCATTCCAGGTCACTTAATTCATAGAAAGGAAATAACTGCTAGTGGATAAATAAAGATACTTGGTTAACTTCTGGTATTTCGGCACATTCAGAATTTTTTCTAAGTCACTAGGATGCCTTAAAATCTCTTTTTCATGAATGAGTCACATGATCTTTAGCATTCTCTTTGGTGAAGTTTTACTGATTTACCAATTTACAACTGAGTTCACCGGTCAAGTTTTAAAATTCTTGATATGTTAAAATGGAGATGTTATTATATTCCATCCACGGTGGTTTGTGTGGTGTTTCTACAAGTCACGAATTAAAGTGAAATCAGTATTTTCTAAAATTCTGCAGCATGCCAATATTTTATTGAATAACAGCACTGTTAATTGAAAAATGTCTTCTGGATTATTTAAAATAATCAGAATTATTTGGTATTAAAAGCCATAGAACTGTACTACAGAGACAAAAGGAAGAGCTATGAGAACCTAACATTTTATTTTCTATTTATTGCTTTTTAATAGCAGTTTTACTGGGGCTTTTTCCAGTTTTCCAAACTTTCACTTAAGTGAAGGCATTTGACAAACCATAATGAAAATGAATGGTTTCTATTATCTTCAGTTTAGCTTAGTTCTCACACTCATGGACTTAACTAACTTTTCTTTAACCATTAATATGAATGTTAAACATATGAAAGTGATAAATCCAATACAGTTAAGAAGTGTTAAGAACTGTCAAATGGAACTGGCAAATACAAACTGGCAAATGGAAAACACAAATTCTATAAATTTTTTATATTCTATCTAAAATGATCACCAAACCATAAGAATTCAGTGAAGAAAACATATATTACAAACAGAAAAATATGCTACATTGAACTATAATTATTTTAGACAAAATTTAATTATTCCATACCATATGACTTCCAGTACTTAAAGGGGGACTACAAGAAAGCTGGACAGGGACTTTTTATAACCGTATGTAGTGTTAGGATGAGGGGTAATGGTTTTAAACTGAAAGAGGGTAGACTTAGACTAGATGTAAGGAAGAAATTCTTCACTGTGAGGGTGGTGAGACACTGGAACAGGTTGCCCAGAGAAGCTGTGGCTGCCCCCTCCCTGGCAGTGTTCAAGGCCAGGTTGGATGGGGCTTTGAGCAACCTGGTCGAGTGGAAGGTGTCCCTGCCCATGGCAGGGGAGTTGGAACTATGTGATCTTTAACGTCCCTTCCAACCCAAACCATTCTATGATTCTATGACAACATGTCCAGTATATAAACCGGGAGGAAATCTGGCTGGGGGCTGCTGCTTGGGAACTGACTGGGCATCAGTTGGTGAGTGGTGAGCAATTGCACTGTGCATCACTTGTTTTGTATATTCTACTTTTATTATTATTATTGTTACCACTGTTATTATTATTACCATTGTTATTATTATTACCATTATTATTATTTTCTTCCTTTTCTCTCCTATTAAGCTGTTTTTATCTCAACCCATGAGTTTTACTTTTTTTTTTCCGATTCTCTATCCCATCCAGCTAGGGGGAAGTGAGCAAGCGGCTGTGTGGTGCTTATCTGCTGGCTGGGGTTAAAACACGACACATATATTATAGAAAGCAAACTATAGGTACAAATGTAAAGTCTACAGAAATTTAATGTTTCCTATAGGTACACACCATCAGAGTGGGTTTATGTACCCGCAGATGTAATCATTTCACTTCTCACCTTCTGCCCATCTGTGACATAAGTAGATTTAGAACAGATCATCACAAACCTCACTTTATAATATCTTAGCACAAATTAGCTATGAGGCAAAAGGTATTAATTTCTGTACTCTACTATTTGAGCATACATTCTTTCTACTTTTTATTGTTGCTTATTTTGTATTCTAAAATCCTTTGTGAGAGGTTTTCTACTTTTAACTTTTTGAACAGGTTAGTGATTCAATGGCAAGTGAACAACAGTTGGAGAGTTAGAGAAGAATATTCATACCACTTGCTTTAGTCATCTAGATCAAACACCTCATTTAAGAGTAGTTTCCACAGGGCTTAGAGAAAAACAGCATCTCTAGAGAGGGATTCAGAACTGCTAAATTACACTGGTGCTAATGTCAGGAGATATTTATGTATATACTCATATTTTTCTTCTGAAATATGCTGACTCTGTGCTGCATTGTTCTTTTTTAATCACTAAAAATCAATGCTAAATTTCAACGATGCCGCATCCTCTTGCAGATGATGAGACTATATTCTTTCCTTACCTGACTCACTTAAATCACAGGCTCAGTCAGAATGCCTGTCTTCACATTTCTTCCCGGACAAGATGAGAACACTATTATTCACAGTGTTATAGGGAGTTTAAATACTATCACTTGCAATTCTGTGCTGAGCAAAGATGATACTGTTAATGGCTGTGTGGTGAGCCATAACAAACCACCTACAGCTTTGTACTGAGCTAAATTGATACTACCTATAGTGCCATGACTAAAACACTCCTTTTCACAGTTGCACACCATATTAAGGACAAACACAAGCAGCACAGGCCGTGGTGCACTCACCACAGGGCTCACACCCCAGTGGATATCAATGGTACATTAACTGTTTAACCACTGAGCTCATGAGCTGCATTAGTTGTAGTGGTGTTAAGTAAAAAATATTAAAAAAACTACACAACACCCTCACTCCCCCAACACATAATCACACAAAAATCCCAACCAAAACCCTCTCTGGCAGAGTATTTAACAAAATACTAGATAAAGCCTTTCTACTTGAATACTCAACATTAAGGTTAATAAATCCAGTGAAGTAAACTAAAACCACTACTGAAAGTGGCCTCAGTACATAGCACAGCTAGCCATGCTGAATAAAAGTCAAAATTGCAGGATATGTTCTTCAGTATTATCAGCATTTTCACACTACTGAACTTAATAGGGAAAAACCTACATATCAAATCAGTCCACTGAGCAAAGCAGTTACCAGTCACAATGCTGTATGGAGCTCTATAAACTCTGCCTCCCACCGTCTTAGCACTGAACAATATATACACATTTCATACTTTTTGACAGGAGAGATATTTACTTTTCACACTTTATTCTCATTCAGTTTAGGATAGAAATTTAGTTATACTACAGTTAAGAAATCACTCTCACTAAACTGCTAGCAGCAACTTAGAGGGCTATAGAATTGACAAATGCATCTCTAAGTTTGGAACTGCATGTCTTACATGCATAGCTACCTATGTTCATGTGTTCACATACCTATTAAGTGTATTTATCCATTATTTGATAAGATATGTGGCCTCTCCACATCAGCCAGCTTGCCTCCAATGTGGAGAAAATGACTGATTTTATTCTTACATAATTGATTAATTTTTACACACATAAATGAGGTTGTCAACACAGGGGTTCATGTCTATTTTTTCAGGGTGACTTCAAAAAGCAGTGCTTTCAAATGGTAATAAGACCTTTTACATGACCAACTGATAAGCAAACAGAGAAACAAAACCACACCAGCTTTTTTAGCACATGAAGACTTCTTCAGGTATGATACAGGCAACAAACATTAACTTCATATAAGGTAAGATTGCTCTGAGTGTAACCAACTACTCAGATGGGAATGTCGGAAAAAAAATGATACTTAACACCTAGGGAGCAGAGGAGAATATTTGCAAGCAGGCAGGTTATCTCATCACTAACACAGGTAATTATCATATATAGAGAAGTTATAGACTTAAGTTGTGGGAGGAAAATCATATCATTGCAGAAAGTTTATAACCTTAATAAGTAGCTGACTTGTCATTCCATCGCAGCTATGAGTTTAGCTCCCTCGATTATTTCTGAAGGTGTTTCATACACGTTCTGATTTTTTTTCCCCAAAATTAAACGAATACTTCCATCTTTTATTATCTAAATTCATTCAGTCCATGGTAGCAATTTGATTTCTCCCATATAGTTTTTGTGATGTTATTTGCTATAAAAATCTTTTGCATTTGAATGAGCAGGGAGTTTTCATTTACCCCTAATGTGTGGCCAGTCGTTTGTCAGTCCAATCTCTTGTTGTCACCAAGTATATTTGACCATACTAAGTAAAAACTGAAGACATGCCCATACACACTTGGCAGTATACCACCTGAAGAGTCCTGACTGGAAATTTTAACTGGAAAAAAGTAAACTCTGGAAGTCTCAAGGACACAGGGAATTTTTCCAATAATATGCTTGCTACCTAATGTTGGAATTGAGCAGTGAGAAATAAATACATAAAACCCCCTTACAGTTGTTTTTTTCCTAAGATCTTGACATATGGCATAGTATTTTTCTCATCCATTTAGGGCAAAAATTATCAGCAACTAGAAGAAAGAAGGTTTTTCATACTGCTATATTGTATTTCTATAGGTAGGAGGCAACCTGTAAACTAGATTCTATGAGGAGGTTTGAGCTTGGCATTTCTTAGGGTTCAAAGCACTAGGTGCTATTGCCTGAAATAGGAGCTGGACGTGAACCAAAAATCTGGTTGTTCTTCTGTCTTCCTTATATGGTTGCATGACAGTAGAGCCAGAAAAATTCATGAACACATCTAGCCTGATAATTTGATATCACATTGAGAAACTAGCTCTGTGGAAGAGAGCAATAGAGAGCTTGCTATGCTCTCAATGAACCACCAAGGAGGGAAAAGGGAAAAAAAAAAAAAAAAAAAAAAAGAGGACCAAAGGGATTAATGCAATCCAAAATTATTTAGAAGGCAATCCAGTATTATTCTGTTCTAACACAGGCACATACACACACACATTCACTCACATTCTTCATAGAATTTCTATTAGAAACTTGATAAAACATTTAATTTTTAAAGATATCTAATTTTGCTTTCCAACTTGAAGCATTGTCATACCCGCCAGCTCTCCTAGTAGTAGTAGTAGTTCTGATATTGTTTTAGCCTTATTACTAGAAAACTGTATCTAATTTCAAAGTTGAATTTGTCATTATTTCAAAGGTTTCACTGCCTTTTTATTGCATTTCTATTAAAAAAGTCTAGGCCAATGCTTAAGAAACATTGTTCTATCCTCTAATGACTTGTTGAAATTAAGTTAATGACTTATTTTATTATGTATTTGTTATACTGTTAGTGTTGCACTGAAACTGGAAATTATTCTGCATTATGAGTTAACTATGCCTTGTACATGTTTGACCCTAGAAGAAAAGGAAAACAGACTCCATTGCTTGTTGAGACCCAGTGTTATTGTTTTTATTACTTCCAAATATGAGAAGTGGTCATTTAGAAGCACATTTTGAGTTACTTCATAGAACGAATTCCTTTTGCCAGCAAACTTATTACAAATATTCCTACAAAAACCTTCTCGCTATTGCAATGTGTGGCACAACTGCTAAATTACCAGTAGTATGGATGAAAGCAGCAGAGGTTCCTGGGGATGAGGACTTCTGGTGAAGTGTCACCCATGGCAGTAGTTACAAAAGTAAGACATTGAATATCTGGTGAAAGTACTAAGAACTACTTTGAACATCTTTCTGGCTGGCAATAGGAAACAGGCTTTATGAATTAAACCAGTGGATCCTGAATACTGCCTTTAGTTGGCAGATGTCAATTTTACTGTGCTGCATAGAGCTGAAAGGCTGTCCTCCAAAGTCCTGTTCAGCTGAACTTTTGGCTGACAATAAACATTTTCCATGGTAGCTAAGAGGCAGGTTTGGTGGTCTGTTCTAATGATTATTCTAAGTTAGTCTCTACACGGACTATGACCTTGTTTACAGTGGCTACAAGGTTTAACATTACTTTGGGGTAAAAAAAAAAGCAACATTTATCAAACAGAACAGATTGACTGTCCTAGTAACTGAAGTGCTCTATTAAGTATTAACTCTGTGAGCCTCTTTTAGTGACAGGATAGACATGTATTGCCTTGTTGCATATGGTACCTAACTGGAGGTTCTGAATGTAAGGATGAAGTTCCTGAATAAACTCAGGAGCAAATAATGCAATTCACCACCTTCTGTTACTGCTAAAGACACTTGAAACCAGGAAGTTGCTTGGGGGTCCAGAGATCTTTTCCCAGCACCCCATGGCAGAAGCATTTTCCCTAAAATGTGCCTGATGATGCTGAGCCATCCCACAGCCAGGATGAGGCGACAACCTGATGAAATAGCATTCATAGACTACTCATAGTCTGGGCACTACTTGTTCTGATTCTAATCAAAAAATGTTCATTTCTCCTTAGTCAAAGCTTTCATTGCTATTTTGGGATAGTTTTGTAGGTAGAGCGTATGCACTACCTTAGGACAAAAGATTTTTTTTTTTGTATCTGCCATCGTTATGAGTATTTAATATCTGCTCAGAATTATGTTTTCTTTCTATGTTCTTTAAACACCCAAAAACTTGAAAGAGACCTAACTTCATATCCTTAATGTTAGAAATTAGTCTGGTTTAGTGCAGAATTCCAGTAAGTAATTCAGATTCAGATGGGTTTAGCTACCTTCTACAAGTGGATGTCTCTGTTCATTGACTATATAGGGAAGGAGAGCAATTATTCCCTAACTCAGACATTTCAGTTTAAAATCCAAGTTAAATGAGATGAATCTAGGCCTGCATGGTTGCTGTTTTATCTGGCTCTGTGACAGTTTTTTAACATTAGACTTCTCCCTACTAACAGGACTTTAAAAAGATGTTTTTATAGCTTTATTACAATTGTTTTCCTGATAGCCGATTATGTTGCTATTAGCCCATAAAAGTAAACAGGCAGTTTGAAATCTCTAAGAAAAAAAAATCAGGCAAAACATCAAGCAAAACAGAATGACCTATTGCTTATTGTACTCTGATATAAATACCAGGTTATACCAGTGCCATAGACGTTAAGCATCCTTAGCTTCAAATTATGGAGTTTTTAAGTTAAAAGAGATTTAGTCTCTAACATGTTAACCAGAAAGATAGAGAAGGATGAACAAACATTTTAATCTGAATTATAAACTGGTAATACTGATTGACATTTTGACTCCATGTCAAGATGAGACTCCAGGAGTACATCATCAGGACTCAATCCCAACAGCATGTCATCTCCAATGTAATTCAAAGAATATGAAGAGGATTGGTAGAGCCATTATCCTATTGTGTAATCTTGAAACCAATAGATATTTCTGTGTAAACTGCCAGACAGAAAGGTAAAATCATTATCATAACACAAAAATATTGCTTCATTACATTTTTGCATAATTCTATCAGTAAAAAACATGTAATTTAGTATCATATCTAATGCAATAGAAAATAGTTTTAAAGCATCAGATTGCAATAGGCTGACTCTAAGCAGTTTGTCACATTAAGACATCCACCAAATAATAGGAAACACAAAAATGAGGATAGATGTGCAGGTTAAGGTTTCTCAAGACTGATGGTGACAATAGAATGACTGGAATCTATTTTTCAGTGGGTTTCACAATTTTTTTCTGGAGAAAGAACGTTTGTCATCCAAATTCCAAACTGGAGCTAATCTAAGTACCAGTTTGCTAGCCAATTGTTTGCATGATTGATAAGAGCTTGTTAGGAGGCAGGAACTTTTTAATGAACAAACCTAAGAGTATTAAACTGAGAAGTATAGCTACATAGGTAATTAAAACATATTCTAGTAGGCCAGTGATATTATCGGATGTGTTACTGCTGTTATGTCATGAAATATCAATCATTAGTTTAATTCTTGTATACATGACAATGTTTTTGTTCTGATTCTAATTATTGCTCACTTTTACTATGGTCTTAGCCCCGAAAAGGCTTAGCACATCAGTTACTTCCATGCTAAATGCAATCTGGTGGTTGCCTAGCATTTTGTATCATGCAAGTTGAAGCACCACATACCTGCATATGAGTATGTCATTACATAGGCCCATCTAGGTATAAAAACCTAAATAATTTCTTCTAGAAATTCTTAAACACAGAAAAAAAATCCACACATACAAACAAGCAGAAGTGTTTCTCATAAAAATACTTTCTTATGTGCATACTCAGAGTCTCTTTTCATGACCACTTTTCTAGTTTTTAACACTCCTGATATTGTTTAACATTAAACACACTTCAGGATTCTAGCACTAGTAAATCATTTTTACCTTTCCATTCTTCTTTTGAATTAAGAATTATACAAAGTGCAACATTCAGCAGATAAGTGCTTTCCTCCCCAATTCAATTAAGTACAAAATCCAGGAGTGAGAATGTGGGTAGCAGTCTACCTTGGATTTCAGCACTGTGACAAATTGTTCATCTCTTGCTTTGCATTGTCTGCAAACTCGGTATTTCAGGATGGGCAGTAGATGGGTTAAGCGTGTTCTGACTTTTCCATTTTACTTGGAAGACTGAGAACAAAAGTCCCCAGGCACTAGCACTTATTTAGAGCTCTGTCTCCAGGCTTTTATGCCCAGCTATCAAAGGTGACAAAATGGCATAGTATTTGCTCTATTGTCATCAGTGCAGGGCTGGCTTATCAATGATAAACACTGGCCATTCATATGTTTATCATTCATTTGGCAGAGAAGCAACCTTTCACATACTGTCCACTCTGATGTAGGAAGGACATTGTCTAAAAGGGGGAGGAATAAAAATGAGAGAGTCCTGGCACTCAGAGTAGTATTCATATTTGATATGGTTTGGTTAATGAGTTTATGAACCTTAAGGCCATGAATTTTAATCCTGGCAGTGGCTGCTGGAATTCTGAAAGTCACATATTGAGCAGGTTTGAGATGCATTTTGGAAGCTGATAAGTGCAGATGATAGAGACAATTCCTAAAAGCCTCCAAGTAGCCAGATGGAGAGGAATGGACATAATAAAAGACAGGAAGCACCTCAGATCGCTGCCAGCTGTAGGTCAAAACTAGACAGGACACTTCTGTTTGTTCCACATATGTTCTCTTACTTAAGAGCATTTTTTGTAAGTGTCCATTCATATCATATTCTAGCAAGCAACTGTTCAGAAAAAGTCATGCTGTTTTTAATTTTGAGCACCATACTGAGGGATACAGAGAAAAATTCACTATTTAGGGAGTTTTTGCTTGGTATTGAGAACATTTGATGTGAAAAGAAATGAACAGTACATAGATTAGGTTTAAGGACAAGTATTTACCCACTTGGTGCTATAAGCAGTGACTACTGGGTCTCAGAGATACTGCCTCTATCTTGCAAAGCCTTGCGACTTTCATTATAACCGTAATTTTATTGATGCCATAATTACAAAGTCTTACAGAGAATATGAGACTTGCTTTGACCAGATGAACATGCAGCAGATAATAACATAGAAGAATTAGATAAATGGGCAGGGGAACAAAAAGGTATAAGGGATATATGTTAGATTAAAACAGAATCTGAACACTATAAATGCTATTCACTCTATTATGTAATCTTTAGCATATATTTAAACTTTGAAACATCTTGTCACAAGCAGCAATAATTATAAAAAGAAATGACAGAAGCCCTACTCTCAAATTGGCGTTTGTCAAGGGTCTTGTCAAGGGTCTCCAAATAAAAGTCAGTCTTACTTTTTCTATTAACCATGAGCTGATAACCTGATGTGATTTTGTTCTGTTTTAAAAATATTTCTCCTCTTCCTGAAACACAAAGAGACATACTTCTCTGTCTCATTCCAAAGTTAGGGACTGTTGTTTTGAAACAACATATTTGAGCAATATTAAAGTCCAGCTTCTCTGAGAAATCAGTGTAAGAAAACCTTATCAATTCTAGACAAAGAAAAGGTTTTCTGTTTAGCTGTTACTGGTCTGAACAAATTGCATTTACTATACACAGAAAAGTGATTACAGAGAATCAGAACAATAAAACCCAGGGAACATAGCCCCAGTGCCATTGTACATAGGACAGTGTGGTCCAAATCATAAGGTCATGATTATGCATGAGGAACCCACAGGTGACCAAATCATCCAGAAGAGAAAATTGCTGATGCCATGCCTACATCATTATATGGTTTTCCACTGAAAAACCACAATTACACCTGTTAAAATGCCTTGAATGTATAATTTATATTTATATAATAAGCTCTCAAGAAAGTTAAAAATTACCAACAGATTAATTCTGAAGAACTTGATTTAAATTTAAGCTAGCCACCTCTGAACTCGCTTTTGGTATTATCGTAACAGAATCAGATACGAAAGGCTCCTCTAAATTTCCGACTAAGTGTTCCCACTTGGTAACCTGTTCCTTTACAGCTTGAGGTCTTTTCCTACAGGAAATCCTCACAGGAAGAAGAAAAAAAGAACAACAACTAACCAAACAAAAAGTATTTTTTCCAACTGTCAGTTCAGAGGTGAGGCAGATCCCAGGTCTAAAATGACAGCTTAATTCTTCTTCAACTCCAGTTTGGCTTGAAAGGCAATAATACACCATAAGAAAAGAAGAAACATATTATCAATCTTTAGAGCCTCTTTACATCTCTTAATTATTAATATTTTGTAAATGTAAAATTTCTGAGAATGTAAATGTGTAACTGTGAGCTGTAGTCCCAGACTTCTTTTTGCTTACACTAAAATAAACTTGAGTATGAGACACAATTCAGTCCTCAGTCTTGTATTCAGAAAATAATACTTTTTTCTCCACCCGAAAGTCATTTTTTGCGTAGCTTAAGCACACTTGCATACATCTGCACATAAGCAAAACCCAAAATACCAGGGTTCGCTTTAAGATAAAAATAATATAAAAATAGACACAAACTAGAGAGGTCATCTATTCTCTTCTTGGATGATTTCCCTCACTACTGCAAAATCAATACAAAAATGTAGTACTCTCTTGCAAACACTGGCTGCTGCTAAGAGTGATCCTATGATCTGATGATTTAATGGATAAGTACTGAATTTTAACACAGCCCAAAACAACAGAAATTGAATGAACTTTATCTTACTGAAGCAGCATCAATATCTACTACTCTAACGTTAAGAACAGTGCATTCAGGCATCTAACTTACTAGGCCACCCTGAATTGCATCAGCTGTAGGAACTATTTGCAGTTGTAAACAAGTTCTGGTGAATGCTGTAATATAAAAGCAGCACCAAATGCAGAATGATGTAATCAAATGTGAAAGGTATGGAGACAGTAAATTACCAGTTACACTGATGATCTAATTAAAATAACTTTGAACCCAATTTTGTTATCTTTGGTTAATTTCAGCTCTTATAGCATTACATTTTCTAATGAATGATTATATTAATGAAATTGTTAGAAAATTATATTTGTGTATGAAAAAATGTATGTGTTATCACTTTATATTCAACAGCATGTGAAAACAAGTACTGCAGTTAAAAATTATTTCTTACAGGAGTCCAAATCTACACCTGTAATACAGAATAAACCTATAAGAATCCTAAAGAATCACAAATCAAAATGAAATGTAAAAAGAGGAATGCTTTAGAAACCAGTTGATATAAGTAGCAAATTAACAGACAAGAGGAATAGTCACTTAATTTTAAACAGTGTTGAATGACTGTCAAGAGTTTTCAGGGTATTATGTTATTTACATAAAATACTTCTGTAAATACTGACTTTCAGCTTAAATTCCCAAGTAGTTATGTATTTTAATGTTGTATTAGAATTAGTCACTGCTAATATTCTAAAGCCTTTGCAAGATGTAGGTTTAATATACATACCTAAACAATGGCTGTGGTTAACATCTGAAACTCATTCCTGTATATGTAATTTTAGCATACAGAATTGCCAGCATATGAAATGTGTCTCAGAAATTTTGCAACATGCTATTGTGTTGCACAGAGTTAGATAATTCTATTTGGAGTAAACACTACTACTTACAGGTATGCTGTTTAACAGCAGTTCAGGCTAAAGTGATTTTAGCTATGTGAAAGCAACTGCAGGCTCAGGTACATTAATTTCACCTTCTGTCAGATGTTGACTTTAAACTCTTAAATTTTGCAAGGTAGAATATATAATTCTTAAAAAGAAATTCTAGATTTGAATTTCTGAAATGCTTCTGAATTTTGCATCAAAGTTGTTGGAAATTGTAACAATAAAAATATAATTTTCAACTTAAAAAAAATTAAAATTACATTAATAGATGGTGGTTGTAAGACACTACTACTAGAACCACCAAAATACAAATGTTATTGATTGATGTGTCTGACAATACAAGACAAAAAAGAAAAACACTGCCCGTCCAAAAGTAATGGATTTAGCTAATATAAGATAATGAAGCCACATGAGGAAAACCAGATTAGATCAGACAGTTTCATGTATGCATCCAAAGTATGCACGCTGATATTCACAGGCACTTTATTAAATTCCTGTGCCCAATATCATTATAACAAATTTTACTGAATTTCATCTTGCAATGACACAAAACCAGTAAGTTTTGGAAGAATTGGAGAAAAGAGTAGCTTAGTAACTGTTAACAAGCAGTATAAGGGGCAGCATTAAGAAAATGGGGCAGCCAAAAAGATCAATTAGAGATAATATTCTATCAAATTACAAAAATTCTTAAGTGAGAAACCTAAATGATTATTGATTAACTCATTTTATTACTTGCAAAGGTAAAGACCTCTAAGATAATGCCAAGAGAAAAACTGCAAAAGAAATACACCGGCTACATGGACAAAAACCATAGTGATCAATAAAACATACACAGAATTAAGAAGAAACAAAATAGCCTAATAACTAGTTTCCAAAACCAGAACACGATCTCAAGTGAAACATTCTACAGCAGTTAATCTTAGGAAAGCATTGTGTTAATTAATAATTTTCCTTTTTCTTTTTTTTAATAGTGATGTAGTCATTGTCTTTTCAAACGAAATACATAGCTGTCCCCTCTTTTAAACATTATTCAGATTTATGTACAAATTAAAGGTAGACAGACAGCACTTATAAGTCTCTTAATATACATTTTTAAAATTTCACCACTTAGGCAAATAGTTTTAATAATGATGTTGGTCTCATCTGGCATGCTTTTACATCTTCCTATTTCTGTTTGCAGTTAAGAGCCTCAAAACAATAAGCAGAGCTTTCTTGTTTTTGTTTTGATTTACCTGAAAGACAGCCAGTGAGTGACAGAAACAGAAACAGTTTCCATGACAACCACATCATTGGTTGCAAAGGTCTTCAGTCCCTCTTTGTGCAGTTAGCAACGTTGACGCTTCTTCATTAAAGCTTAGCCTAGTGAGACAAAGACAAGTCTTTGTTAGGAAAATTAAAAATATCTTGCAATAATATGACAGACAATTCAAAAGACAAAGATGGTCCTAATGCAATTGAAAGTCTAGTTACAAAGAACTTTGTATACACAAGGACAGGTAGCCTGACAGATACTCAAAGGGATCTTGTTCCAGTAGTTAACCTGTGTTAATAGCTGAAATGTCTGTAGCAGTGCTTTGGATATATATATATGGATACCACCCTAAAGCTGGATGTGTATTGAAGCTTTGAATTTCTAAAAAGCCAAACTTAGACAGAAGATAGTACACATATCTTTCACAGTAAACATATTCAAAGCATATAGCTTGACATCTGTTCTTTTCCTGAAAGCAGTATGTTGACATTTGGTATAAAGCATTTTTAAAAGCCCAAAACAAAATAATAATTTGCTCTAGGAAAATTCAAGTATTTTTGCTACTTGCAAATTGGATTGAAATAGATTCTATTTTTTTCCAGTTTACTTGTGTAAAGAATCTAACAATACATTTGAAACAACCACCATTTATACAGTACAGATTATTCATACTTACCTCCTTCTATCACTCCTCAAATTATTGTTTCCTATCTGTCCCATGACTCATATATACATCTTGGCACACTACATCTTTGACCACTGTGTTCTTAGCTATCACTTTAACAATACCAGTAACTTTAGCACACCAGAATTTAGAGATTTTGTGTTCAAATGACTGAAAACTCAATCCAAAATACGAGACGTTTCAGCTGGTTATGTATGGACATAAGTGTACTTCTGGTCTTTGACTTGGAAAACACTAAGCTGCAAACATAAAGTTCATTTCCTATATCAGTTTAGGAAGCCTTTGAGATCCTCTTCTTGGAGCCCAGGAATCTTCAACACCTAGAGGTTGTGGATCACAACTACAAAAGCAATCTCACAGGACAGAACAGTAAGACAAAGGAGAATTTGCTTTGTTCCCCTATCAAACATTTTTGGGGGATAATATCAGTCCTTCAGATTATAATCAGTTTAGTTACATGCCACACTTGCTGTTTCAGGGGGTCCTATCCTGTATGTTAGAACACTCACAGTAAGACAGCAGAGACAAAGCTAACACACCGAAAAAAATAATTTCATACTGTCTGAGTAGGGTCCTGCTGGATTAGTCCATTTCAACTGCTTTCTGGGCATCTCTAGTTGTAACCTATTTTTGCAGTCTTTCTATCATACATAGGGACAAACATGTATGCATACACATACAGAGAGATACATATAGTGTGAACACAAGATGACAGCATCTGTTTAGGATGCTGGTAGTTACTCCTGCAACAAGGTGTAACTTGTCAGCTTTCATTTATACAGCACAGCAGGTATGGTTTTCAACACAGACAAAAATTCCTATTTAGGATTGTACTCCCTTCCAGGTAACAGACCAGGCAAGCTTAATATTGGGTGTACACATTAATATAAGCATCTCTGAAAGAGAACATAACAATCTGGTAATCAAGTGACTTTACATATAGTGCCTGTAGCTCATCTAAACCTCCACAGGAAACCTCCTCAATTAATTATTAATGTCAGCTGCCTTTGTTTTTCACTTCAGTGATAACCTGCTTTTCAGTCACCATGTTCCTTTGGTTAGTGAATTATCTTGTTCAGCATTCTTTGCTGTCCAGGCCTTTGGGAATAAGTATTTTCATTAATATTTCATTTTTTCCCTTATGGCCATATCTGTTAAAGAGGGTAAAGCACAGCTTTCTCCCCCATCCCCAACTTTTTTACTCTTTCTTCTTTCTCTTTTCCTCACTTCTCTTTAGCTGCTTTTATACTGGTGCAGCATAAAAATTATGTTAACGTGGTGATTTCTCTGTTGCACAAACATGGAAAAATATACCAAAGCTTCCAGCATTAAAGGGTGAGATTGTTGTTGTGTCCTGGTTTAGCAGTGGGGGGGAGCTCTAGCCAGGTTATTCAGATACCATGCAGACGTCACATCCTGGCGCCCAAGCGGGACAGTTGGTTACCGCATGTACTGTGGGATTTGCTCTGTTCTCACTGCTGTATTGGTAAATATTTTGCTCTGCTCATTGTTATTACTGCTATTCTTATTGTTATTGTTGTTGTTTGTTGCGTTGCAGTTGCACTGTTGTATTAAACCTGTCCTTATCTCAGCCCCGGGGCTTTGTATTTCACTCCCTTTGTGGGGGAGGGGCAGTGGCCGCGTGGTCTCAGACCCCAGCAGGGACTAAACCACCACATGTTGTTATTAGTATTGGGTATTATTGTGCCTATTGGATCAGACTGTTAAAAAACCATTGTGATTGGTAGAGCAGAAACAGGGTAAGGAATAACTGGAGCCAAGCAACCGGAACATCAGAAAAACCTCCTGCATTCTTGAAACATGATGATTTAAACTCTCTGGGAAAAAGGATATATTTTTAATGGAAGTTTCAGTAAAGACAACAGAGTTATGACAACTCATACCAGATAAGGAGCCTGCACCTAAATAGCTGTAACGACTTTTATATGACAACCCTAAACTGTGACTTACATAACCTGACCCTATCAATGTAAAACAAACTTCAGTCCTGTTACACAGGCATATTAAAATGTAAAAGCAGAGTGCAATGACAGGGAGATGCTCTGAATTAAGTGATGAATGTTGGACACTGACCTTCCTATTAGGATATTTGTTGTATAAATATGTTGGCTTATCTCAGTAGAAGAATTACTAGCAAAATAAGCAAGGGCAAAACATGTCACTGTATACCTTTTTAAAAATCTAGAAATCTTGATTATTATCATAATGAAAGAATCTTGCATCTTTACTTGTTTCTTCAGGGATACCTGGCAAACACTTTACTGGCCATGTGGACAAACGGAATGCATAGCAACATGGTAGGGTTATCATACATCTAAGAATTGAAGAGTACAGTTCATACAGTCTGGCAAAGACATTGATATTGCATATATGGGACTACCACATGGCATGTGGGATAATCACAAAAGTGCTTTCTAGGAAATAATAAAGGCAAGACCATGAAAATATTATATTTAATAAAAATAGGCATATGGTCCAATTTCTGCTCTAGATTTAATGAAGGGATGTACTCCCAGCTTTACTATCAATGGCTGTCATCTGATCTTTGGATGACTGGGATCTCACTTTTAGAGAGTCTTGGGTGATTGAAGAATTCCTTTATGCTTATATCAAAAAGACCAAAGCTGCACTAAATCCATTAAAAGCATCTTCTTACTTTCTTGCTTATAGAAAAAAAGAAAAAAATAAAAGAAAGGAAAGGAATGTTATTGCAGTTAATGAATATTCTCTTAAATCTTGTAAGAAAGGTCTTATTCTTAAAACTGGATCATTCTTAGAGTAGCTTAAGGGTATATATACAATGAGTATTTAGTTATTCTTGGTTTGAAAATCTTGTTAATTGTCTGGATTTTTTTTCAGCCCTGATTATCTCCATCCCAGAATGAGGAATCTTTTAAAACAAGCATTTACATTTTAATCTAAGAATATAGAACAGAATATAATCACTTACCAGTGCGAAAGAATACAGCCGAAGATGCTGCTCAAAAGGACTTAAAAAACATTTCAGCTGAATAGTATCTTTTTTTTTTTACCCCAAATATAAATTTGGACCTCACAAAAATCCAACTGGCTTGTTTGGAACAGTTTGTTGGCTTCCTTGATAATTCAGTGCAAGAAAACAAAATGAAGTTGTCCAGAATATATTATGTTCTATAGATTTCTTTTGTGTAATAGCATGATTTGACAAAGCTCTATAGTCTAGTTTTTAAAAATAAGGAGGGAATGTCTACCATTTGTTTGTTGTTTTTTTTTTTTTTTTTTCCCCTGTCCTGTTCTTATTCTGGTTTCTTCGAAAAATATGCAGAATCAGTGATCTTTGGGTTTTTTATACTGAGGATATGAGTTTTCCCTGATGGTAACTTGTAAAAATCAGTGATCTAAAAAAAAGTTGATGTATAGAATGTGCAGCAAGTGATTTATCTAACAAATTTAAGTTCTTTTTCTGAACAAAGTATTAGCAGATGCCATTTTCAATTTCCACATGGTACTAATATCCATAGTCCTTTGTTTTCCCCAGAATTTCTGCCAAATTGCTTTGCAATTTGTTTTAATTCTGTGTGCTGATTGTAGACAACCTACTAAAACATTCACCATTCAGTATGTTTTAATGAATTGTTTTGGCTAGTAGTGACAGGGTGGATATTGTTTCATGGTTCTGACTCCCAAAAGAATTTGTAAATACTTAGAGCATGTGTACTACTACCATATTGTCAACACTAATGTGCAAGAAGTTTGAACTAGATTCAGTAAAACCATGGTCTTTCTAACAATAATAATAATAATAACACCTTTGTAGCTGCAAAGATTTGTTCTTAGTTTAATTAAAATAGTTAAGTGAAACTTTTAACATAGATACTGTGATACTGATATCAAAGTGCTTTCTTCCATTATCACTACCTCATTTCCCTTTTCCATCATATGCATATTTATCAGTTTATCTGTACCAACATGAAAGGGATGATTACTTAAATTCACATCCTCTCTCAAAGCAGTGTAACACAAGTCTTTGTCTCAACAGCGACTACATTGCTCAGAGGAAAGATGTGACTTGTAGCAAAGAATAGTTTTCTCTGTAATATTTTTTTTTCCTGTATCAATATATATTAGGAGAAAGCTGAAGTCACTGACATTTCAAATTATTTAATTTTTCCTTTCCTTTATAAAAAGGAACATGCTCACAGGAAATGAATAAATAACACCAGTGATAAACAATTCTGATGTTCTACATGGACTTGGAAGAGCAGGAACTGAAGAGAATAAGAAAGTAAGTTATTGCCACCCGCATGTCTGAATGGAAAGAAAGAAATAGCATATCCTACAAAGAACAGATATACTTACCCAGTTTTAGGAAATAATTTTTAGGAAATAATTTTCTTCAATTTTAGTAAGTGGAGGATGTTGGCCTAAGGTGCAACTAAACTTCTAATAAGATTCCTCAAGGTGGCAAACCTATGAAATCAATAAATGCAATGAGCTAAATATCACTGACCAGGCTTTCTATAAAAGGGTTGTTATATTCTTGGAAAAAAACAGAGATCTAACGGAAGATCCAGTTTAAAGCACTGAATTAAAGCCTTCTAATCAACACCAAAGTCTCTGTCCCTTCCTGCACAACCTTTATTCAATCAGGGCTTGGAAGATATGAATCAAATTGCCGCAGTCAGCAGTTCAGCCCGTCTTCCTTGCTCCCATGAGTATCAGGCCTGGTAATGCTTCGTCCATGGAGAATTAGAGGCTTTAGAAAAGCAAAGACTCAGATGTTGGAAAGTTCATCATGAACAGAGGAGATAGCTTGACTGGAAATTTTTAAAAAGAGCTTGCCTGTTGAGAGTTCCCTGATGATATATTTACATATAAAGTTAACTACTAGACCATGATTATGACAGACACTGGTTATACAGAATATAAATAACCTCTGTTGAGTTCATTTTCCTGCTTGCTTTCAATAAAGAATTCATTTGCTCAGTTCAAAGTCTTTTTGACAATACTATTTACAAAATGGTTTAAATTTAATAAAAACATATTAAGTTAATAGTTGATAAAAGTCATACCATAGACACTTTTACATTGAAATGTCAGTGGAATTTGTTATAGGACAAATGAAAGTGAAATGATATTAAGCCAATGTAAACAGCAAGGCATCTTGTACAATTGATTATCACCCCAAGGGAAGATCATTTATTTTCAAGGTTTAATAATAGTTCAATCTATTGTAAAGAAAATTTAATAAAGCACTAGTTTTAGCAGTTTCATAAAACAATTTCTGAGTTGCTTTATGAACACTTAATTTACTGCTAACAATAGTAAAAGTTTATTCAGCAGTGGAACCTTTCCTTGTCAGGTTCCTCCTGGCAAGCAACCAGGAATATCAATATCTAAATTAATATTTTATAACTTTTTTTTATTCATGATGTTAATATAGCTTTCAAAGATACCAGTCAAGTTCTAGGAAGAAGCATAGAATGATACTCTATAAAAGAAGCAAACTGGTTATTTCTGAAATGTAGATCAATCACAATTTTTATATTGGTGAATGAGCATCAGAACTACTGCTCTGAAAAACAAAACAAAATATTTGATTGCAAATGCTGAACAAGAATCTCAGTGTGCCTATGAGTCCAAGAGATTCTGAATTATTCAGATGAACTAAACCTGTTCTGAAAACCGTGCACAGTACCCATAAAATAAGAAATTAATATTGCACTAAACATTATTTTCTAGTATTTGAATAAATTTGCCATACGTATTTAAAAAAAGAGTTTTTGAATGTAAGATGCAGAATGTCTCCCTTTCTAACACATGCATATCAAGCTGGTGATAAAAGCAAGGAAATTATAACATTTCAGCCAATTGACTGCATTTTCATTATGTTTAATGTTACTTTTTTACCAAATCAACCATTAATAAGTATAGTGGAGATTAACAAAATCATTTTAACAAGAAAGCTGGTTTAATGCTGAATTAGTTCAGGAATCATTCGACGTTATTTGATAGAGGAGCAAGATCCTCTTTAGGCTTCTTATATAATCAGACATAAAATGTCATCAGCATGCTCAGGGGAAGGAGAAGATGGCAGAAATACTTCCCAGCTTCTCTAGCAATAGTGAGGTGCTGCTTTTTGGCTACATTCATTTGAACATAGCATGAAAAATTTAGAGTACTGCTCAGGCAAGTCAAGTGACTTAGGATATACCTTTAGGTACTGGGTGCTTAGAAGGGGTACAGCCATGGACTCCTGTGCTACTTGCAGACACTAAGGCAGTTTGAACATGCTGCTCCCACTATGTTCTCTGGTGAATAAATACCTACTGGATGAGGCTTTCTGGGAAGGAAAGCAGTGGAATTAATTCTGTTTTTTTCTTATCCATCCATTTGTCAAACAGACTGACAGTTTCTAAAATTCATCTCACATTTCAGAGAACAAATGGTTGCTGGGGATGAAGTAGTGTAGAAAGCCCTGCTGCTCTTTCTTAGTGAATGAGCACTGCAACACAGATTGACCTCATTAGTGTGATTTTCCAGTTTCTTAAAGCCTGGACTGGAAGTAACATACATTTGCTCACAACTGCCACATTTAAGCTCTCTAGTGTTTTTATGAACTTTATGAACAGTTATTGCTTAAAGTCCCACAAGCCCCTATGACACACTTGTGTAGTTGTGTCAATATCAATCACATGTAAGTAGTAGGAAATAAAGAATAAAGAGAAAAATTAAGTATAATTTGACACTTTGGAAATTAGGTATATAAGGTCTCTTTTTAGTAAATTAAGAGAAATAGACAACCTGAAGGAAAATTCATTCAAACCATTTTCAACAGCTATTTTGGAGAGACATGAACAACCTTATTCCTTTGCTAACTGTGATGGAAACCTAATTGCAGCAGAAGCCTAGACAGCTACCCTAAATTATCCAATTAACTTTCAGATGGCTAAAACTGAGTGATAGCAGTCCTCACTTGTTTGTTCAAGCTTGTATGAAAGTTTCGATAAGATGTGAAAAATTGAACCAGTCATTTAGCTCCTATCCCAGTGGTCTTACAATAAAATCACTGTTCCTCTGTGATGGATGTTTCTTGGTATTTTGCTTTAATTATTCAGGAAATATATTCAAGCACATTTATTAAGTCCTACAGATGCCCTCAGAGAACTTGAGACGTTCAGGGAAGAACACCTATAAAACTGTGGGTCATGTTAGTTACCTGCCCTCAACCTGAATTATTTGTATTAGACCTGGTTTATTTGCAACCAAAAATTGCAGGAAAAAAAGGTATATTCTTATGCTACTCTTTTCAGGACCACTTATTTGTTTCCAAATTCCTCTGGGAGATCATAAGATGTGCCAGAGTAATCACATCTGGAATCTGTCTTTTCTCTACCAAGCAGGGCAATTAAGGACAACGAAAGGACCAGCATGACACTGCTGTTGTTTTGTGTCTCAGCTGTACTCAGTAGATCTACCTCTGAAGTATAAGAGGAGCAGCTCATCTTGGCCTCTCTTCTGCAGAAGCCAACTAGTGCCAAGAGGGAAGATGACTGCACTTAAATAAATATCCTTGACTGCCACTTGCATCTGGTATTATATCAGCCAGTATAAATAAGCATAGCTTAAGCCTTCCACTTAATGCAACTGCCAGACTAACAATATTATGCATTTTAATAACACAAAACGGCATCACCATTCAGCTCTCTGCAAGGATATAAAACCCTGCAGATTGTGTGTATATCATGCTCTGAAGTAGTAGCCACAATCTCTCTGTGGACCTGTAAATTCAATTCATTTCTGTGCTCACTTCCAGACAAATCAGCTCTGGCATAACAGGGTGTATTGTGCACCAGGGTGTTCAATACTGTACATGAAAAGGATCAATAAATTTTCTGTGCCTAAGACATGAGATCCTATTCACTTTATAAAGCAGGTGCAGGGTAGGCTTCCAAAAGCGTGTTAAGGAAAAGTAAGATCCTTCAATACCCTGCTTATCCTCTGCGTATGGGACTTACATGATGCTGTCAGCCTATCAGAAGGATGTTCATACAAAAAGGATGTAGGCTACACGCAGTGACTGGGGGAGGGTGTTTCATGCATAGAGAGGATGGAAGGTACAACGAGAGGTTTGTGTGTAAAAAGACTGTATGTGAATGATCCATCAGTGCATATATGCTACAAGCCTGCCTCAATGCCAATCCACAAATTAGAAAAATGACAGTGCTATATAGAAAAGTTGTCTTGATTCGTGAGGTCCAGGTCAATACCTGCATTAGTCACAGTGGCAGATTTCACATTAGTTCAGCCCTGAGGTTTAAGTAACAAGGCCAGTTTTAATCAATTATTTTATTTTAACATGATATATAATCAAATAAATACAGAATTTTAGCTAAAAAGTCAAATTTAGGTTGGAAAGGGCATTTAAGATCATCAAGTCCAAGCATTAACCTAACACTGACAAGTCCACCACTAAACCATGTTCCTAAGTTCCACGTCTACACATCTTTACATCTGGGGATGGTGACTCAACCACTTCTGTGGGCAGCCTGATCTAAGCAAAACACTACTCTGCTTTTCAAATATGAGGTGTCTTTCTGTAATTTTTATACTGTTATTTGAGAAAGAATAAAGCACATGTTCTCCACGTTGAGGTGATCTATGTATGCAGACCCCATGACAAGGGCACATCACTGTTATACAAGGATTTTGCATAAGCACAAGGGTTTTATTGCTTATGTATTCAGATGAGAGGATTCTCCACAGAAATTAAACAGGTCAAAAGGATTACATCTTCAATTCAAGACAAAACAAAAGTTTCCTAAGCTTAAGAGACACAAGTCTCTTAGACACTTAGATACTTTTGGAAAAAAGTCTTAACGTAGAGTGTATTTCTAAAATATATACCAAATTCAATCTCAAACTATTCAGATGAATAAGAGAAAAGGAATAAAATATTATTTTTTTATTTAAATGGTTGTACTAGACTATCTCATTAGAATTAATAGTTGTCACATCTCAGGATAGCAAAGAATTTATTAACATACAGTAAAAAGACATCTTTGGAACTTAGCTCTTAGAGATATAGATAAAGATGTAGAATTTGAAAATTTTGTTAAAACCAAATGAGTTGGGAGAAGATACTTAAAACAGTTGTTCTGAAACAGTTAATGGTGTTTTAAATGTTAATAATTTTGTTCTTAGCTATTTTCCACTTGAAACACTGCAATACATTTTTAAGCTGTCATACTGAAGAATATTAATGATGCAACAAATTGACTGGTGCTACAGAGATGCATCTGGTTTTTTTATGAGCATATTTAATTGCACATGTTTCTTAAGTTTCTAATTACAACCAGTACTAAAAGTGTCTAGATGCTTAAGGATGCATTTTTATATTTAAACATACCTCATTATTATTACTTATATGGCAGATAGTTCACTAAGATATAATGGTAGGATATTAAAGTGGATTAGAAATCTCATTATTAAAACACAAGCTTGTCTGAACAGAAAGGAAAAAAAATAAAGTACTCTAAGTGGAATAAGCACCTCTTCATTTTCTTTCACAAATCTCATTTTATTATGAGCTAAATGTCAGAGACATAAAGACGTAACTACTGGCATGATCCCATCAGGGAGGTTTGTATCTGTTATCATACATAATGTATTTAACATTATTTTTCTAA
This sequence comes from Strix uralensis, assembly GCF_047716275.1. Lineage (NCBI taxonomy): Eukaryota > Metazoa > Chordata > Aves > Strigiformes > Strigidae > Strix > Strix uralensis. Next base: position 124,701,316 of record NC_133973.1, read on the forward strand.
AGATTTTAAACAAAGCCAGTGAACTTTACTAAGGGCTCAAATTTCAGCCAAATGTATTTTAGCTTATCTGGGGGTGGATTGTTTATTTTTAAAGAGTAAGATTGACTGCAGTCCAATAACATCTCTTCCTGTATTTTAACTCAGTATTAGGGCAGACACCAATTATGAAATTGTACTGTCAGGTTACCCCTCTAAGGGCAGTCACACACTTCATGTTTTCAGTGGCAAATTGAATTTGACATTTAATTTAAAGCCCAGGATACCATAATGTAAAACCTTCTACCATAATGTAAAACCTTCTGCAGTATTAGTGATAAAGGAGGAGGGCAGACATCCTGGCTGCCTCTTTTAAATAGTCCTCTCCACATTAATACTGCCTTCATTATTTCCTATGGGGATTTTTTCTTGATCTTTAAAGGAAAAATCCAGTAAATGTTTAGAATCACCGTAGCTCATAACTAGAGCATTTCTGGTTCCTTTATAGATTCAAATAAATGATCTACTATAAATTTTATCCATACATGCTATCCAGACACCCTGACATTTCTGAGTTTAGAACAATCCTTAGGCAGGGTAACTCTTAGTAGCTGGTGGTGCTGACACTTTCTCGCTTATTTATTTGGAAGATAATTTAATTTTATGTTGTACAAGAAAGTGTGTTAATAGTAGTTTCAAGCCTTTTACTGATTGAAGATTCATTTCTTGAAGAGATTGCTGTATAAGTTGGCAGCCCTTCCTTTAATGCACTTCAGAGTAAAGTATTGGAATGTAATATTTTCAGGAAGCAGCTAGAATCCCTCCTTGCTTGACAGAATAGACAGATTAAGGGTCAGAAATTAAGAATGTCAGAACCTGAATGTGCAGAGGTTGTTTTGGTACACATGCAAATGGACTTTAGTCAGAATAGTGTGTTAACCACTGCCTTGGAGGTTACCATTACATGTCAAAAAAAACCCCAAACAATTAAAAAATTAGGACAGTTCCTTGTCCCTGTAAAATGTCATAATACAACAGCTATGAATTAAGATGTGAAATGTATACTAACTCTGAATCAGGCCTGGAGGCCCCAGCCATAGCATACTACATTAACTAACAATGGATCTCTGCACTATTCGATAATTGTACACAAATATAATCCAGACCAAATTGTAGCATATTTCTGTGGAATTAACCAGCCAGAACAACACATTCATATCTAATTCAGTGCAATGTTAATTTTGCATAAACTGGCACTATCTGATCTGCAAAGACCAAGTTATTTTTTACTTTTTTCCTACCATTTCTGCATTGTGTCAAGTGGCTAAAGTGGTTTTAGTATCATTTTTGTATTGTTGGCATCCTAAAAAGTAGTTTACTGTCATGAAGATCAAGAGCTTTAGCACTCCTACAGAATACCCACATTTCCCTAATTATACCAAGAAGTTGTCACAGTTCTGTCAGTGGAACTGGAAGGATATCTCCTAAGTTTTTCCTCATTCATTGGTTTTTATTTCTGAAATAGTTTCTGAAATAATTTCTTAACAGTTTTTCTGGGGAGAGAACATCCCCTTAACTACAAGTCATGAGCCTCTTACTGGTTTCCAGAGAGCAGTGTCATTATGTTGACAGCACTTACTTCCATTAATCTCCCCCAGTTCTTTTAATGTCTGTCAGAACCTGGCTTGCAAAAATTTGTCACTTTTCTTTAGCTTGCGATTTCCAGCTGGTTGTAGGTTGCATTCAGTGACAGAGGACAATTTCTTTTTTATTTCTTTTCTCTATTCCCATTCATGAAGGCAGAGAATTTAGAAGCAAGAACACAAACTATAGACAGCTTAAAGTTTTCAGCATGGCATTTTTGATGCTTCACTTTGGCAAATTCATGTTGTCTATAAAATACAAACTAAGAACAACAATTCAGCAAAATGTAATGAAACATAATGAAGGAATGATGTACCTTTTGCTGTTAGTGTGCTGAAATTCTACTAGTGCATCAGGCAAAAATCAGCCAGTTAAATACAAGCCTGAGGCTACTGGATGTTCTCGTACGTGCTGGACAAGTGCTAGCAAATCCTATTAATTACCCAGAGAAGGCTCTATCAGGACAGAGTTTTCAGTTGCTTGTTTCACAGGTAGTGAAGTATCAGGCCCATCACTACACCTACTTAAGATGATTTTTGTGCTTCTGGAAGATGTGTGGAATGATGCCTGCTTTTATTAAAAGTTTAACCATTCCCTTCCAAAAGACAGAAACCCCTTGGCACAGTCCTGATTAGTGGTTATAAGGAAACAAAGGTGGAACAGAGGTAGGAATCGAAGGCACTTCTCTTCCCTCCCTGATAATTAGTTGGAATCATAACTGGTTTACAATTCAATTTCTAACCCCTGTTGCCAAAAAATAATAGCAGGGTGGCTAATAGGCAGAGTGACACTTATTTCTGAAAATGAATGCTGTCTCAGGATGCCTTGTCACCTTCCTGCCCTTCACTAGAAGATTCATGCAAAGCAGCAGAGGGACAGAAGATGCCAAGAGGACACAGGGTTATGTCAAATAAGATCTTAAAAATAGTCTGGTAATGCCTTTTGTCAAATGTGATATTATACTTTCTATTCTTCTTGAGTGTTCTTTTAGATTCTAGTTATATTAAGTTATCCATAAAAATTAACATGATCTATCTGTACAACTTAGTATTGTGACAGTTCCCACCATAAAATTATCTGAGCAATTGGAAAAAGAAAATAATCCCTGGCATATTAAATTTTTTTCTTTCTATTTTCCACATTATGCTGGAATATTTTAAAATTATTAAAAATAAAAGAATGAGGATGTTATTAAGTATGATTATGTAGATTACTACTGAAAATGGAGATGTAAGTATAGTCTGTGCTTTGAACATTGTTTTTAAGTGTGAGTAGAGTATTACTTGCAGTCTTTGTATTTATGGGACTCCTTGGCCCAATAAGGTTACCTATTAAAGAGTGAAAACTTTATATTAATTAAAGCAATAAATAAATCATTAAATAAAAAATAAATAAAACTGATTTTAAATCAAACTGATTTTATAAATTGAGCAAGACTTAAACAAGGACAAAGGGACATTAGAAATATGATAATCTTTCACAGGTAATTATGCAGGAAAGCAGACGTGTTAGCTTGGCCTAATTCCATTAAATTGAAAAGGAAACTTTCTAATTGTAGATCCTTCACTTCAGCACTGCAAGTATATAATAAAAGATAATTTCACAGCTAAGGAAAATCCAAAGTTAAAAACACATGAGAGAGTTCAAATGGATGGGAAACATCTTATTTATAGCACTATTAAAAATTTTCAGTAAAGAAGACTTCATAATTCATCCAGGGGAAAAAAAAAATCTCTAATTTTAAGATATTGCCACTAGTTTTACTACACCTCCATTTACATCTTGTTACTATTTCAGAAAATTTAGCTCTTGGAAGTACAATTAAAAAGAATTTCAGTTTCAACTTCACACTTAGATGTGTGGATCTCTTCTGACAATTTGTTCACTAAGGAGGCAGACATTAAGAAACCAAACTAGGCCACAGTCATTCAAAGTGCTTATAATGGTTATGCAGACATAAACCAAGAAAATTAGTTAATACACATATTACAGCTGAAAGTGGATATTATAATCTGTTTTGATCTTATTTTCATAAGCTACAGGGTGGAGAATGTTTCCTGAACCATAGAAAAGTCATGATCAGAAAACACAGAGCACACTGGTTTGTGAGGAATTATGATATAAATAATCCATTTAATAAAATAATTAATTTCCTCACTATATTCTTTGCTCCCAAACAAATTGAGGTGAAGGGGGAGTTGAGTAACAGTTTATTTAGTAAAAAGAGGCAGCAGCTGATGAGAAATGTAGATCCTGGTGTCTCAGATTCCCTGAGAAGGCGGAAGATGTATGTTCCTTCACATCCATCCACTTTGTGTCAACAAAATTTAGTCTGATTATTCTGTTATACTGGAGACAGAGGGGAAGGAGTCTCACTCTCCTCCTGATGGTTTGAGGACTTGCTAAACATAGCAAAGGTACCATAGTTTTAAGAAGAATCGTCCAGTATTTTCAGTGTTGCAGAAGAGGTGGGGAATAAGGAAAAAGAAAGTCTATGAATTCACTGAATTCAGTGAAGGAGAGACATAATGCAGTAAAAGTAATCTAAAGACCACAGGAGAACCAATGTTACCTTTTCTTACTTGTAAACTTCAGATTTGAATAAACTGTTTTACTTTCATTCTTTTTTATTTGAATGTACCAATTTTCTTCAGCTGTTCTTTTACAATATAAATTGTATGTCACCATCAATGACCAAAGTGAACAATTAAAGACATATCATGTCATTCTGCCCACAAATAACTTCTGTTTTCATAGCGCAAGAAGATTAAATATTACAGGATAGCTACAAATACAAAAATAAATCTGCTGTGTCTCCCATTCCTATATACACCACTGTAGCACATCTTACCCCAGCTGTCCTTGTTCGTTGGCCTACCTTTGCCCTTGAGTATTTGCATATAATATACTAGAAAGTTAATGCAGTATGAGTTGCCTCACTGTTTAGTATCTCTGCTTTTTTTCTTTCCACAAAGAAAACATAAAAATTGGAGAAACACTTTTCTCCCTTGTGAACACTCGACTTCTATCATTCCTCATCAACTTCAGGAGTCTTCAGGAAGAAATACAACGCAAAAAGACAGAAAGAAATGAAAAAAGAAAAATAAACCAGTCGCACCTCCTTTCTGTGGGTATTTTTATCAGTGTCTCTTTCAGCTGATCAAGGACAGGACTGAAAATTCTCTCCAGCGCACCATTTCCTGCTGTTGCTTCAGCCAGTTTCCCTTGGCTACTGTCCACTAAACAGCAACTCCAAACAGCCATTGGCAACAACAGCTTCCAAGATGACAAAATCAATTTTCATTTTGAACAATACTTATAAAAACAATAATTCCCTTTTTTAACCTTTGTCTGGCAAACAAAAGGAGATGTTTTCATTTTTCATACAATTATAAGGTGTAGTTCTTTTGACAATGCAACAGGAAATATAAAGACATTTTTTCAGATATACAAAGTAGTGTCACAATAATTACAAGTGCCTGTTGTGCCATTTTTTACAGATTGGTTTATACAGTAGTACAAAATCAGATGAGAATAAATTAAGAAAATCCACACACCACTAGAGATTTTTAGCACCAGGCTCTCTCTCCTACAGCATTGCAATGTTCATTACATTCCCCTGTATGCCCCTTCTCCTCATGAAGATAAAACACCATGGTTCTGCTAGCCTTCACCATCATTTATCCCTTCAGCTTTCCTAATACAAGAGCCATTAGGTCCAGGTTTCTGGCTGAGACACGTATCACTATATTGGGTCACAACAGTACCAGTTGGCTGTGTCTGAGCAAGTTGGAAGATTAAGACATGTACATACCAATGTACATATATTGTACCTCCGTTAATTTAAATCTTATCTTATTGTCTTCCACACTGACAAACTTAACTTGGCAAGACTTTTATCAAACCTAAACATTTCAGTTTAATGTCCAGATGTCCACCTAACATGATCTTTATAAAAATATTTTGTTCCACAGAATAAAAAAGCAAAATTTCTTTGTTTTTTACTTTTACCATTTTTACCTAAACAGTAAAGAGCAAGACTTCGTTTTTTTCTCAAAATTAGAAGGCATTTATGGAAAATAAAGCTATTGATGTTATTTTTTGGGTGGCATACCAAGAACAGCTTTAAGACTCACACTAAGAATAACTTTGAGACTTAAATTTCTTTCTTAAATACATCAATTTTAATTTCTCAAAATTCTATGATACAAACCTTTCTGGAAATTGTTGCATGGTCTTTTAAAATAGAATTAATGCACTGAAAAGCAATATTGGTATCTAGGAAACATATTCTACCTACTAATTTGAGGAAAAGATTCAGAAGAGTAGAAATTGGTTGTTTGTTTACTAAAGAACAGATAGTACTATGTGCAAGTATTTCTTTTTCCATATGTCAAGTTACTCATACATTTTACTTTTTTACTCACAAACTTGCATAGTTACGTAAACTTAAAATATTGGAAAGATTAAGACAAGCTTAGATATAAATTATATATTTGAGTACCTAGCTGTACATCAGTGCTTTGGCATATGGAATTACAAAGTAAAGAGCAGGTAATTCAGGAAGGCTTTAGTATGAAAATACAACCATAAGAAGCAAGGAAACAAGGAATATGTCACTATAAAAGAAGGCATTTAAAACACAATTACTTCATAGAATCATAGAATGTTTTTGGTTGGAAGGGATCTTAAAGATCACATAGTTTCAACCCCCCTGCCATAGGCAGGGACACCTTCCATTAAATTCGGTTGCTCAAAGCCCCATCCAACTGGCCTTGAACAATTCCAGGGAGGGGGCAGCCACAGCTTCTCTGGGCAACCCGTTCCAGTGCCTCACCACCCTCAGAGGGAAGAATTTCTTCCTTATATCTAATCTAAGTCTACCCTCTTTCAGTTTAAAACTGTTACCCCTTGTCTTATCACTGCACTCTCTGATAAAGGGTTGACTTTGAATGTTATGTACCTTTAATAGAGGTTCAACTGGGCAGTCATGAGCTTCCATTAAGTAAATTCCTCTGTCTACCTGTTTAGCCTTTTTGAAAATGAGTGAGACAGAATGAGTTAAAGAGATTATATCATTCATCTTTCTCCTTTAGGAGCAATGTTGATTACAAGACAATCCATAGAAAGTCACTGGACATGTTTATCACTCTCTGGGTATACCCCATGACAGCTGTAAACCTGTTATTGTTAAGATTCAAACTTGTTATTTTCCACCTTGTTTGCAAGGTAGAACTCTTTCTATGAAATACATCAAAACTGCTGGTCTTATTTTTTAACAATAAAGACAGCTGTTCAAACACAGATTTTTCTCTGAGCCCACAATTTTTTTGTTGAAGTTACTGGAAATGTCGTTGAACTATAAAAACATCTGTTTAATACTAAATTAACTGACATGCAGATAGTGAAATTGAACTTAAACAAAAAAAAATCTTAGAATAATTTCTTCTTCAGCTGCTGCAAACTTGTGTGTGCAAATATCTATTTCTTCCCTTTAAAATAAAATGTTAGTTTAACTTGCTGAGAGAAATTAATCCAACATAATTCAAATTAAAGTTGCTCATTTAAGAGCATCCAAAAAGCAGTATAAGGTAGTTCAAACTGACTAGTTTAAAAATCAATTTAATTAGCTCATTGATATGTAAAAAGCAGCTCTAATGGTTAGTGAAATCAAGGACTTATATGGTCTAAATTTAAATGGTAACTATGTGGCCACTTGACCACATCATGGTCAGGTTTCATGATCAGTGTGATGCTCATCAGAATTTTGAATGCTAACACACGAACTCACACAATTAACTTTTAATGCTTCATGGTGTTTAGTCTTGCCAGAAGCTGAACTGGGCTTGCTCTTCCCATCATAAAACATGAAGAGACCATAACTACTTAGTGAACTTCTAATTATTTATTTCTCTGTTAGCCTTTAGGCTTTATAGATTCATCCTTCCAAAAAGTGACAATTAAATTACTGGAGTTGTTATAAAGAAGGGTTAAAATAAAACAAATTATGGCCTAAATAACTTCACTAAACAATCCAAGTTCCAGTAGTTCCAATAAAAATCATACAAAGACTTCTGTGTGGTAGAGGGGGGGAAAAAAAAAGCAATCAAAAAACCAGATGACAGGAGAGATTAAATATTCTACTGGGTGCCAGCTCCAAATCCTGCTCCAAAACCTGCAGATATTCATGAATTAACTGTCATAATAACTTCGAAGAACATATTATATTGATTATCTTCATTAACACACAATGGTTCCAAACCGCCATTAAAACATGTTTAAAGGTATGTGAGAGACAGGAACTAAGTTTCTGTTAACTATCTTAACTAGCCACTCACACCACCATATCTGAACAATGTCTTTTCTACTAAGAATACCAAGGCCTTTCTTTGTATTGGGTCAAAAGAAACTCTTGCTTAAAAATATTCCAGACTTTTAAAAAATTATTATTATTATTATTTTCTAGAATCTATTATTCCTTAGGTGGGTTTCTAACTTTCCCGCTCCTTTCCTACCAACACTAAGATTTTCTCCATTTTATCAAGTACTTGAGCTTTATTTTTGCTTTCAATAGGGAGTGTTATAGATAAGTAATAAACCTTACTGGTTTTCTGGCTGCTCTGGCCACATCTCCTCATTCTTAACCAGAAGCAGGTCTAATCTGGGTACCTCCTCTTCTCCAGTATCTATAATAAGCTCTTAATTCTTAGAAAGCCTTATACCTGGTACTAATTACAGCATCACAAGCTCCTACTTTGAAAAGTATTTCATAAACCATGTACCTCAACATGAACAGCTAAAGGGAAACAAAAATAAATGAGCCATTAAAATTAAATAATAATGTTGTCTTATCTTCTGTCCTTATTAGTATATTAACATTTTATTTTCCTAATTGAGAGCAGCCATGGAGTGTTAGAGACAGATTTTGTAATCCATACCAGTGTTGTTTTAGATTTTTTCCCTCTGCTAATCCTTTAGCAATAAACTATTAGAACTACAAAGAGATAAAAATCACACCAAATCAGAAAAGCATGTGAAACTGAAGAGAATCTGAAAAGGCTGTATTAAAAGAAAATAAAGCACCTTTAAATGTTATTTTTGCATACAGTTTTATATGAACTTTTGTCACTAAAAAGGGTAAGGACACCAGTTGCAAACACAGTTTCTGGAATGAAACAAAACCAAACACACTGAATTTTGAGCTATTCTTCCCACCACTGTTGAGTCACAGACAGCAAGAGTTTTCATAACTGCTGTACGCACATAATACTGTCTGTGAATAGGTACTTCTACACACCTTCCACTGCAGGGCTTCAAACACTCGCAACAGCAGGTGGCAGGAGTTGTGCGTGTACCCTGGGAAACCTTCTGACACTGCCACATTAACTACCTTTAGCAGAACTGCAGATGATTCTGTCTTTGGTTCACACAATCCCAGTGGAGGGCTGATTTCTAATTTGAGAAAATGCTCTATGTGTGTGGTTCTACCTCAAATCATATTATATTATATTATATATTAGAGGGACAAGAACAATAATTTATTTACTGCACTATGGCATCAATATTCTGAATTTTACAATCCAGTTGTGAGAACGAACTCCGAGCAACCACCTATGTAAATGGACCCAACTAGCACTGCAGAAGTGCACTCAGCAACATCTTACAGGATTATACTTTAACTGAACATATCTAATACATCTTCACTCATTAGACACATTCTTTTCTCTTTAAAGAATCAAAAAAACTTGTAGGGATTTTGTTCAAGTTATACACATTTCTCTGATAATAAGTTTGAGAAGTTGCAGTCCAACATCAGTTTATGGGGAAGTTAAAAACTACTGAAAATCATGACATGAAATGAAAAATATTGTTCAGCAGCCTTTAAGAGGCAACAGTAGCAAAAACTAGAGAACTGCATCTTCAGTCTAGTAGGAGATATAAAGCATATATCCAGAATTTAAGCATACTATTTAATCCTTAATTGATGTATCCATCCATAGGAATTCAATTTTGCTCTGAAATCAGGTTACCAGATGAGGATAATTTGCAAATGCCAAAATGTCTACTGCAACTAGAAAAGCTAGCTGTTACCAGAACTAGCTATTTACTATTATCATAACTTAGTACAGATAACACATTGGAAAATATGTCTTGGAAAGCTGTGTTAAATGGAGAACTTTCAAAATGAAAACCGAAATTTCTTATTTTTGTAGTTAAGACTGTATTAATGCATGTGCCACTGATTTTGTGGTTTTTTTTTTAACTCAAGATTAAATAGATAAATCCAGATTTCATTATATTACTTAAGACCTATTCAAAAGGCCTACTAAATAAATAAGTTATATCACAAATTAGAACTACTTCCAATTTGTAACAGGCCCCTGTCATTAGTTGATACTTGATCTGTGAATGAACAACAGAGGAGGTGGGAAATAAGACCAATCAACATCTCAGTCTGAGAAAAATAAGCTGTTATATTAGGGCTTTCCGGAGGAATTTAATTGCCTTCATTCTGCTCATTGTTAGGAGAGAGAACTAAACAGCCATCTTTACAACATTACAGAAATTAAGTAGCTCTTCAAGGAAGTAGAAACAGATGGATTAACTTTCCATGTACTAACTTCTGTCTGCAAAGAGATGCAAAAGACCGAGACAAATTCCTTCTCCCTCCCTAAGAAAGTTAAAAAATGTATCAGTGCTTTATAGGAGATAGTATTTTCATTTTCATAATCAGTTTGAATACTGTATCCTAAACAAGTAAAGTTACAGGCATGAAAGTGTCATCCATAAATAACGATAACAAAAAAAGGTGTAAAAAGTTCATAGTGCATTTTCATGAACCTTTTTGATCAATCAAAGAAGATTTAATCACTTAATATTGTCATTATTTTATACAGATTTGAGTGGTGGAATTCATATACATGAATCTTCTGGAATCTTAAAATGGGAAAGACTCCACTTTTCCAAACTAAAATATATTAAAAGAGCTAAAAACTTTAAAGGAGTAAGTGCACATAGTCAAGTTCTAGGAAAAATAAATGTGCAGGACACCATTCTGCACACAGGAGAATCCATGTACCCAGCCAAGTAAAAGAGGTACAAGATAGGATATGCTTTAGCCAACACTTTCTCCAAGGAGTGGATTATATTGTCAAAGAAGAAAAGAAATGCTATTTAAGACTTAGAAAAGCCAAACCATGGAGTAGCCAGTTTTGATAAAGAATACATATTTTCATTTGAAGATAATTTAAGTAGTATCAGTAGATTCTTTGAATATTAGAAAAAAGTGACAAATTACAAAAATAGAATATGTGAATTATAGGATTTCTAAACCAAAATTCTAGATTCCCTTGGAGGGCACTGTAGTACTTTCATTACTAAGTAAAGAGATAAAGATTTTATTTGAATGACAGTGCAAATAGGATTTTTCTAGTAGTTATTTTTGAACCCGTAAGGAGTTGAGCAACACACCCAATGAAATTGCTATCAGCAATAGGAAACACCCAAACTATGATGGCGGAAGAAGAAGAGATGCAATACTTGGAGCAGTACAGTTTTCTCCAATCTCAGAAAATGCATTGCCAGAACTGCCTTTTTACAATAGCATATCAGGGATTTATAAAGACACTTGTGAAACAACTGTGGATACAGCTGACACAGATATATTACTGACAACTAGCAAAACAACAGACTGATACTAAAGGTTTCTAAATCTATCTGAAAAATAAAACAAAAATCAACAAGCTGAATCTTTTTTATGAAAGCTTCGACAGTACAAACAGCCAAAAAGCACTGGAGTTTAAAGCAAGGGACATCAAATAGCCTGCTACAGTTAAGAGTCACCAGGAGAAGGAATTAATATTTTTACATTTAGGTCAATGGTGTTTTCATATTATTTTTCCTTAAAGAAAATTAGTTCTCAGTTACCAGAAGTTTGAAAAAAACTTTAAACAATTAAAGCATTTCAGAATATCAATGTTGAAGGTCACTGAAATTAATGAAATTGTTATTATAAAAATTTGGGACTTTATTCATCTTCTGTCAATTAATGTATCATTACATTTTACTGCATTCCCAATAAAGTACCTACATGTCTAAGATTTAAGAACTAACAGTTGTGTTGTCTGTATTGTTAGAATGTCAAATGCCAAGACTAAAAATGTGTCTAAAAAGTGTCATGATCTATTTTGTCCCATTTCTAAATATTGTAAAACAGAATCATGTTAGAATGTTTCCTGGAAAGGCAAGATGAGAGAGTGGAAGCAGAAGAACAGATTATTAACTGGAGTTTCTGAGGAGCATGAAGATGTATGTTTAATAATAGTTATATAGTTCATAATATTAGTTCATTCTTTTTTCTTGTCAACAACACATGTTCAGTTCTCTAAAATATGTGACCTATGCATGCTTTGCAAGGGCAATGGGTTTTACTATCAATATTATTTGAGATGTGAAAATCTCCAGAGAGATTGCTAAATAGTTATTTTGTTGTTGAATAGTTAAATGATAAGGAAAATAAATATTTCTTTCATATTACTAATATAAATACTCCTTGATGACAATTGTCAGCAGCAGATGTTAATGTGGTCTGCCAAAGGAGGGCTTGATAGTGCAGAACTGCTTTTTGGAATGACTGTCAGCTAAAAAAGATCAGTTGAACAGAAAACTAAAGTTAGCCTTCTGAATTTATTTGCAAACGAATAATAATTTAAAAAAAGTTTTAAGTCTAATGAAATATTTTGCTACTGCATTCTAAATCCATTTTTTTTTCTATTTTAGGTTACTAAAATTATATTAACTTTTTGATATAAAGCTAATTACACAAAGACATTTCATTTATGTTCCTTCACACTGTTTTTATGTTGCACAAAAGTCATATTGTTCCCCGAGAAAGAAGTGAATTGAAAATTTCAGCTACACTGATATCAAAAACATTTCAAGCAATAAAATGAATTGTCTGAATCATAAGTTTTATGTCATTCAAGATATCTCAACTACTGGCAGAGGCGATGCTTCCCAGCCCTGGAAACATGAATTTAAGTGCTGTAGCCATGCAAGCAATTGGAATCACAGAAAGCTGTAGGGTGCAACTGACATGCATTTTGTGTTAGAACAATGAATAAGATGCCTGGTAGTATATCAAAAGGCTGACCAACATCTACAGAAGTCCTGTATTATATGCATGTGGAGTAACATTTTTTCAAACATGGCATTGCAAAGTACATAACATGCACTAAATGGATTGCTGTCCATGATTACAGCTTGCATGTGTATTTAGGCAAGGGATAACATGATTACCTCATTTGTAATGCACAATAAGAGATGCCATTTAATAAGAGAACATAGGTTGTGTGTTTATAAGGATTGCAGGATGCAAAGAGCATACAGATGAATCCTAATTTGAGACCACATGCTCAAACTGCTACTAGGTGAGATCCTACTTGGAATATGTGTGCTACATATCACCTGAGTAGAGAATTTAATTTGCTGCTGTATTGTATCACTGAATAAAAGGAACCATGGAGTCAACCTCTGAGTCTAAACATGTCTGCGTGAATTCAGCCTTTGAAAGAAGCGGAATTTGAAAGGCTCTAGAGGAATTAGGGGCAGCTAGGTGCTGTATCTAAATGCCAGTGCTGGGCACTCAAGGTAGCAGTCTCAGCTGTAGCTTAACTGTATGCTTTGTCCTTCCACAAAACTGTCACTAACATTATTTGAAGTCATGAATAGTGAGTGTATAATTGACTTTAGTGTCCCTATAGTAAAAAAGTCATCAGCTATTGTCTCTGGAACTTGTAAGTCCCACCTTATATTGATCTTTATTTATTTATTTATTGTTATGGGTTTTCTTTAAGATAGACACAAATGTATTTGGGGAAGGTCTGTGACACTGATTGAGATTTTACACATGTTCTTCTTCATACAGATCTTAAAAATTTTCTGAAGCATTTTGTATGCCTTGCAGAAAGGCTGAAATGAAATATAATTACAATTTTCACCCTTTCCTTTTTCGTTTTTCTTCCCAAAGATGATGTATCAGGAATTCAAGTGGAAGATGCATTCTGATACATGAGTGTTATACTTGTATTTTTCAGAAGGCATCTACAGAGTGATTGTGATAGCAGAAAAAAAAAGCTCTGCAGAGTAAATAAAAAGTATACTACTGCTTTTCTACACACTGATCATTTTTTCCATTGGAAACTTTCTGATGGGTCAGCTGAACATAGTGTCCCTTTGGGCAGGCATTCAGATTAAACTATAATGTGGTTTGACTCTCTGAGGAATAAAGGGGGAAGATACTGAAAGACATTACTGAACGTTTAGTATCACTTTTAGAATTTAATTTGAAGACACCTTGATCAATATGTAACTCTTATGACCAACCAGAAAGGCTGCAAAGAAATGGCAAATTTTTTTCTTTAGTTTGTCTTATAGAAGTTCTCGGAGTTCCAGTATAACCTCCTGAATCTCAGTTTAATATGTGACTAGTAATATTGTCTAAAAAACTAGCTGATACTTCTTTAATTCTCCATCTATTTTCTAGGACTCTGGATGTTCAAACTTTAAAACCAGGTAGGTCTTGTCTTTCCATATATAGTCATCAGGTCCTCTCCTCTCTTTAACTATTTGGAAAAAGAAAAAGGTGCATTCACTTTAAATACAGTAACATATGTGCCCATTTCTAGAACTATATGTTCTATTCTAAGGGAGTGAAAACCATGAACTAATATATTTCTAGGTATACGTATTTTCAATTTCAGGTTTCAAAAAGGAGATTCCAAATTATAAAGAATCCAGGAAAAAGCTGTTGTTCTTGACATTTCCTACATATGCAGAAAGTTCAGACAGAGGTATAATGAAAAAATAAAGATGCTGGCAAGTCAAAAGTCAAAATATAAAAGACCTAAGTGTCATAGAGGCTGATTTCCATTTCTTTTGTCTTTAAAAGCTTAAAGCAATGGTGCCTTCAAATTAAAACCTTATTTTTCTATAAAGATTTCTATGGTGCTATATAAAGGATGTAGGAAAAAGTCACAATGAATTAATGAAGAAACTAATTATTTTCAAAGAAATGATTACTCTTGTCTCGATAATTTAAACCTTGAATTACTTCTCTTATGGATGGTTGTACAGCCTCCCAATAATTTTGTATTTGCACTGCGATCCAGTGGTACAGACTAGCAAATTCAAACACTGGTAGAAGCATAATGTTACAGCAGGAACTTCATAATGAGGTTTGATCTTGAGTAAATACCCCTAGGTCAAAGCAGCCATCCAGTCTGAACTCCGTGGTGGTGCTGACAATTCTTTTTGCTTTACTACCATTTTAGGACTTGTATGAGAGTGTCTAGCTGTAAACATATCTTTAAATTGCTATAATCATTTCTAACACTTCAAACAATTACCTTCTTTGAACTGTTCCTCTTTGGTTACACTAGTAATTTTCTTGCTGTAAGGTTTACCTTTTTCTACTTTTCAACTTTTCTGCATGTATCAGAGCAGTATGAAGATCTTTATGTGGTGTCCAAAATACTCCCCTTCTGTCTAGAGTGTAAGACTTTCACAGATACAATTGATCCATTTCTAAAATGAAACCCAGCATTGTACTAACCTTCCTCAAACTGTATGAAATTGCATTCTTTACTTGTAATTTGCTGTCCAAAATGAGACCTCCCAATGAAACTGCTTAGAGCAGACAGAAGTCAAAACACAGACGTAACAGACTTTTTCCTGTAGTTTTCAGTTCCCTCTACAATTTATGGAGTTATGCATTCTCAGCTGCCCTTCTGCAGTAGCTCAGAGAAGGCTGGAGTTGAGCTGGGGCAGAACAGAGGTGAGTGTTAATGTCAGGTTGTGCAGAGACACCCTCCTTTTCTGAAGGATTGCTACTGGGTAACACTGAAAGCTGTTACAGCAAAAAGTCATGGCAGTAGCTAATGAGGAAATTCCAGTGAACAGGAAATAGTGAGGATTTCCTCATGCTTCTTTTTTTTAGGCTATTACTCAGTCAAACCCAAACAGTTCACTGCTTTTCCCTGAAACTGTCCATTGGCACAGATTTGAAATTTTCATATCTAAATCTTGCAGTAAAGATCAGGTCCAGTCTTTATGATTAACCCATCAGACTGTGGTGGGAAGCAAATTACTTTGAGTCCTTTAGAACTTTTTTGAGTTTTCTAAGTTGTAGGTCTAACATTGTAGGTCTGCTTTAAAAACAAACTGTACTTGTCTCAGCAAAGGGCTTTGGAGTTGCCATGAGGAATGCTTTCACTCTCATCACTGAGACATGGAAAGCCATTTGGAAAGTTCAGTAAGTTACTCACATGGCTCCTTGCCTACAGCATCTGCAAAAGCATTGATAAGAACAATGCCTAAATTAAACTGGCACTGCTGTATCCAAGAGGTTTTTCTGAGTTGCACATGGTTAACAAGCAGCCTTACAAAGTGGGAGCATAAAAGCCTTTCTTCTACATGGCAGGGGATGGAGAACAACATTTCTTCTGACTGGCATTGGTCCAAATATTATTAATCGCTTCCAGAGAATAACTTTGTGTTTGTGATTGCTTCAAGGCACTAAACCTATTTTGCAGTTAATGATTTTGGGAGGGAGAGGGGTACTGGGGTAAAAGTTGGCCAAACAGCAGCTACAGAAACTCATATTTGCTTTTCCCCCTGTTTGTGGAGCTGTGAATCTCTTCTAAAGTATGTGTGTAATGAAGCCCGCCCCCAATTTCTAATGATATCTAATCCCCAAATCTTGTACCTTTATCTTGTACATGGAAAAAAGTCTTAAATAGTTATACTACATTGCCAATTTTAACAATAGCTTTTTTTGTCTCTTAAGAGGAATTGATGGTATAATCATATATGATGCTAGATATTTCTTCCTGAGTCAGTATTGAACAATATTTCAAACAAGAAGTGAAACTTGCTACCACAGGAAGTCAATAAACCCAACATTTTACAGTCAAAAGTGAAAATAGTTTTTACACATACACACAGGCACGCACACATTAATCTGAGCTGGTTGATGCTCTTAAGCTAAAGACCATAAACCCCCCAAACATTTAAACTCTTAATATGCTGTTTAAATAGCTAATAAAGTAGGTTTACTGAGCCATTTTCAGTTACTCTTTGACTGACTGCTACATTTCTTTATCCATGTTGGGTGGGAATTTTCGCAATGGCCTTAAGGAATCAGACACGTCTGGCATCAACACTTCATAGGGATGAGTGGCTAACATTTGAGATTGCTCTGTCAATCATACACTTGGGTGTCTGCCTGTTAGATGCAAAATTGCAGACAGAAAAATTAGATTATCCTTTTCAAAAGCTACTGTATGTTGACAACAGTAAAAGTTTCCTGAGGAGTAATTTTAAATGTTAGACTTCCACATCAGAAACCTATGAAAGGTTTGATTCTCAACTTTTTATAGTCTTGAGTGCCTAGATTTTCTATGCCTTGCGGATTTCCAAATCCTTGAATTTGACACAGACAAGCACATAAAACATACCAAAAAAACACCATCTTTTTTCTAGTTTTTTTTACTTGTTATCAAACAAAAGCAATACTATTTTTGAGCAATACGGCTGTGTAAAACAGCTCACTGCAACTTCTCCACATCCATAAACTTCTCTTTCAAGCACTAAACTATCAGCCTCCTCTGAAACCTAGTGTTTCTCTAAGGGACTTCATGGTATTAGATTCTAGGACTAATAATAATAAACTAACATATGAAGAATGTTAGTTTATATTGAAGCAATTTCTTCTTTCAATTAAGCAAAAGGATAAACAGTTCAAAGTATACCCCATCATGACTAGATGTTTTATGTTAATAGCTATGATTAAGAGCTAAAAATACTTAATCTTCAGTTGCACTTTACAATTTGATGCAACAGAAATGCAAAAAGGAAAGGAAATTCCTTCACTTGCTTAGGTTAATCTATGTGTTTACTGGCTCTTCCACTAAGTCAGGTAGGTACTGACCACATGGAATTAACTGCCATGGAAAATGAATTAATGCCATATATATCAAGTCCTTGTAATAGTAAAGCTAGAGTAAATCATTGAAACGTTTCCGAGAACAGAGAATAATTAACCAAACCTTAGAAGAGTTAATACTATGCTGTTATTGCTTTCATCTCTCAAGATAAAAGAACTGTTTCTTTTTCACATCCACCTCCTGCAGACTTCAGTTTTCTTTTTACAAGCTGAAATGAAAGTTGACAGTGCTAAATTTACAAGTACACTAATGTATGCATACCACTGCTGTTCTAAGTGTGATTTTGGCCCTTAAATAACTTGGGGTTTTCCAGGAAGTTAACAGTATTTTGAAAATTTTTTTACTAACCAAAAATTATTTCTGGAAGTATCCAAATGTGTATTATAGTGATGAATGAACTGAATTCAACTGGGAAATGAAAGCACTTCTTGTTATTTTTTTTTTTTTTTTTCAGAGATTATTCCTGAAAACTAAAGTGATTTCCTTCCATAAGAGAGTAGCTGATAGTCAACCTCATCAAAACATTTGATTAGTAATACACAACAATCACCCACAACAATTGTCATAAGGACCTGAAAGAAAATCAAGATTAACATTTTCAGTTACCTGGAAGAAGCATTAGGCTGTATCTATTTAATAACTGTCTGAAAGAAATAAAGTACAATACAAAATGCATGTTATATACATTGCTTTAGGATTTGTATTCTTGCTTGTGGGAATGGGAAATTACTGTTAGGACTACAAAGATGACAACAAACTGGACAGTTTCTGGAATCAAGTACATGTCAAGAAAGAACTACCCACCTACCTGCTAGTCTGTAATTTAAATACTTAAAATTAACTCCCATTGCTTACTGTTGCAGAACAGTTGCTTCAGAGAACAAATCTTTCCTTAAACATAAATGACAACTTTAGGAAATAGGGTACACATTATCTTAAAGAAGATTCAGGATTTCTTTGAGCTACACCTAGGACACCAGCACTGTAAGAGAGAACATGAGGAAATATGTATGTTCTTTTACAACCACAATAGCGTACCCTTTTCAACTAGATACCTGATGAAGAATGTTAGAACTAAGAACAACAAATACGTTAATTAAGAAATTTCAGTCTATTACTACAGGTTTTCAGGGTTGAACCACATACTAATTGAAAGTTTGATTCATGGAACACAAAAGCTTTATACTGTGCATACGAATAAAATCTTCAAATTATCCAGCAGGCCATCTCCAAACAAGAATAGAACAAGGCATTGTTCAGTATTACAGATGAAGCAATACTTAAGGTGATTACTTGTTGTCTGTTAGACCATGAACACCTCAGAAAGATGTATTTTACAGGATTAGACATGAGACCTTTCTAATAAACATTTAAAAATACAGTTATAACTGAAAGTGGTAAATATATCTTCCTTTTACTACAGGATAAGAAGCACCTGGCTAGAACTGATAATGTGTGGTAAATTGTCATCTTTCAGTAGCATGGGTTTTTCTTTAAAACATATTCTAAGATGACTCTCAGATATTAAATCCCTGCAAGAATGGGAAAAAAATCACCTTGCTTTCAGATTACAAATACAAATATTATTAGAATAAAAGAAAATAAGATTATAGCACTTGATAACAAAGACATGTAGTGCTTTTAGGGAAATTACTTTTTTCTCAATGTAGTTGTACTATCATTAAACCTAATATATCTAAGATATTATTACCATGCTAAACTAGAAGTGTCCATTGTCTAAGAACTTCCTTGAGATCTGTGCTAGAAGCATAAACTAAGGAATTGTGTTTCGGGTAAAGACCTGTCAAACAGTCTAGAAACTCAGCATCACTTCTTCTATATGAAATATGACTGTACAGGCAGGTGATGATGGATAGGAATTTAGTTTATGCATGCCAAGCAGAAAAGTAGCATGAACTTATGGCTTCTAGGCTACAGTCAATTCATGAGTTTATCTAAATGTACCCATAGGTATATTACAAATGGGATTACAGACGACACCTACAAGTTAGTATCAGAGTAGGTATTTCTGTTTTATTGGTAGTATAGCTAGCCACATAAAACAGTGTGGGAATTTATATTATTATGTAGGAAACTTATGAATGAGCTCACAGGTCTGCAGGTTATTGTACTGGTATTGCATTTATCATATTGTACTGATCTAGTTTTTTTTGTATTTAAAGTTTTCATTTCAATAGTTGTATCACTACAGATGTGGGAGAAATGTGTACAAAACTCTGCAATATCTTTACAGAAAACATCATAGCTAGGAAAAATTTTTCTGGAAACTGTCATCTTAGTTCCCTGAGTCACCACCTCCAGATCCTAAACACAGAAGTATAAACATTAAAAATGTTAATGATTTTATCTTCTAGTGTATCTGACAGACATACTACATAACATGAAATAATCCTAAAGTCTCTCCTCAGATAGGCGGTGCCACATAACTGTCTCCATATCCAGATGTTAAAGCTTCATGCTCTCCTCATGGACTTCTTTTGTATTGCACACCATATTATGCATTCAATATAAACATGTATCACAAAGAAAAGTTAATTTGTGGAGGCAGAGCCTCATAAGAGGAGGAAACATAATACAAAATCAATACCAAACCAAAATCAATAAAACAAATTAGATCTACAGTATTGTTCATCCTATTCCTGTTTCTGTTTTATTTACCAAGCCTTTACAGTTTTTTACTGTAAATTAGGTTTCTACAATTCCTCCAGTGTTACAGAAACCAGATCTAACTGTAAACATAGAGGGTATGCAAGTCTTGCTTCTTCACTTATGGAAAAAGAAAAGAATATGAAAATAAATAATAGTTACAGCAAATAATCTGAAAGTAATTAAAAGTCTGTAACTTGTGGCAATGTGTTTATCCTAGCAAGGATTTACCAAAGGGTGTGTCAAAAGCAGGATATTGTGATCTCTTCTGACATTAACCACTGTGGCACATATGCTTCTGTGGAGACTGCATTCATGAGACTGCAGAAAGTCTTGGTTGGGACTAAATGTCTTTGAATTTAGCTCATATGAACTTGGTGGATTGCTGCTTAAAATAATGGTCAAGCAATGCACTGCAGTTCTTGAAATGGTAGCCAAATGGGTCAGGCAGCAATATTAAAAGTGATGGGTACCCACATTTGGGAATGCTATCTGCACTGGGTTTACATGGCAAGAATTGGCAGCGGGGGAGCTCTGCAGGGGTGGCTTCTGTGAGAAGATGCCAGATGCTGTCTCCATGTTGAAGAGAGTAAGTTCCAGACAGGTCCAAGGTGGACCTGTCACAGGCCAAAGCTAAGCCCATCAGTGACAATGGTGGCGCCTCTCTCATAACATATTTAAGAAAGGGTAAAAACCACTGTACGACAGGATCTGGGAGAGAGGAGTGAGAATATGTGAGAGAACAGCCCTGCAGACACCAAGGTCAGTGGTGAAGACCATGGTGAGGCAGGCTGTGCCCCTGCAGCCTATGGAGGTCCATGATGGCATGGATATTCACCTGCAGTCCATGGAGAACCCCACACCAGAGCAGGTGGAGATGCCCTGAAGGAAGCTATGACCCCGTTGGAAGCTCACACTGGAGTAGGCTCCTGGCAGGACCTGTGGCCCCATGGAGAGGAGCCCACTCTGGAGCAGGTTTGCTGGCAGGACTAGTGGCCCCACAGGGAACCCAGGCTGGAGCAGCCTATTCCTGAATGACTGCACCCCATGGAAAGGACCCACTCTGGAGCAGTTCATGAAAAACTGAAGCCTATGGAACTTACACATTGGACAAGTTTGTGGAGGACTGGCTCTCATGGGAGGGACCTGATACTGGAGTAGGGTAAGAGCAAGAGGAGAAAGGAGCAGCAGAGACAATGTGTGATGAACTGACTGCAACCCTCATTCCCTGTGTCCCTGTGCTGCTTGGGACAGGGAGAAGATAGAAGAATTGGGATGAAAGTTGAGCCTGGGAACAAGAAAGGAGCCCAAACTCCCCCACATTTCAGGTCTGTGTTTGAAATAGGCATCTAGAGACAGCTGAGCTTATGTTTTCAGTCTAATCCCTCCCAAAAGTGATACGGAGGTTTAGTTTACTTTTCGCATTTAACTTTAGCTTGCAAACACACTTTGTCAATGTAGATGAAATAGCCTTTACATGTAGGAGGCAAGTAACAATGCACGTGTGAAGCTTGAAACGTGTTACAGTATAGTGTCTACATGGAGGACAAAATAAACTTGTTAGCTGTCACTAAAGTGATCCATTCCCTACTTCAAGTGATGTGTGAGCCAAATTTACCCTCAGGAGAATGATGAGTATTTACTTCACTACAATAAATCAATCCCAAAAGCCAATGAAATATACTGGTATGAATTGTTCATACTATCTGCTTGGTCTGCTTACTATCTGCAAAATTTTCAGCAACTCTAGCACTGGATTACCAGGACCTGCTCTTAAAACCCTTTGACAGTTAATATTTTTTTTACATGAGCATACACCTCAATATTGTGTGCATGCATGTGTGCATGTCCCAAATGGTTTATAAAGTCAGTTTGGAAATAATGCTTAAGATGATTTTCTCATCAAATTCTATCCTGATTAGCTATAAAAAATCTTTGAGATTTATGCACATTCACCAGGTTCTATCTCTGTTACTCTTTCTTCAGAGCTCTCTCTTTCACATCTCAAAGGTTCCAAAGCTGTACAGCTATATCAAATGTTACAGTTTTCTCCATACTTAGCAATATGGTCAGCTTCAGTCCCATGTCCATTTGCCATCTTAATTTCCCAACTGAAGGCACTGGAACCTCATAACTGTCAGCAGTTCAGATCAACACTCCCACCCAACTTGGTGTCATCTGCAAACTTACTGACGGTGCACTTGATCCCCTCGTCTAGATCATCAATAAAGATGTTAAACAGGAGTGGCCCCAAAACCGAGCCCTGGGGGACACCACTCGTGACTGGCCGCCAACTGGATTTAACTCCGTTCACCACAACTCCTTGTTTTTTCACCCAGTGAAGCGTGTGCCCATCCAAGCCACGAGCAGCCAGTTTTGCCAGGAGAATGCTGTGGAAAACAGTGTCAAAGGCCTTACTAAAGTCAAGGTAGAGAACATCCACAGCCTTTCCCTCATCCAATAAGCAGGTCACCCTGTCATAGAAGGAGATCAGGTTTGTCAAGCAGGACCTGCCTTTCATAAACCCATGCTGACTGGGCCTGATCATCTGGTTGTCCCGCACGTGTTGTGTGATGGTACTCAGGATGAGCTGCTTTATCGGCTTCCTGGGCACTGAAGTCAAGCTGACAGGCCTGTAATTTCCCAGATCATCATTCCGACCCTTCTTATACATGGGCTTCACACTGGCCAATTTCCAATCTGTCGGGACCTCCCCGGTCAGCCAGGACTGCTGGTAAATGATGGAAAGCGGCTTGGCGAGCACCCCAGCCAGCTCCTTCAGCACCCTTGGGTATATCCCACCCGGTCCCATAGACTTGTGTATGTCTATGTGATGCAGCAGGTCACTGACTATCTCCTCCTGGATTGTGGGGGGGTCGTTCTCCCAGTCTCTGTCTTCTGGCTGAGGAGGCTGGATTCCCTCAGTACAACTAGTCTTGTTATTAAAGACTGAGGCAAAGAAGGCATTAAGCACCTCAGCCTTTTCCTCATCACTCGTTGCCATGTTTCCTCCTACATCTAGCAGGGGACGGAGCCTCTCCCTGGTCTTTCTTTTGCTGTTGACATAGAAACATTTCTTGTTATCCTTGACTGCTGGAGCCAGATTAATTTCTAGCTCAGCTTTAGACCTCCTGACTTCCACCCTGCATAGCCTCACAGCATCTTTGCAATCATTGTGAGTGGCTATCTCCTTCTTCCAAAGGCTGTAAACTCTCCTTTTCTCCCTGAGTTGCAGCCAAAGCTCCCTGTTCAGCCAGGGTGGTCTTCTCTGGCACCAGCTTCTCTTATAGCACCTGGGGACAGCCTGCTCCTGAGCCATTAAGACTTCCATCTTAAAGAGTGCCCAGCCTTCCTGGACCCCTATACCCTTCAGGACCATCTCCCAAGAGATCCTTTCAAGCAGGTGCCTAAACAAGACAGTCAGCCCTTTGGAAGTCCAGGATGTCAGTTCTGCTTAGCCCTCTCCTGGCCTCTCTCAGAATAGAGAACTCTATTATTTCATGATCGCTGTGCCCTAGTCAGCCTCCAACCGCCACATCATCCACCAGTCCTTCTCTGTTCACAAAGAGGAGGTCCAGCAGGGCACCTTCTCTGGTCAGTTCACTCACTAGCTGTGTCAGGAAGTTGTCTCCCACACATTCTGGGAATCTCCGGGACTGGTCCTGCTCTGCTGTGTTGTATTTCCAGCAGATGTCTGGGAAGTTAAAGTCTCCCACAAGAACAAGGGCAAATGATACTCTAGTATCATACTCTAGAGCTGAAGTTATTGCATTATTTATGATTTCCATGTATCCATACTTCAGGGAACAACAAAGTGATACAGTTTATTATGATTCCACTCGAAGGCAGTATCAACCTCTTGAAAGAAATGAGGCAAAAGTAAAGGAAATGAATACCTATGGAATAGGTAAATGACAACTAAAGAGGAATGTATTAAATAACAAATAATTTAAAAGATGTAGATAAAAGTCTTGAGTTAATAAACTGTTTATTATTATTGTTGACAGAGTATAATATGAAAGCTAAATATGAAAATGAGATTTCAGAATGTCATCTGACTCCATTGCTTTCTAAAAGACATTTGAAAATGACAACTTTCTGCATTTAGGTATAAGACACTCCATTTATCTTCTTATGTTTATATTCATGACTATCTGAGGCAAACCAATTTAGGGAAGATTTGAGTGAAACGGGTTTCCACATAATCTTTAAGAGCCCTGAATCAAGTAATTCTTTTAGGAAGGTACTTAGAAAGTTAGAGAGGTTGCCCTTAAGCATATTTAAAAAGCATCCAAGCAGCAAATGAATATTTCAGTCCAATTTGAAGGAGGTATGTCATATTTCCATTACTGTCAATTTATACATTTATATTTAAGGGATAGAATTATTCTGTTGACTATCTGGATTAGCTGTAGTCCAGCAAAGAGCAGCTGCTATTCAAAATGCCTTCTTCAGACATCCTCTTGATATAGGGTACTCTTGCATGTCAGGGTTTCATAGAAGGTCAGGGTACTGCAGAAGGCACAGTCCCAGGACCGTTCAAAGCACAGTCACCCGTAGCTAAACAAAAGGAAATATCAAGCAGGGGGGTATCTCTGAATTCTCATTTTGTTCTGATATTTAAAAATGACACTCAAGATTATGCTTCTGTCCATGTAAATTTAGGATGTTGAATTCTTTCTGGATGAAAGAATCCTAAGTAGAAATCCCTCAAAACCTCAGTATGTTTAACTGCATCAAGGTCTGGAAGTGTCCAGGTTTTACATTTATTGTTAAAACACCAGCAGAGGAAATGGGTTATTCTTTCCTATCTCAGTTCAACTTCAAAAACTCAGTGCCATGTTTCCCAGTTTCCAGTTCCTAAAATGCCAGAACACAGAATAGCATACATGATTCTCCTTCCTCATGCTGAAGCCATTTTAAAATACAAATTTGCCAGACTGGACAGAAAGAAAAAATTATAGAATTTAATCTCTTCCATCATTGGCAAACCTGCATTCCAGTTTGTGGTCTATGGATTACTTCTGGATTGAAGTCAATGGATGTTTAATACAAAAATGTTCTAGCATTCTGCAGTACAGAAATGGGGAATGAAGTCTCCTTGCTGCCAAAATTTGTAACAGGAGAAGCTCCGGTTCAGCTCTGTGTTTAATGGCAGAAGGGAAACATACCAAGATGCTATCAGAGTAATGACCAGTTCTGAGTTGCAATGAAAGACAGTTGTCTGAGGAGAAAAGAGGAGAGCTGCAGCTTAAAAACAAACAAAAAAAGTCCATATATTTAACAGATGTCCTTGTGGTCTCAAAGGTTGTTTTGAACTGGATTGCAGCCATGAGCTGTGGAACATTTGGCACATACACAACAACCAGGTCTTTTACAATTTTTTAGGTAAAAAAAAATAATTTCTTAGATCATTTTTTACACAAAATGAAAGGTAAATGCTAATGGAGCATCAAGGTTCAATATGTGATACCTTTTCCTTTCAAATGAGTCTTCTGACCTGCTCTTGAATTTAAGTACCTAAATTGTTTAAATCCTTTAAGCCCCACATAGGCACTACAGCAGGCAGTCTGGTCTTACACTACGGTCCATTCTGCTTTTTCTATCCTCTCCCAGATTATATAGCTAAAATAGGCCTGTCTAAGAATAAACTTCTTTTTATGAATTTACAGATAGCAATCCAATAATTTCTATATTTTTTTTAATATCTTTACACCTTTTCACAAAAGCAATGATGCAAACTGAGTTCTTTTTTTCTAGCACTCCTTACAGAAAACAGTTATGTTCTATACATTCTACCTAACATTTGATATGGTAGAACATGAATTTCACATTGTACTACCACAAAAATGCAAACTGTTTCATTGCTGCTTTCTTAAGAGTTTATTTCTAAGTAGTCATTTAAAGCCAATTTAATTTTTTTTTCAATTTCCTTTTGGAAATAAAACTATATGTAGCTACTCTTTATGACATTTCAGCAAGATTTTGTTCTATCACCCTTTGTAAAAACTAAACTATGTCAGTTTGTATTCAAATTTACTCCAACTGACAAAGTTTTGTGTTTTGAATAATTGCATACTGGAATATGTTTGGATAGGGGGAAGGGTTTTTTTCCTTTTGTTTTTGTTTTCAATTGCATTTGAAGAAATGAAATTACTTTTACTCTATACTATACACTCTAGTAAATGGCTTGGAGCTAGAAAAGGTTTCAAGTTATCCTAATAAACCAAGTCTTATGTGTGATAACATTTTTAGCTCATTCATTTTCTTACAAAAGCAGAGACTTACTTTTTTATTTATTTATTTTTTTATTTTATTTTATTTTAACAGAATTAGTATTGGTTTGCTACCCAGTCTCATTTAGTGATTTGATTTTTTGCCCCCAAGTCTTGTTTTTCCTACCTACTTCAGCAAGGTTCATTCTCAAAGATCTGTCTTGTGACTCACTGATCTTAGTTTTCCCTTTTGCCCTGACTTCCCTGAATTGGATCACTATGTTCTCCCTTTGTAGAGACAGAAGGTTGTGTGGCCCACACTAAGAAATCAGTAGAAGAGAAAGTCAAGCGACATGTATAAATACGAATCTTACTCCTTCTGTGGGATTTTGTAGTTGCTAACATGCTTCTTTCTGTCCTCTGGGCACCATCTATTATCCTAAAATACCATCTATTATCCTATCATCAGTGTTTATAGTCAATGTTTATAGTTAGCTGATATCCAGACTCATCAAGTCTATAAACGTTTCCCTTACTATTTTTCAAGTTCAGTCTCAAAGTGGCACTAATTACTATACCATACTCATTATCACAAAAATGTTTGCTTCCTTAGATGTATTAGAGTTATACTTTTTGGAAAATATACCTATTTCCACTTACACAGGCATCCACTGGTATTTCTTTACTCATCAACAAGTTGCTAAAACTGTTTGTGGATGTCTTGCTAGAAGGTTCATAATGTACTTTTGCATATCCAAAGTCAATATTGTCACTGATAGTATTTCATTAGCAAGTTCTTCTAAGATGATAATTTGATTTGATTAATTAAGAAGGCTGCGAATTTTAGGAACCTCATGGTAAGTAGTAGTAGTCAATGGAAATCACAGTGACTGGCAATGAGGGCAGGAGACCTCCCATGAGACAGTGCTTGTTATCAAGCCTCTTGGTAATAAACACTGCTAGCAATGTTAAAACAAATAGTTCCTGAATAATTTAAATTCACTGCATCTCTTCTCAGTATTAGTAATGAGTTTCCAGTTTATGTTTTGTTAGAATAGAGAGGTGTGTACTTTTCCATTAAATTTCACCAGACTGGTCTGGCAAGTACTGGGAATACCAGTCCTGGAGGACTGAAGGACTGCTAGGTCACTCTTGGAATTTCATATATTCCATCCACACTGTCAGGATAAACAGAGAGATCCTCCATCAGAGTGCAGCCACAAGGACGAGAGTGTTGATTCAGACTATTTCTTCTGTTTTAGGAAATATTACTAAGACACCTACCAAACTTTGATGAATAAAATTGCTTGGTCAGAGATTTAAATGCTAGTAAAAGTCATTAAAATGTTATCCACATATATCTTTGAAAAGAAAATGTCATTAACCTTCTTTAAAAATCAAACATCTTGCCCTTGATGCAATTATAAAATAACTAGAACAAGTATTAATAGAAAAGGGAATTTTCCAAATTTTCCACTAAGGTGAAGATGTACCCTGTGGTCAGTCTAAGGATGGTACACAGGAGGGCTAGTCCTTTTCTTTCAAAGGATGATACAGGCTTCAACTGCTATCAAAGGAAGAGTCTTGCTATTAAAATAGCTTGACTACAATGTCCAGTGATATTCATTTCCTGATCCTTCCATATGGATCTGTTAACTAACATTAAGCTTGCAGTATGCACTGAATGCAAGACTAGATATTCTCACTTAAACTCAAGATGTCAACAAGATAATATCTATTCAAATTGGAAGGAATTATTTATCTTAAAAAAATTCAGAAATTGTCCTAAATGTCATGATTCCCCTCAAGCTCACCTTTAAAATCTGATTGGATTTATGCTGATTAGGTTACAGCTTTAGAGTCTCCAGTACAAAAATGTGAAAGGCACAGTGCAGTGTACCAAGAAGTCCACCCCAAAAAATAATGGGCTTTATGATACTCATCTTAAAGTTCCACAGAAAGATCACAAGTTCTCCACTTGGTTTTCTGTGTTCAGTGTTACTAGTAGGCTGGAATGCTTAATAATAAGCAGAATATCTACATCTGTCAGCTGCGGTTTGTGTATTGATTTAAAAGTTTTATAAAAAACCTATTACCATAATCTAATTTTGAGGTGACAAAAGCGGATGAGATTCAGTGGTTAAAACTGCAAGATAATGCCTACTTTAAAGGTACCACTTCACTTACTCACACAGAATGTCAAATTCTAAATGAACAATTAAAGAAACAGACATGAATGTCATCTGGCAAAATCAAGAAAAACATCTGCTCTGTGTGTAGCAAATGTCTCAAAAAGTACCTGAAGCTTATTTTCTGGAAATGACTAGATATTACTATCCCTATACTATTATTTTTTTTTGGAAAGGACTTGGTATTACTATTGCAATAAAATTTATTTTCCTTTTCAAGCTTGAGTTTACTTTTTTTTTTTCTTTATGTGTCTCCCTTTAGTTTATTATAGAAAACAAATGACTGTCATTCTATACATCACGTCTCAATACTAAAAAAATCCACTCCTGAACCACAGCACAATCTGTTGTTTGCAATTTTAACAAGCAGACATTAATGTTTGTTGCCTTATCTCACATTATTGCTCATACTTAGGACAAATGCCTGACAGATAGACATCTATTCTTTTTTTTTTTTTTTCTTCAGAATGCTCCTCAAACTTCTTAAACTATGATTACTACTGAAAATATGACAACAGTACGGTTGCCACGGAGCATACATTCCTCCTGCTAAGACTGTCTGTCTGCCTACACCAATCTGCATGTCTTGTCTTATGCTCCACTTTCTTTCCCAGAAGGAAATTACCTTATTATTCTGACTTCTTACACTATTTGTTATCTTTAGGACTCTTAAGTGCTAGCAGTATGAATACAGACAGTTTTTCCCCTCCACAAATATCCAATAAATCCAAGTTTTCCAATAGCTACCTTTGTAACAAATGATTCTTTTGTAGTAGTAACTTTTACAAGAGTGATGGATAGAAATTAATTTCAGTAAACTCTGATTTTCCTTTTATCTCCTTGGTATATTAAGACTAGTTGTCTAGAATGTCAGGTACTTTGGTTATTAAAGTGTCTTGCTTTCTGACTCCTGTCTTTCCTAATGAACTGTCAAGTCATCTGTTCTGCCCATGGTCATGATTTACTAACCATAACTGATGGTGATATTTTATGACATGCATTTGCCTACTTTGGATGCCATTTCCATGTAGCATTTTACCAGTGTAAACCTTACGCTATTGGTAGACCAACAAAGATTTTGTAGTTTTAAATCAATTTTTAAAATCCATTTAAAAAATCTGCATTTCATTTAAAAAAAAATCAACAAACAATACTCTCCTATCAGCATACACAAGAATATTCAAGGCTGATTTTTTTCACTACAAAATCTGTGCAGCCACACTGCATTAACTCTTTGAGAAGAAAGCCAATATCAAAGAATCAGTTGTCTATGGGTACTAAGAATGTAGTTGAAGACTCTTAACTCTTGAACACTAATCTTAGTCGTAAACAACAGCAATCAAGATCTCACATTGCAGTAGATATTTTTAATATCATTATTGTTTCTGTACAAGAGCAGTCTATAAATCATAAAAAGTATGATGTGATAATTCTGTTCTTAAATTCTTTCTAATAACTTAGAATGTTTTGTCTCTCTGTTGATGTGTAAGATTTGATAAAATTTGCTTTATATTCTTATTATAATTGGAGGACTACTTCTCTACATTTAACTTATATTCTGTTAGGTTTTAGCCAATACTACAGTTAAATGCATGAAAAAGAGACACAACATTTCTTTCTGATGGGTCAAACACCGTCTATGAACCAGAGACTGTCACTGTTAAAACTATAAACGTGTGTGTGGGTGCGTGCGTGCATGTGTGTGTATGACAGTGAAAGAATACTTCTTTAATGTGGTGAAAAGTAAAAGTATTAACTAAGGCTTATGGCAAGCTTTCACCCTTCAGTTGATCTAAGTTAACAAAGTATAGATCAATGCATTGTGATCATAATTATTTCACAGATGGCTTAAAGCTTTTAAAACTAGTTTGACAGTTAAAAGCTATCCTAACTTTATTCTTATTTTAGGGATTTACATTAAGTGCTTTTACTAGTACCTAATGATTTATTAAATGGTATTGTCAACAAAAAGTAAAAGTCTTATTTGGATATGACCTATTTTATCTTACTAACATGTAGAGTTCATTAAAAAGAGACTGACTCCCAAATACTACGCTAATAGTATTTTTTCGTAGCTTTGAATATATGTTACTTACAAATCAACACAGACTACAAAAAAAAAAAATTGGATTACTATATACCCTCACATTGATGATATAGCAAAAAACTATTATTTCTGCCAACAGAAGGCTTTCTCTCATAGTGAAATCTACAATGATAGGACACTTAGAAATGTTAGCCCTTCCCAATCTCAGCAACTTGATCAACATGAAGATAGTCTCAGCGCGCTTCCATAGTGTTATAAAAATTTGCAATTGACCAGCAACTGTAACAAAATAATTTATACAAAATAAATATAAATGGCATCTGCTGCTCAGAATACTTTAGCCTTATAGCTAGAAATTGAAAGGCATATTCTAAGCAAAAATGCTGCTGAGTTAACATATTTTTAGAGTCTTGTGGGAAATTAGAGGTCTATCAATGACATGCATCATCACTTCAAATGAACTGTGGAATCCAATAAAATAAGTGTGCAGATTCCACGTACTTGGAAGTGGGCACAAAATTTTTGTAATTTCTCATGATTTCATGCAATGGATTTTTCATTATTATGTCATTTCTGGCACTTCTGAAATTGAAAATCTAATACGTAAATAGACTAAAGGTTAAAATAGCTTAGTAGGAGGAGAAAATTACTTCGGAGGGCTGAGGAATATGCCTGACATATTACTTGGACCATGAAGTTCTATTTCAGTGTGTTGTGGTTTGAACTCAGCTGGTAGCAAATCACCACGTGGCCAGTTGTTTACTATCCCCCCCTTCCCCGGTGAAATAGGGGAGGGACAAAAGAAGAAATTTGTAGGTGAAATAAAAAAAAAAATGTACTAGCAAAACCAACAGTAATAATAGTAGTCCAACACAGGTAAAATGCAGTAGTGGCTCACCGAGTGGTGACCAGTACAGAGCCTGTCCCCAGCAGTGACCACACCAGAGAACTCTGCCCAGCCGATCCGAAACCAAAAACAAAACAAGGAGCCTGAGAGCGCAGGCACCCACCTATATGCTGAGCTTTGACGTCACATGACATGGAATGCTCCAGTGATCAATCAGGACCCAGCCCTTCAGCTGTGCTCCCTCTCAGCCCAAGGAAAGTTAACTCTATCCTGGCCAAAACCAGGACACAGTAGTAGAGTAGTAGTCACACCATGTCAATGCTTAGCCAAGATGCAGAACCTATGGAAATGTAAAGAATGTAGGGAAAAATCAAAGAGCTCTGCCAAATGTCCTCTTGTAGGGGCAGTTTAGCATATTCCTGCCCCAGTGTGAATGTCCTGGGTAATGCCAGAAACTTTCAGCCTTGTAAGAGAGAACTGCATGTCCTGGTCTAGCAAAACCACATAAACTCCATCTTTTCATTTGCAGTTTAAATTAATGCATCAGAATGTAAACTGAAAATGCTAGAACATGTTTTCTTTTCATCACCTCCTCCACAGGAGCCCTAAACTTTGCTAGGAAAAAGGCATGAGAGCTGGAGACAGATGTATCACATCAGGCTAGCAAGATTCACTAGAGGATGTGTATCAAAACCCAAAGCATTCCGTATTAAAGGGGTGGCTAGCACTGATAAGTAGGAGGAAGGGAAGTATTTTTTCAATCTGCTTAGCAAAGATGGCAAAGAATGTACACCATTTTCTGGATGACCAAGATATAGGCGAATGTGTTAGTACATCTGAAAAAAAAAAAAAAAAAAAACAACAAAAAAACCCAAAACAAACCAACAAAAGTATCTTTGGAGGCTGAGAAATTGTTAGCTGTTACTTTCCCAAAATATATTTCGCACAGAAAACCTTGCATGCCTATAGGTACTGTATATTCTGGCACCACTCCTGAAATGCAAAACAGATCCCTGCATATCTCTTTATGCACAATGTTTTCAATAATTTAAGATTGATAACCATTTCCATGATTCATCAATTTAGGCATTCAACAAGTAATTTTCCCTAATATTGATGTAATTCTGAGGCTACAGAATTAAAACTATTTCTGTGTATTCCATAAGCCCTTCTTTCTTTTCTATTAAATTGTTCCTACTTCAAGTTAGTTATAATTTCTAGATTACTTCTTTTTCTCATAAAATTAAAAGCATAATTAATTTCTTCTTTTATCATCTTTGTGGAGAACTATGTAGACTGCACAACTTCACCAAAGAAATCTTAGAATAGAAGCTGCAGATGAAATCCTGGCTGTATTGAAGTCAAATGCAACAGCCAAATTTTGTCCTTTAATTTTGGCACATGTTTTTCATCTGAGGTTACCAGACAATCAAATACCTTATAAATCTTCCTCTTCAAAACATTAGCCTTCACTGAATGTTTCTGCTTTGATAAGAAACAAGTCTAACACATTTTGTCAAAATTATTGCAACCAGAAGAATAGTTATTGATAATACTAGAACATCATAATAATATGGCATTATCTTGAAACCACCCTTTTACAAAAGATTGAGAGGATATTATTAACATTAATGTGAAAGACTTCTAGAATAAACAACCTATAGAAATACATTAGAATGGTTAAAGAACATAGTACACTACACATAGAGATAAGATTGAATAAGATGAATAGAGATTCAAAACAGAAGGAATTAATTCAGTACACTAAGAATAACGTATTATTTCATACATCAAAATTGAAACACTTGCCTTGGAAAAAATGAAAAAAGGTTTTTAGTATCATTAACTAATGAAAAGAACCTACTTTTTGCCTGGGATGGCATTTATGGTGGTTATTCTCCAAAGCCCCTAATGATAAGCATACCTTTTGTTCTAATACAGACTGTTTATTTCTTTAGCTTTGGAATACCATATGATTTTTAAATTAATTTCCTAAGTTGTATGAAAGCCACACATTTGTTTCAAAAGTCTCAAAGAATTGTTTCTTGGTAAACCTCAAGTAACTGAAATGATACATGTTTTGGAAATATATCACAACACAAAGGATTCCTAAATGTAAATGGAGAGAAGATGGCAGGGGAATAACTGAATTTGAAAAATTGTCTTTTTTGTCTGGAAATTTTGTATTTAGCACTAGAGTCAAAATCCTCCCTGAGGCCTCATCTCTCAGGGGATCAGAGGTCTGTCCAAATCATCACAGTCTGTATAGTTCATAGATCTGTATAAGCATTCTGAAGTGAGGATTTTTTTTTCCTCTCCCAACAGCTAAAATATAGGTTATAAATGACAGAAATTCTGGTTTTGGAGTCAGGATACAGAAACTTTAAGAAAATAATATGAGTCCCCTATCTAGAATAAAAAAAATAATTCACTTAGAGTACTCAGTGGAATAAACAGAAATTGAAGACATTGCTTTGTCACACCTTAGACCAAGAAGTTGATTTAGGGCACACCACATATGGGCACCTTGACAGATTGCTTCAGTAATCTTGATTGTCTCCTTGCTCTGACCAAAACCAGCCATCCTTCTTAAACTCTTACTGTAGATAAGAGCTAATATGAAAGTAAGAATATCTTATGAAAATGAAAACCAACCAACCAAACCTCTTTCATCAGAATATTTAAATGATGGTTCTTGGTCTTCTAATTTTCTCTGTATTCCTCCATGAAAAAATGTAAAAGGGCAGGATAGCAAGCAGAGTTGATATGGTTAGTTTTAAGGATAGCAACTGGCTTCATTTTTCAGAGATGATCTTTGTCACAATGTTAAATTACCTGTGTCATTCTAAGTCTTTTGAAACCCATGCTTAGAAACATGACAGAAAAGGTTTCAGATAGATTAAATTCCAGCAATTCTGTACATAAGGGAGTAATTTGTTAATATAATAATCTTCTTTTCTCTTTAGTCTTAACCCCCAAAGAGAATTGTAATATTTAAAATGCATTTTTAATATTGACATTTAAGATTAAATACAAGCATTTTATATTTTAAACACGTATCTAAGATACCCAATACAACAATTCAAAAGTCATGAGGTTATGTGTATTTGTGCTTTCTGAATTCATTTTGTCTGTATCAGATTATTTAAAGCCTTTAGCAGGTACCTTTTCTAGAAGATGTTTCTTCTGGTTAGAATTGCTTTATTACCTAGCTGTCCTTTAAATAGCTCTTAAGAAAGCCATTTCAATTTAATTTCCATTTTCACTGAATTAATTATACCTTCTGTGTAGAAAGCATGATGCGTGAGAGTAAAAAGGAATTCTAGTCAATTCCCCCAGTATTACAGAGAAGTACACTGTAGTATCCGTTTCTTGAACTTGACAGGCCCAATTCTCAAATACAATCTTTTGTTCACACTATTCTTATTGGCAATGGCTCAGGACCATTGCATTTCTTGTGTTATTTTTATTTATTTATTTATTTATTTTGAGACACTGTTAAGTATTTCTTCCTCTGGTAAGTGCTCTTTGTACCTATTCCTTTCCTGAGCATAAACACCCACTCATACATAGTGTTCCACACAAAGTTTTAAGAGTATCTGACAACACTGAATTAATATTTTAACATGGCTACTGAAAATATTTTGCTTAATACGTAAAATCATACTAGTCTCTTCCTGAGACACATCAGATAGGTAGCCCACTACTAACACAGATAATTTCCTCTTTGGTTCCCAAGAGCTGAGTTACAAATTTGTAAGAACATTCTCTTCTTTTTACTAATTGACTTGGTGTTCTCGCTTTCCTGAAATTAGATATGAAGAACTTGAAGGTCTACATGATTTAGTCAAATACATTTGTCCCTGATATTCAAAGCACAACTGGGTTTTTGACTATCATTCACAAAACCTAGAGCATAAATACTTTGTGAGAGCTTCTACTGTGTATAAAATGTGTTGCAGATCCATCTGACTCTACTAGCCAATACTACAAAGACTGTTTTTCAGTTCAATTTACAGCAGTCTGTGGTTTTTAAACCAGCAGAGAACCTATTTCAAACATCAGAGCATTCAAACAAGTGCGGCTTTTGCACTTCTTAGACATAAGAAAATAACTTGAGTCACCTCTGAATCAGCTCAGTCTATGAATAGCCGATATTCAGATTTTACATTATGTAAGTCAAATTTCCAAGTACTGGCTTCAGAAGACTAAGGCTTCAGAACATATATTAATAAACATAAAGAATATCAGTATGCAAGACTTTAAACAGGCTAAAGGTCACAGTGAACAACTCGGTGATCATCTCAGGAGCAAGATATTGGATAAATAAATCTTATTACTAAAATTCTTTATTTACAGAATATTCTCACTATGAAAATATAAGATAAGGCTACTACGAGTCCTCATTAAATAATGGATTTACTATGTTGTGTACTCCTTAGATTTACTGTGCTCAAGGAACTGGCTGGCTCAGAAGACCATCAGTAACTTTTTCAATTTGCAGTGAACAGATTAGTACAGAATGCTCACTTCTGGCTTTAAAATAAGACAGACATATGGATGCTAACTGACATACCTCCTCATCTGTTACAAGTCAAATGTTGCCAGAAATAAGAAGATAAGAGAGCAGAGAGCAAAATCAATATAGTTTCTTAGAAAGTTGTAAAAGTATTCCTCAGTGTAAGTGTAAATCATAGAAATATTATTTTGCAGTAGTAGGTTGACTCAAAGTGATGTAATAACTAAAATGAAGATAAAAGCATAAATAAGGAAAAAGCTGTTGCACATAAAATCACTGATATCACATAGTTTGTAGTTAGCAACTACAAACATAAGAATTCTCAGTGGTAATTAAGCAATATATTTCAAACCAAATTAAATAATTAAATTTTGAACTTTTCACCCCATTTTTTACTTTAATTATGATATACCTTTAAATTAAAAATAACAATCAAAGGAAATGGTTCTAAAATATTAACAATTAAACATTTGGGAATACTTGTAGGAGCTTGTCAGTTTTATTATAAACAATCTATATTTTAAAAAATACAGACTAAAAATGGAAGAAGTCCCAAATATTAAAAATTCACCAAAACTTTAGATTAATGTGCTGTATAGGTTAAAATATAATTTTTAATAAAAAACATGCAAATAAAATTGCTTCAGAAGGTCTGTTGAAATCCAGATAAAGTACACTGATACTCTAAAGTTCAGGTTAAAGATCAAAAATTATGAAAGTGCAGGAAGAAAATAAAGCTAGTACTGTATGATTCATTGAGTGCAAGATTTACATTAGTATAATAAGGGATTAAGGCCTAAAAACCAAAACAAAACAAGCTCAATTATATAGATGCAAAAATACATGCTTTTCATATAAAATAAGACTTCAGTAACTTTTATATCTTTAGAAAGCCTACTAACCTGAAATCTATGGTATTACATGAATAAAACCAAACAAATAAAAACCATGAACAAAGACAACCAGGTTAATAAACAATACTAATATTTCAGAAAAGTCAAGTTTCCCTCCTATTCAAAGCCCAGAAAATACATATTCTGAGTTAGTCTGCAATACCACACAATTTGAACATAATTATCAATGTAAACTCCTGAATATATATTGACTACTACTTACTTGTCCAGGCAAAAATTAAATTTCAAGAAGTGCCAGTTTAGAGGCATCTCACAGTAAAGACAGGATTTTTTTTTTTTGTTTATGAAAAAAAATTGATTAATTTTTACCCTAGTAGTAGACAACATAAAATCAGAGGGCAACTAGAAAGTTAACCCACAGAAATTGATACACTTCTGAGGAAGAACATGCTCCACTGTTCTCCATGGGGAACATCTAAAAGTTTTAAGAATGCTTCCACCGTATTTTCAGAATTCAGCATTTTCAGGCTTCATGAGCGCTTAATACATTCATTTAGTGCAGTATGCTTGCAGTCTGGGAGGAAGTTTATACACTAAAAAAAAAAAGAAATTTAAACAATATGTTCTAAGTTGAGTTTTATGGCTAATGATAGTTAAATTCACAAAATCTCAGAGGTGCCTTTGTATTAAGAAGACTACTCAGGAGTTTTACTTGTAATATTAATATCTTTCCACATATTTTTGGTGTGGTTTTGGCAGGGAAACTTAAGGTTGTATTCCTCAGACATTAATTTACTTTTGGGCAGGGTATCCCAGGCCTATGCAACAGGGAAAAAAAAGTCCCTTGTCATTAAGAACACGCATCCTGAACCAACAACTTGTCAGCTTGTAATCAAATAAAGATATTTAAAGCTGAAATGAATAAAGCAGCTTACAAATTATCCAAAAATATATAGAAGGAAAAAATCCTGCTCTAGTAGCAAGGACTGAAAGAATAACCAATGTATTTGTGTGTCACACTTATAATCTCTATCATTCCCAAGAAGAAAAGATTGTATTGGCAAGTTAAAGGTCTCCACATCATGAGAAAACTCATCAAGGTACTTAAAGAGGTGCCATTTAGCTAATTCAGTTCCATATTGCAAAAAGCCTCCATACAGAACAAACACCTTAGACCTGGCATGATTCCTAAGGCAGTCTAGTTTTCTGCACTATTCCAAGACCATCCCTATTGCAGCCATTCTGTACTGATTACCACAGATCATTTCTCATCCTTAAGTAGGCTCATTTTCATTCCTGGTACATTAGGTACTGTTTCAACCTCAATCTGAATTGCTGTTTAATAAGATAAATAATCACAAGAATTAATTACCCAACATTTAAGCTGATTTGTAGCTGTAGCTGTGAGGCTGCAAGATTTTCAGGAATGTTACGTACATATTTCTGTTCCTTTGTCTTCTATCTGAGAGAACAAATGGTTTTAAGTTGTCTAAACTTGGACTAAGAGACAGGAAATGGCAAAATGTCTCACATAGTTTTAAATTTAAATACTTCATTCATCCTCAAAAAAGCGATTCATTATTTCTTGTTCAGTTCTCTCATCAGTGAATTAATATCTATTTACACTGTGTTAAGATCTAAAGATTCTGATCAAAGCATCAAAAAGCTGAGTGAATCCCTAGAGACAGTTACCCTGCCTCAATACAGCATCAATTGCACCTACATAATTTTTGACAAGCATTTGTCTAATCTGTTGTTAATCTTTGTCTTTAGTAGCAGAAACTTTGCAACTGCCTCATGCAATTTGCACAATCTGCAATTAGAAACTTTTCCTTCTTAGACTATCTACATCTTTATCTCTGCATCCTGAGCTGCAACTTCTTGTCTCATCCAATTTGCATACGGAGAAAATGGTGTTTAGTTGTCTCTGCCATAGCTTTTTATGTTTTGGAAGTTTTTTATGTCCCACATGAGTTCTAGCTTCATCAAGGTAAACAGCCTTAAGAAGGTTAATCTGTTTTCACAGATAAATTCACTAGGCCTCTGATTGTTCTCCTTGCTTTTCTCTGGACTCTCTGATAGCTGTACATATTTCTTAATTTGTCACACATGAAACATTAGGGGTTTTTTCAGCTAGACCTACTATTGTAGAGTTTAGCAGAAAGATTATTTTAAATGTTTTTCTATATGCCTGCCCTGTCCTAAACCTGGTTGTACATGCCAGGATAGTGCTGTTTGGACAGTAACATGATGTTTATGTTTCATTTTCACCTCGTGATCTCTTGAGCTCTTTCTAGGCAGCCCCTACCATGCAGTTGCTCCCAAACCTGTGAATTCATTGTTCTTATGTAAAATTGTATTTTGAGTTTATACATGTTGATTTATATCTTTTTCTCCCCTAGGTGATTGCTCCAGTTTGTCAGCATAATTTCAAATTCTGCATCTTCCAATATGCTGCAGTTCCAATGAGTTAGATATGATCTGCAATTTAATATGGAGCTCTCCGTTCCATCGTTAGATCCTTAATGAAAACAGCAACTGGAAGTAGGCTTAGAATAAGCATTTTTGGGTTCAACAAAATAGACAGTGCACTCTTCCTACCTAATTAGTGCTTACTGGCAGCTATTATTTCAGTGTAGTTTTCTAGATAATTTTGCATTCACCACCTAGTCCTATGCAGATCTTTTTTAGATTGCTTTGAGAAAGTCCAAACCTAAGCAGAAAATCAAATTCTGTACTATATACTCCCTCTCTATCCATGGGAACACCTAACCATGTTGTATAATTAAAAAATCTACAGTTAGATTTTATAACTTTAACAAAATTTGTACTTCACTGATTTCGCTGGCAGCCATTCATTTTGTTCTTACCTGTCAGGGGCTTAAAAAATGTGATTATTTATTCCAGAGTACTTTCTTATCATGAAGCTGTACTTTTTCTAATTCCCTTCTCCATACAACGTTGCCTTTATCCCAAAGATTTTACAACCTAGATAAAATAAATCTAGGTGTTTCTTTAAATCTAGTGAAAAATAAAGTATCGTTTAACCTTCAGCATATTGGGCTACATGAAAATTGAGGCTATTCAAGAATCTAAATTGTGACAGGATTAGGCAGAAGGATTTTTTTCAGACTGAAATCTCATTAAAAGGTATAAAGGTAAAGATTGGTGATCAATTCTCAGTATTGAAAAGGGTCAGCAGTGCCATCCCCCAGAGCTGAAAATGCCCAGCATGTTCAAATAGCAATTAGAAAAATTGATGGACAACATCTCCAGGAACAGATACTAAAATGTGTGTTTACAGATGTATGTTTTAATATCTTTAAAGAAATGACTGTGGATGCTGGAGCAGAGAAAAGGACTACAGAAATTACCTACTGCATAGGACTACACAAAATGGACAGGCTCCTGTGCTCTTTCCAGACAGCATCTTTTGTTGCCACTGATAGAGACAGTATGAACCATTGGTCTGAATCAGCAAACCATTTCCATATTTTTAGGATACAATCATTCCATTGATAATTACAAAAAGATGCACAAGAAGAAAATAAATCCTAACAACATAAGATGATGGCCACATTACCACTCAGGAGCAAGCTCTTGTGGCTGAGATAGTTCACTGAAGATGCTTGATCCGTACTCAGAAGTCTAACAGGAAAAGAAACATTGGCTAACAGAAACAGCTTAAAGAACAGAACCAAGAACATCAAAAAGCTATTGTAGAAACCCATCACTTTCCCACACCTAATATTCATTCTGTAACTCTAGTCACTTTAGCTCAAAAAGAATATGGTATGTTTGGAAACAGTCCAAAGAAAACCAGCAAGGATGGTATGGAAAAAATTCTGTATGAGCAATGACTAAGTAAGCTAGGTAGGACTATTCAGTCTGGAAATGAGACAGTTGAGGGAAGATATGCTGTATAAAATCATGAAGGCCATGAAGAGGCATTATATATCTCTTTCAAAATATAAGCCAGAAGTTATGAAATGTAGCCAGCAGGAACCAGGTCAAAAAGCTAATAAAGGGTAGTGGTTTTTTCAGGCAGTGTGCCTATGTTTGCCAGAGGATATTGCAGATCTTAGAAGTTTATATGGGACAAGGGGAAGCCTGAAGTAGTGTAGGGAATTGAGATCTACAGAGGGTTGCTAAATACATAAGAATTTCGTGAGATAAATGTGATTTATGAGATAAAAATCGGCTAAAAAATTTTAGGGAAAAATATCTATCTGCCTTGTCCCAATCCTCTTCTAGGCTTACAGGTAGGTCAAT
This sequence comes from Strix uralensis, assembly GCF_047716275.1. NCBI lineage: Eukaryota > Metazoa > Chordata > Aves > Strigiformes > Strigidae > Strix > Strix uralensis. Next base: position 124,742,550 of record NC_133973.1, read on the forward strand.
GTTAGGGACAATATATAGAGGAATAGCTTCCATGACCCAACATGCTTGGTCTTTTGTTCACTCCAATAACATCCTGAAGCCCTGCTATAAAGTGAAGCTAAGGAAGTCTTTGCTGTTGAAGAAATATAAAATCATTTACTGGATTCCTAAATTTTGCCAAATACTGGATTTTTTTTTTCAAAAACATACTAAAAAAGAAAAGCTCTTCACGGTTATTGACTCAAAGAATAAAAAAAACTTCTATTACATGCAAATGCAAGTCTGTGACAAAAAAAAACCCCAAAACCCTAAAAGTTCTAGTAACTTGCTTTTCCCCCCAACAGCCTTTGGGCTAATAGTAATATAATGTGTCATAACACTGTCACACACCAGTTGAAAAACTGTCTAAGACTACAGATCAGTTTTAGCAAGAAATCATGCTACTGCTACTCTATGGAGATCTTGAATATCACTATACACTGTGTTCATGAAATACTGCTGGACGAAAGAGCCTCCTGGACTAACGACGAGACAGCAAGTTTGTTTTTCAGGTGTGCATCTGTTTTTCAGTTCAGCTACACAATGTTATTTCCATGCTTTCTAGATTTCTAGCAAGGATTCAGACTTGCCTGAAAGACAGCTGGCATCTGTGCAAGCTAGACAAAGTGGGAGGTAATAGAGATTGACAGAGGGAATTGTCTAAGGTTTTGGATAATTCTACAAGAGGTGTCTCAATTAAGGGAGTTTGTTAGCTTCTTAACAAAACAGTTCACTACTGGAGGCCCTAAATAGATAAATATTGTTCCTGGTTTTTTGGATTGTACCACAGAAAGAAGCATTTTTCATCTGATGCTGACTAATGGATTATAGTCTATTATGTGAGAGGAAAATCCCTGCACAGGAATACTCTGGTTTATTGAGGAATATTTAGAAGTTAAATTAGTGCAGGAGACATTAAAATGAACAGACTCTTGATCATTTTGTATTCCCAAGAAACTCTGGCTGGAGTTTGAACTTCATCTCAATACCTAGATTTGTACAAACTCCGATGGAACTTCCTCCCATCAGACTCTGGGTCAGCTCTGCTTCAGCTATGTGTGAGGTTAACGGACAGACATCACCTATTTCGAGATCTGTATCTCAAAGAGAAGCTAATTTAGACTCCTGAAGAGTTCATAATTTCTAAAAATACCTCCCAGACCAAGCTAGATTCAATAACATCCTTTTAAAGAACTAAAAATTATCTCCTCTGGATTTCAAAGGTTTGGACATTCAACTGGGATTGGTGAGAGCTAGTTCAAGTCTGTTTTCCCAAATGTCATTCTAGGAAGCAGAGTAGGTTTCTTTCTTTCACGCTTTTACCACTCCAGTGGTATCACTCTGGTTCTATCATTACATGTCTGGCAAAAGACAGAAGAGAATTGTAAGAAAGAACAGAAGTTCAACAAAATAAATTTCTTTTACTGACAACTGTTTTTGGTGAAAAAAATCCTGACCTGTGGAATTTTATGCTGATATAAAATATACATCCTAACATCATTTTGTATCATGAACAGTGGAGTCTCCAAATTTTGACCTATACTGCAGAATTTAGCTAAATTGAGCTATACTATACATAAGGATGTAGTTAATCACTCCCTCTGTTCAGGCACATCCAAATTTGAAAATTGTTCCCAGCTGTATATTTATATGCACAGGAGGACATCTCTGGCCACACTGGACTCTGAGGAGATGAAAGTAGAATCCCTCTGTGAGAACGGCATTTGCTCCAAGTACTCTTCCCATCCTACCTCCATCTTCCCAGTCTCAGAGGCAGAAGGACACAAGCCATGGGCTTCTTTCAGCATCTTATCCTTGGGATAAGCAAAGTTACTGATGAGAAATCTTAATCAGTTCTGTCCCAATATAATTCTTAACAGAAAAAGTCAATGAAATAATTTATTCTGCTTAATAGAGCTAGACAAAAATATCATTCCCTGATTCTTTTTATGTTCAATTAAAAAAGTATTTCAGTTTTTCCAGTATGCGCTCTGGTATGTATCCTATTTTATGCAAACATATAATGAATACTTTTATGCTTCTCATTAACCGAGTTATTTTCAGCATGCCTATGTTCTCTGCTGTTCATGTCCAATTTTACCACATAGTCCAAATGAGAACAAAAAGAACATATTTCAGGCTTTTACTGAAGGTAAATATTTGCACAAAAAGGGATGGAAAGTATTTAAAAGTTCAATGATTCTACTGAGATTACAGCAAGTGTCATGATTATGTGGTATTTCAAACAAAACCAGGAAACACTAATTTACAAACAAGTACACTAAACATATCTTGCATACAAAATTTTTGGCCCTAAACCCACATTAATTTGCATCAGCCATTCTCATTCTCTGTTGTAGCTGGCTGACCCTTAGAACACAGAGTCTAAAGACAACAGCAAAATTGTATTTGACCTAGATTTATTAAATATTTATAAGTTCATAAAGCTCAGCACTTTGAAAACAAAAATTCTCTTTCATTTACATTTCTTTTCATATTTCTGAGTTTTTATTGCTGTCAGCTATGGCTAACCATCTTGTATTAGGAAGCAATCAGGACTTAGAATAAGATGTCCAGTATTAACCTTTTTACCTAATAAAACATCAGTACAGCTCAATTGCTCATGGCATTGTCCTCAGTCATTTAATTCACTTTCTGTCTGCACTCAAGAGAAAGGAAAGTAACATTTTCTGCCACTCTGACTATCAAGTAATTCACCTCAGCCTGTGAGGGATTAAGAGGTAAAGCAGTTTCATGTCTTAATTTTTCAATCTCTTTCTATGAATAAGTGCTGACAACACAGTTTTCACATACCCATTTTCATCTCATGATCAAAACTGCATTTCTATTGGTTAAGAAAAATGCATCTCTACACACATCATTACAAGACTAACTTCTTAATAACCAAAAAGAAAAAATAGGAGTACAATTTACAGTCATATTGCCAATATACTAAGGCCCTTAAGTCAAAGTCTTCTCAAAACTGTATAGTCTCTGATTAATATGCCAGCAGAACTCCCACAGTAACATCTTCCTGGTTGTGTCAGGCACTGTTCAGGCACACACATTCCTGTTCCAAAGAGCTCACGGTTTAATTTAAAGCAAGAAAATTGAACAGCAACAAGAGAGACCGATGGAGACCAATAAATTAAGCTCAAGCAGCTATTGAAGACAAGGTAAAAAACAGGAGTGAGGCATGAAGTAATTTCTTCCTTAGGAGGCTAATAAAGAAAATTTTCTTCTGTCCCATGGAAGCATCTATCAATACATATTTCTCATTTTATTTTTCTAAAACCTTTATGTTTTCCACTTATAAATGACAGATCCATGTACACACTGCGATGGCCTTATAATAGTGGTTCATCCACTTGAATGAAAAGTGACTAACACCAACTGCCTTGAAGGAGAAGCAAGAAACCTCTTATAGCACCCAACTGTGGGTCCTGTGCACTCAGCCACAGTTAGTGTTTACCAGCAACAATTTCCTTTCAGTTACACACAGAGCTTTGGTGAACCTACCTCATTTCCACACCATTAACTTCCACACATTTTTTTCTTCCCACTGTCACTCCCCATGATCTCTTCTGTGTTCTTCTGTCAAATCCAATAGCTTCCCCAGCAGTCTCACTCTGTCTATCTCAGAACAAACCCAGACCTTGCTTCTTTTAAAGAGCCTTTCTCTCATTCACATCTATCTTTCTGAATAGTTTGGGCAGTACCTTGGAAATAGTTTACCATCATTATTCTATGTTCACCCCAAAAGTGTGAACGTCCCATGATCTCAGGTGTGGTAGGAACAGCTAGTTTAACTGGGTTACTTAAAGAAGCAAGACACAATGCTTCACTTGCCCAGGCAGCAGTACTGTTGTGCCAAACACCAATCAGTTCAAGGTTGGCAGTGCTCTGAAGCATGGGGCTTTATCTCCTGTAAATAGGATTAACAAATGAAAATATGTATTCTAGTTTCATACAGCAGGATTATCAGCAAACCAATGCATTTCTGTGATGTTCCTTTTAGCTCTATTTTTAGATGAGTACTAAGACAGCTTTTGTTAACCTCTTATATGAAAAAATGCACATTCTAACATGTTTAACATGTTAGATTGCATAGTTAGACTATAAATTTTAGATCATCTCTTTAGCAAGAATAATAGAAATATCTCAGTCATAAATTTTCCTATTAGAAGAGAAAAAGTTGTCACAGAAACACTACAAATAACAGAACAGCTTAATGCATGAAATATATATCCACTCATTACACTATTTGAAATATTGTGTGCTTCCAGTTTTAAGGTATACATTTTATATAAGCTTATTTTTAAAAACAAAAGGAAATACTGCTGCAGAAGTTTTTCATCATGACTCTCCCAAAAGCAGATTCTGATAGTTAACTATTTTTGAGATGCCACTGAAAATGTTAGATCACCTGCTCATGTTAATTCAATGCCAGTTCAAGAACACTGTATTTGTCATCTGATGCTTCATAGTATGTCTCCAAAACAGGGTCATGAAAATTTATCATGTAGTCTCGTACTGAAGCAACATAAGAAAAACTTCCCTGAACTGTTTCCATATTTACTATACGTCCATCCTCATTACAAATTACTTAGTTTTATTTTAAATTTAAAATGTAATCAAACACACTTATGAACAAAAAACCTAACCTTCTGAACTTTCACTGAATAGCAAAAGAATATTTACTAGCCTAAGCATGGATTATCTGAGTTGATTCTGCATGACGGTTGAGATATTCAGAGACCTACTTTCCAAAGAATGGATGGCATTTACTCTCTGTGGGACACACTTTCTGTTAAATGTATGAGGGACATAACAGCACAGCCAGAATTTTCATTTCCCTCTACAGCAGTCAGAAATAAAGATATCGGGTTGCACAGAGTGTAAATCTCTTGTTTTGCAAAAACTAAAGTCAGGACCCTGAATTTTAGGAAAGCAAAATTCTAGCTGTTCAAGGAGTTAGTCAGTAGGACCCCCTGGGAAACTGCCCTCAGGAACAAGGGAGCAGAACAGAGCTGGCAGAAAGGATGCTTTCCATAGCATACAAGAGATCTCAATCCCCACGTGTAAAAAATCAGGAATGGAAGGCAAGAGACCGGCATGGCTGAGTTGAGACCTGCTGGTCAAACTAAAGGACAAGAAGGAAACACACAGGCAGTGGAAGCAGGGACAGGTATCGTGGGAAGAGTATAGGGACACTGCCTGGTCGTATAGGGATAGGGTCAGGAAAGCCAAGGCATGGCTGGAGCTGAACTTGGCAAGGGATGCAAAGAATAATAATAAGGGCTTCTACAGGTATGTCAGCCAGAACAGGAAGGTCAAAGAAAGCGTACTTGCCATGATGAGCAAGACTGAAAAACAGGTGACAACAACTATGAGATACTCAACAAATTTTTTGCCTCAGTCTTCACTGTGTTAACCTCTTTTCCCACACTTCTTGAGTGGATGAACCACAAGACAGGGACTGGGGAAGTGAAGTCCCTCCGACTGTAAGAGATGATCAGGTTCATGACCACCTGAGGAACCTGAACATACATAAGTATATGGGACCTCACGAGATGCATCCCAGAGTCCTAAGGGAATTAGCTGATGTAGTTGCCAAGTCACTCTCCATGATATTTGAAAAGTCATGGAAGTCAGGTGAAGTCCTTGGTGACTGGAAAAAGGGAAACTTTGTACCCATTTTTAAAACTGGTAGAAAGGAGGACCCTGGGAACTACCAACCTGTCGGCCTCACCTCTGTGCCTGGGCAGATCATGGAACAGATCCTCCTAGAAGCAAAAGCACATGGAGGAAAAAGAGGTGCGTCAGGACAGCCAGCATGTCTTCACCAAGGACAAGTCCTGCCTGACAAAAATAGAGCTTCTGTGACAGAGTGACTACATCAGTAGACAAGGGATGCCATCTATCTGGACTTCTGTAAGGCCTTTGACACAGTCCCCCACAATATTCTTCTCTCTAAACTGGAGAGACATGGATTTGATGGATGGACTGTTCGGTGGATGAGGTCGCATCCAGAGGGTAGTGGTCAACAACTCAGTGTCCAGATGGAGACTAATGACAAGTGGTGTCCTTCAGGGCTCCATATTCGGACCACTACTGTTTAATATCTTCATCAGTGACACAGACAGTGGGATCAAATGCACCCTCAGCAAGTTTGCAGATGACACCAAGCTGAGTGGTGTGGTTGACATGCCTGAGGGACAGGATGCCATCTGGAGACACCTGGACAAGCTCAAGAAGTGAGCTATGTGAACTTCATGAGGTTCAACAAGGCCAAGTGCAAGGTCCTGCACCTGGGTTGGGACAACCCCTGGTATCAGTACAGGCTGGGGGATGAAGGGATTGAGAATAGCCCTACTGAGGACTTGGGTGTACTGGTGGATGAAAAGCTGGATATGTGCTGGTAATGTGCGCTTGCAGCCCAGAAAGCCAATCATGTCCTGGGCTGCATCAAGAGAAGTGTGGCCAGCAGGTCAAGGGAGGCAGTTCTACACCTCTACTCTGCTCTCATGAGATCCCACCTTGAGCACTGTCTTCAGCTCTGGGGCCCTCAGCACAGGAATGACATGGATCTGTTGAAGTGGGTCTGGAGGAGGGCTGCGAAAGTGATCAGAGGGATGGAACACCTCTCCTATGGAAGTTCCTGAGAGACTTGGGGTTGTTCAGCCTGGAGAAGAGAAGGCTCTAGGGAAACCTTATTGCATCTTTTCAATACTTAAAGGGGACTTGTAAGAAAGACGGGGTCAAACTTTCTAGTAGGGCCTGTAGTGATAGGACAAGGGGTAATGGTTTTAACTAAAAGAGGGTAGATTCAGGCTAGATATAAAGAAGACTTTTTTAGAATGAGGGTGGTGAAACACTGGAACAGGTTGCCCAGAGGTAGTAGATGCCCCATCCCTGGAAACATACAAAGCCAGGTTGGACAGGGCTCTGTGCAACCTGATATAGTTGATGTCCTTGCTCATAGCAGGGGGGTTGACTAGATGACCTTTAAAGGTCCCTTCCAACCCAAAATGCTATGATTCTATTTCATGATTTACTTAAAAACTAATACAAAGGCAATCCTTTAAAACATGTAGATTTTATATACCACATAATGCAACAGTTTGTTCTTCATAACCAGTTAACATGGATCACTCTGCTGGTTTTTTTTCCATCAACAAAATTTAGTCATGTACATCCGGATAGAAAAATAACTTCTTGTTAATTTATGGAAATCATAAATATTTGTACCCATGATGAAAAATACAAAAATATTTTGAAGCAACAGGGTGCTTCCCTGCCTGCTTCAATATTGTAATAAGAGGAAGAAAAAATATTGCATAAGTATCTCCTAATCTTTCCTCATAATTTGTTAAAGAAAAGCAAAACATTCCTTTTCAGTAGAACTGAGGGATATGATGCTGAAACTTTCAGCTAATAGGCTACACAATCATTGCCTTCATTGCAGACAACGTCAGATTGACAGAACAACTAGAAACTTGTATACAGAGATAATAAATGGCCTTCTTAGCTGTATGGCTGTCCAATCATTAACCAGGTGAAAGCAATTTCCAGTACTGACCAACACTAGTATCTAAAGACCCAGGGCAAAAAAAGAAGCTACTAAATTCATTGTTTTAAACAATTAACAGACACAGGGGAAGAAAAATAAATAAAAAAAGAAATAGAGTTCCAAACTGATGCAGACATTCACAAAAGGAAACTATTTTCAAAGCTTGCAATTAGAAAATTCTCTGTTCAAGGACTAACAAAATAACACCCTTCACTTGGAGGGAAAAATAATAAATGGACATGGGTTTTAGCATATTTAACAGTCATCTAATTTCACATCATTTGAAATATCACTACAAACAAAGAAGCAGTAAAATACATGCAAATTCTCTTTATTAATTCTCCCTTCTAAAATATCTGTTCTGGTCTCTACCCTCCTCCCCGTTCTTTCTTCACCCTAGCAATGATTTCTGTGTCTCACAGACTTGATTGCTCTGATGACCTCAATCAAAAGGCAATTATCCAGCGAGGATGGAAGGTAATTATTCCCATCAAGGAGAGATTGAATGCACCTGAATAGACAGCTGCAGTTCTTCCAGGGATTACATTATTGCTATAGAAATTGCCTCCATTAATTTGTGATGCATGTCAAATTTATGATAAAAAGTTGATTTGTTTGCAGGGCAACTACTTTTCCCATTTCACCCAACACTCACTTTAAGGCAAGAGCAACAGTTAATTTTAAGTTACTTTAGTATATAAGTGACAACTGTCAGCATGCAACCATCTGCTCAGGAGTGAATATGACATAAAACCAGGAGAGGGAATTGAAGCGCCAGAGAGATGTATGTTATGTAATTCACAGACAAAGCCAAAAGCATGGTTATTTCAGCCCAACCTTGCCAAAATCCTGCTGTAGGGACAAAAGTATACGGACAGTAAACACTATTAAAAGAAAAATGGTAAGGCTTAGCGAGAAAATAAGCTTACTCAAACTATTTACCTTCAACCCTAGATAGGAAAATGTTTAGTTCTAGAAGAGAAAGAATATAAAATCTGTAAGTTATTATTAAAGATTTATGCTTCAATATTTACAAAAATGTCCTATTTTTAAAAGAGGCTGACAACCTACCTGCTCTCAGACTGCTGAGGACTTATAAGTCCTCAGACTTATAAGGTCTGTCTTAAATGGTGAGCCTTTTATGGAAATTCTGGGTAAGGACTCTAATCACTGTAATCACTCCACACGCTAAAATTCTGCCTTCCTTAGGCAGAGTTATACAATTGAGAAGTGGTATTTCTAACATAAAAATTCAAATTTCAGTACATTTGGATATACCTCTATAAGTAATCTAGAAGTGATCAGATGCTTCAGAATTGCAGTGGGTAAAACTGGTCCCCCTTAAGGCTGGTGTTTCCCCTGAATTAAAAGGGACCATTTCCCTTAGCAATATTCACCTCTTAAAAGGTATAAAGCACAGAAGGCTGAATCAGAATGCATTTTACTCACTCAGTGTTGAACTATAAGGAGTTTTAATGGACAATCAGCCAATAAACATGCTGTTACATTTTATTAAAGGTTATTTTTCTGCATAGGCTGCATCTGTAAATCTTGCATTTTAATGCAGGCAAAATATGTAAAACTTAGCATTCTAATGCTAATAAATTGTCATTAATCTCAGCAGTAAGGTCATACAATGTAACGTTAATTAGGTACGTACATGGCATATTTAATTTAGAAATAGGGAATTTTCTATTGTAATCTTACATCCCTTCATTCTTGGAAGTATATTATCTAGTCCCATTGACTTACTGTTCTTAAATTTATCATTGTTTTTTATAACCCTCTTCTGGGACACTAAAATCTTCAAAACCATTTGCATTCTTATTATCTCAAAAGTGTATCACACAACACTCTCTCTTTTAACGTGTAGTCCAAAAGAACCAAATACTTTTCTCAGCATCTTTACTTTTCAACATCATCTCGATCTTCTCTCTGTAGTTCACTGAAATATGAGAGAAGTGAGAGGAGAAGGGAGTAAAGTGTGAAAAAAAAAAAAAAAGAAAAAAAGGCTGAGAACAGAAGGGGGCAAGTATTTGCCCTGCTTATTTCAAAATTCTTTTTTTACTTTCCAAAGTAAAAGACACAGATGAATTTCCAGACTCCAAATGATAGCTGTTCAGTTAAACTGGCTTTGCTCTTGCAACACATGTTATTCTGCTTTCTTTTTTTGTTCTTTGTATGTTATACAGAAAGTTTAAAGTACAGTCAAAGTTCACTTCCTTAAGCCTATTTTACCACTGACTAAACACAGAAGTCCTGGTTTGGCTTCACTTCTTTTTTATCACTACTTAGAGCTGTCTGGTAGACTCTATCTTGAAATTCTCAGTAATCAATGTCAGTTCATACATAAAATAACTTTTCTTTTTCCATGAAGAGAATAGCAGAGATGTACTGTAAGGTTTGGAATCTCTACTGACCAGTGCTTTATTATCTTTTTTGTGCATCAGATATGGATAAAGGAAAATACAAAACTGTATTTTTCTTCCCAGAGAACTTTTGATACATGTATGACTTCTATTCAAATTATCTTTAGATTTGTAATTACTGTGGTTAAACCTAGCTTTTGCAAGTTGCTAAATAACCTTCAGGCCATACATTTTTAAAAGATTGTCAGTTTCTGATTGAATTATTGTCAAACTGCTTCTAGCTATTGTGATATGCTATATAGAGATCCTGGGAATGAAGGCATGTTTTCCTGTGTCTTAACTAGATGCCAGACAGCCTCCTTGTAGATGCTTTTCTATTTGGTCTTGACCCATGTAACACAAGCTCCTCACCAGGGTCTTGCAATTTTTATGCACAAAAACTCTCCAGTCTCTTTTGAGTATTTCAGAGAACATGGGGGAACTGGACACTTAAGGAGGCCAAGTGGCCAGGTTTCTGGATTTGCCTTACTCTTCAGTGAGGAACATGTTATTGGTGGCTTATCTTAATATCATTCTTATCTCAAGCTAGGTTAAGGAAAAATGCAAATAAAAGATGTTATTCAAATCATCTAAAATAGCTGACAGTTACAAAAAAAAAAGAAGAGGGAATCAGTGTTTAATCTTGTTTAATCCTACTTGTACTAAGATTAAATAAAAAATCTATTTATCTTGCAGGTGTGATGTGGACTTCTCTGACATCTGTGGATTTTATTTATCTCCATGCATTGTACCACAGGTTTTATCCCTGAAAGAAAATCTTCTCTTGGTAAAATAGACTTGGTTTTAGAATTAATTTCCATTTTGGAGCCCACCGGTGGGTCTAGAGAGATTTAATCTGTTTTTCCAAAATTAGTTTACTTCTCTTTCATTCTAGTGATAGTCTGACCATCCATCTGAATCAAAACAAGCTTTCTCTCACTTCCTTAGAAATGCAAATGTTTTCTTAGATGAGATGAGTTCTTATATGTGACAGACACATTACCTATTCCTTGAATCAGTGAAGGTATAAAATCTCCCTATCTCTCTCTCTTTGGGTGACTCAGGGTGACTTTTTACATTACACAAATTGCAGCAGAACTCAGGCCCTTGGCTGATAGCAGCAGTGCAACAGTTACTTCCCTCTCTCTTCCTGACATCATATCTAAATCAGACCTGAATTGGCCTGAAGAGAAGCTTTTATTTTGGGTTGGGTAGAGGGGTCCTTTTCCAAACAATCTGCTGGTTGAACTTACTCACCTGATGAACAAATTATTATTAAATCTGATGGAAAGGAGACAACAGTGTCTCTCTGGCAGGGAGTGAAAAAGGGGTGGAATGATTCTTCATGGCAGCAGCCTGCTATTAGTTGGACTATGCACAGCAATTACACCCACAGCACAAATGCTGTCATGTGAGGTACCTTGTTCATGGAATCTTGCATGTCTACATTGATGAATATAGTGGAAACAAATACCTAAATTGTTATATGGTTCATTACTGGTTCTTCACAAAGACACTGACACAAGTGTAATTAGCCTTTCTGACATGATAATGGGCCTGAGAGGATCAAACCCCAGCCCCAACGTCCCTCCTAGGAGAATGTTATAACACATAGTCTTTTTATTCAAATCCCGAAGCTCTTGCAGTTTGCCAGTGAGGATCTCCTCTTTCCTTATCGCTTTTAAGCACTGGGGCAAGCTAGTTTGCAATCAGAAGAGTAATAGGAATAGCTGCTGCAGCAAATAACTCCTTTGAGAAATAGCGCAGTAAAAGGTTATCAATTTGGAGCAAACAGACAAATTGTGCCCTGGGCCTCTGGATGTATCTGCTACTGCATCCAGTACTGCATTGATTCACAAAGTTGAATATTCAGTTTGTTGCTGCAGATCAGTAATCAAGGTGTCTTGGGTAATCTAAACAACTGAATGAGTCATGGTCATCCTCTACTAATTATGGTTATAGATGAACTGCTTTTGATTCACCAATAAGTTTATTAATAAGTCCAAAGTACAACAGTCTCCATGCAGAGACTAGCTTAAGGGTAAATCAGAATAAGGTGACTTACAGGAGAGAGTACATTACCTGGTAGCACCAAACGTATCAATTTTATATTGCCAAGAACTGCTGATAAGAAAATTTTATGGCATGCTGTGATATACAGCTTTAAATTATGGAGTTACCACTCAGACTATATATGCCTTACAAGAGATTTATCTGCACCTTTAAAGGTTTATACAATTAAATATTCCTTTAAAGGTCTATACAAAATCTAGAATATTTTAAAAGATGCACATCTACAAATCATAAAAGCTCATAAATAATTTTAAATGAGAACATGTTAATGTACAAAGAAGCAAAAATTAATAATAAATCATACTATCAGCAGACAAAGCCCAAATTACCATTTTAAGAGTCCTGATTTTGTTTCTGATCACTACTAACTAAGCAGAGATAAATGGAAAGAAAAAAAAAATAAGAAAGAGGGAAACAGGACAGCAGGTCAGCTCTTTTGAATTTGTAGAAGTTAATAAGAGAAATGTGAACTTTCTACTATGCTTTGTATATTAACATGTATGTTCTTTTGGGACTGTAATGTGAGACTGTTAAAATACATGATGCTGCTCCATATGCATTGCTTTTCTAATAATAAACAGTGATGAATGACTGCAAATATCTATTGCAGAAGTGGATGAGAGATGGATATAATGAACACACCAAGGGGGTATATTTTAAAGCCAGTATGTGATTGTAGTATGCAGAAAACCAATTATATAAGTAATGCCCACATCACTCATGTTCTGTTTTGCAGATCAGCACACATTTTAAAGTTCCCAGTAATGAGAACTTCGCTGATTGTTACCCAGGGAGGGGATTTGAAGCAGCCTTTTTAAAAAAAACAAAAGACCAACCAACATATTTTTATAGCTTTATTTCCTGCATTAGAAACTTACAGCCTTTATGAAATTATGGAGGAGTACAGTGCAAAAAGCACACTTCTTAGCAATATACTAATTCCTTGCAAGGGAGACCATCTGTAGCAGGAGATTAATCTTCAAATTCAGTCTCTCTCAGCTTAACTCTGAAGAGGCTAATACAGACAGTGAGTACTAAATGGAAGGAGGGAGTCAGAGTTTGACTACCATACATAATTCACTAGTTAATAGCAATCATGGTTTATACTAACCTCTTTTCCTTTGCTCTGAAGCCAGCTAGAAAAGCTAGTAAAGCCTCGCTTTAGCTGCAGAGCAGCCCACAGCCCACCTGGCCATGGCCTGGCAAGCTCCTCTCTTGCCTCATCTTCCTTGTCTAAATGGTGCTCTGCCTGTCTCCAAACACCTGCTTTTTTTGACCCAGTATACAAAATAAATATTTTACCAAATGCCATCAAAAAAATTATGTAACTTCAGAATTGTCTGGTAATTCAAAAAAAACATATTTCACATACACAGTATGTATTCCGAATGACTTACTGAGTTTGTGCCCTCTCGAGTGGTATTAATTCTGTTATTGATGTGACTCTGCAACCACATTCCTTGTGCTAATGTCCAAGAAAACGTACCTGAAAGTGACCAGTTTTCTGCAAGGTTAGTGTGTTAAAATGCCTCAGGAAAAGGGCTGAGTAGTTGAAAGGGAGGTGGCAGGGCTGCACACAAGCAGGGAAGGAGGAGGAAAGGTAGGTAGCCCAAAGCTGAGCTTAGGCTGCAGGTGAGCCCCAGGCTTCAATGTCACATTTCTGCACGGAGAGTACACAGGTAGGACAATAGCATTTTACATTTTCTATGGCTGTGTTGAAAATGAACTTAAGACTTAGATGGCTAAAGAGGCTTAGATGGCTAATGAACTGATATGTCTCATAGCTGCTAATATTCTTGAGGGTTTCCCCTCCCCCTTACAACACCCAAATGTGCTTTCCAGTATCCATCTGGATAAGAAGAGTTTAAAGGAGTATCCAGGAAATTATGGGCCCATTAGTCTTACTTCAAACCCTGGGAAAGTTATGGAACAAATCCTACTACAGGCTGTCACAAGTCAAATGAAGCACGTGATTGGGAAAAGCCAGCACAGATTCACCAAAGGCAAATCATGCTTGACAAACCTGATTGCCTTCTACAACAAAGTAACCCACTTGGTTGATGTGGGGCAAGTGGTGGACATTGTCTACCTGGATTTCTCCAAGGCTTTTGATACGGTTCCCCACAGCCTCCTCCTAGAGAAACTGATGTGTTACGGTCTAGACAAGTGGTCTGTGAGGTGGGTTTGGAACTTGCTGACAGGCTGTACCCAGAGGGTGGTGGTAAATAGCTCTTTTTCAAACTGGCAACCTGTCACAAGTGGGATCTCCCAGGGATGGATATTGGGCCCAACGCTGTTTAATATCTTCATAAGTGATCTGGGTGATGGGATCAAGTGTACCCTGATGAAGTTTGCTGACAGTACCAAACTGAGTGGGGAAGTGGACAATTCAGAAGGGAGAGTCACCCTGTTCCTGCATAGGGTAGAACAGTGGGCTAACAAGAACCTCATGAAGCTCAACAAGGACAAGTGTAAGGTCTTGCACCTAAGAAAATATAATCCAGGAGTGGAAGTCATATTTGAATCCATATACATAGAACCTGCATTCAGAATGAAGATCATATCTTCTCTCTCCTAATACCTGCTTACTTGCTGTGGTAAATAAATCAAATATTCCACCAGACACCATTAAATAAAAGACTGATGTAACTGCAGAATTGTGTGCAAACTCAAAAAATACTTATTTCACACCCATTTCATGTATACCAAATGGTTTAAAGAAAGTCAGCTGTAGCCATAACAACACAGAAACAATGCACAAATAATTTTCTGGTTTGAATGAAATTATGAAAAAATAATTAAATAGCACTATCCAAAAGACTACTTATGAACAGCACATTTAAATAATCTGTAAAAAAAACCCAAGAAAATTAATTCTCTATAAAATTAATTTCATTCTACAGGAAGAAAATTGAATAAAGCCTATTTATCTACAGCTCTTTGTCCTGAAAACCATGTATCCACAAATACAGTACCATCAGCTTCTTGACGCATCCATACCATAATGGTGTGGGTTAAGAGAAAGCATATTCTGTGCTCAGTCTATCACTGTATGTAGCAGTTTGCTCACCACATGTGTTGAACAGAATGTAGAAAATCCACATTCTTCCTAAATCTCTCCCAGCATTTGGAGTTTTTTTCTCCGCTTAGATTTTTCACCAAATTTTGATGAACATCAACGTTGAATATTTTTTCAAATTTCTCTGGATTTGGCTAATGAGTTCTGCTGTTATTAGGATCGAAGAGAAAGAATGTCCTCACAGACAAATGACAACATTGCATAAACCTTATCTACTGTTGAAATTCTCTAAAGAATGCTCTCAAGACTTAACATTCATTTTGTCTTTCTACATATTATCATATGTATTTTACATTCCTGTCACACCTTTCCACCCTATAATGAAGTTTATTTGTGGTTCCCACCCTTCAATTACATTTGGGAAGAGAAACATGAGACTGCTTTTCTTCTCACGAGAGAGAAAACAAAGAGAAGAAAACAAACACCCTTTATCTGCACTAAGCCTGTTTATCATAAACAGGAACGCACTGAGGTAACAGAGAAACAAAATTACTCTGGTGAGTGAATGATTTAAGTGATATATTCAGAGAAGCAAAATGTGGAGGACTTCAAGACCCCAAGCAGTGGGTCTGCAGCCAAACACTGTAAGAATCAGCAGCAGGCCTACACTGAATTGGCCACTTTTACTCCTCTCCTCTCTATTTTCCCAAACCTGTTCCTCCCTATCCACTTTGATCCCTCCCTTTCCCCACCTTTAGCCCTACCCCTAGACATCATAGAGGTTTCATTATTTCCACAATGCCCTTAAAACTTCCCATAACAAGATTTATACAATCCTACAAACCTCTCAAATATCCTGTAGCAAGTTTTCTCTTACTCATGAGACCCATGATGATCTTGTTTCCTCCCTTTTATCAGACATGAAGCTTTGTTTGAAGCTCTCTAAAATGATGCTCCGCGGATCCTTTCAGTGTCCTACAAGATCTTGGTCTTTGGTATTGTTTCTGTTACATGCTAATCACTTATGTTTCTGTATGTGGGTGTTTAACTTACTACTTCTCCTGATTCTTATTACTGGTTTTTAAGTTGAATTGCTATTAACCAGATATCACAATCCAGATGTCCTTACATTTCAGGTGTCCACATACCTTCTACCATCCACATATCCTTATAATACAAAGTTTTCAAAGAGATAAACACCTTAATTAAAGGATTATGGCAACTGACATTTAGTAGCCTCAAAACAACAGTCTGACTGTGCAGGATTGTAACTTTTCTTTCTGGATTACTTTCAAATTTACAATGAGCTACCCTTCAAAATCATGGTATATATTGAAATATGGGAGAAATACACTCTGTTCTAGCCTTTTCTTGACAATTAAAATGTTTTGTTACTGATGCACTGAGTCCTGTGTTCAGCACACCAATGAATATTATCTATCTTTCCTTGCTTTCACCCCTCTATTATTGTATTGGTTTATTAACAGCAGAGTAACAATTTTTTTTTATTTTTCCTTTAGCTGTGAAGTGCATGGTATAGTGGAGTATCTGGTCCATGACTGCTACTGCTATATAATATATATATATAAAAATAACAATATATATAAAAAATAACAAAATATATCTATAATAACTATATATATAAAATAACAAAACCCACAGTAATAAATAACATGCCTATAGAGAATAGCTGAATTTCCCTCTGCAGCCTTTGCCTTTGGCTGTTGATACCTTTCTAGTAATCCGCTGCCCTAATCCATTGCATCGCTTCAATTTCCTGTATTAGGGCCTCTCAAGGTAGAGACCCTATTTTCTCTATCTGATGTAGGAGGGTTAATCTCCACTAGGCAACTACGAAACAAATAATAAACCTCAACAATTATGAAAATGTCACTTTCCTTTTTCTGGCAGGACCATATGTCACATGTTAGAAAAATGTCAGGGTTTCCACAGGCTACAGTGTTGTTATTGATGTTGTTTGTATTGTACAGTAAAGCACATAGATTCAGAGTTTAATGATTTTACGTTTTCTAGCAGAATGCAAAAAATGTTATCCCGAACAGTGATGTAAAAGAAAAACCAAACCTGAGTTTTCAATATGACACAGAATTTCATCATCAGTACAAAAAGTTCATAGCGTAATAAAAAAAACCCAACAGAACCAGAATACCTGATTCCAGGTTCTCTAAGGCAAACTCCTTACTTCTCTTTCTTAGATTAAAGTTGAGTCATTCTGAACAACAAGCGAAGCCTGAGGTGTACGGATGTCTCCAGCTCTTCTAGTGATATGCCCTTGAGGAGTTATGCCTCATCATTCCTCACTAGACAAAATCTTTGAGGGTTTTCAAGGATAGCTCCAAAGAGACCTTGTTGCAATATTCGAGCCCAAAGGTACAGAGCACCATAGGCAGATTTGTGTCCATTATAATCTTTGAATATTTCAGAAATTAAATTTGCTATATAAAGGTGATTTTTGAACTATTTCAATATAAGGCATTAATACTCTACACTTTGATGTTATTGAATTTTACCAGAGATGTCATCTTTAAGTGAAACAAGGGGAAAATTGCCCGTAATTTTTAATAGAATTTGATGCAGAGAGAATATCTTAAATTTTTGTAGCAATTGTAGAATTGGAAAAGACAAAAAGCAATCAAAATCAAGAGGAAAAATGGGAAGAATAATAGACAAGGAAACCTATTTCATGCTGTTACAAGGCATACGTAATTCTGAAAAGGAAACCTATTCAGAAGGTGATCTAATCCGCAGGATGTACTCTCTGAAGTGATTTTGGAGTTATTTATTCCATGGCACTAGATTACAAATTCAGTGAAAGGAGTTTACAAAAAGTTATGTATCATCAATTATTTATACAGTCAGATGTATTTTCATTGTTTAATTACAATAAAACCTTTTTATTTCTTTCTAACTTTCTTTAAATTTCTTTAAATAATTTAGATCTTTGGGTGTTCATAGATGGGGGATGTTTATTCTGGGGACTGTGATGCCTTACAACTAAACCCACCTAAAATTATTTTTCTTTAAGCATTTATGAGATTTTTAAGGAAAACAAACAAACAAATAAACCCCCTTTGTTCCCAGGTACAGTTGAATATGTCCAAATTAAAGAAATCCCAATAAAATAAAGTAAAATGATAATTCACAAAAAACAAGTAACATAATCTATTATTCACTATTTACTTAGTTTTTACAGAACTAAAAATTAGAACAAAATTAAGTACTTAAAAATTAATAAAATAATACAGGAATTAATGAGATGTTAGAATTTGAAAGTGAAAAAAATATTTCTTAAAGTATTGAAAATTAGTTTTTAGATAATTTAAAATATTTTCACCTTTTTTTTTGGTAGATCTGGCACCAATCCTTTCTACTGAAGTAAAAATGATCCTGAATATTCCACTTAGACACTATGCTATGTAGAGAAATAATTATGCAATTGAAATTATTCATCTAAACCATATTATTTCACTTGTCCTCTTTTTCAACACAGCAGCCCACTCAGATGAAAGTGATGCAAACACCTGTTTACATCATCTAACTATCATCAGGTTGTGTTCAAATGTTATACCTATAGAATCTCTCCAGGATATACTTGTTAAGTTGAATTTTGACATGCCCAGTTTAAGAAAATGTTTAGGAAAAGAATATGAAGTAGAACAATTTTGTGATTTCAGCTGGTACAGTGCTGTGGTTTGGATTCAGTGTGAGAATAATGTTGATAACACACTGATATTTTAGTAGTTGCTCAGTAGTGCTTATCCTAAATTAAGGATTTTTCAGTTTCCCATGCTCTGCCAGCAAGGACGTGCTGGGAGGGAGCATAGCCAGGACAGGTGTCCCAAACTAGCCAAAGGGATATACCATACCACAGGACATCATGCTCACTATATAAACTGTGGGGAGTTGTCTGGGGGGAGCCACTCGCAGCTCAAGGACTGGCTGGGCATCGGTCAGTGGATGGTGAGCAATTGCATTGTGCATCTTTTGTCTTTTCTTGGCTCTTATTTCTCTCTTTGGTACCTTCCTTTTCATTATTATTATAATTATATATGTTATTATTATATTTGTTATATATTTTATTTTATTTTGATTATTAAAATGTTCTTATCTCAACCCACAAGTTTTACTTTTTTTCCTGATTCACCTCGCCATCCCAGTGAGGGAGGAGGGTGAGTGAGCAGCTGCGTGGCTCTTAGCTGCCGGCTGGGGTTAAACCATGACAAACAACAAAAAAGGACAAACCACCAAACCCATCAATGATAGATTTCAGATACATGTGAAAATGTGTGAGAGAGAAAGTTATTTCCGGCTACTTTACCACAAGGAAAACGTAACTCAGAGACAGTTGTAACTGAACTTGTTTTCCCATTTCTTTATTTTATAGTGCATTAAGAGTTAACACTGATTTACCATATGATTATGAATATGTTCAGGGATTTATACTCCACACAAAACCTTCTGTCTTCCATTACATAAGGTAAGGCATCAATTACAAGTAAAGAAGACATTCAGGAGAATAACCAACTTAGCTTTTTCAGGTCTCTGAGGATTTTAATTTTTTTTCTCCCTGAATAGTTTGCAAACTCAAAGAATGTTGAGGTACTGTGAAAAATCAATGTAACACAGTCTCTTCGTGTGAACTCTCTATCTGGTATTGGAAAAAACCAACTCTCTTAAGATACTCATTGCAAAAGATTCACTGGGTAATTCTACAGTTTTAAGCAGTTTGGCTAACCATCAAATACTTAACCAACTGCAACTCTGAACCTAGATAAAATCCACCTTTCTGAGATTTCTGCAGTGTTCAAAATACACCCCAACACAAATTAAATGTAGCATTGTATTGAAATTTTTATTAATGGGTGTTAGCTCTGGCTAAGACTTAAGATTGCTTTTACAGTTTTTGGAAGTATTACGAAATATTTTCATTTATACGGATTATTATTTTGTAAAAATAATTGTCACAAAGTGACAAACCTGCTATTTGCCTTTTCTCATAATTTTCATATTTCCCTGCCATAACTGGCTGCATGTTTTTCCTCACCTGCTAAATTATCAAGTGACAGCCTTGCTCAGAGCCCTTTTGAAATTAAAAATAATCAGTTGAACTTGATTAGGGGTCTAAACAGCATTATAACAACTATTTCTGAAATTAAACTGCAGTTTCATTTCAAAAGTAATCAGACTTTTGGTCTGGATTAAGGAATGGCACTGTTCTTATAAATTTGATTTTATAAATTAAGAAATCATTAAGGAATTGTTAAATGAAACCCTGCATCATAAGTGGCAAAAAATCATTTCAGTTTCTAGTCATAATCTGTTTAAAATCCTAAGAGCAAAAAGCACTTTGTGATTTATATTTTCTTGCATTTTAACATCACTGAGGAACATTCCACTGCCACAAACTTCATTTTAGATATGTTCTGTTTCTCATCTTTCAGATGTTTCCAGGGGAAAACTAATTTAATTGCATGAAGGATGGGCATGTTTAATGATTATTATTACTGAATTTATCCTTCTGAAGTACTTTAGATTTCATGAGCTTTTTTTAAAGGACTAGAGAAAGTTGCTACTGAATCAGACACATAGGTCAACAAGTTTTTGTGACTATAACCAGAAAATAGTAAAGGTTAAAGAAATTCCAGAGTAGATCTGCTGAACTTACCTAGGTTCTTATAGGATGATTATCCAGTGGTATCTGACTATTTAAAAGTATATGAAGCTCTGCAGTGTGTCTTTGGAAATATTAGTTAATCTATATCAGCAATAGAGCTAGACAAAATGCTGAAATACTTAGCAAAATGTTCAAGCAAAATAACTTTTTTTAAATTTTTTGAGAATATTTTTTAGCTGAAAAGGTATTTTTCATTAAAAACATAATCTGTTACAAACAGTTGACAACATATTGATCATTTTCACAAGCAGGTGATTATTCTATGTTCTTGTACAACTGCCACAGAGATATTTTTCTGTAGTTCTTTGCAAGTTCTTCACAGAAACAGTTATAGTTGCTTCCTACAAAAGGAAAGAGAAGCTAGAATTTAAACAAAGAAGCAGTCATGGATTGGCACAGACTTTTTTTTCATTTCATTGAGGAATATTATCAGACCAGGCAAGGCAATAGGCAAATTATATAGCCATGAACTTCAAGTTAGGAAAGACTGGCAAGGATAAAAACCAATAATTAAATCTTGAGACTGGCCAGATCTCAAAACACTCTTTTTCTCAGCTTATTTCTTTGGGCATTCTCACCAATGCATAGCTGGTAAATTCCTGCTAATGTTGACTCTACTACTCGGGTGAGAAAACCATAAATTAAAGTGAAATGTTTCTATGAGCATCATAGGTCAGATGTGTTGAGATCACTCTCATCACTTTTGCTGAGATGCAATAGATAACTTAGTCTCTACACATACCCGGTTTTATCTAACAAATTTTCTGCTAGCACACTGAAGATGATCTTTATCTCCCCTATTCTTTATACAGGTTTATAATGTATTTGGTCCATTACTATTTATGAATATACTCATCAGTAATTGTTCTGTAGACCTTCTGAACTAAACTTCCAGTTTGTTGACTGGAATTTGCAGTGTTAATCTTGTGTTATTCTTTTCAGTCCGACATTTCTGTGATTTAAGTCTTCCTGGTTTAAAATCAGATACTATCCTCATACTTAAAGGTGAAGTAGCACAGGCTGGCCTAAACCCATCAGAACAAATAAAGGAGAAGTGATAGGTAATGCTGAAGTGTAAAGAGAATGTTGTTGACAACAAAATAATAGCATTTTGTGATGGTATTTCAGCTTGTGCCTTGCTCATACCAAACTCATCACAAGTTTGAAGCTAGAAAACCAACAAAATGGCCTTTAGCTTCCTTCTGTTTTCCAGCCATTCTACAAACACAGGCAGTGCACAAACATCACCATATCTTGAAATCATTACCACCTCTTCAGCTAATATCCAGTTTATGTCGAAATGATAGAATAAACTAATACTCTGCAGGAAAAAAACCAACCAACCAAACAAACAAAAACTTGATAAAAAAACCAACACACTATTATGGGATATTTTTTCTCTCTTTTTCCACTTTAATACAAGGTTATGACACTAAAGTGCTTCATAAGCCTTTCATCTCTGCATAAATGGGTGCCTAAATATCTTTTCAGATTTTTCCCTAAATACCCCATATCTAACTTCAGGGATCCTTTGATGTTTGACAATCCAAGTGTTGTCTATGTTCAAAGAGCTAAACTCAGCTTCCATTTCCTGGATTTCCTGTGAACATCTAGGTCAACGAAAAGATTTGAAGTGGCATCCCCAGTGCTGTGAGACTCTACTAATGCGGTCTTCCTTACCTGCATTCAGTAAAACTATTTAATTATCAGGTCTGCCAGAATAGTTGAACACACTTGAAATACTTGCCTCCTAAAAAGATGCACAGCAACCAGATCATTAGCCCTTTGCTACTTTCTCATTAACTCTCCTCAAAATGCTGCAAAAGTATAAGCTTCCAGAACAGATTATACTTCAAACTAAAGTTGGTATTGAGAGGCAGAAGGACATGTTTCTCTACATTCTGGCTCTAAAGTTAGCCAGGACAAGCTCAGCCTTCTGGTGCAGATCACCCATGTAGCAGCATACTGTGCAGCGAAGGGTTTCAGCCTCAGCATGAATGATCTCCACACTAATTTCGTCAGCTTTAAGGATACAAGTTATAAAAGCAATCCTGTCATTAACTGTAAAACCAGGTTTGATGTGTAGGCCTGTATTTTAACAATGATTTATAAGAAGCTCAGCAGAGGACATTTTGCTTGTTATTGCCTATGAAACCATTGTGCCAGTTCTTACTTGCTTTACTTTTTACATCTGAAATCTACATTGATAAGATTGTTTACAATGTACTAATATCTCCAGGTGCGTTTGGAGTTTTCCAAGAAATAAGTAGGATGCTTGCATTTAATCAGTAACTATTTACCTCAAAGATGCAGTACCTATCCTGAAATAGAGATTTTAATACATCTAACATCGGCAGAAAAAAACCTCCACCCTTTTGAGAGTAAGAAGGACAGACTGCCTCAGTTTAATATAATTTTTTTCAGCCATGGGAACTGAAAGAATGACTTGAAAATCCTATTATCTAGCAATATGCCATTAACTTGGTAGAATAAATCCAAGTTCTCCCTTGTTCTTTTAATATTGTTTCCTGAAGAATTAATTTAAGTATTTCACTTTTTCATGTAAGGAATTAACATATATGATAAAGGATCAGGGCCAGCAGCTGAGAACTGTGGTATTTATGTAAGTCTCTGGGGTCTCAAGAATCATACTTATCACTCCTGGAGATACATCTTTGTTGCCAAGAAATCCTCTGAAAAATCTGCCTGAGGAAAATTAGTGTTTTAAAACAACCTGAATTAAATATTTGAGCAGTTACAGAGAACGAAAAAAATATTTGAAGAAATTACTTTTTCACAAGTGTACAACATTAAACACAGTGCTCTTGAAACACTCTTTTTTTCTTTAAGAAAGCCTCCCATTCAGTGATTACCTAGCTTGGGAAACTGTAATTTCCTATATTTATTTCATTGCCATTGGTGCACTGACTGTCACTTTGGCATTAGCAGTGTTACATGCTCGTTTAAAGGGTCACCATTACCAATTCCAGTCCAGGCTAGATAGACTGACATGACAGTAACAGAATGGAAAGGTTACTTCTTAAACATATTAGCTATGACACACAGCACTATCTAACTCAAATGAAATTTGACAGTTTTTGGTGTGCAATTCCTTCAGTTTTAAAAATGGACTAATGATCTAATTAATTCATACTGCTGACAAACATCATAAACACCATAGTTTCAAGAATGAGTGCTGTCTAATGATTTTATATCCTAACACTTCCATAAATGTTTTAAGAAATACCTTAAGAAAAAAATCAAAAAATGGTCAGTGAATTTTAAACCGGTGACCTGCAAGCACGGTAGTTTAGGTGTGCTACCGTATGAACTGCTTCTCTTTTGGAAAACGTCCCATTGAATGCTTTCTACTAACTCTGGAAATGATTTGTCAAATGATGCTACTGCAGATGTTTCCATTTGAAAGGAACTTGGGAAAGAAGTAAAGGAAGAGGTACATCTCCTCCCAAACTGCTTGTCAGTCTTCTTCAAGAGCAGATCCAGAAATTAAAATTTATCCCCTTTGGCAGCAGAGGCTGAAACATTTTTAAAGAAGGCTTTCCATGAAAAAATATTCCATAGAGTCACAGCACTGGTGACAGAATAATGATACACCCACTCAGAAAGCTTCATGTAAAATTTTAACCTTTCATATTCTATTTTCACAGGAAGATGACATAAATATGTTACAATCTTTTTAGCAGGACCTTTGTAGTGCCTTGTTTATGTAGCACTCAGCAGTAAGCAGAGTGGGAGCATTGTCATTACTTTGCAGATTACTAATTTGATTTCTGCAGATTCTCCTGTGACACTCCCCAGTCATCTACACCTATGAAGTCATGTATGATGACACTATGCTGACTTCTGTTCTTTTCAGAACCTTATAAATGGATTATTATTTCTGAATTGGGAACCTGAGTACCGGGTACTATTTGTACGAATAACATTAAGATGTAATGGCAACATATAGACATACCCAGGCTGGCAAAAATATAGAAAAAATCAACTGACAGGAATCAGGAAATAAAATATTTCCACCTAATGAAAAGGAAATTTTTACTTGTACATTTTTGCAATAAATTTTCCAAAATTTGTATCTTGATCAGGGTTAAATATCATGTTAGTTACCAAGATACCAGAGAATAATGTTGCTCTTAGCTAGGGGCAAAACTACATTTCCAGTTACGACTGACTAAGACAAAATTGATTAAGAGAAAATCCTAGGAGGGAGCCATGTAAAGGCATTTCAGACAGCAGAAGTTATCTATGGAGAGAATCTGTATAGTTTCTGTTCAGGCATAAAAATTTCATTAAAATAATTGTGATATCAGAGAGACCACAAAAATTTGAAAGATTTAAAATAATTTAATTTGGTTCCTAGAAGCTAAATGAAAATCTCACCTTTTTAGATTATGAAGAAATATTTGCCACAGCAGTTATAAAGTCAGGAGACTAACAAACAAAAATAATCATGATGCACAGTTTTAAATCAGCAGTTTTAAAAGATTCTGCCAAGGAGCAATCTGGTCTTCCGATGTCCTGTTTCAAGCCTTGAAACACTAAGAAGTCCAGGGCCATGGAACAAAGTTGATGCTGTGGCAATAAAAATTTTTATCTGGATTAATCAAGTAATTACCAATCTATCAGCTGCATGCCTGTCTGTTGAAAAATAACAGGTAAGACTCAATTAATAAAGAAGGACAAGGCCATGTTAACTGGCATGAATTATACAAAAGAGCTGATAGTATTCTTAATAATTAAAGGAAGGCAATTAATCCAAATCAGAAAGTAGATCTTACCTTAGGTTTTAGATATCTTGGAAGGATCTTTCTTTTTTTTATGCAGTTATAAATTTGGCTGGTAAAAGCAATGGTGCTGATACAGTATGCTTAGGTTTTAAAAAGGCATTTATTTTGATACCACAACTATTCAAATTAAATTGTTCTAATTTCTTATTAAAAATGTAAAGTATCCTGAATACTGAAATCAGTGAAACACTGATTAGTTGATAATGTGAGTGAAAACAAGAACTGTCTATTAGTAGGATGGTTTTCTACTGGGGTCCCAGATACCTAGTCGTGCCTAATAACTGTTTCCCATAATCTAAAAATGACCTTAAAAAACCTCTAGTCCTAACGAGTAAGATTTGTAAATCACACAACAATCATAGCAATAATGCTGGATTATTTGATGAGTCAGAAAAAAAAAGCAACAACCCCCTGCCACGTAGTTTGTTTTTCAATGTCAGTAGAGGCAAAATAGTGGTGCTAAGTACCAAGAACATGGGCCATATTTCTAGGATGAAAAATTTTGAATAACTTCAAAATCAAATCACTGCAAGTCAATGTCACAGGCAAAATAACAAAAAAAAAAAGCTCTGATGGGTAAAATAATAAATACTGTGTATATACATCAGCTGTCTTACACAGCTCCTACACGAACACTGTTTATAATTCACAGAGGATGTCAAGGAACTGGAGAGGGTTCAAAGAAGAGCTATTATTGATTTAAAAGTGTGGAAGTTATGCCTTCTAGTGAAAAATTCAAGTCCTATACTAATGGAAACGTTAAAGGTGGCCTGTCCAGGAGTAAAATATATTTAAAATACAAAAATAGACAATGAAGCATTTTATATTTTAACAGCATGACGTCACAAAATCAAAGGCTGAAAATTAAAGCTAGAAATTTTTAGGCTGAAATAAGTACACATTTAATACTCTAACAGATTAAGCACTGGATCAACTTTATCACAAGCTTTTGCAGTGTCTTTTGTCAACAAATGTGTTTTGTTTTAAAATTTGATTATTTTGTCCTCAAATAGCTGCTATAGTTATAGAGATTTTATAAAGTCTACTGCCTGATTTAGAGAGATCAGACTAGATAATTGCATTACTTCTTGGATGTTACTTAAGAATACTACCTCACTCTGTTACTTAAACGTAGTTCTCATTGATCATTTCACTAAAACAGTAAAAGGTGCACACATTGAAAGAATAGGATAGTCTCCCTGATGATATTCTACAGTGTGGAATACAGATATTTAGGGGGTAAACATCACAGTTTATCTGCAATTACCATTAATGTTGTTTTCAGTTTGCTTTCTTATCAAAATTACATCTGTTCTTACAGCCTCCTTTATTGGAATGAGAGAAAGAAAAAAATCTTACAAATTCTGCTTAACTGTAATAAATTCTAGTAAGGAAACTCCACAACTGACTGGTCTGAGGTTTTGCTAAGACTGATGATTGATAGACATCAGGAAGAAGTGCAACTTTAAGAAATTTCAAGCATCATTTAACAGCTGTTTTCCAATTTTGACTCTTTACAGATACAACTTAAAAAAACTGTACACACATATGTTGGAATGTATTCTGTATTTTTCTTAAATATAATGAATTCTTGAAAGCATCACACATGAGAAATTACTGAGATGCAAAAAATTTACATGTTTGGAAACGTTGCATATAGCCAGTGTCTTCCATTCATTCAGTGTACAGGCAGCATTAAGGTTTGTCTGAAATCTTGCTGTTCCAGGAAGACATACTTGAATCAGACATATTTTTAAGGACCTGGTCCATGATATGTACCGGTCATCTCCAAAAATCTCTAACATGGAAACAAAACCTCACAGGTTCCTACTTACAGTGTTTGAATTGTCAGAGTTTCTTAAAGGAGACATTAAATTGGCACTTACACTAATAAATTATTACTATAATTGTTTGGAACTCAAGATTGGTTTTGAGTATGTCTTATAAGAGAGCTACAGAAACCTTCTCAGCAGGCTGAAACTTGACCTGATTTCTACTTTCATAAACCTTTAAGGGCCAATATATTTTGCTGATACCATCCCCTGAACCACACTCATTAAAATTCTTTGTATCCATTCATATCTGCACTGCAGGATCATCTCTGGAAAGCTATATTTTCATCTTCACAAAATAGATAAAGTTATTCATAAAGCTGTAAATTAATTACTTCGCAATTATCCATATTTATATTACATTTTCACTTAGCCAGTTGAGATCATTGGCCCAGTGACATGAATGCACATATTTCTGCATGAAAAAAACCCTAACATGCTAGTGAACTGTGTTGGAATATAGTGCTTCACGTCCTCATGTTAGATGAGAAGAATTCAAGGCCAGTGACACTGTTTTGGAATTATGGATGTTGATAATTTAGACTGGAAAAAAAGGATGTTCTTTCATATCACATTTGAAAATTCTGAGGTAGGCTGAAGTTATGAATTATAAGCACTTTAACATTTATTGTACTCTATCTAATTATTATTAACTACAACTATTTAAAATCTGAACATTTTTATATGTTTTCCTTTACAACTAAACTCTGAAGTTCTAATTCAGGAAAAAATACTTCTATGACTTCTTTTTCCCCTTAAAACCAGACTTATTCATTACATAAATCTGAAAATTATTAATTTTTATTATTTGATCTGTGAAAAATTAATATTTAACCCTCAAAATAAATTATTTTTTTTTCTTTGAAGGTAAATGTTAGCAAGTACTAAGGAGTAGCATGATCATTAGGTAACATTGGTCAAGCCACCATCATCTTAGAACCAGTTTTGCTTATTCTGTAGTATATTACAGTTTAAATGAAGTTTAATATCAATGCCAATTCAGTTTATATAAAACATTTGACTTCTATTGTCTTATAGTAGTGATGGTAGTCCAAGGCAATCAATATAGGGCTCTTTGGCTCTGCATCCCAAGAAATGAACCTCAAATATGTAGTCTTCCAAAGCACACTAAATATCTCTGTCAGAGCTATCCTTTATAACTGAGATAACTATCAATTTCTCAACTATTTCAGGCCAATCCTAATGAAGTACCAGTGCAATCCCCTCTCTCTCTATCTCTGAATTCATCAAAATTAAAAAAAAAAAGAATGATGTAAGGGTTTTACATCATGTCTTTGAAGTATAACTACTTTTCTGTTTATTTGATATTGTGGAATAACCTTCACCTTCACCAGCTCTCCCACTTTTGTTGACTGAATTCTGCTAACCTTATGTGGCACATGAAAGATGATGTAAATTAAATTTGACATCTCTATTGACTGAGTCATTGAAAGACAAAAAGCAAGCACCACTGATTTCCTAAATGCTATTTTTGTATGGAAAAATATCCACTCTTACTTTTCTAACAAATAAAATTCTATTCAGAAGAAATTATTTCCTCTTATGATAACTGAAACTATAAGTGGCTCATGTGCCACTTACTATTAAAGTGGCTGACTACTTTGAATAAACACTTCTTTGTTGCAGTTTCTCATAGTGTTTGACCATTCATGCCACAATTTTACATGTTTGTGATATTCCTGTGTAATTTTGTTGTTTTTCTGAAGTTTATCCTAAATATTTTATGAGGCATCATTGCTGAAATTTAAAGAAAGACTGTTCTGCTTGTGCTAAAACACAAGCTGTTACAATCATAAAAACTGGAAATACTAGCACATCTGTCTCACGTATCTGGGACTTCAGTTTCGAGAAGTGTGTTGTCCAGATGCCGTAAACGCTCTTTCCTCATTCTTCTGAAAACATCTATAAACTTTACCTTTTATAAATCTCTGCATTGTCAATCCACACATGGTTAGATCTGTCAGGTCTCAACAGCTAAATGCTCTGGAGACTCAGCATGTTTCACTTAACACAGCCTATATCCACTAATAATATTGAATCTTGTCTTTGTGCAGAAAGCAAGATTTTTTTTTCTCCAAACGCTTCTTCCAGGGCTAAGGACCATAATGGAACTTGACACAAAACAAATAAGAAAGACCACTGTATTTTTCTATAGTCAACAAGAAAGGAAAGAAGAAACAACTTTCTGAAATATGGAAAGAACAGGAAAAAGAGAAAAAAAAAAACAAAAAACCAAAAAAAACCCCAAAAAACACCAACCAAACCAAAGGATAGAGAAAAGTAGCAGAAAGAGGTAAAAGAAAACATTTCTCGTGGCCTGTCAAAACCTCCTGAAAACCAGAGTGAACCACAAAGCTTCTCTAGAGGTAAGCACAAAACAAATGACTGCTTTCCAGTGTCTATCACTTACATGCATCCTTTGGTAAAGTACTTTTGAAAATCCCAGTCTGAAGATGAACAGGAAATTAAGAGATAACAGGAAATTACTGTAAAAAAAAAAAAAAAATCTCCCACTAATTAAAAACAACACCCTCCATCCTCCTCCAGTCCCTGTCCCCCTCCAATCAAACAAAAATGCATCACAAGTATGGCAGGCTGTAAAGAAAAAACTGAAAAGGTAGAATGTGCCAGACTATATGTAACCTGAAATCACCCTGGCATATGTAGCCATTCTGATACAGTTTTTAGTTACATGATCACATACATTTTCCCAGAGGATCCCTACCTCATTTAGGTACCACGTACTGGAAATAGACAGGATTATATGTTTCAGATAGTCGAAGTTCAATTTGCAGGGGTCGTAAGTGTTGACAGTCGAAACTGAAATCAGTGGGAGCTCTGTTCTGAATTAAAGTTCTGTGAAAGTGTTAAAAAAAATGGAAAAAAAAAAGTCAGCCTCTTAGCTTCTGGGGTGAGGCACAGAAACTGGTTGGCACTTTTGGAGATGCTGCCTATATTTGTGACCAAGTTCCCGAGTGAAGGGGGGTTAATATAACATCATCTCAGAAAACTACTGTAAGGATAAATCTGCTGACAGACTGGAAGAGTGAAAATATTCTGAAGGAGGACTCCAGAGTCAAGCTCTTATGAAAACTAGAAATTCTTTGTTTTCTAAAGATTTGTTTGGTATAGAACAGACAGGACTAGATGGGACTCATATTGAACATTTAGGACTAGATAAGACTCCACAAATAATGAATATAAATAATAATTTCTTTAAGAAAAACACTAAATGCCGTGTTTCAGCATTACACAGATATGACTACAGTCAACATTCCTGGACACAGATGTAAGCAATTTCATTAGCTGCCTTCTGTTTATATGATACATAGTCATTATCCTTTTAGAGCTAAGAATATGTCTATCACATCTCCATAGATATAATGTTGACTGTTCAGGTACTAGAGGACACTACCATAGAACCACAGAATCATACAATGGTTTGGGTTGGAAGGTACCAACTTGGGCAGGGACACCTTTCACAGACCATGTTGCTCAAAGACCCATCCAACCCACCCTTGAACACTGCCAGGGAGGGGGCATCCACAACTTCTCTGGGCAACCTGTTCCACAGTCTCATCATAGTAAAGAATTTCTTCCTTATGTCCAATCTAAATCTACCCTCTTTCAGTTTAAAACTGTTGCCCCTTGTCCTGTTACTACAGACCCTGGTAAAAAGTCTCCATCTTTCTGATAAGCCCCCTTTAAGTACTGGAAGACCGCAGTAAGGTCTCCGCAGAGCCTTCTCTTCTGCAGGCTGAACTTCCCCAACTCTCTCAGACTTTCTTCATAGGAGAGGTGCTCCATCCCTCTGATCATTTTCATGACCCTCCTCTGGACCTGCTCTAACATGTCCATGTCCTTCTTGTACTGGGGACCTCAGAACAGGATGCAGTACCCCATGTGGGGCCTCACAAGGATGAAGTAGAAGGAAAGAATAACCTCCTTCGACCTGCTGGCCATGTTGCTTCTTATGCAGCCCTGGACACAACTGGCTTTCTGGGCTGCGACAGCACCTTGTCATCTCATGTCCAATTTTACATCTACCAATATCCCCAAGTCCTTCTCCACAGAGCTGCTCTCCATTCATCAGCTAGTCTGTATTGATACTCAGGATTGCCCCAACCCAGATGCAGACCCTTGCACATGGCCTTGTTGAATTCCATGAGGTTCACATCAGTCCACTCCTCAAGCCTGTCAAGGTCCCTCTGGATGGCACCCCTTCCCTGAAGTATATCAACTGCACCACTCAGGCTGGTGTCATCAGCAAATTTGCTGAAGATGCAATTAATCCCATGGTCTGTGTCATTAATAAAGATATTGAACAGTTTTGGTCCCATATATGGATCCCTAAGGGACACCACTTGTTACTCTTTGTAACTCTTTGGACGTGACCACCCAGCCAATTCCTTCTAGTCCATCCTTATCCAAATAGTCCATCCATCAAACCCATGTCTCTCCACTTTATCTATAAGGATTTTGTGGGGGACCATGTCAAAGGTTTTACAGAAGTCAAGATAGATGGCATCAGTTGCTCTTCTTTTATCCACCAGTGCAGTCACTCCATCCTAGAAAACCACTAGGTTAGTCAGGCATGATTTGCCCTTTGTGAAGCCATATTGGCTGTCTCTTATGACCTCCCTGTCATCCATATGTCTTGACATATCTTCCAGGATGGTCTGTTCCATGATCTTCCCAGCCACAGAGGTGAGGCTGACAGGTTGGTAGCTCCCGGGTCCTCCTTTTTACTGTTTTTAAAAATGGACATGATGTTTCCCTTTTTCCAGTCACTGAGGACTTCACCTGACTGCCATGACTTTTTAAATATGATAGTGAGTGGCTTGGCAACTGTATCAGCCAATTCCCTCAGGACCCTGGAGTGTATCTCATCAGGTCGCATGGACTTGTGCGTGTTCAGGTTCCTCAGACAGTCTAGAACTTGATCTTCCCCTATGATGGGTGGGACTTCATTCCCCTATTCCCTGCCTTTAGATTCAAGAACTCGAGAGAGGGGAAGAGCAATTGCTGAGGCAAAAATAAAAAATGAAGTGCCTCAGCCTTCCCCATGCCACCAGATACCCTGTCTCATTTATCAGGGCAAGTACAATTTATTTTGTCTTCCTTTTCTGACTAATGTAATTGCAGATACCTTTCTCACTATTCTTCACTTCCCTTAATTTAGCTGTATCTGTGCCTTAGGTTTCATGATCCCATCCCTACACTTCCAGTCAGCATCCCTGTGTTCTTCCCAGGATACATGTCCCTGCTTCCACTGCATATGCATTTCCCTCTTGTGTTTCAGTTTGACCAAGAGGTTCTTTCTTTCTCAGCCATGCTGGTCCCCTGCCATATGATCCTTACAGTCTGAGCAGAGTCAGCCTTCCAGACTGTGTATTGTTTGGAATAGTGTGGCATTATCTACAATAGACATTTTTGGTTTGCCTCTGGGACTAAACCCCAAAATTCTAATTTAGAGAAAAAATAAAATTAAAAAAATCAATGTGCCAAACTGCTCTGTCAGCACCAAGTAGTAGCTCAGATACAGAGACAAAAGCATTAAAACACAAACCTGCTATTTATAGTCTTTCACAAACACAGTCATTCATTGACACTAATATGAAATTCAAATGTCTGTGTTTTGTTTCTGTGGAAATGAGCATTGTTTTCAACTTATATGCGCTCTAAATACACAATAAATAATCCAATTTTACAGCAATGCCAGCAAGAATTCTAGAGAAGCCGAAACTTACGCTGTTTCTCAGTGCCATTTTTGCCAAGGAGATTTATGCAACTACAGAGAAATCTTTAGTTTTGTTATAGCATAGGCAATAAAAAAGTCATCAGATTGATTTGAAAAGGTGTACCACAGTTTTTAAATTGCTTCCCAGTACATCTAATGCAAGGGCTGCAGGGTGTCTGTTTATATTTGCCTATACATAGGAAGGGCAGCACTAACTTCAAATAAGCTAAAAAATCCTGTAAACTCCTGAACATTAAAATCCATTGTTGGTCTGAGAAAGATGAAAAAAATTGCTAAAAATTCCTCCAGGCCTCTGCCAGTTCTGGCCCAACAAGGAAAAAAAAATTATTATTGAGCCTAAAGCAAGTTGTCAGACTTTTAGCACTTCTAAAGCCACCTAAAAGTACAGTAAAGGGAAGGAGGACGGGGTAGTGACAATGAGATTTGTAAAGTTTTTGGCAAGCATTATAATGAAGAAGGAAGGCGAGAGTACAGAGCCAGTATCTTTCCTCTCTCCATCTGGTAACTGAGGCAGAGAGATTCCATGCTATGAAGTGGTCTCCCCTTCATTTTCACATGATTTTCTCTCTTTTTTTGCACACCCTTCTCTTATCTGTAATTTGGTCATTTCCACCATCTGTTAAAGTAGGCAGAATGGTGAATAACAGCTGATCAACAACTTCCCTGTGGCTTCCAGCAGATATTGCTTGAACAGATAAAATAAATTCAAATATTTTTTCAAGCAATGACAATTAATTTGGCTAGCTGTTCATTTCAGCTGAATATTTAACACAATATGCAGTTTTTAAAATAATTTATGGGACTTTTTAATGATGATTCATATTTTAACACTATAGATCATAACTATGCACCTATTTTTGTATCAAGGTAATAAAAACTTTGAAAAGTGTATTAGAATTCTAAAGACTGCATTAATGTATTCATGCTTTGTAAACACATATTAAAGACTGTTTATTCAAATTCCATCAGTAAAAGAGAATGATCAAATAAATGAGAATTAAATTGTGTCTCTACAGCAAAGATCTACACAGAAGTTTCCCTAATTTCAAACAACATTTATATCAATCATTGTACATTGCTGTAGTTCCATTAACTTCCATGGATTTCTCTGAAATTTTTACCTTTTCAGAGAAAAGGAAAATGAAGCTCAGAGTCTAGCCAAAACAGCAAGTTAAGTGACAATGACCTGGAAAAAGTTTCCAGAGACTGCAGCCTCACAGCTTTTCATTAAAGACAATGTCAGAAATCCCACTGGCAGCACACTAAAGAAATGTCAAGGGGGAGAAAGGAACCAACCATTTCTTCCTGCTTCAATAGATCTAGTAAATTATGTTTATTTGCACACATACACAGTCTTGCTCTGTAACCAGACCTAAATATTTGCAAGCACCCCTGGACTTGCTTTGTTCCTGCCTTTTCAGTTTTTGCTATTTGAAGAGTCAATTTGAGAGTTAAATTTGGAAACCTGTCAATACAAAGCAAGCTTCATTTAATTGCACAGACATTATACCTCAAACTGGAATTTGTTTTCATATTTTGGAGATTTCTGAAGAATTGAGGTAGAGAGGATAGGAGTAGCAAAGGAATCTACTGTCTGTGCATTCATCTAATTGCAAGTTTTAAGTAAATGGCAGAAGAAATAAACTACACACCTGAAAGTTCAAGCTGCAACCTATATGTTAGCTAATTTTCAACAGATATATTTGCTATGAAGAGCAAAAGTGTTCTCTAAGCTTTGGCAAACTGATCAAGTTGTCTTGCAAATGTACAGGACAATAAAAATTTAGGGCATCCATTGTCTATAAAAATTAAGCTTACTTTAATAATAATAATAATTTCAGATTATGCCATTCTGGAAGTTATGTACTTCTCTGAAAACATCTTATGACATTCTGCAGTGTTTCTATAGTGCTTCAAAGATCATAATTTAAAATAATACAAACACAGTCATTTGTCTAAATACTAATTTTAATATAAGCACTATAAATCCATTTACTAGGCCAATTATTAAACATTCTAAATTCAGATGGTATTTCATACCACTTCCACTGATTGACCAGGTAGGTGTTCTGATATTTAAAATATCAAGAAAACATAATTCAGGCCATTTATCTTCCTAAAGTGGTTGTGTATCATTTGATTAAATCCTTAAAACACATTTCTGAACTAGATGATTTGGTTTTGTCAAGTAATTTTAAAATGCTCCCTGCATAAGGCCTCAAAAATTTTAATACCCTTGATTTTATTTATATTTTTTTCAAATAGTGAGTATAGTAAGTCTTCCTCCAAATGGTATCTGTCAATATCACAATATGATAGCGTTCAAACATTTGTTATCTGCAAGTGCAGAACATCTGCTATTTTGTCACTTAGCAACATTGTGCAATAATTTTTCCCTCCCCCCTACCCCTCTGTTATTATGCAAAATGTGTTCAGGACAAGAAATGCTTAGAGAAAAATTGTTCCTGCAGTGAGATATTTTGACACAAAAATCTTTTCTCATCAAAGATGAAAAGCACCTTGTCATTCATTTCTAATTACAGCCTCCATTCTGTCAGTACAGAAAGATGCCAACTCCCCGTGGTGATGTCATACACTGACATTTACAAAACTACACTGGACTTTGTCTACTCTTGGTGTTTGCCAAGATCAGTCAGTGTCAGCACTGATACACACCGATAAAGGGAATTTATAATTACAAGCTATAATTGTGTTTAAAGCCAAGAAAAGGGCATTATGCTTTCTGATATCAATAGTTGCTGAATCATCTTCTAAAACAATAGGAAAAGCTTGATTTCATATTCCTATTCTGAGATGCTAAGACATTAAACTGCAATGACAACAGAGATTTCACACTCCAAGAATCAATTTGAAAAGATTTAAACTTATTAAAGATTAAAATGAACTATTTAGTGTTCTGCAATTAGTGTTAACACACAGGCTAAAACTACGAGTGGGGAAATAGCTAAACGGAAGTGGTAACCATGTGAGAATGCAAAGCCTCTGAGAAATTCTAATCCTGACCAAAACAGCATTAGATAGTCTAATTCAAACTACAGATGCACTCATATTAGCATAAATCAGAAGAGACAAATAAATCCCCCTCATTAGTTCTACTTAACATAGTGGCTCTTAGTAATTTTCTGAAAGTAAAATACTTGTAATTGTATAAGCTACAAGTTTATTTTCCATCTTATTAGGAATTATCTACAGCAGTCAAGATAACCACAATAGGAAGAACTTCAGAGCTCTTGACATAATTGTCCAATAGGTGTTCTTGGTAATTTCAAGATGTCATGATTTAGAAGTCCAGTTATGAAATTATTATAGGGTCTTCAAGTTATTAATGAACTCAACACAGATATGAAACATGTTACCTATGGTCCATAATATTTTCACAGAATCATAGAACACCAGGTTGGAAGGGACCTCAAGAATCATCTGGTCCAACCTTTCATGGCAAAAGCACTGTCTAGACAAGATGGCCCAGCACCCTGTCCAGACAAATCTTAAAAGTGTCCAATGTTGGGAAATTCACCACTTCCCTGGGGAAATTATTCCAATGGATGATTGTTCTCATTAGTTAACATTTTCCTCTTGTGTCCAATCAGAATGTCTGCATGAGATTTTCCTTCTTTAACGTCAGGGAAGAAACTATTCTCAAGGGGAACATGATATACTATATTGCTTTGAATACCTTGCTCTCTACTAAGAATGGGATTTTATTCTTCCTGAGCTAAGACTAGTCTCTTTTTAGCTATGTTTCTTCTTATAGAAAACTGCCCTTGGGAAAACCTGTCCCAAAAGGTTATGAAAGCGTAACCTTGAAAGAAAAATAAAAGTGCGGCAAAATAAAATTACTATTGAAGGATAACATTTTTAAGAGAGAGTGCCTATGAATTATTATTCTACTTTCTGTTTAAATATTCTTGCTCCAACAAGAAAATCAAACTAAAATGCTCAAAATGTATTAAATCTGTTACATGGATGATGATCTCTATTGGAATGACACTGAAAAAGTTCTATTTTAATATACAAGATATATAACAGAAATCCCTGGGGTTTTCCCATATATATATATATATACACACATGGCAAATACTCTGCAGTGTCTGACATCATATATACCTCACTTACAAGACGGATGTCGGACTCTACAAGATACATATAATATACTATGTAATCACCATGGAACA
This sequence comes from Strix uralensis, assembly GCF_047716275.1. Lineage (NCBI taxonomy): Eukaryota > Metazoa > Chordata > Aves > Strigiformes > Strigidae > Strix > Strix uralensis. Next base: position 124,779,954 of record NC_133973.1, read on the forward strand.
ACAGATTAGTTACTACTGATAACTTGTATGTGGGGGACAATTGCATGTTATCCCAGGGTCTTTTTTCTTTTTTTTTTTTTTATTAGTATTCTGCAGTTTTATTACATTAGTTTCAGAAATTATTCCTTTGGCAAGGATTCAAGGTGAACCACCCTCCCAGTGCACATGTGAATCTGCAGTGCAGGAGGGTGTCCTTGTTGAACAGTCACCTCTAGGGCGGTAGAGAGAGGGTTGAGATACAGGTTATCAATAGACTCCTGCTGTGAATCTTTTCTTTTGAAATTCCCTGCAGTGTTCTCATGCCTGCTGTTGATATTTTGGTGCTTTGAAGCTGTCCAGTTGGCAGCTTCAGTAAAGCAAGTATTGTTGATAGCTGCAGGGGACCCAATGTAGACATCTATTTATCAATAATTCAAATATATACAGCAGAATGTTTGCTACTGCAATCATCTTAGGTTGCATCCTTATTACAGAGGTTAAATGCTACAAAACCAGTGCTTATGTCCAATAAAGAATCAAAGGCATTTTTATAGACTGGAATTTTCCAAGCAGCCTGTGAAAATTTAGTGTCTGCCCTTAGCTGGATTTTCAAGAGTTTGACAGAAACAGAAAAAAATAACTCTAATCTTCAGGAAAAAACCAAATACCTAGTACTCAAAAAGTTCAAGCCAGATATTCCAAATAAACTAGAAACAATTATAAGAAACTATATTTCTCAAAGACTTTAATAATTTATAGTAGTAACAAAGTGGCAATACACATCACCAGAAAGCACTATGAATTTCACTCCCTGATGTTTGTGCAGAGCAAGGTATCTCTAGACCTAAGCAAAATCAGGAATATTCATAAGGCACAGGCAGTACCTAAATTAGAGTTCATTCTTCACATAGTCACTGAAAATAAAAGGCTGCTTTGTCTCATCCTCTGGAGATGCTCTGAAACTTCTGTCTGTAATTGTGGCTTTGAAATGAGGGGATGACACAACACGAAGATAACCTTGAATTTCATATTTTAATGTAATAAATAGAAATAATAAAAACAAAACTTGAGAATGGTGGGAAGAAGGAAGTTTCCACTAACACAGATAAGTCTACTCATGTCACATAAACCTGATGCATATATAAAGGGAAAGCTTTGCTGAGATTCACACAGACTGTAGCAGTTATGAACGAACACTGTAAGCACCATGAATGTGTTCTCGTTGTGCAAATAGCAGTGAAAATACTATTAGAGTGAAAATAAAGTTTTATTATCTCACAACATTGTATTTGCTTTGTGAGTGTAAGTGCAGCATATTGATTTTTCTAATCTTTGCAAACAAGCAACTCAACTGAGTTACAAGATAGTTCATTTTAAAAATAAATACAATTGTCACCTTAATTAAAATCTTAAAGCTATCCACAGCACTTCTATTCTACCAATGCTAACCAATTGAAAAGCTATAATAAATAGGCTTCTTTAATTTTTAAACTTCTAACAAATGCCCATAAGGCACTAAATACTAGAACTTCTTAAATAAAAGTATCATGATTTTTTAGTTAGTTTTTTTAAAAAGAAGACTCCCAGAAGAGCTGCATATTGCATCTCTACCTCACCTGTGGAGACAAATGTCAAGAAATATCTATCACTTTTACTTGTCACCCAAAATAATCAATAATGGCCATGAATTCCAGGGTAGACAGTCTCTTTTTGCAGGGGTTACAATCTGGTCATCACTGACTGTATTACAGGAAATGGAAACCTATCAACTAGACCTAATGCAGGACAGTGAATTCCCTTTTCCGTCTTCATAAATTGATACCTGGTAAGTTCTACCTTTGAAACTCTTCTAAGATGTATGATAAGTCAAGATACAGATAATTCTAGGAAGTGAAATAAGGGTAAGGGAAAGGGACTGGAGGAACAGTTCCTGAGAACTAACCTCTCTCATCAACTCAGGCATATATTTTGTTTTCTGAACTAAACCAATAATCAGTGTAACTTAAATACATGACTGTTATCCAGACTTTTCATAGTATCAAGGCTCTAAAGCCACATCCTTTTATGTGTCACGTAAGAAGAAAACAGTCACACCCCTGTCAGTTTCTGGTGAAAAGCAAGGCCCTTTAAGGGTTATTTTAGCTAATGCAATCATGGTAAGGAGAACTTTGCTTTTCATCTAGTAGACAGGTCATTGAAATAGCCTGTGGAAATGTAAAATTTTGTCCCTTGTGTTCGGGTCCTGAAGGAGGCACCATTGCATTTCATCAGGACATAAGTCTTGTTACTGATCCACATTTATCTTCTGGATTGGACAACACCCAGATCCTGAGTTTTGAGGTGTGGAGAAGTGGAGAAGCAAAGTAACAGTGGTGTGTTTGTCTGAAATTAGAATGTTAGAAAAAAGAGGAAACAGTAACTAAAAAAACCTAAGTGAAATTAGCTCCATGATTAAGTGGAAGTTCAGTAGGAAGGTGAACAGAACCTGCTTTCCTCAACTGTGCTTGTATCATACTTCAGGTGCCAGAACTTTTATGGGCTTCATACATAAACTTTGCTCTGTTAAATATGACATAGTTGATACCATAAAAATTTTGAAGACAATGATCATTTCCATTTGGCAAGATCTTTCAAAGGCTCAGGATAAAACTTCACTGAGAGATTAGCATTACAAGGAATCGTCATAGCTTCTAAGGACAGAATAATAAATTGTCTTTTTCAATTTATTCTATGTGAGAATTGGCTCATTCTTTTTAATAAAATTCAAGTATCATTTTTTTTCAAACAAATCTAAGAAAATTTGTGAACAATTTCTTTACAGATCAGGGGATAGTGTAAGAAATCATACAAGAAATCTTTCAGAAACCAAGAGAAATTAAGAGCGTGGAATGCAAGCTCTTACTCTGTTTTCTTCACCATAAATTAATTTTCTGCTGAAATTTAACCGATACCAAATCAAAACCGAATGTTTTACAAAGGTTACTTGGCAATCATTTCCAGAGATTGCCATTGTTTTATGATGATGTATGTAAAACAGAATTTAGGCCACAGTGAGATGACGTGAATATACTTTCCACAAATCCAAGTAGACTCTAAAGTTTCTGAAGGGAAAAGACCGTTAAAGCTAAATAAAGACTATAAACATTTGCTTTTCCAAATGCTGTCAAATTAAAAGTTTTTCAGTAACTCTATTAATATAGAAAACTCTGGACACATTACTTGCTCTTTGGTGCTCTCAGTGACATTAACCTATTACAATTTTAGTTAACAGTTCAAAACAGAATTATATTAGATGAACTTTAATTAAGGTTTTATTAATTCTTAAAAGGCAATTTTAGACATAAGGAGGTTGACATTAGTCACATACAGTTATTCTAAAGTCAGCTACAGTGTAAGTCTGTAATTGCTAAAAAACTTTGTTTTTTTAAAACAAAACCAATAAATTCCACAAATGGAAATATGTGTAAATGTACAAACATTGTTTCAATTTCGTAAAGCCAGTAGAGCTGACCATCTATCTATTATCTTTTTTAAAAAAAAAAAAAATAAAATAAAATTCCCCCTTTGAAAATATAAGGATTTAAGTTTCAAATTGTATGTAGGTAGATGTATAATCAACTATATTTGATTTCTTGTTGGGTCCAAATGTCCAAATCCCTTACCAAACATGCTATACACACTTACTAAAGAAAGACTGTACTAAATCAAGTTCAGAAATTTTTTTTATTATTCAAAAGAAAACATTGGCTAGATATTTATTACTCTATTCTTGAGCTAAATCCAATTACTTTTACAATGTATGGCATGTTTCAGTATTTGACAGAAAAATAAATAAAAAATAAATAAAATGCTCTCTCACATCTCAAATCACGAATGACATTAAGTACCAATTCCATTCCAGAGTAAATACATTTGATTAGCACAATGACTTAAAGGAATGATTTGTTTCACAAGATGCAGTAAATCTTCCATTTATTCAAATATTGGTAATCACTCTAGCTGAATTGCATAAAGAGCATGGAAATTAGAGGAAAGATAAACAAATGCAAATTGGTTATCACAAGGCAAATGCACTATAATGAATTCTCTATCCTATGTAAGCAGCATCATCCCCAGCAGCCTACTTTGTTCTTAAACCAGTGCATATATATACATAAATGCTTAAGACTGACTTTAAGTCAAAACATTTACAGAACAGATGTTTAAGCTTCTCCTGTGTGGCTGTAAGAGATCCTGTAGTACCCAAATCAATATGCACTGCTTCTTATTTCTTGAATGTGGTGTTAGGATTTCCCCCATACTCACTTTCATCAGGGTCAGAGCGCTCCAACAACCCACCTGCACCCTGCAGCCCAGTGACTTTTTAGGGTCTTCTCTCCCTTGCAGGGTGGAAACAGAAGTTTGTTACAGAAGCAGCAGAAGACAATAACAGGCAAGTAGGATTGCTCCCACGTGGGGTGCCCGCATGCTCGCTTTGACATAGATAACAATAGCTGAGGGAGTGGCAACGGGACTGTGTGCCATGTGAATGGATCACCCAGCACAGTCCAAGAGCCTGTTTGCCCAAACGCTTACAACCCTAGAGAAGAAGATGCCAGTGACTGCTAGATTAAATGGCAAGCAGGGCATTACCAAGAGATTTTGGAAACAAGGAAGTAAGCTTGAAAAGAAGTACAAAAACACCATGGCAGTTTGAGAATGCCAGTCACCCCAGTGTCATTGCGTTCTCCCAGGGCTGGCAGAGTATCCTCAACACTCGGGGCCGCAGGGAGCACATGCAGTCAGTGCACTGGTGGTGTAGGTTGCAACGCAGGACCCACACCTCGGGGGTGCACCCATGGGTGCTGTCTCACCAGCGGGTGGGCTGATATGGGTGCAGGCAAAGACAGAGCATGCAGGCAACTGTGTGAGCGTGTGCTATTCACATTTCTTGGGATTAGTTATAATAGGCTGTTTCAGAATTTAAAGAGTTTTTTTACAGCTTTATCTATGTCTAGCATTGTGGTTTATCTTCTGTATTGTTAGTATTGATCCCAAATATACAGTTCATTGCTTGTTGGTTAATTATGTATCAGTAATAAATCAATAAACCTCTTGGAAACAGATTGGATTTAAACCACCATGAGTTGAGCAGCTTTTCTGTCCGACATTGTTATAGATAAACTTCATGGTCAAAGCATATGTCTTTGAACAAGCTCTCGAAACTTATGGCTCTCTAAACATCCAGGAGCAGAAAAAGGGAACACATTTCATACCCAAATGATAAGCAGAAGCTTTCAATAATGGACAGAATTATGGTAAGAGAATGAAGGTTGTTGAAACCATAATATTTCAGTAGAAGTGGCAAAGATAACTATGGATTAGTAGATATGGATGGGTCAGAAGGTCACTACAGTCTGGACCATATAGATATAGTCCCTTAAAGCAGATGAAGGTTCTAACAGTTGAACAAGGCTCAGATTAGGCCAGGTGATTGAGACATGTCAATTGGGAGTAACTGTTCTTTGAAGAAAAGCCAAATGATGAGAAAATGCTCTTATAATAACTGTGAAGTTCTGTTTTGCTAAGTGTAAGGATGTAATTTCCTCAGCACTTCATAATAAAAGAGTTATAGGATAAGGATTGAATGTATAATACAAGCAGCACATACTCTGAAGAATACTGTTTCACACTAAACACTGGTTGTATTTATTAAGATTTACAGAGTTACAAAATAAAATCCTGTTATCATTCTCTGTATACCTCATTTTGCAAAACCTTAACAAGATGACTTCTGTAACATGAAACTGTAGAGTGTTGCCAAATGAAGTTTAACATGTAATACATGGGCCAATTCATCCCAACTAAGCATCCCAGGCTCCTTTTATTGACAGACACCCTGAGGATGATTTAGATGTGGTTGAACTGAATTACGTTCCACTGATTACAAACAGAGACTCAGCAATGAAGCTCTAAGCCAATGTGCCTTAGGCCTGCAGTAGAGTGTATGGAAGAAGAGTGACTTATTTTTTTAGTTTATCTTTTTAAGAATTAGTATTTTGGACTGGCTGTTTTAGAAATGACAAGTTCTGTATAAGCAAAGTTAAAGATAAATAAAGAAATCATGCTCTTTAATTCATGCATGCATTTCTAACCTTGTAGAACTGGAATTGAAAAATGCACACTCATTTGTAAAAAGTGTATTTTAACTACATCCAACTTAAATGTATATGTCATCAGCTAAGTAGACACTATTGCATATGCTTCTGTTAATTCAGTTGCTAAGATCGGCACAGTGGCATTTATTTTAATGTGCAAGTTCCATATTCTCATTTAACTGAACATTCATTTGTCTGGAAGACTGAATTTATGTGGGCACTAATTTGTTATGGAAAATGAATGCACTATGCAAGAAAAACACACATTTCTTCTTCATCAGCCAAATTATTTTTAAATTTAGCAACATGACTGATTACTTATGTATGACAATTACCACATTTTCAAATAGGGATATTTCCTAGTTACTTATACTGAGGTCTTAAGAATTATTAAGATTTTGTTTTTATCATGAAAATCTCTATAAAAAAAAAAGAAATTATATTGATAGATTTAATACAAGCATAAAAGTATTAAAGAAAAGCATTTGGGTTTAAAATGGAATAATTTTTCATCCCCAGTTGAATTATTATTCTTTTGCTATGTTCTCAAAAAAGTCTCCTGTACAAACTATGATCTACATATTGGAGTTTTAATAATGCTGATGACTTGGTAGAGACTCAGTAGGATAATGATATATGTTCATTTTCTTTTCTACAAAAGGGAAAATAAAAGTAAGTAATAAACCTAACGTTTAAAACTTTTATTCTTCTGCTGCTCAATTGCATATTCCATAGGAAAAGCAAAGCAGAAGTGGAAATTCAAACCTTGTTCCTAAGAATCCAATCTAATTCTCACACAATTCCTTATGTTTCCTTTATCATCTACATAGTTATTTAATCAGCAGTTACACTACCACCATCTATGCTCTGGATTTTGCTTAACTGTTAAAAGCAGAGAAGCAGACAATGTTGGCCCCTTGGAGTTGTTCAGCTACAACATCTGTCTCACTAGGCTTTTTTTTTTTAAGTTGATGTAATTTTATGCAATTAATATTTTTGGTTGTCCTGTTTCTCTTTCTTTTTTGTGCTTTGGTCCCCACACCATCCTAGTGAGTTTAAAGGTTGCAATGTGTGGCATGCCTTCTATTTGCTGAATGGTTTGAGGGATTATTTGACAGGCACAGCTGACTATCTTTTTTGACTTTATCTTCACGTAGTGTTTATACTGGGTCATTTCTTTCCCTATGGACATGATGTTGTCAGTCATTCTACGAGTTCTGTTGGGTTTGTCTTCAGAGAATGAATTGTTTATTTATCAACTGATAATGCTTTAATCAGATTCCCTTCTAAGGGTTTTCCGCCAACTTCTCTTTCCTACTCCACTCCCAAATCCTAAAATGTATTTTAGCTATGAAGGGGAAATTCTAATTGTAACTGCTTAGCAGTGGTAACTTCTGACTGAGGAATGATCTGGCATGGCCCAACTACAAGAAGGGTTAAATTGTCTGGAAGCAGGAATGCCAGACAGAAGGACTCCTTGCAAGGGAGTGAAGTGTCCCTTGATGATAAGAAACAGCCTCAGCATTGTCTTGTGGCCATCCTGGAATGGGTGTGCTCAGGGCCTAAGATCAGGGACCACGTTTGGGCAGCAGAGCTGGGCAGGGGGATGGACCCATGGGCGGCCTGAGGTGGCCCATGCAACTGCTCTCGGGTTTGGTGCTGGGTAGATAAGGAATCTGCTTGTGACGCATCTTTGCAGTAGGACTCTGCCCAATGCATTGCTCATTTTTATTTATTTTTTTTTTTAAATATTTAAGCACAAACCTGTGCTCAATTTGCCTTGAGGGATACCATAAAAATTTCCTAACAGCTACCAAACTTATAAGTGACTGTAGAGTCTTAAATGGTTTTGTTGGTTTGTTTGGGTTTTTTTCTTTTGGTGTTTTTGGGGTTTTTTTTGTAGTCTATTTAAGAAACTATTTTGTAGTCTATTTAATTTTGTAGTCTATTTAAGAAACACAAGAAGGTATATATGCACCTTCTAATTCCATGGTACTTCTGCTACCTCACATTTTCTGGCTTTCCATGAATCCATATCTCCACTCAGTTCCTATACTATTAAGTTTGAATTAATTTGTGATTTTTTTAGTGAAAGTTAATATGCTCACTCCAAATTCCCTGTAGTATCAATAGATACTTTGATAAGAATGCATATGTAGCATTTTTATAGGAGCCTACTTACCATACAGACTACATGCTGTTCTTCAAATTTCATGGACTTATGCAACCTTTGGCACTACTGGAACCCTTGCTATTAAGTACAGTGGAATTTGAACAAGGTTTTTAGTTGATTGTTTTATAGACTTTCTACTTTCAAGGTATTTTATAATACGAAAACTAGTGATTCAGATTTTTCAGCTATATTGCCTGTTGTTCTACCATTCCTTTTATTCCAACAGTTTGGATCAAAGTTTCTGTTTACACAAATAGTCATATAATTAGCTGGTAAAATACTTAAGATTCTTCATAAGCATTTTATCAGATAGGTCATTGAACTGGGATAGTTAGGTCAATGGATTTATCAAATGAAAGAGAAGAGAGAAAGTGAAAGATTGTGGTTTGTACCTACACTGTAATGAGAAAAGCATAGTGCTACTTTACTATATTGCAATCTCTTGAGTTCCTTCTCAGCAATAGCTCTGGATTCCCAGTGAGCAGTATTACTCATGGGATATAGGGAACTGATTTTCATATAACTATCTATGTTAGCTGGGACTTCAACCTGCGGAAGCCAGTGGAAACATGTTCCTGACTTCCTGAATGACCGACAATAGCTTTTGTACTTCTACAGTTTCTGTACAGGGATTATTGTCCTCATCAAGGACCTAAATTCCTTTCCAGCCCCTGCCCAAACTTAGCTAAATTTCATTTTTGTATGGCTTACAGAAAAAAAGAGATTCTTAATGAAAAAAAAAATCAATTTTATTTTTATTATACAAATTGTTGCATTTATCTCAATAAATACTATGAATTACTTTTCACCAAGTCTGTGAACTAAGCAATTCCTGCCTAGGGTAAAAACGTAATGTTCAGTGCCAGGCAAGCTGAGCCAAATAAATAGCGCTGAATGTTCTCTACCCCAAATATTAACCTAGCTTTCATTTTTAAAGTATTGAAGGCAACAAAGTCATATCTTTTTCTTAATCTATGGATAGTAGGACAGGAATCTATTTGAAAATTCTCATTACAAAAATAGTTAAGAACTATGGATTAATATATATTGAAAACTGAACAGATCTCTTTAAGTACATGTTAATTATCAAAACCACATTTAATATAAAAAAGAAGAGCAATTACTGATTTTATAAATGATCTTGGATAGAAATACATATAAATTATTGAGGGATGGGACTAGTACAGATACATCAAAATAGTGCAGATACAAGTGAAATGCTTAGAGGGCAGCCTTGAAACTGAAGTCAGAGACTATTTACCGAAGTTTGTGTAGCAACTTTTAACTCTACTAAAAGCTGCAGAATAACTATCAGCAAAAATGAAGATTTGCCTAAAAAAGAATGAGCTATATCTACCACATTAATACATTTAGTAACTCCTTCACAAGAGGATGCTATCTCTACAGGGAAGTAGGTAAGGAAGTCTGGAGGATAAGAATGTATTTTCCCACTGGACTGCAAAGTCCAGTCAATCGTGCTACTGATTCAGTTTATATACAGAAAGTGAGATGTCCCCCCACCTTTCTCTTCCTAAATTTGAAAATAAAAATATTTCTTTCACTTTAAACAAATAAAACAATTCTTTCACTCACATTCACTACAAAAAACTAAGGGAAGATTTCTCTGTTTGAAGTGAGTTTTGCCAAGGAACTGCGGACACTTGAAGTGTCATTCTGTTTCCCTTCTACTTATAGTTAGGTGTCCTGAAACTTTATACATTTGCACAAAACAAGGCTTAAACAAGGGTTTCAGTTCAAACTAACTAACTTGGAGTGAAGGATTTTCAGTATCTAATTCTGGAAATTAAATTTTGCTGCATAAACCATCTCAAGCACTAACTAGGGTTACTGTTATGACATTTAGATGCTGCATTTTACTTGCTAGAAATAGTAATTTACTTAAATTTATTTTTATATTGCCTAGTCTTCATAAACTATTTAAGTATAAATTCTATAAAAGATTCCTTGCACTTTAAATAGGTTAACATATCACTTTAATTTGCTTATTGTATTAAAAATGTCACGCTGATATTTTTTTTCTTTTCCACTAGTGAAAGAGCTTTCTTGAAGGACAGTGGCTTTGACAGTCTGGCAAAAATGGGGATAGAATCTCTGTTAAAAGTCTTGCTTTACAGCATTCACGAACACCTCTTTCTCTACTGCATGCAGCCACACAAAAAATTTCTTGAAACCCAGAACATATTCAGCCCACCAGATAAAATTTCTATCAAGACTATTCTTTAACACATGTGCCTCCTTCCACATTATATTATTTAGTAAAGAAATCAGTTGTTTCTTTCGCCAGTAATGTTGAGACCTTTTGGTCATAATGGTATTATTCATCTACCTAGGTGTTAACGTTTTATCACATAATTATATCAGATTATTCTGAATGATAACTGATTTATTTGTTTTTTCTTAAATGAATGCAGACTCCAAATTTCACTTGCCATTTACAAATAAATAAATCACTAAACATAATGCCTGAACTGGGATGATATTAAAATGAATATTCAATAAAATATGCTTGAGACAACAGGATTAAAATTAAATTTGACTTTTAGTGTTTCAATAACTTAAATCCCAGATTTCCTAGCAATATGTTAGGAAAACCCCTCTTTCATTATAAATTAAGAATTTATTGAAAAGATTTTGGAGCAAAAGAAGAGAAACACTGAAAAAGCTATGTTTTTCCTCTATTCTGCTACAATAAATGGTGAACTACAACTTTCAGCTATTAAATCACAAAGACTACGCACTATTTTTTTAACAAAAAAGAGCCAGCCCATGTTTTTAATGTCTCTTAAAAAAATAAAAAGAAACACCCAGAAAAAGTGCCAAAATGAGTGCAGTCACTTATTCACAAGATCCGTTGACTCTAAGTCTTGTATCTCGTATAGATACACTATTCTCCCTTTCTGGCTAGAATGAAATCTGATAGAAATCACCCTATAAATATTTCACTTTCTCAGATATTTGCATTAGGATGATACACATTTTTCTTCTATATGTACATCGTTTTCCCTCTTGCCCCTAGAAGGAGTAGCAGCGAGCAGTCCACACACATATCTTTTAGTATCTAAAAGCAGGAAAGAACAATACGACCACGTGCAGTGATCAAGCAGGAGATAAAGCCATGAACTAAAGGAAAAGCTATGCAACAAATATATATATATACACTAATAGCTAGATCTAATAAGAGACAAAAGGGACAAACCCAAAACATATTTAAACTTAAGAGTGTCAAAGGGAAAAAAAAACAAAAACCACACCAACCTGGGAGTGATATGTAAAACTGTGTCTTCCTTTTGCCAAATCACTCATAGAATGTTAATATCTACCAGTTTCTTAAGGAGTTCCTCATTTCACTGCCTTAAAGTTGCTACTCTGATGACTGCCATATTCTTGGTCTGCAGACAAGGCTGGTTTTCTGGGAAAGCAGAGGTGTGCATGAGAACCTGGTGTCAACCAGCGTGAAAGGAGCAGCCCCATTCAGCTAGTTCATTTTGGAACAGGAACTGGGACAGTTCCCACCCATTTTAAAACAAGTAAACAGGGATGTCTTTCACATCAGTTGAAAGTTGTTCTTTTTGCTCTGTTTCTCTTGAATGGAGAATGTGATGTTTACAGGAAGCTGTAGCTGTGCAAGTAGTACCAAAGGAAGAAACTGAAGAATTCCCCTACAAAATCAAATTAGATCATTGTGGTTCTTACTTAATCTCTTAACTCCTTATGGTGTTTCTGAATTCAGGATTTTTTAAGAGGAGTTATGTAAGATCCTCTTTTTAAAGAAATTTTGCAACCCCTTTGGATGCATGTGTCTGAATGCCAAATTCTGCTTTTGGTACATCAGCAAGAGTCTGATTCATGCTAATGTAAATTTCAGTTGTACAGTTGGTCTCAAATCAGAAAAAAATGCCAATTCAATCATGTTTCTGTATCTTGACTTATGAAGATAAAGATTGTCTTACTTCCCACTTCTCTGAGAATTTCCATATCTAGAATACTGTACCTGGTTGGGGCTACTCAGTATGAGAAAAACAGTGTCCAGCTGAAGGGAGTACAGGGGAGGCCACAAATATGGTGGGGGCTGGAGCACTTGCTCCATGAGAATAGTTTGGGGAAGCTGGGCTTCTTCAGCCTGGAGCAGAGATGGCTTTGTGGGGACGTAACAGCAGCCCCCAGTGCCTATGGGGACATCATTGAGGAGACAGAGCCAGGCACTTCACAGCAGCACAACCTGGGAAGATGAGACAACAGGTATAAACTGAAATGTGAGAGGTTCAGTCTGAGTATAAGGAGAAGCTTTTTCAACATAAAAGGCAGTGGCACAAGCTGAGTGAGTCTGTACAGTTTCCATTCTTGGATGATTTCAGACCCAAGTAGAAGAAGACCTAAGCAGCCTGGTCTGACGTCAGAACAGACCTGCTGTGAGCAGGGGATTGGACTGGAGACTGCCCAAGGTCCTTTTTCTGTCTGAACACTACGGTTTTATGAGCTTTGCTTTTTACACAGAGCTACTTAATTTTACCAGATTTTGTAGTTACTTAGTTTATTTCGTGTGATAGAAAATCCAGGCAAACATCAGTTACAAAAAGTGATGTTACAGTTGCACAATCAATAAATCTGAAGTCTATAGTTTCAAAAAACCCCCATGCAATCCCATAAAAAGACATGAAAACTAAGGTAAGAGCCAATTATGTGTGACTGCCAAATTCATTAACATTAACTAACAAGACTGTTGACTTCTAAAATTGCTTGTGTCAGGTGGCAATGACAAACTTGATAAGACAGTACTTGAAAAATGTCATTAAATATTCTGCAGCTCATTTCTATCAGTACCGAATATTAGATTAAGACAACAACAATGCTCATATGAATTTGAAAGAATTAATTACAAAACTTCCTTAGAAACCCCACTGCATATGTGATTAAAAGGATGAAAATAGCTTTCATTCTGAGGTCTTCAAATAGGAAAAATACTCCTCCTATAACAAATCAATACCAATAATTAGTATAATGGCAACAAATGATATTAAGCTGTGGTTCTTCTGATGCTGTCAAAGCAGAATTATTTCTTCCCCTGAAACTGCTGATAAAGGAGTTGTGCTGAATATTAGGGATGTTTAATGCTTATTTTCAGAGTGTCTCTGTTATACTATTTACTGTTTTAATTTTTGTGTGAGGCTATGGATTTTCTACTATTTTCTTAAAAATATTGTAAAACCCAGAAATATATCCCATTTGCCAAGACCTCTTCTCTAGTTTACAGTCCAGAAAAGTAATCTTTTAAGGAAGTGTTTTATTTTGCTATTTGTAGCCTAAAACTCTTCCAAAAAAATTCCACGTTATGCAAATAAAACTAATTTTAAGTCATGTGGATATTTGCAAGACTTGAGATATGAATGTGGATTCAGGTTTGAAAACCTGAAACAGAATCAAAGTGTGTTGACAGCCTCTTTATCTCTCCTTCTAGTCATGTAAAAGGCAGCATGGTGTAAGTCTCTTTATGGCATTTTAGCATTTTTTTTTTTTTTCAAGTCTAGGGAGATAAAACAAAACAACAATTATAAACATATGTTTTACAAATACTTCTGAAAATTTGAAATGTATATGAACATAATGCAAAACCAGATACATTCTTATATGTAGTTATTCTGAAATGAAGTACCTGTATAAACTTTATAATGAAAATCCTGCATGAGACTTATGCTCTGTCAATGGCTTTTTATTATCAGCTTCAGTCCATCAGTTTTTCTGTACTGAAAAACATAATGAAAAATATGGACATCTTCCAAAACTACCTCTATCTCAGGGATTTCTACAGCTGGCTACCAACCAAATATCTCAATTCCATATAAAATGGTAATAGTTATATAACATCTGAAAAGATGTGGTCAGTGAGCTGTCTTCAAGATTCAGATGGTTGTTGCTTTGAACATTTGCATTCACTAATGAAGTACATATGGCTAAAAATATAACACTTTCATCTGCTTCCTCTATCCCCATCATGAGTTTTAGAGTTGTTTCTAACAAACATTGGAGCCTGCTTGGACCTAAATGGCATGACAGGCTTGACCCATTGATGCTTTCCTGAAGAGCATGGTGCCTCCCCAAAATCAGACAAGAAGTGGGGGTGAGGCCTTACCCCACTTAGTTTTGCAAAAGTAGCTAATCATTCAACAGTGGCAAGTGGCACCCCAGAGGAGTGGCTCTGCATGCAGTTCATTTCTGTCCACATTGGGATTTCTGATGCTGTATGAATGCAGGAATCTTCCCTGATTCAAAAATTAAAGCATGCTTTGTGACTTAGTCAGATAGCAAAGCCAATCAGATAGCAAGCTGCCACAGAAAGTGGAGCTCTTACTGCCTTGGAATTTTTCTCACATCTAGTACACTGGTTTAGCCACAAACCAAAACAAACCAAAACAAACCAAACAAACCAAAATCTTTTTCACTGGATCAACCACTTATGAACTGACTATAACCTGCAGATCTGCTACAGGGTAGCAAAGGAGAGAACTGAACCACAGCTTTTACAGCAATTTGTCATCGGTTAGGCTTCGTTGTAATGTCAGACTGAGCCTAAGTAATTTAGGATTAAATCTTTTCTTCTTTAGATCACATTAAGATGTATAAAAAATTGTTCCTTGTAGGAAGAGAGATTTATAGCAGATCTGAAACCTGAATACATGCAATTACTTAAAATAGTATTTCTATTTTCCTCATTCTGCTATAACAGAAGGCAGTGAATGACTATTAATATGTTACACATTAGATTCTCATTAGACTGTAGTGAACTGTAAACATATATATAACAATTCAATCAATCAAGTTATGTACTCAGTATTAATGAAAATAATACTTCAGGACTCTAATAGGACTTCAGATATTAATCTGAATTGAAGACTTTCAAAAAATTTTTATATTAACATCATCTTTATTTTATTTTAACCTTTGTAAACCTATGAAACAGAAAAATATAAGAGTTCATCACAAAATTAGAATTAAGCAATTTGGTGTAACATAAAGTTGAAGTCTTAAAGTAAATGCATTCAAGGTCTAAACCTCTACTCTTAGGTAGGAAAGAGGGGAATGACTATAGACATTTCAGGCCTTGAAAACACGAATCTTCTACAAATACAAGCATGCCTATTGGCAACAAGATATCAGGCATATAAGCCCAAAACCTTTTAAACCTTCCTTGTAAAATTAGTGTAATGCAATTAACCCTACCACCTGGGATAACTCTCATGGTTCCCCAGCCTATGGTGCTTTCCCCCACCTTGAGAAGGAAGTTGCTACTCATGTGGGATGATTCAGCTGCTAGCAAAGCAGATGCTGAACTGCCACACTTTACATCCAGCAAGCAATATTGTAATGTAATACTGAAATTTGAGCCCTTTGTGTGTGAAACAGACTCCAAAAGAAACCATTTCTGGTTAGAGCACTTACATCTCAAATAGAAATGATAGAATTTTCCATCTCTAGTATTTCTATAATCAAAGGCAAGTTACGCAGGTGACTGACATGCTCAATGCTGTAAGAGAAGCTGGCAACAGAGAAGACCACCCTGGCTAAACAGGGAGCTTTAGCTGCAACTCAGGGAGAAAAGGAGAGTTTACAGCCTTTGGAAGACGGGACTAGCCACTCACAATGATTACAAAGATGCTGTGAGGCTATGCAGGGTGGAAATCAGGAGGTCTAAAGCCCAGCTGGAAATTAATCTGGCTTCAGCATTCAAGGACAACAAGAAATGTTTCTATAAGTATGTCAGTAGCAAAAGAAAGACCAGGGAGAGTCTCCATCCTCTGCTAGATGCAGGAGGAAACATGGCAACGAGTGATGAGGAAAAGGTTGAGGTGCTTAATGCCTTCTTTGCCTCAGTCTTTAATAACAAGACTAGTTGTACTGAGGGAATCCAGCCTCCTCAGCCAGAAGACAGAGACTGGGAGAACGACTCCCCCACAATCAAGGAGGAGATAGTCAGTGACCTACTGCATCACATAGACACACACAAGTCTATGGAACTGCATGGGATACACCCGAGGGTGCTGAAGGAGCTGGCTGGGGTGCTCACCAAGCCGCTTTCCATCATTTACCAGCAGTCCTGGCTGACCGGGGAGGTCCCGACAGATTGGAAATTGGCCAGTGTGACACCCATGTATAAGAAGGGTCGGAAGGATGATCTGGGAAATTACAGGCCTGTCAGCTTGACTTCGGTTCCCGGGAAGCTAGATGAGGGGATTGAGTGCACCCTCAGTAAGTTTGCAGATGACACCAAGTTGGGTGGGAGTGTTGATCTGCTCGAGGGTAGGGAGGCTCTGCAGAGAGACCTGGACAGGCTGGAGCGATGGGCTAAGGCCAACTGTAGGAGTTTCAATAAGGCCAAATGCCGGGTGCTGCACTTTAGCCACAACAACCCTCAGCAGCGCTACAGGCTTGGGGAGGAGTGGCTGGAGAGCTGCCAGTCAGAGAGGGACCTGGGGGTGTTGATTGACAGCCAGCTGAACAGGAGCCAGCAGTGTGCCCAGGTGGCCAAGAAGGCCAATGGCATCCTGGCTTGTATCAGAAATAGCGTGGCCAGCAGGGACAGAGAAGTGATCTTACCCCTGTACTTGGCACTGGTGAGGCCACACCTCATTTGCTGTGTTCAGTTTTGGGCCCCTCACTACAAAAAGGACATTGATTTACTTGAGTGTGTCCAGAGAAGGGCAATAAAGCTGGTGAAGGGTCTGGAGCACATGTTGTACAAGGAGCGGCTGAGGGAACTGGGGTTGTTTAGTCTGGAGAAGAGGAGGCTGAGGGGAGACCTCATCGTCCTCTACAACTACCTGAAAGGAGGTTGCAGAGAGCTGGGGATGAGTCTCTTAAACCAAGTAACAAGTGATAGTGCAAGAGGGAATGGCCTCAAGTTGCACCAGGGAAGGTTTAGACTGGATATTAGGAAGCATTTCTTTACAGAACGGGTTGTTAGGCATTGGAATGGGCTGCCCAGGGAGGTGGTGGAGTCCCCATCCCTGGACGTGTTTAAGAGTCGGGTTGACACAGGTATATGGTGTAGTTGGGAACTGTCAGTGCTAGGTTAACGGTTGGACTAGATGATCTTCAAGGTCCTTTCCAACCTAGATGATTCTGTGATTCTGTGATTCTGTGAATGCAAACTTGAACATCAGTCCTAAGTTAGAAAACAAAGTCTTATACCTGGAAAGCCGAACTGAAATCACTGGTGTATAGTAAGTAACCTTTGGTAATATTCTTAACATGATTTTAGCATTGATATGTAACAAGTATGATGTATCTGGCATTTCTATAGGAACTTAAATGTAGTTAAAAAAAGCCCAAGAGATTTTATTTCAAATCTTTTCAAAGCACCCAAGATTAGTAATCATTTTGAATAAGCAGTAAACATTTACAATTTTAGATCCCTCCAGCTCTTCAAAATTAAGTAGAAGTAATACACAAGAACAAGTTATCTCAAAAGCAGAACTCCCAGAAGATTATTTTGTTCTGATTGGAATGGAGAAACACTAAATATTCAAGTAGCCAGTGGGTAGATTTCTATACATTTATTTAATTAAACTCATTAATTAAATACATACTCATTTTTTCATGGCAAAAATTACATGGTGTATCTGATTTCAAGTTTCCTGGTTCTCAGAAAATTATGTTAAAGCTAGAGATATAAACAATTAGGGTAAAAGGATCAATGTCTGAGACTGAATGCCACTACACGCACAGGTGGTGAGACTTTTTCCTTTGCATTTTTCTAAGCTCATGCACCCCAAAACCAATCACAATTCCCAGGATAAAGCTACATTCATCACCTTCAGAGCCACAGCTATTTCTCTTTTAGCAAGGAGAGTTAATGTGGATACCTTTAGCTGGTTATATGCTGAAAAAACAACCTTGTTAGATTAGGGGAATTTAGATTGGAACGTGAACTGGCAGAAGGCCAGATTCTGCAAGGAAAATTCAAAAGCAGCTGCAGCAGAGAAGCAAACCAGATCTAAAATACCAATTTTCAAAATAATCGAATCATTACTTAACACATGAAGTGCTCAATAATACAATATAATATTTTATTTGCCCTGAATACATTATAATAACTGTTAGAGGTGAATTTGGTAAACAGTTTTTTTCACCCATAGTTTTCAGTGAGTAGAATTTCTGGCAGTTATCCAAACAGGTCACCATGAACAGGATAATGTGGCAATCTGTTATCATTAGCTCTGTTGGAAAGGTTCTGAAGACACTAGAGAGAATTAAATGACCTGGAAAACTTAGTCTATGGAAAAGTCTATTGTACTCATCTCCGTTATTTCCACCTCTACGCATCACTGGAACAGTGGAACAACATGATTTGCAGTGGTGACAAAGATAAAGGTCATTTTTCTGTTTTTCTTTTATCCAGCATGAGCCATTCAAGGATTATTAAATTCCACACATACAGAAAATGACTAATTCTTGTCAGGTCCTTCCACTCTCTCAGTATGTTAGCCTACTGAAATCTTCACATTAAGAAGACAATGCAGAGCTGTATTTTTGAAAATCACTGCTACTATTGTCCCTCTCCTTCACTGTTACAACTGTCAGAATTTCAGATCATCTAAAATAACAATATACAAACCCACTACATAGCCTATTTTGGCAACTGTTTTTCCTAACTGTTGCATTTTTTTCCAGCAAAATTTGAAAGAAAGAGATGTACTAAAAAGATGTATTAAATGTAATCACTATGTTGAGGTCCACATGGTAAAGATAGATAGTATAAAAAGACTGACATAGCTTATTCAAAAATATCCATCAGAGAGACCTATTTTGTTTACGTAAGCTTTGCCGCTGTTGGTCTACATTTATCTGAATGATTAACTTAAAATGAAGATCAGACTTTGACATGCACCAGCTATTCTGATTTAACAGTTATGTATGTAAGCTTTATTCCAGGGAAATACAACAAAAGATAAGTGAACAGAAACAGGGGAATTAGTAGAATCTTAGGGAAAAACCTGTAGATCTTTTGCATTTTGGGAAAGGAGGGATGAAATTATTCCTGGACCTCAGAGCTGAGAAAAATTTCAAAGTACTATAGTCAGGGGAACTGAGTGTTTTCCCTAAATTTGTTTTATTTCACACTGTACTTACTGAGGGCAGGGAGTACCAAAGATACTGTTTTGCGGGCAGATTCTTCACCAGTAAATAAGTAAGCAGCTCCTGCTTAGGCAAAAAAATGTGCCAAATCATCTTCCTTCTTTATAGAAGTGCAACAAAATACAGTGTGATTTCTGTTTCACTGGAAATGTATAATTTTTTACATAGGAATTTCTATAAGTGATCACTTTAACATTTATTAGTAATGAACCACATGGATTTAAGAAACAGACACAAGACTCAGTTCTGCTCTATTGCAACAGAGGATGAAGTTAACATCATGCACAAAGGCTGGCAGGCCAGAAGTTGTTTCTGTCACCTGGTATCATAGTTTTATGTAGAAATAATATCTACATAAATGATCCTGGTATATTTGTCAAAATTGGACTATCAAAAGCCTCCAGTCTAAAGACTAACAGAATTCTGACATACGGTATGCACAATTATTCAGCCTATACATAGTTTTTATTTTGAGAAACAGAAATCCATAGGAAGTTAAATTCTCAATATTATGGCTTGAATTTATCTTTGCTGTTCTTTGCCAAGAAAGAGAAAAGAGTGATTTTTCATTTTTAGCTTGGGAAAAAACTTCTTCCCTTTTCTCTCCCCCTACCAGCTCTTGTTCCTAAAGACATTAAAGACACCTCTTAGATGCCAGAATATCTGGTTTGCATGCACTCAGAGCCAAAATGCTTTTTTTCGTATAAAGAATATCCTTCAATTCTGCTAGTCTAATAAGTCTTGTACAGAGAAAACAGGTTAAAATTCACCCACCAATCTTTCCTATGCTTTTAGTGGTTGCAATACAGTCAAGAGCAGGAAAATGAGCTAAATTGTTCTATTTAAAATGCCACTGAATCTACTCATATCAAGTTCATCAGTTCTAATTCAGTTATGTGTTTGGAGGTCACTGTCTGTCTCATTCATTACAATGGCTTTCTACTTTTCTGATATGATTCTCGATTACTTGGGTAGGCAGGTAAAACATCTGACATCCAACAATGAACTATGTCCTTCCAAATATGTCTGCACAGCCACACATTACATTTTAGCAAGCTCTTTATGTTCACCTATTAATAAACCATAGTATGAGGTTGAGAATAAAGACTCAACTCACAAATTAATTAGAGGTGTTCTGAACTACATGTTCATAAGTCATTCAGCTATTAAATGATAAAGCACACCAGTTAGCAGATAACTGCAGACGTTTACTCCATCTTATTTCCATCTGTGGCTGTATTCATGATAAATTTAAAGTGAATAACTATCATTCATCTGGATAATGAGTATCAGATTCGAATGACTCATACCTACACCTGCTACATCGCACTGGTTTGGATCACAACAGGCTCTTAATGAGCACACCACTTTTCACATTCACCTGCTTCATTAATACAGATTTGTATTTATTCAAATATTCCAACAAAACATGCACTGAGTTACACAAACCACTTAATATTAGTTGGAAACTAACTCTGACTGTCTAATAGGGGGCATTATCCTTGACCTTTAGGTCTGCCTTCACAAGAACTTGTTTGTAATTTCAGATTCCTTAACAAACCCACCATATTCTAGAACTAGAACTAGCCACATTGAAATACCTGGGAGGTTAGAAGTACAATAACAACTTTGTGTCTAAATCTTGTGTAGAGTTTTCCTGAACTAATCAGGTGCTATTAAACATGAGAAAAAATTATTTTTAAAAAGCTATTCAGTGCATTCAGGTTAAGAGTATACTGCAGTGATTATTTGAAAACATTTACAAGGAGTGGTAAACACTTTCAAGACCAAACCTTCTACAAGCCCATGGTGAGAAACATAACAATATTATCCAGAAAACTGGATTTCTTTATGGAATCTACGTTCCATTTGTAAGCTTATTCAGGGTACTGGCAGGAGTATTTGATTTTATTTTTATAAACTAATAAATGCAAGCAATAAAGCTCATAAACATATTCCAAAAGCAGTTTAGTTTAAATATCCACTGCCTCAACTCTCCTGTTGGCTGTACAGAAGTTGTCCTTCAAAACAGAAATGATCTCCAAGGAACAGGTCTTGTATGAGTGAAAAACAATGATGCTCAGGAGCTGAACTGAATTAAGATGTATATTAGGACTCCTTTTTCGTAATCGGGGGGGGGAGGGGGGGGGGAAGAAAAGTTACATAAATGTGTATACATGTATGTATTGGATTCCTTAGATCACTCAAACCTTCTTGTATGTGAAGATCTGTTCATTTGGCTCTCACGTTTCTTTTCTTGTATGTTGCATAACATCGACAGCTTGGCTGTATGATTTAATCTGAGATACCTGTCTTGTTTCAGAATGGATGCAGGATTCAAAAGTGCTTTGCTTTATGCTGGTAGGGAAAAAAATGCTATTTCTTACAACAGGAAAAAAAGAAACAGAAATGAAGTGTTCCTTTTTATCTGCTACCCTGTGAAGAAAGGATAGTAGTGAGAAGAATGGAAAAGTTTCAAGCTTACATTATTAGCTTTTTATATTTATGTATACTCATCTATAATAGAGGAATATAAAATAATTTCTGTTGTTTGAATTTAAACCACATCACAAGCATTTTTCTAAAGATGCTTTCTCATATTATTATTTTTTTAAAGTGACCTTTTCCAGATAGCATGCAATTACAACTTTGTTGATTACTTCACTTTCAAATTACTCCTTTGAAATTATGCTAGAGGAATGCATCACCACTTAGCTTATTATCTTACAAACTGCAGCATAAGACTTCCTTAAAAATAATTATTTTTTGAACTATCCAATCATTAAGTTAAATTGAGAACAACAGAGAAATCACAACACTTTTAGTAAAATTGACCAATTGTTATCATCCTCAATTAGAAAAGCAAAAAAACCTCCAACCCCAAACAAAAAAACCCACTAGTGTTGTGATGCTATGTGAGCTTTTGGATTAATTAACTTTCATGTGAAGGCTGAAAACCATTTTTTTTCCTGCAGAAATCTTTATTAACTAAACAGTTATATAATCGTAAAGCCTTTCCTTTTTTTTTTCAGTTTTTCTTGTACCTTATCTGAGTTATGTTCTTAGTTGCTTCTTCCCTTGACTTTCACAATACTTTATCCTGACTAAAGGACTCACAAGAATGCCTTCCTGTTTCAAATTGCTCTCTCCTTAAGCTATTTTCCTGGGAATCAGTCAGCAGTTGGGAAATATGTCTAATGAAATAATTTTGGGTCTAGTCAAAAATAAACAAATCAGTAAATAAAAGCCAATTAATTGTCCTAGTCAGACCTGTCTATGTCATTGCCAGGAAACATATTAGATGTCTAAAGTTCTACCAAAGGCACTGTGGTAGAACTAACTACCAATTTCATAGCTAATGCACTTGAGAATTGTGAACAATCTTTCCTCACTGTATTGGCCTTGAAGTTTGAATTGAAAAATTTACCTAGACCTTGCCTTTGGAAAGGCACTGAATTCAGGGACTGGAGAGTAGTTTTGACTTACATTGCATATCAAAAAAAAGAAAAAAAAAAAAGAAAAAAATCAGTACAAGGGATAAATTCTGATGCTGTTCTCATTAACTTTTTGTAGATCAGCCTAGTGGATAAGAATTTACCTAAGTGATATTACAGCTCAGTCCTGTACTGCTTGAATGATTCAAAGCTGCGTCTGCAGTTCAGCAACCATTTAGATTTGTAAGGTAGAGGAAGGCAAACTGCTCACCCTTCTCGTAGAGATGGCTCACCTTATAGAAAATAGTGAAATTTTATAAAGATTATGAAGAGAAAGATTACAGAAAACCAGTGATGAAGCCACCATGTGGGAAGAGACAGAATTAGATCTGACTTCCCCATTCCCTTATAGTATTTGTATGGTTTCTAATTACTAATGATAACAATCTATATGAGTAAGTATGCATGTAAGTAAGCCTACAAATACACTCTTCTCCTGGTCTAGTTGTTACCCAAATCACCAAGTGATAAAAATTCATGATCTAATAAACCTTCAAAATGGCACACCTTTAGCACCTTTTTCAAGGAATGTCATCCCTCTCTCCTGTATTTTCAGCACCTGTTTTCTAGCAACCATTTAGAGACACATCCTGAAAGGGGTGAACCATTACTCATCTTTGAGAGGAACACCTTCAGCTCCCATCTCTGACAGAAGCACTTCCACACAACCTCTATTTATTTCCTTTGACTAAAATATAAGCTTCTCCAGTCAGCACCTGGATATTGCAGACCTCAGCCATGAAGCATCTCATCTACCTAAAAGGTAGAAAAAGCACTAGATACTTCTCTGAATAGAATGGATTCTATAGCCCAGTGAATAAGTTATTGACACTACTATTAACATGTCATGGTCTTTGTACTAACTTTGCAAGGTCTCAAGACTGGGGCTTGTCAGATTTACTTTGAACTTGTTTTATCTGGCTAAACTTTGATGTAGCTGGTAGAGTTGTAACAGCAATTTTCGAAGTGATCAGGTTATTAAGTCCATTTCATTTTGCTTTTGCTTATCCTTCTATAGAACAGTTTTCATGTATGTAGTAGTAATAAGTAGTTGTTCTGTGTATAATATAGCCACAGTAGGATAGAAGAGACCTTGATAATGGGGATGCAGGATGCAGTGTAGAGAGGGGCAGGAACAGTGATAAGAGGAAGGGCACAGGTTGACAGTGGAGACCCAGTGGCTATAAACAACACACTAATGGTCAGCTAAGGAGGTGCAGACCTGGCAAAATCAGTTTTACAGGCAACAAAGAGAACAACAAACATGTATCTAACATATGTAAAGTGTGACATAAATAGTAAATCCAGATGAAGCATGCACTTGAAAACCAGTGAACAAATAGCAAGTTATGAGCATGCTGGCAAACATAAAAATGTCCTGTGTAAGTCCTAGATGAGGAGGAATAAATCATCCATGTGAGTCCCAGTGAAGGACTCTGGATGCTGTCAACTAGCTGTACCCTCTCCCCAGACTGAAGCCAACCTTTGGATCCAGAAGGTATTGGAAAATCAAATTTAACACCATAAAAGTGGTAAATATCAAGAGTGTGTGTATGGAAATTTCAATTTCTTCTGCAATAGTAGTATTTTTTTTATTTTCTATTTCTTTCTTTTTTCTATAATATTAACTGAACTAATAAGAATTCTTCAAGTAGACAGTTAAGATTTAAATTATATTAACAATAAATTATTGAATTTATACATAAGGTGTGTTTCTTTTTTGCCCATAAAAATATCTTATGCATAAAAATTCCACTTCCTTGTAGTACCTTTTCAAACTAATTCCTAGATGTTATTAAGCTGATCAATCATTTGCCTCCAGGATTTACAGCCACACCTGGGAAAGGAAGACATTGTCCTTAAGAATCATGCTACCCTGTGGCATTTTATTCACATATATGTATGTTGGGGGGACTGCTGTAGTGGAAATTAGAAACAAATATAGAAATTCTCTGTTGAAATAATGCCAAATCACTTATCTTAGGTATGATTTGCACTTAACTTTTCTATTTCCTTGAGTTTCTTTCTCTTGCATAAATTACAGAGGTATAATCTGTGAGCTGTTTGACTGTGTGTGTGTGTACAGTATAATCTATTACTGTGTGTTAATACATATCCATATGCCTATATATTAATATTTCTTTATTTTTAGACTGATTTAACATGAAGTAACAGGAAAAATTCATCTGGGTTTTTTACTAATAATGGTCACAGATTCCATTTTTTAAAACATGAGTTGTTTTTAAAATGAAAATAAATCTGTATTATTTTCAGCTTTGAACTGAATGTCAAAAAATATTTGTGCACAAAAAAGGTTGCACAATAACATGGAAGTACGATGCATTAAAAGGAAAAAAAAAACACTATTCAAACTTCTTATTAGGTAGAAACTTCTGCAGATCACCGAATTCCACAGAAGGTGGGCTAGCCATTAGGTTTCAGTAACTGGAAGAAACAATAAATCACAGCTTTTACTTTTACAGCCCATTACACCCAAAGGTCTAAAACCTTTCTGTGGTTATTTGCAAGCCTTAGAGTGCTCCAGCTGCAGAGTCTTATAACTTTCCAACTTTCTGTGACTGATGCTATACTATAGAGTGAACAGGAAATTAGAGTAGAAGAGAGGTGTAAAATCAGTATCCACAGAAAGGCTATGCAGGAAGGCTGTGAAGAATAACTCACTGTAGGGCTCTACAGTCTCCCAGTGGACCTCAGACAAGACAGATTACATTCTCATTAATGACCATTTAAGAATCAGTGAATTTTTATATGTTACAAAGGGGAAGCTGTGATAAAATTAATATAGTGGAAGGGCAAGGTAGGAGAGGGAAATAAGAGAGGTAATAGGATTGGGGAGATATTTGATTGAGACCTGCTGTAGTTAGCTAGAAAAAATAGCTTGAGAGATGTATAGATCTCTCTCCTGCTTTTGACCTCGCACAGGAAAGTTATGTCCAGTTAAAGTTTCATTCTGTGTAGAAGTGCAATATCCTTCATTTTTCCTTAAAATATCCTGGAAATTGACTTGGCCTTCTGCATTTATTAAAAAAATCTACTGCTTCTGATGCAGAACAGTTCAGGAAAATAGTTACCTTTTGCTCACCTATTCAGTAATTTCACTTTTCTTATTGAAGGGGCTAAATCACATCTTCATCCCACTTTTTTTTTAGCCCCTTTTCTATTATGTCAATGGGCCCACAGTTCCTAGCTAATTTGAAAATGTGTCAGGGCAACATCAGCTGTGTGGAAGAAAGAAGCTTCTCTAAGAAATGTAATGCCTTCCACATTGAATTAGAGGAAACTCCAGCCATCTTTAGACAGTTGAAGCGAGTCTTGCTATCTCTGTCTATACTATACAGGCAAGAGGCTCCTGCTGTGCAGCCAGGCTACCTGGTGACTGCAAGGCAGACAGCACCATTCCCACCAAACATAGTTTCTATTAAAATCAAAGATGATTGTGTTCCTAAATGTCCTTTGGGAGGCCTTGTACTGTAGGTTGCACTGAAGAATATGCTTGCTATAAAAAAACAAGTATTTCCACTATGTATGTGTGTTTCAAGACTGCT
Organism: Strix uralensis; assembly: GCF_047716275.1. Lineage (NCBI taxonomy): Eukaryota > Metazoa > Chordata > Aves > Strigiformes > Strigidae > Strix > Strix uralensis. Next base: position 124,806,454 of record NC_133973.1, read on the forward strand.
TTTGAATTCTTAGTGCAATGTTTTCCATTTAGTATCTTTTTCTTCTGCTTTTCTGCTTCAATCTATTTCTGGTAGTGCACAGTCTTCACAGGTGTAGATTAAAAGGGAATATGAGAATATACACAGAGGGTAGATGTACCACAAAATCTTAAAGGCAAGAAATTTCTCCTCAGGCTCATTATCAAGTGTACTGGTAATTACACAGGCTATCCTATTTCAGTCCAAGACTTTTAAAAGACAAGATAATTCAAAATAGAGCTTAAACACTTACAACTACTTCGTGAGTTAGTAATTTCTCACATCTCACATTATCTTTTATTTTCTGCTTTGAATTTATCCATGTAGGAATCAAATATATAACATATACCTTAATGGAACATAAGCAAGGATTTCTACTGATTTATTTGGAAGTGTGAAAGCACTGCTGTACTTGTGTGATGGGCAATAATTTGGTCAGCTCAAGAGAAGCTAAGTCTAATTCTAAACTTAAATGAATAAGAAAAGTATTCAAATTAGAAACTAAAAGCCAAATCCTGCAGCGGTGAGAAACTGTTATTTACAGGCACAAAACAAGCAGGCACAAGGGAATGATATATATGACATAGTGAGTGGCAGGTTATGATCCTCAGAGTGATTTTTAGCCTGTCCACTGTAGCTAATAGACTTGATCTCTAGGAAAATGTTTACAAAGACTGTGAATCTAAGAATTTCTTTCAAATATATGCATACTCTCTGGAGCTCAATGATTTAAAAACAAATAATTTCTTAATTACTTTTTAGTCTGGTAGACAGAAATGAAGAGCATTATGCAAGTCTTAAAATTTATAGCAACAGGTCCACCTTTAAATTTAAAGGATGTCTTGATATTCAGAAGTACTTTTGTACCATCTACTGACATACACCTTCCTTCTACAAGTTTCAGAAACAGTAGGCATGATCCAAGAATCGTCCTTCTTCCCACTGTGCATTATAATAACAATAATTATGCTGACTGTAATATCTGTAACACCTAGCACCGGTGTTGTCTGGAGTGTGTCATGATTTTTTCACAACAGAAGTAAATGTCCATTTTCCAGAAGGGAAAACATGGAGAGATGAACTGGCAAGTGAAAGGTCACCAGCAGCCAATTCCAATAAAGATGAAGGTTATAATGAGCATTTCCAGCAAAGTGTAGAGTTCAGTAACAGAAGAACCTGATTGCTTAGATGCAGATTTTGAAAGAACAAAATTCTACTGCAGGAGATAATTCCTAGCCTTATACATGAAACTTTGAGGACACACACTCAGCTCCAAAAGAAGATAATTTGCCCAGTGAGCAAATGTTTGTAGGTGCTGTAATATTTAGCTTCTATTTCCTGTTTCTCTAGCATCAGCAGCGAAGCCTGTAGAAGGTGAATAACACAGTGCTGTGTGCTTTAGTTTGGGATTTTATTCTAAGTCATAACTAATACTGTAACTCTGTGATGTGAGCTGTCAGAAAGGTAGCCAGGTTAGAAAGGGGAAAATTACTAACAAAAGAAAACACCTGCTGGTCTGGGAGCTGCGAGTCTGGGAACCAGGTTTGGGACATCCTTGAAAAGTGCAGCTGGCCTCTAAAGAAGAGGTGGGAAACCTAAAAATAGGTGACATCCTGAGACACCATCATTAAATGCAAAACCCAAGAACCTGTAATGGCAACTTACTGTCTCAAAGAGTGGTAGGAGTCTGGAAAAATATAATTGGGCTGAAAGAACAGAAACATCATCACCTACTGGTTATTCCAGGTGAAGAACAGACATTAACAACATCTATTGACTGCTCAAAGTGGTGGTGTACTACACCTTCTTATGTCTCTACAGTATAAAAAGGACTTAATTTTTATCCAAAATGAAGCCGTTCTTGCTGAGAATTTCCCATGTTGTGTGTATTTTTACTTTCCTAAACAAGTTAATTCCACACAAACCTTCTACAAGATCATTGAAGATGTCTGGCTGACTCCAGACTCCATGATGTAGATTATTTTTGAGTGAGACTGTTACCTTATTGGTTCAAACTTTTGGCCCACTTTTGGGGTTGGTCACTTTGTCCTCCCACCTCTGGGATGGTTGGGTCCCTCTTGGTGACTAGTTTATCCTTCCCTTTGGGAGGGTTTTTCCCTTTCTGATATCTAATTCACTTGACACCAGTTATTATATATCCATATGAGTAATCTATCATAAGTGTATCTGCTGTTATATTGGTGAGAAGTTGCTTCACTAATGATAAATTTGTAGTAACCTGTAATAGTTATTGTTTGTTATACTCATTGTTGCTATACGATTGATTGCTGCTATTATTGCCTGCTGCCACACTATTGATTGATACTATATTAGGATTGCTGACAGTAATTTGTAATGGCTGGATATATATATATTAACTTTATTAATCATGTGTATACTTTCTAGTGGTGATTTGTGTGGTATTTGTGATACTCTAATAAAGTAGAGAAATTCAGAGGATAAAAGGCTCCATTTCCTTGTGTACTATGGAATCCTGCAAACTCACAGTAGCAATCTCTATACATGCACAGGCTGGGTAGCCCTTTAGGTTGTGACACTTTGCTACTGAATTTAATTTCACATTTTTTTCATGCTTAATTTCTTGTTATAGTGTAATATCCCCTAAGTGCCCTGTCATGCAACTAGGCTTGCTCCAACGCAGTGAAACACAGGTACGTTGATGGGAAGAGGAAACTGTGGGCAAGTACATTGGCCAAAGTTGTTATCAAACTCCACTCCAACTAGATCTTCATGTTCACAGACAGGGCTGTGTTGCTGCACCTTTCTACCAAAGATGACGTTTCTGCTGGCACTGCTGCTGCGGCACTGTCACTAAAATAATACCTTTTGGAAACCAGCACACTGTCATTGCTGGTTGCCAATGCAAGTAATCATCTCATGATGAACTCCTCTGAGCTCAACTTCTGTTACATATGTTTGCTCAGATTCCTTTTAATTGTGGCAAAGTGCTTATTTTCAAGTCTAATTAAATTAACAGGATGCTTTCTTTCACCTTTGTAACCACAGATGATTTTTCACAGATGTATGTCACTTTCTAGGAGGAAAAACAGGATTATGACTAATTTTTTAATTTTTTTATTTTTTTTTACTCATAATGTGGATCAGTGTGCAGTGAAGACTGACTGAATCTTGTTTATCAAAAGTCCTGGCGAATAGCCACAGTCTAGCAAACTGAGTCTAAGTTTCAGCTGGGTTATTTCCATCTAGTCTTGTCTGTAATGCTTCCAGTATGTGTAACTTAATAATACTAACATGGCCGAGTAAATGTCTCATTCTATAATACAAACAATCCTAAAAAGTTTTATAAACATTTCCAATCAACAGACCTTGTGAAGAGTATTATTTTCTATTTGCAGATAAGGAAATCAAGGAATAATATTTTTCAAGGCAACATTTAAAAAATAATGCTTGAAATCACCTGGGATTTTAAGATGTTGACTTTGAAACACTTTAATACTATCCTGATTTTGAACATGTCAAGCACCCGCAGTTCTCACTGCCTTTAACTGTTGTTTTCTGTTGAACGCCTCTCAGAAAAAAAACCTCTGTGGTAGGTAACAAATGAAGACACCCAAACTTTGTGCAGATGCTTGTAAATTTGGACCTCCTGAGTGATTTGCACAAAGTCAAACAGTGAGTCACTGTCTAAACATTAAAAGAAATTAAGTCTCCTGTCTGTCACTGTACTTTACTTTGGAAACATGCTGCTTCTCAGATAGCCGAGTTCCTTCAATTAGAATGGTCTATTAAACCTGCAAGGAAAATAGCATTGCTTAGTAAGTCACTACAAGAGAATAAGTAATGCAGGAGTAAAGATCAGACAATATACAGTGCCTGTAACTAAAAAACAGTAAGGACAAAAGCTAACTGAACTGTTCTCTAATCCAGACAAGGGTACTGAGGTGTAACATCACGGTAACTGCAGAGTGAAGGGGACTCAGCTGCTAAATACTGGCCACTGTGGTTTTGCTATGTCATTCAGAGAATTTTCTAATCAAGCCATTGTAAGATTAAGTTACACAGGGAATTGACATGTAGATGCTACAGTTCTGTGCAAATTAGATATAGGTGGAGTAAATAAGATAAAAATCAGAGATACATTTTAGGATCAGTCATATAAGAATTTAAGGAAGGTCAGTAGAGTACATTTCTTTGTTTATAAAGTGGATGTTCAGGGGGCAGATAGGTGTTTTGAATTCTTTAAACATAGTAAAATCCCTTTCTAAAAATATCAGTTTAGGTAAAGCCATGCTGAAATTGTGATAGACAAAGTATGCTGGTTTGGACCAGATCCCAGGTTTAGAACTATTAAGAATGAATACTGAAGACATTGATTTGTATTAAAAAAGTTACTGCGACACACATGAAAGTGTGCACACAGACATTCCTTTTATCGCCTCCTTAATTGGAGCCTAGCTGACTGGGCTAATGGCTGAAGTCCCCTCCATCACCCTGAGACCATTAAGTACCCACAGTTGTGCTCTTGTTCCCTTTCTCACATCGCCCTGTGCTTCAAATCCCAGTTAGGTTGCAGCTAGTGAAACTGACCCAGAGAACCCATTAGAGCTTTCCTTCTTTTCATTTCTGGTGTTCTGAATATCTTCCTTTCTGCCCTCTTTCCCCTCCTTCATTTTCCCTTCCCTCACTTCTCTCCATTAACCTTAGAAGTTCACCTCTGAGAGAGGCTAAAGTAAAATGGGGGGGAATACTGCTATGTCTGGAAAGAATTCTTTATAGATCCAAATGAAGGTGCCTGGCTCTGCTCTCTGCCGGTGATGCCCTTGTTGATGCAGCCCAGCATCCTGTTGGCTTTCTTTGCTGCTGTAGCACACTGTTCACATATATTGAGCTGGTCATCCACCAGGACCCACAGGTCCCTTTCCACAGAGCTGCTCCCCAACCAGGTAGATCCCAGTCTGCACTGCACTCCTGGATTATGTTTTCCCAGGTGCAAGACCTTACACTTGTCCTTGTTGAATTTCATGAGGTTCTTGTTAGCCCACTCTTCCAGCCTATCCAGGTCTTTCTGCAGGGTTGCTCTCCCTTTCAGAGTGTCCACTTCCCCACTCAGTTTGGTACTGTCAGCAAACATCATCAGGGTACACTTGATCCCATCATCCAGATCACTTATGAAGGTATTAAACAGCGTTGGGCCCAATATCCATTCCTGGGAGATCCCACTTGTGACAGGTTGCCAGTTTGAAAAAGAGCTATTTACCACCACCCTCTGGGTATGGCCTGTCAGCAAGTTCCAAACCCACCTCACAGACCACTTGTCTAGACCGTAACACATCAGTTTCTCTAGGAGGAGGCTGTGGGAAACTGTATCAAAAGCCTTGGAGAAATCCAGGTAGACAATGTCCACCACTTGCCCCACATCAACCAAGTGGGTTACTTTGTTGTAGAAGGCAATCAGGTTTGTCAAGCATGATTTGCCTTTGGTGAATCTGTGCTGGCTTTTCCCAATCACGTGCTTCATTTAACTTGTGACAGCCCAGTGGATATTTTCTACCTGGACTTTAGTAACACTGCCTGCTGTAAGATCCTCATAGACAAGCTGTTGACGTATGGGCTGGACAAGCATTCAGGGGGATTGAAAACTGGCTAAATGGCTGGGCCCAGAGGGTGGTGATCAGTGTGGCAACATCTAGCTGGAGGCCAGAAAATGGTGGTGTACCCCAGGGATCAATACTGGATCCAGTCCATTTTACTACCTTCGTTAAAGACTTGTGTGATGGGGCAGAGCATACATCAGCAAGTTTGCAGATGACACAATACCAGGAGGAGTGGCAGATACACCAGAGGGTCATGCTGCCATCCAGAGGGACCTAGACAGGCTGGAGAAATGGACTGACAGGAACCTCATGAAGTTCAACGGGACATGCAAAGTTCTGCTTCTGGGGAGGAACACGGCCAAAACATGGCACTATACCAGCTGATATACCATAACTCTATCCCAACTCAAAACCAATCAGTTAGCCTAATACGGACTTTTAGGCTTCCCAATAGTTAACAAAGGCAAAGTAGGTAGTAATTTACATTAAGAACTATTTCAGCACAGTAGCACAAGATCAGTATATCAAAGCATTAGTTGAGTTCTCTACATGAATATGAGCAGCTACATATGGTCCATCCATGGGGTTTACTATGGGGTAGGTTAGTCTGTACTGAACATCCCTACCACACATGTGCTTGAAACTCTCCAAAGGATCGGCTGTTGGTCCTTGTGTCCCCATTAGAGTCTGGAGAGTCTTTGCTGCACTCCTGGAGTGGAATTTCCCATTTTATCTACTTAAAATGAAATCTGTTTTGTATATATCAAAACCACACTGTAAACCCAATATAGGCACAGCGAAGGATGGTCAGGGTATTTACATCAACTGCACTAATGCTTTGAATCAAGATGCTGATGTATTCCCTTTTCCCTCCCTTCCTCTTCCCTCTGTTTTTCCTTTTCCCATCCCATTTTACTCTTCCCCTCTCCTCTCTTCAACAGGGGACCTCTCATGATTGATTGACATTTCCCAAGGAAGAGAATTATCTCCTGAGTAGCTAGGTGGCTAACACGGAACACTATATCATTCTTAAAAATTATCAATATTTATAACACTTTTATGTACAACAAGTTGAGTCACATTAGCAGACAGGAATGAAACCTACATAGATTCATTGTAAGAACTGTGAAGCAGCAGCAGCAGGTTACCTGCTTAAAATTCAAGTTGCGTCTCTCTTGAAAGGAATTGCCTCTTTAACCAGTTTCTCCTTTTTGAATGACAGACTCACTGGCTTTTTAAAATGTCCTCCTGTTACTCTGCATACACAAATACAAGATTTTCCAAATTTTGATTTTGACTTTGATAAGGAAGGAGAATGGACAAATAGGTTAGATTTTGTTTTGAATATGCTTGAGGGTGGGGTGGGGGAGCTAACATTTAATATATTTGATTATTGGACTTGGGAAATTTTCTAGTTAAGTTTGCCGTAAGAACATTGAAGAAAATACTGTAGAAAGAAAAGACTTACCATTGTATGAAAAGACTCTTAAAGATGCAACAATTATTACATTTATGTAAGTAACATAAATATTTGCAGCATATTAATTTCAGAATGTAAAACTGGAAGGCACCTGCCCCTAGACAAAATTGCCAGAGAAGCCACCTTAGCAAATTACCATTCCTTAAATGCATATTTGTCCTTAACTTTTTTAAAGATATTGACCCTTCACTGTTGTATAGGATGAGCACACATCTCTTTTTCTCCTACGTAAGCGAAGCAACAATTTGTTGTAAAAAATTGTTTAGGTGTGTGCTCATGTGGATACAAAACTGAAAAACTACTAGAGTTATATCTCAGCTGAAAATTAGTAACAGTAAAAAAAAGAAAAAAGCTGTAATGAAGGATTTTCTGTACAGCTCTTTCTACAAACCCCAGAATAACCATTAATGACCAGAAAAAATGAACCTATTCTTGAGAACACGTTTCATCTCAACAAATTGTTCTACCTAGCTATGACTTTTTGTATTAATGAGTATTTTTCTAAAATCACTATTATTTAATAAACATGTTATTTATTATCACAAACCAAAAATATAGTATTATATGAATATTCATTATTGTAACAACCAGTACATAACCATAGAACCACACAGGTTACAAGGTAGCTAACAATAGTTGTGGGCTGAGTCAATGAATGATCTTGCATTCACAAAGGGATGACCTTTTCCTTGTCTTAAGAAAACATTTTAGTTACGGATTTTAGCAAAAAACAACAATTTAATACGCACATATGAAGCTAAATGGAAGCAGTTAAGAATTTTAAATACATTCTGAAAGGGGAATTGATTTTGGTATTCCTTTAAAAGCAATCTAAATTTTGTGCTACACTCTTCAATTAACCCTGCCTGAATTAAGATCTTTTCATTAGAGTGGAATTGAAGCAGTAAGGACTGACTTTGGATGGAATATAACGCAAAGTAGTGCCAATACTTGGATGAAAACATGATTTGCTCAAAATTACTCCATAAATCTATATTAAGATTATTGTGACTTTGTAATGTGTGAAGAATTGCTTTTTTCTCTACTTACTGTACTTGTATAAATAGAACTAACTGGAATTTGGGTATCATCCATATTCAGGATTGGACATGTACTGTGGATCTAACCAGATTCAAAACATGTATCTTGTTTTGACCAAGCCAGTTCTAATTTGAAAGAAGGCTTATTTTGCCTTGTCACGTATATTGATCATCTTTCACTCTGTCAGTTGCCATATGAAATTATCTGAATCCATAACACTTCTCTTTCCTTAGATTCATTGTGGGGAGAGACGTTAAAATACATATAGTGGCATAAAATTCTTTATTTTATTTTATTTTATTTTATTTTATTTTATTTTATTTTATTTTATTTTATTTTATTTATTTTATTTTATTTTTAAATTTGAAATATGCAACATATATGCATTACCTGATTTCTTCTCTTTCAGAATGTCCTGAGATTATTTGATTTTTAAGTAATAGTTTTCTTAATTAATGGCAGAATACTAAGTATGTGAGATGAAATTTTATATGGCTATACATTTAGAATAAAACATCTTTATATTTAGACAGATAATCTTAAACATTGCATTCAAATTCTTAATTCCTATGTATTTATTTCTTCAGCTGCTTTTGAAAGTAAAAAGAAAAGAAAAAGAAATTAAAATCTCTCAAACCCTGACCCTTCAATCAAAGCCAATCAAGGTAAACACTGAATTTCTCTTTTCTGATGTTAACCCAATTGAAGGGTCGTTTGTAATATGTGTTTCATGCTTTTTCAACTCAGTCTCAAAACACTTCAGAAAAAAAGAGTAAGTCTTTAAGAATTCATTTTCCAGTTAGTCAAAACAGACAGACTTGATTATTTTTATGGGACATTTCAGAAATTAATATACTTTAGAGATGGTGACAGCAGATCCTGACAAGTTATATCACCTTCCAGCTCCTCTGAGGAAACTGGTCATATGATAATTTTTAGTCCCTAAAGGGAAATGCACTTAATTAGACCAGGCTGACAGTTAACTGCAATATAAATTTTGAGGCTTAAGTCCATGGAAAACATAAAACTTAAGTAGAAAATGACCTCTGTGTTTCAAGAAATTTTAGGAACATTAACTAAGTTCAGTTCTTCAATTAGGTGAAATCTTAATAACCTGTAATATTTACTTTCTTCAATTTTCTTGAAACTTTACAAAACTTTGCCTATGGCAGTAAATGTGCCAGTTTTTAGGTCAAAGGAATTTGCAAAAACAAAGAAAATGCAAGTAAAAGTAGAAAGTAACAGTGTTTAAAACTGGCATTTGTGAAAACCTAAACAGTGCATTTCTACAGCAAGCAAAACACATACATTTCCTGCACAGTGTTATCACAGAATCATAGAATACCAGGTTGGAATGGACCTCAAGGATCACCTGGCCCAACCTTTATGGCAAAAGCACCCTGTGCAGCTGTTATATAGACATCTATCTATTTATTCATACACCTACCCTCTCTCCCTCTTTATATATCTTGCAAGACTCTGAACCAGTATTCATTGCCTAATAAAATGAATATACTATAAAAGTTTTTGTGGAGCCAGTGAATGAACTGATTCCTAAGGAATTTTAATTCCTTTTAATATTTTCAGAAATAACGTAGAATTCCACTGCAATATGTGTTTTGTAACTGTTTTCTCCCTTACTTTGAGCAACTAGTTTGCTGAGCCAATGGCTGTCTTTTACTGGGTTTCCTAGAGCATATAATACACAAGCCATAATTCATAACCTAATCCCATAACATACATAATCACAAAGTCATGTGGATATATCACTGTGATGTTATTAAATGTCTTGAAATCAGTTTCTGTATTTGGAACTTGACTATACATCAGACTTCTGCAAGAAATTAATATATTTCTTCCAAAAATTATGCCAGCTATGTTAAATTATACCCCAAACTGCATGTAGCTAAGAGCTTCCTAAAAGTCATCAGACATCTTTGCACCCAGCCATTCATATTGGCATGTGTAGGGAAAAAGTGCTGTAGCATTCCAAGATACTTGACGAAAAACTGTTCTTGAGTTTCAGGTAATTAATTCTTCTGCTTTCTCAGATATGCGTGCTTTGGTCAACAGCTGTGAACATCAGTTGCATATTTTAATTCATGTTATATCACACTGAAGTAAATAGTGGAATATCAATAATTACTGGTCCTGAAGGACAAAGCACAGGCCAGCTGAAATTGGCGTATTTGTTTAAAAAAGTATTATGATTAGGATTCCCAAAAATTAATTGTAAATGAGGTCAGGGAATGCAACTGAAAAAATCAATTAATAAAAATACTTTCTTAAATTTTTAGATTTATGACGAAGAGAAGGACATTAGTTTCCATATACACTAGAATGTTAGTGACCTTGATTTGAGTTTGAATGTAGTCTATAAAAACAGTAATTAAATTTAGTGCACATATCTCCAGTATATCTGTGCACTTCATTTTATTTTTAATGTATGTGGAAAGATTCCTTTTGCCTGTGATGAAAAATATGACAGTGTGACATTTTCTTTAATTACAAACTCTGATGTGTTTAATAGCACAAATTTGGCCTCCAACTTGACAGTTCTGTCTCTTAGAATCAATGGTTAGACTTGAGGGCACCAGCTTGGTCATCAAGATCAATATTAGAAAAAATATAGCTTGTCAAGACCTCTTGGCCCCTTATTGATTCAAATAGGGTACTGCAGAGAATTTAATAATGATGTTACAGCTGTTGGCCAACAAACAGAGCTTCTTTCATTGATTTCAGTAGAGGCAGATGAATAACACAAGACCACGATTACACTAGACACTGTAGTAAGACTTGCTATGGAGATTCCAAAGCTTGCATTTGGGAGGTGTGATGGTTGCGTGGAAGAACTTTCAGGCAGACTAAACTGGATTCATATCTGAAGGAATGCAAATTGCTGAAACTGCCTCAAGAGAAGGATTTTTACATTCCCTTAAAAAAGTATACCTCATTTTGCTGAACTGGGAAAAAACCCTAGTTTTTCTAACACTACATGAAGGGTTTTCTGGTGTGAAGGTGGTTCTCTCCCACATTTTTATTGCAATGTAATGTAATTTAAAACAAGAAGATACTTTTAAAAAGATCCTCATTTTTCTCAGTAATGCTTTCTGTGTCCTGTCTCTTGCAATGCCTCCTTTTCAGGTGTCATTCCAATACTGTAGTTTTAAACAAATAAACCCCTGTCATTTACTTCTACTCACTAGGAAATTTAAGCTATTGTTTTTGAACCTTTTGTAAATAACAAAAGGTTTTACAGAGCCTAGGAAGGTCTGAGCTCTTCATTTACCTTTAGTGCTTTGAAAAGTGCATGGAAAGAAATTTCTCCATGGGTCAGAGAGCACTTCAAAGAAAACAGAAATGCCTCTTCGGATCTATTTTTATTTGGAATTTATTCTTTAGGGTTTTTATAATAACAGATTAAGAGGAATTAACATCAGCAGTGAGTAGTTAAAGAGGAACTTCTTTAGCTCACTGAAGGGAACAGGAATAACCCTGCATCTTGGTGTATCACTCTGTTATTTTCACAGATAATGTTCTCCTCCAGCTTCGTTTCCCTTATACTATGACAAATGGAACTTTTTAAAGGTTTGGAAATACTTTGCTAGTATTTTTAAATTATTAATATGCATAATACTTTAATTAAGCAATTGTAATAATTAAAAATAGAAGCATAAACTGTGCTATAAAATAATGGAAAATAATTTTATTTGCTGAAGGCCTGCTATGACACATGAAAAAATTCTACACCCAAAGAGAGATAAGGACAGGAGTAGAGGAAAAACCACAGAGTTTTCCTAGCTTTTTTCCCAAGAGAAAAAATCCTTCCATCTCAGAAACAGATTTTGTGCAACCAAGTTTTCTCTTGTTTTAAAGAGACAGACAGACAGATAGCCACATATTCGTACCAGTGGCCTTGTGTATAGAAAGGTAGTGTTACTAGTTCCCACCTTCTGAATTTATTCTCCTCTGCTTAGAAAAGCAGAAAACCTCTAAGGAGATGCATTTCCCCTCATCTCCTGCAGAGGCATAATACTGAGAGCAGCAGAAGTTAAGGCCCAGAGGGGCAGAGGAAGACATGTTGTATAGTCCTATCAGTCCCTACATGCAGACTGCAATCAGCAGAAGAAAGTTCCCGCAAGCTCTCCAATGCTTTAATCACTACAGTGTGGACTGGGACCAATGCTGGAACATCCTTGCAGGGAGCCTTTCCTCTCACAGTGTTAATGCTCTTGACAACAGTTTATGTTTAGAAGTAGCCTCAATAAACTTTCAACTCCATGCTGAAGTCAGTTTTGGCTTGTCTATTTTTTATTATGTCACTTTTCTACTATACTTATATATCACTTTTTTACTATGCCACTTTTTTATTATGCTAACAAGGTACAGGATTACAGCTGTATGGCTGATTACTGTTTAGATTATTCTAGCTTTTGCTTTGTTTAACAAGTCATATTCATTTACTGGAACTCAGAGTCCTATGTGTTATAAACAGCAATTTGTGTTTAATTTAGCCACATAGAATTGAGATACTACTGGAATAGCTGGTTCAACATAGCTTAATCTTACTGAAAAAAACTTTCACCCAATGAAAGGACAAATTATAAGAATGTGTCTTTCACTCTATTCCTTTCAGTTGCACCTGAAAAAAGCAGCAGTGTGTTCCAGCCAACTACTGAATCTGACACTTAAAGGTCCCTGATGAATCAATTATCTGCTAGTGGAATTTACCTCTCACTTTGCTATATGAGACTGTCAATTCAAGGTCTTCACTTACCTCTCTCTACCTTCTATGTCTGTTACTCTTTTAAGATGTATTATTATTGCCTCATGTACCTGGAGGGTGAAACAGCAATCAAGCCTTCATTATACTGAGCATTAACCAACCCAGTAAAGATGGTGTTTGACGAGTAAGTTATTCAATAGCAGTGCTGGCCTAAACAGCACTGGACTCCCCTTCATCCTCTCTTGCCACAGCCCTTGGATGCACATCCTGGACTCTGTTTTGATCACTTGGACACTGCCAGTGCAGGTACCGTGGAAACTGGACGTGAACCCCACCTAAAAAAAAAAGCTATCAACATTCCCACCAAGTATGGAATGATGTTCTGCCACTTCTTGCCCTTGACTGAATAAATTCTGGGATGAGGCAAAGAACATGGGATAAAATGCTACCCTGACCCTCTTTTTCCTCTTTCTGTGTAAGCATGAATAGGAACATGCAGTTTATGTTCTGATCTTGTTTGATAAGACCTTTTGTCTGTCTGCAGTTTAAAACAAAGTTAACTTCCCTCTTTTTAATTCCCATTATCCCGCACATTTTTCAAGGTAACTGGTAAAGTCTGCCTGCTTTGACACTAGTCACCATTTCTTCTCCAATAGTCAGTTGTCTGTTTTCCAGATGATACTTAACTTTGTGAGTCAGGTGCATCTGACTTTTCCCATCATCTCTCACCTTTCTTCTGTAACCTGGTTATCTCTTTACTCAACAAGCTAGCCTCTCTGCCTGTTACATCATCCTGTTAGTTATGACAAAGAAGAACAAGTTAGACATGGATTTTCAGTCAGAAATGCAGATGTCATTTCAGCATCAAAAAAGAAGAGACACAGCAGGAGTAAACAAGAACAAAAATTATTAAGGACCAAGGAGCAAGTCTAGAGAGAAAACATTTGGAAATACTTAAATCTTGATTTTTCTTTCACAATTTACTGTCTCTCATTTATTACGTACAGCATGTGGCAGATTAATCAGAAGTCATGTGTTTAAATACTGTAGCTAAATTACAACTAATCTATAAGGCAGAAGAAATAATAATTAAAAAAATACTCAGGGACCGTAAACGTTCACAGAATCACAGAACCATCTAGGTTGGAAAAGACCTTGAAGATCATCTAGTCCAACCGTTAACCTAGCACTGACAGTTCCCAACTACACCATATCCCTAAGCGCTATGTCGACCCGACTCTTAAACACCTCCAGGGATGGGGACTCCACCACCTCCCTGGGCAGCCCATTCCAATGCCTAACGACCCCTTCTGGAAAGAAATATTTCCTAATATCCAGTCTAAACCTTCCCTGGTGCAACTTGAGGCCATTCCCTCTTGTACTATCACTTGTTACTTGGTTAAAGAGGCTCATCCCCAGCTCTCTGCAACCTCCTTTCAGGTAGTTGTAGAGGACGATGAGGTCTCCCCTCAGCCTCCTCTTCTCCAGACTAAACAACCCCATTTCCCTCAGCTGCTCCTCGTACGACATGTGCTCCAGACCCTTCACCAGCTTCGTTGCCCTTCTCTGGACACGCTTGAGTAATTCAACGTCCTTTTTGTAGTGAGGGGCCCAAAACTGAACACAGCAAATGAGGTGTGGCCTCACCAGTGCCAAGTACAGGGGTAAGATCACTTCCCTGTCCCTGCTGGCCACGCTATTTCTGATACAAGCCAGGATGCCATTGGCCTTCTTGGCCACCTGGGCACACTGCTGGCTCCTGTTCAGCCGGCTGTCAATCAACACCCCCAGGTCCCTCTCTGACTGGCAGCTCTCCAGTCACTCCTCCCCAAGCCTGTAGCGCTGCTGGGGGTTGTTGTGGCCAAAGTGCAGCACCCAGCATTTGGCCTTATTGAAATTCATACAGCTGGCCTTAACGCATGGCTCCAGCCTGTCCAGATCTCTCTGCAGAGCCTCCCTACCCTCGAGCAGATCAACACTCCCACCCAACTTGGTGTCATCTGCAAACTTACTGAGGGTGCACTCGATCCCCTTGTCTAGATCATCAATAAAGATGTTAAACAGGAGTGTCCCCAAAACCAAGCCCTGGGGGACACCACTCGTGACCGGCCGCCAACTGGATTTAACTCCGTTCACCACCACTCTTTGGGCCTGGCCATCCAACCAGTTTTTTACCCAGCAAAGTGTGTGCCCATCCAAGACACGAGCAGCCAGTTTCGCCAGGAGAATGCTGTGGGAAACGGTGTCAAAGGCCTTACTAAAGTCAAGGTAGAGAACATCCACAGCCTTTCACTCATCCAATAAGTGGGTCACCCTGTTGAAGAAGGAGATCAGGTTTGTCAAGCAGGACCTGCCTTTCATAAACCCATGCTGACTGGGCCTGATCATCTGGTTGTCCCGCACGTGTTGTGTCATGGTACTCAGGATGATCTGATCCATCGGCTTCCTGGGCACTGAAGTCAAGCTGACAGGCCTGTAATTTCCCAGATCATCATTCCGACCCTTCTTATATATGGGTGTCACACTGGCCAATTTCCAATCTGTTGGGACCTCCCCAGTCAGCCAGGACTGCTGGTAAATGATGGAAAGCAGCTTGGCGAGCACCCCAGCCAGCTCCTTCAGCACCCTTGGGTGTATCCCATGCAGTTCCATAGACTTGTGTATGTCTATGTGATGCAGCAGGTCACTGACTATCTCCTCCTTGATTGTGGGGGGGTCGTTCTCCTAGTCTCTGTCTTCTGGCCGAGGAGGCTGGATTCCCTCAGTACAACTAGTCTTGTTATTAAAGACTGAGGCAAAGAAGGCATTAAGCACCTCAGCCTTTTCCTCATCACTCGTTGCCATGTTTCCTCCTGCATCTAGCAGGGGATGGAGGCTCTCCCTGGTCTTTCTTTTGCTGTTGAAACATTTCTTGTTATCCTTGACTGCTGGAGCCAGATTCATTTCTAGCTCGGCTTTAGACCTCCTGACTTCCA
Source organism: Strix uralensis (assembly GCF_047716275.1). NCBI lineage: Eukaryota > Metazoa > Chordata > Aves > Strigiformes > Strigidae > Strix > Strix uralensis. Next base: position 124,822,270 of record NC_133973.1, read on the forward strand.
CCCTGCATAGCCTCACAGCATCTTTCTAGTCATTGTGAGTGGCTAGTCCCTTCTTCCAAAGGCTGTAAACTCTCCTTTTCTCCCTGAGTTGCAGCCAAAGCTCCCTGTTCAGCCAGGGTGGTCTTCTCTGTTGCTGGCTTCTCTTACAGCACCTGGGGACCGCCTGCTCCTGAGCCATTAAGACTTCCATCTTAAAGAGTGTCCAGCCTTCCTGGACCCCTATACCCTTCAGGACCGTCTCCCAAGGGATTCTGTCAAGCAGTTGCCTAAACAAGACAAAGTCAGCCCTTTGGAAGTCTAGGATGGCAGTTTTGCTGCCCTGTCTCCTGGCCTCTCTCAGAATAGAGAACTCTATTATTTCATTATCACTGTGCCCTAGTCAGCCTCCAACCGCCACATCATCCACCACTTCTTCTCTGTTCACAAAGAGAAGATCCAGCAGTGCACCTTTTCTGGTCGCTTCACTCACCAGCTGTGTCAGGAAGTTATCTCCCACACATTCCAGGAATCTCTGGGACTGGTCCCACTCTGCTGTGTTTTATTTCCACCAGATGTCTGGGAAGTTAAAGTCTCCCACAAGAACAAGGGCAAGCAATCATGAGATTTCTCCTAAGTGCCTATAGAATATTTCATCCACCTCTCTTTCCTGGTTGGGTGGCCTATAGTAGACTTCCACTATGACATCTGCCCTGTTGGCCTTCCCCCTGATTCTAACACAAAAACACTCTACCCTCTCTTCACTATACTTGTATTTATTTTCCTATGTTTTGTTTGGTATGTTATGGGAAAAGCTAAACCTATGGGGAAGAGATGAAATTTAAATGAATAAAAATGCACATCAAATATTAGGGAAGACATTTCTCCCAGTATTAAATATTTTTCATCAATGAATAATCTGTACCTACGGGGAAGTTAAAGATGCTGCTTCTTTGAAGCAGTTACGTCTTCCTGGGAAAAGATGTAAAACAATACAGATAACAACGCTACAGCCACAGGTCAATCAATCAAAAATCCTAAGAAATGAAATATTTATTCTAGTAAACTTGAACATGACATTCTGAATGCCGCACATACCAGGAAGAAAACTGGAAGATATTTTATAAATTTATCAGCTAATATAAGCTAATAAACATATTCTGAAATACTGCTTAATGGGTGAGGATCAACATCAGAAAATCCCAGAGAAACCTAATATAGTTTTAATCACCATTACTTTTGTAATAGGTACTAATTTGTCTTCAGAATGGTTGATTATTTGTTAGCAAAGCCATCTGTATTCCATTAAATACCATTTCATTGCAACCAATAAAAGCCCACAGATATTCTGCTGACCTGGCAGTCTGGAGCTGTCTATATTTGGTTTTGGCTGAGCTGATTTTACCTTGCTTTAGCTATGACAACAATTCTCTAGTAGTCAGGTTACTATTGTTCAATTTCTTTAATTGTGAAAACCACATACCATAAAGCTATATTAACCTGCGTATTGAATGAGTAACAAACATTAGCCTAGGGAAACATAATTACATTGACGTTAATCAGTGCTGGGGAAGCCTATGAAGTAACTTCAGTAGGTAATGGCTGAAAACAGCCAAACTTAAGATCGAAATAAATTAAGGGAGATCAAGACAAGCAATCTACGTTGTAAGAGCATATTAGAAAACCCAAAAACTAAGTAATATCAAGACTGTGTAGGAAGATGCTGTCATCAGTGTCATGCTCCTTTAGATGGAAACTCAAGAAACTGATGAGCTTTTGTAAGTTCCTTTTTGAGGAAGACTGAAGTAACCTTTGGATGCAAAGAAAAGTTGGAAGGGTGAATGTTATACTAGAGAAAGGGGATAGGTACTGGGAAGTTTCTGTGTATCAATCTTTATACTATTAATTACAAGTGTTTTTCATTGCAAGTGAACAAATGATGATACCAGTTTCTGTATAATGATTAGATTGTGAAAACGTTAGGTGGATTAACAATAAATTTTTATCTGCATATATAAGGAGTGTTCCCTTTTCACCTGTATCAAAATTTTGATTGTAGCATGTTTGTTAAACATGTAATTTTTCTTGTGAAGTCATGGAGCTGATTTGTACCTTATGTCACACCTATATGAAGAACCCTGAACCCAAAGCTTATGGGACCACCAAAGTCTATCACAATTTAAAAGCACACCATTTGTCAGCTGTGTCAGTACATACTTTTAGCTCCCACAGGTGCTAAGCAAAAAACATGAGCTTACAAAAACATTATTTTAAAATACAGCCTGATTCTTAGAGCTTTTAAACAAAAGGCTGCTTATTTTAATAGTGTGTCACTTATGAAAAAGTATAGCTAACATGTCAACCTCTGTTTTGTGTCCTTACCTCAGAAATTGGTATAAGCTATTACATGTTATAATTGGAGATAGTAAATCAGTACTGAAATTTTTTAGTCTCAACCTGTGTGATTATTACATTTTCGGAATAGTTACTGATGGACTACTGTTTTTTGCATGTCTGTTTTAATAATTTTTAGGTTGGAACCTTTGTCACATGTATGCAATGACACTGTATCATTTTTCCACCTCTCATGATCCTTTACATGCTCTTTTGCAAGCAATAAATATTTTACCATCATTCCTTTAAAAGGACACAAAAGACTAACACAATATTTTAATTAATGATATGGTAGTCTCTCCTTTCACTGGAGCACAGAATTGTGATCTATTATGGTTTAACCCTGGTAGGCAGGTAAGACCCACACAGCCGCTCGCTTGCTTACTCCCCCACTAGTGGGATGGGGGAAAGAATCAGAAGGGTGAAAGTGAGAATACTCGTGGTCAGAGATAAAGACAGGTTAATAGGTAAAGCAAAAGCCACGCGCACAAGCAAAGCAAAATAAGGAATTCATTCACTACTCCCATGGACAGGCAGGTGTTCAGCCGTCTCAAGGAAAGCAGGGCTCCATCACACATAATGATTACTTGGGAAGACAAATGCCATCACTCTGAATGTCCCCCCCTTCCTTCTTCTCCCCCCCATTTTTGTTGCTGGGCATGACATGACATGGTATGAGATATCCCCCTGGTCAGCTGGGGTCAGCTGTCCCAGCTGTGTCCCCTCCCAACTCCTTGTGCACCCACAGCCTACTCACTGGTGGGGTGGGGTGAGAAGCAGAAAAGACCTTGACTCTCTGTAAGCACTGCTCAGCAATAACGAAAACATCCCTGTGTTATCAACACTGTTTTCATCACAAATCCAAAACATAGTATTCTATATGAGCTACTATAAAGAAAATTAACTCTATCCCAGCCCAAACTGGTACAAAATCAAATAAAATTCAGAAAGTTGGTTACACTGAATTTCATGTAAAAATTCCAGGCTCTTTAATTTTGGACTTTTAGTTCCACAAAGGAACGGCTATACAGGATGAGACTAAAGCTCTGTCTAGCTCAGTAAACTGTAGGAAAATGACTCAATAATACAAAAATAAAAATAAGGCAAACCTATTGCAAAATATTCACAGCTTCCAGGAATCTTTGATGCAGAGAACTTTCACTGGAATTTGTCCTTAAAATTTGCTATGTATGAAAGTCCAAAATATACATAAATATTTTATAATATTACCCATAATAAGGGATGAATGTCTGAAGACAGACTGGAAATCATTACTTGCCTAAAAATAGATCTTCTGCGCTATATCTTCAATATTTTGTACCTCAAGACCACATAATAGCATGTGAAGATATCATTTGAATGATAGCAATTGCCTGAACATTAGCGTTAACACTGAACCCATTTGCACAATCACAGCCCAATTCAGCCCATATCCATTCCTATTTATCTCCATTCTGTAGTTTCACCTGCCTTTTCCTTATTATGAATAAATCATTAGAACAGATGGCAAAAGCTTACCAATAAAAGGCACTGTTATTCTCAGCATAAGCCCACCATACTCAGTAAACATGTATTTGCTAAAGCAAAACACCACTTCTATGTTTTGGGAATGTATTCTGTTAGAATTGCTGATCATATGATTTTAACAATTAACCTAAAAGGGAACTATTCGTTCCATAGAACTAGATCCTTTCACTACAATCTGTAGTTAATTACAGATGGCTTGTTCTGATTATGTTCACTTCTTTGAAGGCTATGCACACACAAACCACACACATACAATTTCATATCCTGTGGTGAGAGAACATCATTCATTGTAAAGCAGCCAGATCTTGAAGATGAAACATTATTGAAATGTGGTGAGACTATTAGTCAAAGATCTGACTGATGTATGATTGCTTATGAATGTGTTTAGCTGCAGCTCAGGCTGATAATCTTGCAATTGTTAAAACTTCCTGTCAGCACAGCAAAGTCAAGAGTGAACTAAGTTATTTTCTGCATTCCTTTCTTTCTGTAAGTAAAATGAATGGTATAGCTTCACCAGTGATCTAAGCAATAATGATACAAGTTTTTTCACTAAATTTTCCTACTAGCACTCACACTGTAAGCACCCATATAGTATAAAAATGTCAATATAAAAAAATGAATAAATATAAGGATAGCATAAACAAATATAGATTGAAATAGTAGTCTTTGCTTTATGCCTAATACATCTCTGAACGCTCAGATTTCATTTCCATCCTTTACATCCTTTGTTTATGATTGCTATTTCTTTTAAATCGTGTTAAGACATGGAGAATGTATTTTTTATTTAGAATCAATTTTCTGTTTACATTTAAGTCCTCCTATGCCCCATTCAGGTCACCACGTGAATATCATCGAGAAATCACAACATGTTAGTAAAGCAGTACATACTGACTTTGTTTTATACTGATGTCCACCCTGCACAATAATGCACTTTTCTACAACACTAACAGGCAACTTGTAAGTCAAAAGTATAAGAATAGCCCATGAGTAAAAAGGCCTGGGCATGTATCCTTAATCCGACCTTGCCGTAAAGAGAAAGGAATAAAAAATTTGCATAACTTGCTTTCAGGGTATTTTTAGATCTGATATAGTGTGAATTTATGCAGAGATGAAACACTTGAGCTTTGTGATTTGCTGATTAATATATTATATAAAAACCCAGTGCACCCATTAATGGCTAACCATTCTGGGACCTCACAACCTAGTTTATAATGAAATGGACATTATTTCATTTTCTCCAAGCCACATATTTCTGAAATCTGTGAACTGCATAAACAAATTTTGACTAGGGTTAATGCCATTACTGAAAAAGGAAATCTTTCTGATAAGTTAAAAATGTTTTAATGGAACTTTTAGAAGGCTTTTGAAGTGAATTTAGTGAAGATCAAAGTGAGAGATTTCACAGTCCTATAGCCCAAACTGAAAAAAATCCTAATTAGCATGTTGCATTAATCACAGACTGAGGCACTGTGTTTCCACAGCCCCCAGTATTATGATTATAACTGAAATGACATTGATACACTTGTAGGAGCCAAAAACATATAATAAAGAAGTATCCTCTATGCAGAGCAAACACTGACGAACAAAATATCTAAGCAAAACAGAGTGAAAAAATGAAAAGTCCTTTTATTAATACATTAAATGGCTTGTTGTTATTTATTACATCCACAGACATTCTGCCAGTGTATTACCTAGCAGTTCAAAAACCTTTACAGTATCTGAGTGTTAGAGAAGGTTTCATCTTAAAACCTGTAAGGACCATCAAATTATAAAGTCTGACCTTTTCTGTAACACAGGCACTGTAATTTAACCCAGTTACTCTCGCAATGAATGCTACAGCTTGTATTGTTTTGAAGCAAGACTCCACTTCAGGAGGCGAATTATCTATCATTCCCAATATCTGATCAATTATTAAAGTGTTATGCCTTATTTCTGTCTAGAATTACTCTGGATTTTATATTACTCCAGATACTGGCTCTCATTACACCTTTCTCAGTTAAATTAAAGAGTCTTTCAGTATTCATTATTTTCTCTCTATGAAAGCGTGACTCCAGGAAATGTTGAAAAATGTGCTTGGCTAAATTGCACTAAGACTTTTAATACACTATAAACGTGGTTTAATGATAGCATTATCTTACACAAAATGCTTATGAGTACTGAACAATTACTTGCACATATCTGACCAGTTAATTACACATAATCATTTAACTCATTTTCTTAAATAGCAATACTTGAATTTTAAGCAGAAATGTCGAAAGTCTAAAGACAGTTCTTCTGACCATTCTAATACTCACCTTTACCTGTGGGGAAGATTTTGGGATGGAATTTTATGAACACAAAAAATGAGGATTTACAAAGTGCAGAATCTGAAATCAGGTCAAAAACATTCTAAGAAAAATTGAGTTTATAAGGTCTAAGTGAAATTAAAGCAGTGTAATCAATATGCATTGACATCAAAACATCTTTGATATTCATCATTTTTGCTGTCAACAGAAAACGAGTTATAGGACTGTATCTATGCTTAAAAATTGATTAAATGAGTAGTTGAAACAATCTGAGCCTAAATAACATATAAAATATTCTGAATTTTGTTTCGATACTCAGATTCACACAGAAGAAAAGAATTACTGCAGATTTTCTGTGTAAATTTCAGCTGACCACAGACTATTTTTCTGATGCCTCATAGCAAGTCACTAGCTTCGACTGTGAGCATCACATGTCCTGGGATGAGTCTCTTAGCATGGCTTTCTTACTAAAAGATGCATATATATGATCATAGTTCATGAATGTATGTGTGTGTTTCTGTGTGTGGCTCTGTTTAATGCATATTCATACGCCTGTTTCCTCACCCCTCCATCCCATGGTCAACACCCACTAAACAAAACAGATAAGCAGAAATCTTCATGTTACTAATCACTCACAGATTTTGTCAAAATCAGAATTCCTTAGGTGAAAAGAGGAGAGAGGCTTTGGCAGTGAACCTAATGAGAGACCCTGTGGAGGAAATGTGTAGTAGAGCTTTTTCTTGACTTGGCTTCAAGTAATCCAATTGGTCCAATATTACAAATGTTTCAGTAGCAAGAAGAGTTGTCAGCCTCAGTGAGCGCCTTGATAGACATGCTTAAGTTTGTACAGGACTCAGATCTGTGGGAAAACAGACTTTATTGATTCTGCTGCTCAGAGAATAACTACTTTTTCTTTGGAATTACTTCCACACCTGGTCTGAGTTTTTATTCTTAGGGATTGGTTATCTGAAGACAGCACTAGTTCTGCTAGCATCAGGTTTACTAGTTGAACTCCTTTACACTTTAGCCACTACATTCTAGACTGAGAGTGGCCTTTTCAGCATTTCTTTTTTTAATTTTTCTTTCCAAGGCAGCAAAAAGTAAGATTGAAAAGAGATTATACATTGTGCAGTGTCTGGGGACTACAGCTGTTGAGCTAGGAATCTCTTCTCAGTCCTATTGTCCCTAGGGCAGATTTGCGTTGCAATGATGTGGCTTCTGGTTCCTGATTCACTCTGACATAGACATATGTGGCATAAGGGCTATATCTCATAGGTGCTGCACTTACAAGAGTTTGAATTAAATTCTCATACTCACCTTGGAGAAAAATATGATAAAACATTGTACCTCAGAGTAAAGAATTATTGATTACTGAATTTAGATGAATAAGGATGCTTTCATTACAGTTTGCTTAAATGCTTCTTGTTGTTGTTGCTGGCTTTTAACCTGACTCTGCACATATTGAAATTGATCATCTTATTTAAACAGTTTGAGAGTTTGAGCCCTGGTAAGGTTATCCAGAAAAAAAAATGCTGCTCATCTCTACAAATGACTACTGACTATTAGGATTTATAAAATTCTATTGTCTAGATAATGTGCAGGCTAAACCTTGGTGTACTGAATTATTCATAACCAAACAGCACTCTCTGGAATGGTTTCATGTTTACAAACCAGACATTTTAGAATTAGCCCAAATCAGCAACCACATTTCCGTGTGCTACATATAATGAGGCAAAATTGATGGTAGATTTTGATTAAGAGACCCCAAGCTGACTGTGAATATCAGAAGTGATTTGTTCAGCTGATTGGAGGAAGAAAGCCAATGGCTTCAAGCACTTTTGTCCAACTAATCAGAAAATTACTACCAAGATCACGGAAACAAACAGCTGTTGAACTCACTCCTTGGGCCAGGAAAAGATGTTTGGCAAAAAATACCTGAAGCAGTGGCACTCACTTGCTTTTTTTTTTTTTTTTTTTTTTAGGCTTTTGTTATTCTGCTTTATGGTATTTTTGTTATGCTGCTCTATTTGGTAGGAATGTGGTTTTTGTCATTTGTTTTCACTGTAAGGGTCTTATTGGCAGTTCTAACTGATCAGTATCCGTGTTTCTCAAGCAGTCCAAGAGCCATACTCCAAAATTAACTGACTTTTTTTTTTTTAAATCATTACTTTTTGAATGGAAACCTACTGTTTACCGAAGTAAACACTGGAGTTCTATTTCCCATCCGGAAGACAGCATAAAGATGAAATATAAAGATTGCCTATTGTGCTGAGCAATATTCTGTCTTTATTTCTTTGCGTATCTATTCCTGTCTGTCCATCTCCTGCCTTTCACGTCTATATTTTAAAGTTACGTGTAAAATATTTTTATGTAAGTTACACATAAAAAGCTGTATCATTTTCCTATTTCAAATGGTTACATTAATACTGATTTTCCATACGTGTGAATAGATTGCATAAAAGCTTTCTTCATTTCACTACATAAACATATACACATGCAAAACCATACTACAGAGCTCAACCCTTGCAATTAGCTTGGTTCTTCTGCATATAAAATCACAGAAATTATCCAGCTTTGGAATCCAAATAAAGGTGTGGATGTGTCATAGACACAATTCACAACAGTAGGGTAAGCAACTTGTTTAAAAGTGGTTATATACAGCTAAAAAGGAGATGAAAGGGTTAAATGAAATAAGTTTCAGTAGACTTCTCTTTTTGTTATCACCTCTGCCTGATGTAGAAAGTTCAGTTACAAAAAGTGAGGGCAGAGGGAGGATTTCACACATGACAAAATACATGGTTTGATGAATAGGTTCAAAGAAAGCATTTCATATAATATAAATATATAAGAAACAAAGCAAATAAGTTTATGAGGAAAGAACAGCCCTGACTGATAAAGGAGAAAGTAGTGGCAGTATTGGTAGGAGGAATGCAAAAGGAAGACTGTGCAACAGTGTGAAGAAAACAACTAATAGGAAAAACCTTTCAAACAGGGCTGTGAGTATGTTTCACATTCTCCTTTGTATTTGCAGTCTGGCATAAAAGAGGTTTTTGTTTTTTTCAGCCAGTACCCTATCAGCAGGATACCCAGATTATGTGTTACCTAGATGTCATGAAAGTACCCACTGCCATGAAAGTATCCCGAATCATACATTCAAAAAATAAATAGATCAAACCACTGGAAAATTAGGATACACATAAATGAAATTTAAGCATGACAAAAAATTCTATAGAAGTCCAAAGATGAAAAATAATTATTTCATTACTAGAATACAATTAACTTCCCCCTCATAAACATCATAAAAATCGTACTGTAGTGGAAATCTGTTTCAGAAAGTGTCAAACAGGCTCTCCTCTATGTCAGTCTCTTGTCTTTACTTACAGGTTATCTTTTCTATGCTGGTTTACACTTTTATAGATGAGAAATTAATGTTTTTGTAATTTGTTTTCTTGCTTTTTCAAATCACAGACTCTGTACTATGTTACATAATTTTTCATCATTATTTTGGCTCTTTCTGCATCTATTACAGTGCACTATTACATTCAATTTCATTAAAAATGTTGGGTTTTAAAGTATATATATCTGAAAAAAGGAAGCAGTAATCACAGATTTTCTTTTTCTGGTAGGAGTTTATTTCCATTAAGGCTTTTGCTTTTCAGTTTGCTTACTTTTCCAAGTCCTTCCATTTAGCTTACGTCGGTTTTGAGCTTCCAGCCAACCTGATCCATTATTCATTAAGTCATCCTTCCTATGGTGAATTATTTTTTTAGTTACCCCACATCTTCATAACTTAAACAAATTAGAGTAATGCAAAAACACTGTCAGTGCAAAATAAAATTGGAAGGGGTTTCCCTGGAAGAATGTTAATTTATAAGAGGAAGTTTTATATCTAAGGAATAAAACTTTTCAGTGTTAAGCTTCTAACTCTTAGTAAAATATCAGCAGAAATTAACTGTTCAACACTGCTCAGTGAATACCTCCAAAAGGACTTTTCATGAGTTTGTTTCAGTTCTTGTTAAAAAAGGACAGACATTTTTACACCTCAGAAGAACAGCTTCAGAAGGAATAAAATTTTGGACTTCTCATTGCTTTTCAACTTAAGGTTACCACATAATGCAAGGTATTTTTGTTACAACATGGATTTAATATACACAAAATGTTAATCTATGCTTCACTTTAATTTGTGAATGTCATTTGATATTAGTTTGTTGATATTTTTATTACTTGTTTTATTATATTACTTAGTTCTGCATAACATTTTTTCACCAAAACCAACAAATAATGTAAATGACAGTATTTCAATACACAGAATATGTCATAATCATCTTCCAGATAGAGATACATAGTTTTTATGTTCACTTTCATCCATTAACACCTATAAAAAGGATTTTGTTCAACTCTGTGGAAATACAAGAGAAACATATACTTAAGAATATGAATAATTACACCGAAATAAACAGCTTACTTGTGCTTAAGCATATTTAAATTCAATCCAGTTCAATTAAAGTGAATTGAAATAGGGCAGAACACTATTATCAAACCTCCTAGATATGTCAAGTCCTTCCACACTGTTTTTATTTAGTTGTTTGCTTGTTTAGGTCTTTAAAACTCTTAGGCAACCACAGACAAAAAGCCCATTTTAGGTAACAAGAAAGTGTAAAAACAGATATCTTGACTTGATAACTTTAAATTAAGATTCCTGATAAAAGTAAGCTTCCCGCATATATAAAATTGTTATGTTTAAGAGTTAGCTTTGATATTAACTGATATTTTTAACTTGCTGTGTGTGTGCTTTACAGTGTCATGTTGTTGCATTTTCATGAAAGACAGAGATTCCTACTTCAGAAGAGTCAATAGATTGGAGGTTAAGATACTGAGACTAATAAGGTGAACATGGATTGCCATCAATTATGGTGTTGGCTGTAAGTCCAGGCAGCAATAAGTAATTTTTTTATTCAGTTTGGGGAAAAAAACCCCAACAAACCCAAAATAAAACAAGGTTTGTTTTCATGCAGAAGAAAAATGAATTACAGAAGCTCATAATTTTTCATGAAATTGAAGTTTTGAATTCTACCCAGGAATAGAATGACATATTGTGATGGATAATGTCTGATGAGAGACTAAGATGTGCTTCAAAATCACACCAGAGGCCATATATCATGAATATGGAAATTTTGAGCATTTTTGGCAAGTTCAAGTGAATGAATAAACATAAAAGGTCCTGCCATAAACTGGCATTAATTAGGAGAGCACCAATGAGTTTAATAATGTTTTTCTGATTTAGCCCATCTGAAGACCTGGCCAAGGGTTTTGCACATGTTTCAAGTACATCAAAGTGCTTTGTTCAATTTGTTTATTTTAGCACATTTCCTTAAGATTACAGTCATCACAAAGAATTGGGAATTTATTCAACTTCATCCAGAATTGCAATTAGGAGGCATTATTACATGTTAGCCATTCACAAAATCGTATCTTCAAAGACGTAATTTTAACAAGAAAATGCAAAAATGAAATACTCAATTCTATTACCACAGGTCTGACCTTTGCAGAGCACTTTGAAGCACTGACATACACTTCTGTAAATCCAGAATTAAGGGTTCAGAAATTTTCCCTATTTATTAGTTAATAACTAGATATTCCAAACATAATATTCTATAATTATTACATACTCTATCTTATACATACTACTTTTACTATATAATATGTGCAGAGCTACTCTATTATATTGAGGTAAAACTTTTATCTGCTAAATGGGAAGGAGATATTAGAAAGCGCCAATATTTTAGTTACTTAATGGAAACTAATTTTTTAGTACGTTTTTTATGTGTATGGGGAAGGTATGTAGAAGGTAAAGCCATCAAAAGGACAGTTTTTGGGAGGGGAGGTATCTCCTCTCAGCAGTCCCCGGCCGGTTCAGCTGAACATAGTCAAAACTGAACTTCTGAGATTTCTTCAAGAACCTTCTCTGTTTTCAGTATTGTTTTCCTCCTTGCCATTAAAATATACATACTGCAAGAACACATGGCTAGGGGAAACCTTAGTGTTTATCTAGTGTATTATCCTGTCTGTAATTTCTATTTATTCCATTTAATTTCATCTTACTTTAAATATCAAGCATTTACCCACTGCAGCATTCTAAATCTGTTCTTTAGTCTCGTCCCCTGAAAGCAATGCATTTCTTTCTTGTCCCAAGTCCCTACTTGCTTTGACACGTCTGTCTTTACAAAAGATATATAATTTTTCCAATTTTGCTTCCTTTTATATTGGCACAGAATAATAACACAAACTTTGCTTTCTCTTTATTATCATATAACAATAGCAGACAATAACAGCAGAACTATTAATACATTCAAAACACATTCAAGAAGTTAAGTACTATAATATCACCAAGGATGGAAGGAAAGAAGAACTGAAGTAGATGTAAGAGCAATCAGTCATATGGGTTTTCACATCACTGGAAGATGTAAGATACTACAGTTGTGAAGACAGCATGAGAATGTAGAAGAATAAAACAGACTTTCCAGTTCTAGTGTATCACTGAGTGAGGACCAATCTGTCAACTTCTGTTCAAAATTTTCCATGCTGATTCTGCCACACTGAAAATTTCCTTTGAATTGATCTATGCTATTGGAGTCTTCCTTTATATCCCCTTTCATTTCTTATCATATAGTTACCATGACTTTAACAATAGATATGCAGCCTAATCCACTGCAGACTGAAGTCTGTTAAACACTTTTCTAAACACTTTGACTGAAATGAGATGGATTATGGCAGTATTGGTTTTCAAATAAAAATATTTGTGAAGGATTCAGAGACTTCAGAATGAACACTGGACACTCCCATATCGTTTGTTCAACACATTCCATTATTTGCTATAGTTTCTCTTCTGTTTTCTGTTATTTGCCAGCTTTTGAAATGTTGGAAATAAGAAAGTCATCATTTACTGGATTCTATACCATGCCTTCAAGTTGCGTCCTCAAAAAGATACTTCAGCTTTTCAGCCTTGCACAGTTCAAAAGTCTGCATGACTTTGCATTAAACTTTTAAATCAAAAGTCATGTTTCATCTGGGATTTCAATTAGAAAAGTACAATTTCCACCAATCATGCCTTTATTAAGGAAATAGAAATTACACTTGATTTTTTTTTTTTTTTTTTTTTTTTTTATATCTTAATAGAATATTGATGAGGGAAGAATGGTATATACACAATGTAACTTAGAAAGCTAGTCATACTGTGATCAACATGTTAACCAACTCCAGAAAGTGGACCTTCTCTGGACCTTCTCTGAATCATCTTGTGGAAATTCTTATTTTTGTCTCTGACTCTAGAAGGCACCCGGCTAATTTATATTCCTCAAATAGATGCTTAATGTCAAATGGTAACAAGGAAATGAGTAGAGGAGCACTAAAAATACCACTAATATGAGAAAAGAAACTGTGTTTCATTCAGCAGAGTGCCAAATAAATTCCTTCAGAAAAGGCTAATGATGAAGGTATGTCATATACTGTAACCATCACTTGAAATATCCCTATGGTAAGGAAACAATTAAAAGCAACAAATGTAACAAAGATATCAGGATATGACCATTCACAGGTCAGTAACTCAAAAAAATGATTCAAGGGCCAATGCATAGAAAATGACTGCAGGATATATACTAATTCTTAAAGTGTGTCTACAATCAAGTAGAAGGATTTTGGTGGAGTTTTTTAATCCATTTTTTTCTATAATGATTCCTGTGCATTTACTGAACATTCATTTGCTTACATGAAGAAAAAGAAATAGAGGCTGCTTAAGTACCAATGAAACACTAACAATAGTGAACAATACAAATGTGAAAAGAAGAAAATGACAGAAAAGCAATTATGAGAGTATTTCTTGCAGTGGTTCAAGGGACTATCTCTTCAGCCTCTTAATTCTGAGGACAAGACCAAAGAATGAGTGCATACACCAATTCTTTGAGTGAAGGAAAACCTGTCTCCACAAGAGATGCTACAGCTCATTGCTTGCTGTTTCCAAGTGCCTATTTCAATAAAAAGAATTTGAAAAATTGTATCAACTAGTAATTCAGGCACACTGTCTGTTATCAGACCCCCTTGGTATGGTAATGAATGCTCTTCTCAAACGGCGATCAACTTCTTCCTTCTTGACCTGCTCTTAGATCCTGCTCATACGGAGAATTTGTGAACCATCATCATTTAGGGCTTATTAAAAAACCCACTTGAACCCCCTCGAGTTGAAGGATTGTCCTTATTAATTCCTTGCCAAAGAAAATCTTTGACTAATTTTGACCACCAGAAACACTTCTTCAGTGAATGAGGTAGCTATTAGTGCTATATACAGTGACAGCTTCTACTAGCCTGTGCCTCATATTGAGATTGAGTCCTTGCTGCCTGCAAATATGACACTGCTAAAACTGAACAGTCAAGAATTTTTTATGTCTACAGAAGTTCTCCAGAACATTTTACTCCTATAGAGTACAGGGAATAAAGATGCAGGGGAAAGAATAAAGAATCAACAAAATAATTATGTAGACCCATGATGTGTTTTTAGGTTATTATTGCCAGTGCATTTAGCAGTAGGGCACAATGTCCCCAGTTCTCACAGTGTCCCTTTTCTATGGCCTAGGTATTGCAGACTCCATGGTGGGTGTTAGTAGCCATCATGGAGATGATCGTGTTTCTTTTTTTCCTCTGGGAAGAAAGATATTTCGCTACAATAAATGTTCTGCTACATAGACATATGTAAAAATAATACGTAAACCTCTTTACAGTAATATTCTGTTGTCTTTGCAGATTTCAAATCAGTCCTATTTCTAAATAGTAACTTGTTCCTAACCTTCAGCTGAGAACAGAATAAAATGTTACCTCAAGTATCTTTAAAACTCTTCAGTACATTGTATTTTTTTCTTCCCAATTAGTTGAAAAGCCTATGTATGATATAAAAGGTTTTCTAGCTGAGCCACACAACAGGCTGTAAAACAAAAATATGTACTTTCAGACTGCAAAATCTAGCCAGTGAAACTTGGCAATGTCTTGCTAACCTCATCCCGAAGTAACCATAGGTAGAAAGAAAAAAACATGTTTGTATCTAGCCTGAAATACACTGATCTATATCTAGATACCTATCTGTATGTCCTATATGTATTTAGTTATTCTATTGTAGAGATCAGATATTCTAAACACATATGTTATGATTTAATTAACAAATTAGTGAGCACTGTAAAGCTGACCTTCACTGCTTCATATGCAAAGAATTCTCTTTTTATAATTGCCCTTTTTAAACACAGAACATTATGAGTCTATGTTATTAATCTGCAGAAGATATAAAGAACCTGTCAACTTAGGAAGGCCTGGGGAAAGCAGAAAAAAACAAGGTGTGTCACTACAAATCCTTTTGAAAGTCCCTGGGCTTGGTCTCCAGACAGGCCATACTGTGAACACTGTTTAGTTATCGGTGCTGACGAATCGAAGAGTATGAACATGTGAAACAAGATACAACTTTTTGTCACTGATCACAGAAATTGATTTGCTGCAAATATGCTAGCATGCATTTTTTTTTTCAATTTTGAACTCAGATTATTCATTGTTGTTTCAACATCAATAGACATAGAAGAGAAAGAGGACAGACTGTAGAGAAAGACTGTAAGAGGAGAGCTAGCCAGATCTCAGTGGCAGAACTGCTGAGATATCAGGTAGAGATCTAGAGGAGAAAAACAACTTGGAAACTATGGAAATGAAAGAGTGATGGACATCAAGTGATTTCAATTCCTCGAATAAGTGTTAAAGAAACAGCTTCTGCACCAAGTTGGAGACCATCAGGTTTCTGAAGATTTTTTTTAAAAAGGAAGATTTTTAAGCAATTGAAACGTAGATGGTAAACATAGTTTAGACTCACATCATTAGAAGATCCCTGGTTATCGGAGAGAGATGGTTCATACACTGAATCAGTCTATATGGAAAAAATAAACCTGAGGCCATTACAGTAGGATTTGAACTAGACACTGTACAAAGTATTGATTATTCCAGAGTTAATAATTTATATAAGATTAATACAGTGACTCCATTGTGTCTCTGAAACTTTGAGGAGGGAAGGGAAGGAAAATATCCAGGGGAAGATAGATCCACTGGTTCTACTTACAAACAAAAGGGGGAAAAAAAACTGTACCAAAAAATACGAAGATAAGAATTGAAAGCCTATGCATGTCTCACTGTTATTACTTATTTCTGAAGAAAAAATAAATCACAACAGGTGAGTATTATCTGTGTTGCACACATGAAGGTTTGTTTATAACTCTGGGAATTATGGTATGTAAGTATTCGTTTCTGGTTTAGAATCCTGCTCTGCTGTAACACTGGCACCTGCATGATATTTATGGAAGTAAACACAACAGAATGCATCTTCCCTTCCTCTCACACAGTAGGGGTAAGCAAAGCAGAAAAATTCAAGCAGAACATTATTTAGAGACAGTAAGGCAGATGTGTGGGTTTTCAAACTATTTTAGTGTACTGGAATATTACAGTGAAAGGTTGAATTTTCTTACTGTGATCCTTTTCTGTTTCTACAAGAAACAGCAACAGAGAGAGAAAAAAGTAGGAAAAAATGATAAATCAGTAGTTTCACTATCCAAAAAGAGCCTTATATAAGAAAGAAAACTTCTCCTACTGTGATAAGAAAGCTGACAAGTCTATCATGATTTGGGTCTATTTTCAAGTACTTTATTTCATTGCATTTTTTTTTATGTAGAAGTTATGTATCGTATGCAGACCTACTGTCTTTATTATCACTCAAAATATGCTGAGAAATTCAAAATTAAAATAACCCATTTTACCAGTTATATTAACAACAAAGTAAGTAGACAAAATTGCAAAGAAGTCTGTGGTTTAGCTTACTTAAGGAAAGTACCCCAGAAGGATCTAGCAAATTTGGATTAGATCCTGAGTTTTAAGGATGCTCACATGTCCTTTTAGTTCCCACCAGGTATCTAGTGAAAAGATGCAAATTAGAAAGAAAAATTCAGATTGTGGGTGAGATACTGGCCAGCTACTGAAAGTTCATGACTTTGTACAGTTTCCCATAATTGAAAGTTTATGGCTTTGCTTTAGAGTAGTAACAGCGTGGGTAAGCATCTCCATTTGGTCAGACAGTGGAATAGGCTGCCCAGGGAGGTGGTGGAGTCACCATCCCTGGATGTGTTTAAGGGTTGTTTAGATAAGATGTTGGGGGATATGGTGTAGGGGAGAACTTTGTAGAGTAGGGCTGATGGTTGGACTCGATGATCCCAAGGGTCCTTTCCAACCTGAAGATTCTGTGATTCTGTGATTTTTCAGCAGTCCTGTTTATTAAAAAGATGAAAGGTAAAACCAAATATCTTATTTCTCTTATTTGTCTGGTCTCCTTATCTAATATTTGAGCAAGTAATCACTATTGCTATGGATGCACATGATAGCTATGCATGCTGATTTGGGGTAGTATTTGCCATATGTTTGTTACACTAGGGAAAAGCAAAACTGAAAACTGACTGAAAACTCATTAAAACCTCATAAATAGACAGACAGATAGGGATAGAGAGATGGATAGAAAGAAAGGCAGTTTCAAATACTTTTTGATTCTAGACAGGGTTAGATCATGTTTGAATGAAAGGGGAAGGGTGGCTTTTACATTATAACTAAACAGTATCTCTCATAACTGTTTAAATTTGACATATTCTTAATCTGTTGTATCACATGGCGTATCAACTATTTCCTACTGAACCTGGCAGAATTCTTGGAAAAGGAGATATAGGTCAGAGAAATGGGAGGATATAATGCTGTTACATTTCTGTCATTCAGTTCTACAACAAGCCTCATGAGATAGTACTTCTGACAGCAAATCCTGCCAAAATAAGACTCCTGAATAAAAAACATGAAGTCTGTTCTGTGACATCTTGCCCAGGAAGAAATAAAATTCCCAATAAATTTAATTTACCCTTTGACTACCTTATACAGTCATGATGTCCAGATGACCATGCAGATGGTCACTGCATTGGCAAAAGTTAAAATGAATACTTGCAGAACTTAATCTACTGTAAAGAAAATTGCAGGCAATTGGATAAGGCCATTAGTCTGTTAAATAAATCAGAAAAAAATATTCTTTGTTAAGGTCAATTGATTAACAGTTGGCAGTAAAAAATGCACTGTTTCAAAGTTGTTTTCCCTCTAGTTTATTACATTCATCATTTATATTTCTTACCATAAAATATCTACTTCATGACCTGAAGAGCCACAAACCTCACATAACTTCATAGAAGTAAGGCTAATATACATCACGCTTTCATTAGTTGTGAATTTCAGAGTGCTCATAACAGTTAAGGTTCAAAACAAACACCTGGTACTGCACCATGACCCACATAGGGAACAGGGTTGTCTCACCACCTCAGGGCCTAAGTAACAAAACCTGAACCCTCCCAGTCAAACGTTTGTCTAACCTGTATTTGAAGTCTGTTATTCTGCCTTGCTTCAGTCTTGTCCTCTCTAGACTCATCTGAGTTTTATCTTCTTTCACTGGATTTGATCATGTTTGTGCCAAGGTGCTGGCAGCGGGGATGTGCAGGGGCAGCCTCTGTGAGGAGAGGTTTCAGCCAGTTCCAACAGATCCCCCCCACAGGACACAGCTGAGCCCATCAGGGGTGACTCTGGGAAACTATAATTAAAAAAGAGCAAAACCACCACACAGTAGTGTGAGGGAGAAATGAAAAAAAAAAGAAAAAAAAAAAAAAAGGTATGATAAACGATCCTGCAGACACCAGGTCAGTGAAGATGGAGGGGAGGAGGCGCTCCAGGCTCCGGAGTAGAGATTCCCCTGCAGTCTGTGGAGAGGACAGTGGTGGAGCAGATACCCTCACTGCAGCCTGTGGAAGAACCCCACACTAGAGCAAGTGGATATTCCCTGAAGGAACTGCAGCCCATGGAGGAGCAGGGGATAAGTGTGAGGAGAAGGAGCTGTTACAGACTGACTGCAGCTGCCATTCCCCATCCTCCCGCACTGCTCGGGGCAGGGAGGTAGAGACAGAGATGAGGGAGTGACTTTGAACCTGGGAAAGGGAGGGGTTTGGGTGAGGGGAAGGTGATGTATTAATTTATCTATTTTAATTGGCAGCAAATTAAATTTTCTTCAAGTCTAGACTGTGTATCCCATGGTGGTAATTGATAAGGGATTTCCATGCCTTTAACTCAATCCACAAGTTTTTCCATTTTATTTTCTCTCCCCTTGTCCCATTGAAGACGGGGATTGAGAAAGTGACTGTGGGGGGGTCTGACAGCTTGCCAAGGGCCACTGTCCACAGTACAAAAGATCAGAAAAGTGGGGGAGAAAAACAAAGGATCCCAAAACCCACAAGAAAAAAATACTGCTTGATGTCTAGAGTATGTCTTCAGAATATATAGTTTGACAATTAAGCACACTTCAGAGAGAGCTTATGAGAAGAAATATATGGTTTCATTCTATGCCTTATGGAAAATGTTGATTTGTAAAGGTAGACTATGATTTCTGCTACATCTCCATCATTCCATAGTCCTGATACTATGCTGCTATTGCAAATCCATTAGTGCTAAAAGGACAAGCATACATAATTTGGCCTTTATCTGTGAGGAGGATCTTGCTAAGAATGTTACTTGGTTGTCCAAATCTATGCTGTTTTGGGGCTGCTAATTTTTTGAAGGAAAGTGAGCAAATTTTATATGGAAGTCAAGGATTTCAGTGACTATATAACTGTCTCATACCTTCCTTACACAAAATCAACTTTCACAGCAGGACTGGACTTTGGAAGGGCAAAAGCATTATTCAGATTAAATGTAGATACTAGGTTTTGAAAAGGAAAAGTTAATTATAAACTGCATTTTCTTTCCTTTTTTTACTCCTCCAAAATAAAGGCTTATGCTTGAGGTTTTTATATATATATATAAATATTCATTTATTTTATTTTTTAATACCAAACATCATCCTGGAGCCAAGGTTTTATTCCCAAGCCTTCATAGCTAAATTTCACAAGAGAATGCATTTGCACAATTTCAAGAATGTTGTCAGAAACTGAAGCCTATGTAAGAATAAAACAAATTGCCCTTGTAAGAGATTCTATTCTGGATGCACAGGTCAATTTTGACTTATAATTTCTATTTGTGCCAGTGTAGGATTCAGGGTGTATTCGTTTTTATGGTTTCTGTAAGGAACATTTTTAGGTTACAAAAATTGGTGTTCAAGTTTTCCTTGTTTCAGGCTTCTATTTTATTTTATTTTTCAGATCAGTATTCTATTCTATTTAGGATTTCAAACTGTGCACATCACAGTAATCATCTGAACCTGGTCCCCAAAGCCAAAAGTGCTTGCAGTCTCCTCAATCATTATCATTAAGGTATAGCTGTGAAACTATCAGAGCTTTGTTCTAATGAGCTACATTTCTTGTTCTAACAAACCTCAGTGACAATTCTCATCTCAATCTTGTGAAAGCAGAAAAAACACAGTGATGCTGAAGATTTTTTTTTTCTCTTTCACTGTCTACTCTGTTCCCTATTACAAGTTTTCAAGGGCAAAATGCATTTTTTTTAATTTTACTGTATTGCAACATAAGGCCCAGTGACACTTACTCTGCCAATCAGAAACCAGGGCTGTATGCTCAGTTGGAATGAACTGGTGTAACTCTAGTCACTTCACTAGACTGGGATTATTTCATATCAGATATGAAACTGCAGTGATAGCCACTAAATTAGAAACACAATAGAGCCCAGACAAAGCATCACTGACCTGTTTTCCCTTAAAAAACAGCAGATAGGAAACAAGTATTTTAGCTTAAAAAGGATTATTTTACTATAGCAATTTCCCTAAATATAACTCATTAGACACACACAATTTATAATGACATTATCAAAATATCTTGAATAAAGAAATAGTATAGACCACCACAGTGAATTAACACACTTGAATAAGAAATGTGCTGCTGCCTGCTGCACAGAACAACAGTTGGATTTGATTACATGTGTCAGATCAAATCATAGTTACTAAAAGCATTCACTTTTCTGATATGAACAGAGCAGACAAAGAAACCTTCTTGGAGAAGATGTTTACCCCAAGGATAAATGGAGATAGAGATTAAGACATTGAGGAGCAGGATACCACTGAGCAGATGCTAGGTGATGGCCGGAATTACGGACGCTCATGGCAGAAATGCCTACTGCCAGCTGCAACCACCCTAATCACTGTGAGACAGGGTGCCAGAAACATGTGAAAATATAAACAGGGGTAATCAGGACTGAGAGAGAAAAATGGCTGGCTATGGTTGGCTATATTGAAATGGGTGTTTAGGAGTGACTGTCAGATTTAGAGCAGCAAGAAATGACTAAAAGTCACGGAGATGTTTCAAAAATACTCTATATTAAAAGGACAAAGGTCTGGATTCATGGACCCACTGTGTCAGAAGGATTTAGAAAATGATCCTTCACTGAATTATGAAGGTCCGTAGTAGGATGCACCACCAAGATATGACCACCAGGCAATATCTTCCAAATCTCATTTCTAACATAAAGACAAGTCTGTTTATACTGGAATTTGTTTTGACAGTTCAACCAGTCCTTCAATTTACACTTCAATTTAAGGTCAAAATCGTGTTTTATTTATCTGTTACTAATAGTCACACATAAATCACTCAGTAAAACACTGGAGACATGTCTTTAGACCAAGGTTAGCATCACTGAATTTTGCTGAGGAACTCAAGACCAGAATTGGACCCTGTTTGTTCTATGGACCATGAGCATCTGTGGGCGTGAAGACACATCCATCAGGAGACTCCTTTAGTTGATTCCCACTGCACAGTTCCATGAAGATACACCTTTTTATCCATTCATTTAGAGTGTAGCATTGGGCTTATTTGTGGGCCTAGAGAAAGAAGGGTGCCATTGCACTGTGCTGCCACTAGGTAGGGGAATCCCACTGTAAAATAGGACTTACATGCGGTGTCCCTGCACCAGATCCTTTCAGCTTCAATTCAGTAATCAGATCTACAGCTGTTTGAGATTTCCTACAGTGCCTGAAACATCTCCACTGTGCTGATACATGCTCCTTTCTGCATCTCTGATGGTTGAATTCAGGTCTAGCTTTAGGTATCTATATGTAGGTATCTGCATGTACAGTAGATGTCTGGATTCCTAACACCAGCCACCATAGCTTTGAGAGTGATTTAGCTCCTCTGCAAACAGGTGCCAGCACTGGTCAGCCAAGTCCTTAAGCATTATCTGAACACTGACTTTGTTGCCTTGGGAACGTTTCTGCTGCTTACCCTTGGCCACCTGGTTTCATTCGAGACTCTAGTGGACTCCAACAGGCCTCCAGACACCTCTCTCAGCAGGCATGTGGGTGCAATTTCCTGTATCAGATCTGCCAGCACCACAGATGTCTGCAGTGGATATCTGGGTAGCCTGGGGGTGTAAAATGACAGTAGACACATCTGTATGGGCAGTCATGCTCTAGATCTGCATTTTATAATACAGGGTAAACACATAATCCACAGTCAGAGGTCACAGTTCAGGCATCTTGATCATTAACCAAATCCCAGTCCTGGATCTAGGCACATCAGATGCCAAGTAAGCCTGAAGTCTGATTGATGTCAATAGGAAAAGAAAATGAAGAATAAAGAGCAGGGATAAATTAAATCTTCAACTAGTCCTTCCTTTGAGGAAGGTGTCTATAATCAAATAAATACTATATAGCCCAAACTGAGTAGATAGAGCACTTTTAGATATTTTTCAGGAGGTGTCGGTAGGTCTAATTTTAAAAGGGCAGGTCAGACTGTAATGGTACAGCTAAGCTTTTATTTCCTCCATAAGAAGGTTAATACACTTTTAAAAGGTAAGAAAAGAAAGAACATGCTGTAACCTTTTATCCTTGTCTTTAATCTGACACTAACAAAACCCGAGGAAATGCAGCCTGCCACCTCCTCTCACATCACCACATGCTGCTGTGTGCCTGCAGTTCCCAGAAAGCAGTATCGGTCGCAGACACATGCAGATGGGTGGACAGATGCTCCCAGGAGACAGACATACACACCAGTCCCCTCACATTGCATGGGAAACAGGAAATTAACTCTCAGGAGAGCAGTGACATGGAAAGAAAGAAGAAAAGCTTGCTCTCACATGATTTAAATATCCATTGATAACTGACAGTGCTGTTAAGGATCCAGCTCTTTGGACTGAAGTCTTCATTGTGCCCCAAAAATCCTACTTAGGGCAACTGCAGAGTTCTGCTATTCAAGTGGTATTGTCAGCATGATCCCTCCTGTATCTCCTCATCTGCATGGTGACATAGGAAATAAGCACGTTTCTCCTGTGGAGACATCACTGCTGAGCTGAGGCTGGGGAGAGAAGACCTGGTTCAGAGGAGAAAGAAGCTACTTTTCACTGACAAAATGATTGTTTCTCCAGGCCATTTGGTATATATCAGGACTAGAAGTTCTGGCAGGATGAAGCTATCAGATACTAAAGAGCAAAACATAAAATGTTCTTCAAATGGTTACAGACCAGGAAAGGCTAGCTATGTTTGAAGGAGCACCCTTGAAGTCAAGCCTTACTGCTGATTACGGCAAGAGTCCTGGGATGGAGTAGAATGGTTTTACGGGGTTTGAAGGCAGGCATGATTTGCAGGCAAAGCAGCAAGGGGAGATCTAACTCACAGATAATTACCGCTTTTTAATCAGTCTTTTTTTTCCTGTTCTTTTAAAAAAAATAATGCCACAAATTTCAGTGAGTATTTTAGACAGATGCTAACCTTATTAAACTCTGTTAAATGACAATTATAAGACTATATACTGTAATGCAACCTGCTGACTGGACTCCTGCCCTGCCAACCCACACCAGGATGAAAAAAATCAGACAGAGATACTGCCAGGCACATGGGGAAGTATTAGCAGATAAATTTGTAGGGAAAAGTTATGAAGCCATCTCCCACCATGCTTGTTAGTACATTCTCTACTTCTTGCCTATCAGAGAACAGTGGTTTTTTATTGCTCTCTACTGGACCTGGGCATATCTGCATTTAAGAAAATAACTACAGGCTGACAACACTGAGAGAAATAAAAACAAAGCAAATATTCAATTAGGACACTTCAGGAATATTTAGGAAACCTTACTATGTACTATTTGTTTGACCTGTTTAACTTTCATTCATTTACATAAATGCTAGCTGAAGTATAGAAAACTCATGAATATGTAGGAGGGATTCCTAAAATTATTCTAAGAACAATTTCACACAACTACCTTCTTGTGACTTCTATGTACTTAAATGGAAAACAAACATTCATGTTATGCAAGTTTTTGGCAATTTCATCTCTTCTGCTGAGAAAGATCCCAACTGACTGCAGTACACGATTTGTGGAATATTTGAAATGCTGTAGTTCTTACCAGCACAGGGACTAGAAAGAAGAATTTTACAGCATGAACAAAATTAGAGCTAAGACATTTTATTTTTAATTTCTATATCAGCTTGAGTATTGTGAAAACCAGAAAGAGCAAATAAAATCATCACACTTGAGCTTTTATATTGCTAGAATTCCAAATGAGGATGTGATGTCAATGTCAATCAGGCAAACAGGATGAGGTAACTACTTCAGAGAGAGCAAATACTGTACTACAGTAGCTGAGACAGTTTACATTTTTAAAAGCCTAGAAGTTTAACACACCAGTGTTAACACTGAAAAATGTGCCTGTTTTGTTTTATCAAAGCATGATACATATTTTATATACCTGCCAATTGTAACTAGACCATACACAGTAAACTTAAAATATAAGACCATGTTTTCTCCCATAGCTTGCAGCATTATTTTACACAAATCCTATGATTATGCTATTATGTACTAACAGTCATACAGATGATTATAAGTAAGATTAGCTACTTAAGTTGCTTCTCGGCATCCTAAGATAATATGAAATAAAATAAAAATTTTAAAAAATAATAAGTTTCTACAGGATTGCCAACGAGATGCTTTTGTCTAGAAATTTCATTACACAAAGCTATTGCCATCCCCAGTCACATTCTTGTGATTGCATATACCTGAAGGAGGACATAAGCAAGCAATACCATGAAAACAGAAGTGCTCAGTTCTGTTTTTTTCTGTAATGAAAAAGATGCATTTTCTCTAGCAGTCCCTAATACACTGACTGCAGTGTATTTCAGCAGGTAAACAATGACACAAGTTCTCAACTTCAAGAAGGAATTTATTGAAATTTGAAAGACATAATAAATATCTTTTATTTCTTATTACGATATTTTCTCATTCCACTATCTGCATGTAACAATTTTAAAAACTAACTTCATACAGACAGATGTAGAAGCAAATTTAAGAATATGTAACTGATAGCAAAAGGAAAACTTCAGTCTAGCAGAGTTCCCAGTCTCAGGTCTGAAGCTACTGCCAACAAGGGTCAAACTTTACAGGGGTTCTGGTACACTTTCTGGTTTGTTTGTAAATCCTTCTATTTGTTTCAACATCCAGAAGCAGTCAGCACCAGGACTAGATGTACTTCAGTAGCATCCCTCTCCCTGTGCCACTACCTTGAGAGGTTTTTGCAAACACATGTAGATTTTAGAAAATCACAGATGTTATTTGTTTGTTTACATGGCGGGGGGGGTGGGGGGGTGGGGCTGCAGGGATGGCCTCTGTGAGAAGAAATGAGGGGCTGCCCCCATGTCAGACACAGCTGGTTCCAGCAGGCTCCAATGGATTCACCACTGCTCAACGCTGAGCCCATCAACATCGCTGGTGGTGCCTCTGTGATAACATATTTAAGAAAGGGTAAAAAATGCTGCGCAGCAGCTGTGAGAGAGAGGATTGAGAAAATGTGAGAGAAACAGCCCTGTAGACACCGAGGAGAGTGAAGAAGGATGAGGAGGAGGTGCTCCAGGTGCCAGAAAAGAGACTCCCCTGCAGCCCGTGGTGCAGACCATGAGGAAGCAGTTTGTACCCTGCAGCCCATGAAGTACCACATCAGAGACCATTGAGAAAATATTGCAGTGGGAAGTATCACTCTACACGTGCTGTTTTTTACATTGTACTTCTGAACATTTGTTGGCTGCTGCTGGAGACAGCATACAGGCTTACATGGACCTTAGGTGTAACACTGTGTTCACTTTTGATCTTATTCTGCTAGGGAAAGTGAGTTTGCAGAAATCTTAGAAGTCTTAGTGTTTTCAAAAGTCTTAGAAAGACATACTAGACCTCAAACAGAAGTGATAAGCTAAAGGTAGAAATTTCCATGCAAGTTTCTTTGGGATGTACTGTGTCGAAGGTTTGTGGGAAAGACCACAAGAATTAAGAACTGCTAGAACAGTTCTCTTCAAGTAAATTATATCTGATTTCTGAAAGATGATATTTAAATAACTTTTGAACTTTTTAAGTAAGCAGTAACTCTGAAGTGCTCAACACCCTTAACAGACATTGATATCCACTATGAGAACTAAAAGCACTCAGTACAGGCTCAGGTCCAGAAATAAAAACACTTATTTGAAACAGTTTTTACACCAGAATAAGTACGGACTTTTTATATGACTCTCTAGGTATTCATAGATGGACATTAGAGACCTTAATGTAGTAGAACATTATAATAAAACAAAATGGGTACTAATATAAATGTACATTACCTCATTTGCTAATGATCAACATCAGCCATAGGGAGAGCTGCCAGTGGTTTCATGTCCTTTCATCAAAAGGGAGACAGAGCCTATTTAAATGTTTTAATTGTTGGGAAATAAATGGGTTTGCTTTTATCCAATCAATATTACTTTGACCAAGAATCAATTAAACTGACAAGGCTTCTCCTATTGAAGTAAGAAGGGGCTTTAATTAAATTCCATTCTATAGTTTAAGCAAGGCATAGGGAGAGAAGGAACATGTAAAGGCTACTTTTTATTTGGTGTGTATATTGGTAGCATGGTTTTAGGAAAAAATCATAAATTAAACTGCAGATACATTAACATTTTACTTTATATCATAATACACATCAAAATAAAACCACAGATATATACTGGTCCCATGTATTACAATATGTATTTCTATTTCGAATTGGCACAAAATAGAATGTGCTGCATGATCTTTCATATTACAATGACAGTATGTAAAGAGGCATCCTTCTATTTCCTCAGAAACCATCATTACTACTAAACAGACTCTGCCTATTTCTTTAGAAGATCACTGCACAAAAATGAGACAAAACAGAATAACAATGGGTTCCATTTAATTGGTGCAACCCTTCCTCCTGCCTATCAGCAGCACAACTCAATATTCACTGTGAGGCAAAGGAGTTATTAAAGCATTTCAAATGATATTTTCAAAGGGAATTTTTCTTTTTTCTTATTATCTCTTTGAATCTGAATCACTGGGTGAGAAGGAAGGCCAAAGGGATGAAGAAAAAAGCTTAATTCCTAGGAAATTATTGAAAATGATGTCATGAAATCAAACAGTGTTTTGGTATATAAAATCTTCAGAAGAGAAAATACACTTTCAGCCAAAGACCTAGAATACAAAGTCCTTCTGCAAGTGGCAACACTACAGATCACTTAGCCTGGAGCTTCTATCATTTCAGTCTCCTGATGTGGTGCTATTCCAGTTTATTTTCCTCAGGCTGCTTTGCTCACTAAGGCAAGTAATTAGAGGAGCAAATAATAGAGCCAGAGTCCCAAATTAACTTTCAATATTATCATCTTGTTGCTAGTGGCTAAAACAATGTTAACATGTTAAATCTATATACCTTTCTGCTAAACATCTATTAAAATAAATGATTTAGCAAAAATCATCTTCAGCATCCTTGTTCTAAAATATGCCTTTTTTGTGAAAATTAAATAGCAGACTAAGTGATTAGCAGGGTCCTCTGGTTAAATATTCTCCTTAATTGCTCAGTGGTTGAGTCCACATGTGTTTCACCTACAGTATTTCTTATGTCATTAAGTATCTTCAACTTGTGGCATAGTGGCAAGTTTTCTTTTGACATTAAGGGTTTTTAAAAATTAGCTGTTTATTCTTAATGTGCTGGACACATTAGGAAAGAATAAGATCCTTTTTGCTTTTTTTCTCAAAGTGTGATGGAAATTACAGTCCTCAAGAACTAGTTTGGTGTTTTCCAGCATAAGAATTTTTTCTACTTCTAAATGGACTTTTTCAAAATCAAGACATAAATTCATTGGTTGGATAAAAAAAATATATAAGTGTATACAGAATTCTGTGATTCTGTATATTATATTTAATGTTTTATATGATATCATTATATAAAACATTATATAGAATATACTATTTCATATATGCAGATGACTTAAACTGAACCAGAAATGTTATGAACATGATTTTCAACATCTGTTTTGTAGTTGAGTTGAAAGTTTCAGTTTTTATTCTGCTTTACAGCATCTACAAATTCTGAAATGTTGAAATTTCCCCCAGAGGAATGATATTTACTGAACATCTTTATGTGACTGAAACAGCTGTGGGTAATTGTTCAAATTATGCTGGTATCTATGGCCAAAGTATAATCCTTCTATACTTTCAAATAACAAATAATCTTCTGGAACAATATAAAGACAAAAAAAAAAAACAACAACCAAACAACCAACTACCAAGCCCTGCAAAAATAGGTTTCATGCTTATCTCAGCTCTGTTCATAACGTTATAGCAGTGTACCACCAATGGGACTGGGTACAGTATTCATACTGTACGGTAATGCTGAACTTATGAAATTTCCTTTCAAAATTACTTTTAAATTTGGATACACTCCTGAATTTTTGCTCTGGTTATGAAAATAAAAGTTTCTTTTGTGCCTTAGCAGTTTTGATACAGGTTTTCATGAAATTTGCAACTACTAAGCCTCTCAATGTCTTTCTGTAACTGTCTGCATGTGATGTAAGAGTAAAGCTCATGTTACCTACTTCTAACTGGTGAAGTTCAAACTACTACTAAATCACAGTGATATAAGGGGCCATACTCTACAAAGTGTTCATGAACTCCTGCATTGAGCTACTGACTTTCTTATGAAGAGTTGAATACTTTGCCACTAATCACAATGGCCATGGCATGGGTTTTAAACCCAGAAGAAGTCATTACATAAAGTAGTCTGTAATATATTTTCAGAAGGAATGATTTGTCATGCCCTAAGCAGATTTAGTCAAATTCTGGTCAAACTCTGAATACCTAGTTTTGAATTGATAATGTGACAGAAGCAGTGGATAATAGGCACAATGAAGCACTTCCTTTTGTCTACAGTACCTGTGTGCTGACAGCAGGGTAGCAGCTTCTTTGGCATCTTTTGAAAGATTTTCTGATTTATGAATGAATTGCTGTACACAGATCATAAGCTGTTTTGGAAAACGTGGCATTTTAGGATTTATGCAGAACTGAACTGCTTTTTAGTACCTTTATTAATTTTCCCAGGAGTGCACAAACACAACAAAATGTCTGTTCTAATAGCAACCTGAGTGTTCTCCCGTGTCTCTCCATTTTCTAGCCTATTTTCTAGATAATGGACCAAAAGGAAGCACTGACGTCCATGTAGCATATAGCTCATACTAGAGAAGGTAATCTTTTCTAACTGAAATGCTGAATTATTTAATCTTAAATGTTGTATAAAAACAACTCTGTTCTAACAAAACTGCAACAAAGTGATTAAAAATACTGAAGAAACTGCTTTCTGAATTTCTGGAATTTTTTTTTCTTTTCAAAAGAAATTGTTCTGAAAATATTGTTATCTCCTTAAGAATTAAAAAGTGAATGAAGAAGTAAATCTTTTAATGTCATTAAAAAAACTCACTGTTTTGATCACGTTGCCAAATATGCTTTTCATAATTTTACTTTATAGGAAAGGTAAAAATTTTGTTTAAGTGTTACCTCGGAACAAAACATTTCAGAACTGTAGCTATTTTCACATAATTAACAACCTGTGTTCCAAGATTTCTCTATTCCTTTAACATTATAGAAAATTGCATCCTTCCTATAATATTTTGTACCCATGTTGAATAATAAAATATTTTGAAAGTCTTATGATACAGTGTAACAGCTGAATAAACAATCTTTTTCCCTCAATGATGTCAGTATCATGCAAAAGGAAATGTCTTTCATTTTCTGATAGACAAAGTTTGTAAGAGAATCCTCATCTTTTGCTACCTCTCTCTCCAGCAACAACCTGCAATATCCAGTTTACAGTCTTTAGGCTCATGTATTAAAAGGCAGTTTTTCCCTACCACAGCTGTAATACAGTCATGTGGAAAGTTCTGGGTTCTGGTTTTCAGAGTAGTTTTCCTTCCAGACTCTTCCTTTGAAAAGGAGGAAGTGAGCAACCAACAAAGTCAGCTCCACCCACTGCAGCTATTTTTTAAAAGGGTCAGGGCCACTGTCAGCACAGGATCAGTACAGGTGAGAGCAGGTTTTTTTTTTCCTTCTAGCATCTGTTTAATATCACCAGTTCTACAAAGAACTTTGCAAGGAAAAAGCCTTCTTTGGCTAATAAATGCTCTGTGACATTGCATTTAATTAACATCATGTTACACTTATTCTGGAGAAGTATAATTTATTTTAGTAATTAGAGCATTGAGATTTCATGCTTTTATTTGACTGCTGCTTCCATTTCAATAACTCACATTTAAATATGTTGTCAGCCATATTAGAGCTAGCCAGGGTAAACACGCTGTCATGTTTTGGCATGGATGATATCACAAATTTACAAGGGTTATATGGGCCAAGGCATTGCTCTCCTCATGCATGACAGAGACTACAGTGAACTGGGGAATTGTGAAGGTTGGATTACCTCTTGCCAACCTGGGACTATCAGGCAGTGATGCATGGGAATACAGGCCTTTGCAGAAACTACCCGCTGCATATGTGCTTTTCTGTCTAACAGCCCACTAGAGATTGGTGCACAGTCTTTCCACATGCAGATATTTTTCAAGTATAGACCTAGCAGTGAAGAAACATTCCTAATAAAAAAGCCTATTCCCACTTGATGGTGGCAGTGTCTAAAACAGGTCACTTCTCATTCATATCTTCTGTTCCCCAGTTTATCAATCATTTTGTCATGATTTAGTCATTTTGATAGCTGTCTATAAAGCTTCTAGAGCAATAAGCATATTTAAGAGAGCTGAAGAAAACATCATCTTGCTTTTTTTCTGAGAAGGGAGGCTGTAGAATCAACCTAAGTACTTTCAGATTCAAGGTTAACTATGAGCAGAGAGTGCTGCTTCAGCATGGTTGATGGCTTGAATCTTTTAGACATGTGAAAAAAATCAGGATTTAAGTGTCATATGAAATTTAGCTAGTGAATCACTTACACTCTTTCTGAGGTTTTTGTTTTGAGGATTCAAAGACCCTGGTTTTTTGGCTTTCTATATTAAATACTTGGTGTATTTGTCAGTGCTTCCTGACGAGTAATAGAATTTTCTATCATAAGTAACTGATACCGGGAAAGAATCTGTATCTGCATTTCCATAGATACAGCCTTTTTTAACCAGTTTATAGGAGATCATTGCTAGGGTTAGCAAGATTAGCTACAGATCTTCAGTTAGGAAAAGACCATTGCAGCATACCATATTCAAATTAAAATAATAATCTAACACCTGAAAAAAACCCAACCCTCTATTTTTTTCCCTCCAACATCAGCTTAGCTTCCCATGCGAGCACTAATTTCACATAGACCAAATCCTAAATTTCCCCTTTGTCTCAGATACCATATGACATATGATTTTCCCCATCATTAGCATTGAGTTTGATAGCTTACTAGATTGCATCATGATGTTCTTTTAATTGGATGATTACGTATATGCCCCAGGCAAGTTACTATGCTAACATCTGATGATTTAGCAAACTGATCTGATTTTATTTATTTATTTTACTTCTGGCTGAAACATTTTCTAGTCTCACCATTCAAAGTGTAATGCCTTTGTGAAAACAGCCTAGATTCAGAACTTCTGGGTATTTGTATTAGTGGTAATAAGGGATGCCTTGAGCCATGGGGAAACAATATGGGTTTAATGTACGTGCTTAACTGTTGTGCTAGGTCCCTAAATTTAAAAAGCCCATCTTAAATATTTATGAAATGCCATTGTTAATTTTGAATTAAGTAATGACTGATTATCTTTCACAGAGAAATCTGCACGATCTGCAGTCAGGTTTCTATGCTGAGTTGCAGGGTTGCAGATGTTGGTTTGGCTCTCCTGGGCCAAAGGGTTCAAACTACAGTAAAGCTTTTCAAATGAAAATTTAATTGAAATTATAACCAAGCTGTGGGAGGTAGTTCAAATTGGGTTAAGGCAGTTAGAAAATAGTGATTTAGGATGATGGGTTCAGAGCTTGTAATATATAACAATTTTCTACCTTTATTTGGCATTTCCTTGTAAACTATACAGGTCTCCATATCCAGACTGTGCCTGTACAACTTGTATTGAATGTGTCTTTATACCTTTCAGCTCTCAAGACATAGCATGCTCCAAAACAAGTCTACTGCTGGGCTTTTTTTTTTTTTTCTTCCTCTCCAGTTCCTTAAGAAAGGAGTTTCTACAATGAAATCTGTAGGAAATGCAATGGGTATAGATGTATAAGCAGGTTTAATAACATGCCATAATGAAAAAAGAGTTATTGTGTCCACATTTGAAATTGTGACATGAATGTTCTGTAAATGCATTCTTTGACATGAGCAGAAATTTTCAGTAATATCAGCCAAAAATGAATCTATAGCCTTTCGGCTGGAAGAAAAACTCCACTAACTCAGTCCCTGTGAGGATAAAAATTACTGGAGTAATAATATTAAGTTTTGTTTGATTTGAATGAATAATTATTTTGTGCCAATACATTACTGCTTACATAGATGTTTCACTTATGCTCTCCTTTATTTCATTTGATTACAATTCTTTCCCCATAGACAAACCTGTCTATGAGGCAAATACACTTGACTGAATAGTAGCGAATATTTAGATAAGGTACGAATGGCTGGAGGGCAACTGCAATATTCAGCAATTATATGTATAATACACCATGCCCCAGTGGGATTCCTGCTGAGAATGTGCTTTGCATTGTGTAGAAACAATCAAGGACAGAAAAGAGCCACAAATATTCACATTAGGCAGTTTAATGTTGGAGACTATTTCACAGGATAGATTTAAAATAATAGATACCAGTGGAGTAAGAACTCTGGGAAGAACCTGAGACAGTTATTTCCTGAGGAACAGAAACCTTTCTGTGCAATTAATGGCATCTGTTACTTCTGCTCTACTAGTTCCATATTGTTTTCTCTCCCCAGACCTGAAGGAGAAAAATAAAGCCTTTCTAGCCAGAACGGAAAAAAACCTCTTTAACTTAAGTCAATAATAGTAATCCTGCTTATTCCAAGTTCCACCGTGGTTACTTGGTCCTCTGAATAGCATAACAAAACATTAAGTAGCACATTTTCAAAGAACAACCTTGTATCTGGGGCATGCAGTGTGAAGTATCAAGAAAATGGTAGAAAGATTTTAGCCACCTGAGTGAGAAAGCAAATTAATCCCTTGAAAAGGGCTTGTCTGGACTCTATTATTGCTGTTATGAGAAGCACATTTAGTTAAAGATATAAATTGGTTATTACTTGTACAATAGTGATCAGCACAGATTCAACGTAAAGCACAGTTGCTAAACAGAAAACAAGTTGTGTAGAGGGTATTGGGTTGATGACCCCATTACAGCTAATGACCTTGAACACCATTCAGACTTAGTTTAATGCTCCAGAACCTGTTGGGCACTGCTCTATTTTTTATTTAATTAACTCTCAACATTCTTACATGCCATAGTATAAAAGACAAGAATAAAGATATCAAGACTGATTAAATTTAAAGTCTTCATTTATTTCAATATCTCTTATGGACACTGTATTTAGAAACCTCAGCTAAGATATTCGAAATATCCGTATGAAATGTTTAGTTATATGATGACACATAGAATTCACCTTGAAGGCACAGCCATTATTTACAGTTCAATAATAATCTAGCATCCTTGTATGATTAAGGTGTGGTTAACTGTGAACATTTCTCCTTGTTTGCTTGTAACTTTTTTTCTGTCTACCATCTATTTGTTCTTTTTGAAATTCTGTCTTCTTTGCAGTTTCAGCTAAAAGTTTTGCTCTAGAGTGCCCTTAATCTGGTTCCTGAACACACCCCAAAATGCTGGCTTGAATTCCATAATAGCTGCAATTTATGTTAGCTTGACTATCATGGGAGCTGGGCTGAATCTTTAGTGCTGCAGTGAAAGGCAGAAGCTGAAATTACAATTCCTGGGGTGCTAAACCTAATCATTTTGTTCTGCTCATTCAGCCAAGTTCTACTCATGCAATCTGACTATATAGTGGAGCTGGCCAAGTAGCAGCCTAGATCTGGCCCGGGGGATGAGTTAACCTATGTCCCTGAAAGAGAACAGCAAGACTTGCAGGTTAAAAGTAGAAGAGATCTGTCAGAATTCCTACCCTATTGAAATTGCTTCCAAGGAAGAAGAAAAAGAAAGCAAGAGAAGAGATAGGACACGGTAAGAGTGTCACAGGGCATGTGGCAGTACAGGGATCTCCACAGGCCACTGGAGAATTACAGTGACATTGTTCCTGTGTGATTAAAACAAAATTGTACAAATTGTAGTGGAGAGGGGTGTCCTGGTTTTGGCCAGGATAGAGTTAACTTTCCTTGGGCTGAGAGGTGGCACAGCTAGAGGGCCAGGCCTGGATGGTCATTGAAGTATTCCAGACATCATGCTTCCTGCTCTCTCATTGT
Source organism: Strix uralensis (assembly GCF_047716275.1). Lineage (NCBI taxonomy): Eukaryota > Metazoa > Chordata > Aves > Strigiformes > Strigidae > Strix > Strix uralensis. The sequence goes on from NC_133973.1 coordinate 124,857,223, forward strand.
CCACATGGTGGGATTTTCGGTGTGGTCGGGATCACTGCTGGGGGTGGGCTGTGTACCGGTTGCTGGTTCATGAGCAACTGCATTGTATATTACCTGTTTGGACTTACTATTGTTACTGTTGTTTTGTTACTAATTTTTTTTTTATTCAACCCACGAATGTCTTTTTTTCTGTCCCTCCCCTATTTCACCGGGGGCGGGGGGAAGTAAGCGACTGGCCATGTGGTGATTGGCTACTGGCTGAGTTCAAACCATGTCAAGGGGGAAAGAAAGTGCTGAAATAGGCAATCTACATAATCAAGGACTAGTGCAAGGTGTTGAAAGCCATTTGCTTCTTGCACACCTTGCAATAAGGATTGCATAAAGACATACAAAGCCTGTAGACAGATGGGTGGACTGAAGTAACTGTGGTCAATACAGTTGACAGGGTCATAGGATCACAAAGCATTAGACTTCATCACCATTATGTTCATCTCTAACTGGAAAGTTGTGTTGCTTTAAAGCAGCACAATTGGCCCCATCCCAGTTGTATAGATACTTAGTGGTATAAGGAGGCTAACAGAAATATAGCTACAGGAAGATTCTATAATAAACACTCTTCTGTCAAATATATATAAGTGCATGTTAAGGATTTTACCATTAGGTAGAGGGTGAAAGGGCAGGAATTGGTCTGGTTGGGACAAGATTATAGAGGGCACATTTTAATGGGTTCCCTTTTTGTGTAGAGATGTCCAGGGAACATGATGGGGACCTAGAAGGAGGGGCCAATTACATAGAGAAATAAAGCAAACGTAATGTGAACATAAGGGACATGAGAGTGCAGAGGTGGAGGGGTAGGATGAAGGGATAAGGAACACTGGTAGAATGAACATAGTTATAGGAAGAAGGATTTAATGGATCCTCCAGTCAATAACATTCAGTAACTCCATGTCGTCCACCACAACTTTGTCTGGATTACAGTTCAGCCTCACCATGAATGAAGAGGACAGCCAATATCAATCTTTGCAGGGTTTATTAGCTGACATGTGAATAATGTGTGGTGCCACATGAACACAGACATGGCAAATGTTAATCTAGAGAACCTAGGTTTGCATGGAACAAATTTGGTTTTTTGTTTTGCTGATGCTTGATGTCAGTGATATGCTCACATGCTTGAATACCTTCTCATATTACATTATGAACATTTTTCCTTTCATAGGGTTATCTCAGACTTCCTTTGTCCAAATAATGCAGCACAGATTATCTAGTATACCCCAGTGTATTTTTCTTACTTCTAAGTATCCATCTTGGAAAAAAAAATCCCTCAAAATTACTAAAATTGGCCAACACTAATAGACAACTCTGTTTCACAGCATAGTCAAACTTTCTTTCAGTTTTAAATATGAGCTGCTTAAACAAGAGGTATTTAGCTGTAATTTACACCCACAGCATAACATAACCTTTTAAAATCTTTATTGTTGTCTTCCACCAACGCCACAACTTGCATTATTTGTAAACATGAATTTTCCAAATTGAAGGAAGAGTTATTAAAAATAAACATTTTGTCAGTTCGGGCACGTCCCCTCTCAAAACCTCACTAATAAATATCTCCCGGTGTTACTTGCATACAGTTAACATAGTTACAGTACAAAGGCCAAAATTCACTTGCCTTACTCTCGACAGTAATAATTTTAAACTGATATGAGTGAGCTGCAACCTTAGGCTGCAGCCATATGAGTCTTATCTCTATGTGAGACATATTAAATACCTAGGCAGTAAACATAAATGAGCAGAAAGTTCAGGCTTTGTCTTATTCAAAGCAAATGATTAGTTCCACATTTTCTGTGAAATTTTGATGAAGACAGTGAAGTACTGCCATAGATAAGTATTATGTAGTGATGCTAGTTTGTACTGAGTCAACTTAATGGAACACTGTCAATTTAAAAGTCTCGCTTCTGTGTGATTTTTGTAACTTCTTATATTGTTAGTACTGCATGAGATTGGAAAGGGGAAAATTCCCCATTCAGCTTTGCTGCAGACTGTACAAACTTCTTCTATTATATAGTTAATAGCAGTGCTGCCTTCTGTCTGTAGTTTTCTCTATTGTTTGTGTGCTTCTTTAAAAAGACAGAAAAGCATACTAAAATGAAACACCAAAAACCATATGATCTGTCTGCTTATGGTTCCTGACTCTATTAGAATTTGCATCTGATAGGAGTCAACCTGAGGTCTGGCATCATTTCCATGGACTGTTTGTGCATTTTATATTAGATTACTGGGTAAAAAAAGAGCTGATGTTGAGACCAATGTTTTGGTCTGCTGTCTGCTAGCTGACTGCCTTACCCACTTAGCTAGAGAGTCAAGTTTCCAGCTGTTTCTCCTCCTTTTGTCCTCCAGGCTCTTCTGTTGCCTCTCATACAGAGGTTCAGCTTGAAGAGAAGATGAAACAGGTGCCTAAGTCTAGGAGTAGTAAGTTTCCAGAAGCTATTTTACCTTTCAGGCTAAGAAAAGCTTGAAATCTCAAGTCTCCTACTTTGTAGTTTAGAGATTTTATCTTTGGACTTTAAAGTAAACAGTGGTATCAATGCCTCCTCCTTTTCTGGTACTTTTAAATAAAAATGGTGATAATACTGTATCAGATAGTGAACTTAATTATGTCAGTATGAGACAGGCATGTAAAACCTACTAAAGACCTTTACATAAAGGCCTTATAACAAATACTGCATCCATCAAAGGACTTAAAATCTGAGATATTTGTGAACAAGCTTTGAAGGAAATATGTGCAGAATAGTTAAATTGACAGATTCTTGGATATCTACAGTAGCAGAACTTTTAAGTAACTAAGCAAATGCTATAGCAGAAATGGATAAGCTACAGAGTCTCAGATAGTTACACAAACCTTTTGTGGATTTTATGTTTTGGACTTAATTGACAAAATCTTAAATAAATAAATATCACATCTCACTTCATATTTTTCTAAAAGTCCCAGCCTTATACTCTACGTCTGTATTGAAAACTTAGTCCTTGATTAGCTTTGGCTGAGTAGGTATATTCCTGGACCAAATTCATAACTACTTTACTGTGTTTGGACTGCTTTCACCCATTCTTTGTGGTCAGGAGTTCTGACATTATAGGAAAATATATATCTGTGTAGATGTCACAGGCTGCACATTGGTCCTAAAGGTTTTAAGAATCAATTTGCACTTAATTACATCTGATTTGATTACCCAGAACTTAATTTGTAAACTACTCGGTGCAATTGTTTCAAGCGAATAAGAGAGAAGGACGGATAAGATCTTTCTGTGGAGGTAAAAAAAAAAAATCCTTTCTGGATCCATTACCAAGATGGTTCTGCAATCTTTTCAGAGCCATTAATGAAGAGGTGTGAGTCCAGCCTAAGTGGATGGTCAAAGCTCAGAAAACAGTTTTGGTCAACTTTGGGGTAGTCCATTGCAGCTGAGTTCATCTTCAATAAATACGACAACCTGCTATGCTCAGCTAGACCAGAGTTTTGGAACAGAAACACAACTTTGATATTACCTCTGTAGAATCAGAAATTACAGGCAGAACAAGGGACTCACAGCTTCTGATTGACTGATGGCCAGACTCTCCCTACAGACTTTTGGTTCATATATTTTAGACAAAGAATATTTTAGAGCATTTGAATGTATGGACACAAGTAAAATTCCTTGTCAGACGTGGGATATAAGTAAAGGCAATGTCAGTAGTTCAGTTCATATGCCAATTCATACTCATTATAATCTTATTCTAAAACACCATGAGGAGCTGTGTGATGAGAACTTTGTTTGGAAAAAGTGTTAAAGTGAATCTGTCTACACATTGTCATTGAACAATGGTGATACAACTGGAGTACAAAGTTCCTGATTAGAAAAAATGAAATCTCCAAGGTGACACAATTACAAAAAAGGTGGATGAGCAAATCTCCCCACTGTACTCATCTAGATCCCTAGGAGATATCTTTTTCATTACTTCCACATTAAGAACTTAGTGCACATCTGTACCCTGGTCTTCTCCAGGGTTACCCTGTAGCCGCCTATGCAGTCTCTCTGTGCTCGCTCTGCATTTTCACTGTGCTCTTTTCTTCTTCCTGCACATCTCACCTTGCACTTGAAAAGTCCTCCAAGCCACTTATGAATTTCTAAATGTTTTCAGGGAAGGAGCAATCCCTGCCTGCTTCAGTTGGCTTTCATTTGACCCTGGTAGCAGGCTGCCTTCCTCTCCACAGACCACCCTCTCTTAATAGATCGAAATAGGCCATACACTAGCACATACTAGACAGTGAACAAACAAATAAATCACTCACTGTAAACTACTACAGTGGCTGATCTTCAATGGTCAGTGTTTATTCCTCTCACTCAAAGAGCAAGGATATGCCCTCTGCAAACAAACTGCTGGCAGTAAGGAAAGTCTCTTTCTTTCTACCTTAGAAAGACACTGACAAACTTGGAGACCTTAAAGGCTGAACTGCTAATCTCTAGTCTTTCAAAATTCCCCAAAAATCCACAATTTCCCCAGCACACTAGAGGATCATTGCTTTTAAGAAAGTTTTCTACTCTGAAGATTTTTTGCAAAAACGCTTTTTGGGCTAAGTGTCACTAATGCTCCTCCCTCTCTCACTCCCCTTTTTCTCTAGAGTCTGTGCCAACCCTTGACATTTACACATCCAAATAATGGATTTTATCCTTTGTTTCTAAAACTGTGATGATTTTACCTTTCAAATTACAAAATTTAGGAACAGATAGTCTCATCTCTGAATTTCTCTGCCTTTATCCATTTGCAGTACAAGGTTATTTAAGTGTATGTCTTTGACTGTATTACTTAATGCCAGAGACATTATTATTTCCTTCCCTTTCAGCTGATGCACATATTCAGTTAAAAATCAATTGTGTGCCACATCCGCAAACATACCCTCAGTCTTATTTCCTCTCATTTATATTTTCCACTCTTTGCTTGGATAGTTAAACTTCCATTAATACCACTCAGGACATATCAACGTTTTTTTAAAAGTTCCATCATTTCACAGTCCAATTGCTATCTGTGGCAAGATGACCTCCTACATAACGTTCATAGAGCTATTTATTGTACAGAGCTATAAACTCAGTTTATAATGTCCCTTCACTCTTAATTTCATAAATAGATTTTGATAGCTGTCTCAAGTGCAGCTCCAAATGCTTTTTCTTGGATCAGGTTAGGAAAGCTAAAGACCTGATAGAATTAAATCTGGCCAGGGATGTCAAGGGCAATAAAAAAAGATTCTATAGGTACATCGGTGATAAAAGGAAGAGTAGGGAAAACGTGGGCCCTCTCCAGAAGGAAGCAGGAAACCTGTTTACCTGGGATATGAAGATGGATGAGGTACTCAACGATCTTTTTGTCTCAGTCTTCACCAGCAAGTGCTCCAGCCACACCACTCAAGACAGAAGGCAAAGGCAGGGACTGGGAGAAGGAAAAGAGTCCTGAGGGAACTGTCGGATGAAGTGGCTAAGCCACTATCCATCATATTTGAGAAGTTGTGGCAGTCTGGTGAAGTTCCCACTGACTGGAAAGAGGGACATATAACCCCCATCTTTAAATAAGGAAAAAAGGAAGACCTGGGGAACTACAGGCCAGTCAGTCTCACCTCTGAGCCTGGCAGATTCATGGAGCAGATCCTCCTGGAAACTATGATAGGGCATATAGAAAATAAGGAGGTGATTGGTGACAGCCAACATGGCTTCACTAAGGGCAAATCATGCCTGACAAATTTGGTGGCCTTCTACAATGGGGTTACAGCATTGGTGGAGAAGGGAAGAGCAACTGACATCATTTACCTGGACTTGTGCAAAGCATTTGACAGTGTCCCACATGACATCCTTGTCTCTAGATTGGAGAGACATGGATTTGATGAATGGACCACTCAGTGGATAAGGAATTGGCTGGATGATCTCACTCAGAGTTGCGGTCAATGTCTCGATGTCCAAGTAGAGAGCAGTGATGAGTGGTGTTCTTCAGGGGTCGGTATTGGGACTGGTGCTGTTTAACATCTCTGTTGGTGACATGGACAGTAGGATTGAGTGCACCTTCAGCAAGTTTGCCGACAACACCAAGCTGTGTGGTGCAGTCGACACGCTGGAGGGAAGGGATGTGCCATCCAGAGGGACCTGGACAGGCTTGAGAGGTGGGCCCGTGCAAACAAGGCCAAATGCAAGGTCCTGCACATGGGTCGAGGCAATCCCAAGCACAAATCAGTCTGCAAGGAGGATGGATTGAGAGAGGAGAAGGACTTGGGAATGTTAGTTGATGAGAAGCTCAACATGACCTGGCAATGTGCATTTGCAGCCCAGAAATCCAACTGTATCCTGGTCTGCATCAAAAGAAGTGTGACTAGCAGGTCGAGGGAGGTGATTCTCCTCCTCTACTCCATTTTTGTGAGTCCTCACCTAGAGTACTATGTCCCGCTCTGGGGCCCCCAACATAAGAAGGACATGGACTTGTTGGAGCAAGTCCAGAGGAGGGACCCTACGCTGGCACAGCTGAGAAGTGTGAGTAGTCCTCCCCCTGAAGACGAATGAGTGGCAGAGACAACATGTGATGAACTGACTTCAACCTCCATTCCCTGTGCCACTGTGCCACTGAGCGGGGTGGAGATAGATAAAATTGGGAGTAAAGTTAAGCCTGGGTAGCAGGGAGGGGTGGGAGCAAGGTATTTTTAAGGTTTGAATTTCTTATTATCCTATTCTGGTTTGATTTGCAATAAATGAAACTAATTTCCCCAAGTCAAGTCTGTTTTGCCCATGGTGGTAATTGGTGAGTGATCTCTCCCTGCCCTTATCTCAACCCACAAGAGCTCAGGAAGGAAGTGATAGAGCGGCTTTGGTGGGCACCTGGCATCCAACCAGGGTCAACCCACCACAAAGTGCTACATCAACTTTAATTTGATTTCCTTTTCTTTTTCACCTTCAGCGTGTACAATATCAAGTTAAGAGCAACGGACAAGTTTGTGTTTGGTATGCCTTTTGAATTTTCTTCCGATTGCCTGATTTTCTTCTGAGAAGTAAGAAACAACCATTGTATTAGAACTGTGTTAGGTAAAGTGATAATTGATTAATTTATCAGCGAATATATATACCAGTATTTCTAAGTAACACTGCTTTTCCTAGTTTTACAGTATCAATACTTTTACATATAAGAAAATACTTCTGGCTCTATTAGACAAAAAAATCAATATTGAGTTCTAAAGGAATAAATTCAGTGCACTGGTATCTGACTATCCTCCTTTGAATATATCAGGAATATCCCAGTTTATACAGGGGTAAAAGTCTACAATCAATGTATTATGCTGCTCAAATGAAAAGAGACTTGTTTTCCCTTAATTTGCATTGTTTATTATTTTTGCTATTACTAATGTTGGATTTTTAGATTCTTCTCTGAAATTGTAAAAAAAATCAATAATCAAACAAACACTGTGATTTTGCTTAGTATTAAGAGATATTCTGTTTTCACTTAGAACATATAGATATCTTCCAGTTCCTCTAGGAAATTAAAAAGAAGCAGTTTATAGCTGCAGTCAAAGCAAACATCATCTGCAATTTATTATTTCTGTGATTCGTCAAACAAGCACAATAAAATATTCAATAATTTAACATTCAACAAAATTCTTGTCTCTTTGCCTAAATATGGCTGGGTTCTCTCTGTCTCTTTCACATTCTTAACTTTATGAAGCTCAAACAGTTCCAGGTCCAGTTATTCCTCAGTTATGGTGTTCTGACTAAGAAGAACCCTGTGCAACCTCAGCAAATAGTGTCTGTCAGCCATTTATATTTCTGGAAATAACCACAGTTTCATTGATAGTAGGTAAAGCAAAGATTCCTTCAAAAATTGCAAGATCCTAGATGCAGTCAGTGCATTAGTGGAGATTAGGAAACCATGTATATTTGGGAAATCAAATTGAAAAAAAACCATAAATTGTATTATTTAAAAAAAATATATTTCTCTTTCTCCTCTATCCTCAAAGACTTTCACTCTTCTCATCTGAATTCCAGAACAAGCAAGATACAAGACATATATTTTGTGCTGAAAGGATTGCCGTTGAACAAATTCCGTTCATTTTAATAATTATGCAACATTGGTAGTTATTACATAGTAAAATTATGAGTCTGGAAAAAATGCCAAGTAAGGCTTCTGTTTGTTGTTTTTTTTTGGTAATAGCTTTTTAATTACTAGAGACTGGAGTTTTCCCAGTAGTCCAGAAAAAATCAATTAAAACTAGTAAAAAAGAGAGGAGGAGAGACTGAGCCTGTGTTTGAAGAATAAAGTATCCTTGCCGCTTCCTAAAATGCTGAATTTGAAACAAAATTAGATGGATATTCATCTGACTGACTACTTTTACATATTGCCAAGGCTGGAACCTTTCCCTGAAGTGTGGTTAACAGAACATTTTATTCTGTTCAGAAAATTTAAAAAAAAAACCCAAAACCATAAAAAATTATTTCACTTAGAAAAATGTTACCAACATACTTTTAAGCACTGAGATGTTCATTTAAAAAATAGAAATGTCTGCCTAAGAAAGTTTTGCAGACGGAGTAAAACTGATTACCGACACTGAGATAGGAAATGGGGAATCATTCATTATTACTTCGTAGGGAGAATTTCAGTCCAGTCAGCAAAAATTTATTCTTTTAGAAATATTCTTTTCTAAATAGAAAACCTCATTTTTCAATGTTTTTAAAAAAGTATTATAACATTAGTTTCCTTGTGTAATAGACACATTACACTAAAAGCACAAAATTACATCATTTTCTTTGGGAAAATATATATTTTTTTTCTGAAAAGTGTATTTATTTGTTTTCATTCAATAAGTTATTTTCTGCCTACTGATCCTTCAGCAGTAAGAAGACAATGCAAGTTACTCCAAATTAAGTATAATGTATTTCTTAAAAATGTAAAAGACATAAGGTTTTGAACTAAAAGAGGTAGATTCAAATTAGATATAAGGAATAAAACTGTTCTATCATGTCCTTGAATGAGACCTAAAAATAATATGGTCAGAGTCACTCCAGTACATGAACAGGTTTAGTTTCTTTGTTGGACATCAGCAATGTAGATGTCTCTATTTGTTAAGTTGAATCCCTGCATTAAGTTATTAAAAAAAAGACTTACTGGACAGTTTATTACTTATGCTGTGATTTTGAAATGATGATAGAGGTAAGTGGTGGAAAGGCTGAGTTTAGACAAACCTCTGTCATGGGTCGGTTTCCACTCTGGTAAACATTTCTTCCCCATTCCATAATGCTTCAGGGTAAGTAGAGACTATATATTGCTTCTTAGAGTCAAGAATAACATTTGAAAGTAAGTCCTGGCTTTATTTCTTCATATTTGCATGACTCAGTGACTGATAGAAAACCCATGCTTTTGACTGTGCCTATCAGCCAAAGAATCCACTTCCTTAAATGAAAGGAGAACCTTTAAGTTACCTGGGATTTCTAACTGAGGTATTGTACAAGGCACTGAACTACACAGTTGTTAAGGAAACAGACAGTGCCCTTCTGATGCAATGAATTACAAAATAGATGGTCTAGTGCTCGACACAATACAGTTATTTTGTCATGCCTTACTAGTGGACAGTGCCTGTATGAAATACAAGCAAGTTCTCTGTAAAGCATGTCATAAGCTCCAGTGACACCACAGACACTCCTTGCTGTTAACAGTGGTGGCACTTCTGAAAGAAAGGGGGTGGATAACGTCATGAGGATTTCTTACTAAAACTCGATTCCTTGCAAGCCTTTTCTGCAGTCTGAGGACACCAGTGATGGATGCAGTTTACAACAGGTCTCTGTTTCCTCTGATACTGAATATGAAAACAGTAGTCTACAAGGCTGGCTCAGGGTGAGTTAAAAGATAATTTTACTCACTAGATACTCACTCAGCACTACGTTAAAGTCACAAACTGGGCTGTAGCACATGTTATGTAACAAATTTGCCAGTTGTGCAGTTTGGATTTACACAGGTCGCTCCCACCCTATTTTTGGAACGGCTAAAATGAGAGCCATTCAACAAACACCATTGTTTAAAGTTCCTAGGTCATAAAAGCTTGTGTGATGTCTTTAGAGCAAAATTAAATAATTAAATGCTGTCAATCTAAAATTCTCTTTGCTATTTTAGTCAGCTAAGACAAGTTTTCATATTATAAAAACTGTTCTCTACTGTTGCTTTGTGAAATATCTGCTCAGTGAAAACAACAAAAATATGCAGCTTTACTGTGTTTAATGCAGGTTTCTACTAAATGTAGAGGTGCTGTATAAATATAATGTATATAGCTATGTATGCATTTGTGTGTACACATATATATGAATATATATTCATAGCTGCCATTAGTGATGAAATTCTTAAGATCAATATTTTAATTGATATTGGTTTTGTCAAAGAAGAAAAGATTTCTATATTATTTTAGTTGAAGGAATGAATAACTATGTGTAGTTACAGTTTCAGAAGGAACAGTCTACATTACTGTTTTGAATGTTCTCATATTGTCAGAAACTTGCCAAGGTCTTAAAAAATTACCAACAAATTAATCCTGGCTCATGTTTTCATTGGCTTTGCTTGAAATATGAATTGCTTTTATAATTGGGCACTGCCTATGTTGTTAGGGTAATGTAAATGTATTAGTGTATGCAATTGTTACTTGAATTCTTACACTCCAAGACAAACAGAAAAGCAAACTTTGTCCTTCTGTTGCCTTCCTGTAATATAAATTTTAAATAAATAAATAACAGTAAAGAAGAAAAAAACAAACCCCCAAACCAGAAGCATTTTCAGCTGCAAATGTCTTAAATTCCCCAGGTTTCCTGTTGGTTCTACATTGTTATAATGATTTGTGGCACTGGTGGATAATACTACATAATAGATATTGCTCTCTCTTACTTAAAACAAAATCAGAAGCCGTGTTTGTTTCAGAAGCAAAATATCTGTTGGGTTCATACTGTAGACTGAATAATAACACTAATGCATTAGAACCATATTGACTATCGTTATTTGTGACTTACAAAATAACTCTAAGAGACTTCTCTGTCTAAAACCATTCATTCCTTAATTCTCTATGCCACAAAGCATTGTGCATCACAACCATTTTTGGGAAAATGTACTGCAACCAAAAAATTAAGTTGCAAGTTGTCTTGCAGTGATGTTTTTGGAAGTTAGGGTCCTCTGGAGCAGAAGTCATATGTGTATTAGGCTAGTATTCAGCAAAACCAAGATCATTAGTGTGTTTCTGAGGTTTTTTTCTCATGGCAATATTAGAGTTAATTATAGTTTCTGTTCATGAATTAGAAGAAATTCTGTTTACAAATCAGAAGAATTCATATTTCACTGCACCAGAGGAACACTCATCAACTGTTTAACTTTGAAGTGTCAGATTGGGGTTTGGCTCATTCTTCTTCATATACAATCCTTTTAATCAAGTTTTGCCAAAACCAAGACTGCAAGTCCTTAATAACACGGAGTAAAAATACATGTAAAACAGCCAAATTCAAAGATCATAGGCAAGCCCAAGATGATGAGACTCAAACCTTGGGAGATAAAAAACCCCTAAAAATATCACCATCAGAATTATTAAATTACTAAGAATTATCTTTTTTCATGTATTAAAAACTTCAGTTCCATGAACTGTATGATGCAGAGAGGTGTTTTTGACTTAGCTATACACTTGGCCTCATTTTATGTCAAAATAAACCATATGCAATACTGAAATTTTCTGATCAGAAATGAGAAATTTTCTTTTGTGCCAGATAAAATTCTAAACACATTAAGGAAGATTTGGAAAAAATATAAAACTTTCTACCTTCTGGACATTTTGAGTGAAACCAAATACTAACTTCAGAATTACTGGTCAAATCAGTAGTAAAACCTCTTGACTGAAGAGAAAAGTGGTCCAATATATGAAAACAATTTAAAATCTCCTCCATAATTACATCTATTCCCCTCCCCTCCCCCTCCCCTCCCCTCCCCTCCCCTCCCCTCCCCTCCCCTCCCCTTCCCTTCCCTTCCCTTCCCTTCCCTTCCCTTCCCTTCCCTTCCCTTCCCTTCCCTTCCCTTCCCTTCCCTTCCCTTCCCTTCCCTTCCCTTCCCTTCCCTTCCCTTCCCTTCCCTTCCCTTCCCTTCCCTTCCCTTCCCTTCCCTTCCCTTCCCTTCCCTTCCCTTCTTATTTATAATCAGCACAGTATACATAAAGAGCAATGATCAATCAAAATGTCTGATATCTTTTCTGCAATTTATAGTTCTTTAGTTTATATACCTCTAGTGATACATTTCATCCTTATTTAAAAGTACGATGACTTGCCTCCTGGAAGTGCTACTCTCACTTATTTTCTTCAGCTCTCCAAAAAAAAAAGTCTAGATGAACTCATATTTCTACACTCTCTATGTCTAAAATTAAGTGAGATAAATGATGCCTCTCAAGCATCTGAGAAGATCTTGCCAGTTTAGAGATGTCTAGATGACAGAATATTATATATTACATAAACCTATTTAAAAATGTGTTCAAGTCCTCAAAATGTTAATGTAATTTTCATCTTTAGTCGTGTCAGACAACATCATCACTGTCAAAATCAATTCAGAAAATTCACTAGTGGGCTTTTCATGGCTTCCTGAACATACGTCTGATTCTTCACAGATTGTTCAGGAAGCCCATCAGCCTTTGGAAGCCACTGAGAGGATGAATTTACTCTCCAGTACACTCTCCGTGATCTTCAGGGCTGAGACCAGCAAAAGTCCTGGAAATCTTCAGATGTTACACCTTCTGTGTATTCCTTTCCTGTTCACTATACTTAGTTTTCCAAGAGTGGTCTTGGTCAAGTCCACAGTATCAAGCTGAGTGAGCCAGAAGGGATGGATATTGATGTTATAATTCCCATCCCTAGCAAAAACACTATTGGTGCTGGTAATGCTGGCTTATCTATATATTTTCCAACTAGTGGCTCTATTTATAGTGACACTTTCACTCCTTAGTACGGCATGGAAGTAGCCACAAGGAATATATATGCATATTAGTGAACATACTCATATACTAGTTCCCATGCATTCATACTGTTTCTGAGCATCCTCCTGAGACAATTTTGTCCTGTGACAATTAGTACTCTGCAAGGTAATGCCCAGTCCCAAGGCCCATTCTTGATAGGCTACCTCATACTGGAGGAGAGCTAGGTCACAGGTGCTAGTGAAAATGTGCCTTGGCCATTATATTTATTAGGCTAGGAATAACCCAGAACTCTTCGGTAGTGGAACTAAAATGTCAATTTTAATTAGCCCTAAATCTGAAATTGTTAAATTCAGCTAAAAGAACCAAGAAGAGATGGATATTATGAATTGAGATAGAATAATAGTCCAGTAACTTTGACAAATACTCAGAAAATATTAACAATGGAAAATACATCACGTGTAAATGTATTATACATGATGCTGCAGTATATATTCAACAGAGGCACCCAAGTATCCGTATTCTCCTAACATATCCAGATGGATTTACAGAGTATTGCATCAGAAAAATATAAAATTATTCTGAAAAGTTAACCAAAACCTGTATTTTAAATTATGTAACTTTTTTTTTTTCAGTTCATGCTTGTTTATTTTCCATTTACTTCGAGTTCTCCAATTCACAAAACTGACATTTGGATCACACAGTAATATTTTTTGTACTTTAAGAGAAATCAATTAAATTATGATTTAGACTTTGCAGGGAGTTAATGGATAACAATTTAAAGAACTATTGCTGTGCTTCAAGTAACATCAAGTATCTTTTTCTGCCTACATATCTTTTGTCTTCCTACTGCTTAAGCAGCTATTAGGAAGTGTTCCTGACACTGTCTTGTGCTGCGCATCTGAAGAATTCCACCCCATTGCTTCTGATCCAGATGTTTTACATTGGTTACCGTAGCATTTAAGAGACAAGAAAAGGCCATTACAAAAAGGTAGTCCAGCTGCATTTGTTCAGAAAAAAAAAAGTCAAACCCAAGACAACAGATTCTAAACTGAAAAGCTATGAAAATCAGGATTTAAAAAAAAAATAAAATTTGCTCAGGAAACTTAGGAACCACATTCAGTCAAACTCAGCCTGGAATAATTGTGTATCTGAAGGTATTCAATATGCTAAAAGCAGCTGTGATCTAAATGGAGGATTAAGCTACCCAGAAAAAAATGGTTATGATTAGACGCAAGTAGCAAAAGAGTGCAATAAGCAGTACTTCCCATGCAGCAGGGCAGGGATATTGAGGTGTTTTAGCTGCAAAGCACTGCTTTGGTGACTCAAAGCAGCCATAAACCTCATATGGATTAATCAGCCTGAACATACCGGGGGATCTGACCTTTTTGAATACTAAGCTGTTGCACGTTGCAGTCTATTTGCTATTTAAACTTATTTGTGAGAAATTTAAGCATTTAGTGTGATCTGCATTTTTCTTCACTTGAATTGGTATTGCCTTTATTTTGAGCTACTGCAACAAATGTATAGCAGGAACAACAGAGCAAAGGCACCTGTTGCCTTATTTACTTAATATAAATGCAAACCAAACATGAGAAATGAAATAGGCTACAGTATAAAATAGATGATTAATTTTCCTCATGAAGAAATTCATCCCCATCTCATGACTGGTAATGTAAACACTCCAGAGAGACTATGAAGGGAAAGACCTTGATTAGATGCCTATTTGGTGTTTCTTCCACTGCTACATGATTGCTGTTGTCCACTTTGTATGTCTATTTATATCAGCACTGCATATGGCCATTATTATTTTTTCATAGTTATAGTCAACTGCTAGCTTACTTTCATCTTTCACCTGCAATTATCTAAATCCTGATATTTAGCTTCTCTAGCTGTTGCAAAAATATATACATTATGTATATGAATATTCTGGTTTACGATCCTTACAAAATTAAATGTTCTCTTTAAAACTACATCTAGCATATGGGCATAAGCACTGACTGCTTCATCATACCTGGGCACAGGTAAGCAGAAAGTATGATCATAACCAAGTCTGCTGAGTCCTAGTTAATAATGCAAGTGGAAATGGGGAATCCATGATCAGCAACTATCCTTGGTTTCCATATGGCAACACAAACAATTGACATCATGAATCACAGCCCACCCCTCATTGTCTGGAGTAAAGATAAACATTTGCTGAATTGGAACCAGGAATTTATCTAAGATGTATCAACAGAAAAGCCTTCCAAGAGTTCTTGACTGTCTCTGAATGTTTCGATCTATATTCTGTTGTTCTGACGAATAATTATTTAACTTCTCTGTGAAAAAGAGGAGCTTTTACTAGTAAGCTTCACACTGCATGGTGACGTTTCAGGAGGTTGCTATATTAGTTCTAGCATTCAGAGACATGGTTTATTGATTCGCTCACACTACTCTCCTTCAAACTACTGAACTACTCACCATTGTACTGATGCAAACAGCTGATAAGTAAGTAGAATGTAGAAGTACTTTATTCAGCTTTAAAAGAATATAACGTTTTAGTAGAGCCTGTACTATACCAGTGCTAGCCAGGCAGTAAATTTTGTTTGCAGTTTTCAGGCTTTGTGGACCAGTCTGCCATCCTCAAATTAGTTTCAACTTCATATTTCATGGAGATTATACATTCAATTGTGAGGTAAAAATGCTGCTGTTCTTCCAGCAGTTCTTTACCACCTTTGCATCCTCAAACCTCAATGTGCTGCTCCAGGAATTAGAGTTGTCCTTCACCTTCCCTTTATTTACTACAGGATATAATTCTTTCCTAAGTTACATTTGTGTGAATCAGGAAAGATTGTGGTAGTAAGTGGAAATGCACCATGGAGAGAAGTATGGGGTACTGCTTATTCCTCAAAAAAGCATTTGTTATTAAGATTAATAGCTTATATTGACAAAGTGAGATAACAGACATTCTAAAGCATAGCCCCTGACATTAGCTTTTAAAGGCATGTACAGACTGCTGTAAAGGCTGGGAACATTATGCAGGGTATTACAGATCTTCCACAAGAGTTGCGGAGTATTCTGTTACAGTAGCTTCAAAATACAGATAACCTAAAAAACTTTGACTGTAAAGCATCCTGCTACAGTGGGGATTTTTTTTTTGATCAAAAACCTCAAAAGAGGTTTTGGTGAACTTACTCAGTTTGCTTTTCTTCACTGGGCATAGAATTTAAAAGTTTTCTTTTGCTGCAGGAACTATAATAGATTGACTACTGAAATACTGGTACAGTGTGTGCAATATAAAGATAATCACAAGAATAGAAGGCAGTATTGGAATATTTCCCTGTTGTCCAAACTCACACAGAAAAATAGCAAAAGCAGTGATTAGTTACACCTGGACCATTTTCTCTGAAGGTAGTCATTATGCTACAGCACACATTTAAGACTTCTTTTGATGAGAAAGAGTGTTTTTCAGTCTCTTTAGATCCTCCATATACTTTTTTTCATTTGAGAAGTTTTGCATTTTCTCTTAAACAAACTAGAAATTTTACTAAGAATGATTTCTGTAAAATTCTTTATTTTCTGTATAATATAAAAAAACCCCAGACCAACCCCATTGTGGTTTTATGGGAAATTATGTTTTATGGAAAAATTAAAAATCAAAAACCATCACTTGCCTATTTTAATACATGAAAACAAAATTATTGTAGAGATCTCCTGGAAATATTAAGGTTCTTAAACAGAAGCCATCTAGCTGAGTTTCTGAAAACCAAATGAGTACAGACATACCTTCTTGATAATTTGGAGACACCTGCATGGAAACACTTACAAAACATTCAAAATTCCTTTTTTCTAGCTTCTGGGAAATTGTGTGTGTCCTGCAGAATTCAGCTCAGCAGCTCTTGGCACTATGAGGATGTCAGGTCCAGTAGAGGAATGAGTCCTCAGAAGAGCACACTGATGGCTATGAGACTCCCGAGAGCATGCAGACTCGGCATCAACCTCTCCTTTTGCATTGCGTGGGGGTATGGCAGTTCTGAAGTGACAGAGCTGATGGTGGGCAAATTTATCCAAAGTGGGTTTTATGGCTTAGGCTGCAGTCCTTGTGGCCTCAGGGGGTGGCTATCATACCTGAAATAGTCACTTCAGAGCAAGCTCGAGTGTATCTACAGTATACTCTAGCCATTTCTGTGACTGCAGTTCTGAAGTGCTTTTATTTTTATCCATTGCACCAAGTTTTTATGCTTTGCTTATAACTGGCAGGGCAAACAAAACCCTACCTCATCCATAGTTGTTAGGTGCTCTAATTACTTACTTCAAATGACATGATTCTTCCAGAAAACTTTAGAATAGCTTTAAAGGCTCTCAACAGCTTACAGTTGAAAGCCAAATGTATAGGTTATAATTCATTTACTTAGTAAATCTATGTAACTTCTCAATAGGTGCCACAAATCATATCAGTATAGTGTGGTCTCACTTATACTTCATAAGAAATGCAATCTAAAGTCTTTCAAGTAGGAAATTCTGGGTTTTATTTCATTGGCATAATTCCAAGCTGTAACTTCTCCTCTTTGAGTCTTGATCATTAACCAGTTTCTCCAGAGAGAAGTCCACATACTCCACCTGTTCCATGTCTAAGAATCAAATCTAGCTTTAGTGTTTTGTCTGTCTTCAGTTCTTCTACGTTACAAACTCCTATGTTTATTTAAACTGTAAGGTTCTGGTTTTTTGGGTGCACTGTAACAGCCAGCCAGCAGTAGGTGTGTGTATACATAGAGACATTTAAGTTCCTAATTACAGCGAGAGGAAATGTATGAAGAATATTTCTTGAATGCTATTTTTATCTAAGAGATTTATAGGATCCCTTTCTACTAAGCATTATGGTACCATTAATTATATGATAAAGTGTTATTTTTTTTCTATAAGATCCTTTGCGCTCAACTTCCTAATGCTTGAGCACTGCAGTTTTCAACCTTCATGTAGTTTCAATGTAATACACATAAAGAAACCTCTGTGATACAATAGATTGAACTAATATTATGTCACTGTTTCCTCATCTAGTTTCTTTTGGAATATTATTGATTTTCAGTGTTTTTGTGTGTACCAGTGCAACTGTAAAACTAAGCAAGGCTATATAAGATAGACATCTTATTGGTTTTAACCCTCCACTATATTTTCATCCTTATCTTTCTTTTCATCTTGTTTTAAATGTGGCCATCCTCTGTGATAATATTTCTTATCATTCTTTTTTTTTTGTTTGTTTTCAATGAAGGCTACTGGTTCTTCATAAACTCAAACTTAGATGGGTGTCAGTTAAACAAAAATTAAGTCATCTTAAATATGGATATACAGCAAGTGAGGTAAATAAAAAACAAAAAAGCAAATTATATTTACAGTATTGAAGGCAGAGCAGTTCTCTGTCTGTCTCTCTGTCACCACCCTGGCAAATCTTCTGTGTTTGTGGGTTCTGTTTTTCTGTGGGAAGGTCTACATATTCACTTATGACAGTAATTACCCAGAAATCTGGACCACTTTAGATAATCTTTATGTAAACAGTATGGAATGCACTGAGCTAAAGACAATTCCAGTTTACTGAAGGGTGAGGAAGAAATTTTGGGCTTCATGATTCATTGTCATTAAAGTGTCTCTAATTGCATTTGAACAATTTTCACCTACATAGCTGCATACATTTTGAAAAATGGAGTAGAAAGCATTTGGCTGAAAAGCTACTATGTGTTTATGCTTTGTAAATACTCAGCAATACTCATGAAAAGTGTACATGAGAAAGGAGGGTGAATATTATATAAATTAATTTAGCCCCAAGGTACTGTGTTCATGCTCGCGAACAATTTACATGTCTCGTATAGAAAATTTACTGCACAATAAAAGTAACACAAGGTTTTTCTCAAATGTTTAGGTACTGTTACATGGTATTTATCCTACCACTGAGATATCACAGAATCACAGAATCATCTAGATTGGAAAGGAACTTGAAGATGATCTAGTCCAACCGTTAGATACAAAAAAAATAATTCTCAAGAACTTCTAATACAATATGTGGATTTTTTCCCTTTTTTTAAGTTGTTCTCAGGAGAAAATGGAAAATAAAAAGGAAAAAAGATAACCCCTACTTTAATTCTTCACTTTGGGAAAAAAATTACTATGTATGTATAGAGCATTGTAAGCCTCATTATGTAATTTCCCTTCTATTTTTAATTCTCATAATTTGCCTGCATTTCATAAGGTGCTCTGGAATTGAGCCAGTAAAGAGTGCAATAACATGCTTTGGTTTGAACATGAGCAAAGTCTTCTGCATATACTGCCTTTGAGATACCTTTTTAAATTACTTCCACGGGAGCCAGTGAAAACATATCCAGTCAGTGCATGCGTAGTCACTTTGTGCAGGCAAAGAGAGAGCAAAGAGCAGTGCCACCAGCAGCTCCACAGCTGGCACAGGCTGTCCATCCCTGGAGGGGCCAGGCATAGGGTCCTCTGCCAGGAGTGTCACAGTCAGCATGATTTTAATAGATTAAGTAAAAGTAATGTTTGTTTGCCATGTGAATAATCAGAATTTATATGATGTTTTACAACATTAGAACCAAATATCTCTGACCACAATGATTTCACATTACACCTTCATACAACTAAAATGTTCTGAAAAGAGAGAGAAAAATGCTCATAATATCATGGAAAATACTGAAACAAATATAGGCAACATATCTGAATTTTGAAAGTACCCTTTCCTTGTAGAAGAGTTTAATCAAGAAGTGGATATATGCTTCTTCTAAAGTTCAAAAATTTTCAAACAGGAACTACAGCTCAAAAACAGTGCTGGATTCAAGTATATGAAACAAGACAAATTATTCCATACAATACTTAAATATTATTACAGATCAACCCAAAAAGTAGGCTACCTTAAATATAGGCCATGATTATCAAAGTACACAATGGTTTTAAAATGCAACTAGATTTTTTATTATGATGGGAAAAGCATTAATCCAAAGTAGAAGGGTGAATTTACATCAGACTTATTTGACACCACAACCCAAAGGCAAATATGCATTAGTATGGCAAAGTTTTATAACTAACAGATTGTATTAGACTTCGAAATATGATTCAGTTTTATGGACGAAGTATTTTTAATAACTTCTGTGTGGAAATACACTTTAATTACTTCCTGAAATGAGTCAGGTTGTATATAACAGGACTTCAAATAGGTGTTTTAAATCTGCATACAGGCCCTCAGTAAAAACAGTCCTTGGTGGAAATAAAGCCATCTTTACCTTTTCAACTAATGAATGAAAGATCTAACAATATTCCCTCTATTAAGTAATGAGAATGCAACATTTAATTATTTTTGCTATAAATGCTAAGCAGTACATTTGAAGGCATTCAATTGCATTCTTTTCTCTGTAAGTCTAGAGGTGGTTGGATTTTTTTTTCTATTTTTTTAAGTTCAGTTACTCATCTGTCACTAAAAACATGTTTCGTATTCATTTCAGGGCACTGTTTCCCAATGTTGGATCAGAAAAGCCTTTCTAGAACTGTCTGCAGCAAAGTTCATGAGGTTCTCATGTGATTTGCTCAATAATTTTTACAAATAATGAGGTTTTAGTGTTTTATTAATCATATTCAAGTAGCATGTCATATGTTTACAAGGAAAACTACTCAGTCCTTTCTTGCTTAAATATAGCAAGGGAGTTGACCCATTGTCATCCTATTGTCTTCAGTGGGCTCATAAACACAACAGAAGCCAACATCTCCTATAACAATTCACAAAGAAGAAAGGACTTAAGCGAACTAAGGATCATTCTGAAACACTGTAATTCCTTATGGCAGAAGAGATGTTTTTCAGAATGGCACTTTGTTGCTGTACAGTTGGCACCGGAATTTCAGTTCTGCATTTGTTAACATAGCACTGATGAAGAAGAATATAGAAGTTATGGGATAGCAACTGAGTCCTTTGAGAAAATGAGGATAACAACATCAAACAAGCAAAAAAATGCCAGCATTTCACTGAAACTGTTAAAGCAGATATAACAGAGGTAAAAAGATGCTGAGTTAGAATCAGTTTTTATTCATGTTGGATTGGAAATGTTTTTCTCCTCCCTCCCCACCTCCAGCAACCTGTTTGGTGGAACCATGTTTTAAAGAGCATTTAATAGTAATTTCTAAAATAATAATCAGTACACTCTGTGCTGAAGGTTAATCCTTTGGGTATTAATTTAGCTTTATCACAAAGCAGACAGAGTGTCTGTATTCATCTCACTGCACTTAACATATTACCAAAATTAAGGTCTCTATAGGCAAAAATAGCTTTACTTCAAAACAGTGGAGCTTAGTTGATGCAAAAGTAAATACAGTGTTTATTGCAACTGCTTCAGTACACAGCACAAGAATATGCATTTAGTACTTAAAGAAAGTGAATCATCTGAATCATTTGAGGAGTACAGGCTCTCCAGCTCTGCTGTTTATTTATACATGCCATATATTTTGCAAATTTCTGTTGGCATCCAGAAAATTCAGTTTCATACTAAAATAGCCTATGATACTCAGTCTTTTAAAAATTGCAGTCAAATACCCTGTTAAAGTATAAATCTTTATACTGCATATTAAATAACAAAAAGCTATCTACTTAACTAACTGAAAATATTTTCTCAGTTGTAATTAAGATCATTTTACAACTTTAAAAAGACCATTCCTATTATTAAAAATAAAAATAGGTAGCCGCACTCACTAAAAACCCCTTACTTTTAGTCATGACTTTATCTATGCAGATCATTGTTCTTGTTTAAATGTGTTTCAATACATGTTGCTCGCTGCAAAAGTGAGGATTTACATAGCCATATGCTACAATGCTTTATTATAAAGTATTAATATATACAGGGTGATTAAAGTCATGTTAATTTCCTCAGACTCACTGGAAACATTGCCCGAAATCACCATGAAACACTGAATGAATCGCTAAAAAATGCCAGTGTTTATATGGACAACTATTATGTGACAAACAGGCTCATCTTGTCATTACCTATTATTAAGCATTCACAGGCTTATGAGGTTTTTCATCAACCATGACCAGATTGGTACAAAACAATAAATAAATATATGAAATGCTATGCTGATATCATGATCGTTACCTGTGTTAATGTGGTCACTTGGAATATGGTCAAATGCTAGACCTGTCCCAGCTCCTCCTTAGCAGGTAGTGTTCCCATTAGCAATGCAGTACAGCAGAAGGACAGCAACAGCTTAGCTGGGTAAAATTCAGTGCCTGTGATACAATTACTGCACTACTGATTACTTCAGACTTTGGCGAGTTAATCCTTGGTGTATTAATTTACTGCTCTGACTGTACAAAACAGATCCTAGTGCTTTACCCCGTTGAGGGTTGTTGCTGTAATTATTCCATATGGCATCACCAGTAAGGTCTTCCTATGCTACTTTCCAAGTAACCAGATTTTAGGATACTTTCAAGTCAGTCAGCTAATGAAAAAGAACTTTGTGCTGCTTCCGAGCACCACACAATACAATCCTCTTCTGAGAATAATTTAATTATTTCAAAGTCTTGCTATATTTCAATTAGGAAGATACTTCCTTATTTCAAAAAGTCTTTCTGAAAGTAAGTTCTAAACTATTATGCTGATCAAACAGAATTCTGGTTTTATATATACTGATATAGGTACAGGTTTATCAACATGTATTATGAAGAAAAAGAAAATTTAAAAACATTTTATTCAAAAATAATGAACTGGGCTATCTGAACAAGACTGAATGCTCCAACACTATTTTTTTGAAACTAAAATTGGAAAAAAAAAAAAAAAATTAAAAAATCCCTCTTTGGTAAATAAAGTGTACTGATTCCACCACAGTTTTATATCTTAGTGTCAAAGTTTTTAATAACAATTGATATCTACTTGGATTTAGTTGCAACTTTGAAAGTAAAAAATACTATCAATCAGGAATAAAATCAACATAAATTCAGTCTCTAAAGCTGGAAACTCCAAGGCAAGGATGATACCTACTGACTATGTAGTTAATCTTGAATTTGACATATTTATTCTATTTTCTTATCTGTTACAGTATTTTATTTCAGTGCTACATTTCTCTGCATGTAAGGGGAAAGTGAAGAACAGAGAAGAAACACTCTCCAGAGGTCTTTGTCAAGATCTTACCTGAGAGAGTCCTAAATAACCTAATTAAGCTTGAGATATAGGGCAGTATTGTCATGGATTAAAGGCTGTCTAGGAGCAAAACATCAAAGTTTGCAATTGAAAAACCATTTTTCCCTATGATAAAGGTCAACAGTACACATCTTAAAGTCTCAGGAAGAGTATATAAATTTATCTTGTTTATATTATTTTAGAGCTAAGAAGCAAAATTTTGCAATGAGACAGAATTACTTAGATTTTGGGAGTACTTGTAAAGATTTCACATCTCCACAAAATTGGCAAATAGGCAAACTAAATGTTTCAGACTAAATGTTCAACTGAAGAAATTGACCTCAGCATCATTTTAGAAAATCCACTTAAGATCTCTGTGCAAATTATCAATACTAATAATAAAGACAAAATTAGTTTTTTGGAAGTAAATAAGATAATGAGCAATCTGAAGCATATGTTAATGCCTCCATATGAATCAATGCTGCAGACTCATTTGGTTATGTTACCTGAAGTAGCCATAAGACCCCTTCTTACAGAAGGAAGAGAGGAATACAGAGAAGAGCAATGAGGCTGACTGAAGGCATGGAGCTCCTGCACAAGAAGAAGGACCAGCATGATAAGAACTGTGATAATATAGAGTACTTATATTGTAATTTTTAAAAAAAGAAAAAGTATATAAATATAATTATTACATTGGTTGACTTACACAGCTGTTCTTATTACTATTATTACCACTGAATGGAGTTCATGAAAGTCACTTTATGATTATACACATATAAGCCTGGATGGAATTTCACAGCTTCTTGTCTGACCACTTTGAAAGGTTTTTGCTGCTTTCTTTTCAGGCTGCAAACTAGCTCCTTCAGGTTTACCCACTGCTGACAAGCTTTTGATAATACTGCTCATTTGTTCTTTGTGGCTCATCTGAGCTGTTCCTTCCTTTTACATATCAGAACATTGTTGTGTTGATGAATACAAGCAGCCCCTTTGATCTGTGGGCTTTTTTTAAAGCAGTCAGTAAAAGACTGCATAGCACTTAACTAGTAATTTCTGTTTTGAAATTTTCTTCTTTAAAAGCAAAGCAGTGCTTTAGAGAAATAACCTCTCTCAATTTTTGTTTTTAATTACAATTTACAGATGTACCTTAACATTATCATTGCGCATTTCCAACAGCATTGGACTATTATTAAAAAAGTCATAAATATACCTGCAAAATAATTTGTTCTTGCCATTGTCTGCAGTGTTTCAAAGTGGCATTTATTTAACCAAACATAGCTCTCTACATGTCGCATCTAAGCAAGTAATTTTTGTATCAGTTTGTAGTCAAGGAAGAGAAAAGGACACTTCTTAGGTGGGAATTATATCATCTTAAAGAAGACATCCAAATTCCATCAAATGCATCCAGCTATAAAAGCAGTTGTTTCTCTCCCTTGACTATAAAGGGAAGCTGATTAGCAATGTCTGCTTGGCTCAGACATTGATGTCTACACTGCACATGTCTAAGACAAGGTGGCATAAATCCCTGGATTCTGCTTTCCTTTAACCTCTGGGCTCTTTCATCTGAGTATCATTTCAATACATCACCTGTACCACTGGAAAGATTCCAAAGCCTTGGTATTCCTTCCTGAATTTTGTATTACTGGCATTTCAAGCACTGGTTTAAGAAGCTGCTAAAAAGCAACTATGGCCTTAAGGAATCACAAATAATTCCCTCCCAATATTCACTGAAGAAAATGAATGCCAAATCCAAATTCTGATCTCTTATGCGATAGAAACAATACAGGGCTGCCTGGTCAGCCTTGAGCTCTCTCTTATAAAACACTGGGGTGGAGATTTAGTAATCAGAAAAAACATTTTCATGCCTGAGTGACATTACTTTGTTGCATTTGCCCTTCAAGTCCTTCGAAAGCAAGAAGTTCTCAATGCCTTCAAGCTATGATTGGAATCAGAATTTATAATGCTTAGGGCATGGTGAATTTAAGCAAAATTTGATGCACAATTTAAAAGCAAAGTGATAATAAAAAGTATGCGATTATTCCATTCAAGTAAATCCATTTTAAAATAAACTAAATACACTTAAATATGCTACTGTATGTCAGTCATTTACCTAGCTGCAAACACAATTAACAGTTGGATCAATAATTTTCAAACTCTCAGTTTAAAATAAGTGAATGCACTCTTTAAACAACAAAAGATGAGTGTTCCTCAAATATCTTAATATGTTACATTGCAAGTTGAAGTAGGCTTTATATTCTGAAGCAAAATATGGCCAAAATCAAACACCATTATGCCAGATGCACAAGGTCTGTGTATGTCACCAATTATGTGACAGAACATGCCACAGGCCATTTGTTTTACTTAGGATGACTGAAGTGATATATCCAGAAAGGCAATTAATTACTGTAGTTTAGAAGCTTTACTTCAATCCTGTCAATACTTAGATTCTAATTTTCTCTTTTTGCATGCACAAATCGAAGTCTCGACAGGTATTAATATAATTTTTATTATAGATAGGTGTGGATGAGATCTGTAGCTTAAGTGTATTCAGTAACACTCAGAAATGCTATATATTCCAAAGCTTTGTGAGGTTCTCAGATGAGAAAACAGACAAGTGCAAATATTATTATTAGTTTCACAGGAAAACAAATCTCCAGATTCACAATTTGGCAAATTCCAATATCTAATATGTGATATTAGGTGCAGGAAGGAGCATAAGAAAAATAATCAGACAATGATAGTCTGTTACTCAGTGGGTATCTTCCTGATCTCTCTAAGAGAATGCCTTAAACCTTGAAATACAAAACTTAATATACCTTCCAAAGTTCTGATAATTATGATAATTCTGTTAGATACTTTTATATCTATATAATTACTCACTTCTCTTTTGAATCATCTTCAATTTGTGGTCTCAGTTATCATAGAATCATAAAACGGTTTTATTTGGAAGGGACCTTAAAGATAATCCAGTTCCAACCCCTCTGCCGTGGGCCAGGACACCTTCCACTAGACCAGCTTGCTCAAAGTGCCATCCAGCCTGGCCTTGATACTCAATAGCAGTGTGTTTCACAGTCTTACATGTTTCACAAATGATTAAACACCAGACCAATTTACCAAGTGACCTTCAGTGACTGAATACTGTAATTTAGTTGAAAATATTGTCATGTTCATATGTAATGAGATAGGAAAACAAAACCTCTCATCTTTCTGTTTTTCAGTCCATCATACACTAACATCATGTCCACTTCTGTCTTCTAAGGCCAACTGTTTTTGTGAAAGACAGTCCACTCTCATTTTCATCTCCATTCCTCCATTCCTCTCTACCCCACTCGTTTTTCATATAATGGCTTTGATGATTTTTTGTCTACAGCTTTACCAAGAGTAGACTCCTACTTACCTTAAATTCAACTCTCCAAATTCAATAAAAGCTTTGCTTGCAGATGCAAAGCACATGAACCAGCCTCTTTTGAGGGATCTCAGGTGCTCATGTCCAACACAGAATAATAGATGGGACTGAATGATAAAAACAGGTATAACTGATTAAATTCCTATAAGATACTTTTCATTCAGGGCATGCTGTCTTCCTCCATACCTCTCCCGTTGTAACAGTTTATTATCATATAATTTCAATTTTTGAACATTCTACAGTGGTAGCCACTTATTTCAATGAGATTCAAGAATATATCATATGAGTCACTTATGATTGTATGCGTAGAACTGTAGGGGAGGAAAAAAAAAGAAAAGAAACTGAATGTTACTTCTCTAGGCAGCATCATTATTATAACCATTTACTGACCTGACTCCAATAATAATAAATATACTTTCATATTGGGTGAGACTATACATCTTTCTAATGTGAACAAAGTAGTCTTATGTTTAGCACACTCTAAAAGTTTTAAACATTTGGTTTAAATCCATGGAAGAAATGAATATAGGGCTGATCCTTTGAGAACGGGAATACATTATCTTTACTACAATGCACTAACAAACATAGATTGATTCATATAGAACAACCATTTTGTAATGAGTCGACTGCTATTGTGTCTTGTCATGTTCATTGCAATCACTTGGCTCTTTTAGGACTGCAAGAGAAATGTACTACACTAGAATGTCTTGATATAAAAAAAAAAAAAAAATTACCTGGACCAAAATGAGCAACTATGCTTGGTATAGAAAGGATTTTCAGTACAATTCAAACCGCATGCATGTCATGGAAGAGATTATTACTGACATCGGGGTGGCCTGTTCTTTAACTGGCTCAGTGGAGATCTAAGCATGCTTCCCATAAGAATGACAGGTACAGGATGTCCAAATGTGCATGAGTTGACTACAGTGAGTAAATTAAAAATAGCAAGGATGGAAGAATGGTCAATAAGGAGAGTGGAAAGAATATGGAAAACACTTATAAGGAATTCAACATAATTTACCTATATGCAATGTCTCAAACACTTCTGAAATGCAAAATGTTCTAGGCAATTTCTTTTAAAGTAAAAACTAATCATCATTTCACTACAGATTTCAAGCCTGAAGGCAACAGAATCACAGATATTCATGCACAGTATGTGAAGGAAATATTGGAACTTTGGGGAAAAAAAGAAAGGCACTTTTATAGGTTCTTAATCCCATGCTCATGACAAATATCTCAAAATATGTGTTACTTAATTGGTAAGCAAAGAAAAAAACACTTTTGTTCAATCTTCAATACCCATCTTAATCTTCAGTGCATGTCCATTCTGGACAAATCTGCTGGATAGCATGCACAATGCATGCAGTTACTGCTATGGATGACTGTGAAGTGTGTGTACAGATAGTGTCTGTTATACTGTTTTTGTCACTTCTCCCAAGATCACTTTATATGGACTGCTTGTGTCTATCTATTTATATATACCTTTTACAGGTTACTTTTGCCAATAGAGTGTCATTCATCTCAATTACTGCCAGGCCACTATTCCTCATATTATGGAAAGAAATAGTACAGAAAACTTCATTAGGGTGATTTGCAGCTGCTGGTGTTTATAGTAATGAGACGAGTTTAACAAAAGGTTATTTCAGTGCCCAATCTGGAATGAGTTACAGTATATCTATACTAAATTATCATTGTTCTGCTTGTATCTCGTGCTGGCCATGAGCCAGCTCCAATAGAGAAACTGCATGACTATGTTGTGAAACACTAATTCCCAGATAATATACTGTGACTCTCCTCAGGAATTAACAACTCAGGTGTGGTGACCTAACTAGCATCATCACATAGCATTTTGTTAGTTTGAAACATCAGTAAATTACATCCACATTTCTCCTTAACTGACGGTATTATTAGTAATTTTGGTTTCTAAGTCTGCTTGTTACCCTACTTCATGGGCAAACTGGGTGATCTCAATCAAAACTAAAGTAAATCAACAAAGAAAATAAGATCTCTTCTGCAATGTTTCTTCTTCTTTACAGGGGAGTCATGTTTTAGCTTCCCTAGTAAAGTCTGTGTTTCCTAGTCCAAGTGTTTCTGCCATCTATAGTGTAACTGAATTGAGGACACCAGTTCCAATTTTGCCAACAGGGCTCCTTTCAAGGTCAAAGGGCTAAGAAGGAATTAATTTCCACTCTTCCCTTATCTTTCTTTCACAAAAAAAACCCAACCAAACAAACAAATGAAAGACAGTGGTAGAGGTGATTTGTTCATTAGAGTTTAGCAGAATACTTCTTCAGCTTGAAAACAAATTCCTCTTCACACAGTTTGATGTGCCTTCCACGAGGCCAGGGAGGTGAGGACAGCTTTTACCTCTAACAGCTTGAAGGAGGTCAAAAGGAGCAAACTAGCAGTTGAAAAATTGAAAATTTGTTTGAGAAGAGAAAGAAAGAAGTTCCTTCTTGAATTCTCCATTACATCAGTGCCCTGCAGGAATTAATTTGAGTGGTTGTGTTGCCTGTGTTTTTGAGACTTTCTCTCCATCCACAACATGACTCCTCTTGAAAGTTTTTCAACACTCATGTGCATTAATGTACTGTCAGCATGTTTTACTTTTTTGCCTTCCAAAACTATCTAGATTCTGCAATAGCAAAAACTCTAGAAGCTTTGAACATCAGTTCTTCTCTGAAAAGTAACTCCAGCAAAAAGCATCTCAGTATTCCACTCCTGTCCCTTGATGATACATCCATCAGCTCTGCTCTATTTACAAGCAAAATAACATCTCTCTCAAAAAAATCCGCAACATTCTCTAAAAACTTCCTTGATATCAAGCAGGATTTGTACATGGCTAGGTCTCTATAAACCTACAGAACTATATTGCCATCTTTTTCAGGTTGTGCTCTCACTCAGAGATGCCCTGTTTTCTCACAGCCAGGAATTTAGATTTTGTAGTACTGGATCAGACAGAAGAGTCATCCAGCTTAATACCCTTCCTTCAGCAGCATGGAGTAGTAAATGCTCTAGGAAGTGAAAAAAATCCTGGCTTTGACAGAGGATGATGTGACATTACAGCTCTCATTCTGAGATGATATAACTAGAAATCAGCAGAAATCTGGAAGTATGACATTATAAATTCCTCCTGAAACTTATACAGAGTTTCAATAACACCAGGTATTCTTTTATTCAGTGTCAGTCTCTTTTTGAGACTTGTAAAAATTACTTGCCTTCAAAGGCTGCTGTTTTCAAATAATTATTTTCCATGTTTTATTGAGAAAGCATATTAGCAGGCTGTTCTAGGCACCTTTTTTTTTTTAAAAAAAAATCTTGACTACAATGATTAAAGTACACTAAAAGCATTTGTAGATTATATGAGCTATAAGAGTTTATAAGCACTCTGTAGGACAGGATAGGATTTCAACCTGATTTTTATAAATTGAAGAAATGGCTTACAAACAAGAAGACAAGATTCAATAAAGAAAAATGCAAAGTACTGCCACTAGAAATGAGAAAAGAAATGCACAGATACAAAGTGAAGAATAACTGGTTTGCAGTGATATGATATAAAAGGATGTGGGAGTTGTGATGGATCATAAATTGAAAATGAGTCAGTAATGCCCCACAGTTACAGAAAAAAAGCAACTCAATCTGGTTTGTCTTAACAGAAATTACTTATATAATAAGGCAGAGGGATAATAATGCAAATTCTAGTTGACTCTTTGAGGCTGCAGATTTAGGACTATTTTAGATTGTGGGAACATCACACTTCAATAAAGATGTAAAAAATGGAAAGAAGGACAAAGAAAAGTAGGTTACAAGGCTTAGAAAATGTGTCTAGTAGAAAAGCTTGAAGAAACTGATTTTTTTTTTTAAGAAAAGGTTCAAGGAGACATAAAGACAGTCTTCCAACTTAGAAAATACTGTCAAGCAAAGGATAATGAAAAATAGTTCTCCATTTTACCTGGTGTGAGCAAATATTGTAAGAAAATGTTGCTTAGATTTTCAGCAAAGATTAAGAATTGGTGTATGGGAGAAAATTCTACAGTGACTTGAGTGCTTGAACAGGACTCTTACATACATATTACAAAATCTCTTAGAGATTTTTAAAATGTGCATGTACGTTGAATATATGTATTCCTTCCCTATTTGATTAAGACAGCCAATATACATAAAGATATGATAACAATAAACAGGTAAGTTCTAGCAAGCTGGAAATTATACCATATATTTTTGATATATCTATATATAAGATATATACCTATAGCTTATTAGCATGAGTTATGTGGGAGCAAAAGCAAATTGAAAGAAAAAACAACGTCAAAGATGACTAATTCCATTCAAAGTAATCACTACAGTAGTATCAGCCTCTGATAATACCAGAATTAATTCTCCAGATATGTGAAATCTTCAGACTCCTACCTTACCTGACTTTAGCTGCAAGTAAGGCTTCACTGGCAGGATCTCCCAGGGCATCAGGCAGACTCTGTTAGTCATTATATTTTATTATTTTGTCTTATGCTAATATAAAGAGGCCTTCATCAGTGAGCAATTATTTTCCATGTTCACTAAGGACAGGACAAGAATAAATGAGTTTAACAGAGAAGATTAGGTTTGATATTAGGAAAATATGTATAATTATCAGATAGTTAAATACTGAAAGCAGTGACCCAAGGGAGCCATGGAGTTTCCTTTCCACTTGAGCAAAGGAAGGAAAAGTCAGGCCCTGGATGGTGAAGTTTATGAGGACTGCAAAGATTTGCTGTATGCCCACAACTTTGTTTCCATGAATAATCTACAAATGATAGAATCACAGGGCCAGAGAATAATAAGGCTGGCAGGTAGCTGAAAAAGTTGTTTATTTCACAACTATAGTTTTATGCTTTCTATCAGTTTATCTAAACTGTTCTTAAAAACCTCTAGCAATGGGGATCCTGCCACCTCCTTAGGCAACCTATTCTTTTGTTCGTACCCTTAAACCAACATATGTACAAATCCCTACAGAAACAGACTCTATGACAATATCTAAAGGCAAGTGAAGCAAAACAGAGACAGAGAATGGGGGAAATATTGCTATCAGCAACTTCTGATGTTATTTTTTGATGTGATTGGTACTTTGGAAATGTTACTGATAGCAGAAATTATTGGCATATTTTCCTCAATCCTTGTTTTACTAAATCATGAATCCCACACAAGGGAATAAATTAATCAGCATAAAACTGTAGAAACCTAATTTACAGTCTGATCAAACTCATTACTACAGACAGGAGTCATAGGAAGTGGGCAGACTGTCCAGGCTGTGAATTTAAGATTGGCCAGTACCTGGTATCCTGCAAACCAAGCCTTCTGAAAGAAACACAGAAATGTATCTTTCTGCAAGAATGCACAATTTTTAAAAGCTGACTCTATTTTTCCAATTCTGTTGCCGCTTGAGAGCAATGAAGTCCCATTTGTGGGAGATGAAACAAAAAAGAACATTAAGAAAAAGATATATGAACAGAAATCCATTTATTTTTAAAATATGTTGTTAGCGAAATATGTTACACAAGTGACAAAAGTAAGTGTCAGTAGCATATGGATATGGGCATTTGTGTTGGTGTTTGCTTTTTTGTGCTGATGATAAAAAACCATACATCTCCTTGAAACAGATATACTGTAATATTGACTTTAAATTCTATAGTGTATGTCTGTGGATAGAAAAGCCAATAAGCAAAACTTCCCCTTTTCAGTTTTCATAGCATCAAGGGAATTTTCTTTCCAGAGTGTGAATTTCTTGAACACGTAGTGTAAAGTGCAATGCTGTGACTGACAAAGATTTTACAAGTAACTTACTTGACAGAAAATATTAATACTATATGTGCTAATACAAGTGTTAAGAACAGATGTTTTTTTCAATAATTTTTTCAAAGTAAAATTATATCCTACAAAGCTGAATGTTTACTGCACACATGCGTAACTGCATTTTAATAATCTAATTTTAATTGACTTTCAATTCAGTGAACAAATTAAAAAATAAAAAAAAAACAACCCACAATATCTAACTACTTAAAAGAAGAATCAGTCTTACATATCCATATCCATATTCTTTCCTTCCTCCTTAACCTACGGCCAGAGAGATTGAAGTGGGGGAAAGAAACAAAGACAGGAAATATTTAGACCATATGTTTTTTCAGGTTATTGTGAAACCACCCTAAATTGCTTTTACACTAATATTACAGCACAGTCATGCAAACATTAATTGTACATAAACATGATGCACCTTTCAAAAATATATGTTAACCAGGGACAACATTCTTACTGAATTTTTTTAGTCACCAATAGCACTTTGAAGTTCTGGCACCAACTCATTCTAGTAAAAGAGCACTAGATGCTATTACAAACATCAGAACTTTTTAATAGATTATTTTTATTGTGTTATATTAAAAATGTATTATTTTTCTAATCCTTGTTAATGCTGAATCTACTGCTACCACTTTTGACAGCTCAGGAAATCTCAATTGAAAAGCAACAAGAATTGTTTATTATTACTCTTATTTACTACCCTATTTGCTACTATCTTGATTACACGTAGCTAATAGCTAAGGTATTGTTATCTATTACACCAGTTAATACTTATGAATTATTTATATTTCCTAGAAGTTGTAGATGAAGATCACAATATACTATCCTGAACACACACACACACACAGAGTATGCTGCTGGCCAGTTATGACTACTAATGCCACCATATTCACAGCAAGGATAATATAACCATCTCTTCTTAGGCTAAAAAGAGAACATGTGCTGTGAAGCACAAATGCTTCTGCTGAATGGATACATGTCAGACTGGAGTTTGATCTAGAAGTGTATATACCATACACTCTTCCAGAGCCAGAGACATGGGATGAGATCTTCAGAGGCCTGGTCTGGCCTCTGGATCTGCATGAATACTACATGTTGAACCCCATTAAGTTCATGCACTAACTTCTCTAATCCATGGATGTCTGGAGAAGGAGACGATCTAAAACCCATAAACTTCATGGTGCCTAAATAAACTGATGGATCTGAATATAAAATAGGATATAATGAACACAGTACACATATATACTAAAAAAAAGAAGAAGAAAGAAATGAATACTCATGGACTTTCTCTGTTTTTCAAAACTGACTCCTGCAAAACTTTTAACAGTTAGATGTTTCTTTTTCAGGTATCAATAACTCAGATTTTCTTTAAGATTTGTCTTCTGGAACCCTTTTCAAGTATCTAAAGTTTGATTCTATGGATTTAATTTTGCTCCTTCTCCTGCAAAAGGAACAATTGATAAGGATGTCCCAGACTTTAAGAACAGAGAGTCATTTAAATTGTTCCAGTGCTTACAAGACCATTACATTTCACAGTGATATATCTTTATGAAGTCTAAAGAAATTAAAATGTCTTAGAAGTCTTATATAGTGAGATGATTAGATGATATAAACCTAGATGACCTCAGTCGGCAATTTTTAACCTAAACAGTGTAGACAAAGATAAGCTTCTATACTCTGAACAAAATACAGAAAAAAAGCATCTAAGAGGCATGCTTTTCTGTATACTCATTCATCCTTTGATATATCCTTAAACTGTAGATGAGAATGTTTTCTATTAGTTAGGAAGAAAGAGGATATAAGAAATAGAAGACACAGTAAATTTTGCATCTTTTAAAAAAAAAAAGTAAACAATCAGAAAACTCTCATGAAGCTTTAAAGGATGTGTTTGGCTGTATTAAAGTTGAAAGAGCACAATAATATCGTTATAAGCAATCTGTTTCTAAATATAGTATATGAGACAGCCTTTTCTCTTTCTTTCTTGTAATATCCTCTGTGAGATAAACTAAAAGACACTACTGTATTAAAAAAGAATCTCTTTATAGACATAGAAGCTCTTTAGAGGCTATCTTCCAGATGGTAGAAGATCTGCTTTGAGTTGAATTGCCCTTTTGAAAAAAATGCTATCCAGCATTCCTATCTTAGATTTAAAGGGACTCCTTCAAAAATGTGTAATTCAGTTATGAAAGGAAAAGTTCTTATAGGTAGGGTTTAGGTATTTGTTCACCTATGCTATGAGCTGCCCATATTTGGAGTAAATTAATTCATTCAGCTTGTAGTCTTATTTTTCCCTAATTTAAGAAATTTCTTAGTGATAGATTACAGAAGTAATAAAGAAAGCTAAAACATGAATTTCTGCCATGAATTATTAATGTTTTACCTACTTTAAGGAGAGGTTAAATGTCATCAAAGGCCTCCACAATTAATTAATGAACAAGATAAATGGTCAAATCTTTATGTCACTGATATGAGAAATTTGAACTGATACTATATCTTTAGACTTGATAGTGAACTCATGACATCAAAAGATTTAAATGAAAATTTATTTAAAATATATGTGAATACTCTATATACCTTCTATTCTAAGAACAAAGACCATGTTGGTTCAGTTGCAGAGTGTTTTAGTTGAAGTGATATTAAAAGGGATGTATGCACTTGGGACAATCAAGGAACTGCAGACAAAATTAATATTATGATCATAAGTGGTTCTGGAATGCAAATCTAAATAAATGGTGATTTATAACCATGATAGCTACTATAATTTTGATTAGGCTACACTCATCTGAGGTGTGAACTTTTCCAGAAAAGATGAGATCATGGCCAGTAGCTAGGAGACTGCTATCTTTGACCTCAGTTTAAGCACGTTATCTGATGACAGCATATTAGATTACTCATGTTGCCATTCAAAAGGTGAGATTCTGGGTGAGGAATCAGTCTCCAGCAGAAATCACATACAAAAATTTTGGCAAAAGGGCTCATTAGGGCAATCTCAGAATGTGTAGTTATACTGTAAGTTTTGGGGCACTGGAAAAAGCTAAAGAAATTCCTGATCCTGATTCCCTCTCTCTTCTCCACCTTTTCTGGGGAGCAGGAGTGGAGGGGGCTTATTAACCCTAGATTCATTCAGGGTTAGTGTATATAGAACAGCTCTAGGTGGCAAAATAACTGCATTGAAATGATTGCCTGTGAGAAGGTGAGTGAGCATACCCGTGGTGAGTGTACAGGAATACCAGAGCTTTCCCAACAAGGCTAATGCAGTGGGTAACCACGTTCTCCATTTCTAATTTGACTGGCTTTGAATATCTTACTTTCCTGTTCCAATATATATAATATTATTTTGAAACTCAGTCCTTTGGAAGGGCTTTTTATGTGTTTTGCTCTTTTTAATAAGTTTAACAGACCTGAATACTCCAACCGCTGAATTTCACTTAATACTAGGAGTTATGATTATGACTCCAGGTTTTGTTGTCTGATTGCTTCATGTTCTGTCTCTGGAAGGTTACTTATTTCTCACGTTTGCACTTTCTAGCTGTATTCTAGACTAGCTATTAAAATTCGTTTACAGGCCAGCTCTTTCAGAAATGTCACCCTATGATTGATGTAGACTATTGAACATTTTTTAATTCCATATTTGTTGCTCCAGGATACTGGTTAACAAGTTATTTCATGAGCTGATTCCAGCATGGCACAACATTTCAATGAACAAAATATTGTTGCCAAGTCCTATCTGGTTTTTGATTATGAATTTGTGAACCTCAAATGTCTGGTGTTGATTAAGAGATTACCTACAAGGCTGGCAGACTGCCTTGTATCATATAGATTACTTTTCCACTTGCCACATGCCAATCCCTTGTATAGCTGCTTCCACATTTAGAACTTATTTGTCCCTTCTGCTTCCCATTTCTATCTTTGCATTTGCAGTTGTTTTTAATATAACAAACATGATAGTGATGAACTGTTTGAATAAGTACCCACCTATGAATGTCAAAA
The DNA here is from genome assembly GCF_047716275.1 of Strix uralensis. Lineage (NCBI taxonomy): Eukaryota > Metazoa > Chordata > Aves > Strigiformes > Strigidae > Strix > Strix uralensis. Next base: position 124,893,527 of record NC_133973.1, read on the forward strand.
CCTGGATGGAAAATAAGTGAAATGAAGGCTACTGTCTTGAATGCCTTATCCATCAATAATAAACAGTGGCATACAGAAAAGCTTTTCTCCTATCTTTTAGACTATATTTCTCCTATTAACTTGAATGTATCTCATGTTACACTGCATAGAAATCACTGATAGCAAGGATTTTGTTAGGTAAAATGAAAAATATGGAATTTTAGTGTTTCCTTGTTATCTTCAATGAATTATGTTAAACAGAGACATTTAAATCAATTGATCTATTAAACTTACGTCTGTGCTAATTGGCCTCACAGGCTACGTGGTGGGACAGGTCATGCAGCCATCTGCATTTAACTCAGTTTTAAAGTTTGCTTTGACATTTACTTTTATGCTTCAGGTGCTGTGATTAAATAGAAATGATGAATGAGTGCTGTAAATGACTACTCAATTGTCCGGGGTACGATGTTACCACTTCTCTGGCATGACCTCTAACTAATTTCCTCTATCACTTTCTCTCCTGATTTATTAAGAGTAGTCATTTCTGACCCCCAGATATTGCTAAATTCCCACATTTTTCTCCCTGTTCAGCTATTGCTCCCTCCCCACAGGGTTTCCATTTACTTTTTTTAATCAGCATGATGTAATTATGAAAAGTGTTAGAGTTCCTACAAGCATTAGATACTGAGGTATTGCCTGTTTCAATTGCTGTGGGACAAATTATCCTAGACATACCCAGGTTAGATGTCTACACCAGAGATACTCAGCTGGGCTTCCCTTATAGCTGAGAGAGGGAAATAATCACTTTTGGATACAATTTGTCTTATTCTAGACTGAGATGAATTGTGATCTACAAATGCTTATTTCTTAAAAGTGACCATCAGGGGAAGAAGCAATTATTAGATTGGGTATTCAGTGAATAGCTCTGATGTATATGTTTATGTCTGGTCAGAAATAAGATATTCTTACTCTTTCCAGATTCTCGGAGATATAAAATACTAGCAATTGTATGGGCTGGCTGGATTTCAAATTAATTTAGTTCCCCTTAAAAAGGGAAAAGGAAGATAAGACAATAATACCAAAGTGATTAAGATTCTGTTGCTTGTTGCCAAAGAAAGGAAATTATAGACAGGTAATTACAGACCTACTGTACAATCTTTCTGGCTTTTTTTTTTTTTTTTTTTTTTTTTTTTTGGTGCAACTAAAATTGATTTGATTTTAATTCCAGTTATACATTGAAACCAGACATCCCAGTTATAAACACATTGTTCATATCATTGCACTGAAAATGACACTATTTAGGGATGCCCTGAGTCTAAATTTGGTGATATTGAGGGCAAACTGACCATGTTTGGTCTGAACTCAGCCTGAACTCTTGCTACCTAACCAATCTGATCTCATGCCTCACAGTATCCTAACACTCCAACGAGTAATTTCAGGTGCCTTCAAGGTGGGATCTTGCTTTTCCCAGCTCTACAACATCAAAGCCACAAAAAGGAGTGTACATTTGATCCTTGGGGACATTCTATATTCCACCTGAAACAAGGTCTTTCCCTCTGCTAATTGTAGCAAGGCCATCCCAGAAACAGTTACACATCCAGGCAGCAAAGGTGAGGGCTGCAAACCTGGAGGGCGGGGTGCATGGCACTGCTCCATATGGCACTGAAAATTTAGCCAGGCAGTTGTTTCATGAAGAAAAAAGTCGAGTCTAAACCACAAACACTTAGACAGTCACTTTGTAAAGAAGTGAGGAAGCCTTCCTGCCCAGAACTGGGGGAGGCTCAGGGAAGTTTAAAGAAAAGTCTGCAGAGGTGAGTAAAATGGATTCAATGACTATATAATCATCACTGAAGAGATTCTTTATTCCGCCACTCTCTACTTTTCCTCTTTCAGAAAATGAGTGATTGTTTCTTCATTTGCAATGGAATTTATCTTCTGATTTATGTTAATAAAACTAGAGCTCTTGATGGAGTATTTAAAATCCTTGAATAACTCATTATGATGTTTCTTTTTACTTTTTATTTCCTAAATAATCTTCACAATTGACTGTAATTTGAATCCAAAAATTGATTTTGAGTCATTATCTTCCATTGTGCAGTCAATAAATACTTTAGATTCTGTTTAAGGTGTACATACACTCTTAACAATGAATTCTGGAAGACAAACTTGGAAAAGACCATTTTAAATGATGTTCTGAATGACTTAATTATTAGCATGTATAGTAACTTTCTAAGGTCTGGTCTTAAAAACTAAGCTGAGAGAAGAAACTATTCAGTATTATACAATATTTCATTTCCTATGATATTACCAATTTTTTTTCTTCTACTATGTTCTGCTAATTCTAAGAACGTTATTACTATTACAATTTTTAAATCATTCCAGATAAAAGGGACATTCTCAATGGATTAAACAGATTGACATATTGCTTGGACATTTTCATTTGATGGTGTGACTTATTTATCACATTTGACAGTTGAACTCATTTTGCATTTCCTGACTACGTGGTACTCAGACCAAGTAGTATTCTGTATTTCTGTACTCTGGACAGAAGTCATCTACTCAGCCACTCAACTTTGTTCTGAGAGAGAACTGACCTCTATTCCATATCTCTTAGTATTCAGAAGAAGCTGGTCTTCAACCAGAAACTTGCCATTAACAAATTAAAATATCTCTGAGGAACATGACCAACCGAAAATTATTTCCAAAAACTTTGGTTACACAGTAGATTATATGGGGCAAAGACATTTGCCTTTGTCAAGATGATTTTGTCCTTTGAGCAACAACATAGTCGAATCTAACCAGAATTAACATTTCATTTTGAGGTACATACCAATGTATGAAGAATGTCAGAAGACCTGAATACACAAACTTTAGCAAGCAAGGAAAACTCAGCAAGATTCTAGCTTTTAGCTGTTAATAAAGCCTTCATCTAAGCACTGTATTTTCAGACTAGCAAAATCTAGAAGCTACAAATATTCTGTAATCCAAGCACCAGATATCCAGCATGTGTTTAGGACAGATGGTTAGTAGGGTGACTACAATAGTTGATTGAATAGACAACAATATTAAAAACATTCAAATATAGCTTTTAGGGAAATATCTGCACACTGATACACTGTTTAGATTTTTGCATTTATCTACATAATCATTGACCAAAGCTGTTGATATGACCCAGTTTTCTTAATCCAATTCTTAATCTGTGGTAAATGGTTAGAATTAAATTCTCTGACAAATGTAAAGGTCTTATTTGAGTTTCATGAAGCGTGTTTATCTTCTCACATAAAAAAGTTAATGTGAATAAGAGATCTGTATACTCTGAGGAAAATGGTGCAGAACCTTTGTTGGATTTCTGTTTGAGTAAATCCATACACGTTTCTCAGCACTGTAAACAGGCTTTTAGTGCAAAGTGCTTGTATAGTTCTGCCAACCTATCCTAAATACAGTTTAGGATTTTTGTTGCTTCTATCTGTAGAGTATCTGAATAACTTTGATATAAAATCAGTAGAAGATTACAATTTTTGTTCATTTTTTAGTGTTGTGGCTCATTGTTACTCAGAGCAGCCTAAATCTCTACTGATACTAATTTTGGCGCTACTTTCAGTGGTCAAGCATCATCACTCTGGTGGGAGTAAAGCACCAAAAGGGAGGTGCTTGACTGGCATTTCTCCCTCTTAGAGGCCGAACTAGAAAGGAGATTAGAAAATCTCTGATCAGAGCAACATTTTGGATCTGCCTTACTTCCCACTTCCTCCCCACTTCAGCAAAAGAGTTAAGTGGTCAAAAATGGGGAGAATCAATGCTAAGTATTTGCTCATATATCATGTCTGTACTTAGTGTTTCCTATGAGGTAGAAGTAATCAAATGTCATCTTTCCTCCAACTGCTAATGGATGTCTAGTTGTTACCTGATGCAAAGTACGCATGCCTCTAAGGGCCATTAGACCTATGAAAACTTTGCAGAAACTTCCTATTGATTTCATCTTTGTCTACCTCCTCCTTAAGTTTGTCACTGATATTTGGCTGGTGCTTCATTTTCAGAGGCAATGAGAATCTGGATGACAGTGTTTTCCGTTTCCTGATGAAACAATATGTACAGCTGTGCACCATCAGCATATAGCAGGCATTTAAGTCTGTAGCATTTCATAATATCGCTGACTTGTTTCGCCCATATGTTGAACAGGGAAGAGGAAAAGATCTATCTATCCTTTTGAACCTGCAGGGGAAAAAAGGCTTCTCATTATTGACAGTGTTGTCACACCTGAGATTTATCTAAGAGAAAGGAGTATAATCATGGGTGATCCATTCTTTCAATTCCTACTGAATATTTGAGATAATATTGCAGCATCTCATGGAAGACATTGTTACAAACAATATGAGGAACAGCGTAGATGCCTTTGTTCTGTCTTTGGCTCGGAAAAGATAATCTCTCAGGAAGAATGGTTCTGTCTCTGTAGCAAAAGTTAAATATAAAACCTGATTCTAAATGTGGAAAAGTGGCATAAGGCAAATGCTGCAAGAGGTAGATAGGTAGCAACTATTGTCAAGACACTTATTTAGGCATGACCAGAGATGAAAGTAGAAGAATACCTAAACATCAGCTCCAGTGATGGCAGAATGGCTGTGCTGACACTCTGAGCATACTGAAATATCTTTTAAGTGCAGTGTCTGCTAATCTATTTTCAGTTTCCTAACAGACTGCAGGCATTCTCAAAAAAATTATAATCCAAACAAAAACAACCCTCTGCCCCCTAACAGAAAGAACAAATCTTCCCAAGTTATGCATTTGTCATTCAGCAGCCTGAATTTAGTAGTGACAGTGTCACAGCCACTTGACTGTCTCTGGAGGATCTTAAAGTATATTTTATTTTATGCAAAACAACACAATGAAATGCTAAACTCATCCTTTTGATGTGTGTCAGCTACAATGTTTCATACCTGTAATCAAGTGTTTGTTTTGATCCCATGATGTAACTTGATGGAATAATAATGAGAAAATGGAGGATGGCAGAGTAACTATTAAGCAACTTCACAACTTTTCTGGCAATACTACAGCATAACAATGCAATAATTGCATCCTACATCTAATGGACTTTTTCAACAGTTCACCTTGTTTTCTTCCCTCTCCAGGAGCTCAGAGAGACACCCAGAATTATCTTTGGTACCTGCCTGAGACATTATTCTGCCTCGCCTTGCAGAGACAAGCCTCACCTGAGGCTCCCAACGCTCATAAGAGCAATGCCTCTCACTGAGAGGCTCGAAGGTGAGAGGTGACTGTGTGTCTCTGTACAGGTCTTTCTCTACAACCCTTCACAAAACAGAAGATTCATGTCAGGCTAATGAAAAGGTCATTGACTTGAATTAGAGACTTTTTACACATTTCATTATGCAGTTTCATCACCAGAAATGAAAAGGTAACAGCTTTGTAATATTAAGGAGAAATAACAGCCGCAGTGCTGCCAGTAGCCAAGACAGGTGCAAGCATGCAGCCAGAACCTGAATGTTGCTGCTCCTGAAAGAGGCAAACTGAAATGTGTGAAAAAACTAACTAGGAAGTATTTCTAGAAGCTGAACTTGGGTATAATGATTTGTATTTTTCTCTGATAATTGTATTTCATACTGAGGTCTAGAAAAATTACAGCAATACAAAATATGATTCTAAAATTGCAGCTGTACAAGGTATCATTTTGAAGGTGTTTCACATCTGTACATATGCAGCTGTGATCATAAGCCTGAAGTTCTACATTAGATAGGTGGCAGGACAGAAATAAATGTGCAATTCACAGTACTGAATTATAATTCAGTTGTAAAAAGAGAAGTGCTAACGTTGCTATGTTCTCTTTCCTTGAAATAGCTCTGAAAGTCAATTCAGTTGAGGAACACAACTTGTCGTGGCTAGCCAGGTAGGCCTGCAGGATTCCAAGTGCTGGAAAAAGCATTTCTCATGCCAGTTTCTATTTAACATATTAAGTGGAGATGTGGGAATTAGATCCCAATGTTTCTGATATGCTGCTCTTTTTGCTTTTGACTGCAATCAGCTAACTCTGGCATTAACCTTTTTTTTTAAAAAAAATATATACTTTGTCAATGTAAAAAATAAAAAATCATCCATTAGCTAAAAGACACTGAGTTATATTATTTGTGCCAAGCACAACCAAGATGTATATGATTATACAAGAAATAGAAAGTGATGCTGGCATTGCAGCCTTCTGTAGCTACTATGTATTTATATAAACTATTTTCTGGCATGTTGGTATGTTATTCCCTTTGTTGAATTCATTCAGGTCTAGAACTTTCAAACCATGGTGAAGACCCGACACAAAATTCACATTCATTTCAGAGCAAGTAATGGGGAGAATTTTTAAAACCATTTTGAAGACTGCAACTTATGCCTCCATCCCTGACAGGCGATGTTATTTACAGCTTTGAAATAAAAGTAGACTTCAGGTCAGGCGTAAAACACAATGCACACCATTTATGCCAGGTTTTTGTATGATTTTGGAGAATAATAATTGGACCTGTGAGCTCAAAATAAAATGCTTGCATTTCAAACAATGACTTAAATGACATGAAATGGGAGCAGGGACCTGTTTCATGTCAGTACTCTTTCATGTTTATTCAGAGAAGTTGCTGCTGCTTGCATTTTGTCATTTTTACTTTTTCTTATGTGTGTACCACTTCGTGGCTATAGAAACAGATAACTAGTCTGTTACCTTGAAACCTATTATTCATGTGTTTTCATCTTTTTTTTTTTTTTTTCTTTCACTGCCCTCCCCCAGTGTTACTTTACTCATTTCTCTGGTCTGCTCATCAATCTGGTCTGCAGCTTTGAAGGTGGGGAGTAGAGGATTTTTTCTGTTATTACTTTAGTGCAATATTATTTTAGGGAAGACCAAAAAATACCCGTCTTCTTCAATTATGCTTTAAATTTCCAGAATGGCCAAGTCAGATTTCTTCAGGGGAAAATCTGCTTTCTCATCTGAGTCCATGAGCAAGCACAGTCCCCTGCTCACAGCTAATGGGAGGAGAAAGAAGAGCAGATGGGGTGTAGGAGATAGGGAGAACCAAAGCTGAGTCACAGTGCAGCAGGCCAAGCAGCAATTTGGTCTGCTCCATGAACTGCTAATTAGCAAACAATTAAAACAACTATATACACAGTGGTGTCAGTAATCTCATAGTTATGGGAATTATGCCATGATCTAGTAAGATTAAATGAGAATTTTGCTGTTAACTATTTTATCCTCTTTGAAAAAAATGTTCTTATGTTACTGCCTTATTCAGTAATTTTTTCAAGATGTTGCTTTTATTTTTTTTTGCTTAGATAGAAGTGCAAGTGTACACATCACTTTACAAAACATGCTGAATGACTAATGTCTGTCTCAAAGAATTTGTAATGGAAATAAAAAAGATATCAAGAACAACTGTTCAGAAAACGTGAGGTAATGTCAGGGGAAAAAGAAAAAAAGAGAGAGAAACATAGGATAGTTAGGCAAAGAAGGGGACTCTAATTAAGTATTTGCTAATGAGTTCTTGTAGAGTATCATCAGCACTGTTGTATAAAGACACTGCTGAGGCAGAAAGCAGTCATATGTAAACCAGGAGCTCTGCTGCACTGTAGGGATGCTGCGACGAGCAGCACACGTGGCTAACAGGGCGGATGGGCGCCTGTGTGTATCTCACCCCTTTCCCCTGCATGAAACAACAGAGGAGAGCATTTCTGAAATGGAATATGGCCTCCAGACAGCACAGCTGTGCTGTGCCATTGCCACAGGTGTCAATTCCTTAAGCATTAATTGCAGCTCTGAAATCACTGTGGCAAGGCTTTCCAACGGCCCTGCCCTGATGACTGTCCCCAGACACAAATCCCTGTGGCTCCTAGGAGCTCCAAGATTCGTAGTTTCCTTAGAGCACCTGAATTTCCTGCTGTGCAAATAAGAATTTGGATCTACTTTGAACCTCTGTTTCCAGTAGCACTGAAGTGCTTCTACATGGCAAGAAATGCAATATGTTCTAGAGCTGGCTGCTGTGGAGTTGCTACCACAGCAGCCCTGGGACATTCCCACTGACAGACACGATTTCATACTTGGGTACTTGTAAGAAGGACTAGATTAAGGCTTTCAGTATTTTGGTCTCACAGTTCGTGGGAGGACTCCCTCCAGCTCTGCAGACCCAGAGCATCCAGACATCCCGGCCCCAGACCTTTCCAAGGAATCTTGTCAACTTCTCATTGAATGCTTGGCTAATTTACATTTATCCAAGCTTACAAAGTACTTGTCAGGATATCAAAAATACCAATGTACCATCAGTTCTGTAGGAGTTTTAATAAGGCCAAATGCTGGGTGCTGCACTTGGGCCACAACAACCCCCAGCAGCGCTACAGGCTTGGGGAGGAGTGGCTGGAGAGCTGCCAGTCAGAGAGGGACCTGGGGGTGTTGATTGACAGCCGGCTGAACAGGAGCCAGCAGTGTGCCCAGGTGGCCAAGAAGGCCAATGGCATCCTGGCTTGCATCTGAAGTAGCGTGGCCAGCAGGGACAGGGAAGTGACCTTGCCCCTGTACTCGGCACTGGTGAGGCCGCACCTCGATTACTGTGTTCAGTTTTGGGCCCCTCACTACAAAAAGGACATTGAATTACTTGAGTGTGTCCAGAGAAGGGCAATGAAGCTGGTGCAGCAGGGTCTGGAGCACATGTCGTACGAGGAGCGGCTGAGGGAACTGGGGTTATTTAGTCTGGAGAAGAGGAGGCTGAGGGGAGACCTCATCGTCCTCTACAACTACCTGAAAGGAGGTTGCAGAGAGCTGGGGATGAGCCTCTTTAACCAAGTAACAAGCGATAGGACAAGAGGGAATGGCCTCAAGTTGCGCCGGGGAAGGTTTAGACTAGATATTAGGAAGTATTTCTTTACAGAACGGGGTGTTAGGTATTGGAATGGGCTGCCCAGGGAGGTGGTGGAGTCCCCATCCCTGGAGGTGTTTAAGAGTCGGGTTGACATAGTACTTAGGGATATGGTCAGTGTTAGGTTAATGGTTGGACTAGATGATCTTCAAGGTCTTTTCCAACCTAGATGATTCTGTGATTCTGCACAAAAGCTGAAAGATATAAGAAAATTACGATCTTGTCCAATTCCTGCTGAGTTAGGATAAATACTCTTAAAAATCCATTAGTTTCAGATTACTTAATCACTTAATTAAACAGAAGTGTAGATGTTGCTTTCAGTGAAAATAGAAGTATCTGTTTATGTTATATTTTATACAACAGTTGTAGAAATTAATATTTTTTTAAAATTATCTGCATTTGTTACATGAAAAACCACAGATAAAAAAGAAACAGACCTTCTTTTTTCTGTGTGTGTAATATTTTATGCCAGATGTAGTTATTTCTGTGTATACATACTACATTTTGGCTTTACTTTAAACTGTCAGGGAAGGGGGAGAGAGAGGAATTACATCCCAGCTCCATTTTGTCCTTCTGTATTTCAATACAAGTGTTGAAACAGGTACTAATACAACCCCAAACCACTTACTCAATACGAAACACATCTACTCGTGTATATTAGGCAGCAACTTTGTGTTTTAATTGAATACACAGAGAAGTCTTCTGGGGCAACATTACTGTTCTGCAGTACCTTTTTAGCAAAGCAAGACAGCTTGCGCTGAGTGTTCTGGAACCAGGTCTCTGTGCTAACCGTAACAGGAAATTATGGGATTTGATTAGAATTAAATGTTAATTACTCAATAATATTGAGGAAAAATTATCTGTAGTACTTAAGCTTGTTAGTTATGTAGAAGTCATAAAAGAGGTCTACTTATTAAGAGATTTAATTAAGCAAACAGGTCTTCATGCCAAAGTCAGCTTTCCAGTCTTATGGAACAACAGTCCAATGATTCTGCTGGGTGTACTTAGCTTGTTTGTTGTTCAGTTTTAAGTCTCTATTCAGTAAAGTCAAGAATGTGCCTAAGCACCAAAGAGATTTAATCTAACTCATTAAGACTTAAATTCAGGTGCATGCTAAATATCCTGCCAAAGCCAGAACTAAATGGTGTAACCAGTGTGACATTTAACAGCCTTAATTTTAAGCAGTTGCTTAAATCGTATATATTTCAAATTGGACTTGCTATCTCACTAAGAAACTTGTATGGCTTCACCACTGTAGTATCTGAGCACCTCATAATCTCGAATGTATCTCTGAGGGAATAGCATTAATTCTGTTGTAGAACTAAGACACAGTGAGACTAAAGTGAGAGTAAATACATGTCTTGCCTATTTGGAAGAAGTCATATTCCAGCCTTACATGACAAACATCCTCATAGAGGATTTTATAAGAATTAGTAGCCAAGAGAGAGATTCACAAAAACCATCAAGCAAGTCAGCACAAGTGGTTAAGAAGAGAATGACATTCACTGATTATATACTGAAATCCAATTTCTGAGAAGACAATGCCACCATTGCCTTGACATTGTACATAAAATGGACCAAATTCAGCAGCCATTAAACATTGTCAGAAAACTTGACAGTGGCTGAGGGACTATCATGGGAGACTGGATTCAAATCAGAGAGCTCTGAGTTCAGAGAAGGGTAGGGATTTGAATTTCACTGAAGTCTAGTGAGAATATAATCATATGGTTAAAGGAATGAGGAAGATATACCTATTCCCCTTTCCTTCAGAAACTCACATTTACAAAGTGAGGTCTCATCAGGAATAGGGAAGGACTCATAAATAACACACAGGAGCTACCAGCTTTATGGAGAGATGAATTTTGTGTCTGTAGGCATCAGCCACAACAGAGGAAGCTGGGGACCTCACTGATAGAGGTAACACACAGACAGAGGTGCCAGTCTTGGAAAACTCAGGGATTAGACAACACCAGAGCTTTTTGAATGTAAAAGGTTGGCTCAAAATTGTGTTTTATTAATCTAGCGTTGAGTGACCTTGTGCAGATCTCCTGGTTTTCAGATTGCTAGCCAAATTCCCGGATGTTTCGGGGGGGGTTAAACAGAGACATAAGAGTTACCGCACTACAGACTTTAAAGAAATTTTCCAGAAATCTCAGCGTGAGCAGAACCTGGCCATTTAGCAAAACCCTGTGACAGTCAACAATCATTCCAAATTTTTTTAGTAGCACAATATAAAGCAGCTACTGGGTTTCAAAAAGTAAACCAAGCTTGGATGCTTTACTGGGGAGGGATAGATTAAGATCATGCTCAGTATTAACTATTTGCTTGATAGGCTGCCTGCACAAGGAAAAAACAGATACTTAGATGACAGTGAAGATTAGTAGAAAATATTGATCCTCATCAGCCAGATCAAGGGGAAAAAGAAGCTATTCTGAAAACTGAGTTATCTAAACTGTAAACTGTTTCATACTGTAAGTAATGTCATGGGCCATCCATTTCTCATTAACACTTGTAACAGCACAGTTTGGAGAAAATGTTTCATACAGGCACAGTGAATTGAAGGAGCAAATTAAAGAAATAAATCAAGTTCCTGAGTATATTATGATATCAGGATTGATTTCAATGAAGTCAATCATATTTATGCATATACTTCAATGCTTTGCTGAATTGAGGGTTAAAGTATCACACTGCAGGATAAATAATGGATACAACTAGTTATAATACTACGTGAAAATAAGAAAAGCAAATTTATTTATTGAAAATACTCTGATTCAACTAAGATGCCAGATATTCCAAATCTAAAATACAGCTCTGCATTCCTAGATAACTCCCTGAATACCTTCAGGCCAAGTTATGTTCAGCTTCATGCAGACATTTTATCAAAAAAAAAAAAAAAAAAAAAAAAAGGAAAGTGTGATCAAAAGACCTTAGTTTCTGCTATATAAATATTCTAAAGTCGAAAGTTAACTTTTTTTTTTCGTAAATTACACCTGCTGAGTTTTGCTAACAACATTTTAGTCCTGCATAGCTGTTACAGATAGCCAGCACCGTGGAGCTACACGAACTGTTCAGTTAACATTACCTAAAATATATCAAATGGCTCCAGTCACAGAATTCTGACACCTGCAACATGAAAATTTGGATTTGATCATCAAGTACCCAACCTCAAATTAACAAAACAGGACAAAATTGTCCTGGATAATTGCTCCTAGACTTGATTCATCTTAAGTCTATAACTATGAACAAATGAAGGAGTTTGTAAAACAAGTATGAATTTTAACCCAGAACTTGAAATGAACTGACAAATAAATAATAACTGATAAATAAATAAATAAATAAAAAAGAGACAATGAACACTTAAAAAACCACACCCAAGCAAATAAGCAGCAACCCCACCCCCACAAGCATCAGGAAAAAAAGACAGTAAGGGAAATCTACTATGGAAAGACTTCTCTAAAGATCACATCAGTAGCACCTTGTTTAGCTTCTGTCTGATATATTTTCTTTATTACAAATTTTCTGTAATATGCTTCCCATGTAAGGACATACACCTTCCTAGCCATAAATGAGCAGTGCCTATTTGTGTGAAATTGAGGTATGAAATATCTTAAATATTACCAGTATTGAGAATTATTTTAGGTAATCTACAGGCAGTAATCCAGTGAAGAGGGCTTCAGTTACCAAAAGGAGCCAAAACCTAAATGCAGAGTAATCCAGACTACAATAATAAGTTATTTTAGGAATTTTAATACCCTTTTGGTTGTCAGGAATGAAAAGAGGAAATGGAAATATTGATTTTTGCTGAGAGGTCTATTAAAAAAAGGGAGTATTACAATTCTAGTTTATATTTCCATACAAAAAATTGCCACTTGGGGACACTAAATATGACAAGGCTATTAAATAACAAAATTACTAGACAAGTAAATAGTCCTTAGAGAGTTTCACCACACAAAGCAATATCAGAAGTTGGGTTTGCACATTTCTTTCATCAGTAATGCTCCTCTGCTTCAGAAATGGAAGCATATTCTATATGGCTTCTATATAATAGTGGAAAAAACAAACATTACTAATGTCCATGATTTTGATTCTGAAGTTAAGCCAAATCATGTCACATGTTCAGTGTAGACAATGCTAGCTGCATACTACATTTGTGCCTTAATCAGAAAAACTAACTTAATGCTGCCCTAATTTATACATAGCAAACCTTTTCAGTCCTGCTTCATTATTTTCAAGATGACAATCCGTATACCTGTTTATTTTCTCTGAATGATTAAAATATGTTAAGTGAATAAACATTCTGTTGATTCCTTTATACTTATAAAACAGTAGACAATAACCACATTTGAGGTATTTTTACTTATTTTTAAATATCTCTTTTCATACTTCTATGATACCAAGAACAAGTTTGCTTCAGCTTTTAAATAACTGAACATAACATTTTGTACTTCCCTACTTTTGCATATTACTGATGCTGAGGATTTATATCTGTGTTGCTGCTGGCACCCTTATATCTTTCAGTTGTGCAGCCACTTTCTCTGGTATCTCTCTAGGATAGCCTCTAACTCACCTGCAAACTGGCTGCTTCTACAAGACTAGTCCTTACTCTAGTAAGACATTCTATCTTGTTAGTGTTCATTTTTCCAGTGAGTTCCTTTTAATTTTCAAAACATATACTACATTGTTGAGCTACTTGGAAATGTGCTCCAGTATCAAGGAAAGGCGTTGCCTAAATGCCTTTATTCCAAGTATTCAAGTTACTCTATCACTTCTGCCTTATTACCTGCAGTCAGAATAACTGAAACAGTGTTGACATCTACCTTTTATTAATTGGTGTGTTATAGGGATTTTTACTTTTACTTCTATAAATTTCATAGAAGTTTTCTCTTACTTTCACTTCTGAAATATGCTGGAAAATACTTTGAATATTACCTATGAACTTTTAACTCTTAGGAATTGAATAATATCGTATGAGTTCTTTCTTTTTCAACTATACTTATTCCTTATTTTTTCATTAAGAATATTCACACACACACACATAAATCAGTATAAACAATTTAAATGCTACAAGTATCATGAATAATGACATTGAGACAGAAAAATGAATGACATCTGGAAGTCAGTACCACTGCAACTATTGAGTATGATAAATAATCTCCTTGCTGAAAGACTAAATATACCAAAAATATAGCATCATGCTTACACTATTTACATATAAATACATTTGCATGTGCATAAACTATGATGTTTAATAATCTCTCCTGATCTTCACTTTCACTTATTTAACTAAAAATGGAAATCTGTATGCAAGGTTAGTTGAACATAGCTTAGTTAAATGAATCTTTTCAAACTACTATACCGTTGTAGATATTTTTCTCTGGAGATCTCCAGAGCACTTCTCCAAGGTAGGAATTTATATTCACATCTTAAAGGTGGAAAGAGTGAAGATCAGAAAGGTTAAAAGCCTGCCTGAGGTAGTAGAGTTGGTCGATAGAAAACCTGAGATCGGAATCTGTAGCTCACAGTTGCCATCCCTGTACACCATTTTCTGCTGGAAGACAGCTTCCTACTGGAAAAAAAATCTCAAACCTTCCCCCAAAACAAACCCAACAACACCCCCTCTGCCTGAACTCCTACAAATCTCAAGATATTTTTTCTGCTCCTAGACTTGATTCATCTTAAGTCTATAACTATGAACAAATGAAGGAGTTTGTAAAACAAGTATGAATTTTAACCCAGAACTTGAAATGAACTGATAAATAAATAATAACAAATATTTATGTGAATTTCACTTAAGAATAAGAAACTGCTGTGAAGCTAGACTTAAAAAAAAAGGAGGAAAGGAGATGAAATGTAATCAGCAGCTCTCTCTACTTGCTCTAAGACAGAGAAAAGACAGAAAAATTGCTGAGGGAAAGAACTGCATCAGGAAAGAAGTCTGAACAAAACATTGAGGATGAAGAGCAAAAGCACAAAGAGCAGAAAAAAAACCCCAAAAGTTCTGGTGGATTCCAGTTTCCTCATAGGACCTAAATCAAATATTTTGAAGCCCCCATCCCATTCACAGTGGGGAGTTTTTACAGGAACTCTGTACTGAAGGAGTAGTGCATCCAAGCCTGTGGCTTGCAATGGTATCAAAGCCATCTCCAGGAGAAATTGTTGGACCTGGAAAATTCTGCGTGTTCATACTGACCTGTAGTGACTATTAACAGTGTCCTCCAGTGACTGTAGCCCAAAGGTTAAGTGTCTCTATTACATGCTTCACCTTCAAGGACTGACCTTGTTTACTTGGTAACGCTGTTGTTATGCTTGTGATATTTTTATGTATTACAGGTGCCAAAATTGTTGGAACTGGATGCTACAGGTATCGCCATTGGAATATTTTATGCTGCATCTTGTTATCTTCTAGATTTTCCTCTCCCATGCCTAATATGACAGAGTGAAAACTCTAAGACCTTTGGCTGTGAAGAGGAAAGAATCATGGTGCATCTGAAAAGTGCCACATGCTCTGCAGGCTACAAGCATCAATATTCAAACCTGTAGCTAAACTACACAGTTGTAGCTTAGTAATTTCTTTCAGCAAAGGAGGTAGTGTGGTTGAATACAGAGTGCTAGTGTCTATAGTGATGCTCATTCTGTCTTTTCAGTTATTATGATGAAAACACTTTTCTAGTTCAGGCTTATTCCAAAGAGATATTTATCTTTTGCTCCTCACTTCATCACGTTTCTACGCTTCTCACATTTGCCACATCTGTCAGAATCCTATTCATATTTCCTGACATTTTCCATCATTATGTAATGAAACCACTTCACTTTTAATGGGGATGTGATGAAAAATTGTACAGGAATTAATCTAAGTAGTGTATTAGTTTTAGCACTAGAACCTAAGTCACATTTGAAGGACATGTAGATTCAGGGACATCTGGTTTTGTATCATCACTGAAATATTTTTATAATTTGATAAGCAATTTTAGCATGTAATCATATCAAAGAGAAAAAAATGTACTAGTACATGCATTGTACCATGTCACTTCCAAGAAGTTCTGCAATGTAGATGGTGACAAATAATGCAGCATCTTTTTAAGGCACGCTACATAAATATAGCTATCACTATATAACATCACTACTTGTAAGTGTAGTACAGGTAACAATAATGCTTTTCTAACTAATATGAGATAATAATTTCTGTAATTATCTGATAAATATATTAGTGTAAAATCTGAACATTCAGGCAGATTGCTATGGTCAATAATTTAAAGGACATATTCAGATTTCACATGTACAGCTTTGTTTTTAAAAAATCAAAATAAAATTAAAGTAGGTGAGGTTTTATCAAACACTTCTAATTCTTGCTGCTTCTTATTTGTCAGGAAACACTGACAGAACAGCACCTTTTACTTCATTTGACTTCTCAGATACAAAAATCAGCAAGAAATACTAAATTCAGTATAATTCAAAACTTCATTACGATTAGCCTAAAAATTTTGAATTTCAAAACATAAATTTAAATTATACCAATGTCTTGATCCTGTTTAGTAATCTCTGATGATCTTTCAAGTGATTCATCTCTTATCTATTCTGTATATCCATCTTAGTACTGTACTTTATTCACTATACACTTAAGAGGATATATACATATATATATACACACACACATATTCCTTTTCAGGAAGAGAAATACCGAGTCACAGAAACAGAGCAGGAAAACCAGAATGTATTTACATTGTGGGATGAAAAAATCAATTATGCTAACATAAGTTAAGTCTGGATATTTGTAAAATTTTTTAATGTCTCTTAATAATATTTTTGATATGCTTTATTTTTTATAATCAATGTGACTTAGATGTAGATCATAAAAAGCCTATGATGATAACGCCACTGATTAATATACAGTAGTGCTCAAAATCAACATGGTGATTATCATAGCAGAGAAACCTATAATAACGTAAGGAAAAATAGACTGTAATCAGTGTTTTTAGAAAACCATTTATGAGAGCCCTTTACCTGGATACTTAGACCTAGCATTTAGCACACTTTGTATGTAAATCATTCACTTTATTGTAGGTCTCTTCAAGATATCCCTTACCACAAGATGCAAACGGTCTCTTCCAGGAACTGTTACCCTCTGCAGGACCAGGAGATACAAATGGCAGCTCAAGTCAACAGGATCTGCCTGGGAGCTCAAAACCTAAGAGATGTATGCTTCATGGTTTACCTAAGATTGTATCATACCTCTAAATCTGTAAGTTTTCTGATTCATGAGAAGCAGTACTTAGAAATCTTGGTTTTGGAAAAGAAGGGCCCTACAGTGGGAATATTGGACTAGAAATTAAGAGACATGGGTGTTCATTTGTCCCATCTGACAGTTGTCTCACATCACCTCAGATAAATTATGACCTAAGATAATAGTGGATTTCATCTGACCAGATGTAGAAATCCTTCCCTTAGCCTGGGACTACAGTTAATAGAGGTGAATAGACACTTTTAGTAAGCAATTCATCTCATTCTAATGTAGGATGTTAAATATGGGGGACTGAATCATGCCTTTCATATATCTACAGTAAGTTTCTTTCTATCAAGAATGAAAATAGCCAATAGCAACAACCTCGGTATGTATACCTACATTATAGGTATAAAGAGGTAAGAGATTAATTCTATTTTAAGATTTTGGTTTGTTTTGTTTTTCTGTGAAATGAGACGGTAATATTCCATTCCCACTTTTTTTTGTCTAGGAAAATTTATCTACGCAAAACATCTATGGTCACAGCATCCCACACAAAGTAATACTAACATTGACTGATATCTCAGAAATTACTGCAAGACAGGTAAATAGTCAGGCCTGCTCAGTGTCCCACATTATATAAAACATAGAAACAGAAAGCTGAAAAAAATTCAACTGTCACTTTGTTCACTATTTATTTTAGCCTGTATTTTCTACAAAAAAGTGTGATTTTCAAAAGATACAGGTTATGATATAAAGTGTATTTGGCCATTTTCACACTGAGAAAGACAAATTATGTAGGTTATATTTAACAATATTAAACTCAGAGTTTTGTTTACTTTGACATTAATAGTTGGGAAGTTATGCCTGGAAAATTATTTTATGCATTTATTTTGCATAAATTATGCATCTAAAATTAACATAAACTTAGTGCTTAAGATACACTTTTCCTGTGTCTATAATGCAAAGTCTCATAAAGATTGCATTTAGAATGAAAAATAAATATTACTATTACTAATGCCAGTGGCCAGAAATCCTGGATCCAAATCCTGCATTAGGAATGGAGAAAGGGTGAACCAGGAAGACATCTTTCCATCTTTTCATACAGGGAATTTTAATGAAAGAAGAAATAAAACAGAGGCTTTCAAGCCACAGAAAGTCATTCGAACATGGAATTGACAAGTCTTCCACTTTGCTCAGGTTCATTTTTAAACAATGACAGACAGGCACTGCTTTTGTGGGAAAAGGTTCTGCATTATGATATTATAATATAATTGTAAATAAAACCAGATGATTGTGGAAAATATAATTACATGACCATACAGTAAGCAACAGATCTAAGTGGGAGGCTAGAGACCTAGATCCTCTCCAAAGAACTGTCAGCAAGTCATGGGCAAAATTACTCAGGGAATTTAAAGAAAGAGATGCCATATTACTTTGCATTCTCATCGGTATTTATCCTATCTAACTGGAACTTAAGTTCTCCAGGGCAGGGAGTAATATTAATTCACTGTGAATATTCTGATAGAACAGGATCCTGACCTCCATTAGTACATCTCGGTGCTATGTGAGTATACACAACATTGTAGACAAAAAAAGATATATGTCATTTGAATACTTTGCATCTATTATAAATTTACATTTATAAAAAAGTCAAAGAGTTTTCTGATGCCTACAATTCTTTGAGTTAACCCCAAACTTCTCCAATTATCCTCACAAAGTGGTTCTTTATGACCTTTCACTTGATATTACTGATACCCAAAAAACCAAAGACTACTTATGATGCAAAATTTACAGGAAGCGTCCTGCAAAATTCTTCTCTCTATGAAATTCTCTTGCCTTCTTCTGCCTTTTAAGCTTTCTAATTTTAAGAACTTCATTCTTGTCCCAGTCAATAACCTGGTCAAGCTAAACTGCAATCATTCGCTGGGCATACATAAGAAATCAAGATTCAGCCACTTATTTGAAGATTTCATTCTCAGTCATCACTGGTCTCCAAATAGATTGTCATATCAGTTACCAAGATTCAACCTCTTTTACTTCACTTGCTCTCTTCATTTATTCTTTAATGTAAAATCACTATCATATCTCTAAATATGAATAATCACAATTGTTAAGTGCAGATGATATGCCACACATTTAATTCTTAATCAGTATTATTGTGCCCATTACTGTATGTTTAGCAAAACCTCACTAATCAATAAGAGCCAGCAACCACTATAAGAGAATCAGAGCTTTCTCATAGGTCTTAGATGAAATTCAGGTGCAATTGCACACTTTCATGTTATTGGAACTCTGAATTTAATAAACATTATAAAGTATCTTTACTGGGTTTTTTGGTCAAATTTTGAATTCTTGAATAATTAAAAATGAAACTTTAAAAAATAATCATGTTGTTTAGGATGTAGAAACTTTGCTTATTGTATTTCAGCTGTATCTTCAGCCTCCTTATTTCACTGACTCCCTAACCTGCTGAGTTAGGATTGTTTTATTTTTCCAGCTTCCTCCCAAACCAGGCTAGAATGAGTGTATGTTTTTAGGGTTTAAATTCTTGGGATGATTTACTGAATCTAATAAATCCTCTTTGGTTGACCACCAACTCACTCACTTTTGCTCAGAACTTTTCTTTCTGCATTTAAAATTGCGATTGAAAACAACTGAAGGAGCTTCCTGGACTTCCCAGGAAATCTTGAGTTTCCCCTTGTCTCTACAGCTTTGCTAATTGAGTCTGGATTATGCTGAAGTACACTTCTCTCTTAGATCCACTTGATAGGTGCTTCTCCAAACTTAAGATTTCTTTCTGCGCCTGAAGAGAAAACATAAGATAGTTTTGCCCTTATGCACATCACCCAAAGCTCCCAGTTATTCATAGATCTTACAAGTTCTTCTTACTGCTGTTTAAAAAAGAAATTGCAACACTCTGTGAGGTATACTGAGCAAATTTCCATGCCCAAACGTAAAAAAAAGTCGCTGCTTTTCTTCCAACACTTTTCCCATGACGGTATCAGAATCAATGTTCCCTTCCCACCTAACTGGACAGATCAGTATCTTTTTTTCCTCATTCTTTCCACAGTTTCCTTCTTCCTCTAACAATAATCTTGACCAAGCAACACATTTGCTTTCAAGGGCCTGTTATTCGATGGCTTATACTATTGTTTTTCTTATGGCTCCAGCTGTTGAGGTCCTGAGATGATTTTAGCCTCCCTAGCTACTGAGGTAACTATGTTAAGTACTAACCCAAATTAACAAGAAGCTGGTAGGTGTTATGGATCATCGGTAATTTATGGTATCAAACTGAAACTGATCTAAGAAAAATGGTTTTGGCAGCAATGAACTGCACTCTATGCCATAATAATCCTTTTTGCATGTACAAAATTATAGTCAATCAGAGAATCACTGTGCAATTATCGTCTGTTGGTCAGTAAGGATACTTTTACAAATACTGTCTTTAGTGTATCCCAATATAATATGAGTGACTTCAGCACTTGCAATCAACAGGGAGATAAGGAGCTCTTATCCTAAGCTAAAAGAACAGGATCCCATCTCTCTCCCACAACCAGATGATTACCCTACATTAGATGCATACATTTTAGATGACTAATATTTTCAATGAAGTCCATGTGGAAAGATAAATATATGTAGAAGCAATTCACTATTTCCATCACACATGATTAAACATATGCATGATTAAACATATCTGCATAAAAGACTGGTTCCTATCTTTTCTACAATGACAGATTTCTTTCCAGTAGAGTCTCAGCTTCATGGGCTTGCTTGAATCCAGTGTAAGGATTCATCTTAAGGAAAAGGAATTCCAGAAAAATTCTAAAGCAAAGGTTTTGAAGACCTATTTTATTCTATTACAAATATTTTAAAAATCCCAGATCTGATGTTGAACTAAATGCATACTTTGTGCTTTTTGCTTATTTGCAACAACTAAGCTTTCAGAGAATTGAATGCAGCAACAGTATGTTTTTAGGTATACTATATGTAACTATGTAAAAATATAAAAATCAAGCTTTATTCATTGCATTTTTTCATGAATACTGTGTATTTCAACAAAATGGACACGATGTGATAAAGGAACGTTTGTGGAAAATGGATCCTTAATTCCCTTTTTACAGTTAAGCAAAATACAGACTAGTGAGATAGAAATTAAAGTAGCATTTATTGTTGTTGCCTTCTCTCCTATCACAATTTTTACGGAACTAATACCCAAGATAATTATTTCTCATGCTCTGAATTTTGTTATTCTTACTTCCAAAAAAGTTCCAGGCTTAAATTTTAGTCAAAAATCTGAAGGGTTCCATTCTTGCAACGCTGATGTATTTTGGGAAACTCAAATTCCTGCAATCTTACTTGGGAGTATTTTATATCTACCAGTGTAATCTATCTAGTAAGTAACAAAACCTAAAATAACAGACCTACTGAATTCAATCTTAATCCCAAATCATAGTCAAGTAAGGAACACAAGCATGTGCTAAACTGTTATCATATGGACAGTTCCCCTGAAGTCAGTGAGACATATATGCTAAAATTTAGATATGTACTAAAATATCTTGTTAAATGAGGGCTTATATGTTCATAGGGGTTTTTTGATGTATTAAAAAGTTTTAACAGTTTACCAAATAGACCACCTCACAATACAATTTTCCTGGTGTAATTAATGGAGAAAACAAATTTGTCATCATAAGTTTTGAAATATTCCGTGATAGGCTTGCAAGCATAGAAGAAAATTATGTATAGTTCTTCTTTGGAAAGTGCTAGGGTTGAACAAGGGCAATTTAATTTAAAACAGACATTAATATGCTCTAAATTATCCTTGAACTCTAACTGCAATACTTTTAAGAATGCTTTTAGAGTTTCATTAGCAGTAAACAGACAGGCATAGTTGCAGGAAAAAAAAAAATCACTAATTTACTGAATACGTGAGGAGTTAGATTCCATTTGCAAATGTCTGTGGTACAGAATATGGAGCCTCTCAAAATCCTGTTTTCTCCTTTCAGTTTCACACACAGCCCTGAGGAATATTCAGCCAATCCAAATATACAAACTAGTTAAATGCTGCTGGCTCAAAACATGACGATGTGAGTAATATAGTGGGCACAATGATGTCAAAGCCAGCTGTGTAATTATATGTTTGTACAATATGTTACACTTAATACAAATACCCAAAGTACCTGAAATCAGTTCACGTTGTTAAAAAATATATGGGATATAAGGAATGTATACCAAAATAATTAATTGTATATATTTTCCAGTTTACTTAAATAGTTAAAATAAATATCACCATCTACTGGCAGAAGAAAATATGTAGCAGTGTTCACATGTTTGTAGGATTAATAAAGTTAAGGACAGAAATGTATTCCAGATTACAGAGCTCTTAAAAATCTGCAGAAATACTGTTAACTTCTTTGCTGTCTAGCATTGTCCACATAATTTTCCCAAGTTGCTACATGGAGCTAGATGTGACTTCTTGCTGAGCAGCTTCACACACTTCAGTAAAATTACCCTGTGTGATCAAGATGCTTATCCTCAATTAAGAAGAACAATCTTAATTTGATTTTACAGTAAGCTGTTTTATACTTGCTATGCTCTCTGATCCATGTGAAAAGAACTGCATTTTATTGTTGTGGTTTATTTTTACAGTGATAGCGGTTGCAAAGAGTTCCTCTTACTAGTGCGAACTTTTATTATACTCCGTTTTTTTCACAGGTAATTATGTCTCTAACTTGGATGTGCAAATATTGCTGAGAAAAGAATTCTCCTATTTTTTAAATGTGAGGCTAGTTTGCTTGGTAATGGAAATAGGGGTAAAATGTTAAAAGAGGGATAGCCTGGATTTTTTTTGCCTTTTTGTATTCAAGTTCTTAATATGCTCCTTTGTGTGTTCAGGCTTTTCGTATAAACCTGAAGGCTAAGCTTTTAGTAATTTTGATAAAAGCTTAGATTTTCTTGTTCTCAGTTGCCTTCAGGAACTGAAGCTTTAAGTAAAACATTAAATAGCACAAGACTTGTCATGAAATTGTAAGAGTTTGCCAGACTGAGATGATTGTAGAAATCAAATCTTGACCTGATTTGAGCTCAGACAAGTAAAACAGCTGTGAATAGAAAGATATCAAGAGACAAAGAAATAGAAGAATATTATCACAGTTTGGATAACAGGAGATGAGTAAGAAACAAAGGGGAAAAAAATTGAGAACCTAGCATCAAGGGAATGGAAATACTGTATGTAGAAAACAGATAGCGGAAAGATCAATAACCTGGGAGACATAAAAATGTCCTCTCTGGAAGTAAAAAGGGAAAACCAGAGAGGGCAATGTCATGAAAGTCAGGAAAGAGCAAGATGTGGAGGTAAAAATATTGATGGGGCCAGAAAGACTGGGAAGAGTAAAGATAAGAGAGATGATTAGAAATTTGGCCAAAATCTAGAGATGACTGTAGATTTGAACAAGATTCCTCTAAATAGAGGAAACAGCCGAGAAAGCCTATTTGAAATAATGTAGGAGCAAGACAATAATGCAGCTTCTTCATGCATTATTATAGACTGGGGTCTTCCAACTGTTTTAATACCAGAAACTAATCTCTTCATACTAGTAGACATCCTAGCAATGAGTTGGAAGTGGTGTTGCTGACTATACCTCTTGCCACCATGCTGCTGATCATGTAGCACTACTGGTGTTATAGGTGGTTCAGCAAAATCTTTGTTTTAGATGGAGCTAATTATGAAGAAGGTCTGAGGTGGTATCTTCAAGGATAGTAACACAAGCAGTAGTTCTTTGCACTGTGGGTGCAAGAAATAGCATAGTCTGTAGATAGTAGGTAAGGAGTGAGCTGAAAGTAAAAGCTTTCGGAAAGATATAGAAAAATATGTCAGCAGTTCAGAAGGGATGAGGGATTGAAAAATAACAAGGCTTTTCTTCTTATGCCATTAATCACCCTTAAATTGCAAGGCCAGTTTTCCACAAATTTGAACTTTGCCTTTAATGCTTTCAAACACAATGCACACAGCCTATGTTCAGGGAAGATAATAAGCAGAGCCACATATTTACGCTTGAAATTTGTCTTAAGGTGATGTCTTAAGGCATTGGTACAGAATAGATTTCTGCAGCTCTAAGACGTCACTTATTTTTCTATGCTGTTGTATATGCACTGTCCTATTCTACTTTCCCCTTCCCCCCCTCATTCTTTTGTAACCATCTCTATTTTTGCTTCTTTAGCCAGAGGAGCACTTTGGAACAACATCAGATCTTGCAACAGATTCTGACAACTGCATTAGTACTAAATGGCCCAAGATCAAGCTGTCTAATAGGACTGACAAACTCATCACTAGTCTTTTTGGCAAAGAGGTCAGCAGATGATTTCACAACACTCAACAAAATATACAAAAATAACTACCCTAGCTAGAAAAGAAAGCAAAAAAAAAACCCCAAACAACACATTTTGTTCTTTCAAACAAATCCTGTCCTAGATTACATAAAACTCTGAAGATCATCATCTTGCTATCAATTAGCTACTGATGCTGTCTAATTTTATTTACAAAACTGTCTTTGAGAAAATAAGAATGTGAAAAGACTCATCACAATCCCAGATCAATGCCTAAGGTAAATAAAATATCATTCCTCACAAAGCAGGATGGTGGAAAAGAATTCAGCATCTCATGCTTTAAATGCCACCTTTTCCCTATTTCAGAGAAGGGTTATTGGATGTAGAAGTCAGAAAAAAGGACCACCAAAAATCTGAATTCTTACTTCCCCAACCTATATAGTGAAAACATCATAAAAACCACTGATATGTTCAGGGCATGATTCTGCACAATGCAGACTCCTAGGGCCTTACTCTGACTCCTTAAGGATAGGCCCTAGGCACATTTCCATACTACCCCAACAACAGGCAGTAAATTATGATATCTAGTTCACCGACTAGAACTGAAGCACAGAAGTGATGCACGTTACTTTGAATTCGCATTGTAACCCATGAGCCTATATGTGTCTATACCCTATGTCCTGCCCCATGCTTTCATTGGAATCTGGAATGAATCATTTTCCAGCCAGAGAAACCCAGGCATAGAGGGGAGAGATTTGCACGTGATTTTTGCCTTGCCAGTAGGTTTGGACGTAACTTGCGTAATCTATTTGGTTCTAAGAAATTGATCCAAAACAAGTAGGTCAGACAAATAGCTATTTGACTTTATAGGTCAGTAATATAGCCAGGGATATCTCAAGACTGTCACCCTAGAATCCTGCTATAGAGAGTGGAGACAAGTAGGCATTTTTAGGGTTCAATTCATCTGAACTATTTTAGATTTCTAAGTCATCATGAGATGAATCGTGTGCCACAAGTGGCTGTTTCTTTTCCTTGACTATAAAAAGTCATCATGCTACCTAGCTCAGATAAATACATCCACATTAAGGAAGGATGCTTCAAGTTAGGTGAGATTACTCTCACACATGGAGGCTAAAGATTAGCTTTTGAAGTATATAAGTGGTTTACAATGCAGACAGGGATCATAGTGTGATTTTCCAATATATTTAGATGCTTTGGCACTTTTGAAAACCTCACTAGATGCCTAGCTGCAATCTTCGGTACTTATATACTTCTACCAAGTTTCCCTGTGGAAATTTCCCATGGAAATATTCTCACATAAAAGTCAAATGAAGCTAATTAAAATTAAAGCAAAAGAAAACAAACCTCTCGATCACACAATACACACACGCAAAGACAAAGTCAGAGTCTTAAGAGCTGGGCTTCCAATCCTATCCATACCACAAGATGCTCAGCACCTGCTGGGATCAAATGATTGCCCAAAAACCTAAAAACTGTGGTTTTCTTTCTGATTACAATTCTCTCCAAGGCAAACTGAGAAATATGCTCCCTGAGCAAGAAGTTCTCCCATGAACGTATTTGTGCCCACAATTTCCCAATCCTAGGAGCAACTGAAAACACTCCTACAAGATCTGGGAGAAATGGGACAAAGGCAATATTATCTATGTCATATAATAACATACTTATCTTTTCTAACATAGCACAGAAATTCATATAAACAAAAAAGTCATCTATTTCAGTTGAAAAATAAATAGATTGTCTATTCCAAACAATGCTTCAGATGATAGAAAAAATACCTTGCAAGCACATATCAATACTTATTTGAATAGCAGTATACGAGTATTATGTATCAGCCACAAACGTTCTTCTAGTAATCACAATACCTTTTTGTGTTGTTGGTTGGTTTGTTTTGTTTTGTTTTTAAAGACTGAAACCTCTTGTTGTCTTACCAAGAAAATATCTAACACCACTACAACCAGGAAAATATTTCTGCAGTATTCCAGAAAGACATTTTTTTCTTTTGTACATCTAGCAAACAAGCAAACAGATGTGTCAAGTGACTACCCTGCACATTTTCTAAAGCTGGATTCTCTGGAAGCTCCCTAGGTGCTGTAGACTTTCAGACTCCTTTACCAATGTTAATCAACCAATATGATGATTGGAAGACACAGTAAAGGGCTATTCTAGATGTTTCTTGACTATAATACACAGGCATAATCATTTCACTCACAGTACAAAGCCATTTTAAATATGTTTTGTACTACTTAAAGTTCAAAATAAATTTGTAAATGTGACATTGTTCTGCTCATTCTTCTAACTGCAGTCATAGTAAATTATCATACAGTATGTAATGGAAAATATTAGCTAATGCCCAAATATTGACTTCTTGATATTACTGTCAGCTGTGTGTCATTAATATTCTTATTAAATGCTATGAAAGTTTGGTTGAATGGGCATTAATGGTTTTTAAAGATGCAGATGAAAAAAAGTGGCTGCTTGTACACAGTTCTTCCAATAGAAAACATGTATTTATACAGCTGAAAGACTGTAATTTATCTGTAAGGGAGAGTAAGAGTTATCAAAAGTAACAGACCACTGTTACATTGGGGGATATAACATGACACTTTCTATATTTTTTAATGGGAATTACAGCTATAAAATTTGTGATAGGAAGATTAGCAATTAGCATGTGCATATGTGCATGCACACTCAGATCCTATAAATTTTTAAGATCAGAGTTTCAACATTTGACACCATTTTCTGTAAAACCTTAGCTATTTCTGTCAGATTCTCCCAATACTTGTGGGCTTTGAAGGTTATGACTTGGACAGTGTTAAAAAGCTCCTCTGTTATAAAAAGAATAAAGATTTTGATGATTAATTACCAGTACTCACCTGCTGTATTACTATCTGAACGAGAACATTAACATGGCAATCATCACTGCAGTCTTCTGAATAAAATAACCATAAAATGCATGAAATCAGACATGCACAGAGTGAATCACCAGTGGAAATGTATGTCTATTGGCTCTGTGAGGCATATGATCAAAAGGATGATCTAGACAGAGCCACCAACTCAGCACAGCATAAAAGATGGAAAAGTGAAAAAGCCAGATGTGCACAGAGTTAAGAACGACAAAGGAGCTAAACCTGTAGAGAAGGCCAGATTATAACATTCTCATAAAGGTGTAACCACCTGTCAATCAGGGTTTTGTCTGCTGAGACTGCTTCAAAGATTCTAAAGAAACAACCAACTAAAAATGGTCAGAATGAGCTAATGTGTTAATTGCTGTGGGGATCGAGGCTAAAGCT